>NW_027472585.1:15755000-17245000 GCF_030347505.1 Rhynchophorus ferrugineus | reverse complement strand
CAGACTATGAGAGTTCTTCAGCTGCGATACTTATGCCCGAAGGCCACTTAACTATATGAATGGACGATTCGAGTAACTCTGGAACCATTACCAAGCCAACGTAAAACCATCTTATTTTTTGACGACCTGTTTCTTCTCTTGACAAGTTGTTTCCGGTTAATTGAATGATAAAAATACCAAAAAATTTGCACACGCTCATTAACTACAATGAATACGTGACATTTCCAATGGTTGTAAGCTCTGGTATAATGGTAATGCCTTCTTCCTTCCGAACGTTATATCTGCTTCAAATATTCTAATCGCTGCTTATTTACATGTTTTATTGGTTATACGTTGTATTGAGCGTTGTCACACACTCTGCACTCTATCTATTGATACTCAATACTTTGTATTGAGTATCAATAGATAGATATAAACATTGTTTATACATTTTTAGTTTATTTTTTATTATTTAGAAAATGTTTAGCTCGGTTGAGATCCTTCAATGTGAGGCAGAAATTCCACCACTTGGATGACGACGAGAGCTCCTTCTCATGAACAATGCAAGCTCCCTCAGATTTCATTCAGGGCTGAGTCAGTTCAACTACTTCTTCTCTAACAACCTAGGCAACAACATTACAATAAGAAAGCATATAGGTCCGTCATCAGTATTTCGTAGGATTTGCAATCGACCGAAAACAACAATACCTGCTACAGTCAACAGGATTACGACAATACTACCCTGGCAATAACTTCACCATTTATAAGACGGTTCTAAACGGGGAGATGTCGTTGGTGCCGCATACACTTCAAGACTGTTTGAAGAGCACTTTTGGCTTCCTACAATTACTAAAATTTTTTCCGCGGAGCTTTTGGCCATTTATAAAGCCCTATCTGCCCTGGATGGACTCTACCTTCTAGTTATAGCTATCAGAGAGCTACACACAACACTGGAGACGAGGAGAGTAAGAATAAATTATCTATGGGTTCCCTCTCATGGGAGAATTCCCGGTAACGAAAGAGCCGATTATCTGGCAAGCAGAAAGGAAGAGTCAATCAAACTGAGCGTTCTATTCAGTAAGGAAGACGCTAAAACACATATAAAAGCTCTATAAAAAATTGGATCAACTAAATTGGGATCTCCTTATGGAAAATAACAAGTTGTGGGAAATCAAGGGGGTTTTTCACCAATCTCCTAATTTTAACAATCTGAACAGATTCCAATTGAGCATCTTTGCTCGGCTGCGAATAGGGCATAGCAGACTAATGCATGAGCATCTGTTAAAAGGAAGAGATACTCCATAATGTGACGAATGCCAAACACAACAGAGCGTCAAGCACATCATTCTGGAGTGTGAAAAGTTTGAGGTACTGAGACATCAGCTCGGAATGCCAAGGTCATTAAAACAACTGGTCCAACCCAAGCATTTGGATATGCTTTTAAACTATTTAACGGCCGCTGGATTAATACACCTTCTGTAATTCTTCTCTATTGTAATTTGTATGTAGGTCATTTTTGAATGTCATTTATGTATAAATAAAAATACATTGTAAGTCGACCCTAAATAGCCCAAGAGGCTGATGGGCTTTTACAATAATAAGTAAATAAATAAATAAATAGGAAATCTTTATACACAATATATCTTCACGTCTCCCTCATTTTTCCTTGCAATTCTCTTGATTTACTGAATGACAGTCGGTATCAGAATGTCTCGGTGTAAGTAATCAGTCCTATAGTGTCTGGCTGCACTTACTACGAAATTGTTAATACTTTGTTAGTGAAAATTTATATTTGGTTTATTAACTTGCTATTATATTTAGATTGCTTTTCACGGGACATCCCGTAATTCAATTCCGTAATTCAGGTTCGTATACATTTTAATACTTGCTTGTGTAAATGTAATTTATTAAGTACTCAAAATTGTAATTTTCTTCCATTTAACCGATACGTTTTTCTATATTTCAACTCTAGTTCTTCTTTTTTCTTTTTTATATGTGCTTGCTAACAAATTTTTCCATTAAGGGTCATTCCGAGATATTTAGCGTTGTTTCTATATGGAATGACACTATTATTTATTGTTATTGGTGTTTGTTTCTGAATATAGGTGAGCTGCACATGAATAGATTTACTTTGATTAATTTTTATTTTTCTGCTGTGGGTGCAATAATTTATATTATCAGTGACCTATTACAATTTTCTGTTTGCTTGTTCGCTACTGCCTCTCGTCTCTACTATTACATATCACATATGCAGATAAAGTAGAAAATTGAGTAGTTATAGTACATCTGCTTTAGCCTTTTTTCTGTAGCTTAAACATTTTCTGTAGATTATGAAGGAGGCCTTATCGAATGTAAGAATGCAGCTGAACATACTTTTTTATCTATTTTTTAATACGTGTGATTGTTTGCTCAACGTCACGTTATATATTTTTTATTTCAAATCTTCTCTTGTCAATTACTACACATTCGCTAAATAACTAAAGCTTATCCAGACTATAAACCTATAAGCTTCGCCCATTTGAATTGGAATATTTATTTGATTTCCCAATTGCATGTTTCAATCGCATCAGTTTTGGATGAAAATTTCCTTGCACCAAGCAGGTTTCAGTAAACTTTAAAAACGTAATCAATTTAATGCTCATGAGAATTGAAACAAGAATATCAGAAAGAAACACAAAACCTACATTCAACATTCATAAAGTTACATAACCGAGAACAGTTGTATCAAGAGAACATGTATATAAACAGTGTTAATATAATTATTAATGTCGGTTATTTAACAAATTCCTATGTTACTTGCTCCAAGCAGATTTCGTTAAACTTTAAAAACGTAATTAATTTAATGACCATGAGAATTAAAACGGGAATATAAGAAATAAACACAAAACCTACATTCAACATTCATAAAGTTTATCAATTAAAACAGTATTTAATCAATCCAGTTAAATTTTATTTAAGTTAATATTAATGAAGACGGCCAGGTAATAAATTGCGAATAGACCTATTAACTAAGCTGTGTATACAAGCGACCTACCAGAGAACGGTTGTATCAGGAGAACATGTATATAAACAATGTTAATATAATTATTTCTATCGGTTATTTAACAAATTCTTATGTTCCTTGTATCAAGCAGTTTTCATTAAACTTTTAAAAACGTAATTAATTTAATGTTTATGAGAATTAAAACCAGGATATAAGTAATAAACACAAATCTTACATTCAAAATTCATCAAGTCAATCAATTAAAACAGTATTTAATCAGTCTAGTTAAATTTTATTTAAGTTAATATTAATGAAGACGGCCAGGTAATAAATTGCGAATAGACCTATTAACTAAGCTGTGTTAGCGACCTACCAGAGAACGGTTGTATCAGGAGAACATGTATATAAACAATGTTACTATAATTATTTCTATCGGTTATTTAACAAATTCTTATGTTCCGTAATGAAAAACGTAATTAATTTAATGACCATGAGAATTAAAACGAGAATATAAGAAATAAACACAAAGCCTACATTCAACTTTCATAAATTTAAACAATTAAAACGGTGGTTAGTTAGGTTAATTAAATTTTAATTAAGTTGATACTAATCAAGTCGGCCAGGTAAAAAATTGCGAATAGACCTATTAACTAAGCACTGTATAAAAGAGACCTAACAGAGAACAGTTGTATCAGGAGTACATGTATATAAACAATGTTAATATAATTAGTTTTGTCGATTATTTAGCAAATTCTAATATTCTTTGCACCAAGCAGACTTCGTTAAACTTTTAAAAACGTAATTAATTTAATGTTTATGAGAATTAAAACCAGGATATAAGTAATAAACACAAAACTTATATTCAAAATTCATCAAGTCAATCAATTAAAACAGTATTTAATTAGTCTAGTTAAATTTTAATTAAGTTAATATTAATGAAGACGGTCAGGTAATAAATTACGAATAGACCTGCTAACTAAGCAGTGGGTAAAAGAGAGTTAATAGGGAGCAACTCTATCAGGAGAAAATTTATATTGGCGGTATTACTGCAGACGTTTAAAAACTAAATTTGTTTTAAAATATAATTCAAAGAATAACATTTGTCGAAAAACATTTGTGAGAAGGTTTCCCTTATATATAAACTACCTTATATAAACTGAACGTTATTTATTATTCTAATTTATTAGCTGTATCATAGGGTCAATATAATAACAACCTGTCAAATCTGGCATACAATGCATGGGTTGTGGCGTGGTGTCATTCACCCTTTTTCAATTACAATTTACGTTCATTCACGATATAACATCGTTTCATTTTGTTAATAGGACATTAACGAAATGTATGTTTGTATAGAATTTCTTTCCGCTATTGTTTGATAAAAATGAGTTAATTTATTTTTGCTTTATCAGAAAGATACCATAAATTTACGGTATAGCAATTATGATTTTTTTAATTATATAGAAGGTTTGTTTATATAAAAGGGAAACAAGGAAAATACAAATACGTTTACAATGCCACCATCAGGGTAGGGTCGAAGTTTATTAGAAATATTATTAATGGACACTGATTTTTCTCATCTTGTGTCATTAAAATAAGCTACTTAGTAAGCTCATTAACATAAAAATTAATTTGTTGTTGTAAAAGTTACTTTATTTTTCGATACACTAATGATGAAAAACGTTTCCTTTATATTTATAGTTAATATACAAAAGTTATACTTATATTACAAAAGATACAATTTTAGGCTGTTTAAAAATATAAAAAGAAGAAAATCACCTCAACCTTTTGATTGCAATATAACTTGATTTGATTTATTCTAATTAAAATAAATATAAACTAATCAATAAAAATCACAATATTATCGTGTTACCAACTGCTTCAAAGTTATTATTGTAAATACATCCTTTGCCGAAATATAATTCTAAAATTCCCTCATTTTTTTAATAACCAATTTTTGTTTTGTTTGAAGTCTAATTTAGTTTTCATTAGATTATTTTCGTTATACGTACACGTATATTCTTAATAAATAAACAATAAACTTGCATTTTATATTGAACTCGGGGAAATATACAATAAACGCATTCTCTTCATTATTTTTAAACTTGGATTATTTTAATTCACCACAGCATTCTTTGTTAGAAGAACTATCTACGATTTTAAATCACAATGACCAAGACTCATGTATTATCAGTTTTATACAGATGTGCTCTAGTTCAGCACCACATTTTTCGAATGAAACAGAAGTAAAACTTTCTGTAAGTAGCGTTAGGAGAAGAAGCTGAGTAAAAAATAGTTATTTGTTCGTCAATAAAGTCACAGGTAATAGAACTAAGTTTTAACTAAATATACTTATATAACATAGACTGACATAGCCAAATAAAAATATTATTTATTTGTGTTGCATTTTAACTAGATATGACTTAATTCTTTTAAAAAAATATTGCAGTTATTTTAATCATATATTCAAATTCTGAATGAATCGACCCACTGTTAAGAAAACAAATCCTACATTTTCGTTCGAAATGATTAATGGTAAGTTTAGTAACCACCTAGCAAGGCATTTAAATAGACGACAGCAGAAAACCTCGCCATACATGCCTATACAAGTTTCTATTGGCTAGGACCGCATATGCGCACTTGTTCTAATCTAACCTGACAGTTCTCACAACTCTCGTCCTTTTTTACCACGCATTTCGTACCACAGTTTTAGTTATGGTTCGATGTTATTTTTAGGTTAATTTTGTATGTACGTTTTGTTGAGGTAACACAATTATTTCATAGGCAAAATTAGGAGCAGATAATTCGAAATTAAGTGTATAAAATATGAATTATTAATAAGATATTATCATTTTATAACACTAATTTTGTAGATTGCTATGGAATAAAGGATATCTTAAATAATATAGAAGCAGAACTTATTTGAAGATTATAGTAAAGGTAAGAATGAAATATGATCATGTTTGTATACGTTTTCTGTCTATTTGTTATTATATCTTTCTGTTTTACAGATATTTCAAAAGAAGAAAAAAGTTATAACGAAGCTAAAAGCTAACGAAGTACCATGAATTTTCAGCAAAATATAAATATAAGGTGTATTTAATAGAAAGTGGTTGGAATAAATTGATAACATAGCATTTAAAGCTTTGTGATTTATTATTTCTTTTGGTTTATATAACTACACGGAGCAGATAAATAGTGACAAAATATTAGAAAAGGAAGAATATGTATTAAAGGAACCAGGATCCTTTGTTCCATAACAATCTAGAAAATTAGTTTTATAAAATCTTAATATTTTACAAATAGTTCATACCTTATACACTTATTTTCAGATTATCAGCTGCTAATTTTGCCTATGAAATAATTATATTTCCCCAACAAACAAAAGGTGAATACAAAATTAACCTAAAAATGACATCTAACCACAACTAGAACTGTGGTACGAAATGCGTGGTAGAAAAGGACACGAGTTGTTAAAACTGTCAGGTTAGATTAGAACAAGTGCGCATGTGCAGTCCTAGCCAATAGAAACTTTTATAGGCATGGATGGCGAGATCTTTTACTGTCGTCTCATTTAAATGTCTACCACCAATTGGAAATTAGTGTGAAACAAGCTGTAGCAGAGAAAGGGGACTTTCTACGAGTATCCAAACGTATTAGACATCACAAAGAAATTCTATTAATTGTTAGTTTTTTTTCACAGTTTTATTCAAATAAAGAAAGAACTTGTTGAATGGCGATACAAAACGATACTGAGAGTTTTTTCTATTAGAATATTGACCAAACCCTCCTCAGTCGTTCACCTCCTCAGTCAGTCTTAAATGAGACGGCTCTTGTGCTTGGTCGCGATAATCAACACTTTTCTCCTAAAGAAACGACCACAGGGTTGTATGTCAAGGTCGAGGTTTCTCGAGAAGAAATCACCTGATGTTTTTCTCACATTTCACAGGGCTAATATTATTAAACAATTAACAGACATACTCTCAATATCCAGTATTATGTGTGATAAAATTATTGTATAATAATAAGTAATGAATATTTTTCTTTTTTTTTAATCCAAAATCAGTAAACATGGACTAATGAAGGGAAATATCTTTTGTATTTGTATTATTGAACTATGTAACTTGTATTTTCTCTAACAAAATTTTCAAAATATTAAAACAACAATTTGTACCTAAATGTTTCTTGACAACTCTGTATTTTAAAATATACTTTTTACATTTATTATTTAGTAAGGCTTAAGGTAAGTTGATAAATATTTGTGGTGAGCTGTACGCCACTGTTTGATTTAACGCCACTGGAAATATCTATCAATTTAATTGCCCGCTGAACGCAAAAGTTGAAATAATGGCTTCAGTCGGGGCATTTTCATTATTGTGAGTGGAATATGGGCTTTTGATAAGTAATTTTAGTAATTTAAAAGATATTTTCTAATGTTTGGTTGATGGCTGACATGAATTATTGATCTGATGAGCTTAGCGCGGCCCCCCGGGGGGAGAATCGAAAAATTGATGGTTTTGATTTCCGTAAATACGACGTTGTCGTTTATTCAATTGATTCCCTTTCGGGTTTTGTACTTTTCGTGTCATTACCTGTAATTGTATTCAAGGGCGTCGCTATTTGTTAGAAGCCGTTCGCTTTTGTCTATCGCATCGGCTTAGATGGATTGTAATAAATTTAATCAAATTAGCAGGTTGTTACTGATTGGATTTAATGGAGTCTTTTCGATTTTCGGTTATTCTCTTGGTTGGTTTGGAATTGGTTTTCTTATTCTACTTTGAAATATCTTCTGTTTTTTATATCAATTTCAAATCAGTAATTCGATTTCAGTCACAGAGTGAATACACGAAGTCATGAAGAAAATAGCAGAATGTTACTGCAGTAAAATTAGCAAAGAAAAGTGTGGACCTATTTTCTATACTTTATAGGTATTTTAATATACTATTCCATATTGATTTTTATCTAAAAATCACGTCTGTAATCTTGTAGGTGTTTGTTATTCTCTAAAATATTGAGCTATCCTTTCTTCGACACCGCCTCACGAATGTACAGTCTTAAAAAAATATTTAATTTTTGATTTCGTATGTCCAGCCTAGTATCTATATTTAGAAATTTAAATATTCTTTACATTTGCAAATCGTACATAGCGTGATATATGTCTAAACGAGTAAATATAAGTAGAGTTGAGCTCAATAAACACCATTTGCAGGAAGTGTTGCAATTGCAAAAAATTTAGTATATATATATATATATATATATATATATATATTTATACATATAATACTTAGACTTTATATTGTATAACAGAAGACAATAGGTTTTAGAAAATTATTATATTACCATTCCATTCAGCTTAAAATTTTTTAAAATATTTAGAGCACTTGCTTTTTTATTTCAATTAAATCATTAAACATTCTTTAGAAATCCTAAAGTCTATAATAGTAACAATAATATTATATTGTCCTCAGTTAGAAGTTTGATATTTAAATATTTCAATTAATGATTTAATGAAACGTAATGACTCGGAATTATAATCAATCATGTTTACCTTGAAAGATCTAGGGCAGTCACCAATATACACACAGATTTGTTAGGTAGTTGAAATTCGTTTCTGTTTTGTGTCGACAATATTTTAATTTATATGTCATGCGGCAATATTTTTCACGGTTTTATTAAATCGTTTACATGAACCAAAGTGACAGCTATATTTTATCTCATACATTATATTTATTAAAATTCATATCGACAAAAAAATTGTACAGGATATATAACCTTTCATTCTATTATATATGATATTTAAGTGAAACATTATGTTGAAAGCCACCTTGTTAGATGAGAATATATATATATATATATATATATATATATATATATATATATATATACATATATATACATGTACATCATAGTTTTGTGTAAAATCCCCACATATAGAGACCGAAAAAAAAACAAATTGATTCAAGTAGCCTAATATAAAAAATGATGAAATTGAAACTGTAACTAAAAACAGATACACAGGACAGAGTTCAGTTCATTTATGCATCAGCTATTACTGTTTAATATATCAGTTGGTCGTTGCTAATAAACTGACAAACAAATGTCATACTAAGCCAGAAATTTTGCAATAAATTCCTATATGGTGCATTTTACATAATTAGATATTTATGTTAAAATAGTCCCAGGCGGGATGAACTGGTCAAATGAAATGTATAATTTTCAACTGACGTATTTCATACACTTTCTAATTGGAATCCATCATTTATCTCTATGGCTATTTGAAGTTATTAGGCATTATATTATGTGTTCACATTAAATGTTTAGTGATCATAGGTTGAACTGACATGTTAAACTTATATAATAGAGAATTATCACGTATCTGTTTCGTTGAATATAACATAATTGCCTTCGAAAAAGGAGGAGGTTTATGTTCGACTGTATATATATATATATATATATATATATATATATATATATATATTGTAATATTAAAGAAAGTAACTGCGTAATTTATTGAGTAAATATCTAACACTAAAAAAAGAGAAAAATAAAATATTTTTAACAAAAAAGTTGAGCCGACCTCAAAAAAAAACACAAAAACAGTT
Source organism: Rhynchophorus ferrugineus (assembly GCF_030347505.1). Classification (NCBI taxonomy): domain Eukaryota; kingdom Metazoa; phylum Arthropoda; class Insecta; order Coleoptera; family Curculionidae; genus Rhynchophorus; species Rhynchophorus ferrugineus. Next base: position 17,235,439 of record NW_027472585.1, on the reverse strand, counting down.
ATATTAATTTAGATTTGTTTTGTTGGTAATTTAATTATTTGTATACACATATGTCACAAAATTATATTATTATTTTTTGTATTGTTTATTTTTTAATTTTTAGTGAGCTCCTTATTTATTTTTTGAAGTCGTTTCGTTTTTTTTGTTAAAAATATTTAATTTTTAAAATTTTCTTTAGCGCTATTCTATTTTTCTTGTGATTATGAATTTTCTAGTGGTATCTGTTTGATCTCAAATTATACATAGTATCAATTACATTGTTATATATCGATTGCGTCAGCCTTATGCATTGTCTTACGAAATCCGTAATTCATAAGACGATTTTTTGGCCTATCTTTAAAAACAGGACCTAAAATGTAAAATTTCGATAGGCTATCTATTCACTAAATCTCGTCATATTTAGCAACTGTTATGAATTCCGGCGCTTTTCTTCTTATTTCTCAGATTGTTTTCTTGGTCCATATTTTTTTCGGAGTTGTCGCTGTATCTTCCAATTAAAATGTCTGTTGTTCACCTTTCATTTGATAGATATTGATCAGACAACATACATTGATTGTAGCATATTAAACAATTCTAACGCTATATTGAAGAGACATATGTAGAATTTACCCTCAAGACCTTGTGTCGCAGTCCTACAGAAGAGTTTATAAAATAAGCGTTCTTATTTTAACTATATTTAGGATTGAAGTGTTGATTGTAATATTTCCTCTTCTTCATACGCACCATCTTAGAGATGAAGTAGCTCCTGCAGTTGGGCCAATTGGGTTTACTGCTTAAGCGGTAGATGCCACTTTCTTGAGATCGGTTCAAGGAGTTTGTATCGTAATATTGACTGCTATATATGTTTTCAAAAACATTAAGCATAATTGCATCACTACTATGCTTGGCTAAAAATTCAACTTCATCAGCTCTGGTATTTTTGTAAAGTACACATCCACTAGCTGCATAAATTTGGTTTCGTCTGTTTGGCTTGATACCTTTTCTACAAATAATGTGATAACAATAAAAAAGTATATATGTGAAGTGCATATTAGCCTTTTAGTGACAGGTTGTTTTTTTATTTTATTCTAAGCTGAGGTAACATTATTTTTAACATACTCATTATTTTATTGTTATGATTTTCACGACATCAACAAATCTAAGTAACTATTTATTATTCTGTCTGTTTTACTGACTATTAAAATTGTTGATTGCTACAGTAAAATTATAGAGCTTTGTCCATCTGTTCTATGTGTTCTTTTAGGTCGTTAAACGTGTAACATTTATGATGAACATATGTCACTGAATTTTTTTTTCGTGAACTTGGCGTATTTTCGTATCCAAACCGTCTGAATATGTGAGACCCCATGACTGATGAAATGTTTTGGCTCATTAGCGATAGGACGATTTACATCACGCGTTTTTCAGTCAGTAAATTAGATGATGATAATTTATTATTTTATTGTATATGATTGATATAACAAAACGAATACCGTTGATATTTAGTCTTGGCTGGTACAATCATATGTTTTAAATATTTTAAAAATTATAGAATGAGTTTAGAAGAAATAGAAAAAATTATTTTCTAATTGACTTTAAAAAAAATTAATAAAATTCTGTTAGTTATATTGTTTTCAAAAGTAACCTATATTTCTTCCAATAAAACAGCCAATGCACGTCATCGATATTTATACTGTAACGGCAACATGTTGCCCCATCAAATCTAAGTTTTGGTTTACTTTGATTCTTGCAAAAGAAAATACAAATGTAAATAAAACAATGAAACAAGAATAACGTTATCGAATTGAATTTATACTCTTTGGAACTTTTATTCCATACCATCTATGAGTTAGAGTTCTAGGCACGTTTTTTTATGTAGCAATTGTATATCCATTAATGTATTTTACTTTCAATAGAGAGCACATTTACCTGTTTACACGTTCAGTTCCTGTTTCCTTTTTAATTCATTTTAATATCTCCCCCTGAGTTTCTTCTGTTACCACCTGTGTATATTTTTCCTTTTAAAATTATTTTTAATTACTACACATTTTTTACTCACATCATTGCATTCTCCTTAACGCATTTTCATAGCCGTAAAATAATTACTATTAATTTTTTCCTTATAAACTCAATGTTCAGGTATATTTTAAAAGATTACACAAATAATCTATACGCATAAATATATGATTGTTTCAAATTATCCTATATCAACAACGTACCCATCTTTAGTTGTTTCTGCTCTTTGTTGGTAATTATCAGTATTGGGTCATAAGCCCACAATAAAAAGTTTCATTTAGTTTCTTTGACTATCAGAATCGTTAATGTGTTGAAGCCAATTACCAAATTGTTAATTTCAATGTATCGAACACTTGTTAACGATTCTACCATCTGTCAATTTCTTTTTTTTTCTGTCGTTTCTATAGAGTTTATCCAAAGGGAATGCTTCTTTTTTGTCAGGCTTGTTTCTAATAAAAGTAAATTATACATGTACATAATGCTGTTAAATTATATTTATATGGAAAAAAACTACTTACTGTTTTTATACATTTCATAAATTTAACCTTGAATAGAGCTAACATCAAGGTGATCTGGTTTCCTCACCTGCTTTGTTTTGTGCCGCTCTTTGTATTCACTTTCTCCCAATGCTTATATTGTCACTTATAATGTTAAGTGCAGCCGCAACTTAATAAAAAATATTTCCAATAAAACTGCATTACGTTAATTTTTTATTAACTTAATATTTAATAGTAATTTAATTAGTTAATTTTAATAACGCATTTTATTGGCTTTGAATAATTTTGCAAACGTGACAATGGATTATTACGTGTTCGGATGAATCATATTTCATTCTGTCACTTTTTAACTAGAGTAATGCTAACGAATTTGATAATAATAATTTGATGGCATGGATGACGTGCATTGGCTGTTTTATTGGACGGACTATACAATACTTACATCTAAGAGAAAAACTGACTTGAGATTTCAAGTTTAACGGTGAGACGCTAGGTGAATAAGATAGTTGCGGAATGACATCATAAAACGTATATCATGACGTCAAAACTAATGGTTATCGGTTCGTAATTTGTACCGCGTGAGTAGAATAGTTCAAAGCAAACAACTCATAAGGATCAAACTATATTCGTTGTCGACAGCTTGGAACAGTGAAGCGAATTCATAATGAAGGCGCTTGTTTTAATGAAGTTTCAAGAATAAAAAGGCAAGAAACAAAAGTAAGTGCGGATTAAAAAAAATATATATCCCATAACCAGCGCTTAAAATATTCTAAAACAAATTAAAAAAAATTAAATATGTTGCTGTGGGCCGGAATTTTTCTTTTTATTGAATATACAAAGATTATTTCCGTTATATATCAAATAAACTATTTAAATATAACTCGAGAAAACGTTTTAATTTTGATGAAAAATTGTAGTAGTATAACTATGAGAGTGGTACCAATATGTGGTTGATCGATGATCTCTAATCCATGAATTCTGAACTTATTTTATATTTTTGTTTTATGTAAGTTTTGAGTATTTGTAGAGTTAAGTAAGTCAAAGTTACTGATCGGCATTACTATTTTGAGATCACAGTACTCTATATAAATATATAATATTAAAAAATTATAATCATATGAAACTGTCATAGTAAAATAACCACGGGAATGTCGAAAGATTCTGGCTAAAAATTCTTTATTTATATCACACGCGTTGTCAGTTTATTCACGCACTTATCCTGAAAATACTCTGATAAAATACCGGCCGAAATAATATTAATAACTCGCAAAAAATCATTGAGTAGAATACTACGGTCTATTTTTACGGCCGGCTCTTGATTTCTGACCGATTTAACTAATTTTAATAGGGGGGAAAGACATTTTTTATTGCCCCACAGATATATTTTTATTTTCTTGACTAATCTCGGTTGATATACGACCCCGCGTTAGCGACATAAATTAGTTTTATGTTGTTTTAGAGAAACGCGTACGAGATTTATACCTGCTACTCGTTCACGGTTCGAAACAACGTAAAACCAGAACGGCTTGACGGTTTGAAAACATTGGTTTTCGGTTCATTTTTAACTCAATTTACTAATGTCAGGATAATCGATACAAAAGAAAAAATTTTCCAATAATCGATGTATAATTAGATATATTTAGACATATGTAACCTGCAATATAATATATAAAAAATGTATGTTATATTATGTTATTAAGTTATATTTTGTGAAAGAGTATTAAACAAAAAAAAGAACTTTTTTTTTACTTTAAAAAACTTTTTTTACGGAAAGAAGAGGTAACCTGTTGAGCGCCGATACAAAGCTAAAGGTTCTTATCTATTAGAAAAAAGACCAACCCCTCTCACTCCTTCTCCGTTCAAATATTTTTAAACCAGATGGCCGGATAGTCAGGGACGTATTACACAACAATTATACATCAAGCAATTTATGAATCACAATTATCAGAATTTAATGGTTTTACTTTTACTAAGGTAAAAAATTAAAACAACCACCTAATATAAATATATGTTTTTAATTGTTATATATTTGAAAGGCTTTTATAAATATGGATTTTCAACGAAATATTCTAAATATTTTATTAATATTTAGGAAAATATTCGTTTAATGATCTACATATCTTTAAAATATTTTGGAGCCTTAATGAATTTATCCTAATATGTACATTAGAATTATGTACTTGAATACATTTTTATGAGTTTTTTTCACAGAAAAAATTGTGAAATGTGTGTTTAAACTTAATTTTCGTGGATATATTTTCTTCAGCACCTTGAAATGTGTCGGCCATTCGAGCAAGTAGTAATCAGAAGATGCTATATCTGACAAGTACGCTGCATGCAGCAAAACCTCTCGGTTGAGTTGCAACATTGTATTCTCCACAAATATTGCAACGTGTGGCCAAGCGTTATCATCTAAGATGAATGACTTTCCTGCAGCCTAACGTTATTTAACATGGTCCAACTTTTGCTGGTATCTATATGCAGTAATGGTTTATTAATAATTCGAATATTCGAGACTTCAAGCCATGGTTTTGGCGTCGATGTGGATTTTAAATGCCAAAAATATGCATTATTAGTGAAATTAACACATTATCACTTCACAACAAATTATTATTGTATTAATTATAATTATTAAATTTGGAAGATAGTGTGGGCCCACTATGGCCTAAGAAATAGTAGTAATGCTAGTAGTACTGATAAATAATTACACTGGCAAGTAATTGTATTAATAAATAATGGGTTTGATAATATCAATGAGAGACAATAGTGGTAAGTGAAATGATAAACATATTAGGCTGATGGATGTGTAGTTACCACTTATACTTTATAGTTGCTACTATAAAACGCTATTATGTTAAATTTTAAAGTAATAAAAAGATTATGAAAGAGATTTTAATAATAATGAAATAAAACTGGGATCCTCTGATTTCTGTACTTATGCGCTTATGTGATATTTACTAATACGTACCGAAAATCTCAAGTGACTGATGGGTTTCTGATGAATAGTAATCTCTCCCTCTATTGATGCCTTTCAAATACGATAAATAACGGACTTGGTTGGCGCAGTGGTCGGAGCGACAGGACAATCCTTCTGTTGTTGTGATAGTCGCGGGCTCGAATCTTGCTAGGCTGTGATTACAAATTTATGTTTAACATTGAGTAATGTAAAGTCCGACAATGAAAATCATCTCAGCCACATCAGTGATCAGGGTGGTTAAGACCGAATTTCTTCTGAGATAATCACTCGTCAGATAGTAGGTTTAACGTTAATAACTATGGCTCAGGGTGAGCATTAAGCAGTACGTCCAATCCGGATATAACTTAGTTGATAAAAAAGGCATTGTAATGGAATATTCGAATATCATAAGAAAATATTCCAATTTGACCTTGAGGTCTTTCTTGAAATTTATATATTTTTATTAGTTTTGTGAAAAATTAATATAGGAAATAAACTTTTAAAAATCTTATAGAATAATAAATAGCTGATTTCGAGGGAGTGATTTCTGAACAAGGTCCCAACAGTTAATATATTGTTTGTGTTTTAGAAAAATTAATGTAGAAATACAATTTAAAAAATTTGATCTTATATTAACAATAACTGATTTGAAGGGAATTGTCGTTGATCAAGGTTCGAGCAGTTAATATTTTGTATCTATATTTTTGAAAAATTAATTTAGGACCTGTTGAATAGCCCCTCTAAATGAATTGCATTGCGGTATAAAATACATATTTTGTGTATAGTAATTCTACTTTATTTAAATACCGCCTAACCTGGAAGAAGCACATACTCTCTAAACGGAAACAACTAGGACTAAAATTATATCAAATGTATTGGCTCATTGGGCGCAAATCCAAGTTATCATTAGATAACAAGGTATTGCTGTATGAGTCTATACTCAAGCCCATTTGGACATATGGAATTCAACTATGGGGTACCGCCAGCAAATCTAATATATCCATCATTCAACGGTTCCAAAATAAGGTGTTGCGTGCCATTGTTGATGCTCCGTACTATATTTCAAATAAAGTGATACAACGCGATATTCCTCTAGAACCTATAACGAGTGTAATCCAACGTGTTTGTGTGAAGTACTTCGAAAGAGTGTCAGTGCATCCCAATGTACTCGCTAATCAGCTAAATATGCGACGTGATAGTGAAGTGCGTAGACTAAAACGTTTAACACCACCTGATCTGATTACTGGACATATGTAGAGTTTAGAATAAGCATTAGAATAAGACTAATTAATTAAGATAATATTTTATACAGAAGATTGCTTAATGAAGTGATTTTCTACATGCCATGTATATATAATATAAACAGAAGAAATACTTATTGCCAATAGGGCAGATTGTGGACTCATGAAGAGTAATAAATAAAAAAAAAATTAAATACGATTAGATGTATTAAATACACATCAGTTTTACACTGTTGTTCTGTTGATGTAGAGTTTTAATTTAATACGGTGGTATGTGTTGAATGGCATTATTATTTACACATGCATAGTCTTCCTTCAATAATTTATACCAATCAAAAATTCTTACTCTAGCAATTAATTATAGACTTTCCGGATGTAAGGTATTTTTCTACTAAAATAAAAAAAGAAAATATGTCTAGCAATAATTTTTTTCTACAAGTCTTGACGTTTCAAGAATACAAAAAGCAAGTAACAAGAGTAAGTGAGAATTTAAAAAAGGTACATATAATACGACCAGCGCTTGCAGCATTTTGAAGCAAATAAAAACATTTTAAAGATGTTGTTATGGGCTGGAATTTTTGTTTTTATCGAATATACAAACATGGTTTTCTATACATTTCCTAGATAAACTATTGATTTCTAACTTGAGAAAGTGTTTTAATTCTGATGTAAATATTCGAGCAGTCTAACTGTGATGGTACCGATTAGGACATAAAATACTTGATTTTATGTTAATGGAGAGGAAGGTTATTTTTAATCTCCTGTTGAATATCCCCTTTCAATGGATACAAGTAGATACATTAAATTCACGTCAGTTTTACACTGTTGCTCGTCCTAAACTCCATAGAATAGTACTAATAATAATTTAATACATATAAATTACGAATTGTTTTGTGTGGTCTTACTAGAGAAGGTGAAACTGAGAAGGAGAGACTTGTAAATTAAATACATTACTAGGGAAGCAAACATAATCAAAATAGTCTATAGCGCCTATATATTAAAGTGTATGAAAGTTCCTATCTTTTTGTTCTTTCAGCAGAGTAAGTCTATGTCCGTTAATGTTTTATTTACATTTAACACAAAAATGTATGAAGGCAAGTTATAATTATTTTTGAAATTTTTATTGTGAAAATTGTGTCTGGGGGAATTAAAATGGTCAAATTCTATATTTGTCAAAATGGAGGAAACATATCAAAAAGTAATATTTTAAATAATGGCAACAAAAATGTGGTTGATTTAAACATATTTGTTGAAAAATGAATATTTCTGACTTCTAGTGGTAGATCCAAGAATATCCCATCTATCTCAGTTAAGTACCCATAAGCCAAAATATTGATTCAGTTCTTATTATTAAAGTAGAAGAACACCTTCAAAATAATTAAGTTTCTAATCGATGGTACTTTATAAACATGTTTTTAAAGGGCACTATAATTTGGTATTATATACATTGACTGGCTTTGAACTAAAACTTTTTGTTTATATATACTATATTTTACTACATTAATAATAGCTGATTTGAAAGGAATCATTGTTGAGAAAGGGGCCAACAGCCAATATGAAAATCTATATTCCCGATACAGCCAATTAAAGAACTTGCAATCACTGAAAACGCTTCGTAGCGAAAAATTAACACAATTAACAGTCAATTAATAAGTATTAAACGGCCAATAAGCGAACCGGAAATATAATCGACGTCGATCGAACTCGTTCGAAGATAAGTCTCGCGGGCTCGTTGTTTAAAATTCAAATTACGTCCGGGCGACGTGCCGTTTTAATTTCATTTATCGACGCCTGTATCCGAATTGTATGTTTTGTGTTTTATAAAGAGCTGTTTGGTCGGATTGTTTTTCTGGCTGTGCAAACTGTGGACTCGAAAGTGGAACACCGTGCCATTCCTCAACCGCAGTTATTTACACAAATCCTTATCAACCCTCGTCCAAAAAGCGCCCCGACGCCGTTCCCGTCCCCCCAGAAAGCAGTTCAAATAACGCCAGCGCGCCCGTGGTCGCCATTATCCGCTCGATTATCCTTTTCTCCAGCTTTTTTTATTTTCGGGCCGCCGTCGTCTGTACGCTGCCGCAGAACACGCGTCATTAATTCCTGCGACCGGATGCCGTCTCCAGAGACCGGAGTCTGCGAGAGTCAGCAGCGGTGACCGCATCAGCAGAAAAGTCGATCTTTCGCAGTGATAGGAGCGGGCGTCTCGATGTGACGACCCCTCCGACGACTCGCCGGCGCTTTTCCAGATTGATTGCGGAATACGATTATGGTTTCCTTCCATTTTTCGAATGCAACTTCTTCCTATATTCAACATCCAATAGCAATTAATCAAAAAGGATATAATAGTGTTGCCAAAGCATACAGTCTCGTATATGTTCAAAAAATATGTAAGAATAAGTAAATTCTAATCAATGGAATAATTATCACATTTTAAGATCTTTTAGGAATGAATAAATCATTAGAGAATAATTAAATCTTGCTCTATATATACTGGTAGACCCGACAGATGTTATTCTGTTCAAACGTTAATTTTCTCACCGAAAGCATTGATATTTCTTAAGGTGTTTAATGATTAATTCAATAGATATGTGACTATATGGTATTTTAATCTTTGATTATTTAATAATGATTGTAAGTACACTCTTTTAATATATATTTTCGAATTGTAAAAATAAATTACCTAATTATGTTCGTTATTGTTTCAATATACATGCTAAAGTGATATATAAATTTCACAATTGTTTTAATATACAAATGTGTATTACTTCATTTATTATTCCACGCTTATGTTTATAACATAAAAGTAAAGAAAGATCATCTATACTTATATTTGATGTTCTGAAGTTATGATAAGTATGATGCTATGTGAGAAAATTTTGTTATAATGTTCAGTGACGTATGAATAATTATCACAATTTAAGATCTTTTACCAATTAATAAATCATTGGAGAATAATTAAAAACTTACTTTATATATACTACTGGACCTGATTGACAATTTTTGATAGGCAATTTTGCTCAAACGTTATTTTTCACACCCAGTGATGTGTAATCAGCGATTTTAATTTGTGCAGTGATATCATGGCGATGTATTGATGTTTGACCTGGTCGACCTGACCTGTTGAAACTGGTCGACCGTATGCAAGCAAGAAAATCATGGCGTCCTTGATATATTGCCAATATCAATTGTTCCATGTATGTTGCTGGTGATAGCATCAGGCGATAGCGTATTTCGTTCGGTTTGTTGTTGTTTGTTGATCCGTGAGCCCATAAAATAGGTATGAAAAATGTTGGATCGTCATCTGGAATTGATGTTAAAGAAACAATTTTATTGTCATTTGGCCCTAAAATTTTGAAACCTGATTCAAAATTATTACCATACTCATTCTGAACGATTTTTGTTACGATGATATCATGAATTTAATTTAAGGATAAAGCGGAATGAAATTTGATTGACATGTGACCAGATAATAGTGTTTTCAATGGTTCTTTCAAAAGCCGATTTATCTTCGTACTTAGATGTATGACAGTGTTTGAATTTTTTACATATTGAAGTCTGCCGTCATTGAGCAAGTTATCAGCTGCCTTTCGTCACAATTTATTAGCTCGAAGGCTTCCTTTGTTTTGCTCTTGACAATAAGTGTGTAATATAAGTGTTTTTTTCCAGTTCTATTTAACCGATAATTGCGGACTATTTGTACATTATGCGTGTATCTACCAATGTTTCCAGTTTGTCGTCGAAGGCGTCACGCTGATAATACTTTTTGCAGAACATCATTATAACTGAATTCCATAGCTCCATATTTAATTTAGTATAAAATTCACTTAGATTTTCTTCCAAATAGCCAACAATTTTTTTGTATTTTCCGTATAAACTGACAAATTGAGAAAAAGGCTGTTTTAAACTGATACACTATGTATTCTAGATATCTAGATGCTAAGATTATGCTAAGCTTAATAGTTTTTAAAATTTTATCACGGGTATCGGGAATTATACTTTATTAGTAAATTATCAAATTTTGACTGAAAACTTTAAATTACTTTTAGCTAAACTTTGTTATTGAGTATTGTAACATTCCTTTTCGTGTTTACCTTAGTTATAAATTTGTAAGAGAGTTTTACAAAGGAAACATAATGCCGATCACAAGCTTTGAAAGTGTCGACCTTAATAACGGGGTCACTGAAAAGTCCCCGGCCTATCCCTAGTTTTTTTATTCAACATAATTCCGTTCAAGGGTGATACATTGATTATAGCGACCCTCCAACTTTTCGATACCATTTTTGTAGTACGATTTGTCCTTTGATTATAGTGGAGAGAATATAGTGGATGATGAAGCAGTTCGAAGCGAAATTCATGGATTATTGCCATCGTCTTCATTGACTTGTGACACGGTGCATTGTATGGTGAAGCAGCACTTTATTTTCCTTCAAATGAGGCCGTTTTTCGGCGATTTTGTACATCAAACGTTCCAATAACGCTACGTAATAGTCGCTGTTGATGGTCCTTCCTTTTTCAAGGTAGTCAATGAAAATTATTCTATGCCCTTCCCAACAGACACCATAACCTTGCTAGCCGATTGTTGCCTTTTCACACGCTTTGGAGCCGGTTCATCGTGTGCAGTCCACTCGGATAACTGTCGATTGAACTTCGGAGTGAAATAATAGAGTCATGTTTCATACATTGTCACATGTCGATGCATAAACTCGGGTTTATTGCGCTTGATCATCTTCAAACACTGCTCCGATCCATCAATTCATCGTTCTTTTTGGTCAAAAGTGTACTCGCGCGGCAGACCAAATACACAGAGCTTTCTCGTACCCAAATGTTCGTGATTGATATGATATACATGTGGAGTTGATATCATTAGAGTGTCTGCTATTTCATTCAATTTCAATTTACGGCCATTCAAAATCAATTTGTGGATTTTTTAAATGTTTTCGTCGGTAACAACCTCTTTTGCGCGTCCACTGCGTTCATCGTCTTCGGTGCTCATTTCACCACGTCTAAACTTGCATACCAATCCTTGATGGTTGATATTCCTGGGGCAGTGTCCGGAAACTCGACATCAAGCCAAGTTTTTGCTGTATTTTTTGTCCCTTCAGAAAGCAATAGTTTATCAACATGCGAAATTCTTTTTTATCTAAATTTTTTCAGAATAACAAAAGTAGCTTTACTCAAAATGCTATAATTCATAAACCAATGATCCGACAGCTGCCAAATTTATACATGCATCTTTTAAGGGTTAGGACTAACTAAGAAATATATTTAATTCTAGTAGCTATCTATGTGTCAGGCCGGGGACTATTCAATTGACCTGTTAATCGTGATTTCAGAAATAATAAAAATTAAATAGTGTTTAGGAATATTGTAAAAACTTGAAGGTGTTTTGAGTTTATCTTAATTTAGTTTGGTTATATATTACTAATACAGTTTTACATAGGAAACATATTGAACTGTCCAATCTTTAGCCTCAATTTTCGGTTTATTTATGTTAACTGTAATTTTTATATTTAATTATTTCTAGACTATTTCCTTGACTGTATATTCTCTTATATTTTTCTTCAACTAACACTTTAATATAGTCATCGATTCCAACTTGATACAACCCTATATTTCTATCGCCCTAATTTTTACTATAAACATTAAAGTATTCAACATTTCCTGTTTTCCTTTGTTTAATTCGTTATTATTTGGCGTAGTTTTTCCTTGTTGATATTTTGAATCAACAATGTTCGCCTTTAATTTTTATCTCAACCGTCTAAAGAAAGCAATTAAGCCGATAGAACGAATTAATGAGGCTTTTTATTTCCTCTGACAGTATTGATGTTTTTCTTAGTTGATACAATTTGTTTTTAAGAAGAGCTAGTTAAAAAGATAAAATAACAACGATTTGCAGCGCCACCTACAAAAATTTACTATCACTAAAGCTACGAAATCAATATTAATTACTCGATTATATTTAATTCTCTCCATAAATTACTAGTTTCACTCTGTCGGAAAAAAGCCCATTACCGATAAACCGAGCGGAATAAACAGACCCCCTGTAATAATGCAATAACCCAAATTGCGGTATTAAAAATACTCCACACGTTACGTTTTTGTTTTGACCTCACACCCAATGGACTGTGCGTGTTACTCTATTTTAATAAATAATAAGCCCCATCCCTCTCGGCTGTCCATTACATTAATTATTCAGTGCCGTGATTTCGAGGGTGGAAACCTCGGCAAAAGGTCATATTAATTTATCTACTTAGTTTAATAGCACCACGTGTGAAAGCCGGGCCGGGAATCTGAAGTTTGCGCCATGAAATCGATCGGATTTTTTTTCTCATCGATGGAAATCGGCTGATTTTTTTCTATTAATGGTAAGCTCTTTATTAATTGGTGATGAATGAGCAAAGATTATCTTTATTTACAAACGACTTGCATTCATTCAATAAGAAATTATATTGCCCGTTAAATTTTTTTTTTAATTACTCTTCGTGAGTCCACAATCTGCCCTATTGGCAAAAGGTATTTCTTATGTCTATATTATATATACATGGCGTGTAGAAAATCACTTCATTAAGCAATCTTCTGTATAAAATATTATCTTAATTAATTAGTCTTATTCTAAAGCTTATTCTAAAGTCTACATATGTCCAGTAATCAGATCAGGTGGTGTTAAACGTTTTAGTCCACGCACTTCACTATCACGTCGCATATTTATCTAATTAGCGAGTACATTGGGATTCACTGACACTCTTTCGAAGTACTTCACAAAAACACGTTGAATTACACCCGTTATAGATTCTAGAGGAATATCGCGTTGTATCACTTTATTTGAAATATAGTACGGATCATCAATAATGGCACGCAACACCTTATTTTGGAACCGTTGAATGATGGATATATTAGATTTGCTAGCGGTACCCCATAGTTTGATTCCATATGTCCAAATGGGCTTGAGTATAATGATAACTTGGATTTGCGCCCGATGAGCCAATACATGCTTTTAGTCCCAGTTGTTTCCGTTTCGAGAGTATGTTCTTCTTCCAGGTTAGGCGTCGATCTAAATGCATACCAAGATATTTAACATGCTCTGTTTGGGGGAGTTGACGATGATTGATATCCACCGGTGGACATGTTCTGTCATCAAATTATTTTTGTCTTCGATGGAAATCAGATGATATTTATTGTTGATAGTATTTTTTTTATTAAACGGATATTCATGAGTAAATATTATGTCTGTTTAGAGGCGAGTCAGTTCTATTCAATAAGAAAAGACGTGGCTAGTGAAATAACGTAAAAGAACATTTTCTGATATAAATCATCAAGGTATTTTTGTTATTTTCACTTCTTTATTATTTTTAAAAGCAGTTGATGAGACATATAGCGCTATCATGTGACGTTTAGGTTAGTTTCGTTTTAACCTTTGTATTGTGTACACATCCAAATTTTATTATGGATAAACGTGCGATCCAAGAACGAGCAGAAATAGTGACAATATTTATTGAAAATAATCGTTCTATTATTGTCACTCACTGGAGATTGCGTCAAAGATATCCCAAAACATCCATTGCCTCACGAAACCACAATTTATCACTTACATGCGATTTTCAACATTACGGTACCTCAGGAAAGAGGTCTTGTTCTGGAAGACAACAGATATCTCGTAACGATAAAAATGTGGCTTTAGTGCGCCATAGTGTTGCAGAGTCTCCAGAAACATCAATTCGTACACGTGGTTCCTAGTTATACATTTCTGCACGCAGTTTAAGGCGAAATTTGAAAACTGATTTGGAAATGTTCCCGTAAAAAATTCAATTAGTCCAAAAATTGCTACAGAGAGATCCTGATCAACTAGATGAGTACAGTAATGCAATCCTAAGGCTGTCTGGTGAAATTGAAGGTTTTGCATTCATTAAAAGCAACTCTATGTTGTGGTATTCATGTTGGAAACATAATTGATCCCTATTTTTTTGAAAATGATCAGGATGTCTCAGTTTCTGTTACTGCTGAACGGTAGCAAGACAAGATTCGAATTTTTTTTGAGTCTGAGACGGAAAAGCAAGGACTAGAGTTCATGCAGTTTTAGCAAGATTAGAGCCACAGCATACAAAGCTCGTTCAAAAATTCAATTATTGAATGGCGTTTTTCCACGAAGATTAATTTCGCGAAATGGCGATTTAGCATGGCCAGCCAGATCTTTGGATTTAACAGCACCATACTTTTTCTTATATTTATTTCTTATGTGAATAAGCCCCAAACGATTCAACATCTTAAAGACAATATTCGTCATGAACTTGAAGGAATTCAGCCACACATGTTGCAGGATGCCATGAAGAATGCCTTAGAAAGAGCCGAAAGTTGCATAGCGAATAGCGGTCACCATTTAGCCGATACAGTTTTTCACCAAATAATCTTCTTATAAAAACCAAACTTACTTATCTTTTCTTTGAGTAAAGTTATAGGCAATCAAAATTGTAGCTTTTGCCCCACGTTGTATTAATGTTTATTTGTGTAAAACAGGTGTTGGGAGTGGCTGAAAAGCTCATGAGTAAAAACCCTTGGCGCCGAGACTCAACAAATAGCAAAAGCCACCAAAGCCCACTCACCAATGGTAAACACTATCTTACAAAAATAAACCATTTTGTTAAGTATTAAATTACTACTGGTCCAAATTCTCCCTTAGTTAATTCAACTTTGTTAAATTGTTTTTAATGGAAGATTTATATCTGAGAAATTTCCTACTGACATATAACTAATATTAATTTAAATAAAATGTTAGTATTCTAAAATATATTAAAATGAATACACGTTTTGACAACCTTTCCAGAACAGCTTTTTGATTTCTAACATTTTTGATAATGGTATGATAATTAACACCAATTATAAAACGTAATTAGTATCAAAAAAGATTACAGAAGCTTTAAAATTACTTCTAGTGTAGTGACAGTGTCAACCATTGATTCTTTTGTAATAATAAAACAGAAGAACTATTTTGTATTTCTCCAATTTATCAAACATTTGTTCAAATTCTTTATATTGGACTCCTTAATACCTTGTGTGTTGTGGTTCCCGATAACTAAATGGATGAGAAAATTTTACTGTTTTGGCTGGAGAGGGATAAGATGTGTTGATGAAAAATCTAGTATTGGGAAAGAACAACCTCGTTTATATATATATATATATATATATATATATATATATATATATATATAATGTAAGTTTTGAAATTTGACAGGTTTAAATTACAAACACTTTAAATTTACTATAAAGAATATTTATTTTATGGAAAGAAATGACTTGTAGAATGGCGATAAAAGGAATACTGAGGGTTTATACAAAAGCGACAATATTTTGAACGAACCGCCATTTGGAAATTGGTGTGATGAAATGGATTCAATTCATATAGTAGCCATTTTCCATCCTTTTGGATTTTTCCCCTCATTTAGAGTCATTTTATTTATCAACCGATCAGGTTTTAGTTGGATTTTCATTCGTTGTCTTGGAACTTATTTGATCTTTTAAGTCGTTTTTGCCATTGACATCAAGATTGCCACATTTAAGTCGGTCAAACTGGAATATAACGAAGCAGCATTGCCATAGATTTCTAAAAGTGTATCTCCAACAGCTTCAACAATAGCAGATTTCTCAGATTTCTTCGAATCAAATAACAAGAACAACAGGAGTATCGAAAAAGCAGTACACCGAATAAATAAATAGTAAATATCGGTATGTATACATCTACTATTTTTTGTTATCGGAACTTTATAGAAAAGAATATAGAAAAACAAAAATCATCAATAAAAGGCGCAACTGGTAACAAAGAAATACTAAAAAATCAAGTGAAACTCATAATGAAGGACTTGAGACACATTTAATGAAATTAACAAGATTGGTCCATAATATACGATCTATTCAGAGCATTGAAACTATTACAAAAGCATGTTTAGTGGCTAGTGACAAAGGCATAATGTTATAACTTCTATATATTAGATAATTAATTTCAGGTCTGCCATGGATATCAAATTTTCAAATGGTCACAATTAAACGGTACATTCATTAAACCAAAAATGCTTTTTATTTTTATGAGTACACATTATTCTGTATTTCACTTTTATTTGAGTAATTTGTCTCAATTCTACTACAACGTAGTCCAACCAGAAGATCTTAATTATTATTAAAAGACCTAGCAGTGTTATTTATATCCCTCTTCTGTTTTTGTATCATTTTTAAAAATTGCTCCCGTTCCAAATAAAATATAATGAGCTAACACAAATTATAAAAACACTACTGATATTTTCGATATATCCATCGGCGTGGCCCATTAATTTCCCGGCGCTATGCCCCACCAGTCCCACAAAAAATTATTTCGTCTGGCGAAAAAATACATTTCAACTGGCGAGCGAATTTTTATTAACGACAATGTATGCAAATTATATTTATACAGCAGTCGCTTTCAGCCGCAAAACGTATCCCTAATAAATATCGCAGCGGTAATTTATAGCAACCCGAACCATTATAGTTGGAGAGCAACAATGGAAACAACTGATGATCCTCCAAAAATGATTTATTTCCAGATATGATGGTTACGATTTTGTGGACCTGTCCGTTTAAAATGTTGAAACGCTTCATTAGGCTTTTTAATTGTTTGTTTGTTTTTGAATTATTTTGTATTTATTAATAGGTAATTATAATTATTATTTCTGTTTTAAAATAATTTTTAGCATATTTTACATGTTGCTTACTCATTTTTTTGATTAATCTCTTAGAACTTCAACAATCTGCCCGTGGGCAATAGGTATTTTAATATGATTTCCGTTATACAATATAACTCTACTTACATTTAGATCGCTTCAGATTCAACTTATAATCTAAATCTTATTCTAAAAACTATTCTAACTAATTCTAGATATTGGTATATCTCACTCTATGTCTTTGTTAATCAGTTAGTATGGTCGTTTAAGTTTGAGTCTACGCACTTCAAACGTTTGCGCCACGTTGTCGTCGCATTTAACTATTTAGCAAGTGCATTGGGATGCACTAACAGTCTTTCAGAGCACTTTGCACTAACACTTCGAATCACACTCGTTATGGGTTCTAAGGGGGTATCGCGCTGAACTAGTTTGTTGGAGACGTAAGGTGGATCATAGACGATGACTCCCAACACTGTATTCTAGAACCTCTGGAGGATATCTATGTTAGATTTGCAAATAGTACACAGTTCAATACCATAGGTCCAAATGGGCCTAAGTATTGACTTAGGTCCACTAATATATATATATATATATATATATATATATATATATATATATAGATAAATAGATATATATTAAAATATATAGATAACAGTTTTTAGGCTCAAATATATATCTTCCTGCATAGTGAAAAATAATGGAAGTAATTATGATACCAAAGCCTGATCAGTAACTTAATGATGTCGAATCGTATAGACGTATTTCTCTACCAACAAACCTGTTGAAATTTCGAGGTAATAAAACTCAAGAGAGTAGATCCAACAAAATGCCGCAAAAGCATCATATATCTCCAATAAACTCTTCAGAATTACACAAGAAGAAGAATATTTTGAAATAAAAAAAGCAAGTGCGGCTCAAGGCAGCGTCCTAAGACCAAACTCAAGGAAATTACGGTTAGATTCAAGTGAATTATGCTATATTGTGAATCTCTCACGGTAAGGGTGTCTGACACGATATTTCGATATAGTGATATTCTAAAAAATATAGGAGAAAAAAAGTATCGATATGTTTTGCAATATATATTAATTATTTTAAGTACATAAGTACCAATTTAAAAGGTTTATTAAAAATAGTTAAATGGTTTTTGATAATGTTTTGTAATAATCATTGCTATTTTCAATAATCTCTCTGCCAATTCATCTAATCTACTTATCCTAAGTCTAAAGCCAGCTATTATATATAAATATTCCAGTGGAGGTTCATCTGCTAGCCTGGCGCATCTGATAACTTAAAATCTTGAGGAGCCTAACTCCAAATAAAAATAATCGGCAGTATCAGTTCACCAATAAATAAGTTATAAAATAATATTTAAGGGTATTGAGATTTTGCGGTTATTAATTGATATTCTGAGTTTAATTTTACAAACAGCTTTATTTAATACACCTATCTAAACAGTTGAAGACTATATAAACGAACTAATGAATTAATCTATATACAATAACATACAACAACAACAACGTGGTTTCTCTCTTGACTGACACTTATACATATCTGACAACTACATAACTCGTACCTAGAAACTAGTAAAATTTCATTATTGTACTGTAACACAGATTTGTTCTTTTAACTAAAGAAGAAATATTTACTTTAACCAACATATCAACAAATATTATATATTTTTAAATGAGCTATTCTTAATAAATTATTCATAATAGATTTTTAGTTTGCGATTTGTCACTATTTGTGTTTTTCTTGTAAAACGTCGATCAAAATGCATTCCCAGATATTTAACGTTGTCTGCTTGCGGAAGTTTATGATTATTCAATTTTGGTGAGGGACATGTTATTCTATAAATGGTGAATGTTGCATGCATGAAGTATGCGTCTCAGTCATAACAGTGGACCAAGAATACAGCCCAGCGAAACACCTGAATATATTGGATAGAGGTCAGTGTACGCGTCACTCTGTTTTACAATAAAATGTATGTGTGTGTGGTATGATTTGATTGCTTTTTCAATTTAATATGCAGTCCAGTATGCCACACCTTGTCGAAGGCGTAAGATATATCGAGAAATGCAGCGGAGCAATATTTTTTATCATTTAGGTTTTTATTAATTTTGTTGACCAATCAATGTATTTGTTCTGTTGTTCTGTGTTTATTACGAAAGACAAATTGATGGTCTCGAATAATATTTCTCTCTTGTATGATTATTTTGAGTCTTTTAATGTATAGTTTTTCAACAATTTTAGAGATCACAGGTAAGAGGCTTATAGGACGATAAGAGGAGACGTCTTCTGATTTTTTCGCTAGTTTAATTATTATGATTTGCTTACTCATAAAGTTAATGTTATTTAATATTCGAAACATATCGTTTGACGTATTACTTTTCATTACATAGACTGACCATAAAAAATATTATCAGTAACTTTAAATACTGAGGAATACGTGTCCTAAAATAGTGTTATCAGCTCAAAAGCACGTCTAAAATTTGTATGAACATGAACTATGTTTGTATTTCATAATGAACACATTTACGATATATTACCTGGTACTCATTCAGTTTATATAAGTGAAACTTACAAAACAATTAATATAATATTATCGCCATGTATGTACACAGCTTATGATTTGATGTTGTGTGGAGATTTAAAAGTTACTTCAATGTTTCTTGCTCAACGAAAGGAGCTTCCAAGATTTAAATTTGAGTATAGCAACGATTCTCTATTGGTCCGATCACAGTAATGACTAAGAAAATTTTAACATTCGAAAATAAGTATATAAAGCCTGTATGAAACTATTTGTAAAAACTTTGTCTTTAGTTTCTTCATTTATCAGAAGCTACACTGAAAGTAGGTATTGTTGATGCTCCTAATGTTTCTTACCTTCTTCATTCTTAAGTTTCTCCAATGTTGGCAATTGTTTGCAGTCGTTTATTTTTCAGCTATTTCAGCTAGTTGTACTATCTACCATCATTTAATACTGCATTGCTTTCACTGCAAAATCTATGGGAAAATCCCTTACTTGCCCTAAGTTCATGTAGTTCATAAACATGTAGTCGAGTTCAAGTTTCTAAGCTATTCAGACCATTTACCGGAAATTGTCAAAATAAATATTCAGTAGTATTGTAGATAGTAATATTTTCCTTCTTTCATATGCATCTTAAAACGATGAACAGCTCTCACTGATTCTCACCTCTGAAATAAAATACTCTCCTAAAAAATTCTTCAGATCTAAATAGTTTAGTTCAGAACTACGAGATCAATTTAGAAAGATGTAATCAGAATTTTCTTTTATAACTAAAATTTTATTGAGAACTAAATTTATCAAATAACCCATACAAATTTGATATTATTACAATCGTTACACTGAAATATTAGTAGAAATTATTTTACTGAAAATAATACTTAGGACATTTGAATAAATAGTTAGATTGTATGTGTTTAGTTTGCATGTCAGGAATTCTGAAAATGTTACATTTTAAATAGATGCTATAAAATCGTGATACTTGTGGCACCCTATAAATTATTTTTGAAACATCATCAGCTGTTCGAGCTGTATCTCGAACTATAAACGTTTGGACTGTTATAAATTACCTTTATGATATTTAGGAATAAGAAAAAAAATATAGAGAAAATGCATGAAAAGTTGTATGACCTGAAGTAATGAAATAATGTTAATAATGTAGAATTAAATCTATTATGAATTATATAATTTATTAAGAATAGCTCATTTAAAAATATATAATATTTGTTGATATGTTGGTTAAAGTAAATATTTCTTCTTTAGTTAAAAGAACAAATCTGTGTTACAGTACAATAATGAAATTTTACTAGTTTCTAGGTACGAGTTATGTAGTTGTCAGATATGTAATAAGAGTCTGTCATGAGAGAAACTACGTTGTTGTTGTATGTTATTGCATATAGATTAATTCATTAGTTCGTTTATATTGTCTTCAACTATTTAGATAGGTGTATTAAATAAAGCTGTTTTTAATCTCAGAGTATCAATTAATAACCGTAAAATCTCAATACTCTTAAATATTATTTTATAACTTATTTGTTGGTGAACTGATTCTGCGGTTTATTTTTATTTGGAGTTAGGCTCCTCAAGTTTTTAAGTTATCAGATGCGCCAGGCTACCAGATGAACCTCCGGTGGAATATTTATATATAATAGCTGGCTTTAGACTTAGGATAAATAGATTAGATGAATTGGCAGAAAGATTATTGAAAATAGCAATGATTATTGAAGACGGTTTCCCGAGACTACTATATCGATATGTCGATTTTTTGGCATATATATCGATATATCTATATATTTTTAGCTGATATTTTTCGATATTTTTTCAAACAAATTAAACATATTTCTTAAACATTATCAAAAACCATTTAATTATTTTTAATAAACCTTTTAAATTGGTACTTATGTACTTAAAATTATTAATATATATTGCAAAACATATCGATACTTTTTTTCTCCTATATTTTTTAGAATATCACTATATCGAAATATCGTGTGAGTTTGGTCCTA
Organism: Rhynchophorus ferrugineus; assembly: GCF_030347505.1. NCBI lineage: Eukaryota > Metazoa > Arthropoda > Insecta > Coleoptera > Curculionidae > Rhynchophorus > Rhynchophorus ferrugineus. The sequence continues at coordinate 17,213,538 of NW_027472585.1, read as the reverse complement.
GGACGCTGCCTTGACAAAAAAGGACGCGCCCTTGCTTTTTTTTAGTTCAAAATATTCTTCTTCTTGTTTAATTCTGAAGAGTTTATTGGAGATATATGATGCTTTTACGGCATTTTGTTGGATCTACTCTCTTGAGTAATATTACCTGGAAAATTTCAACAGGTTTGTTGGTAGAGAAATACGTCTATACGATTGGACATCATTAAGTTACTTATCAGGCTTTGGTATCATAATTACTTCCACTATTTTTCACTATGCAGGAATATATTTTAGCCTAAAAAGTGTTTTAAAAATATTTGTAAGCTTTACTATGGCTTTTCTAAGCAGTTGTTTTAAGATTTATCTAGTGATTAAATTGATTCCCAGTAACTTTTTGGTACCAGATATATTATTATCTTATTGGCTAGTTCTCTTGGGTTTACTGGTGTGATTGTGATTTTAATTTATCGCTACTAGTTATAATGTGGTTCGTCTGTTTGCGATTGGGAGTATAAACTTCAGCTAGATGTTTAGCAAAGAGCTCTATTTTTTTTATTGTCTCTGGCCATTTGACACTAGATATCAAAGTAAAATTGAACAAGAATGTCAACAAGAAATTAGCCGAAATCAAAATAAAATATAATCAGCCATATTGGCTCCTTGGATGAAAATCGTAACAGGTCAATTGAAAAGTCCCCGGCCTGACTCATGGATGGAGCTATTAGAATTAAATCAATATATTTTTGGTTAGCCTTAACCCTCAGAAGGTGCGTGTAAAAATTTGAGAGCTGTCGAATCATTAGTTTGTGAATTATACTTTTTGTTATTGTAAAAAAATGGATAAAGAAGAATTTCGCGTGTTGATAAAATATTGTTTTTTGAAGGGAAAAATACATTTGAAGCGAAAACTTGGCTTCCGGACACTGCCCTAGGAAAATCAACCGTCAAGGTTTGGTATGCTAAGTTTAGACGTGGTGAAATGAGCATCGAAGACGGTGAACGCAGTGGACGCCCAAAAGAGGTTGTTACCGATGAAAACATTTAAAAAATCCACAAAATGATTTTGAATGACCGCAAACTGAAACTGAATGAAATAGCAGACACTCTAAAGATATCAACTGAGGGTGTACATCATATCATTTAAGAATATTTGGGTATGAGATAACTCTGTGCAAAGTAGTGCCGCGCGAGCTGACTTTTGATCAAAAACAACCACGAGTTAATGATTCGGAGCAGTATTTGAATATGATCAAGCGTAATAAATCGAAGTTTCGCGTCGATATGTGACAACAGATGAAACATGGTTCCATCATTTCACTCCGAGGTTCAATCGACAGTTATCCGAGTGGACGTATACGATGAACCAGCTCCAAACCGTGTTAAAACGCAATAGTCGGCCGGCAAGGTTATGGCATCTGTATTTTGGGATGCGCTTGGAATAATTTTCATTGACCACCTTGAAAAAGGAAGGACCATCAACAGCGACTATGACATAGCGCTATTGGACCGTTTGAAGGACGAGACCGCCGAAAAACGGCCGCATGTCAAGAATCCATGAATTGGGCTTCGAATTACTTCCTTATCCACCATATTCTCTGGATCTGGTCCGCCAGCGACTTCTCGACGACTCTGAATCTCCTGTTCTCAGATCTCAAAAGAATGCTCGCTGGGAAGAAATTTTCGTCGAATGAGGAGGTGATCGCCGAAACTGAGACCAATTTTGAATCAAAGGACAAATCGTATTACAAAAATGGTATCGAAAAGTTGGAGGGCCGCTATAATCAGTGTGTCACCCTTGAAGGGAATTATGTTTAATACAAAATAAATTTGCCAAAAAATGTATTTTACAATGGTAGGCCGGGGACCTTTCAATTAACATGTTAATGACCTACAATCAGGTGTCCAAACCAATATTACTATATGGTATAGAACCATATATACTGCATACATGGCCAAGGAAGAAACTGAAAGTTTGGCTGGGAAAACCGAACCCTGGTTACACCTGCATGAAAACCCAGAGGTGCTTCAGCTATTGAATTGCTGACACTCTGTTCGCAGAATAAAGAATGAATGCGTGTGTGAAGGGGTGTAAGGTGTGAGGACGAAACTATAGATTGGCGCTGGATAGACTATAGTGTACAAATTGTAATAATAATTGTTAGTAGTAAGTTAACGTTTGGTCTAGGAGACCAGTTCTAATAATATATGAATTTAAAAAATGTTCTTTCGAATGAAGTTTTGCACGATAGCATTATATTAATTAACATTCTGTTCTTTTTAATATATCTATTTGAAAATCTATCATTAGATCTTAACAGTATATGTCGTTCTTTGCGGTTTGTAAATTTTTTTTCGATATTTTGTCGGTTAACAAACGTGTCCCGAACAAAAACCCAAACTATATCACTTACTTAATGATCGAGTCAGCTTCGACGTTTTCTGGAGACGGCGAGGGTACGTTCCCCTCAAGCCCCGAAACTAATTTCGAGCGACAACGGCACGAGGATGAGGAAAAATTGCCGGATTAATTGCGTTATGTAAAACAGAGACCGCTCATTAATTGAAAATGCTCGTCAGCAACCGTCAAGTCAAGAGTGACGCTAATGGGGGTTGGAGGAAGTTGGACCACGTTTAAAACTTATTTTTAAGGTTGTCACCCGATCGGTACGGACAAAGGCCGACGTTTAATGAACTGCAATAGGAGAGCATTTTTGGGATTGTTTCTAGATGCCGAGTGTGATTAATCGTCGATCTAACATCACGTAAATCAACAATCTTAAATAGAATCTGGTTAAATACACGGCGTCTAAAAATATAGTTGATATTTATTTGGTTTATTACAATGAAATTGTGTTTTTTATGTATTTATTATTAGTTCAGGACCCAACAGCCTCTCGGATTTTTGAAGGTCGGTACGAGCAACAAATTAGATTTGTTTTATTCGTAATTTAATTTTTTATATGTCATAAAATTATATTATTATCTTTGAATTGTTTGGGCTCGGCATCGACTTCAAAGTGATCAGTTGGTGGTAGTTAAAATAATATTGTAAATAGATAAATAGGTTTAGGTAGGTATTAAGCTAAGTTGTGTGTATATAGTAGAATATAAAATACATGTAGCAGATAGGTTAAATATGGTTTTTGTTTTTTTTTCCTTAGTTATTACAAGTATGATTATTTTTTTAAATTTTTAGTGAGTTGCAAACCGGGGGAGGTTCACCTTTCAGAAGAAACTCATGGATTTATCAATGACCTATTTTTGTGTTGTTTGCTAGTCTGTTTTGTGACCTATATGTGGTCGTTTTTAGTAATTCCTTTTGATCTCCCATAGTTTATTTTGATTTAGCAAAGCCTAACGTAAGTGGTCAAGTCGTTTGTATACTTTAAACGTAAGGACATTTAGGTCTTTATACCAAAATAAAGCATTGACCATTAATGATTACTGTATTCTTCCAGAAAAGTAGTCATTGTTACGCTTATTACTCTCTATGTCCGTATGAGATGGTAGCACATGATCTAAACAGATTTGTGATAAGTGTTGTGCTAAGGTGCTGCCCTTGCACAAAGTTCGTAAATGTCGATCCAACGTTATCATTCCTCTTGGAACGATCAGTAAATATCAAGTGATATTGGTATTATTCTTAAGTTGCGTATGCTATGCGCTCTCGCTCGTGGGAAATCTTTTCATAGATAGATTAATTTCAATATTTGGTCGAGCCCATGAAGTTATTTTATTATTAGGGATGAAGGTGGGGGCAAATAAATTGTGTGAAATTAATGAAGGAATACGAAAGCAGTTTCTACATAGTGTTTTTTGGGAACGGACTAGACATATATTTGAAGGTTTTTACTTAAATGAAGCGCCATGCGTTCATAAATTTGTCAAAAGTCTGAAGGAACTTCAGAGAAAAACAAAGTCCAAGCTATCTTAATTCCAGGCAAAAACACAGGAAACGCGGATAGTGTTCTGGGAGCTCTCAAGGGCTTTACATTTGCATAAATCATCATTGCGCCAAATTTTAACCGAAATTTCAAAGATGCACCATTACAAAGTCCATCTCTATTGTTCGTGGTTCCCTGGATATTAAAATTGATCTCCTTTAGAGATAACAAAACTTAGCTCGCTTTATTTATCCCAATTTAACCTGTTTGATTTTTCCGGATGAGTCTCAGATCTCTGGTGCATTCGAAATAAAATATCTGTCATAAAATGGCAGCCATGCCTTCAGTCTACCTGTACAGCCATCATTAAAATAATTACTTCTTTATTGTGACTAATTTTTTTCTACTAACGGCTTACTTTTTTTAATTAATCAACCAAATATAAATTTTATTTTGACGTTCCTTGTAAAATTTTTAATATGGTTATAGAACTTTCTGCACACTTTTTGACTAGGTATTTGTTATAAGGTCCAAGATAACTTTTGTGCTATGTTCTCATTTTTTTTTCTACTAAAAACTACAATTTTTATATATAATTTATGGTGTAATTAATGTAGACAATAGTAGAAATGTTAATTTTTTTTGAGGAAATTCGCAGGCCAAGGATCTTTTTGAAGTTATTTATAATCTTTCTTGCATTTCGAAGTTTATAAAATGTTTCGTAGTTTATAAAACTTTTTAATTATGGTTAAATTTCTTTCAAACTAAAAATAACAAGTTTTATCAAAAGGTTTCAATTTCATTTTTACTAATGAGATGTTTGATTATACTAGCTCGCAAGACCAATATTTTATATGTAAATTACTAAAGTCTATGAATTATTATAGATAGTAATGTAATAATAGATTCATAATTATAAAGATAATATTAAGATCTATTATATCTACAGAACATATGGAAATAATTTAAACTTTTATTGCAAATTTTATATCAAGCAACAGCTTTTTTTAATTTATTTTATTCTCGGGAATATCTTCACATATAATTCACTCTCGATAAAATGTGATACTGGTAACTAATGCGCGGTTTGCTTATTTCTTATTTAACATAATAGGATAATTCACCTTCTTGACGAAATATGCTGCCAGAGGTAAACAATCAACATAATTAAAATATCTAACTAATATGAGAGCCTGTGAAATTAAATCAGTTTGATTTCTGGACCATAATATATATGTTATAGTATGTACCCCGTATCTATTAGCGTGTTTGTTTTCAGGCTTTTATGGTTTTCAGTTATTTATGGGTTATTTGTTCATATCAGTGGAGTTAAACTCAAAATATTCTGTTCGGCGGAAGTAAAAATTGAAATATTTTTCACTGATCAAGAAAGAGTAAGGCATTTTAAATAAAGTACAATATCTTATTTATTTTTAATGATTATAACTGATTTAAAACTAATTTATATTAACTGATTAATATCTTCAATGTAGTCAGCATGCATTTTCTTGAAAAGTGTCTCTAAATTTATGTAGGAAATATTTAGATATTTAGATATTGATTTTATAATATCCTAGTAATATTCCATACCATTTTTACGTTATACAACGTGGGCAATTTCCGCTGAGTTGCAATAATGAGAACGATTATATTCAATAAATATTGTCATTATGGCGTATATTTATCTATAATAAAATTTGGACTTCTACACAACACAATTATATATATATATATATATATATATATATATATATATATATATATATATATATATATATATATATCACAAAATAAATTACTTCATATCTACAAGTTACAAATGATCCTTCTGTTTCGTAAATCTAAGCTTAAAAGGAGTACGGAATGACGTAATTAGGAATCAACAGGGTGTAAAATAAGGGAAAGTTTGAAGCTGATGTCTGTTGAAAAAGGCCTTTGTAATAGGAAGATAAATACGAAGTCTTTTGTTTGTTTTTTTTCCGCTAATTTTTCCCTCTCCTCTGTCGAAACAAAAGAACCAAAAATCTGAACATCGTCGTTTGTTTGAATATAAATATTGATTACGGCTTCGTTTCATTATATTTTTAAAACATTGTTTCAAAACAATATTCGTATTTTTTATAATCTTGCTAATACATAAATTTGCTCTGGAAAGTTCAAAGAATACAACTGTTGCATTAAGTATATTTATAATATATGATGGACCAATGGTTGATTTATGTATGATATTGTGCTACTTCGGTTTTAGAAATAACATATGGGTAACAGAGGAGTAACTGTTTGGTACCCTATAAATATTTTAACAGGATTTTCTATTTTGTGTACGTTTTTAAAAATAAATAAACGGATTTTGTTCACTATTTTATAATTATGGGTGATACAAATTTCACTGAATCGAAACTAGAGGCTAATGTGCATTTTGAATGTAGGTCCTTGCCTCCAATACGAATTCGTTTTCAGGAATCAGTCATGGAAATGTTCATGCAGGTCTTTTTTATCCTAAAACAATTTAATTCGTGAATAACCGTCGATTTGGCACAATTTCTAATAACATTTCATATTATATATGCTCCGTAGAATCTCAATTTGCAATTTAATTTGTCACTATTGTTCTCTTGTACTTACATTTATACATAAGACAAGTTCCGAATAAAATATCAGCGTATATCTCCCAAATTAATACTAAATTAGACTACTTAACCTCCTAAGTGGTTATTTGATTTGGTTCCACATTGCTGTGATTTAGGAACCTTATTTCTTGTTTTAGGGCGAAATCTTGGATACATCTTAAATCTTAAAATGTTAAATATATTTGGTTGTAGTCTATGGAGTATTAGTAATAAATCGAAGAACATTGTTTTCGAAACGTTGGTTTACTAGTTGGTTTGATGTTTTATTACAATCCTATTTTTATACCCTATAATTCCAAACTAGCTTTGTACTTTAGTGATAAATCAATCTATTTAATCTCAGGTCAAGTTGTGAGTATCTTCCGACCAACTAGTACAATTATTTGATTTTGAGTTTGATCTTCTCTACTTTTTGCGTAAGGAGTTGTTTCCAGTTTAACATACCATCAAGATGGATGTCGAAGTATTTCGCTGATTGTGCTTGATGAATCGGACATCCCTGAAGCTATTGTCATTTATTTTCCTATCCTCGGTCCATTTGTGGATTTAGTTTTCTGCAACTTGTACATTTTCTACAGACGTAGGTTTAAATATGTCTTTTGTCTGACATTTTTTTTTCAATAACTCAAGTGATATATAATCGGTTATAATAGCATTTTTAGGATTGATTATGTTGCCAATTTCCGCGGAAACTTCCACCAGTGAAAACGACTCAGGAAAATCAGCCGTCATCAGTCGTTCATGGACTATTTCCGATTTTGTGAAACAAAGAACTTTGAGTTTTCAATATCCAGCTTATTGATCAAATTCGGCTTTCTTTGGTTTCTGATTATTCGCATAGACATTCGCTTAAACAATACCTGCGTCAAAAAACCGAATAAAAATTTACCGACCACCAGCACTATATTAAAATTAATAACGTAAAAAAAATTTTTAAAACTTTATTCTTACACTGGCTCAACACTTATACGGAGTAACAGCAACTTTTATAATATTAGACAGTCTCTCTTTAAATGCTTCAAAGGGAATAATAAACGACCTAATTAATAATCAACGTCAAGGAAAAATAAAGCCCCCAAGATGGAGTCGTTCTTTGAGAAAAAATCTCACAATGGCAAAAACAAATGCTGTTACAAAATATCTGTAATAATTTATATGAGAAAAAGTATTTCGAGTATTATTTTACAGAAATAATTAGAATTGGGGTAGGAGTAAACTTAGGAAATCTCTGTCTGAATATGCAAAAAATTAGACGAATAAAAAGTGATCAAAACCTGATTGCTTTGATGAAAAACACGCGATAACTGAAATCAACATCAGTTTTAAACATAGTATATTATTTTCTGTTAATTGATATTGATATTATTATTAATAATGGATGGTTTCAAAGACCGATATTTGTAGTACTGCTAACTCAATGAACTCATACTATGGCGCATTTAAAAGGTAACACTCCATAAAACCTCGTTATATATTTTAAAGTCTCCTTTTACCAACTATGGATTTATCTGGAATGGGCCTAAAGTTTAACGTGGGCTCCGAAAGACGGTCCTCAGCATCAAGCCTACCGACTGGCGAGTGACCAACTTTAGAAATCATTCCAGAAGACATCCGGTCTTACTCAGCCTGGCGTGACTGGGATCATTTTCCTTGTCGGATTTTATACTCTTGCCTAGATCATTCACAAATTTTAAACAATCCCAAATATAAATTTACGACCGCGCCCCAGCAGGATTCGAACCCGCGGATGTGGCAACAGTAGGAGGACCGTCCCATCGCTTTTACCACTGCGCCATCAAACCGGCGTTATTGCGCTTCGAATATTTATATTTTAGAAGGTCATTTTCTTTGTATTTTGTTACTTACTTCGAGAAATGTATATAGACTCATGAAAAAATGTCTGTGGTAATGAATACTTAAGTGAAACTCAGCATCGGTTTGCTCATTTTGATTTCAGAAAAAAAATTACGTTATAATTCATAATATTAATTTTTTTCCATATTATTCAAAGATAAAAAACAAAAATTATTTAAACGATTGAGTTTTATTTATTAAAATCATTTTTAGGGGAGCTGGTGATGAATCAGAAATTATTTCTCCTCAATTTGAAGAATTTGATAAATTGGCAACCCTGGTCAGCATGTAGAAAGCAATTTTAATATTTGCAATTACAGAAAAGTGTCTGGAAAACGAAAATTAATCTATATATATTTCAATTCCATTTATTTTATTTTAGTTGCTTCAAGGTATAAGATGTATGCGCATATTTTCTTTGATGTATTATTCGCTGAATTGATCGAAATATATCTGGATCGAAATATATGTCAGAAAAAGTCTTTTATTGTATACACTGAGCTCAGAAATAGATTTATATAATAATAATAACGTGCATAATCCCAGTATTGGAAAATATTTGCTGCTTAAAAATTAACTTTAAAAACTTTTAATGAAATGGACTTATTTTATTTAAGAGTAAAAATAATAATGTTTTTGTATATGCAATACATGTTTCTATATTTTTAAATAAAAATCAATAATAATATAAGAATTATAAATGTTGTTATAAGCTGTTGATGCTCTTTATTTTTGTCTATTGCTGATTAAAGTATTGAATATCAGAAGAAACAGTGTTTCACAACGTACAACGTTGCTAACAAGTACAACGTGCTAAGCAAACTCTTTTTAGCATATCTATTTGATATAATATTTTTGTTCAATATTTTGATTGGTTTGAATAGCCTGCAATAATAAACCTTATCTGTCGTGTTAGTGTGAATATAGCTCATTGCATTTGCGTTATTCCTGAAACCTACAGCTGCCCGTAATCTGACAAGTGGTCGGAACTCTCCAAACATTCTGTACATGGGGATTTGAATTGTATACAAAATGTTCAATGAGAAAATTTTTCAAAGTATTAAATTCCATTTTCCAAAGTATTAAATAAAACATAGGTAGTAGTATTTTCACTAAAGTAAATATACAACAGCGGTTTTGTGTGAATATCCAGTGAAATAAGACAGAAAAGCTTATTTTTGATTTATCGAAATAGAATTAAATCATCTTCTGGAAGGATACCGAAGCTCTGCTAATTACAATAGATTAAAGCAAGTTCTTGTCACAGTCGAGTGTTGGATTTGTTGCCTCCTTCATGGTACGTCGAATCAGTAAAAAGAGGGATGATGGTATGATAGATAGGTTTGGTCTTACTGTTCGTGGTATTTGTTGAGATATTAGAGTATAGTCTCTGATTACGATATCAGTGTCAGGCACTTCAGGGTTTCTTTGAGACTACTAAATATTTTTTAAATTTACTGAAGGAGTTCCTTTCCTCTCCTAAAATAGCATCTTAGTAGAGGATTGCAATTTTAGTACTGAAACTTATGCTGTTGTTTATGTTCGAGTGATTGGCTTCAGGATTTTAGAGTATATTATATATGAACATGCTAGAACATTATTGATTAACCTTGGATTCTTGAAATCCATTATACAACTTGATTCCATACATATATTCAGATACTAAATAATGAATGATTAATTAATAGATTTACACTAAATGATTAGTGATCAAAATTATAGTTATATAGACTATAGGTACATTGACTATAGTTAATATACTATTTTTGATTATTATATTATTAAAACCGAATTATAAGAAACAATCTAATTTATTAAAAAATCCAGAAATAGAGTAACATCTCTCGATAATAAATAATGTAATAAATCAACTGAGGCATTTCTATACCATTTTTACTTTGTAGAATAAAGCAATGTTACTGGTAATTAATATCTTTAATGTTAGTTTTGAGAGAATTAAAAAGTTTTATTATTTTATTATTTCAAATAATTTCATAATTATTTAAATAAATATCTTCATTCTTCAAAAAATATAGTCTTCTATAATATATCAAAGTTATCAGAAACGAATAAAAAAAATATATTCGGTAGCAAAAAGAAATTGATGATGGTAACAAATGTCATATTATTTATGTGATAAAATTTATATTTGCTGTCTTGGTGATGAGGTGGTAAAGGCAACAGGACGGCACTCCTGCTGGCGCTATTTTCGCGGGATCGAATCCTGCTGGGGCATGGTCGTTAGTTTGTGACTGTCTTTAGGCAAGAGCGCAAAATTAGACAAGCAAAATGTTCCCAGTCACACCAGTAAACAGGCTGTGTAAGACCGGATGTCTTCTGAGATGGTGTTCAAAGTTGGTCACTCGCCAGTCGGTAGGCGTAATACCAAGGACCGTGATTCGGAGACCACGTTAAACAGTTAAGTCCAGTCCAGATAAACCCTAGTAGATAAAAAGGAGACCCTAAAATATGTTTAATAGAAATGTATTTCTATGTGTGCATTGCAGCATAGCTTTTACGTCTTAACCCTTTAAGAAAACCCCTCTAAAAATATTTTCAAAACTTAGATTATTTTTGAAAATATGGTTGTTTTAGTGAAGTGCCATTAAAGGCGTTTTCCTTGAAACAATTTTTTTTTCGATTGGTTGATATGATATCTCAAATTTTACTGAATCGATTTATATTAAATTTGGTGTGAGCCTTCTCTATACACTCTGTTATCGTATCAAATTATAATGAAATTTAGAATTTTATTATTAAGGGCAAATTATTATAAAATCAGTCGATAAAGAATCCAAAAATTGATCTTTTTAGATTTATGGACCAGAGTACCCTCTTAAAATTATAAAATTCAATATATATGCTAGAATATTATGTATATCTTTACAAGCTAACAACTAATCTCCCCAAATTGTCACTGCTGACATGGTCATGGACATTTTTGTAACATAGCATCACTGCAATCTGACTTACATGTGCTCTTTCGTGTTAGTTTTATGTGTTTTTGAGTTAGTTTTATATTAATGAATGTTTTTTTAACGTCACTCAGGATATATAAACTCCTGTTACCCTTTAATGTACACTTACAAATACATAATCGATGACTTAAGACGACTCAAGAACTACCTGGTATAATAAAATAATAATTGTATATTAAACAATGTCTATCTAATACACAGGGTACAAAATTAATGCTAAAACATGTAGTGTATCATTTAATACTTTAGGAGATTTTACACTATAAGACAATGGTTGACAGAGATTTTTAACATTGATGGATTTCATGGTATTTTAGTTCCCAATATTATAAAAAACCAGTGAAAATAAGATTGGAGAAGCTCTGAAACTATATAGTTATATATTTATATTCCTGGTAATATGTTCGTATGTATATGTACTTATTGCTAAAGTAAATCTACCACTTTATTGTTTGTGCAATTTCCATGAAATTTTCTCGAAACAATGAATTCTAGTTTTCCAGGTAGAAAACCAACCGGTTTGTATAAACAGTTTTAATAAGGACGAGTAAGCTTTATCCGCCTGGCCCGCATGACTCAGCTGCATTTCGTGGCATTCAGCTGTACCCGCCCTATTTAGCGCTCGCATATTTTTCCCGTACGAACACGTTAATACCTCTGAGCAGTTGCCGTTCGAAAAAATGGCGAATTTTAATTAAAAATTTTAATCCCTCAGCTACGCCTTTATGTAGCTATATTAATTCGACCGCTCTTGTGAGTGCCCACTTTCGGAAAATAAAACATAATTCATTTGATGTAGAAGTTCTTGTTCAAAATAATATACAGTAATTAAAAACATCTCTATCTAGGATTTTGAATTAGTTTCCTGTCTGATTTGCGAGGAAATATGCATTTTCACGAATATATATATATATATATATATATATATATATATATATATATATATATATATATATATATATATATATTATATTAAGATGCATGAGAAACATCACGATACGTGTCAAAATAAATAGAAAAGTTATAAAAATAAAAACTGAAAATCTAGTAATATACGTATTTTGGTCTAATAGAAATGAAAATCTATGTTAAATTACTTTAGAATTTTTCAGCTTTAGGATATATAGCATAAACAATAATGGCTAATACTTGTTTCCTTTTTGCTCGGTTTGGTTTTAAATTGGTTTAAAAGTTTAGATCAAAAGTTGTTTTAGTTGTTCTTCTTGGTTTCATTAATATTGGATTGGTTTTTTTCATTTTGCATTATCATAATCAAGAAACTATTTCTTTACGTTTTCAATATAATTAAAATAGAATAGCTCGTTTAGTACTACTGCGATTTTATTCAGGGCACAACTAGATTAATAACTCGAGAATCAATAAGCCTTATGTCAAGAACTATTGTGTGGAAGTATTGTAAGCAATAAATGAAAGCAGTAACTAAAAAGGAAGCTCAAATTCAACAAAAACAATAATATCTGTCCAGTGCTTAAAACATTGAAGTCGAAGTTTTAATGTTGTTAATGTAATACGTAGACAATACTGCCAACTATTTGCTATCCACTTTATTAACATCAACTTCCTATCTTTCTCACAGATCTCCTAATATATGCCTTGTGTGTTGCGGATGCCTTCTTCTTTTCAAATAGCTACATAGCCATAGGGCAAACGACTTCAGAGAGAAGCAAGTTAATGTTTTCCTTATAGACAGTTAGAAAGCCCTCTCGCTAAATCTAATAATAATAAAATATCCTAAATGGCACTGCTACACAAAGCAATATACGAAGAAGGTAGGTTCTGGTTGGTACTGATGTATCCAGAGACCACTTACTGGCTATGCAAAACCAAGTTGTTTTGAAAAAGAACTCTCTGGAATATATAGATAGTAATGATGGTATAAACGGTGCTTTAAAATAAAAAATGTATGTATGAATGTCAGAATATTAACAATGTAGTACAAAGAGATTGTTAATAATTGAATCAACCAAGTACAAAGGGTGTCTGTGGCTAAGGTAATCCACCCAGATAAGATGGATAACTCTCTGTAGAACTGAAACTTCATCCACCAAAGATTGTTATCAATATGCGCCATATTCTGCGGTAGCATTGCAGTAATATAATATAATTAGAAGCGGACATTAGAGTTTTATCAACTGAAGTAATGACGAATAAAACTGAACCAATGCACGCCAGCACGTTGCAATGTTGCCAGATCAACTTTGACTTTTCGTGTACAGCGTTTGTTGGTTTTTGACTTCTAATTATTATCACTAATGCTTTGAAGGTTTTGGTAGACATTTGACAAAATGGTTAATCAGTCAGCAACCACCAACCAGGGTTAACACAAATAGAATATTCTAGACTGATTCGGTTACATGTTTCGATATATCAGACATTATTTTCTCTTTTCCCATGAAGGCTAAAATGAGAAAGAAAAATTCGGTCCAATACATCCAGACCTTCAGATACCCACAGTCACTCAAGAAATCAAGAGAATTGCAAGGGGGCATGAGGAAAGACTCCATTCTCATGAGAATATTGAAATATTGCAACTTTTGGATACCACCAGAACAGGACACAGACTCAAAAGAATCAAACCATCTGATCTTGTGTAGTGTTGTGTATTGAGGTGCATATAATAAAAAATACAGCAGTGACATGTATAAACATTATTTCACCAGAGACTGAGGTAGGGCGGATGGGTCCTCCAGTTATATACCTAGATTTAAGTTATCATAAAGACAAATTGTAGGTTAGACGGAAACGACTAGTAACAATGTAATAATGAAATAATAATAAAAATCTATGAGTCAATCTTTCCCTATTTTTAATCTAATTTTTTTTGTTCTTGAATTATTTTTAAAGTTTTCGTATTAAGCTCTATCCACGTTTATCAACAATAGGTTCCGATTTTTGAACTATTTTAGGTTAATAGTTATAAAGATATAAAAATTATTTAAAGAAAAGATTTAAAAAAATTTAATTAACGTCAAATAACTAATTTTCAATAAAGAATAGGTCTCTTTTATTAAAACAATAATTATCATATCCACATGTCACGATTAAATCAATGTTTTTACCGAAAAGAAAAACAAAATGTCTAATTATAGCCGGTCTGAATCCAACACTAACACGTGTCTCCTGATATATATCTAATGTTTATTCGCTTTTATTATGAACGACAAATGTGACTCTTCGACATTTCACGGCGTTTACCCCTCAAGGCCCGTTTGAAATTTACATGAAGGCATAAAGGGGCTCGGACCCCTGCACAAGATAAAATTATTTCCCTGTAAAGGGAAACAATACTTTAAAAATTAAATATTGAACGATCCAAATGTGGTTTTAGGGGTGCTTCGTTGAATATTTTAAAATCGCCGCTCCCTTTCTAAACATAGACTCTGTGATTTGAACAGATAAAATGTTTTAATATCTTAGATTATTACCTTTGAATTTGAATGATACTTTTTGACTAACTTGACTAGGTAGATCAAGATGGCAAGAGGAATCGAGTAGATCCTTCATATTAAACAAAAGTATGTTGCTTGACACCTGTCTGACGTTAAGCGAATAGAACGTAACTAAATAAACATGAGATTGTGTAACAGGGGCTCAAACCCCATTTGAGTGCTAATTTTGACTTTTCCTAATAGATGGAATTGATTTAGCATAACAGGTTATTTGAAAAGTCCCCGGCCTATAATAGTAAAACATATTTTTTGGCAAATTTTTTTTAACATAATTCCCTTCAAGTTTGTTTTTAAACAAAATGTTTAATAATAAAGTACTTTCAAAAGTGTCAGTGCACTCCAACATACTTACCAATAAGCTAAATGTGTATAATAATTACTATAATAAATACTTATTGCCCTACTGGTAGGACCGTGAATCACTAACAGGTCAATTGAAGTCCCCGGCCTACCATAGTAAGGCAAATTTTTTGGCATAATTTTTTTTATTCAACATAATTCCCTTCAAGGGAGCGTACACTGATTATAGCGATCCTCCAACTTTTCGATACCATTTTTATAGTACGATTTGTGCTTTGCTTCAAAATAGACCTCAGTTTCGTCGATCACCTCTTCATTCGACGAAAATTTATTCGCAGCGAGTATTCTTTTGAGATCTGAGAACAGGAAATAGTCGCTGAGGGCCAGATCTGGAGAATACGATGGACGAGGAAGCAATTCGAAGAACAATTAATGTATTTTTGACAAGGTGCATTGTCTTGGTGAAGCAGCAATTTCTTTTTCTTCAAATGCGGCCGTTTTTCGGCGATTTCGCCTTTCAAACGGTCCAATAACCCTATGTAATAGTCGCTGTTGAAGTTTATTTCATGCGCATCCCAAAATACGGACGCTATAACCTTGCCAACTGACTGTTGCGTTTTCCCACGCTTTGGAGCGGTTTATCGTGTGCAGTCGACTCAGATGACTGTCAATTGGATTTCGGAGTGAAATGATGGAGCCATATTTCATCCGTTGTCACATAACGACGCAAAAATTAGGGTTTATTATGCTTGATCATTTTCAAACACTGCTCCGAATCATCAACTCGTCGTTGTTTTTGGCCAAAAGTGAGCTCGCGCGACACCCACTTTGCACAGAGCTTTCTCATACCCAAATATTCGTGAATAATATGATGTACACTTTCAGTTGATATTTTTAGAGTGTCTGCTGTTTCATTGAATATCAATTTGCGGTCATTCAAAATCATTTTGTGGATTTTTTAAATGTTTTCGTCGGTAACAACCACTTTTGGGCGTCTTCACCGTCTTCGGTGCTCGTTTAACCAGGTCTGAACTTAGCATACCAATCTTTGGTGGTTGATTTTCCTGGGGAAGTATCTGGAAATTCGGCATCAAGTCAAGTTTTTGTTTCAACTGTGTGTTTTCCTTTCAAAAACAATATTTTATCAACACGCGAAATTCCTTTTAGAATTGTAATTGAATGTAATTATGTTTCGATTGAAAAAACTACTTATTGTTTTTATACATTGCATTGATCTTGATTCGTCAGCCGTTTCGCATAAAGACGGTTTCTTTTTGGAGAATTTAAGGCTATACTGTTTTTTTTTTTTGAGATATTTTACTGACCGTACCCGTACTAATATTCAGTGCAGCAGAAACACGTTAAAAAATATTTTCTATAAAAACCGTGGCGATTTGAAATTTATTAAAACAACTTTTGCCGGTTTATAACCCGTAATTATAATATTTTGAATAAATTTACAGAACTTTGACAAACGGACGAGGTTTACAGGCTCATATTGATGACGTGAGTTCACAGCTCTTTTTAATAGACTATAGGTATTAATATGTACATACACTATTACACATACACTACTATCTGTAACTTATATAATAATTTTCTCTTTTTAGAATATCTGCGATTCATTTTCATAATTGTAATTCTATGTAAAATTCTTTTCATTTTTTAGTTAAAGCATCAGATAAAAGCAGCATAAATTCAGTTTGAAAATAACTAAAAGAACTAATATCATTTTATACCCATAATTCTCATGGTTTTAGGCATTTTTTATAATTTGAGAAAAACATATTAGCATATTTATTCCATACTCGTATCCTTGTGCATATGCAATATAACAATAGCAGTAATATCATTTATAAATTCAAATTGTACTAAGTATATCTAATATAAGTTTTATTTAAATTAACACAATATGCTGAAGGAGAACACGAAAAATATTTTATTTGGTAAAAAATCCGGTATTAAGACTAAGATGGTTAATTATTCTTTAATCAAATAAAACCAACTAAATAAGGAACAAGCAGAATGTTATATTAAACACGCCACATTTTGTTAAACGCTATGAATCAGTTCCAACACCTAATATAAAACAAATATGTTTTGTTACTTCGTTAACGAGCAATCTAGAAGCTCGTTTATATCGATAATGTAACGCATATCAGGCATTTATGGCACAATAATCCGATTAGTTTCAATCTCTTTGACTGTTCGTCGCGGTTAGTTTTCGAGGTTTTGTCCAATATCCTCCTCACCCCGACCCGCCCCTACGCCGCTTATTATTTGCAACATATTCCTACTACAAAAGCTATCTGAGCGCAAATCTTTAGTTCAATTAACCGTAAAGTTCATTACCACTTCAAGGAACAAATATTTTCCTTGAGGAGTGCTTGCTAATTAACAAACTTTGTAATTCGCCGTTCGCTTCTCCACCGATTCTTGGCTGTTTCATGGTATTCAGCCTTAACAAACCATCATGACAAAAACAGGAGCCTCCCCTGTACAAAATTAAAACCCACTTTTTGTTCGATTCTGTTGGTGGTGTGGTTTTTGGTCAGGTTTATTTGCATATAATGTATCATGTATCATATGAATACGAATATATCTTCGATTGAGAAATCTAATCCGTCTTCGATCTGATATAAGTTATGAAATGTGTAGGGTTTAAACAAAACTGTTTGATTTACCGGGACATTATTTTAATTGAATGGAAATAAGTAACGATTTTTAAAGAATGTACAGGCAATAATGCCGCTCCTACTAGACACATATAAGATATTTGTTCTTATCCTAATTTGCTGCTAAAATTACAATTTACAATATACTTATTCTACGATATACTCCTTGAGCTTCATATCTATAGCACTGCTTTTTTGTCACTTATTTTTACTTATGACTTAGGAGTTGGAGAACGTCAACATTGATGTACTGATAGAGTCTCTGTCTATGGACATAGCTCTTGATAACGTTATCGACAGTTACTTAACACCAGCTCTATTAGTATGTTAAGTTAAAATGTCTCTAGTGAAAGAGATTATTGTTATTCTTAATGTGATTGATAAAAAATAACTACTTATATATATGATTGAGCGTTGTTTTTGATTGGAAAATATTTTGAATGAAGATTGATAACTTGACTGGAATTTTGAAGTCAAACAGAGGTGAACATTTTGATCACGAAATCAGCACTTGCTTAAAAACTCGTCAGTAAATTCACTAGATCTGTAAAGTGATATTTTGTAAGATTGCTAACGCCTTTGTTCAGATATGAAAATTGACTATTGAAGTGAGTAGAGTGATTGTTAAAAAAACACTTTGAGAATTTAGAGGTCTATTTGAAGCTGACAGATGATGCACAAATCTGCTGTATATATCTGGATTAGAATTCGCAATATCGCGGATTCATTGCTCGCCAGGCAAAAAAAATCTGTAAGATATTGTGACAATCCCAGGCGCAAAAGATAGTGGATTAGACTCGGAGAACCATCCACAATGACAGTGAAATAAAATAACTAGAGACATAAAATCTTGCTATCCATAACGACACAAGCAAGATGTAATAATTACTAGCTGCTAAAACCAAATGAAACTGTTATTGCAGAAGTTTACCCACATCAATTGAACAAATTGTATGGCGTTATGTGCAAGACTACTAATATTATATATAGAATATAATAGCAACAGAGGAAAAGTCATACTCTTGCAGGACATCCCTCGGCTACCCAGGTTGCAGCAGTTGTGAAGGATACTACAGTTCAAATATGTTCTGGCAGCATCGAAAATGGATCGATGATCAAATGGATGTCAAACCATGATCCAAAATGAAACCAAAATCATTCTTATTTCAAGACGGTATCGTTATATTGCCAAGAGAATGGTAAGACGTTGCAGGAAACGATGGAAAAAGTTTTACTAAATTAAAATAAATAGTATTAACCAATAAATGGATTTGTTAGTACATCTTCAATACCTTTCCTAAAATGAGTTGTAGTTCCCTCAATAGTATTTTCTGTTAGTACTTTGACTTCTTTTCAGTTGATAAAATCATCGTATGATTTATTAAGTATGTAATGAGGAGCACAACATATTTAACAAAATAAATTATACACTTTCTTCGAAGCTGTAATAATTAATTTACACTTCTACTGTATTTAAATAAATATAGTTATTTTTAGTACACTGTTGTTGTAATTTGGTTAAACTACCAGCATTCAGCGATGCTACACATATTTACAAAGTAAAAATAACATCGTACGAAGAAGAATCAATAATTTTCCATTCTCAAGAGAACAACAAACATCAATGTTTCAACGCAAAGATATTATAAATTACCCGGCAATTTCATTATATAAACTTGTTACAAACGACTGAAAATTTCTGTCTGGATATTTCTCCATAAAAATACCTCAAAAGGAATTCTAAATGATCTAATTAAGAATCAACAGGGTATAAGACAAAGCGACGTTTAAGACAAGCTTTTCGCTGTGAAAGGCTTTAGTAATGGCAAGACAAATAGGCAACATTTTTTCAGACGAAACGCAAAAGGAACAAGAATTACGGAGGATTTCGATAAAGAGGGAGATTTTGTAAGGGAGTGATTTTAAAATTTCCTTAATTATTCCCCAACAAGAATTTGAAATATTTAGACAATTACGAGGGCCTCTAAAATATAAAAAAGAATATTAACTATTTCTACAAATAAAAGTATTAAATCTATAAATTAGTTGTAAGATTTTTTTAAATTTGTAGCTCTGCCTGAAAAATGTCATTTCTCTGGTGTATCTTTTGAGGCTCTCCACGAATAAACCCATTTTTGGTATCTCCATAAGAAATAAAACATTGCTTAAATATGTCACGATTCATGTCAGAAGAAGTAAATATACGGAGTCTGGAGAGTACGGCGAATGATGTAGCACTTCCCATTTTATATCTTCAAGTATATTTTCACCAGACGATGTTGATGCATCACCAGGTGGTTCCCATAATTTTTTTTTGCTTTGGATTGGCAATGCATCCCCTTTTCATTGCTAGTTTTGCCGCTGATAAAGCAGCACTTCACACATGACCAATCGCCTTTCAATGGCTGTTGATTTCAATTCATACAATTATGTTGTTTAACTGTTGTTTGGAAGGAAAATGGGTTATAAGTCAACCATGAAGCCAATCTGAACCTATCAGGTGCAAATATGGGTTAGCATTAAAACATCAAATCAACATCGCGGATTAATTGCTCAGGATTAATTAATAATGGCTATCGCATCGCAACTAACGAAAACCTCAAAGTAATCGACCTTGAAATTAAATCTATTTGTTAGGTGAAACATGAAATAAGCTTAATAAATTACAGATATGTGTACTTTTCACTTTAGCTTAAATAGTTTAGTTTTATTCTAATAACAGGTCAATTGAAAAGTCCTCGGCCTGACACATAGATGGCGCTACTAGAATTATATCCATGTATATTTCAGTTAGACCTAATCCTCAACTCCGAAAGTTGTCAGATCATTAGTTTGTGAATTATAGCATTTTTAGTGAGGCCACTTTTGTTATTGTGAAAAAAATGGATAAAAAGGAATTTCGCGTGTTGATAAAATGCAGATTTTTGAAGTGAAAAAATACAGTCGAAGCAAAAACTTAGCTTCATGCTGACTAACACAGGAAAATCAACTATCAAGGATTGGTATGCTAAGTTTAGATGTGGTGAAATGAGCACTGAAGACGGTGAACGCAGCATAATAAACCCGAGTTTTTCCGTCGATATGTGACAATGGATGAAACATGACTACATCATTTCACTCCGAAGTCTAATCGGCAGTCATCCGAGTGGACTGCACACGATGAACCCGCTCCAAAGCGTGGTAAAACGCAACAGTCGGCTGGGAAGGTTATGGCGTCTGTATTTTGGGATGCGCATGGGATAAGTTTCATTGACTACCTTGAAAAAGGAAAGAACATCAACAGCGACTGTTACATAGGGTTATTCGACCGTTTAGAGCACGGAACTGCCGAAAAATTGCCGCATTTGAAGAAAAAAAATTGCTGCTTCACCAAGACAATGCACCGTGTTACATGTCAGTGAAAACGGTGGCAGAAATAAATGAATTGGGCTTCGAGTTGCTTCTTTATTCACTGTATTTTCCGGATCTGGCCCCCAGCGACTATTTCCTATGCAGATTTTCGAAGGGAAAAAATACAGTCGAAGCAAAAACTTAGCTTCATGCCGATTAACCCAGGAAAATCAACCATCAAGAATTGGTATGCTAAGTTTAGACGTGGTGAAATGAGCACCGAAGATGGTGAACGCAGTGGAGCCCCAAGAGAGGTTGTTACCGACGAAAACATTAAAAAAAGCAACAAAATGATTTGAAATGACCGTAAATTCTAATTGAATAAAATATCAGACACTCTAAAGATATCAACAAAACGTGCATATCATATCATTCAGGAATATTTGGGTATGAGAAAGCTCTCTGCAAAGTGGGTTCCGTGCTAGCTCATTTTTGGCCAAAAACAATGACAAGTTGATGATTCGGAACAGTGTAATTAAAAGTGATGATTAAGAATAATAAATCCTAGTTTTCGCATCGATATGTGGTAATAGATGATACATGGCTCTATCATTTCACTCCAAAGACTAATCGACAGTCATACGAGTGGACTGCACAAGATGAACCCGCTCCAAAACGTGGGAAAACGCAACAGTCGGCTGTCAAGTTTTCATGGACTATCTTGAAAAGGGAAGGACCATTATCAGCGACGATTATGTAGCGTTATTGGACCGTCTAAAAGGCGAATTCGCCGAAAAAACGGTCGCATTTGAAGAAAAAAAGTGGTGCTTCACCAAGACAATGCACCGTATCATCACAACTCGGTGAAAACGATGGCAAAAATCCATGAATTGGGCTTCGAGTCACTTCCTCATCCACCGTATTGTCCATATCTAGTCCACAGTGGCTATTTGCTCTTCTCATATCTCAAAAGAATGCTCGCTGGGAAGAAATTTTCGTTGAATGAAGATGTGGTCGCCGAAACTGAGGCTTATTTTGAAGCAAAGAACAAATCGTATTACAAAAATGGTATCGAAAATTTGGAGGGTCGTTACAAACCCCAAAAACTAATTTTTCCAAAAAATGTGTTTTACTGTGATAGGCTGGGGACTTTTCAATTGAACTGTTATGGAAATATTAACGTGATGTATTAATCCCGTACTCGTTTGGCTTATGTACTAATGCAAGCACAACATAGTTATAGTAATAATTAATTTGTACATTACCATTGTACTAAATATATCTACTGCAATATGAAGTTCATAAAAATACTTGTCCTGTGCTCTTTGCTTCACATAAAAACGTCTCTTTCACTCTTTAACGTCTCTATAGTTTTGTCACAGTAAGAGTACATAACATTATTCCGCCTGATTGTGCAGAAATTACTAGCGACGTCATAGGATACATCGTGTTTTATTCCCTTGAGTTCCTACTGGTGGATGAGAGGGCTGGATCAAGAACCCCCCTATCTATCTTTGAATTTTTTTACATAAGAGCACATACATCTTGGGCTATTCATTTGCAGCATACCCTCTTGATGTATGGTTATGGTTTAAATCTATATGGCAATACTTTTCGTCTAGCGCTTGGCCTCTTGAGTTATGATAGAGTTTTAAATGGTTTCTTTCCTGGTATAACTTGGATCCACCAGATATTCCAAGTAAATATTTCGTTTTTGTATAAACATCATCCCCTAGTGTACTTAACAAGTCTCTCATACCTTATTTAAAGGGTGCTTTAATTTAGAACACTAAACATTATAGATAAATTGAAGAAAATATATATATTTAGAATTAATTACAGCGATCAAAAGCAATAACTGTATTTACGCAACTAAAATATTATTGCGTCCCAATAATCTTTGTATAGCAGAATCCATAAAATCAAATGAAAAGAACCTAAATCAAAAGAAATCGTCTGAATCCGATTGATACAAAATCGGCTCCCATTGAAAAATCAACGTCGAAAATGAGACGAACGTCATGCACCGTAAAACCGTGACTGTTTCGGTTCCATCCGACAACATCGGCCGGTACAGGCCGCGGCACAAAACACGGCCACATTTTAATTTGTCCCTCGTTCGACCGCCCCATTATACGACATTCACCCTCGGATTTGTCTTTTTATGGACCTCGGCCGGTTTAATTAGTGGAATGGACTGTATGGACCATGAAGGCTGTCAGCTTGATTTTGTGGCTTCAAAGTTGAATTAAATGGAGACTATTTTCCGCTTTAATTTGGATAATACTCCGTGATTCTCGGACCCGATGTTAATGTTTTATTTTTTTTATTGTTCTGGCGAGGTTGGAAATATCTTCTGTGCAAGCCAATATATGTTGGATTTAAATAAAATTTCAATGAAGTTTTGTATCGTAAAGTTGACAATATTTTCACTATTTTTCCATATTTGGTTTTTCTAGCGGAAACCGGGAACTCGTAGTTTTCCGTTGAGTCACACAGTTCAAGTTTCAAGCACAGTCGCACAAGTCAATTGAAAAGTCCCCGGCCCGACACATAGATGGCGTTACTAGAATTAAATGCATATGTTTTTTAGTTAGCCCTAACCCTCAAAAGATGTGTGTATTAATTTGACTGCTGTTGAATTATTAGTTTGTGAATTAGAGAATTTTGAGTGAAGCAACTTCTATTATTGTGAAAAAGAAAATATAAAAAGGAATTTCGCGTATTGAAAAATTATTGCTTATTGAAGGGAACAAATATAGTTGAAGCAAAAACTTGGCTTGATGCCGAGTTTCCGGATACTGCCCCAGGAAAATCAAACATAAAGAATTGGTATACTAAGTTTCGACTTGGTGAAATGAGCACCAAAGACGGTGAACGCATTGGACACCCAAAATAGGTTGTTACCGACGAAAACATTAAGAAAATCCACACGATGATTTTGAATGACCGTAAATTGAAATTGAATGAAATAGCATATACTCAAAAGACATAAACTGAACGTATACATCATATCATTTACGAATATTTGGGTTTGAGAAAGCTCTGTGCAAAGTGGGTGCCGCGCGAGCTCACTTTTGACCAAAAACATGTGATATGTGACAATGGATGAAACATGGCTCCATCATTTCACTCCGAAGTCTAATCGGCTGTCACCCGGGTGGACTGCAAACGATGAACCCGCTCCAAAGCGTGATAAAACGCAACAGTCGGCTGGGAAGGTTATGGCGTCTGTATTTTGGGATGCGCATGGAATAATTTTCATTGACTACCTTGAAAAAGGGAGGACCATCAACAGAAACCGTTACATAGGGTTATTCGACCGTTTGAAGCACGGAACAGCCGAAAACGGCCGCAATTGAAGAAAAAAAATTGCTGCTTCACCAGGACAATGCACTGTGTCACATGTCAGTGAAACGGTGACTTATTTCTGCCATGCCATGAATTGGGCTTCGAATTGTTTCTTTATCTATCGTATTTTCCAGATCTGGCCCCCAGCGACTATTTCCTGTTCTCAGATCTGAAAAAATGCGCGCTGGGAAGAAATTTTCATCGAATGAACAGGTGATTGATGAAACTGATGCCTATTTTGAAGCAAGGACAAATCGTACTACAAAAATGGTATCGAAAAGTTGGAGGGTCAATATAATCAGTGTATCACCCTTGAAGGGAATTATGTTGAACAAAAAAAAACTAATATCTCATCGTTTCCTACCATGAAGACTTCTTCACCATTCTTACCATACCCCCATTTGCTCCTATGCGGTAAAGCTGAATCTACTGAGGCTAGGCCACTGCCATTTCACACATGGTCATTTGATGTCTCCTAATTACAAAATCTGCAAGCAAGCTCCCATCTCGATGCATAATATGCTGAGCGACTGTAACAGCCTTGTTCACTTTAGACAAAGATTTTATGACATAATTCCCATAACATCCTCTCAGCTAGGGAGGCCAAAGAAAATTCCTTTTATCGATATATTCTGATATTTACGAAAATATCGATAGTTTTTATTTTTAGATAGAGATAGGGTTTTTTTTAAAGAGAATATTGAATTTTTTTTGGAATATTATCAATTTTTTTTACTATCAATATATCCCTATTCTCTGATAATAATAGCAACAGGCTAATGGAGTTTTTAAAAGAGATGGGTTACTTCTGTACCACTTAATTCCCCCAATGAAGTCTGCCTGAATGTCTTAATTTAACCCTCCACAAATTATTCTTAGTCATTCTACTACTACTCCATTCCATCTACTTACAAAAGTACCACTTCACGTTTTATTGCCACTGACTTTGATTCTAGTTTATTTAGTACATCGATAAACCTATATTTTCGGCAGGAAAGAAAATTATTGGTAAATACAATATACACTGAGGATAGATGTGATATACTCGCGGTCTCAAAAAGGTGGGCCAAAAGATTCTAATTTGTTCAGGCACTCACACTTAATAATTCACACATGGTGAATACCCAAGAATAAATTAACGTAAGTTTAGTGAATCACTGATATCCTTCAGAAAAACATTTTTATTAATACAATTGAACCAGCTTTCCTATTATTATTTACTGAATAACACCAAGTAATTCAACCTTAATAAATAATTCGTTATTTAATTTAATATATGATTCTTAAATAAAAATAGATTATTTAATCCATTATCTTAATTGTCCAATCCATTATATTTACTGGAATGTTCAGTGCTAGACCTCCCTCAACTTACCTAGTGAACCTCCCCCATCCTCAGTACGCTTTTTCCAATGAATAGAAATTTAGGAATATGATTGCTACTTTCTTGAGGTATAAGAAGTTGGAAGGAACAAAATCTGTCGAATAGCCTAGAATTAGGAAGAATTTCTATTTTAATTAATTAATTTTAGCTTGACTATTATTGGAGAGTTGTGTAATCTTAGTTGAAAATGATTAATTTATTTTGAAAATTGAAGCTTATTTTGTAAACCATACAGGAATTACAGCGATTGTTAAAAATATTTTTAAATGAGTTTAAAACAGAAATATGAAACAGTCTTCAATAAAAATACTAACAAAAATATACGGCAAATGTTATAAGTTATACAAACTAAAATGGCAAAGGAATTTTAGGGAAATCGATTTGTCGGTGCTTTTTCCTCGAATACATTAGTTTCAAGTAAATTCTAAATATTCTTATGTATGGCGTCATCTTTTTCTCAAAAAGGTGAATTAGCCTATATTATTAAACTGTATTATATGGCTTACATAAAAACAATAATAATAATTTTATTTTCGTTAGTTTTTCCATTAGAAAGAAATAAAAAATAATATTGCCAGCAATTGTCGCCTAATTGTCAGTATTTTGTTATATATAATTTTGAAACAATTTTGTTATATATAATTTTGAAACAAGTGGTGATTAAATATTGTCGAGAAAATGCATTATTAAAGCATTAATACAGGGCAGTATTGTATATGTTTTGATATATAGTTGCTTTGTACAAATTAATTAAACAGAATTGTTGCCGAGAAACTGTCTTAAAATGGGCATTGAAATTAATCTCCTGTATGTTTATGAGATGTCCACAAAGATCAAGATTTTACATTTTTATACCGCAAAATCTAGTTAAATAGGGTTAGTTAACTTATGTATTGCTAACCTACATAACCTTTCTTACCATCAAAATCAATATAATAATATAGAGTAGGAACCTTTTAATGTTCAGTTATATCAGTGATAATGATGGAAGATACGTACAGCGCAGATCCTTTAGGAAAAATTCGGACAAATACTGGCAATGAGTGACAAAACAAACACTAAATATTTAAATTAACACCTTTTTTTATGGAATTACTATGGAATGTTATTTGAATGAATAATGTTATGATTGAAGAGAGTACACTATGATATTATCTGAGGTATTATGATCTCCAAAGATCTCCTCACAGCGAGCATATTTGATTTAATTTACAACAGATGGCGTTAATGTGTAATAATCACGTAAATATTTGTAACCAATTATATGTTGAAATTAACACAACATTTTTTCAATCCGTTGGAATTATCTGAATGTATACCGCCGTCAAAGGGCAATTTGGACAGCCAAAAAAAATTGAAGGCGAGTATTTGAAGACACTACTCAATATAACCTACAGTGGGGATTGCTATCGATTGGAATTGATGAGCTTCAACCGAGCACTGCGCGAAAACCGCTGGAATACAAGCAAAGACACAACAATGTTATTCTTCAGCGTAACAACGGTCGACCACATGTTGTAAAACCGGTAAAAATATACCTGAAAACATAAACGTGAACTGTACCATTCGGACCTCCTTCTGATTACTACTTGCTCTGATATACGAGTCATGATCTGTCTGAGCAGCGTTTCACTATTATGAAGATACCAAAAAGTAGGTCGATTCGTGTATAGCCTAAATGATACGACTTTCTTCCGAGATAATATCCGTAAATTATTTCCTGGAAGATGGAAACAAGTAGCGGCTATCGATCGAAAATACTTTCAATAAAATACATTGTATGGATTTAAAATGTAAAAAATTCCAAATCTAAATTTAATTACCTAGTCTCTAATTGTCCGTATTGTAACATTTATTTTTATTTAATTTTGGTCTATAAACAACAGACAAACACATTATTTTGTCAATAGTATGATTATATGTGTACTAAATTCAGTTGTAGAATCAGAAAAGCGAAATGCGAAACCATAAAGAAGCGCTAGCCCGCCGCAACCAATTTATTATCGTGGAGGCACACTCGCCGAACGGCAAAGACTCCTTCCTGCTTCTGCTAGCTTTCGAAGAAACAACTAGCGTGATCGGCAGTAATATGCACCAAATCAATAAATAAGCCTTTTTGGATATCATCATTTACCCTTTTGCCGGATTGTACGTTTACGTGTCGAGGAAATGGATACCTGAACTGGGAAGGATAAGATTAGATTAATGTAACCATGGAATAATAACGGGGCTTCGAAATGGAAACATGCGATTATGTACAATAGAGAATGGATATGTTTAAAAAAAGTAACATAAAAATAGGTAATCTGTAAGATAATGATAACAAGAATGAATTTTTTTTATAATATCTTTATTAGATACGCCTAGTACGATCTTAATTTACAATTAATTTATTACTACTTTTCCTATGTACTTGGATTAATTAACAAGCAAGACGAGTGCAAGAAAATACATCAGTATGTATTCCTCAATTATAAAATTATAATTATTTATTAATTATTAACATATAGCTATAGTTTACACTAAATGTATACACTTTATATAACTTCGTATGGTTTTGTTCGTTTCAATCTCCTGACATCCTGCGCGCTGTCCAACAGTTGTATTGCTTCCACGTTAGTATGATTTAGTAAACTTCTTTCGTGTTTCAAGGCGAAATCTTAGACAACTTCGCAAATCCATTTGATTTCCAGGTCATCATGCAGTTCTTCATTAGTTACATATCGATAGGCATTGATCGAAGAACCTTGTTTTGACAGCAACAAGAATGAATATCTAACTAAATTAAATTTGTTGTACTTATTGTAAAATTGTTATTTATATTAGAGTCTTTTTAAAAGTATTGATAAGAAATATCATATAAAGCAAAATATTAGTCCTTCTTTCGTTAGATATAAATATGTTCCTATAGGTTAATAGCTAATCTATGTGTTTATAATAATTAATTAAGATTGTAGGAAACAACAATTTGGAGAAGAAAAAATTGATTGTTGAAATAAACTTAATTACATTTTTATCAAGAAATAGAACGGAACAAATATTTTAATATAATATAATTTATATTATATACAAAAAATCAGCATCAAAATTTGCATCAACGACTGGAAAAATAATCGTAATTGTTTAAAGAGTAACTTATAATGGCGCGGACTGCCTTTTCTTCAAAGTCTCAAAAGCTCCATACAACTCCTAAGCAGACCACCTAAAAAATCATCGGTACAATTCATGGCACGAGGGTCGATCCAATTCGACGTTTGCTTCGGGGGGGAATTGACCAAAGGGTACCATGTGATTCTTGACTATCCCCGGTATCTCGAAAAATGCGAGAATGAACCCGCGGCTATCGCAACAGTAGGAGGACCGTCCCATCGCCTTTATCACTGCATCACCAAGCCGGCAAATATTCCGACTTAAAATATCACTACTCGAAATATTCAATCCGAAACTACATTCGTTCCAACTCGACTTTGCTCGACTCTGTGGACAAAATTTGTTGTTCTTAATTCATATATAAGAGAAAATATAAAACGCTTACCTACACTCGGGGATGACTACTTCAACGAAGCTTCCTTCGCAGTATCACTTTCTCTTCGGTTGAGTCTCACCAACCGGCAAACAGGACTCCAGGCCACGTCTCTATATGAACTGAAGTCAAACCTCCCCTAGACATCTACTTTGATCTTATGGTTCGATTTATTGATTACATTCTAGACATATTGTAAACTACAGTGTAGGACGAAAAACGAAAATGCTAAAATGGGTTGATTGCGAAACTATAGAAAGAAGAAACTCATAGAGAGCAGTAATTTGGAGCAAACATATCTTGGTGAATTAAGAAGTTAATTAAATTTTAATAGTAACTAAAATGAAATAAAATTATGTTGAGTATATAGAACGAGTAATAAGATCGCTCTAAAGTTACAATGAAAGGCAATCTAGAGAAAACCAATCGTTCTTTCTTAAACAGAAATTATATTTATATTTTAATGATTTATTTACTAAATTGTTTGTTTGCAAAACTACACAAAATGTTAATTTGGAGAATAAAATATAAACTTGAATAGAAATAATATTAAATACCAATAGCAAAAACGGCCTAAAGATGCAATGAGATATCATCTAAAAAAAAACATTCACTATTCCTAGTTTAGAAGCTTGTAATTTAGTTTTTTTTTCAAGTTAAATAGAAAACAGGAACAAACACATAAATGAAAAGCGAAAAAAAATAAAAATCCATAAAATTACAGGCTGATGGGAGAGGGTTCTCAAAAACAGTCCTCACTGACACGATTGCAGCATTCGTAGCAACCCAAATGGAAACAATAGAAAATTCTTTTAAACTCCCTATTTTTTTGTGTTTTAAATATCTAAAATGTAGTCTTATACAAGATAATGTAAATATTGTTACAGTTTTACTTTGTTCGGTAGAAGAATGCATAGAGAAAGAGAACAAAAATACACACAAATACACGAAAACAATTGATTTTTTAAAATTTTAGGATTAGTATACACCCTTTAAGATTAAGTTCTAAGAGTTTGATTACTAAACTCTATGTTTTTAAAATTCTCGAAAGCTATAATTTTATGAGAAGAAATATATAGGTCAATAAAGACAAAGAAGTCAAAGAAGACATAACCATATTAAATACAAATACTAGACACAAAACGCTACAAAGTTCCGATGAGACGCATAATTGTACGTACCTATGGAAATAATACTTATTCGGCTTATTCTTAAGATATCTTAAGGGCATATGCTCAAAATACTAAGCTTTGAAAATATGAAAAAGGTCAATTTTTAAAATTTCTAGATTTGTATGCCTCCTTCAAGAATAAGGTCTAATAGTCTGATTAATAAAGTATGTGTTTTTAAAACTGTAAAAAACTATAACTTTACTAGAATAAGTATATTGGTCAATAAAAAATTTAATTAGATTTTTAGCAACAAATAAAAGGGGATAAAACCATATTAAATACAAGGAACAGTCAAAAAACTTTCCAAAGTTGCAATGAAACCCATAATTGTATGTATCTAATGGAAATAATATCCATTCGAAATATTATTAAAACGTCTCTAGGGCATATTCTCAAAATATTAGCCTTTGAAAATATGAAAATATTTGATTTTTTTAAATTTTTGGATTAGTATACCCCCTTTAAGAATAAGTTCTAATAGTTTGATTATTAAATTCTGTTTTTAAAACTCTAGAAAGCTATACTTTTACAAGATCAAATATATTGGTCAATAAAAAATTTAATTAGATTTTTAGCAACAAATAAAAGGGGACAAAAACCACATTAAATACAAGGAACAGTCAAAAAAACTTTCCAAAGTTGCAATGAAACCCATAATTGTATGTATCTAATGGAAATAATATATATTCGAAATATTATTAAGACGTCTCTAGGGCATATTCTCGAAATATTAGCCTTTGAAAATATGAAAACAATTGATTTTTTAAAATTTTTGAATTAGTATACCCTCTTTAAGAATGAGATCTAATAGTTTGATTACAAATCCCTGTTTTTAAAACTCTAGAAAGCTATACTTTTACAAGATAAAATATATTATAATATAAAACCATAATTATACGTACCTAATGGAAACAATATCTATTGGTCAATAAAAAATTTAATTAGATTTTTAGCAACAAATAAAAGGGGAAAACCCATATTAATTACAAGAAACAGTCACAAAAACGTTCCATAGTTTCAATAAAATCCATAATTGTACGTACCTAATGGAATTAATATATATTGGGCATATACTTAAGGCATCTTAAGGACATATCTTAAAAGATCAAACTTTGAAAATATCAAAAATGGATTTTTTACATATTCTTAGATCAGTATATGCCCTTCAAGTATAACTTCTAATAGTTTGATTACAAAACTTTTACGTTTTTAAAATTCTAAAAAGCTATACTTTCTCGAGAAGAAACATAACGGTCAATAAAAAAGTTAATTAGATTTTTAGCAACAAATAAAAGGGTAAAACCCATATTAAATACAAAGATCTGCCACAAAAACGCTCTAACGTTGCAATGAAACCCATAATTGTACGTACCTAATGGAAATAATATCTATTGCAATCTCTTGAGTTCGCCGTAACAAAGCCCCTTTTACATTTGAGGTTATTAATTTTGGAGTGAAACCCAACCAAAAAGGCAATTCACGTGAGCCGTAAATTTACCGCGCGCGCTTCGTGGCGGTACGGGACGGGTAAAGGGGGCCAGAAGGTAGCGTTAAATTGAACAGAGTACATTATGCAAGAGCCGGCTGAATGGGCTTTGATCATTTAAAATGTGGCCGAGGTAACGGGACAGATTTACGGGTATTTTGTACTATTTATTTGATGAGTGCGTCATGTTTAATGGTAATGCGTCAAACGTAATATATATACTAGTCGTGCTGTGACTAGTCAGTATCAAGATAATGGATTAGTGTGACCCTTCCATACTAGTCCATACTATCTTAATTACATCTTGCTTTAGATGTGCTTAGTACGATCTTAATTTACAAATTAATTTATTATTACTGTTCCGTTGTATTTGAATTAGTATACAGGCAAGGCAATTCTAAAACTAAACTAAACTACTTGCGCTAAATTTAAAAATACACTTATGCACTAAACAAGTACGTGTGGTTTCGTTCTATCTAATCTTCTGCGTGTTGTCCATTAGCTATATTGCTTTCACGGTGCTGTGATTTAGCAACCTTATTTCATGTTTTAAGGAAGTTTTGGATCGCGTGATATATCCATTTGATTAATTTTGAGCATTTATTCAGAATATTCCATAGTTGAATGTGAATCACGGTATTATTGGAATCACAGTTCAGGTCGTAAGGCCACCAATGGTGGACTCTCAATATGAACTTTTACTAAATAAATAAATAATACAAGCATTTATTAAATCAGCCCAAAATTTAATATGTCGAATTATTGATAAGTATATAATGTTTTTATAATATCACATATAAGACTGAGTTAAACATATAAAGAAAAATATACAAACAAAGAAAGTCGTACTAGAGAGTAGGAGGCTTAATACAACTCTAGAAATGAAATTTTGTAACCCTATATTTATTCGGTGATTATATATATATATATATATATATATATATATTTTGCTGAACATGTATTACAAAATTGTGGTCCAATGCCCAACCCTAGAGATCCTGGCGATATTACGTTAAAGATTGAAAGTGTTTTTTATATCTGGTAAATTAATGGATAAAGAGGATAAATGCTTCTCATCGCATTAAGATGTCACATCACCGTACACAATCCGTAGAAATGAAGAAGTTACAGAGGCCAATTACAATTTTGGCTAAATTTTTGTAAATAACAAAGGGTTCACATTGATTACTAGAATTTCCAGGCAGTGGCTGACGAAGGGACTTCAAATATTGGCAGGTTATTACAGTGCTAGGTGATCAGTTGGAAAAATATTAACTTAAAATATTTAGTATTAGAGTATAGGAATGTTATTATTACTTCTTTGCAAAAAGGATACCAGATAAAGATGGGAAATAAATTGCATTTACTCAAAAAAATGAGAAAGTGGTACATACATGGGATGCCAAATAACATGAAGTCATTAAATATATTTATTTATTAAAGTCTTGAGCCACCATTTGTATTTGAAACAGCTACATTTATTCGCGGAAAAGATTCGTAGATAATTTGAAGGAAATATTGTCCTCTTTGTGTACCAAAACATCTGTCAATTGCTTCAGTAATGTTGGAGATGGAAATCTGCTGCTAGCGACTGTGCAAGTCAGATATTTGATATTATTTTGAAACCCCTCAAACAAAAATTGTATAATTTTCGCAATATTTGGTTTTATTCCCATTTTGGAATATGGCAGTGTTGGGCACGTCATATCAAGAGCTTCATCATAGTAATACCACCAGTGATGTGAATTAGAGAACCTGTTGCTTGACCTCCCTCCCCCATACTTGACTGTAGGAAGCAGGCAGTCAGGATGATAAGTTTCTTTTTGGAGTTCTCCATACATATAATTTATGGATATTGCTAGAAAATAATATAAACAAGATTCATCAGATCAGACTCCATTATGATCAGTGCACCACAGACATTTTATTAATTTACTTTAAAGGGTGTTTTACTCAAAGAAGGAAGATATACTAAAAAACGGGATGGACCCATCTCATTCGCTAACCACTAAGGTAGTATTAAAATAGATGATCCTTGCACATGACCGCGATGGTCACATCTGCAGCGGTATATAACACCTCGTTCGTTGTTCCGACTGGACAGCTTATAGTTGTGGTAAAATTATTTCTGAGTATCGCATGTACCTTCATTCACCAGTTTTCTTCGAAGATCTTCGAAATAGTACTGTTTAAGACCAAAACTTCTATGGTGTCTCTATATGGAATGATTTCCTAAGTTCTGGCGACTCCTGATTCCAATAGTCTACCTTTAAGTAATGGAGCTAGTACAATCCACCTTTGGTGCCCGTTAACCTGCATGCTTCTGTACAAATTTCAGTAGGCTATATTTGTTTACAGCAAGCCCTCGGTGAACTTGAACAGTGATACGTGTGCTGGGAATTTACCAATTCCTCCTGTTCAGTTGATGTTCAATGTGTCCTCCAATTCATCTTCTGTGAACTTTCAGCTTCAGTTACAATATTTCTGCCCGAATTTCACTTTCGCACACACCCGAACTACACAAGGAACGCTTCGAGTAAATGCGGAGCGATTGCAAAAGCAACGTCAGTGTGTTTTTTTCTTCACAGTTAATTTGACTCCGATTAATTAACTCAACGCAAAAGATAACGGCCTTATGATCTTACCGGAATCTTACCTATTACCCAGTTATATAGGGTGGGGCAAAAGTCCCACTACTATTTTAATTGCGTGTCATGTTGGTTATGTGAGGTTCAGCTCAGTTTCATTTTAACCATTGTGTTGTGTAGACGTACAAACTTTATTATAGATATAAGCTGAGTACAGTGATGCAATCCTAAGGCTGTCTGGTGAAATTGAATATTTTTCGTTTAAATTGATAATGAGCGATGAAGCCCATTCTCTTCTTAGTGGCCACGCCAATAAATAGTAGGTTCGGTTTTGGGGAACACAGAATCCTCAATTAATTCATGAAACAACATTGCATCCACTAAAAGCAACTGTATGGTATTGTATTCATGCTGGAAACATCATTGGTCCCTATTTTTTTAGAAAATAACCAAGGTGTTTCAGATATTCTTACTGCTGAACGGTAGTAAGACATTATTCTAAATTTTCTTGTGCTTGAAATGGAAGAGTAAGGACTAGAGGGCATGTGGATTCAGCAAGATAGAGCCATAGAACACACAGCTTGTTCAACAATTCAATTATTGAATGACGTTTTTCCTCGAAGACTAATTTCGCCAAGTGGTAAAATTGGTAGCGGGACTTTTGCCACACCTGTTATAATGGGAACGAGTTTTAAAGGCAGAAAAACAATTAGTTTACTTTAAAACTGTTCTTTTTAGAGAAAGAACAAGCGATTTGTTTAACGGTGAAACAAAGCAATACTGACAATTTTTATCTATTCGAGAACAGACCCAAAACATCTTACTCATTCACCATTTAGGTAGTTATAAAAAGGTGGCCTTTGCATCAGGTGGTCAGGTGTGTAACGATATGTAACATACGTATATTATCTGTTTATAACTAAAATGTTTATAACTGTTTATAATTAAACCTTTGTAAAGTGCCACTCACTAAACTTAAACATTCGTTAAATCAAAATGAAACGAACCTTCGCCTAACTAAAAAGCAAAGAGATCGGGAACTTTACAAGCAGCAACAATCATTATCGATACAATATTCATCGGAATGTCGACGTTTAAAGCGCGTCAAATATATAATGCAATAGATTAGTAATGCTACCTCACAAAGTCAAGCTCGAATTGAATGACCGAGGCCTATTCAGTCGGTTCTTGCATAATGTACCCTGTTAAATTTAACACCGCTCGAGGCTTCCCGGCCCCAGCCGAAATTTATAGTCCACGGTGGCTCCGGCGAATTTGGGCCTTTTTGGCCGTGCTCTACGTTGTTCCAGAATTAGTAATACCAAATTTCAAATTGGATTATTATGGCGGCATGTTACAAAAATGTCACCGACGGCTGAACGTAATTACTCGACTTCATCGATATTTCATACTTGTGCCACTGGGTGTTCCAAAATACACTTCAATTTCGTGAAGGTAACATATTACACTGCTTTCAACTATCAAACAATGTACATGTGATCTACTTTTCCTGTTACTTCACGTAGAGTGCCAATGAAGCCTTTTTATGTAATATTTCTAATGGCACGTTCTAACAAATTCGTATCGAAAGGTATTTCTCTAAATTTAACTAAATGAAATAATTAGATCCAAATATTAGAATATCATCAGAAGAGCGATATAGGCTTCAATAATTGTGAGGTCTCCAGCCGAAGCACACATTAAACATGTTTGAAAATGTCACCAAGTTTAGCTCGACTTTATCAGGAGTGTCAAATATGTGATAACTTTTAGGCCACCGTAAATACGACCATACAAAATCATACACTTGACAATGCTCCAGAATTGGTACCATGCGATTGCATGGTATAAAAATCAGCACGACTAAGTCTCTCCCCATTTCTATATCATTGTTTTCCGTTAGCACTTCCGCATAATTTTGATCTAACTTAATACCTGCCAATCTTCCAACAATCACATGTAAACTTTAACGATTTAAATAATGAACTTTATAACAATATATCTTTTCTATTACCGTGCAATTTCCTTTCATAAAGTGCTAATAGAGTATTTAAACAAACAAAGATAACCACAACAAGCGAACATACCTATAAATAGTTACAGCCATTGTTATCAGTTGTTGCCCAGAAACCATTAGCCCTATATTAGTCTTTAATAATATTTATGTATTAACACTGCAGTTTTTCTATTAAGTGCACCTCGCTACAATACATTACACAAAATCAAATGGTAGTTTGTTCGATGTCCCTCGTAAATTTTTGAATGTTTGTTAATAAACCAAAACTGGTACGTAGGTATTAGCCTTTCTCTCTATAATAGCCAGAAATAAAAAAAAGAATTAGAAAAAAACCTTAATTTACTATATTTACTACATACTCTTTAATATCTGTTTTGGTTTGTATGGTCAAAGTAATATAACAGTCTTGCTACTGATAGTCACAGTTCAAATCCTGCTAGGGTACGGTCGTATATGTATGTTTGTGAATGTTCAAAAGGCAAGTCACAGTCATACCAGTAGGCAGGCTGGCACCGGATGTCTTCTGGGGTGGTATCAAAAAGAATACTCTTAAATATATATCAAGTATTATAAATATTATATATTATTGAACATTATTTACGCTATGTTTAGCTTTAGCAATACAAAATTGTAGTTTGTTGTTTTTTAAAATTATGTTAAATAATGTCATGCACCAAAGCAAGCAATTAATTTTTTCCATTACAATGTCGTGTTGAGATTGCTTTATTCTAGAATTTTAACGAAGAGATCCTATAATTTTGTAGGAGCACACGAGAGATTTTTTGACTTTATGATTGTTTATTTTTAAAGATAATTTCAGAATAGAGTCCTCTGAAAAAAAATTAAGCATTATATCCACAACACTTTCATTTCATTTTTACTTTTAACAAACTCTTTTTACCGTAACTGCTATAAAATTGCATTATTACAAATCAAAACTATATATAAATGGAAACATAAATAATGCAAATTGATGATTTTATACAACCGCGATTCTAGACATAACATAGTTGAGCTTGAATGAGGCTACAATTCCATCCATATGAGTTTCCCCCATGTATTTTCTATATTTTGTGTTTTTAAACCATTTAGCGAAGTTAGAAATTCGCTTTACAGTTATATAAAAATATATTTTATTCTATGGATAACTAAAATTTTAGCGGTTTGATATCGGAACTGTTATTAAATAAACGTACAAAATTTCTTTCGCTACTTCTCTATAATGGTCGAAATAAATAGATCTTAAGTATTAACAATAAACTCTAATACTGTTCAGCAGAATCATAAATAAATATTCATTGATTGCATAATGATAAGTTAATAGAGATCTTTTCAGTGGATTGATTTCTTTTTCAAATCCATATATAGCCCATCCAATAAAACAAACAATGCACGTCATCAAAGTTTATTATATTAGCATGTCGCAAAGTTACAGCATTAATTTAGAACTTTGATTTGCAATATCTGCAACAACAGGGTCAGGTATTATGAATATCAAAGTGATAAAACTCTGTTGGAATTTTTACTAGGCTCTCAATTTTATGATATTTTTTCTTAATAAATAGACATTTTTAGGTTAATTGATCAATAGTTGACAAAACCCTATTCTATATATTGAAACGAAATAAAATCAAAAGTCGATAGTTGACATCAGGAAAAACTTTATTCAGTTCGCGTTAAGCACCTTTAATAAGAAAAATTAACATTGCATATATCAGATAACAGTGAAATGTGTAGTCTGAAACTTACTGAACATATTACCATTTGATCTACTTAATGGACACATATTTAAAAGAGATAAGAAGATATTTATATAGTCGATCACTTGCTGAAGTAATCTTCCATACGTTATCATGTGAATGAAGAATAATTACCATAACAAATAGTTATTGGACAGACTGTTGATCCGCTAAGGGTAATAAAATAGAGTGATCTGCGTTCAACAACTAATACAATTGAAACATTCTATTTAAAAATGGATAAACTGAAATCCTACTCATTGCGGTTAAATTGGATTTAATAGAAGACAAATCTAGGTTTAAACCACATTAAATTTTGATAGGATAAGAAATGAAGCTAAACACAGTAGCTTAATTTCTTTCAATTAATTTAATAAATGTTTTTGATTTAAGCTTCACAACGCCTTCCTGTTTTTTTAGGAATATCCAAAGATCTCTCCTGGTTACCTAGTCTGAAAAGCGTAAATAATCCGATAATGTTTTTCCTAGAATACAACAAAATAAGAAAGGGATCATGGTGAATTACTATTACCAAACCTTTATAACCAAGTACGATGATTAATATTTTGGAATCAGCTGCGCTATTAAATTACTAAAAAATATATAATTCAAAACAATTAGAACATTATCTCCAATTCCTGATCCCTAAACCCGATGACTGTCTACTCGCGATCAGATTCTGCATAATATAACGCGTTAAATTTAACAGGGCTACCTGTCCCACATTTCGGGCTGACGTCCGCCCCCCGTTGTCAGTTCGTCCCGGCTTTATGACTCACGTGAGCTGTAGCGATTCCAAGCTTCTGGCTCGGTTTTATTTCAAAATTAATAACCTCAAATTTGAAATTGGGTTGTTAGGGCAGCCCCTAAAAGATTACACTGGGCATTATTTGGGTGAATGGGAGGGGGCGTCGCCTTGTAATTACGCGTTTTATCGTCACTGATTCGTAATACTAACGAGATTTCGTTGCTCCCTTTTAGATAACCGGCGTGTTTGCTTTCGGATATTTTTATTTTGAAATAAAAGTGGTCTGGTTGTACGGTTCGTTTATTACTTAATCATAAAGAATTTTTAAAAAATCTTAATAAGCCGGGTGAACAAACCATGAGCCATCAATCGAAATAAGTGGTAGTCAGAAGGAAGAATGTATGGTTAATACGAAGAATAGGATGGGAATGTATTACTATAATAACGATTTCTTTTTAATATTTGTTTCAAATTAACGAATTTAATTTTAAAATTTGTTTTAAACTTAATTCGCACGTCCATTTTGCAAAATATTTTTGCCATCGATACCAAATTCACTACTTTAAGATTTTGAAAACACTCCTGACAATTTATTTTACGTAAGTTAACGTTCTACGCACTTTATACTCACTTACGTTTAGCACATCGACAGATCCTCAAGGGTGCACTGATATAGATTTTTAGTACACCTAGTACAGAGGTATTTAAAACACTTTGAATTATGCTCCAGATAAGTTTTAGATATTTGTCACACTGTGGCAATGCTAATATTAGAAGCCTAGTATTGAGCATCTGCTATAGCATGCAGCAATTTGTTTTAGAACGGTTGAATGATGACCATATTAAATATCTTAGAAGTTCCTTCCTTGCTTGGGTTCCTTAAGCCGAAATGTGTCTATGTATTTATTTGTACACTTCCATTTTGTTTGCATCGATTTGCATCTAACAAATTATTGGTTTAGTCTATGTCCAGGCTGTTTTAATTAAGTTAATAAATCTAAGTTAAGTTATGTTTACTCCTCTCAAAATTTATACGAAAGAAAAAATAAAAAAGCTATGGTGATACATCATTTCCAATATTTGAATGTTAAGTTGTTGATGAATTGAACATTTGTCAACATTACATGGATATCTTTTTAAACATGCCAATTTTGCGTAAATTAACTCGTTCGTTATTGAAAAAAAATCTACACTGCACATTCAGGCGCTATTGTTTAATTATTAATTTTTGTATTAGTAATTAATACCTACTAGTTAAAAGGTACTCAAATTGTTTTC
The DNA here is from genome assembly GCF_030347505.1 of Rhynchophorus ferrugineus. NCBI lineage: Eukaryota > Metazoa > Arthropoda > Insecta > Coleoptera > Curculionidae > Rhynchophorus > Rhynchophorus ferrugineus. The sequence continues at coordinate 17,173,152 of NW_027472585.1, read as the reverse complement.
GTGTTAAAAAAATCAAATTCATGCAAAACGACATAAACACTTACTTTATATATTGTTGATATTCGATGCAATAGACTTTCTTTATTTTTATAGATTTAAGAAGCATAAAATAAATAAACCTACCACAACCTCTTAAAGTTAGTTATTTAATTGGCAACCTTTTTTACATCTGAAACTTAATCTTGCAGTTTAGTTAATTGTTAATTGGTTTAAATTTTAATTTCTTACGGGGATCTTTAAAATTTTAAAGTATGTTCGGTGATATAATCCTTTTTTTTTCTTGAAAGTAATTTTTCAAGAGATTTTACATAATATCTTATCTAGTGAGCTAATTTATTTAAAATTTGGTTTTAGCTCTCTCTATATATTCCTCTAAGGTATAAAAAAAATTTAAAAATGTTTTTTTATCAGATTACCTGCTCGAAAAATCCAGAGATTTTAAGTTATAGTTTAGTACTGTCAATAAACCATATAATATTGTCAATAATTGTATCGTCTGTGTGTGCCCCTCTATCGACGTTGCCTGAAAACATAATAAAAAGGGTATTACACATTAATCCTCAGTAAACTGAATATTGAAATTTTGGTTCCTTTTAAATTAAAAGCCTTCATAAATAGCAACTTAACTTGAGCTAAATCCAATAAATAAACAAATAAAAAATTAACAAATATTTAATTAATTAATGTAATGATGCTTCACTCAAATAATTGAATACATGTCATTTTAGTGGAAATTTATTATTTTTATTATACTAATTCACAAAGATCAAAGACAAAGATCTTTTTTAATCCCAAAATGCTAGCCCGAGAACTAACAACAGCCGAAGAGTTAGGGTTCGCTAGTTTACATACTGTTATAGTAAACTTTATTTTCGCTGTATCAATTCGTCTGATTTATGATATCAACAAAAGACACAAACACAGAATCAAAAGGCAAAAAATCCGAATCTTCAAATAAGCAAATCTCCGTTTATTTGATTTATTTCCGTTATTCTTTCGGGTATTTAAATGAAAGAACTAGTGTTGATACACGTCCGAATGGCCCGTTCGATATATCGCGTTTCCTAAATATTTTCGCATATTTTCGACCAATATATTCGGCTCTAGGTATATTTAAGATACAAACCGAGCGGGTAACATAAACCGCCGCAGTGACTTATTTCATATAATCGATACCGAAAACAAAAAATAAACGGTTGCCGTAACGATTTATACATCCGTAATAAATTCCAGTACTAAAATCTGGGAAAACAATCCTGATAACACTTAAATATAGCGGCGGAATACGTAACCGTTCGTATTACAGGAAACGTATGGCTCGATGTTGTTTCAGAATGTATTAATTTCGACGTAAATATATCGGCATTGATCCTCATTTAAGTTTTAGATATATAGTCAATTCAAAACAGCAGTGTACCCACGTGATCTGTCAAAACGTCGCGATGTTGCCGCAGCAACTCTGAGTTTTAGTACATTTTGGCTTTGACACTTAACAAAATTCTAATCTACATAAAATTAGAGTTGTTTTATTATATTTACATTGAACTTTTTTCCACATTAGTATAGGTATAACTCTAGGTGCATTTTTTGTATGTAGTGCTATCCCCCGTAACGTATTTTACTTTATTAGAGAGCATATTTACATTTACACTAGTTATTGTTTCCTTCGATGCAATGTTTTCTTGTAAAGTCATTTTGGTACTATTATATTTCTCCTTACTTTATTCTGTTACTACTTGTATGAATTTTTCTTGATAAAACTACATTTAATCACTGCATTCTCTTAATGCATTTGCCATATGTGCAAAAGAGTTATTATTATCATTATTTATTTTATTTGTTATCATTTTTTTATCATTATTTATCTCCTCATACATTTTAAACAAACGTTCATGTATATTCTGAACAATAACACACATGCTCATAAAGCTTTTACACTTTAAAATATAATTTCCTACAGTTAAAGTATATTAATTATATACTCAGCTTTAGTTGTTTCCACTTTCATCATTCTGTCTTGGTAATTGTCAGCATTGACTCATAAACCAACATTCATAAGGTTTTATTTAATCACTCTCACTTTCAGAAACACTAATCAAATGAATAACTAAGCTGTTTATTTCGAATCTATCAAAAACTTGCTCACGATTCCACCATTTCTCAATTTCTTCTTCAATGTATCTGATCGAGCTCATCTAAACCGAAAGTGTTATTTTCGACAATGCTTCTTTCAATAAATCCAGACACTTCTGGTTTGAATATCTTCCTCGACCTGAATCTCTGTTGTTAAAAATTCTTTGCAGTACCCCATATCAACTCAATAGGATTAAATAGTCAGTGATAGGGAGGAGGACGTAATAATCTGTGGCCATAACATTCTGCAATGGGATCTACCATATATCTTTTCTCAAGATTATTTCTAAAAAAGTAGATTACATAAAATGCATTAAAGTGTTTAATGCATTAATGCATTTTAAGCTATTCCTTAATTGCAACCTTTGTTGATGTACTTGTTGGCATCTTCTCCACCAGTTTATTATGATATGGTGCATTGTCCATAACAACAACTCATGGTTCTTTCAAATTCTTTAAAAGCTGGTTTTCAAACCACTGCAAAGACATGTTATGGTTCATTTCTCCATGGTAGTGACCCTTGGACTTCACTAATGGAAAACACTAATTCTGCGCCAGGAACTAAACTATTCCTGTTTCCAGCTTAGAGAACTATATGTCTGCCATCAAGTATTAATAAATGTTATGACTAACAAATCTTAATCCATAGTTATACCAATGTTTACCTTCTTCCATCAACATTTGTTGTCCTTATACTATATTTATTACCATCTTGCCATGAGTGATCCAATGTACCGCTCTGAAATATCCATGTCTCTTCTAAATATAAAAATTGATATATTAATTCTTCCTTGATTTTATTGTATGTTTTTAAAAATAGTTTTCCTTTGAAAGCTATGTCTGAAAGTTTCATTAAATCGATCTTTACACCGCTTAAATCCTACATAACCCAACAGTGTATGAAGGGATGTTTTACATCCCTCAAGTAGCTGCAAATCTATAGCCTTTTTGTGGACATCTTCCAGGCTAATTTTCTCTGAAATAATTGTATTAAATTACGTTTAGTTTGAAAAAACTTGTTGTGTTCACTATCGAACAATGAAGCGAAATATTGTACAAGAACTATAAACGTTTCATCAGAACAAAGATTTAGTCAAAATGTTTAAAACAGTATTGGAAGGGATGGCATCTGAGATCTTATGTAGCTAGTTACTAACATATGTATATCAATTAAAATAAAACTAGAAAAATGTCCATTCTCTGAATACCCTTCTTGCAATTCTAACATCCCTTGGCCATGTTATATCATGAAAAGATATCATTTCTAGTAATAACTGTCTACGAAAAGGTATCAGCAATATTGGTATTCATGGTAATTGATTTTGTTGGTGGGTAATGGCGACAAATCTCACAATTAACAATAAACAGCATTAGTGCCTAGTTCACTTCACATTATCGGTTAAACTTGTTTAAACATAAATGTTGCAAAGTTTAAAAAAGGTCTAAAATAGAAAAGGTCACAAATATTTGGAGCGATTTATGTATACTTAATCATTGAATGCTAAATGTATTCTGCTTTTTCAGTAAAAGAATATCGAGAAAATATAAACAAATTAAATTCGTTTTTATGCTCCAAATTGGATCAAATTTTTTGATCCAAATTCTATCAAGGAATTAAAGACATTCCAGATCTTTAAAAACCGATCATTATCTGAATCGGGAAGGAAGGAAACGCGCGCGATCATTGAAATTCAAATAAGGGAACGATTAACGTCCAAGTAATAACCAATAAATTAAGAGGCGTGATAAAATTATCTGCGATTGTCCCGAGAACAAAAACGTTTAAGTAAGTTGGGCCGAAGATAAGGCGTCGCTATTTCGCCCGAAAGGGTTGACGATTCCGTACTTGAAAAGGCCCCAAAAGATTTAAATCGACTTCCCATACACATAAATCAGGACGACGGCCTGCAAAATAAACTTCTATTAGGGCCGCTTTTTTGGCCGCCGTCGATCCGCCATCGTACATCTTATGCACTCTCTCGTATTGTTTGTTTTACCTGTCCGGGGCCATAAATTCGATTTGTACGGGTCTCGGGCTTTACATAAATTTGCATGATTACGGAATCAAAGTTAAATTAACGCGGCCAACATTCCGGCCGTCTTTGCGGTTTTAAATGATTGTGCCGATACATCGAAGCGTTGCCCCGGTATAATTAATCCGTTTTGGGAACTTTGTACTGGATGAGTTTTCGAGTCCAAGCGGGTATTGTTCACTTCGTCGGCTATATGCAACAGTTTTTGTATAATGTTGGGCATAATTTAAAAAAATCGTTATGAATAATGATACGTAATTCGATTATTTTAGGTATATGGAACACTTAAAAAAATATTTTTAGCAACAAAATTGAACCGACTTCAAAAAATAAATAGCGAACTCACTAAAAATAAAAAAATAATCAAACTTAGATTTTTAACACAAAAAAGCATTTTAAAATAAAATATAATAAATAATACTCCTTGCAATAACTGTATTAAAATAATCAAAAGCCTCATTTAACCAATTTACCATACGCATTCTGTATTCGACTATATACATAATTTAGCTTAATACCTACCTAAACCTATTTATCCATTTATAATATTATTTTAACTACTACCAACTGACTACTTTGAAGTCGGTGCCGAACCCAAACAGTTACATTAAGATTTATTGTGTTGGTAACTTAATTTTTTATAAATGCCACAAAATTATATTATTATTTTTGTATATTTTGGTCTCGGCACCGACTTCAAAGTGATCAAAGTGGGTACTAGTTAAAATAGTATTGTATATAAATAAATAGATTTAGATAGGTATTAAGTTAAATTGTGTATATAGTAGAATATAAACTAAGAGTAGTAGATAGGTTAAATAAAGTTTTTGTTTATTTTTATTTAGTTATTACAACGATTATTATGTACATACTTTATTTTAAATGCTTTTTTTGTGTTAAATACTTGAGTTTGGTTATGTTTTAATTTTTAGTGAGTTCCTTATTTATTTTTTGAAGTCGGTTAAATTTTTTTGTTAAAAATATTTTGTTTTTATCTTTTTAGTATTAGATATTTGCTCAGTAAATTACGCAGTTATTTTATGTAAATGTGCGATGGGTAGACCAAGTAATGTATGAGAAAATAATAGTAATAAAAAACAATGATCGAAAATAAGGAGCGCTTTAGGCCCCGGGGTCTTCTATCAAATATAGGTGATTTGGTAAATGTTCTAACTGAACAACAACAAAAAGTTATTGTCCCCGCTGGGAATTGAATTTGACCATAGATGTAATGGACTACAATACTTCTACGACGTCTTATATGCTGTAGTTAGTATTTGAAAAGTAAACTGAATGGCTTTTGCACTGAACGACTTCCGTCACATGAGTTCAGTAATAACATTAGACGTAAATATCTGTTTATTTTGTATAAAAAGTATGTGAAAACGTTGTACGTGTCTTTGAAATTTGAGCGTTCCCGTCGGTTTACCCCCTTTTCCCTTTTATATCTTGGTTCGGTTTCAATGACACCACCTTGAAAGTGCACTCTTTCGAATAGAAAAAGAATTTTGAGAATCGACCCACAATTGACGGACAAATCGGCGAACATAGATTACAAATATATATATTCAGCTAAAAATAGAACCTTCTCCTTTTTCGGAGTCGGTTAAATAGTAGTTCTTAATGCTTAGTTTAGGAAATGTAACTGCTAATCTGAGATGTATGTATCTGAGACGTCAAGAGTAAAGGTTATTCCAAAATACTACCTCTTCTGGATCAAATATATTAAGAACATTTGCCAGATTCACCGCTTTCTAAGCTCCGTTATTTCAGGGAAAAAAGCGACTAAAAACTCTTCCAAACTGATTTTGAATTACAATACCACCACATAATATTATTTTACGTCTACGTCCATTCAACGTCCAGTTTGACAATAAGAAAAGGATCCGTATAATATATGGAAAAATATATAGATGAGGACGTATTCTTTGAAAGTTATGACTAGAACTAAACTAAATTATCAGAATATAGACGAAAATATGCAAAGCAGGAACGGCCAGAATTGTAAAGTATTGAATTGAAGTATATAGCTATTTTCAAATACAATCATAAAGACGCAGATTTTACTTTTACGACAGATAGAATTGGAAGGATATTTTTTATATATTATGTGCAAAGATGCGTGTTTACCTCTGTTTCATTACCTACATTAGTAATGCGTGACAAATAATAATAACATGACAAAAGGAAAGAAATCACACAAATTAGCAAGAAAAAATGAGAAAGATAGAAAGAATTAGCAAATCGACATTGCAATGCGCTAAATTCATATGTTACTTATTAAAGTATTTATATCTTACGAATTCCAGATGTTTTTTGCTATATAACTGTTATATCTAAGAAAAAGTATATTTCATGATTTCTAAGAAGTGATTTCTTTAACGGTATTGATTGCGTTAAGTTATCTCTTATTTAAAAATGGAGGCAATGCCTAAAAGTAATATGATTTCAAAGTTTAATAAATTTGATTTTTAATTACCCTTTCTCTTATATGTTGATCCTGAATGAATAATATAAGCAATAGTTTAATCTATATTGTACGTATTTTCTATAAAACTCAGCTTTGTTCACGCATGATGCACATTTCTGAAGACTATTCACATTTGTGTTTTACTCCATTACAACCTATTTCTGTTATGATTACCAGTTATACTCATTGTTTTGGATGCTATGCACCCTCTAAGGCTGGAAGCCAGCAAACGTCTCTTTACAGTCGCAGGTGAAACTGATTTTTGGAAAAACTACAATAAACGTATCTTCCTGTTTTGTATTTCGTTATAAAGAAGAGGTAATAGCAGAAATGTTACCTATACACATAACTGATTATTTTCAAAATTTCTTTTCGCTTTTCTTGTTTATACAGATGTATCTATCCAGTTATTGAGACTAAAATAATAACATAGTACAGCTGGAGTGGTACATCCATCAGAAAATATCCATAAATTAAAGGTTTACTTTCTATATTTTGGAGTCTTCTTTTTCCAACTAGGATTTATCTTGACTGTACCTATTGTTTGTTATGGGTTCCGAACTACAGTCCTCGGCATTAAGTCTTTAGATTGGCTAATGATTAACTGGGAAATAATTCCAGAAGACATCTGGTGTTACGCCCAACCTGGTTACTGACGTAATTCGGATCACTTTCCTTGTCGGATTTTAAAGTTTTGCCTAAGAACAATGATAAACATGTATTTAAGACCATGCTCCAGCAGGATTCGATACCGCGACTATAGCAACAGAAGGAAGAAAGCCCCGTTACCTTTACCACTGCGCCAATCAAGTCGGCTCAGAGGGTATTTGAATTGTGTGATAATCTTTCATCTCTTTATGACTAATTGCAGCCGAATATGTGCAGTTTTATTTCTAAATGAAAATTAGTTTTGGTATCGAATGTCATTGGGGGAAAAGATAAGAATAATTCGCCTTTAGCGATTAGAGAAAATTTATTAATATATATAAATTAAAACTAAAACTGTCAAATTGCCATTATACGAATATTTTATATAGGTATAAACAAACAAATACACCCGCCAAATTCAAATCGAATTCGTTAAAAGACAAATAGCAAAGTTCAGACTAAAAACGCCATCGCCCCCTCGCACCTCACCCCCGTCTTTTTTCCACTAAATGAAGTTCACAGGGCGAACGGACCGAAAATCGTCCACGACAATGAACGAACGGGAGCACCCTCTCCCCTCCTGTTTGTTTGATCTGTATTTTTGTTTGTCGATACCCCGTTCGTCGGGCAGTGCGTTTGACCGACGCCGCCCACCACTTCCCTTCGGGCCGTCGTTCAGAAGATGACCGTCGTTGCGGTCCAAAGTCAACAGTGCGGTGGCCGGTCAACTTCGTTGAGCACCACTCGGGATGTGTTCTGGAGTGTGTACACGAGAGTTAAGAATACTTGATTAGTATGGCGAAGGGGGTGAGGAAGGGAAAGGCGAAGTCCGAGAGTATTCAGATTAAACGTTTGAATGTCCATTTCATTAGATCGATTCTGGTATAGGATGGGCCGTATGCTGTACAGTTTTTTTAATAAATGGACGATTGGCTTAAATAATACATACAAATTATTATTATAATATTAAATAGTTATATCAGGCGACCGTTAACGGGTGTGATTATAACTATTCGAAAAAAGGGCAGGGTGCCTCCTCTTTCCTTAAATAAAATAGTTGTTCAAGTAAATTAATAGATTTTGTGTTAACAACCTTACCTTGTCAAGGTAAGCTTTCGGGGAGATTATGAGGCTGTTGTTTTAATTTATTGAATTAACTAGAATCAAATTAATTATCAAAACTATAAAGTGGGTTGACGTCAGATTAGCAATTGTTGCGCAGATACTCAAAGCATTACTTGGTGTAGTTAATTGGAGTTTGAACAACATCCATCCTTGTGGTAGTTCCTTGAGGAGGGATGTGTTATACCATGCGACTGATCATGAGCCTGATTACGATTATTTGAAGATGAGGTTGCATGCTTATATGACCGAATTATGATGAATGAGATTTCTAGGCAGTTTGATTTGTCTTCGAAAAGATTTAATTCATCAGTATGGTTTATGTAGCTGTTCAACAAGTCGCCTCTTCTTTCCATAAATAAAATAATTTTTTAGAGTAAATTAATCGTTTTGTGATTAAAAATCTTTCCTATTTTATAACTTATAGTCCCACTTCTAGTATATCTTCTTACCTTTTTTCCACACTAGTATAGGTAGACTTCTATGTCTCCTTGTATCTCTTTGTATATCCCGAAGGCCTAATACCCCTAATTAACAATGGTATATCTGAGTAATGTATATTACTTTTACTTTCATTAGAGAGCATATTTAGGTTTTACGTTTAGTTCTTGTTACCATCGATGCATTGTTTCCTTGTAAAGTCATTATGATATTACTATATTTCTCCTTAGCTTGTCCTGTTACTACTTATATACATCTTTCTTGATAAAACTACATTTAATCACTACATTCTTCTTAGTACATTTGCTATATCTGCAAAACAGTTAGTATTATATCTCTCCTCGTACATTTTAACCAAAGGTTCATGTATATTCTGAACAATAGCACACATGCTCATAAAGTTTTCAAACTCTATAATACAATTCCCTACAACTAAAGTATATTAATTGTATTTTGACCTTTAGTTGTTTAGTCCTTCATCACACTGTCGTGGTAATTGTCAGCACTGAACCATAAACCAACATAAAGTTTTATTCAATCACTGTCACTTTCAGAAACACTAATCAAGTTAATAACTAAGATGTTTATTTCTAATCTATCAGAAACTTGCTCAAGATTCTACTATTTGTCGACTTCTTCTTCAATGTGTCTGATCGAGCTTACACAAACTGGAGGTGTTATTTTCGACAATTCCTCTTTCCATAAATCCAGACAGTTTTGGTTTGCATATCATCACCAACCTGATTGTGTAATATAATAATTCTTTACGTAATAAGACGTAATATTCTGTGGCCATAACGTTCAGTAATCTGATCTATCATGTATATTTTTCAGGCTTATTTCTAAAAAAGTAAATTACATAAAATGCAATTAAATATTTTATTTATATTTACCGAGTAACAATTTTTAATAGTTCATTCTTTAACATGGTTTCCTCGAAATTTATTTTATGTACTTTAAGCCATTCCTTAATTGCAGCCCTTGTTGGGATTTTCTCCACCAGTGTACTATGAAATGGCGCATTGTACGCAACAATAACTGATGGTCCCTCTAATTTTTTTAATAGCCGATTTTTAAACTACTACAAAAAGTAGTTATGGTTCATTTCTCCATGCTAGTTACCCTTGGACTTAGAGGAAACACCAATTCTGCATCAGGAATAAGATCACTCCTGTTTTCAGCATGAAGAACTATATGTCTGCAATGAATTATTAATATATATTATGACTAACAAAACCTATTCGATAGTTTTTCCAATGTTTACCTTTTTCCATCAATCATGTCTCTTTGACTATATAAATTGATATTATATTGATTTATATATTAAATTATATTTCGATTCAAATAACTACTTACTGCTTACAGCTAACAAGCTGATCTTGATTCGTCACCTGGTTCGCATAAACACGGTTTCTTTTTGGTGATTTTAAAGTTATATTTTTTTAAGGATATTTTAGTGACCGTGTTCGCAAAAAAAATCAATAAAACCCGCGGCGATTTGAAATTCATTAAAACAAAGCCTTAAGACAACGTTTGCCGGTTTGTAACCCGTAATTATAATATTTTGAAGAATTTTGCAGAGGTTTGACAAACGGACAACTTTTGAAGGCTCTTTCGGTTACATGTTCGAACTTCTCAAACAGCATTCTATCTTATTTTAAATAGAATAAAATGAGAAGGAAAATATTGTCTGACTGTAAATCAAATTTACAATTTTCGACAGATACATATTGATCACGAGTATCACTTCTCTTTTGAATATACTATACATCCGCTATTATATATCCTATATTAAAATGCTATTGTATACTACATAGTTTCATTTTTCTACCTTCCTAGATAGTTTAATAATTTTTTCCATCAGGCTAAAATCTTTGTTTTCCATTGGCCATTATCCTTCATTAATCCTTTGTTATTATGTTTCATTAGTTTCTGAATTTATTGTTATTTATTGTTTATTTTTCTGTTGAAATCTCCACCATTAGTGCTTTCTTGAACTTTTGTTCTATTTATTATATCTTTTGATTTTTTATTAATGTTAATAAACTGTTAACCACTTTTTATTTTCTCTTATTATTATTTCATGTTGTTATTTTCTTTAGTTTGTTCCACTTTGTTTATTCATTTTTCTTTGCTCATATTTTTTCTTTGTCCTTCCTTACTCTTATCCTATGTTCCGAAACTTACTGGACCTCAATTGTTAATTTATGTTCTATTCTTGTCACTCCAATAATCAGTCTGGGTAAGACTATATGTCTTCTGGGATGGTCTGTAAAGTTAATCACTCACCAATCGGTAGGTTTATTTTTAAGCACGGTTATTCAGAGCCTACGTTAAGCGGTAAATACATTCTAGATAAACACTAGTTGGTAAAAGAGATATTCTAAACTACATATTATAGCTGAAAATATTCTTATTAACCGTAATTTTATGCTTGCTTCCTATTTTTACTTCTTTCAGAATTTTGGTTGATTTTTGAATTTCAGAATTTAATTTTTCTGTTTTTTTTTTAAATATTTATAATCTTTTGTTTTTGTGGTCGGTTCTAGAACCTCATTTTCGACGCACCATTTCCAAGTTGACTGTTAATTTTGTGAATATTGTAGAGAAATTTAGGTATCTTATTCTTTTAACTTTTCATTCCTTCTATTTTAATTGCTTATTTTATTATGTGAAAACTAACTACTATTAAAATTTTAAATATAATGTGAATAATATATGTTTCGCTATAATTATATTTGGTAAATATATTTCTTAATATAACAGTTAATTAACAAATATTCTTTATATAGATAATTTAAATTTGTATTCATTTGAATAAATCAGCATTCGTTTAACTTATACACGTGTTGCAAATTTTTATGCATATATCTTTTGAACTAGTTCGATCAATTTATATGGTATCTCTAGTCGCTTAAATACTTAAATATCTATTAACATGTCCGTGTTACGTATTTACTGTATTCATTATCACTAAAGTCTTTTGTTATTGTTTCAGGTAAGAAGACTATCAAAACAATAGAAACTAAATATCCAAAACAAACAAACAGCTTTTTTCCAGTAAGTAAAACTAATATTTGAGTTACGACTAGCGATAAGGGTTAAGCGTTATTTATAACAAACAGAAAGTCGGCGAGGTGCTACTAAAAATATCCCAGACAAATTTAATAGAAAATAGAATTCCTTCGCTGCGATTTATTGCAAAAAGCGGATAAAAAGAACGAGAAATATCACGAAGGTATCCCAGCAAGTACGATAGTAACAGTTCTACGTGACTTTGCGAGAGTCCCTATTGCAATGCACGCCAACTTTATGGTGTTTTGGTCCTTTTTTATCTTGCCTGTAAATTTTGCCTTTTTCGACCGCGTACTCGATATAGATTTCGACTTTTCATCCAGCCAGGAAATGATTCTAATTAATTCGGAAAATAACGACGCTAGTTTCTAATTTTTTAAATTTTATGTCATAATTTCGCGATTTATGATGAACCGTTCTTATATTTCTTCGGTTACTTTTAAGTTTTTCTATACTTTAATTGCTCTATTAACAAACATTGTGAGAGTTACTCTATATTTGGTATCTAATTATCTTTTATTGATAATGTAACTTAAATAATTTACTACTTTATGTATGATTCCAATTAATTCGAAAAATAAAGACCCTAGTTTCTAATTTTTATTTTTTTAAATTTTCTATCATAATTTCGCGATTTATGATGAACCGTTGTTATTTTTCTTCAGTTCCTTTTTAAGTTTTGCTTTTCTTTTATTGCTCTATCAACAACTCCCGTGAGAGTTACTTTGTGCTTGGCATATATTTATCTCTTGTTGATAATGTAACTTAAACAATTTACTGTTATAAGTATGATTCTAATGAATTCGGCAAATAACAACCCTAATTTGTAATTTTCATTATATTCATAATTTCGAGTTCTATGAGGCACTGTTCTTATTTTTCTTCAATTCTTTCTTAAGTTGTACTGTTCTTTAATTGCTCTTATTTTAATGTTAATTAATCCTTTGGGAATTTCCCTGTGCCTGGTATTTGCTTATGTTATGATGGTAATGTAACTTAAATAATTTACTGCTTTTTGTTTATGGTTTATGATTAGTTATCTTTACTTTAAATACCTGAATATATGTATGAAAAGTTTATAATCCGACTATGAGGTATATTGCTAGTTAAGAGTAAAGTTTTTAGAACCCAGGAGTGTGGACTCTTCCTTTATGGTAGAGTTTCTTTTTGATCATAGTATAGAACTAACCTTGCCTTTCGTTGATATCTCCTTCTCATTATTTTGGTATTGGTATCATGATATCATGTTTTGTCCTTGTCATTTTTTATTTGTAAAGGTCGTAATGCTTATTCTAAGAACTTTATTTTTTTTCCTTTTCTGTTCTAAGCCATAACAATCTAAATCAGAACTATAAGCCAATTGTTTCATCTAATCTTCTAGTCTGTTTGTCTATTGTATATTCTTAAATAAAAGAGCTTCAATCTGTGAGCGCAGCCCCCATCCCTTTACATGAATCTGCTGCTTAGATTGGTAATGATGCAAATATTAAGCCTCATGTGCTGGACACCTATATCCATAGGCAATGCTTTTAGCAATGAAATAAGGAATTCAAAATACGTAAAACTCATTTATGTTACATCAATTTTGTCACACAGTGTAATAGTTAAAATAGCAATCATTTTAAACTTCAGAGCCCTGAAGTCATCAGTAGATGCATATACCCGTTATTCATGCTTTGAGAAATATTGAGGATGATCCTTAAAGCCTTGCTCTGGAACCTGCTATGCCTCAGGTTAAATATCCTATGTTCGGATTGGCTTGATGATGGATTTCAGCTCTCATTTCTTAAATGAGTCAACCCCAAATCTGTTAACCAAATCATACTACGAAACCTGCCATCTAGTTGTTTACGTAGGGTCCAGAATTGATTCTGCCAAGTTAACTTACGATCCAAGTAAAGTATTTTATATGTTCTTCTTGCATGATGTGTTCATTATATAACTTTACCGAAGGATAGGCTTCTCTTCTCAATATGTAAGTAACATGAGAGGACTTCATTTGATTTGCCTGTATTATATATTGGCACTCTACTTTATTTAGATGATCTTGAAGTTTGGAAGAAGACTAATTTTATATTAATAACTTATTAAAATGTTATGGTTATTAAAATATTTATGTCCTGTAGAATAAATATAAAACAAGCTGGGTATGGATAGCACTCATCAATATGTTTGGTGAATGTGACAATGTATATCGATTAAAGCACTTCAAGTTTTTAACGTGCAATCATTAATAGAACGTCCAATTTCATTATTATTATTTAACATATTTTTTGGAAAATCTGACTTCTTATATATAAAAATATTTTACTAGTGGCTGCATTCAATTATCTTGATATAATTACCTAATATTTATTATAAATGCAAAACTGATATAGTCTAATAATCTGATTAGTGAAATAGGCGGTATACTTTCCGTATCGCGTAAAGAACCGTTTTCGTCTACTCATAAACATACCTTTATCATAAGTGTTCAACAATTTCACGCCACGCTACAGAACGATGCCGGGGTCCGTGTTATTTCAAGTGATTTTCTTTTAAAAATTCAATATTTAGTATCGGTCTAAGCCGTTCCTAAGAAAATATATAAAATACATTCTATGCACCATTTAACTTTACGCTTATCTCTGGAACACTGGGCCCAGAAAACCCCTTTTCACGTGAACGGTTTTATGATTTTACATTTAAGACTTTTTCCGCGAATACTTAAACTACAGATAAAACGGCTTTCGGCGTAATCTTTTTAAGTTTTTCCATTCGGCATTCAGTGCAAATCCAGACCCGATAAAATTTTCATTTCATTATCGTTAATGCTTACCGTTATTTGTCATCCAAAAATATTTTCTCTCCTGTAATTGAATACGACAACTCATGTTAACTGCAGATGTGTTACTATCCTAGCCAATTCTATTTTTCAATTTTTTTTTGTCGCGCAATGTGAATGCAAGAGTTTTGCAAAAGTGATTATTTAACAACTATAGTGCAAAACAAAGTTGGAATAGTCAAGATTTTTTCATTTAAGTGCCACCCCAAACATTAGAGAACTTGGATAATTTAAATCAATCTATTGGTGACAGCCAAACATTTTCAATTCTAATTCGCGTATGTATCTCAAATTTGTTGATATCGTCAAAGAGCTACAAAATTTAACTTATGCGATAATACCAGTGACAAGTTTGATTAGGCAATTGGTCAATTGAGAACTTTTCACCGTTTAGTAACATCTTGTTTCATTTAAACAGAATTGTCGCTATTAGTGTGCAATCTTTGTCTGTTGTGAAAGCAAGAATTTAAATTGGAATAATATTATTTTTCCGAAATATTTTAAATTTATTTCAACAGATCTTATGTTTTATCCATTGTAGTTTTTATTTAAGAAAAGTATATACTTGAAGGGATCCATATATTATTCAAATAAAAATGCTGTTGAAAACCAAACACATCAAAAAAATGACTACTAATAGAGAGTCACTCTCAGAGTGGCCTCTTCAGGAATTAACAAGAGCATCATAACTTATTGATTTTTGGTCGAACAAGAGACAGTGAACAATAATGATCAAATATTGAGGTCACCGCTAGAATTTGATCAGCAACAATGATTTTCTTAACAACCAGCAGCTATTATAACTTTTCCCTATTAACTTTTAAATTCTACCAAGGACAAAACAACTCTCAAGCCTTCTGCAACTACTTTATGGCCACGAGTTCAAAAGTAAATAAACTTGTTGCTCTTTTAAAGTGTGTTCTAAATACAATGAGAGTTACTTTGTGCTTGGCATATATTTATCTTTTATTGATAATGTAACTTAAAGCATTTACTGCTCTAGGTATGATTCTAATTCGGCAAAAAACGACCATTATTTGTAATTTTAATTTTTTATTTTATATCATAATTTCGAGATTTATGATGCACCGTTCTTATTTTTCTTCAGTTCTTTGTACTGTGTGTAAGTTGTAATATTCTTTAATAGCTCTGTTAATTAATTCTTTGATTATTACTTTGTGCCTGGTATCAAAGGATTTATTACTTTAATGGTTGATTTTAATGCTATTACTGTTAGATGTATGTAAAATGGGTTTATACTGAAAATATCTGAAGAAAGTGTATACCCATCATTTAATGAGTTGTTGACGATATGTCTCCCTTAGCGGTTAAATTTCGCTGTAGAATATTTTTTCAGATGTCGGTGCTTCCAAATATTGTGACCATTTTCCGCCTTTCAAACATTTCGGATATTTACTAACAAATATGGTTGCAATATATATTGATTAAATTAGTTTCCGTTATTTGTGTATTTGTGTGGGATAGTGCATCCTCCATAACCTCCATCGTATGGCTGAGTATTGTCATAACCTCTATAATTTTTCGGCCTCACATTTTTCTAACCGATTCAAACCCTGATTTTCTTTACTGCTACATCTTTAATGCTATATCTTTGAAATATCACAACCAATAGTTGAGATGTATCATATTCTTAATGAATTTCTGCAGTAATTCGATAGTATTCTCTATTAGATTTCTCCATTAAAATAGAAGAGTTTGTATTTGCTCTTGATAAATATTTTCAAGAATGAAACTATAGTTTAGTCAGCAGTGAATTCACGTAATTGAAACATATGACGCCAAAATATCGTAATTTTGACTGTCATTATATTTTGCCTTTATCATATAACAAAATTCTAATGCAAAAAAATAATGTTATGCAATAAATTTATTTTAACATTATAGTAAGAATCGAAGTCTTTATCGAAGAACTTAAACTACAATTAATTATACAGCAACCATAGTTCTTAGGTTAGAGAGAACTCTGTTCTACACCATCTATGAGGTCGATTTCTAGGGGCGTAATATGCAATATATTTTATTTTTATTAGAGAGCATATTTATGTTTAGTTCTCGTTTACGTGTTACAATGTTCTTTGTCAAGTCATTTGTAACATTTTGACACTTTATTCTAACTTTTAGTTTATTCCATCATCGTTTTTACACTATTTTCATTAGTCTCGTAAAGAGTGACACAATGTTCCATTTGGAAATATTTATTTCTCGTCTAGATATACAAATTGAAGTAAGGAATCTTTTTAAATTTTTTTATGTGTTTTCAAATTTTATTCTCTTTAAATCTTATATTACCCAACAGCGTTCTGGGCTTTCTATGGATACTTCCCAAACTAGCGGCTTCCTCTCAAATAATTTTATTGAATTATGTATATTTAAAAAACTACTGACTGTTTTTATTCATTTCATATATTTGAACTCGATAAAACTAACATTAAGCTGATCTTGTTTTGTTACCCAATTCGATCATGATTCGTCTGAGTACAATATCTTGTGTCTCCTTTCAACTTGAATATAATGAGAAGGAGATTCTTGTCTGATACTAAAACGAATTTACAAATTGCGGTAGACGATATATTAAACATTTTGATGACGTAAGTTTATTGTTATTTTGACTATAATTGAATTTTGTGGGCTGATTCGTTCACCTGTTTGAGTGCATTAATAACAGTGAATCTCTTTATAACTAGAATAAAATGAGAAGGGAAAATACGGTTTGATTTTAAAACGAATATGCAAACTGCGATAAGAATCCCAATGACGTAAGTTCACTGTTATTTTAAATGGGCTATATACATAAAAAATCTATGTTTTATAGATTTAGTTTTTTTTGATCTTAGTCAAGAACTTTTACAAAAGCTTAAATGCACCTGCAATATTTAAAAATAATGTCATAACTATATAGCCGAAAATTTGATATTAGTTTATGAGTCCCGATATAAATAATCCTTTTTTAAAACTGTATACTGCCACCATGTATTTTATTTAATATTTCTTTGTGGCGAAAATTGAGATTTATACCGTTTTGCGTTCCTCAAATTTCGCCGGCAGATTTATTGTTTGGTTTATTAGTTTTTCCGGCGCGCGCGTTATCGCTTTTGCAAACTTTTCATTTTATTTCGAAAGTTAAATGCCGCGGAACAATAATGGATTTTTCCATTGTACGTACCGGTTTCGGGTACAATGTTACGCGGGCGCCAAGATTATGATTCGAACAGTGGAAGTTCGCGAATAAAAAGGCCATTAGGAGAATGTTTAATAAAAAAGAGCACAGGTAGACGCAACCTTATTCGCCACTCTAATAAGCAGAGTTTATTATTTCTTGCATATTTTATTGTTTTTATTTGTTATTTGGCCATCATTTATTAGTCAATACAATGTTTTTGTAAGATATGCCTCATCATTATTATGGTAGATCTGGTAAACATATATCTATCTAATAATACAGTAAACTTCCGTCATCAAAATTTATGACATCAAAATGTGAAAAAAATATTAGATGATATTTCATTCTCGTGATGTTGAAGGCAAAACTGTATTGAAGAAAATAATATATATCGCCATGCTAATACTATTACTATAATTAAATGACTACTTATTCGTACGTACTTTGCATCTTTTCTATGGTAATATTGCATTCATTAATATTCAGTCTTGAAATTTATACAGGAGGACCTTGTTCATCAAAGACGTGTCTTTCATTACAATCTGACTTGATTTGAAGTATTGTTTAGAGAGACTCATGTCCTTATTCTCTTGAATATCTCCAGATGGTTACATATTATCTGCTGCCTCGTGCAGCTTTGGATCATCTCTAGAATATTTCTTGAAAACTCGCTTTAATATATTTATAAAATACCTAGTTTATTTTTTATCTTAATTCAATGTTGATAATTTTAAATTGGAATGATTGGAATGATCATTCCCATACTAAGCCGAAGAGTTCTATTGTTCAAGAAGTTCTTACCCGGTTAATGATTGAGTGACTATTGTGGTGTTAAGGTACAAATTCGTATTTTTTAATAATTAGTCGAAGAGTCCATTAATTTTTCAATATGAGAGTCAACACATGAGTATGTTTTATTGATCGTAACTATAGCGCTTCATATTATGTATCGTATTTAGTAATACCACACGAATACTGAAATTAATCAAAAACCCGTTGGATATGACAAGGAAAGTAGTTATATTCAACTATTTAAAACAATATTTGCAGTTGGTAAATTGAAGCTGAACTTTCTGTTATGAAAAATAAAGAAATCCAAGCAGTTAAAAATGTATATCTGTACGGAACGTATTTCACAAAGGGAAACCGCTGTTTCAGTCCATTTTCGGTCCCATCTCGCCATTTTAATCAATTAAATATTTAATTAAAATTTCTAACATCCGTAAATTTGGTACCCTATTCTAATTTTACCGGCTAAATTATATTTTTTTCCGGTGTCTTTTATATAGGCGAGCGTTCGCACAAAGTACACCCACCGGTCGTAATTGGTGGAGCTTAAAAGCTCAAGCTCACTTTTAAATACGACGGAGTCTGTTTAATTTTAGGGAAAATGCATTATCCTAGTCTTTTTATGATTTACTTCCTTTTTGTGTATTCAAAGAGATATTATACTCATGTAGATATATGAAATATAAGTGCATTTTTTATCACTATAAAACATATTTGTACTTCATATATGCATAATTTTACTGGTGATTTGTTTGCCAAGCGCTTAATACATTCAGACTCTGAGTTATTCAGTTAGCAGAGGAAGATGTGTAAAAACTGTGCTTTATTTTTTTGCAATTATGTGAAGTGTACTAGTCAGAGTATATCTATCAAATACTAATTAAATTTGGTTTTGAAATCTTATATTTGGACTTTGAGAGCCATATGGAAAAAATATTATATAGATGTAGTTCATATCTAGTAGTTAATATAGGTAATTTTGTAGCTAATATTTGTGTCGTGTGCTTTTTAAATAAATAATAAAAAATATATTGATTTAGACACCTTACGATATGTTAATATTTCCCTTCGATGCTAGTATAATGTGAATAAATCCGAAGATTTCTCAGCATCCGAGAAGCATATAAATTTGTAAGAGTGCTTCAAAATATCTATGAAATTGTGGTCTAAATATACAAAACCTGTGTACATTTGTATATAACAAGTCAATTGAAAAGTCCCTAGCCTGCCATAGTAAAACACATTTTTTGGAAAAATTATTTATTTTATTCAACATAATTCCCTTCAAGGGTGATATACTGATTATAACCACACTCCAACATTTCCATACCATTTTCGTAGTACGATTTGTCCTTTGCTTCAAAATAGGCCTCAGTTTCGGCGATCACCCCTTCATTCCACAAAAATGTCTTCCCAGCCACCATTCTTTTGAGATGCGCGAACAGGAAATAGTCGCTAGGGGCCAGATCTGGAGCATACCGTTAATGAGGAAACAATTCGAAGCCCAATTAATGGATTTTTGGCATCGTTTTCACTGACTTGTGACACGGTGCATGTGAAGCAGCACTTTCTTTTTCTTCAAATGCGGCCGTTTTTCCAGCGGTTTCGTCACTCAAACGGCTCAATAACGCTATGTAATAGTTACTGTTGATGGTCCTTCCTCTTTCAAGGTAGTCAATGAAAATTATTCCACGCGCATCCCAAAACACAGACGCCATAACCTTGCCAGCAGACTGTTACGTTTTCCCACACTGTGGAGCGGATTCATCCTGTGCACTCGAATGACTGTCGATTGGACTTCGGAGTGAAATGATGGAGGCATATTTCATCCATTCTCACATATCGACGCAAAAACTCATTCTCGATCATCTTCAAACACTGCTCCGAATCATCAACTCGTCGTTGTTTTTGGTCAAAAGTGAGCTCGAGTGGCACCCTCCTTGCATAGAGCTTTTTCATACCCAAATATTTGTGAATGATATGATGGATACCGTTAGTTGATATCCTTAGATTGTCTGCTATTTCATTCAATTTCAATTTATGGTCATTCAAAATCATTTTGTGGATTTGAGGCACTTAAGCCCCTCATTAATCTTCCAGAGGATATGTAAAGGATTAACGATTGTGATCCCAGATGCAAAATGTAGAATCACTAATATACCACCATGGTAATTCTCAAGAATACACATAGACCTCTCTATGAAGGTTCTGAATAAGGAAACAAATAGTTCTTCTATAATAACATATACATAAAATAAATCATGGGAAGTCAAGAGGACCTTTTATCAATCTATAGACCATAATAACATGAGTAGACGCAAGTCAAGCATCCTTGCACGACTGCGAATGGGGCAGTGCAAACTGACACATGATTATTTGTTGAAGGGATAGAGCCCGCCCTTATGTGATTTCTGCCAGATTCAACTTAGCGTCAGATACATTCTACTGGACTGCCAAAAATATGATGATTTGAGGAAACAACTTGAGATGCCGACAACATTGGAACAATTAGTCCAACCTGAGCAACTATAATGTATTATAATTCACCCTAAATAGCCTAAGGGGCTGACGGGTTTAAATAAATAAATAAATAAATAAAAAATTTTGTGGATTTTTTAAATGTTTTCGTCGGTAACAACCTCTTTTGGGCGTCTACTGCGTTCACCGTCTTCTCTTAAACTCAGCATACTTATCCTTGATGGCTGATTTTCCTGGGGCAGTGTCCGGAAACTTGATATCAAGCCAAGTTTCAGCTTCAATTGTATTTTTTTCCTTCAAAAAGCAATATTTTATCATCACGCAAAATTCTTTTTATCCATTTTTTTTACGATAACAAAAGTTGCTTCATTCAAAATGCTATGATCTAACAGCAAAACTAATGCAAACTAATGATCCGACAGCTGCCAAATTTATTCACGCATCTTTTGAGCTTTAGGGCTGACTAAAAAATATATGGATTTAATTCTAATAGCGCCATCTATGTGTCAGGCCGGGGATTTTTCAATTTACCTGTGATATTAGGCCTATAAATTTAGTTTATAGGCCTAATATTTTAAAATATATTTTAAAGCTGTAATGTTAAAAATCGGTACAATGGATATTATTGAAAGTATTGTCCATCGATATGCATCGATTTAAGGGAAAACAATTTGTGTATTTGATCATATTCTGTTCCTCTTTCGCCCAATGCTCGGCCTAATCGTATTAAATGAACTCGATAGCGATCCTCATTAATGCTTTCATCGAATAGTCCTTTCAAAACCTCATCTTAAAATGTTGCCATAATCTTCGATGACAGCATTCGATGACCAGTAGCTCCATTTTCTTCAAATTGAAGCAAAAACCCAAAAATTCGTGTAAATTCAATTTACTCGATACAAATTCAGATATTTTCAACATAATGAAAACATTTTTGTTTCACACTTCCACGAAATTGAATCGTTTAACATGAAGTTGGTTACTAATATACCCGATGCTATTTAATACACAGTAATACCATCTGCCGTAAATCCTTTAAAATTTAATTTATAGGTCTGATTAGAATAATTGAACTGCCACTATTGCATTTTTTACGTTAATTACCCCTGTTTGATATAAAAAAATCAGCGGCCGAAGCTATTTAGGCACTTGTGCTGCTTCGTCACTTCTCAATTTCCGGTTTTGATTTCAACGATTTGAAAGCAAAGATTTATATATTAATGACAAATAGTAGTATGAAGAAGAGTTGCCACCATCAAGCTGCCCGCATTCCAGAAAAAATTCGCCAGGCACTAATAAAAGGCCGAAAAGCAATAGCCATCTTTTTAGATGTTTCCAAAACTTTCGATCAAGTATGGCACGACGGTTTTATATTCAAAGCGAAACAGCTTGGTCTACCGAATGACCTAATATTTGAGATTCATATTTGGATGGTAGGTCCTTTCAAGTGAGGTTCGGTGACACAGTCTCCTCTCATAAACAGGTTTCCGCAGGAGTCCCGCAAGGTGCTCCACTAGCCCCAACCCTATTCAACCTTTATATGGTTAATTTCCCGCTCCACAAATTTTCCCACACAGTATTTTATGTAGATGATACCGCTTTCTTCACAACCTGTTATGGTCCCGACGCTATTCGTAACAGACTACAAGTATAGCTGAACCAAGCAATAGCGTGGTACAAATTCTTGCGACTACAGATAAACCCGAGTAAAACTCAGGCTATTCTGTTCCATCACAAGAAGGAGTTCCGCGCCTATCGCCTCCAATTCGATAAAGTCTTTGTCGCCTGGCCTCAGAAAGTTTCATACCTCGGTCTCCAATTCGACCGCAGATTTCAATACCAAAAGTCAGCCCAAATACAGCACGATATTTGCAAAGGAAATTGCGTGTACAGCCTACTATTTCCAGTCCTCTGCAGAAAAAGTAAACTTCCAATCCCCAGAAAGCGACGCTGTATAAGATGCTAGTCCGTCCAGTTTGTCTCAACGGAACACAGGTGTGGTACAGGTATGTCTCTGAGAGACAACTTGAACTACTACAAATGTTCCAATCCAATAAAGTCCGCGCGTTGCTGAATGCCCCGTAGTTTATGAGGAACATCAGCACACACCTCGAATCAGGCATCTCGTTTGTGAAGAATTTCATAAACATGCAAAGTGTAAGGTTCTCCATAGGCACCTTAGACCACGACAATACCTTGATTAAATTTCTACCCACCACCAAACCTCGGTGGTAAACCATCCACGACAAGGGTCTCTGTCGCCCGCAAAACAATCATACCCCGAACCCGAAGCGAAATCAGCAGATCGGTTCACAAAAACAAATCGGTTCTAGCTGGTCAACTTTTAGTTAAATGCATTTAATACAAAGACAGCAGTGTGTGTTGATACATAATTATTATTACACCAGAAAGCAGGAAAGAGCCGTAGAGTCCTGCTAGAAATATTCCTAAATTTAAGTTTATGTAAAGACACATTGTAAGCTAGTCGTTAACGACTAGTAACAATATAAGAAATAAATAGTAATAATTAAAAATACATTTAAAATGTAGTGATTCATCTGTTACTATATCATATTAATCACTTTAATATATAACCACTAAAAATACAGTATTACAAAAAAAATAAAGTTGCATACATAAACATAAAGTACTGAATGAGCAAATAATAGAATGGTAAAAAATGTATTTTCGGCAATAGTTGGGAAAGAAAAAAATCACTCTGCTTGCCAGCCAGTTTAAAAAACTTTAATCAAAAAGCATTTGTCAGGGAAACTCGTGTTGTCGTATAAAAATATTCGAAGCCGTTTTCGAAAACTTTCCAGATTCGAAAACTTCGTCCGGAAGGCATTTTTATTTAGTCTCTGCTTACGTTCAAAAAATGACTCGGCGAGAAGTTAGTGACCTATTAAACTTTAAATTTGCTTACGTTTTCCATCGTGCCGTATTATTAGTTTTTTTCTCTTTGGTTCGTTGTTGGGGCGGGGAAGTTTGTCGCTGAAAGTTTCGCCAACAATTTCAATAGCGCATCGGATTCCGATGATGGTGTCGTACATCGTCATCCAGATTATCGCATGCAAATATTTCTTAATAAATGTGGGCCTTGAAACACTACGTTTTTATGTTTTAGTTATATTTAAGATACCGACCAGTATCTTTAATAACACAGTTTGACCTGACTGCGTTTGAACTCGAACAGATGTGAACGATTTTTAACGTTATTTGATGTCCTGAAGTCAGACCTTCAATCCGTGTATCAAGATTGATTTTAGTTTTTGAGTTCGCACATGGTGGAAGAACTGTACCTTTATAAAGGCTGTAAGATGACGATGTTACATTAAACATTATTTCAAGCTTGTTTTTGTGTTAGGACTGTGATTCGGAACGTCTGAAAGTACAGAGATAACGCTGGAAAGGAGATTCAGAAAGTGCTTTCGATGTTATATGCTCGCTAAGCATGGAAAAATTATGACCAATATACTCAAAAATGTGTATTTGCAATACTTTGGTTCTGCTGTAGTAAGCACTGGTAAGCCATGGATTCGGAAATTGTTTTGTAATTACTTTTTCACATTTATATTTTTCCTCACAAACTTATGGAGAGAACAGAGTAGATGATTACTAGTTTTGCTCGATGAATGTTGTCAGGATAATTGCAAACAAAAAGCATGGCATAAATATCCCAATGCATCAACAATGTTAAACCCTGTTCCATATACGGACACTAATTCCTCATCACCAGCGAGCAATTAAAGCCATTTCGTTATGGAAGAAAATTATTTAATTGTGTTAAGTAAACTGAGTGATTTATTTAGCGATTTCAATATATCCAAACAAATAGCAGAGTTTTTTGCATTGCAGTAACAGTAATGGAAACATGTTAACGCTAAACAAGTACGTAATCGACAATTTGTTTTAAAATTACTACAAGATAAGGACAAAGATGTCTCTCAAAATACATTGTCTGGATTCACATCTTGATTTTTTCCCACAAACCTTGTGCGACGCGACCGACTGGTAAGAAAAGCGACTACACCAAGATATAGTGAGAATCGAAAGGCGATGCCAAGTAGTTTGATGACTGTTGGGCCCTAATACATGAAATAGATTCCAAGCAATATAAGGTACATCGCTCATCCTGTACATCTCTGATTTATAAAATAAATTCAATTCAATAAATCGCAGCTAATGGTCAAAAATAGTAAAACAACTTATTGACTATTTCCAGAAATACAACCATTAAAAAATTCTTTTGGATTCTCATGTAAAAGCCCGTGTATATCTACGTAATTAACCTAATTTAATAGCTTTAAACAGTTTATTTTAATATATGTCCGTTCTTCACCGTCCACGGCATATGATTCCTATTCCACAAATTTCTGTATGGTTGCCTTAAATCTTATTTCAACGTGCTTACTGTTACCTTCCTTCATAAACAGTGGCAGTTTTTGTTCTATTTTATTTATTATTAAAAGACAAAAAGCAATAAAATAATGAATTGTAATTATGCCAAAGAGCATTAGCGCCAATAAATTTTGATTATAAAACTAAATACTATATAATATAATAAATAAATAATAATAGAATAATAAAAGTAAATAATAAAATACTTAATTCCTAAACTTAGTAGTGCAAACGCACACCAATTCTATTTTTTTATTTCATTATTTTTGTAATGTATTTTAAAGTCTCCTTTTATCAACTAGTGTCTTATCTGGACTGGACCTACAGTTTAACTTGGGCTTCGAACCACGGTCCTCCGCATTAAACCTATCGACTGGAGAGTGACAAATATTAAACAACCACAAACAAAAATTCACGACCATGCCACAGCAGGATTCGAAACCGCCACTATTGCAACGGTGGGTGGACCGTCCTGTCGCCTTTTTCACCGCACCAATCAAGCACGATAATTTCATTATTAATTTATTCACATAGTAAGGGACAAGTTTTTCTTGAAAATATCTGAAAATATATTTGCTTTATACTTAATTACTCAAATTTATTTTTGCACATCTTATATATACTGCAATACAATGACTTCCCCTTTTCCTGCGATTTTATTAGAACGTGTCTGATAATCTGTAAAAGTATACTAAATGAGGAAGTGTTGATTTTCATTACTTTTTTTTGAACTTCAATACTTACTAGAAAATTTTGCAGCAAGAAAACGAAAATTATATCAATTTGTTATGCTAATTCATATCACGCGAACATTTCTATGTTTTCAAAAGGATTACTCCAAACAGCAGTAACTCTTAATAGTAACTGATGAGTCATCTCTTGGTTCGAAATTATTTAAAAAAAGTTGAAGGTCAGTCTGAAACAGCGAGTAACAATATATAACTTTAAACAACATATTAAACATTTCCAAGAAAACCGCCTCTCAGTTTAACACAATACACAATACAAAAATGTGGCAACAAAAAAATCACGAAAACTTTTATTGATATTCGAAATGTTTTCGACTAAACAGGACTCTCGTTGTCGCCAGTCCTTCGCGACAAAGGCGCAGTTGCTAACCATCTGACATTTTATGAAACCAGGCAAGGCTAATAATTTCACAGCCCGAACTTTTACGATACGTATTTAGCAGCTTTCGCCAATTTTCTGCATGACGTCTCAACTTTAAATCAGCTCTGACGCCGGCTACGAGAAAGTTGCACCAACTAAATCCGAATTATAAATTAATGTTTGGAGCAATGCACAACGGAAATTTGGAAACAAAACGAAACGGCGATATAAGCTAGGAGAAAAAAGAAGCTATATTAATTACATTGCAAAAAAAAAACATCAAACATTGCTGTTGACTAATTTTCTTATTCTTGATCCGGCTCAAATAACCAAAAATATTAATAAATTCAAGTAATGTATATACATTACTTATTTCTAAAAAATAAATTGCAAAAAGCGCAATGAAACATTTAATTTATATTTACCTAGTAACAATTTGAAATAGTTTAGTTTTTTGCATAGTCTCTTCAAAACTCAATTCATGTTTTGAGAGCCATTCCTTCATTACCGCCTTTGTTGATTCTATTGTTAGGATTTTTTCCACCAGTGTGCTATGATATAATTCACTGTCCAAAATAATAACTGATGGTTACTAAAATATATAACAAAAATATGTTATGGTTCATTTCTTCAGGGTAGTCGCTCTTTGATTTAGAAGAAAAAACTAATTCTACAGAAGGAAAAAAACCATTCTTATTCCCTGTATAAATAACAATATATCTGCAATTAATTATTAATAACATTAGGATCAAGAAAACCTAATCAAATGCGATTGTAACTTTTACCTTTTTCCATGAATTTTTGTTGTCTTTACACTTTTTTTGTTACTGTCTTGCCAAGAGTGCCCCAATGAACAATTTTGAAATTTACCTTTCTTGATTTTATTGTACGGCTTTAAAATTTGAATTATTTTTAAATCAATGGCTGGAAGTTTCATTAGACCTCTTTGAGGGTTATTTTACACCATTTAAATCATATGCCCTGTAAGAGTGCAGGAAGGGATGCCTTACATCCCAAAAAATGCAAATGCATGCAAGTTGCATGTCCCTAACTCTGTTATGTGTACTTGCCATACTAACAATATTCTCTGAAATAATTTTATTGAACTATGTTTATATCGATAATATACGGACAACTTTGACAGGCTCACTCGTTTACGCGTTCAAACTAATCAGACAGCATTGTGTCTCTTTTTCACTAGAATAAAATGAAACGAATTTATAAACTGCGGCAGGCAATACATTATACATATTGATGACGTATATACAGATAAACTTTGAATAGGCTATATATACCCCAATCAACAGATGAACAAATGCCCCCAGTAAATACGGATAAACACTGTTAATTTTCTTCCATGAAATAGGTATAAGTGGTATCTTAGTGATTACTAAATATGATAATATAAACAATATTTGTTAGATCATTAATATTATGCTGTTTTATATTATTACAAAAAGAAAATATAAGATCTATAAGCTAAAATCTCTTAACGAGTGTACTCCGGGTATATCGAGGGCTCTGCTCTTGCACTAAAATCACACTACACCGGCTCAAAACGCAATTCTCTAGAGCCATCTTGTGTACTCCGAGCCGTTTAGAAATTGGACTGACGATATCGATATGGTGAAGAAGACTTTCTTCATGACCCAATTATTTAATATTCTGGTTGATGATTTCATATCTCTATGAGGACTACTGTCTCTGAAGTAATATCTATAAATGGATACAATATGCCTAGAAGGCTTAAGGATTTATTGATATAGCAGTATTTTACTGCATGTTGATGCGGCAGAATTTCTTCCAATTGTTGAACATATTTTTCTAAATTTAATGTGTAAGTTTTGATCATTTCATTTCTGATTTTTCCTGGTTTTTATTTACATGCAATATCTACAGCAAAAGTAGCTATTGTATTATGTTGCAGCTCTACATTACACTGCTATTACACATGATCAAAATTTGTGCCTCATCTAGAGAAATGACAGAACTTACTCTTCTGTGATAATATGTTTTTAATTGTTTGGTTAGTACATTCAGGCGCACTGACATCCAAAATACTTTACACCGGCACTTTGATTACGCTAATTATGAGATCCAGGGGAATGCCGCGCTGGATTGGATTGTTAGCAGCCCTTTTTGAACGCGTTTTGAAACCTCTGGAAAATGGCTATAGTGTTCTATATTCCAGGGTTCGATACCATATGACCAATAAGGCTTGAGAATTAATTTATACAGCTATACCTGATGCCTGCCATCTGCATGCTTACGCCTTATAAACTAATTTATCTGGTTCATTTTAAGTCCAAGTTGGTTACGTTTTAGTAATATATATATCTTATATACTAAGCCTTGATCCAGATTCATTCCTAAGTAAATTTAACATTCTATATTTGCGGAAGTTCATGATGGTTAATGCTAACCTGGGATAAGTCCTTCGAAGCGATGTGAACTTCACATGATAAAATCTTGCCTCATTCGTCTTAATATGCCATATATTCAATTTATTGGGATTTTGTTGAAAGGAAGTTGGTAACTGACACTAGATCCGCGTGGAATTATAAAGTTGCCGTGTTGTCAGCGTATGTTAACTCAGTTTCGGTTTTTGTGATCGATAGGTCATCTGTAGAGAAGATACAACAATGGACCAAGAACATTGCCCAATATTAAATATATATTGTATATATGCAAAGTAAAATTAAAATACAAAAGTAGCTTTACATTGTCCCTTCCTAACTTAAAATAAGTTATAACATATTGTTCTATAGAGCGCAAAGTATACACCTCTCCTTCCTTTCCACTTTCAAAATTAATATGAGAAGGAATTCGTACAACTTTGATATAGTCATGTATGGTTTCGAGAAAATAATCATAATCATGTGTTCGAATGAATACACTGAATGAATTCACTCAATGAAGTACCTGAAGATATTGGAAATAGTTGGGATTTTTAAGCTCAAAACATGGAAAGTGGTATGGAGAAAGCAGAAAGCAGAAAAAAAAGGTCGCTCTGCAAAACGTATTATCTGCCAGTTTTGATCTTGAATCAGATAGTTCCGATATATTTACTGCTATTTAGTTATTTACTAAGCAGTTAGAGCAGAATGTGTCTCATTGATAAACAAGACAAAATAACTACCGCTATTAACTTTTTTCACCTATCCATCTATGTACCGTAACATTTTACATCGATAATATAAAAGCGTAAAATTACGCGACACCCCTGGAAAAAAACGTTCCCTCGCGTCATGCAACAACGTTTTAGACGATGGGGAGTTTTGTACGGCTTGTTCGACGTTAACTCGATAGTATTAATAACAAAGGAAACTACACGATTACGTTCCGGTCGAAGATCTGTATCTTTCGCGGCCGTAAATTCACCAGAATGGGTCGTTCGCTACGAAATGACCGATTTGTGGCTCGATATATGTAGCAGGTGTCAAAAAATATTTGAAGGGGCCAAAGTGATTTTTACGATATATTTTTATAGTATTTTTCCATATATTTTTAATTTCAAATTATTATTAGGTTTGTTATTTAGTTTATAGTATAATCATCAATATTATTTCATGGGTTTCTAAGTATTTTTCGAATAACTGTCGGTTTTAGATCAGATCATTTACTTAGCGTAAACATGACAGTGTTTAACCTTTACACTACCGAGCATTTTGAGTTAAAAATATTAATACTGATGTTTAGAGTTGTGTGTTCGCCTATTCGCCATGGAGATGTCGTTTCTCCACTGCTTTTCAATATAGTAGTGGATGTAATTATGCGCAAAGTTTTTAAAAGCAGACCTGGCATTCAATATAATACTACAAAATCGTTGACCTATCTCATGTTCGCTGATAACAGCGCTATATTCGCCGATGCGGAACTCGAGGCTTCTAGCTTTCTTGAAGAGATAGTTCGTACCGTAGAACCATATGGCCCGAGAGTTAATGAAGAAAAGATCAAACAACGGACAACCAACGGATCGCGTGCTCTTAAAAATATCAGTAAGATCTAGTTGGAGTAAGTACAGCAGTTTAGGTACTAGAGATCAGTAGTACCTGCTGCATATTTTAATTCTCTAATGGTGAGTACAGACTTGAACGAAGCGAACGTTCGGAGTCTGCGAGAGAGCATGCGCGAAGATTCGGCATGGATTCGTGGCGCGTTCGGCTCCTCTTGGAAAGTTTCGGTCTTCAAGAATCATTTGATGGTTTTCATCGTTTGTTTCGGAGGCGTGTATTCCTCTGATTGTAATCATACTTTTCACAATGTCTTGTGAATAATTTTTCGACGGTACATGTAGTGTTCTTTTCCTAAAAACCAATGTTTATTGCTAAAATAATATGAACAAATTATTGTAAGTATAGCCGGTAAGATATTAAACAAAGTTATGATAAGGAAGGAAATACGATTGATATTAATATTCAACTCGTTTGAAAATTATGGTATGAATATGTCATAAAACTCTTATTTTTATACAATTTTAGTATTCTATTTATAGATTCCTGAAGATATTTCAAACACTTACAATTCTGTAACGATTTCAAAATCACCAGAAGAAATATTCAGTCCCATGAGAAAATAATGTATAACATTTGTGGAAATTTCACTATGAGGTAGACATAATAGAATCTTAAACTAAGAATATAGTCTTTATTTGGTGGCAATGTTAGGCAATTCATCCGTCAATGATAGAGACAAAAATTATATAAACAGGTATGACTTTGTATTTACTACATGGCGTGTGATTGTATTCTAGAAATTTTGTTACTATTTTGAAGGTGAAATATTAGTTAACTGTTTTCATATTATTTCAGACACCATGGCTAAGTAGTATGAAAAAATAAAAGCTCACAAGAGCAAGATGATTTGGATGGAAGAGCCACAGTTCTTATAAGAGGATATTATGCTAGTATTTTTCCAAATTATAAAGTAAAAAATATACAACATCCCTTGGCAAACTTAATATTTTTATGTTATTAATAATAATTTTATATGAGATTATTATTAAACATCTTTTCTCTCACCAGTTGTGAAATACTTTTTCCATATTATTTGACAGGTTTTGTACTCTGGAGAATATCAATAAATGTAATTCCCTTCAATGAAAAATAAGAAAAATAATCCATATTTTTATGACACGTTTTTTTTAAATTACCATTTGCTAAATAGAAATCAAAGTTAAATATTATTTCAAATTTCAAAACAAGGTTCCTACAAGTAAAATATAAATATTATCATTTTTCGTGTTTTATGTATTATTATTAATCAATAATAGATATTAAAAATATATCTATCACTAAGAAAACATCTTTGTAGTAATAATTAAATTACAATGAAAAACAAGGTTATTTTCTCGAAACCAAAACATATGTCTTTGATAAACCCGTCAATTCTCCCACGTTTGTTCAAATTAGTTGGCCCGATCCGCAGCTCCTAGAACTACGTTCTGTTCGTCGGCAAGCGCTGAAAGTCATACGGCGAACTCTGGAACTAAACAGAGTGCATGGTCACTACGATTTTGAACCAATTTTTAAAATTGTTCGGCACGAATGTTCGCTGAATTCAGTTCCGTTCATGCGCATTTTCAATTTTCTCACGAAATTCGCCCGAATGTTCAGGAGTGTACCCACGATTAGATAGTGCGTGTATAAAAAAGTATATAATGAAGACTAAAATGCACCTTGCAAATGAATACACCGCAGACTTCTGTCCGCGGTCAGAACAACTTCAGATGGTTACCAACTGTCGTGTAGAATGTGGTGAAAAACGTGCGAAGCTCTAGGATATCAACAGATTGATGATGATGATGGTCATCGATATCAATACTAGCTTCACAAGATATCTTCAAGGAGAGGAAGATTTTACTTGTTGTTTTTCTTTTATCACATTTATGTACAACTAATAATTTGATCCAATGCGGTTTATAATTGTTGTTTATCGCGTCTGTCAGGAACTGGAATAATAAAAATTCGTATCAGACTTGGTAATTTTCCTTCGACGAATCGAAACCCGCCTGACAAGTGCGCTACCGTTAGCGTGGCCGAACCCTAAGGATAAAACTAGTAGGAGTTATGCGTCCCCGAAGGATTCTGAGTTAATTTGCTTGCCACTGATGAAGCCTCGGGGGAAACGAAAAAGCGTCTTTTCGCCTGTATGCCACATTATACTGCTTACTACGACGATATATTGACGCATCGACAAATTTCTTTGCCGGTCTTGAGTTACGCCGATAACAAACGACAGTTTTTTTACGGTCGGATCCCGATCGATCGACCTTAATTTACTTCGTAAACGCGAAACACATTAGTTCTATTTCCACTAATAAATAGGAATCAAATTTGTCATTGTTATGGAAATTGAGCGTGCGACAAAATAATGTCTTTGACTATTCATTATTCTTATTAAATCGTTAAATGTTAGGTTAGTAATATGTTACTGCACGTTGAAAATGGAGAATCTAGAACGTTACATCATATTTTGCCTGTATTATCATATTTTGCCAGATAAAGGAAAAATTGCAATGCAAATTACTAGCCACCATTAACACTAAGGAACTGTTTATTGTTGCCTAGCATATATGTAGTATTTGGCGACTACCAGAACATGAATATAAAATAAAAATAACATATAACAATATATAGAGCTTTGATAAGTTTTTCGAAATGAACAAGTCTTATAGATAGTAAGGGAAGTTAAGTTTGGATCTCCATGTAGTCAAAGACTTAGATTCAGTGGCGGCTACTGATAAAAATTTTAAGGCGTTCTGCAAATTTTACAAAGAAAACTTAGCTATTTTTTTATAAATTCAGCCCATCCTACGTTCTTTTCTGTTCGAAAATGTGGTAATCGCTTCGTTATTAAAATTGCCTGCTTCGAATATGAACTGTTTTTCACTAGATAGTATGAAAATAGGTGTTAAATGATCTTTGACCATTGAATTGCTGAGAAACGTTTGATGAGAGATGCGCTTTGGTGTTTTGTTTAGTTTTTGGTGAGAAATATCTTTGTGCCTCTGATGTTACCCTAGGGGTTGTTACTACGATTTATAATAATAGTCTAGTCTCCTTCAACGTAACTCCTAGATTGTTTGCTTTTAAAGATTTTGAACGTTTTTTCGCCCTTTGAACCATCGGTAATCATTTTTAGACGGAATATGCAGTGTCCTTTTCCTGAAGAGCAATGTTTGTTGTTAAAATAATATAAAACCTTCATAATCTAATTTGGACTGATGCTGCATGATGTGTGTCTTGGTATGGTTATTTGTGTTGTTTATATGTTGTCTTCATGAGATATGTTAATTAAACTCTCCCATTGTGACTCCCAGTAATTTGGTATAACTACAGAAGATTTAGATTTATTTTCTATGGAAAATGAATAGATCCTGGAGCAGTTAAGCTTTCTACAGGACGTGCATGACATTGTTGGAGAGACTATAATTAGTGTTTTGGGATCAGTTTGAGATGTATTACATCAAGTTTATCATATTCTGCATTTATTTTCCAAAGGAAGTACCGTTGATGTTGGAAGGTAATTTTGTATGGCGATGAAAAACTTGGATGTTATCACATTGCCATTACTTGTAACTTGTATGTCAATTTGAAGAAGATAATGTACTTTCGATTTCCAAATTACCTTAATTTCTTTATATTCTAATTGATATTTTGAAAAGTCAAGAACTTTTTGTAAAATAAATAATTTTAAAATTATTTTTATTACAGAGCAAGGAAACAAAATGTGTCATCACTACATAGTATAAAACAAAGTCGCCTTTTCTGTCCCTATATCCTGATGTGCGCTTAAATCTTTAAAACTACGCAACGGATTTTGATGCGGTTTTTTTCAATAGATAGAGTGATTCAAGAGCAAGGTTTATATGTATAATACATGCATAATATATTAAGGCAACATTGCTAATTTTAGAGGTTTCTAACGTGATGTCGTAAATTAACCTATTTTTTAGGCTTATTTAACAATTAGCAAAAACGCTGCCTAACCCTACGAGTTAGATCAAATTAATGTACTACATTATTGTACACCATAAAAAGGTCTACAAAAAAGTCCGCGATGGTATATGTTTATCTTTTAGGGATAACCCACATTAACCATTTTTATTGTTTACTTTTTACGTGAGAAAATGGCTTATTTACGAAGCTATTTTAAGCAATACGGCATTAATCCTTATCGAATTAAGTACCTTAAATACAGTGTGCAATTAATATAGATCAATATGGTTCCTTACAGCATGTAAATTAAACAAATATTTTCGGAGATATTACAAATTTAAAATTTGCGTTTAAAAATGTGTAATGTAATAAAAATTGTATGAATTTAGATATTCCAAAGATAGCAGGAAATCTTCATAGCAAGTATAGGGGAAGAGGAATTGTTTTACTCCAAATTTAATGCGTGCAGGCCAAGGGCAGTAATGAATGAAGCAAAAATACTGGATCGATTTTAATCATGTTTTCATTGAGTGACATAGGCATATATATTTTATGCCCGTGCAAAGTCGGAGCGGGCCGCTATGTTTTTATATACAACGTTCATATTTTTTCTGTAGTGTATTTAATTTAGTATCAGCATTGCACCCGTACGAAGCCGGGGCGGGTCGCTAGTAACAAATATAATGTATTTATCAATATATCAATTTACAATAGCAAACCAAAGATGCTTTCCATACAAATATATGTATGTATAGAGGAGACTTTTTTCACTCTCACAAAGTATATCGAATATACTTTTTACTTTCGTAAGTTCAATTTTATCCAAAATATAATTAATTTACTGTAGAATAGAATCCAATTTGCAAAATTAAAATAAATAATACAACAGATACTCACCTCGATGAAATTTTGTTAAAGGTCTATTGGGTGGTATTGAGAGAATATTGAGAATTAAATGACATTTCACTATAGCCTCGTTAACACTTAACTGAATTCTGATAATGCGTCACTGAAAAGGCATTTTATGCACTTTCGAACATGGTCTAATTATCATAACTAATATTAGTGAATTAGGAAATTTAATAAACGACCAGAATAGATTACTACGAGAAATGTAGTTTTTCTTAACGACAAGTTCACATCCTTAATGATTGTTGAAAAGCCGAGATATATTCATTTGGATGTTACGATTCTAGCCTAAAGATTACTCTGTCCGATTACTCTTTATTCCAGCCTCTGAAAAACTATGTCAGCGATGGAAAGCTGACTTTAAAATAACCTTGTGATAACTAGCTATGGTTTTACCAGAAAAGCGGAAAAATATTTTCAATTAGAACGAATATAATTTTTCACCGGCCCATTATAACAATTCTCTTCTAAGCTACTTGATTTACTTTTTACTTTTTTCCCGGCGTTTATTTGTATGTTTTTCCATTTTGAATTTATTATTATTTAGTGAGGTTCTCTCATGATCAACGAAACTATCTAGGTATCGCTCAATCATTAGAAGCTCCTTAGTAGGTTATCTCGATTTATCGCGTAATGTCGTGTCTAATATTGCTCCTTGTTTTAACGAAGCCATTGTTATTTCTTAAAGTCTTCTTCCACAACATTTTCTTAAATGCAAGTTACAAAAACTTTTTATTATGAAAATTTTAAACCGTATTATAATTCAAAGTTAATAAAAAATTTGATTTCAATCTACATTAAACTCTTCATTAACACTAATCTTCCATACATCCACAAAGGCCGACGCTATCATGTTTCACCGTTATTAATCCTAATACATCCACCCATTTTATTCGAAATTTCACCTGTACTGGACGCTATCAAAAGACAGTTTCAGTAAACAAGTTAAATAATGTCTGACAAGATAGCTTATCGTTACGGTGGGGCCAGCATGTGTTTTGTAGCACTTCCTTAAGGCATTTTCTGCACGCAATGATGTGCATACAAATAAAATATGTGAAGATGGTATCTTTCGATTGTGAGTGCTTCCGTGGCGTGCTACAGTCCAACGATTTACCCATGAAATTCTCGCAAAAATATCTCTCCAATTTATTAAATCTGAACATCAGCTTATAGATATCAATTTATTATTTCATGCTGTTATTATGGTATTTCTTTCTTATATTTTTTTCTCTTTGGTCGTTTCTTAAAGAAGTACAAGTATTGTACAAGAAGTTGATAGGGTATATTACTCAATTTTCATAAATTTATACTTAAATTAGTAACATGTTCGTATGATCAAATGATTGCGGAACTTTTTGTCAGCTTTATCCATC
The DNA here is from genome assembly GCF_030347505.1 of Rhynchophorus ferrugineus. Lineage (NCBI taxonomy): Eukaryota > Metazoa > Arthropoda > Insecta > Coleoptera > Curculionidae > Rhynchophorus > Rhynchophorus ferrugineus. The sequence goes on along the minus strand of NW_027472585.1, from coordinate 17,136,222 downwards.
CCTGTTACTTCTTAAACAATATGGTTGACGGTGCGTCAAGATGAATATTCCTCGCCAAATTTTAACACTGTTGGTGATTGATCATTCCGGCCTTGGATAATGTCGGTATCCTCTTTCAATGATTTTGATCTATGTCTTTTCTGGTGCTGCCCCTTACGTTTTTCATTCAAAATTATTCCTCTAGAGCTATCCACCCATCCGACATGTCCTAACACCTTCATTGCAATTAATGCCCCTGCATTACTTTATCAATTGATTGACTTCCTGTCCAGGCCTTAGAGCCATACAGAAGGATTGACAAAACCAGTGTTCGTACAAACTGGCCTTCGGCATTTATCTGAATTTTTTCTTAATTTTACTAGCACAATCTTAGGGATGCTCCATAACTTTAGCCCATTCGGCTTCACACTTTAAGGCATCGGTCTTTTCTCCATTAATTCTGATTCTTATAAATGCAATATAACTTTTGCGAATTCCATTGTAAATAATCTCATAACTGGAGTAATGTACAGCACGGGCTACATGTTGAGACAGTACTATATTCGCTGTAATATGCGGTATTCATTTCATACAGCAACGACTATCAGATAGGGCCAAAGAGTTATTGAGTCGTTTTGGCATAATAGCATTTATTACCATGTTAATATCATGATGTCAAAAGATTATGGTGTGATAGCTACTCAATGAAGAGAGTATATCGAGAGTATTAGAGTATATTAAGCCTTGGTATAATATTAAACACCGGCTCGGATCTAAAATAAACTCAACAATTCGTTTCATAGAGCTAATCAAATATCAAGTTTAATTGGCCTATGGGAACATAGCAACCAACTTCCAAAACTGTCGAATATATTTACTAGTAGCGTAAATAATATTAAATAAAACGATAACAAATAAAAAGGACAATGCATGTTATTGACATCTAATAATACAAGTACATAAACACAATTAATGAATGATCGATCGTATCATATTTCTGTCTCCCTCTAAGATCTTCTAAGGTATTACAAATTTTATCCAATTATCCTTGTCTCGTAACTTATAACGAAACTTTTTTCTGCTCTAACACAGATCTGCAATCTTGCTTGCCACCTCCATTGTTGTCTCTTTTTTGGGGGATTTTTTTTATATAATCAATTAGGGCAATTTTTGTAATATTCTTGTTCATTATTGTGAGGATAAGCCTATTCTTCCAGTGGAAATGTTATCGAGTTAGTTGTTGTTGGTTGTTGCTGTTTGTTGGCTTAGTTCCTTCATTATCAACTAAAATATCGCGAAGGGTCTAATCTATTTTATAAGATAAATACCATTATATAAGGAGTAACATATTAATATAATATATAATGTATGTTTCTATAATCATTGATACGATATAGTAAAGAGCTTTTCAATAATAAATAACAATATTTAATATATTTTTTTAAATTAATTATATCTTACATTAGATATGTTAAATAAAATCTTAATTTACAAATTAATTTATTACTACTGTTCTGTTGTACTTGTACACAAGCAAGGAGGTATTAATACGTCTGTATGTGTTTCCCAAATTAAAACAAAACAAATTTACTTAAGTTAAAGTTAAGAATAAACTTATACACTAAACAATTTTGTATGGTCTGGTTCGCTTCAATCTTCTAATTTCCTGCGTGTTGTTCAGTGTTGTCCAGTATTGTTTCCAAGTCGCTCTGATTTAGCAATCTTATTTCATGTTTTAAAACGAAATCTTCGATCACTTCGTATATTTATTTGATCTCGAGGTCATCGTGCAACTTTTCTTTTTTTTTTGATTTGATGTTTAGGGCAATGCAATGCCATATTGCTGATGTTTGCAATTTACCCTACCATTCACATGTATACCGAGGTATTTAGCTGATTCTTCTTGAGAAATCGGACATGCGTCAAGTGATTACATGGAGATATATGGAACTATTAAGCCGTGTTTTCCAGTGTCTAGTCCATTTTTAGATCTTGTTGATCGCTACTTGTACTTTTTCTACAGCCTTAGATAGAGATACATCTTTTGTCACGATAACTGTATCATTGGCAAAGGTTTTAAGTACTCTATCATTTGTTGCTGCGATATCACCAATGTGTAGCAGATACAGGAATGGACCCAAGACACCCTAGGGAACTCCAGCTGAAATAGGTTTTAGGGGTTGAGAATGCCCTTTCATGTAAGACTCAAGACTTTGAATAAATATAATTAATAGGGAAATGGTTAAATAGTTTTGATATATTTCAAAGTTACATTCGAAACAATTGACAATGGCCCAATCATGATCAAGAAACTGGATGAATATGGTAGAAAAGAAATATACATATATATATATATATATATATATATATATATATATACATATATCGCAGTTTCTTATTATATGTGAATGTATGTATGTTATAAAAATATTGTCTCATAACTGAGCATCTGGGCTGAATAATTTTCGTCCTTCATTTATCTCAAAATAATTCACTTTAAAACAACCGAGCGTAAAGTTTAATACCGACTTAATTAATTCGCAATTTGTTATTTTAACAATGTAATTAAATAGAGCCGAGTGCTAATATGAAAAATCGAACGAGAGATCCCGAAGTAGAAGACACGCAACTATATGTAAATAGAGTGATGTATGGTTCCATGCGGTGTAGTATAAAGGCATTTGCATAGTTATTAGCGAAACGGCAATCAAAAATTTACAATTTAGATTAGTAGACAGGGCAATTAATTACTAATGGCGTAGTAAGGCTTGTGCTGCAGCTAACTTCCACAAAGAAATATATCGCGCTGCAGTTGCGTCATGACGCTGGCGTAATAAGTTTATGATAGAACAGAACGTGTCTTGTACCGAGAGGAAAACATATGAGACATATGATTGTTAGTAGTCGTTGCTGGTTGACTGTAGTATTGTAGGATAACATTTTTTAGCAGTAACTCAAAAAATAGTTATCTTACTTAGTCTCTAGAATAATAATGTTCATGTATTAACTAACACTAGTGTTTTTGTATGTTAACTGAAAGTTACTGCAATAGAGGACCAAATGGTTTAACACTTTTGAGCCTGTGTCAACAGTTAGTATATGAAGGTCTCTGTTTAAGCAATCATCCCTATATTATCTGGGTGGATTTATGAGACCTCTTAGCGTATTTTATGAACAAGTTTTATTTACATTACTTCTCACACATCATTGCCATCAACTAAATATCATATCTACTTATCGGGTTTAGAATTACCTTATACCACAGCAACTTCCTTTGTGCGAATAAATTGAGATTTTTCCCCATTTAACCAATTTATTTAATATATTTCAAATTCACTTTTTATGTTATTTTTCATTTCAATTTTATTTTCAATAGAGTTTTGAATCGAGGTTTATTCCAAGATACTTATGTTTTTGCTACATGAGATGAAATTGTTATCTATTGTTGTTTTTGAATATGCTGTTTGATTATAAGTGAATTAAATATGCACCGAGTTGGTTTTGTTTTTTTTTCTCTATCTCTAATCCTTGGTTCATTTATTTATATTGTTACTCGACTACTATAATGTTCTGGTTACTTCTTCGCTGATTTCATCAACACCAAGTGTCGCAGTACCATCAGCAAATGTAGCTATTTCGTCTGACGCACCTCTTTCAGCTTCCTTTATTGTAAAACAGGCTTGCTCTTGTTTGACTCTAAACATTCTGGCCAAAAAATTACGGTTTAACGGTTTAGTGTACTGTTTTGGTAACACCTGTTTAAATTTTTGTGGACAAATCCCACATGCCTCAGTAATGGCCTGGATTACATCTAAGAATATAGATAAATTATATAATCTCCTTAGGTTTTTTCAATGTCGTTTCTGATTGTATGCACCTAGCCAATTGAGCCACATTGTCAATTCATAACACCTAACTGCTATTAGGCAGGTTTCTACTATAATTCTATAATTGGTTTGAACTATCTATAACATTTTCTATCATTTTATAGTATTCATTCTATCTTTATATATTATATTTTGTTCTATCTATAGCCTTTTCAATAAAAGTTTCTTAAACACTTTAATTGTTACAGAGAGTATTGGAATAGACCTGTAAGATGATGCAAATTTTTGTTCGTTAGTGACTTCCTTTGGTCTGACTAGATGAATCTAGATTGAACTAGATGAAGAAGTTTATGGGATATTATTACAAGAAACTTGCTGAACATCTATACATTTTCCTGGTTGCAAATTGAATTGTTCGGCAGTTTTAAGGGGAACATTTAGCTGAGTTCGTTTGTTCAGCTCTTCAGTAAATGCTTCCCAGGTTGTTTGCTTATCTGTTAGCATTAGAATGTATTATTTTTTTATTATATTTTTACTCAGTCTGAATCAGAGTCAGAATTGCGGATGAGTAATCTGACCTTTGATCACATTTTTTTTTAACTTCCATATAGCTTGATATTATATATCTTGTTATAAAATTTCTTTGATGATGAATTATTCTTTTTGCATGTCATAGTACTGATCCATATTTTTTTTACCTTTCCCTTTATATCACCTGAACATTCAGTTCATTTAATCCTTTATATTTATAGATTAATTAGTTTTATTAGAGTAGTATTTGTTTTATTTTTCTGATTTGCTTTACTTAGATATTGTTTTGAAGTGTTCTCCTCTCCAATTTCCTTACCAAGAGAGACTATCTATAGAAGAAAATATGCTGCATAATTAAATTTAACATATATATGATTGTGAAGACGAGCCTTAATTTAATTTTTCACTAACAAATGCTTACACCCTTACAAATGGTCACAATCTCTTGGTGATATTGCTTCATCTTATATAAATTTAAAGTGCGCATATTGTAGTCAATAACTGAGTGATGATAATGATTGAGTCTGGAGAACAATAAAATGCGAGTTTTTTTTTTCAAAGAAAATCCGTTAAAGCCGGAAAGTTCTCGGAATGTAAGTCCATATTTCACATCTATCTGTCAGTAATAGCTGAATAACTTTTTCTCTCTAATAAAACATGATGTAACCCAATATCACCATCAAAGAAAGAAGGACCCACAAAAGTATTACAGAGTACAAATATCTAATTCAACAATCGCCACTAAGCGTACAAACACAAAGAGTCCGATTCATCAAATAAACGTACATTAAGTTTAGAGATTATTACAAGGCGCTTAATCGACTGTTGTCCATTGAATTACGACTCTACTCTGTACATCAAACGTACCTTTGATATTTTGCCAGTCTCTGTGCAGTAATTGTGGCAATATTTCAACCAGATACGATGCGGTCGGCATCAAAAGCTTTTTACCGACGAAATTTGCGGTGAATTATTAACCGATTATAGATAAATTGGTATGTAATTTGATGAAATTGTTTTCGGTTATCCGTCGCTTTCGTACAGGCTACCGAATATGGGCGGTGCCGGGACCTAGTAGAGGACGCCAAATCTGTTTAAATACCGAGGCCGTAATTCTGTTGCTCGATTTTGATCAGTTTAATTTAATTACTGCCGTTTACCGGTTAATTTAAAACAAGATGCATTGCTGTAAATATCAGCACCTGTGTGAAATTCGAAGTTTAATCGTGTGGTAAGACTGCTGGGATAAGTATCAGCAATTTTAGTAAAATTAAATTATATTTTGAAATAATTAATTATAATAATTTCTAGATGGTTCGGTAGAGAAGTATGGGGCTGTGGCATTAAAAAACATATTTATTTATATATCAGTAATAATTGCTATTGCAATTTTACATAATTTTTATAATTTGCTATAATTTATTATAATGTATTACATTGAACTTCTTTCCACATTAGTATAGGTAGAGTTATAGGTGCGTTTATTATGTAGTGGCATCTCGCGAAGGCAATTCACCTAATTAACAATTGTATATCTGATCACTGCATTCTGGTTAATGCATTTGCCATATTTGCAAAAGAGTATTACTTCTCTCCTCATACATTTCAAAAAACGTTCATCTATATTCTGAACAGTAACTCACATGTGCATAAAGCTTTCACATTCTATAATACAATTTCGTACAGTTACATTAATTATATACTGACGTTTAGTTATTTCCTCTTTCAAAATCCTGTCTTAGCGGTTGTCAGCATTGAATCAAAAACCAACATTCGTAAGGTTTCATTCAATCACTGTCACTTTCAGAATCACTACTCAAATGAATTACTAAGCTGTTTGTATCCAATATATCAAAAATTTGCTCACGATTTCACCATTTGTCAATTTCTTCTTCAATATGTCTAATCGAGCTTATATAAACCGAGGTGTTATTGCCGACAATGCTTCTCTCCATAAATCCAGACAGTTCTGGCTTAAGTATTTTTCTCGATCTGAATGTCTATTGTAATAGTTCTCTACAATACTCCATATCAATTCAGTTGAATTAAATATGCAATAAATATGCGACAGGGAGGTAGACGTAATATTCTGTGGCTACAACATTGAGCAATTTAATCTATTATATATCCTTTCTCATGCTTATTTCTAAAAAAATTAACATAAAAATTACATAAAATATAACTAAATATTTTAAAAATTAGAAATAGTATATCATTTAACAGAGTTTCTTCAAAACTTATTTTATGTACGTGTATGTATGTTAAAATTTATGTACTTTAAGTCATTCCTTAACTGCTGCCTTTTTGGTGCACATGTTGGGATCTTAGCCACCAGTGTACTATAATATTGAGTATTGACCATAACAATAACTGATAGTTCCTCCAACTTATTTAAAAGACGATTTTCATGCCACTGCAAAAACAAATTATGGCTCATTTCTCCATAGTAGTCAGCCTTAGACTAGAGGAAAACACTAATTCTGCACCAGGAATAAAACCATTCCTGATTCCAGCATGAAGAACTATATGTCTGCAATGAATTATTAATAAGTGTTATGACTAACATAATCTAATCGATAGCTATCTCAACGATTAACTTTTTGCAACAACTTTTCTTGTCTTTACACTATATCTTGCAATTAGTGACCCAATATACCATTCGGAAATATCCATGTCTCATCTAAATGTACAAATTGACATAATAATTCTTCCTTAATTTTGTTATATATTTTAGAAATTGTATTCTTTCAAAAACAATGTCGGGAAGCTACATTAAACCCCGTCGTAGGTTATCTTTACACCACTTTAATCCTGTATTACCCAACAGCATATGAAGGTATATTCTATATCTTTCAGCTTTTTATGGATACTTTCCAGTTTTCTCTGCAATAATTGTGTTAAACTGTTTCGATTGTTAAAACTACTTACTGTTTTTATACATTTCATATATTTGATCTCTGATGCAGCTAACATCAAGCTGATCTTGTTTTGTGACCAGTTTCGCATAAAGACGGTTTTTTTATGAACTTAATGTTAAATTGTTTTTTATTTTCTGATATATTTTAATGATCATGCGCAGCTCCAACACAAAGCATTAAAACAATGTTTTCCAGTTTAACAAACCGTCGAGTTTTGCAGGCTCATTCCATTACTTGTTCGAACTTCTCAAATAGCATTCTACCTCTTTTTAACTAGAATAAAATGAGAAGAAAAATATTGCCAGACTGTAAAACGAATATACAACTTTCGACAGGTACATATTGATGACGTGACTGCTGTTTTGAATAGACTATATAAACAGACTTTTGTTTATTGCCTAATCCAAAAAAATTGAATGAAATAAAAAACGTATTAGATTGATGCGGAGGATTAAAACTATATTAAGAAAGTCTTTAAAGGTTGAATAATCAATCTTCAAGAGTAAGTAAAGCGTTGATATAAAATATATTGTATGCAAAGTGGACGGAATAAGTTTGAAAAATTAAAAAAAAAACAAAACCGTTTATTTCTATTTAGTGTTAGGTCACGTATCTATTTTATATCACTTTATAATTGGAATTTACATTTATTTTTTCATATAGTCACCAAGTAAACCGTGAAACCCGCCCCAAATCGAAGTTACATATTTATTTGGCCGAACAAGAGGGCGAGACCGACGCGCTATTCGATAGGATTTAGATTCGCTCTTCAATTTTCTTGTCGAAATCGATTTGCGACCGGGTCGAAATTAATACTCCTGTGGTTGGCTTTAACGAAATAAAGTTTCGATGTCGCCGTACAATTTAATTACTCGTTGAAAAGCGATTTTCTCCACTGTCATCTCGAAACCGGAGAAAAGCGGCCGAGATTTGATTATATTGCTCGCGAAGGGCACGTCAATCCTTGGAGGAATTTCGACGGAGGAAAGGGAGAATGGGGAAACGTCAACGGATAGTAGCGACAGAGGAACAGGTCAAATATTATATTATGTGAGTGGAAGTTGATTTTTTGTACAAACGTAATGTATGGTTCGTGTATGAATTCATTGAGAAACTAAAAATTTCTGTCTGATTAAAATATGTCTGTAGAAATTAGTTTAGACGTCTAATGTATATTTCTGTTTCTTATATATTTATGTCAAGTCTGTTTATGTGAGATTTATTTAGGACATCAATTAATAGTCGAAACACATATGTATTTATTTGGAATATTCAGATAAATTTCTAAGATATCGGTCATCTAAAAGCTTAAAAAATATGTGTGAAACCAGGCCTATTTGGGAGCGTTAAGAGCTAGACGGAATACGTTAACATTTATCTCCCTTGAAAGATATCCAAAGGTGTAAATAAACTGATAACCGACAAATGTATTGTCCTTGGAAAACCGTGGGACAGATGACTTTCAGGGAACTCTTAGGTCTATACTTTTTATTGATGGAGTAAAATCATCATTGGATAGTTATTTTCCTCCCAAAAAAATCTAATAATCGAGTGGTGAGAAGAAGAGTTAAGCCAGCCTATTTTCTCTGTACGAGGTAACCCAACAATTAGTTAAATCATACAGTTTTCGTAAATAGAGAATATTCAAACAATCAGTCAAAGGAGCGTACAGTTGGTGTCACTTTGACAATGTAAAGGTTGTCATTGCTTATCGTTATACCCGTCTATTCTTTGAGAAGAAGAGTTAAGCCAGCCTATTTTCTTTGTACGAGGTAACCCAACAATTAGTTAGATCATACAGTCTTTGTAAATAGAGAATATTCAAACAATCAGTCAAAGGAGCGTACAGTTGGTGTCACTTTGACAATGTAAAGGTTGTCATTGCTAATCGTTATACCCGTCTATTCTTTGAGGATTAAGTTTTAATGTAAATAAAGTCTCTTTAAATTTGCCAATTTTTGCGTAACAATGTCTATTATAGAAATTTTATATATTGGAACAAAATAATTTATATATGCTAAATAACGTTGTTAAACAGCCTGAAAGTTGGATAATAATTTTAAAATATTCTCGATTAATCGTCATTATCATTATTTGCAACGAGTAAAACCTAGTAGTTATCTCTTTCGTTTATTCTCTCAAACTTAAATTCTCTCAAAAAGTGTGAATTGAAATATGTAAATCTAGGTTTTACTTATGCTAATGTCGAAAAAAGACCTCGTTCTTGCCTAAGTACTACTTGAGCTCTGAAGGTGTTTGCTTTCCGTAATAAGCCATAACATCTATCTTCTTATTTTTTAAAATGCATTTTCCAAATCTACAATTAAAAATATATTTACTTTTTTTGGAGTTACCCTTATATACCCCTGTCTTTCTTTGAGAATCTTTTTTTGAGAAAATGTATATTTTTACGTAACTGAATAATTTATATATGGTAAATAAGCTTACCAAAGAACCTGAAGGTTGAATAGTAATTTTTAAATATTCTCGATTAATCGTTATTATTATTATTTGTATCAAGTAGAAACTTGTAGTTATCTCTTTCCTCTATTCTCTCAAACATAGTATGAGAAGGAGTACGTAAATCTGCATATGCCACTGTCTAGAAAAGTAAAAAACTTCTTGGGGCTAGTTCTCCTTGCGTTAGTCCAGCTTGAGCTCTGAAGGTATTTGTTTTCGTAATAAGCCATCACTCTGTTTCTCTCTGGGAAAACAAAAATGTCCATTGAGAAAATGTATTTATTCTAAATAAATAATTCTCTCAAAATTTCTAATTGAATACGCTTTAGTTATATTAGTTTACTAATATTTACTATTAGTTTACTATTAGTTATTAGTTAGGGCATAATATTGCAGACCCTTAGAATTGCAGCTATTATAATTATACAAAGCTAATGAAAATAGTTGGCATTGGCAGCAAAATATTATTACTGTGGGTTGACTATTAATACCGACTAAATGTTTTCCATGATGTTCTGTTTATGAGTCCTTTAGATCCATTAAGTAAGGCTTGGCTGATAGATAATTTTAAATACTGAAGAATTTTTCAATATAATAGGCAGCACCAGCATTGTTGATGACGTGTGCAAATTAATATGACAAATATTTAATTAAATCATAAAACAAATTTTAATAGTTTTGTTAGTTTAGTTAATACCCGTAATTTCAAATTAAGATAATTCATATTTTTCGTATATAAATTTAAAATATTTACTAACATATACTTAGAACAGCAAAATTTCTTTTAATTCTATCTGAACAAAACAAACGCGGAGTGGGTCCATTTATTATGCTCAATCATTTTCAAACACTGCTCGGAATTATGAACTCGTTGTTGTTTTTGGCCAAAAGTGAGCTTGCGCGGCATCCACTTTGCGTATAGCTTTTCATACCCAAGTATTCGTTAATGATATGATGTACACGTTCAGTTGATATCTTTAGAGTGTCTACTATTTCATTCAATTTCAATTCAATTTATGGTGATTCAAAATCATTTTGTGGATTTTTTTATGTTTTCGTCGGTAACTACCTCTTTTGAGCGTCCACTGCGTTCACCGTCTTCGGTGCTTATTTCACCACGTCTACTCTTATCATACGAATCCTTTATGGTTGATTTTCCTGGGGCGGTGTCCGAAAACGGCATCAAGTCAACTTTTTGCTTCAACTGTATTTTTCCCTTCAAAAAGCAATATTTTATCAACACGCGAAATTCCTTTTTATACATTTTTTTTCACAATAACAAAAGTTGCTTCACTCAAAATGCTATAGTTCACAAACTAATGATCCGACAGCTTTCAAATGTATACACGCATCTTTCGAGAGTTAGAGCTAATTAAAAAACGTATGTATTTTGTTCCAGTGGCGCTATCTGTATGTCAGGCCGAGGAATTTTCGATTAACCTGTTATAAGAAGACACCAACGAAATTAAACTTCATTTTACAAATTCAATACAGATGATAGTGTTTTACAAAATTGAACAAACTAACGCAAAAGTTGCATGCTATATAGTTTAATTCATTACATTTTCTTGGTGTATCAATAGTCCCTAACTAATATTGATTAAATTCGTTACTGTTTTGTACAAATATCGTGAAACTGCTTTCTACGTCGTAATTGTTGTTTAACGTTTCGCCAAAAAGACGTCTTCCAACAATACGACTAGACAGTAAGAGGGTTAAAGGGCTATTTTTCAAAACTAATTATTTGTCGCATCCTCGCGTGACTGTACGCCATCAACGTTCAAAAGGAAATTATATACCGTAGTTGAGGGAGTATGCAGATAAGGCTGTCTTGTCGGGTATTTTTCTGCGGTTTTGAAGTAGGGGTGGTGTATATATCAGATTTGGAAAGGGTATATGTCCCGGCCATTTTACAACCGCTTGAATTTATGGGAGTCTCGATAAAAGCCATTGGTAACTGTAAGCGATTTCTGTACGCTTTCTTTTTCTGAATGGACTTTTTACATGGCTACTTATGTTGACAAATTATTGAAATAAATCAGAATGATATTGACGTCAACTGCATGTCATTACATTGAATATTTAAAACTGTTTTTGCTGCAGTAAGATCAGGATGTAAAGCCAATATACATATCGCTGTGTAGAGTTATAGAAGAATTACAAGTAGCAGTCAACAATATTCACAAATAGAATAGAGAGAGGAAGATACAACCCAATTGGATACCCAATTCAATAACCAGAATCAGCGAAACACTTTGGCATCATCTCGACGGTAGGTTAAATTGGAAACATCATGTAAAATAAAAAAATAACAGACTCATTACCAACAAACTGTAAGGTTAGTCGGAAGATACTCTCAACTTTACCTAAAATCAAAGAGATTGGTTTACTAACCAATTGTAAAGCCTATCAAGACATACGACTTCTCAATATTACTATTTAACGACAATGTAAACAACGAAAATTTAACATAATGCTTTTGAAATCAAGCACATTTACGAAGTTGCAAAATACGTATGCAAAATTTCGCTTTAAAATGAAGAAATATTGCTAAATCACAGCAACGTGGAAGCGATACAGCTACTACGATATATATATATATATATATATATATATATATATATATATATATATATATATATATATATACCAACTATGAGTTTATCTGGACTGGGCCTACAGTTTAACGGGGGCTCCGAACCACGGTCCTCAGTATTAAGCCTTCCAACTGGCGAGTGACCAACTTTAGAAATCATCCCAGAAGACATCAGGTCTTACCCAGCCTGGTTACTGGCGTGACTGGAATCATTTCCCTTGTCGGATTTTACACTCTTGTCTAGAACATTCACAAATTTTAAACAATCACAAACATAAATTTACGACCATGCCCCAGCAGGATTCGAACCCGCGGCTATCGCAAAAGTAGGAGGACCGTCCCATCGCCTTTAGCACTGCGCCACCAAGCCGACAATATATTATTTTTAAAGAATATTATTGAATATAAATAATATGTTTTCATACAAGATATATTTTAAAATAGTAATAAATCAAATTAAGTTCCAGGAAACTTTATTATTTATTTTGAACCTGACAAAATTGGGGCATGTTTAATCCCAAACAGCAAGACAAAAACTTTTCTTAATATAGCGAATAAATATGATTTTATATATTTGAAGGTAGAAATTTCAAAGTTTATTATTACATCTAAATATTGCAGCAGCCAAATATAGAATTAAAATGGTCATTGATTTGCATCAGTATAATCGAATAAGTCAGTATATGATTTTAATTTTATATGTATTTATATGAAATACAATATTAAACTGTTTATTTGAAAAAAGTCATCCTTTTATTTCTAACTGTGAATATAATAGAAACCGTAGGTAAAAAATATAGTAATCAGACAGCAATCTTTACAGAAAACAGAAACACATTGATTGGGACCTGAAATTTCAAATAAATCAGTACGTATATAACCTTAATCTCTCTATGTGTGGACTTTTAATGAACCAGCAAGGGGCAATTATTCGTTCCATTTCACTGAATGTTAAACACGAATAACGGGACTTGATACAGTCTCCGAGAGGAGCAATTCAGGGAAAAACTGGGACAAGAGCGCGCCGAGCGTGCCGGTCGACTCCTTACCTCGATGGGGACGCCGTGCGTGACACAAGGGCCGAAAAGGAAAATTTGAAGTTACGACATGAGCCGACCAAAAGATATACTTCGAGGTAACGACCAGCCTTGAGGGAATAACAAGGAAATAAGTGAACGGGCTAGTTTATCGCCGTGGTTTCGGACTGGTGGCGCTGTAATTTAGCCAACTTAATGCGGAGAAACTGGCGAAGCTATAGATTCAGATTATTGTTCGCTGATGATATATTGAATGGAGTTTGTTACATCGAATCTATGCCGGCGTAATTTTAACAAAGGCATAATGAAATTTACGAAAAGCCGCAGTATTTAGTGTATTGTTGGTGCATTATCGTGTGTTAGATCGTTAAAGCTTTTTCTTTGCCAACAAAAGTGTACCAGGATGTTTGCATGCATCTAATTATGTTAGCATGCAATAATAAACTAAATGAAACCAAATGAATTAGAGATTGAAATTATCTATATTTATTGGAATATTATGAGTAAAATTTACGATTTCATTAAGGTTTTCTGTAAGATTGTTATAAGATTATTCTATTAATATTTCTTTATTTTAAACTTTGACTACTAAACAATATGTAGAAATTAATTATATTTGTGAGGTTTAAACTTTACATATTAGCTTATTCTAATAATCTAAATAAAATTAGTAATCTTTATTGAAGGTTTTCTGCAGTTAAATAGTGTACTTTACTGTTCTGTTATAGTATTTAAATCTATAAATAAAACAAAAAGAATTTGCCGAATAAACAGATGAGCAAATAAACACAAAATTTCGGGACGGGAATTTCACGCAATCTTGTTACATATTATATACATATGAGCTATTCGTTGCGCCAAACTCTTAGATTTTTTAGTGGCCGAATGCGGCTAGATATAGACTTCCTTGGTGTTAGTGGCAGTGGCATAACTTAATGTATGCCTTATAAAACTACCTTTTTTACAAAGTTCCTAGCCATTTACGAATTATAAGATGCGACTATATGTGCATTCTATAAGATTTCACGTATTTCTCCCTAACGTTTTAAACACTTTTAAAACTCCTCAGCTTATATTGTTCAGCATTCTTTACCAAACTGTTCTACACCACCTCAACATTATTAAAGTTTGACCCTTTGAGAGAAGTCATATGGTGATTGGACTGGCGAATATGAAGATTCGGAAGTAGAACTTCTTATGAAAATACGTTAAAACGAACAACACCATTATCTGTTTGAGTATCCTCCAGTTTCTGGCATGTATTTATTCCTCGTCTGTCGTTCAGAATAATATAGCAAGACTCCTTGAGTAGTGAAGTAATACTTGACTGATTTGATGTTCGCGGTTGATAGCAATCAGCGAACATAGATTCGCGGATACGCATGTTGAGTATTGAGTTTTCTTTATGATATAGTTCGCATCGTGGAGACTGTACGGCATGAGAATTAATGAAGAAAATATCAATATCCTGATAATTGGTGTTTCGCCTGCTATTGTAAATCTAGCTATAATCTAAAAGTACTTGTGATCAGTAATACAAAAGAAAAAGTGGCATCTACAGCCGAAGTAATAAACCGAATCGACCAAGATGCAGTAGCTTTTCGTTGTCTAAGATGGTGTTTATGGAAGAGAACAAGTATTACAAGTATTGTTATCAAGACCAAAATCGGCCTCTTTCAAACACTTATCTTCCCAATTCTTCTGTATGGATTCGACACTAGTTATCTAATTCTTGATTACAATTTGTCATGTCATGTCTCATGTCAACTTAAGGTCTCTTAAATGCGATGCTTAAGGTAAATTCTGCATGTTTCTCTTCGAAAACGCAGACATAATTTGGACATGTCTGTCGAATGAAAGGTGAACGAATTCGTGCAGGCTTCTATGGCGGCATAATGCAGATACTCCCTCTGAGGACTCTCTATGAATATATGATGCTGAATTGTCTTCTTGCGTTGCCAGGCACCCAATGTTTTTGTTTAGTATATATTTAAGAAAACATATTTTTATATGCAGCTTTAAATTTGCTAGAAGTTTTTATATTACCTGCTACTATATGTAATTTCAAGAAAATTATATAAAATCGATCGCGTTGTCACTATAGCTGTAGTTATTTCTAAATAGAACATAATTTATACTTCACACTTTGTAGAAATATGTTTACATTTACCAGTCCGTAGTAATCAAATCTTACCTTAATCATATTAGCCTGTAAGTTCATTGTCGTTATTATTCGAATATCAAACCAGCCATCGAATATAACGTGATTTAGTTTTTGCTTATTTTTTTGAGCCTACCTCTATATTTTGAACAAAAGCCATTATATCCTTTACTCATTAACATTCTGATACTTTCTTTCAAACATCTTTCGTAAAAACATCAACCGGATGGATTCATAATGAATCCAATAAGACATGGTATTAGATCGTTGCTATTTTAGCTATCTACTTGAAACGTCTCTGGCAACAGAATATTCCATTGTTGCAATTCAGCCTGAAAATGTTGTTTTCCTCTGTAATAAATCAAGATTTGGGGTGAAGCTGATCATTTGGCTTAATATATGCGATTAATTTTTATTTTCAAACTCAGCCTCATGAGAATTGGAAAGGCTGCTGATTTCTTCTTCTTCTTGCACACATTCTCCTCTAATTTCCCACTTCCGAATCATAAATTGAAGAAGGACAAGAAATATTAATAGAAAAGCTGTGTCAATAAGAAATAACTTGAATAGCAGAATTAGTATGTACGAGAATGTA
This sequence comes from Rhynchophorus ferrugineus, assembly GCF_030347505.1. NCBI lineage: Eukaryota > Metazoa > Arthropoda > Insecta > Coleoptera > Curculionidae > Rhynchophorus > Rhynchophorus ferrugineus. The sequence continues at coordinate 17,120,118 of NW_027472585.1, read as the reverse complement.
GGCCCTTGATTACATATCATAGGTTTTTTTCTTGCTACCAAAATAAAGACAGTAATCATACTGTAATACTATAACAAATATCGTGCATAAGTTATTGTGTACCATATTCAGAATTTTTTGTAATCTTCAAATGGTTATTAGATTATTTGTAATTTGATAGTCAGCACCTGAGACAATACACAATTGGTTAGTTGCATATCCCATAGATAAAGTAAAAAAGATCTTAGGAGTCACTACTTTTTTTGATATAACCAAATTCGTCATAGTTACTATTGAAAAAATATTTGTACAAAAAAATTGAACCCAGATCAAAAAATAAATATGGAACTTACTAAAAATTAAAAAATTATCAATAAATCGTTTTTTTTTTATTAACAATCTAAGTTTGATATTTTTTAATTTTTTAGTGAGTTCCTTATCTATTTCTTTGAACTAGGTTCAATTTTTTTGTTAAAAATACTTTATTTTTCTCTTTTTAGTCTTAGATATTTACTGAATAAACTACGCAGTTATTTTAATAAGTATTACAATGTCCAAGTATGAAGAAAAATAGGATTAAAAAACAATGATTGAAAATAAGGAACGTTTCAGGCCCTGGGGTCCGCCACCTAGTCTTGGTGATGTGGCAAATGTTCCAACCAAAACTAGAATAAAAGAATTTCCTGTTTTTTTGGGAATCGAATCCACGAACTCCGCGTGTGTACTCAACATTCTAACCTTTATACCATAGAAACAGTGGCCTACAATGTTTTTATGACGTCTTATATGGTTAGTGCTTCAAAAGCAAACTGAACTTTTACACTGAACTACTTTCGATTTTTCGTCACAGTTCAGCAATAATATTATACACTAATATCTGATTATTTTAGATAAGAAATATGTGAAAACATTGTACGTGCCTTTGAAATTTGAGGTATTCCATCGATTTTTCCCCATCATATCCCAACATGGTTCCAATGGGACCACCTCGGAAGTGCGCTATTTCGAATAAAAAAAGAATTTTAAAAATAGGTCCATAAATCAGGGAGAAATCGGCGAACATACATTAAAAAACTGTACAGCCGAAGATAGGAACCTTCTCATGTCTTGAAGTCGGTTAAGGAACGCAGGAGGACTACAACTGCACGAGAACAGTGGACTTACCCGGAGGTTGAAGAGACAAAAACCCTTTAAACTAACATAGTTACGTGTGAAAGTCAGATGGACAAGATGTAGTGTGTGATGGCTAATTGACTATATGAGTACTAAATAAAATTGCGCACCACCTATGAGCTCTAAATGTACCTTGTATATCTGGATTCTGCCCTTGGAAGTTTATATATTTTATTCACCAGTATCCATACATTTCTTACAAGCTCACTTTGGAAAGCTTTAAAAATCGTCTTCCCACTAATTTTTTTAAAATTAAATTTTGTAGTGGATGCAATAATAAAATAAAAATAAGAAGATTATTGGATACGTCTATTAAATGAAAGATAAACAAATTTCTCGTAGACTTATGTGCGAATTCTAGCTCCGAAAAGGATATGAGTTAAAATCATATAACGCGATCTGCAAAATAGGAAATTGACATTATCCAAGGCCAGAACTACTGCTGCTGGAAAAGGTTCAAAGGATCCTATAATAATGACTAACAAAATACACAAACAAAAAGTTACAAGTCCATTTTCTGTGAAGCAAATATGCAAAATAATACAAGACATTTAGGAAGTTTAAAAGGGACTTTTTTTGAATTCATTGAATAAATAGCCGCCGCGCGATAATCCGCAGATAAATTAGTCGGAGTAAAAGTTGTTTAAAGGGCAATTATCACTGGAGGGAGAAAGTACGCAAAGTAATCTGCAGTTGCTCTTTAGCGTCCTGTTGTTATGCAAATTTATCGGGTATTTAGTTAGCCCTCCTAACAAGCGAATTTCGGAGATGGAAAAGAGAGAGCGGCAAGAAAATGTAGCGTCGTAAGCTGCGGGCCAGTCCTTATCGAATAAAAAAAAGGCCGCAAGACAGTGTTATTCTAAAAATAGAATATATTTAATTTTTTACTTAGTTTCTAATAACTTGCATATTATGTGATACATATGTAATAATACAATACTAGTTACTAGATTAGGAAGAAGCTATAATAACTATATAAAAGTATAAAAACAAACTTGAAAATACCTAACTATAGTTTTAGCAACTTTACGGTCAAAATCGAAAGTGTAATAAATTTAGTGATTATTCTGTAGCGACCTTGGGTCAGGTCGGATTTTATTTATTATAATAAAGGCCTATAATATATCCAAACATATCGTTCCAGATACTGAACAAATTGCGAGGTGACACAGGGGACTAAGAAACATTGAAAACGAAGATCTGGTAACCCCCAGCAGTTGATCTCGGATATTGGAGAAGATAAAATTAATTAGCCCAATCTAATTACCACAGTTATTGCATCCAACTTCTATTCACCGAGACATAATCTCCAAAATACAAAGATTGCGTAACGCATGTAACATTTCCCTCAAAAATTCAGCATAAGCATCATTTGACTGAAGTGTAAACAACGTATCCTTTTGAACCGACTTCAAAAAAGGAGGTGGTTTTATGTTCGACTGTATAGTTTTTTAATGTATGTTCGCCGATTGCTCAATCAATTATGGACCGATTTTCAAAATTATATTTTTTTATATTAAATAGTGCACTTCTGAGGTGGTCCCATTGGAACCAAGTTAGGATCTGTTGAGGAGAGGGGGGGGGGTTAGTAAATCGAGAATTTCATCTTTAGTATTTGTGTATAATGTTATTACTGATCTGATGTGACGAAAATTCGGAAGTAGTTCAAAAATTACGGATAGATAAACCACATTGGTTTCAACGCTGATTAAATGCAGTACCGTATTGATGTTGCGTGCATAAAACATATTCCCATTTTGTCTCCGCCGGCTCGTATCCCGATTGACCAAAGCTCGTTCATCAGCTGGAGCTCGGCCATGTGTGCACACTATCGATTCAATAAGACGCCTACAATGTCGGTTTGTCAGGTTTTATTCAATGGTTTTGGGCGAGCGGCACTAAATCAAACGGACCATTTATCATCGGTGCCCGGTATTAGTTCGCAAATTTCCAACGGTCGTACGACCAAAACAGGCACGGATATGTTTAGTTAATGCCTCGAACATACTGCCGATTGTAAACCATCGGAATTTCGGAGATTATTGACCGATGCTTTCGCGTCTCGTCGCTCTGATGGATCGGTTTTGAATTAGTGAGATTTCCTCGTCACATTGCGCCAGTGTAATATTCAGTCCGAGATTCTCTTTACATTGTAAGAGTGTATAAATAATTTAATGAAAATAAAAAAAACATCCGCAACATTGTAGGTCATTCCTTATATTTTAATTTGGGCCTATTTTGGTCATTATACCTCAGATAATTAGCAAAAGTCCAAGGAGTGAGTCTTGTCATTCATACTTAAAAAAAATTGGGACGTTGCCAGTTCTTGTAAATTTTATGTGTACTTTGAGAATATCATAAACTACACAATGTTATAACCTGTATTCAGAAATTAATTTAATATTACGACTGGAAAGCTAAGAAAATGTTTGTAGTATGTACCGTTAATAGACACTCCTAAATTCTGCATAGACTTATTTATTTATTTTACATAAAAATGTTGTTAAGTTTATATAAATGTTATCCGTATTATTCTAGAAGTAATAGAAAACGTGAAACATTTGAGTGTAAGAAAAATATTTTATATAATGGGAATCAAGAAAACAAACAAAATATATGATAATAAATGCAATTTAATCAATATATAAACGTTACAATAGTCACATCTTCACGTATTTTTTTAAAATATGCTGCTGCGTATGTGTTTGAAGTATTGTCCACAATCCTCCATAAAATACTATATCCATTACCATTAACCTTGAAGGCTGTATCGGAAATATAAGATAATTCGGTAAACCCTCTGGGTACCATAGCCTGCACCGCACTTAGAAAAACAGTAGAACAAAATCTTCGTTCTTCATATAACCTTTCAATTATTAAATTTATTTCAATCAATGCATCTTTTATATTTAAACATTTAAATTATTAATTTTAATGAATGCATGGTTCTATCAATTTAGTCTATAGCTAATTGTTTTTACCTGAAGCCAAATCGATACGCTTTTATGTTATTATCATCTAATAAATAAATCAATAAGTAGTCGAACATGTTTGAGTAATTTGAGAATTACCGGCATTAAGAAGACCGGCCTACAAAATTAAACTTCATTTAGCAGCTTTCTGGATTTAGTTATTTTATCATTTTCGTTATTTTCCATTATCATTGCTACTTGTTTTATCTAAAGGAAGCCTTAATTGTCTAGGATGTGTGATTTTTTAACGTGAAAACTGTTTTAAAATATTTCCTATAAGAAAATTAAATCAAGGAACTTTCTTAGTTCTTTCTATGCTTTTGGATAAATCCCATCTCTCCATCTGTTTTGGTAAGATTCCATTTAGTTATAAAGAATTTAACTATGGGATTCTGCTGACAAGAATATCATAACCATCATTCAACGGTTCCAAAATAAACTATTGAGTGTCATGTGTTGATGCTCCATATTTCATATGTAATGAATGTATGCGATCTATAAAACATCCAAAAATATTATCCCAGGCGTTGAACACTTGGGGGGCCAACATCGACAGCTAATAACCTTGATAATTACATTGATCTCGGATATCATTTAAGGCTACTTGTATGTTTCAATCACGGGCCATTATTCAGTGGACTGTGGCACGTACAACATCGCCTGCCCAAGTGTCTCTCAAGTAACACTTCCTCGCTCTTTTTTTTATTACATTTTCCTTACACATCAGTCACATCAGGCAGCACTGTTTTATCTCCATTCAGCGAGCAATAACTTCCAAAATGTGATTCATCACAACATCCCTCTATATATAACATAGTAGGGAACATCAAAGACTCGACTCCCACGGTGACTTCTGGAGAGCCTTGGTAATCGTAACATGGAAAGTAAAAAAAGTCGCCTCCAAACTTCCTTTAAATACATCTGGCTTTCCACAAATACTCAGAAAGATAATGAGCAAAGATCAAAAAAGGCACCTGGATATGACGAAATTTCAGTGTTTCAGCTAATACAGCCCACAAGATATGAAATGCTCACATAGTCTTGTTGCCTAAAAAAGGTACAAGATGTTCGCCTTCAGATTGCAGGTCCATCATCTTGCTTAATTCAATCTACAAGATTGCTGAAATAACGATCCTTTTCTTGCTAAATATATTAACTGACGACAATATCATCTCACACGAATAACGCGAGTTCTCTCTCAATCATCACATATGTTCTATTAAAAGAGATACATTCGCAAGGACCAGCGACAATAGGGTACATGCCTCGGCCTGCATGTCGACCGTAGTTTCATGTGGTCTACGATTAAGGATCATCAATCGTTTATTATCAGTTTCTAGTCAGGTCCATGTATTGATACGGGTCAACATTAATTATTATTAATACATTAATATTGATACGGTCAAACACCTGGTCCGGGTATATCAACTGAGACCTGATGGATAAACTGCGGAATTACTAATTTTAGGTGTAGTAAAAAGCAAACTTCTAAAGCAATCTTTGAGCATTTCATTGGTTTTCAGAAATGTGTCGGGAATCTGGAGCTCCAACCAGTTCCCTTTTTAGAAAATCATAACAGACCCAGCAGTATTCTAAAATTCCTATATCATATCCTTGACAGAGGCGTTGCCGCCGTAGTAACGGTGAACACATTTGCCGCTTGGATATCTCATAACTCCTAAAATAGGAGTCCTTACGCACACTGAAAGTTCTATAAGAGCCAGAAACTCTTCTGCTGATCAACCTAGTCAAACCAGGCGATATTCTACATATCATGTGAATAAAATTGATCATATCATACTACTAATTATAATATCATTCTTTATTATGTGTATTATCATTTATCATAGGAAATATTCATTACTTATTGGGCAAGTTGTTGAACCACTAAGCCTAATAATTAAAAGTAATCTTTTGCAAATCTCACATATTTACTAATACAATTTATAAAAACTCAGAAATATTCCAGACAAACGAAAACATATGCCGATTTCTAATAATTATTTGTTGTTTATATGTTGTTTATTACAATTATTTCAAGTAAATAACAAAAAACAGTGATAACGAGTCAATTAAAGAACTGTTACTGATGCTGAATTTCAATCGTAACCAAACCTTCTATTATTATTTGTTGTTACCCGCTTCATCGATGCTGCTGTTGTTGTTTTTGTTTTTTTTTAACGTGCTCGTTCACTGAGACGCGTTACATACAATCGATATAGCCGGTATTAAAATCCGAAATAGAAACACGCTTAATTGGTTATTAAAACAAATTTAATTCGACCGTACCAATTGTGTTTCCAAATCGAACAGAACGGCATAATTCGGCCGCGTTCGATTTCGATAAAAATAGCCGCCATTGTTTTTATATGTTTGGTTGTTTGAAGTTTATGAGGGTTATTCCATTCGGGCATTTCACTAACAGCTAGTTGGAAGGAGATTTAGGAGCCGCTGAAGGTATTATTGCTGATATTCATGCGCTAATTCGGAACACTTGCGAGAACCAAAAAGTATTAGATACAAAAATTAAACCGTTGATTATTTTGTCGTTTGTCATATGTATTATCATTTATCATAGGAAATACTCATTACCTATTGGAAATTTGTTGAACCACTAAGTCTAATAATTAAAAATAATCTTTTGTAAATTTCTCAAATACTTTCTAATACAATTTATAAAAGCTCAAAAATATTACAGAAAAGCGAAAACGTATGCGGAATTCGGGCTATAATAATAATAGAAGGAGATTTAGGAGCAATTGAAGGTGTTACTGCTGATATTCAAGCGCTAATTCGAAACACTTGCGTATTAGATACAAAAATTAAATTCGTTGATTATTTTATGCAAAATAATAACTAAATATATCTGGAAAACATGGTTACTGAAATATTTATTCAAGCTTATACATTGGAAGAATCAATTAGTTCACATTTTTTCTGAAATAACATAACACTGAAAGGGTTTACCTTTTTTATTTAGGAAGACCTAGAATTCGAAAATTAAAGAGTATCATAAAAAAATCTTATTAAAACTTCATAGAAAAAGTATTACATCCGTATTCGCCGGACATTGTTACTGCCTTCAACTTTTAAAAGAAGCGAATTGTTGATCGATTCTTCATTATCGCTCTCAATATTCGCAGTCGGGCCATTTAACAGTCGCTTGGTTGTAAAACTATTTGGAAATAATACCTGTATTTTTCTCCACCAATTTACATTTGTTTGTCTTTTGAATATAACTGTTTCTACTCAAATTCCTAAATGTTGGTTATTCGATTCGGGCGTTTCACTGACAGATAATTGGTAGAAGATAAAACTAATTCAATTATTGGAAAGTATTATAAGTGATATTTCTTTTTTATATTATAAGTTTTATAAGTTTATTACACTGGAAGCATCACTTAGTTCAGATTGTCTCCTTTCAATTTTAAAGTAGATTCAACAAATTATGTCGAAAGCTATACGCTAATCATTATGGAATATCATATTAGATTCCTTATTAGATCTTGATAAAAATGTGATTGCTTCCCTATTCGCCAGTGATTCCAGTGATTCCTGTGTGAAATGCGGATCGATTCTTGTATTTTATTCTTGATTATATGATTGTTGATTATCGGTAAGTTGTGAAATAAGGAAAGGGTTGTATAATAACTATTAATTTCATTTAAATAACTATTTTGTTTAAGAAGAGAGGAGACGACTTGCTGAGCGACAATATAAAACGATACTAAGTATTTATATCTATTCGAGCATAAACCAAACTTCCTATGTCTGGACTCATCACTAGCCACTACCTCTCATGATTTTCGTAATCAGGTCTGTTAACAGTTGCGTGATATAACATTTCCCTCCGAAAAAACGACCAAAGAGATGTGGTCGTTGTCTCGTCTAGGCAGCTTACAGTTATAAAATTATTTGCCTTTGCTGATCTGGAATCAGTAAATGCTGAAAGTGAAATGATGCTGCATGTGCATGAAATAGCACTATGATCTTCCGGAATCCTATCGACTTAACGCAGTTACTATATAGAACAAATGATCATTGCAGAAATAAAATTTATAACTAAATTCAAAGAATCAGAGTAAAAAATTATAATTTTTGAAGAACCAATGACAGAGAAAAACTAAATAAATACATTAAAATATAAATTTCGAATATCCAGTGATGTTCTTATTACTAGATATGAACTTGATAAATCATATTTGCAAGAAGAAAATGGATTAGTTAATTAATAGAAAAATAATTCCCAAAATTCCTATTAGGCAATGTGAGCGCTATTTTGGCTGAAGTTTTCGATTTCAAAATACATGTTCACATTTGATGCTAAATTGTTTAACCATGTAACAAAAATGCATTAAAATGAACTTTAATAAGGTTTAAACCTGAATCTGAACCCGATGGATCTGAACCCGATATGTTGCCTGTGAAGCGAGTTATAAACCGTTTAAGAAAAAAATATCCTGCAAAAATATAAAGTAATCCTGCAAGTTAACAAAACAAAATTAAAAAACTAAAGATTTTTGCGCTGACATGTTTTAAGTCCTAATATCTGCAATCCCACTCAATCCTAGTTACCAAGACCTTCTCATATTAGTGGAGTCGCAAGTGCGTTAGCTCAAAAGGTTTAGTCCTCTTGAGACGGTTTGTTAGGTCAGCATTTTCGAGAAGGTGGATTTCCTCGACATTGGTTCGATTAAGAAGTCCCTTGATACATTACAATATCGTAGCCTGCTTGATATAATACAGTATCGTAGCTTGCTTAGTACAATATCGTATCTTGGTGTCCATACAGTCTTAATTATTTGTGGATGTATATTTTATTATGCGTTAATAAAGTAGACGAAGAAGAAGTAGAAGTAGTTTGGTGGAGTCCAAATTCTAATAGTCTACAGATGAGAAAATGAACTGAAATCCGTCTTTGGTGGCAGTACACTTTAAGCTGCAAGCTTCTGTCGAAGTCATAGTAGACTACCTTTGGTGGCCTTGTGTTCTGAAATGTGATGCTTGTGTCGGGTGCTTCCCTCCAAGGACTGGAGATGTTTGAGCATTTTCGGTGGTGACCCTTTGGTGACTTTACATTTAACTACATAAAGAGATGTTTCAAGTAACAGTGGAACGATTGCCAATGCAACGCCAACCTGCTTTCTTTTCTTGATAAGTTAATTTTGTTGCGGATGATTGAATGAATCCAATTGAAAACAAACTTAGGATCTGCTTAGATGCCTACCGACTATGCCAGCTATGATATATGTAAGGGTTTAAAAGCAATAAAACTTTTAACTTAGACATGCTATTTTATTTTTAAGGAAATTGGAGGTGACTTCTTGAACGCCCACACAAAACGACACTGATAGTTTTAATCTGCTATACTCGTTCGTACGTTGCTTCATTCAATCTTAATAAATACACTTGAGTATGCAGTATAGTCCAGGATTTGTTTGAGTTGTAAAATTAGCGTGAATATTTTTAGCAAGACTCACTTTTCTTGCCATTGTTTTGTCCAACTGGTAACTAACGTTTTTAGAGGTATTATAACATTTTCATGATATTTTTTTCAGAACTATTATGGTCTACCAACACACTAACCTGAGGATATCCTGCATTTATTGTCTGTAATTCCGCGCAAAAACCCTAAAAACGTTATTCGAAGTATACACCGATGTAGGACTTTAATAATTAATATTTAGAAATAACTTTTTGAAAAATTAAATACATTAGAAACATATACAAGCAAATTATATTTTTGATCGCAATATATAAAACAACTACATCTATATTCGATCTGGAGGGAAATCCAAATAAAACCATGTCACTGTTATCGTCTGAATTCGTTCATTTACATGGAAACACTGAAGCGAGAACGATAAATCAGGCGGAACGCGAAAAAAATTACGAATGTTGTATAAAATATTAATAGAATCAAACAAATATATTCAGGGAGGAATGTAAATTAAAATTTTCCTTTTTCTCGTCATTATTAGCTTGGCGGACTATGAATATTCAATAAGAAAATTTATTTGCCATTTTTCGAATTTAAATAACAGCCTGGAGTAATATTAAGCTGGCCAGTGTCGTAGTTAGTGCTATAAATTAAAAGGGAATTTTATATTTTCTTTATTTTTGTGGCATGAACATTTTATCGAACATGAACACACAGTTTTCTTGTCAAAAAAACTCCATGCAAATTTGTTGAAATAAAACCTCACTAATCTTTAAGCTATATTTTTGTATATATGTAAATATAATAATATTAGATGAGTGACTGTAGCGGTTTCTACTAAGAGTAACGTATTTACAACAATAAATAGTCGAGACTATTTTCAAAATCTTTCAATCTATGTAGTTTTTTTCCTCGTTTAAAAATACCGAATTCTTTCAAAACTGTATCTATTCAGTATTTAGGATTATATTTTTTGGAATTCTATTACAGTGTTAGGAAAGAAAGCTGCAGCAAAAGGTAACCAAGTTTTTGTGGAAGTACGTCAGGTAATAGATGGTATAATTTTAGATATTTCCAATTTTGGAGTATAAATAAGAAAATACACCGCCACAAAAATGTAGGGAGGACTAACTTGAGGCAAGATATCCAAGCCAAGAAGAGAAAATACATAAAGTATTAAATATTTATGCAAGAAAATGCAAAGAAAATGTAAGGAAATAGACTTGTCAGATTAATATTTGCTTCATCTGAAGGAGTCGATATATTTCCCAAAATATCAAATATGAGAATATCATTTTGCAGTGATATTCAGGAACTCTCTGGAATATCATTAAGAGTTATAATTTGTGATGGCGAATAACAAACATTACCCAATAAATTGTTTTGCTGGTAGCATTATCAACATTATATATAAATAAATACAACTGGTTATTGATTTTAAATTTCCTTGCACAATAAAGTGGTATCTTGTTTCTAATTACTTTAATTCCCTTTGGGGCACATCCCCCTTATTCCATTAATATAAATTGAGTCTAAGGTGTAATAAACAACTTTTTATATATAAATAATGAATTAAATCAAACGCAGAATTGGTGATTTATAAGTACTATGATTTTTACAGATTCTAATATCCTTTAATATATAAACTGTTGTCTTATATCTGTATATTATAGATTTTTCCAGCTTGATCAGGCCAGAACTCCCCTCATTTCATTAATATAAATTGATTGTAGACACGCTTAATAACGAAATATTAATAAGAAATATAAAGGTAATAAAAACAAATTATAGGTTACGTTAGAATGAAATTAAAAATTAAATAGTGGAAGTACCATATTAATTGTTAATGTATGGCTAATAAAAATAATTTATGTCTCATATTAGAATGTAATATAGGGATGGAATTAATGAAAAAAGGCCGGCTTCATATCAAAGGTCACGGCTTATAAAATAATAAATTATGAAGTTTTTTTAATTAGTTTAATATCTCTAGATTTCTGTACTAATTCGTTCATTATTATTTTTTGGAAGCTTTGGTCAAATAGCATACTGGAGTTTTGGCTTTTTCTATTTAAATGCCTCATACCCTGAGGTTTCTGAGGATATAATAGGATAGGATCTTTAAAAAAAAGATTTTAGTATGGTTAAGCCTTCGGTTATATATAATTTTGATTTTTATGGATGAAACCATGGTGCCACAGTTGATGGCGAGCTTTAAATATAAGCCCTGTAATGTTTAAAAGACTGCCCCTGTAGGGAACGTAGGGTACATTAATGGAATACCATACATTTATTGGAGCTTTCTACATACTTTGGGGTCGATGCGTTTCTATACAATTTGTATTTTATTTTTGTCACAATTTATATAATCCTCTTCCGCTCCTATTTACAACAAATCATATGTAACATTGTCTAAATATCAGAAGTCGCAACCTTGGTTATATATTACGGTCAATGAATAAACGTTACGGTCAATGAATAGTCTTATTAAGAATTGCGATTTTTAGTTTATTTAAAAAATGAGCATTATAAATGAATTTAGCATCAAGTTAGTTATGACAGACAGTTGCCTATATACGAGGTGCTTAGATGTATATGATGATTCCATTAAGTATTTTGAGCTTTTCCCTTGTGGAAATAGAGACTTCTATCATTAGCACAAGTCGGATAAGAAATGATTGTATGAAGTTCAATCAAAAATTTGCTTTTTCTCAAATTTAAGAACACTTCTGTTACGTTACGTAATATTCGTTATAGCTAGCCTTGGGAACTACCGACTGAAAATAGTAGAAACAGTCGATAGTCCCCAACCGATAGAAAAATGAACTAACAACTGAATATATTAATTATTATTTCAGTTAAATACAAAATTCGATTGTTTTTTTTTTAACTTATTCTTGATAAGAGACGGAGATATACGATTGTTCGATTCTCTTGTCTTTTTCTATTTATCAATCAAAATGTTGTTCTTTTTACCTTATTATATTAATAAATAATCTTAAAAAGAGAGTTCCGATATTCTGCCATATTAATGGACAATGTATTATTATTTACAATTATACTACAAACAAAACACAAAACCATATATATTACTTATAAATCTATGGAAGCTTAAATTCGGCACATTATTTTCAAGGTCGCGGCTAGGACGCCAAGCTATATTAGAAATCAGTTGAATGAAACTAGCAAGTCTGAAAATAGTAACTGAAAGTACATAACTACAGTAGTTGATTGTAAAAAGTAGTAAAAACAGTTAAACCGAAAATAGCGACTGAAAGTAGATGGCTGAAATAGTCGATAGTAAAATCAGTCGGACCGAAAATAGCGAGTGAAGCACTCAATAGTAAAGAATAGTCAATTACTAAACAGTCGATACTCATCTTCAGTCGATAGTTTCCAATGCTAGTTTTAACCAAAAGCCTGCCCAAAACTCACTACTAAACTCATTAACAAGCATACTTGTCTATTCGCCAATGGGATCATATACGAACTTTTCCATGTCAGTGTCCATGTACCTACAAACTGTTACCAATGTCGATGTTTGGCCTGGTCTCATCTTTAACGAGTACTTTTCTGAGCCATACAAAACTGAAATAACCAGTATCTTATGGCCCGAAAATTTCGATTTGGATTTAGACTATACACTTTCGTTTTCATTCCTTTTCTGTAGAGGTTGGACTCCGCTTTTTCCGTTTTTTTTTTCTAAAGTCTCAAATTAGCTTGCATTAAGCTTGCATGTATAGACCATCGATACCTGTTAACACAGCTCTAAGTGCAAATAGTCATGGGTTAGTCCAAGAAACCCATGTGCATTGATATCGAGGCGGAATATTCATAGAAACTTTCTTCTGATAGGATCAGTAAGTTGCAGAGCATTACGAGTTGCTAAAACCGAATTAGTTTATTACTACAGATATCTACCAAGCTTAATTGAATAAAGTGAACGAATGTCATTAATGTTTACATAATAACACTCGGGCATATGTTATGAGAGTTGTCAAGAGTAGTGAAGGAAGAATACATTGCTGCAACTGAAATAAGAAGGTCTGCAAAATCTAGCGCACTCACGAGTCTTCCTGAGTGCCATTTTTCTAAGTCGAAGCAGAATTATACAATATCTCGAAATGGTAAAGAAGGCGAAAATGGATGGACAATTGAGTAGATGCCCTTCATATTGCCAAAAGATGGGAAAAAGTTGTGGTAAATTATGAGTAATATTTTGATTTACACATATTGTACCATAAATTCATTTTTAAAGTGTACTAATTAGCCATATTCGTTCGATGCTCTTAAAGCACCGAACCCACATTGGACAGTTGAATGATATTATTTCCCATCTCTGATATACTACACTATGTATGGTACCTGGATGATATAACAAAAGTATTTTCTTGCTTCTTTCATTTGAATATTGATTCTCCCTTATTGAAAAACCTTATATTTTGCAGAAGGGTCGCTACCCCACCATATTATACTCATTGTAAAAGCATTTACCCTTTAGAACGCTGTCCCTGGCTAAACTAATGAATACCGGCTTAATATTTAACGAAAGTAGGAGTGACATATGATAATAAGTCTTAAAAGAAACATTATTCTTCATTAAAAAGCGGAAAGCATAAATTTCTTTCTGGTATAACTGTGCAAATGAGAATTTTTTTCTCCGACACAATCCCCCCTTTTATACATTGTATTAATTTTACTCCACCCTACGTTTATAACATGAATAACATAAATAAATCATGACGAATCAAAATAAGGCGTCTGTACACATTTTATGCAATATGTTTGCCAGGTTTTTTATGGGAGTCCTTCTGCGTGTATTTTCGTGCAATTTTTATTCTTGGGACTATCAAGATTTAAATAAATTTTACATACATGGGACGAATGAGTTAAGTACTGTTAGCCTTGATTATATATAAACATAAACATGGTACGTTCTTTCGCAATGAATCCAATATCTCTCCACTGAAAATAAAGATGTTGATTATTTCTTAAGACAAATACAATTTTCCAAGGCAAAAACTATTTTAAGATCGAGCTTCAGCCTATGATAAAAAAATCTCTATTTGAAAATCTTATAACATTAGTTATAATATTCTCAATATTCTTCTTATATTAAGACAATATATGGTTAGGCAACGATGAAATCATCAATTCATTTTCATACTTCTTCAGAATATCGAAACCGAGTGACAGAGAAGCCATACTGCATCGATCAGTAATTAGGTGGCGCTAAGTCTGGAGAGTAGGTTGAATGCGGCAAAATTTCACAAGAGTCTAGTTCTGGAGAGTCCCGGCATGCGCACAAAGTTTTGAATTAGCAGCGTCGCAATTTGTTGAAATTTATACTTATATTTGGGAAATTTTGATAGAAATAGAATAAATTTTCTTGAATTTACAAGTTAACCTAATATTTTTGTTGAGACCCAAGTTAAAATATTTTGGTACATGTTTCATCTCCTACAATACAAAAAATGAAATATGAAGAAACTTTTATAAACACCTTTCTTCTTAAAATAATTTTGAAAAGAAAGCATAGAAAATAAAACAACAAGCTAGTTTGGCTGCAATTTTGTTTTTATTTCATTTTAATAACTCTCATACCTCACCCTTTAATATATTCTTATGAATTCCTGATTTAGATTTCAAATTTTAAAGTGGTAATATTTTTACTAAAATAGGAACCACCGACCTTGAAAATCTTCAAATGAGCCAAACTTTACTGGTTTTTGTTCACTATTAATGCTATGGAACGTATGTGATTTTGATAAGATATACTCACATAAAGGACATCAAGTCATAATGAACTGTACTTTTACTTTCGCAGAATCAACGATGCCTAAGATATAATGAATTTGGTATAGATGATCAAATTTGCAAAATTAAAATAAAAATTGAATGGATACGCATCTGGATATAATGTTCTCATATGTCTGTTCAGATTATAAGTGTAGTAATAGCTTTTTTGGCAATATTCGCAAGTACGGTTAATATTCTCTATTCTTTCTATAAAACGCCACTACTCAAAATTTTCCATTCGAACTGAAGTATTTTCAAACTTTTACAACATATGGCCAGGCGTTGTCATGAAAAAGGATGATAGTTTTACTTACATTACAGTTCTGCGGTCTAAGTTGGTATATCCAATTGGTGGCATATTAATGAACCAAAATCTTTGTTTCTGTATAACCATGAATATTGATATTAAATTATAATTATAATACATGGCGCCATTCCGGTGAATTAACTGCGATGAACAAAAAATTCTTTTCAAACTTTCAGATCCAATAGACTAAGCAATAAGAAATAAATAAATATTTTTAGCAGTCATAGAGCATTAACTTATTATGTACATTTTCAGAATTCGTTGCGTGGTCTTAGCAGGAAGATGCTGAGAACTTCATTTCGCTGCATTTGATCGGTTAATTTAATTTACCATTGCAGACACCCTCAAAAGTATTTTATTAGGAAGGCAATTCTAATGACAAATTAAATTTGAAATTAAGTCCAAATGTAATCTCTCAAAAAATGTAATAAAATAAAATTTTAAATATTTTAAAATATGAAAATGCAAAATTTAAATATATATAATGTATACATTGTATACGTATCAGGTAAAAAAAATGGTCACATATACATACTTAATTTAGCCAACTGGTGCTATTTCTACTAAGGAAACTGACGTCTCATTTTTTTATTTCCGCACATGAATTGCGTACACAGCACTTTTGAGACTGAAGATATATTATAATCAAATAATAGTGATTGCAAAACAAGTAGTCAAAGTCAAAGTCACAAAAGTGCTGAAAGTACTAACTGAACTGCGTCATAAACAAACTAAAACAAACCATAGAAATAAACAATCACATTATAGAAATGAACCAATCAAATGCATTTGTAGGGCAATTCAAATCGAACCAATCAAACAGTGGTGTCAGTGCCTGCATTAGTTGCACCACGTACAACATTTTCTCGTTTTCGCCTATTTAAGTTAAACCTCTATATGTTAATGCTCTATGACTGATATATGCCCACCGATACAGCTGTTAAAAGACAGTTGCCAAACTGCCAAACGCGCAAAGTATAAGATAAGTTAGACCTTAAGGTTTCTAAAATTTTCCAACTCTATGTACAATCTTTAAGATTTCTCTCTGCGTAAGAACCATTTACGAAATGTCAGAAAACTTAAAAAGAGATAAATGAAACCGGTAAACTCGTTCTCAGATTATGGCGTGACCAAAGGAAACGGGAATTCATTTATATATATATATATATATATATATATATATATATATATATATATATATATATATATATATATATATATATACATAGAGATTATGATTAAATTGCGCGCCAGTATAAACTGGAATAATAACATTATAATAGTCGTAGTGGCCAAATTGGGAGCTGTATTCCCATATAGATGCTTGTTTTGCAGCAGTCGTCTTGTCGATTTTTATATACGAACATCGTCATGTTTCAGAATCGAGAACAAGCTGATATGGACCTCTTCCAAGAAAAAGAAAACCCTTTACCTGCAGGTCCGTATAAACGAATAGCAAAATTGTGTTTGTGTTGTGTTCAGTTGCTTTTCGACAATAAAATTTAGTTCGCGTCATTTATTTTATGCATGAATTATATTTTTTTTGTTGTTTTCGATCGTGTATAGAAATTAAATCGTTTCTAGATCATATTCTGCCCAATAATAATTATTATTCTTGGTTAACTATCGGTCTATGGACTTCTATATTTATTAAAAATTCTCAATAAAACACAGTTCTTTAATGCAATAAAGAAACAAATTGAAATTATTCTCCTAAATTTATTTTTCTCTTATGTCCTTTTGTGAAAATAGTATTTACTAATTAGGGAGGTATTATGATTTAGATACATATTCTTGAAGTGTTCACTAAACTCGATAAACAGGTATGAAAAATATATTTCCCATTTCATCACCAAGAATTGCTTTTAAAAAATTAAAAATTTTACGTCTGCCACGTGGAAAGAGAAAATTACAAAACTACCCTAAAGTTACCTAATACTGCATAATAAATAAATTTCTTACAAATACGGCATCTTTAAAAAATATACTTTTCATAATTCCATTTTGTCGAGAAGTTCTCATTATATTAAGGGTACAAACTAAAACCCACTGATTTTGTAATGACGGTAGCGAAAAACCGAGTTTCAAAAATTACGAATGAAAATTTTGTAATTACTTAATTAATATAATTATATTATATTAAGTCCTCGTATTTATATTTAGGAACTAGATGCAATCATCTCCGGGTAGAAAACATAAAGCATCCCTGAATAACAAAGAAGTTAGCTAGAAGAAACAAAACTTTCCTACTCATTAGAAACTACTTAACAAGGCCTTTTGCATGGATTAAGAGCTTCGAGATTGGTTCAAAAAGATTAATATTGGCTTCCGTATAAATTAAAACCTGGCGACAAGACGGCAACAGCTGAAAAGAATGGCATAATTCATTCAATAATTACTGGATATGGAATGCGGATGCACTATTACAATTTCAAGTGACAAAAATCATGCGGATTGTCCGACTACGTCTCCAATTTCAGGAGTAAGCCATATATTCATGACACGAAGATGTTGTATATGGTAAAACCATGTCTGCGTGGTGTATCACCAGTTGCTTAAATCAGGCGAAATGATTACGGGATCATCACTGCATTAAGAGAGGCAAAGTAATCTTATTACATGACCGTTCGCATGTGGGTTAAGAGGTTAATACTTCTCATCCCAACCATTCTACTCTGTGACACAGTTTATAGCTGAATAGTAGCGTCAGTTCTTTAGTATCATCAGTAGAAAATATTAAGATTTCGGAAGAAAAATAGACCAAGTTTGTAAGTAGTTCAATAAATTACAAATAAAGCTTGAAAATTTGAAAAATAAATGTGTAAATGTTGAACACATAATAATGGTACAAAAAAAATCGATCTTAATTGGTCATTAAATTGAGATGTTGTTAATGAAATGATTTTAAAACCTCTTGGTACTGCCAAGTAGTAGCTACAATTACTACATCCGATTAGAGAAAATACTGTTAGTCGCTCAAATTAAGCTGATAAGTTATGATGCACACTAAATTGAAAAATGCAGTTTCATGAAGAACTTAAAAACCATATTTTCTGAATTAATAAATTAAAAATATCTAAATTTGCTTTATTCTGCACTCTGAGTATTATTTTTCGACATTCTGAGGGTGTATTTGTAGAAGGAATTTGAAGTAAGGATTTTACGAACCTGTTTTTGAAAAGTGTCTAATCGATTTTATTTACTCAATAAAAACTTGCATCAATATGTCACTGTATTACGATGGCTACATTTGCTGATGATACTGTGATTATAGCTGTCGGAGACAATAGTGAAGAAGCCTCACGAAAATTACAGCAGGCAAGTGACAATATAAATAAATGGACACAAGCTTGGAAAATAAGAATTAATGAAAGTTAATCTGTACATGTGCAGTTCACCTATAAACAGACCGTACAAGCACCAATAATATTAAATAATACTATCATTCCATAGAGCAACAACGCAAAATATCTAGGAATGAATCTTGACGCAATAATTTGCTGGAACGAACATATAAGGAAGAAAATAAAAGATCTGGAATTGAAATAAAGGAAAATGTAGTGGCTAATTGGAATAAAATCACAATAATCAAAACATAATAAATTGCTATTATATAAACAAATGCTGAGACCTATGTGGATATATGGAGTTCAATTATGGGGATGTTCTGCAAAGAGTAACATAAATAAAATACATATTTTTCAGAACAGAGTCCTGAGAGGTATTGTGGGCGTACTTAAATACTATACTTACCTACATCGAGATCTTCAGATACCCACAGCCAGTGAAGAAATCAAGAGAATTGCAAGGGGACATGAGAAAAGACTCGAGAGAGATATTGCAGCTTTTGGACGCAGACATAGTGTTGTGTAGTGAGGTGCATATATTAAAAAATTCAGCAGTGACATGTGTAAACATTATTTCACCAGGAACTGATAGAGGGCCGATGGGTCCTCCTAGTTATATACCTAGATTTAAGTTCAATCATAAAGACGACATAAAGACATTGTGTAAACACATAAACATTGACAAAAATTGTGGGTTAAACGGGAACGACTAGTAACAATGTATTAATTAAATAATAAAAAAAATATGTCACTATGAAAATGTGAAATTTCCATCAATATCTTGTATATCACTTTTAGTTATAACGGTTTTAAAAAAGTTTCGAAAGGTGCTTTCGCAATTTTGAGATGTAATAGCGAGACTGAATACAAATCTGATTTTTCTTGACTTAATTACAAGATAATATCGACAGAATTTATTGTTAGTCTATAATAATTCTATGACTACTCCAAGATCTATAACTGCTATCTATATATAATATTTTATGAATATTATTTTTGACTCGTTTTAAAAAATATTAAAAAATTACTAAAACAGGCAAGGTAAAATAAGTTTCTTGTTAAATAATAATATATATTTCTGCTTTTGCATAAAGTAAAACTGAAAATGCTCAATTAAGTCAGATCATCGAAAAAGTTATAATCGAATGGTAGTGAAAGAATAGAAATTCTACAATTGCTGGTCGTTGTCTTGCGTAATATGAATCAATTAAAATTTCCCCAGACTAGGCAATTTACTTTTTCTTAGTTTCTATGTTCCATTATCCGAATTAAACTGCCTTCGTAACTTATAGACGAAGTTTTCGGTAATTGA
The DNA here is from genome assembly GCF_030347505.1 of Rhynchophorus ferrugineus. Classification (NCBI taxonomy): domain Eukaryota; kingdom Metazoa; phylum Arthropoda; class Insecta; order Coleoptera; family Curculionidae; genus Rhynchophorus; species Rhynchophorus ferrugineus. The sequence continues at coordinate 17,099,789 of NW_027472585.1, read as the reverse complement.
TGGTGTTCATTAGTTCTTTTAGTTTTAGAATTAGAAACCAATTTGTATTTTCTTAGATATATAGTGCATTGAAAATGTTAGGCTTACCAAGTAAAAATAACGTAAAAGTTAATGCAACTATTTTTAAATTATGGTGACAGGAAATTAAGTGAATAATTATTGAAATTCAAGTAAAAAAATTACCTTTCCTGTATATAATAATATTTTTCTATATAATAACATTAATTTATAATAAGGAACAAATATCATAAATATATTTACAGAAGAGCAAATATCATTTCATGCATATCATATATAATTTTGGTGACTCTTATTTATTGACCCTAAAAGGTGAAGAAAATACAAAAGTATAATAACGAGAGTGGCACAGAGTTAACTGAGAAACTTGAATGTTGGCACGTCTGAACTGAATCAGTCAGTGACTGAATGATCCAAAGTACCTTTCAATAATATCTCAGATCAATGTCCCGGGTTTGTCAGATAATCGTTATCGTTTACTGATAAACGGTCCAGGATGAACAGAATTTGTGCTTTAAATATTCAAGGGAACTGCTGTTATAACATAATAACGGGTACAATGTGTAATTACATCACCTTAATATACATTTCATATCTTAAAGGATCCAGTCTTCTACCTCTGAGGAGCACTATCATCATCACCATCAATTCACAGCCGGTGTTCTGAGAGAAAATCTGCTTCTCCATCAATACCTATCGGTACTCTAAGACTTGTAATTGTTTTTGCCAAATTTCGCTTAAATTTTACCAAAAGATGTCCCAAACTTCTTCCTTAATAGGATGCATTATTTCTCGCATCTTGTTCTGAATGTTAATCCTTAAGCCTTAAATATCATATAAACAAAGCTTCCAGCGTACAGATGTCCTAATTTGGGAGCCATATAGAATATGCATGCGCAGATAATTAGGCTACGTTTTACCTTTTTTTCATCAATGCGGCGAATCTGCTCGAACATTATATTCAGATCTTTACTTGCAACTAGAGTAGCAAAAGAACCTGCAACTTATAGGTTATTACCTGCAGGTTAATTCAGTTTACTATTTCAGCGGTAGATGATCTCAAGTATTTAAACCCCTTCAGTTGTTTCATCTGTATCCCGTTTAGGTTTATAATATCAGGTAATCCTCAATTATTTGGTATTTCCTACATTAATTCTCAAGTCGTATGTTTGATTCGTATTTATTTTCAGAAATACTTTTGCGACCTCTGATATATTTTTTCAATATTGGAACAATTATTGCTTTTTGTCCAAGCTGATGGTACTCTCTTCGATTGATAAATATACATAAGCATTACATGAAACCACTGAAATAATGTTCCTCCGTCAGCCTTGACCATGTCTGTTGCCTACTGATTTACTGATTTTATTGCTGGTTAGTAACTATGTTTATCGGAGCTACTAAATCTTTTGGTGAGCCTTTGCATGAATATGCCGCTATATTGTTCAAGACATTTATCGTGGGATAAAGGTTTTATCAGCTCCTTAAATATTATTGTTGGTATATTTAGTTTCATAAGTGATACGATATTCGCGCTATATAAAAACTCCCATCTTAACGTATATCTCCGGATCGATTCACATACATTATATGTAATACCCATATTGGGCAACACTAATACCATTTTAAGCTATTAACGCTTTATAGAAAATTTTAGTAAGCTCTTGATGAATAGAAAAAATACTTAAATTTAAATATTATCACATTTAAATACATTTAAATAAAAACTTCCACAAAAAGTTTTAAAGCAACTGTAGCACAAGTATCAATACAGGAAAACACTCTGTCCTCAAGAGACATCAAATTTGGGATATTTCGAAATTATTAAAATAGTGAGCATACAAGCCACTCTTTTAAGAGGCTTTCTTTATCTTAGAACAGCTAAATAGAGATAAATAGGAGCATCTACACGAGGCTAGATAATATTAACATCGGCCCTGAGCATTAAGGCATCGTAAAAGTTTTCATTTAATTTAAATAAAACCAAAAGGAAGTTTATAATTCGAGTTGGGTGTGTTTGTGCTGGTGCAAAGCCCATGAAAGCTTTTTAGTTTCATATCGAGTTTCATATGCTGTTGCATTTATATTGATAGTTTAAAAGAACTGCTTTACTGGTCTCGTTTTTTGTAACATACATTCGATTCCATCAAGGTTTTTTATTTATTTTATTCGTAATATCATTCGAAATTTCGTTGTTATATAACAAAAATTTAATAATAAGTTGTATATGAACATTGTTTCTAAATAATTTATTGAAATGGTCCCTAAATATTAATATATAAATTAACAATTTTGCCAAACTATTTAAAATCTATTTACGAGAAATATAGTATGACATGAATAATTTATTGTGACTACAGCCCTTCACACTGAATATAGTACATATATAAAAATAATTAAAAAGAATTATATTTCAGTCTCCAAAATATATTAAAAATAACAAAATCAATTAAATCAATTAAGGAAAAAGGGTTGAGTCAAAATAGTCAAAATAGTTAGCATTTAAATAGCTGGAAATACAAGAACTTAAAACCAATGATTTATATTAACTTGCTGTCTCTTGTCTCTTCTTCAATGTGTCTAATCGAGCTTATATAAATCGAAGGTGTTATTTTCGACAATGGCTCTTTCCAGAAATCCAGACAGTTCTGGTTTGAATATCCGTCTTGACCTGAATATCTACTGTAATAATTCTTTGCAATACCCCATATCAATACTATTGGATTAAATATGCAGTGATAGGGAGGAAGATGTAATATTCTGTGGCCATAATGTTCAGTAATCTGATCTACCATGTATCTTTATCTGGCTTATTTCTAAAAAGTAAATTACATAAAATGCAAATAAATATTTCATATATATTTACCGAGTAACAATTTGAAATAGTTCATTCTTTAACATGATTTCCTCGAAACTAATTTTATGTACTTTAAATCATTCCTTAATTGTCGCCTTTGTTGATGTACTTGTTGGAATTTTCCCCACCAGTGTACCATATATATGGTAGATATGGTGCATTGTACATAACAGTAACTGATGGTTCTCCAAGTTCTTTTGCCAAAAGCTGATTTTCAAACTACTGCAAAAACAATTTATGGCTCATTTCTTCATGGTAGTTACCCTAGGACTCAGAGGAAAATACTAATTCTGCACCAGGAATAAAGCATTCCTGTTACCAGCATGAAGAACTATATGTCTGCAATGAATTATTAATAAATGTTATGGCTAACAAGACCTAATCGATAGATATTCCAACATTTACCCTTTTCCATCAACTTTTTTTGTATTTACACTATATTTATTATCATCTTGCCATGAGCAACACCATGTACCATTCTGAAATATTTAAGTCTCATTTAAATATATTGATCATAAAATAATTGATATAATATGTTAATTCTTTCTTGATTTTGTTATATGTTTTTAAAAATGGTAATCTTTTAAAAGCAATCTCTGGAAGTTCCATTAAACCACTTCGTGGGTTATCTTTACACCATTTAATTCCTATATTACCCAACAGCGTATGAAGTGATGTTCCACATCCCTCAAATAGCTATATATGTTTTGGCTTTTTATGGATACTTTCCAGACTAACAATTTTCTCTAAAATAATTGTATTAAATTATGTTTCAATTGAAAAAACTACTTACTGTTTTATGCATTTCATATATTTGATCTCTAATACAGCTAACAAGGAACTGATCTTGATTCGTCACCTCTTTCGCATAAACACGATTTCTTTTTGGTGAATTTAAGGTTATATTGTTTTTTATTTTTTGAGATATTTTAGTAACCGTACCCGTATAATATTCAGTGCAGCTGCAACGCGCAAAAAATGTTTTCAATAAAGTTTCAATAAATTTGCAGACGTTTGACAAACGGACAACTTTTGCAGGCTCTTTCGGTTACATGATCGAACTTCTCTAACAGCATTCTATCTCTTTATAAAAAGAATAAAATGCGAAGGATAATATAGTCTGGCTGTAAAACGAATTTACAACTTTAGACAGACACATATTGACACACATGTTACTACTGTTTTGAATTGACTATAAATACATTATAAGTTTTGCAGAATCAAATCCTGAGAAGTATAATATGCGCACGCAGATACTGTAAGACTCAGTCCTTACACCAAAACCTTTAGAGACTGTCACTCATGAAATCGAGAGAATTGAAAGAATACATCAGGAGAGACTCCAGTCTCGTGTAAATGTGGAAGAATTACAACTCTTGGGTAACACGATAATAGGACACATGCTTAAAAGAATCAAACCATATCATCTTGCGTTGTGTAGTATAATGAGGTTCATTTAATAGAAAAACAGCAGTGTTAATACATAAACATTATTACAACAGACACTAAGTTAGTGCCTATAGTTCTTCCTCGGTTATATTTATGTTATTGTAAAGACAAATTTTAGGTGAGTCGGTAACGACCAGTTACAATAAAAAAATTAAAATTTCTTAATTATTCATAACATAATTAAGACGACTCAGGTACCATTCAATTATAATCATGCTTACTGTATATTTTAACAAAACACAAAAACAATAATAAATTAGGAAACAATGAAGACGATTCTTAAATTTTCTTCTCTAAATACCCGGCCGACGAGAATCGTATTTTCTATAGGCGATAATCGAACAAAAAAAAAACGACTCGAAAACAGCTTGAACCTGCAGCGCCGCCCGGAATATTAAGTTCGCACCTAAAGTTTCGCGGCGAACTTCCATCGTCTGGCCCTCAAAAGCAGTTTCGCTCGCCTATTCTCTTGTTCGCATCCGCGCTCAAAACTGAGTTGTTTCGTAAAGTTTGTCGGCCACCGAAGATGATGAATCAATGAGCTCGGAATTGCGGAAGTGTGGTGTTGCGAAGGGTGCGGAGATCGGGAAGGGGATGGTTTGATTTTAGTCCGAGTTCTTAGCGTACAGTAATCAGAAGGTAATTTTAATTTATTTGAACTAATAAAGTCTAAGGGAACAAACACTGTTCTGGCAAACTCGGCGAAAGCACACTTTGTTTTGAATTGGAGTTGAACATTTTAATCTATATTTCTTTGTATATCTCTCTGCGATGGAGAAATTAGAATTATGGATTTAAAAAGCTAATATATGTTACGATAGTAACGATAATATACACCAAATTTATATAAGAATTATGTCAAAGTATATGTTTACATTCTTTTACATAAAGACATAGTAATGAATTATTTTCACACAAAGTCTAGAATCATTTTTGTATATGTCATTCATCTCAAATCAAATTCTTTATCGTTCAGGTCATCGTATTGTGGACTTGTTTCCAGTCAATACATCATTAATTTTACAAAACAATAAATTATTTACCTATGTTCTTGTATAAAAATATATTCTTAGGGTATTATTACCTTTACTATTACTTCTAGTACAATTGTATGTTATTTATTTCATATACTTTGTAATATTTTACCGTTTTTAAACCTGCAGTTATTTCGGGGTAAAATTTTGGTAAATGTTGTTTCTATTTGATGTTGAAAATGTTTCCCTTACAAATTTGGCAGATAATATTCCCACTATACACAAAATTTATGTTGTTTGGGTGTTTTTTACTTTTGTTTGGAGTTTTAAAAATGTAACCATATTTGTATTCTTCCATATTTTAAAACCAATATATGTTAGAACACTAAGAAGAACACAATTTAATTATTATTGTAATAGAGTTATTAACTCTTCACAAAATCTATATATTCTAGATTTTATATTGTTTTCACTCTATCGACAGTAAAGTATATCATAACCGATTATATATACTGTAGACACAAAAAGGGAGTGCAATTGTGAGCATGCGTTAGAGAGGGAATTCCCTTCTGATCACTGTTCACTCTCGTTACTTTGAATATTGGAAACAGAATATAGCATTTTGTCGACTTTTTTATTCTTCTAGGGCTTTCATATTACATGTCACATATTATAGTATTGTCATAGAATAACATACAAGGGATGCAAGGGAATATTTGAATAAGGTGTTAACCCACCCATTTGATTTTAAAACAACTGGAATTCTTCGCGGAAAAAATTCGTATAGTCGCGGAATGGTTTTCAAAGGAATGTTATACAATTGATCCAATGATGTTGAAGTTGGAAATTTACTACTCACTCTCTTCTACTACTCATATGACTTCGCCATTGAGGATGTCGAGATATTAACTTGTAGTAATCGGACCTGTGATGTGAATAATATGAATTGCCAACCAAATATTATAACGGAATCTCTCGCATGCTGATTTCCTTTGCAGTTTTCTACATATAAACTCGGTCCAGTCCAGTAACAATGATTCATGACGTATTTTACAATCAAGATTTATAGTCGTTGCACCGCTTTTCTCGCAGTCTAACCTGGTCTTCCGTTATCTCCGTTCCCACAATAATAACAAAACAGTAGTTTTATCAGACATATTGATAATAAATTAACATTTTAAGCGTTTAATAATAATCAATCAAATAAGAACAATGCACGACAATTTTCGGCATAAAATGTTATAAATAATTGCACTAGGCTCCATATATTTAGTGTTAAACAAATAAACAGAATATTAACATAGAAATACGTGAAGTTTACATAAACATAATTGCCAGGAGATACAGCCCTCTGCTATATATAAATATAATAATAATAATAATAATAATAATTAGTATTACCTTCGGTATAATTTTGGTATTGTGACATAAGACTGGATTTATACCCTGAGTGTTATTATCTAAAACCAACACAATTTGCTGATAAAAGTAATACTTCGTTAGCTTTCTGTAAAAACAATATACAAAAGCTCGATATGATTAATTTTATATATAATGATAGGTTATTAGGGATTTTTAATTTCATCTACGTATTTCTTAAATAGAGCCGAAAATGTCTTTCAAATATTCAATGCTATCTATCTTCCAAAAACAGTGTTTAATTTTTTATTTCTGCGCTTATGTTAGATACCTAACAGTTCCTAGATCAAGGACATTAATCGACTAATATTGATCATAACTTCACAAAAACATAGATAAGCGATGAATGTACTCTCCTCTATGTTATACACACATAAAATGATACAAAAACAGACAAACTATTGCCAATTAAGCAGGGCGAAAATATGATCTCAAGGCCTACAACAGAGGGACCAGGTAGAACAATTCTCCAGTATCATCTAATGAGTTTACACTCTGTATTATTACACGAATAACATTAGTTACCTCGTAATAACAGGTACTCACAATAACAGTTCTGTGACAGTTGACAGTAATAGACAATTATAATTGAAGTTTATGGTTGACCGCAACAGTTAATAACAAGATGGTATAGCTAAGAGTGATGTTTCAAAATGACTAGAATACTGAACTAGAATATGACTAGAATCGGAATACTCAAGCAAGAATAACCAGGTAATTAAAGCTGTCAACAGATATTAAAACCTAGTTGGCTATAATATTTGATATGCCTCCTAAACTGAATATTAATCAATCTGAATTTTGATCAATAAAAATTGTATAAACGTATACGAATATGTCAGTCATTAGGTTACAACGTAGTAATTTTAAGTAACGATACCAATATTGAACAAAGGAGTGTTTATTTTGATATACGAGAAGACCGTCACCATATAGAGCACACACATTGTAATATAAACTAAATATTAAACAAGATAATTACTTGTACCAATACGGACAAAACAATTATTTATATATTTTTATAAGCAAATATGTAAAAGTGTAAATGATAATTGCAGATTTATTATTGAGTTTCTGTAAAACTTATATGACGAGGGTTAGCTACATTTCGTATGTATAGTCAAATATATTTATAAACAATTTTTAATTTTTAATTCTCTAAAATAATTTATCAGAGTAATGTAAAATAAAATAGAACAGCAAATATACATGTAATTAATAAATAAATTAATAAATGTAACGTTGTCTATTTACATCGATATTATTAGTTGTATTTAGTAACTTAATTTTTTTAAACAAATAAACAGTTATATCGTTGCAAAGAAAGTATTGTATTAATAATGTATAGTTGTAAACAAGATATGCGTGTTTAGATATTAGTTAAATATGTCGTTATACTTATTAAATGAAATATTTTCAAAAGATGAAAGAAAGCTAATCTGATATAATTAGGTGTAATAGAAATAAAATATTTTATAACGTTTAATATGAAGATATGACTAAAACAGCCCTTTCAAAATGTATTGACTTTTTGTTTATTGAGCAGTTTCCTAATTTGTTGAAAATATAATAACTGTATTTAATTCTAATTATTTTTGGATATTCCAGTGTCGGCGGAACAACTTCTGCTGATTTCAATATTAAACTTACGCCCACTTTTTTCGATAGTTTAAGGTCAAAGCTGCGTAAAGAAAAAGAATAAACCTTTTTATTTACGAACTTACGTACGAGCTCATAAGAGATGCCGTTAGGTTTATTATTTTTTATTTACTTTTGAAAATCATTTTTAGACTTTTTTACTTTTAATGTTCATATTCATAATTGTTAAACTTACATGGGATCATCGATATTGACACCATAAAATAAAGAACCTTCTAGAGCGGTAATACCCAAAGCATCGTTTTGCATTTGCCAGGTGTTTGTCGGCTGTAAATATACTCCTCTTATTTTTTTGGGTCTACTTGTGTTTTTTTCGGCCACAGTATAAATCCATACCTTGCATAGCATAAAAAGCAACAAAGTTGAGTGTTCCTTCATTTGAAGCCATAACTGCATCAATCTGGATAATGTTTGAACCAGGAGTTAACTAAATTAACTGATTCTATCTTTCATTATTGTTCTGCGTGCAGCTATCATCAACCGTAACCAAAAGTTCTTTAGTAGGTTTTTAATAAATGTGCCTTATCATGTCATGTCTTTATCATTGTTATCATCGTGTAATTTTGTCAATACTTTAAAAAAATTAATAAATGACAAAAAATATGTTGGATTACAATGGACCCTTTACCCATACTAAATATCATTAAATTCTATATTTCGGAACATGTCCTAAAACAGCATGAAAAGAAAACCTTGGATATGTAAGAAGAACTTCTTAAAATTAAATGGGGATCTTTATATTATACGTGATACCTAAGATTTATCAACACTTTCGAGGAAACAATAAGTTAAGATGCCGTAATCGTTTAAATCTCGCTTAATGACGACTTTTCTCGTGTCATGTATCTCGATATTGTTCGCCTGTCAAAATTTCGGGCGAACCGTATTGTTCTCCGTAATGCCGTCTTTCTACATTTACGGAACTGTCATTACGCAAACGTTACGTCATGCATTCATCATCCGCTTCGAAGGTTTTATGTTACGAGAGGCTCCTAAATAATTTACACGTACTTTTGGGATTGAGCGCGGCGCCGAATGGGAACGAGATATGGACTAATTCTCCTTGACGTCATCGTGAAAGAGATCGTTAGATCGTTTGGGAGATTAGGTGTCAGTGGAAGTTCGGTTTTTTTGGCCACTTCGAGGCCTCGACCGAACATTAGCCTCCTTTTGCTGACCCGCAAACACGTATCATTACCTCGGTGGCTCATCGGAAAATAAAAAGAGGACGCGCCGTGTCTTTTTACGGTTTTCAATCGAATTTAAGAGGCTGTGTGAATTTTTGAATTATTGCCCTTCTGAATTTGTAACAAAATTGAACTATTGATTAAAGTACTTTAGTTTCCTAAAAAATAAATTATTCGTAGTTAATTATTGGTTCAACATTGGTACATTTAATTCAACAGATATATTTGAAGATTATAATAATAGTTATAAATACGTGTAATGAATATTTTACTATTTATATTTGAATTTTCCTTTAGAAACGTTGACGCTAGTAGGGCGAGCACATTTGTAGAGCTGGAGCTGTGTAAAGGCTATGATATCTAGTATTTAATTATATATATATATATATATATATATATATATATATATATATATAATATATAGTTTAGAATTATAAAAGCACTATAATTAAAATTTATAGTAACGATCAACAAATATGTAACTACCTGTAAAAACGGAATCAGACTGTGGTGTTAAAAAATTTTTGTATGTACCTGAAGAACACTTTTTATTTGGTCATGCTGCTCAATCGTGTGGCTTGCATTGGCGACTTGGCACCAGCCACTAAATAAAAAATTATATATAGCATTTATTTAATTATTAGCAATTACAAGCAAATTAGTAAAAATTAGCAACTAATTATTACAGGAATGAATTGCCCGCAATAAGTAATGATTATAGTGAGAATTGTTTCGCGTTACCCTCCGTAAATACCAGATTTCACTTCCAGTAACTACAATTGTAGCAGATTTCTACAATTGTAGCAGACAACAAAAGTATTGAATGTCGACAATATAATTTTGAGCCTTCCCTTATTAGCATAGCTTCGTATTTTCATCAGTAGATATCGTCCAATTCTCTTGTTGGAAAACTTCTTCGGTAGCTCCTTATTGTAAACTGCCTCTCGAGCCCTTTAATTTGTTAATTAATCAACTGAATTAATGCAACACTTTATATTACTTTAATTGTTATATTTACACTAACCCTAATTAAATGAACAAAGGCGAGCTTGGCTACTTTGGATGTTTCTATCTAGAGTTTGAATATTTTACGCTTATACGAGGATTACTATTTGTATTTCGGGAATATGAAAAAAAAAACTAATAGTTAAGCTGCGAATATATTTTTATTGTTGTTCAAAGTACTCGACATGATGATCGATAACTATACGTTTAAATCAATTTTCAAAGCATTTATTCCATTCCGAATGAGGTATCTTCAAAATATTACTTTTGAACACTTCAATAGCTTCTTCGGGCAATGAAATTCGTTGACCACACAGCTTATTCTTCACGGATGGGAATAAAAAGAAGTTATTGGGTGCCAAATCAGGGCTGTACGGCGGATGACCCATCAATTCGGTGTTTTGAGTGCTCAGTTTCTTGTTTGAGCCGATGTGTGAGAATTCGCATTCTCATGATGAAGAACAATCCGACGTCTCTTGTTTGTTTTCCTTATTTCATCGAAGATTGCTGGCAAACAAATGGTTGAGTAGCAATCAGAATTTACTGTTCTACGATACTCACTGTTGCAATATACTAGAACCACCTTTGTTCTCGAACTGATCAATCGCGGTACAAGCACGAATTTCTTAAGCATTTATTTTCACCAATCGACATGAGCCTTTTTTTGAGCGATTGTCAAAGTGTGTGGGATCCAACGCGAACATTAGGGATGCCTCAATCTCACAATAGGTGACATAACGATCTTGCTTAATCATTTCGCACACAGATTCGACGTTTTTGGCACAACAGACGATTTTGAATAACCTACATAAAATTTGTCGGACAGCGAACTACGACTACGATTGAATTCATTAAACCAGCGATACACGTTGGTTTTTAATGGATCTTCATCGCCAAATCAAAAGTCAAATTAAATTGAATGATGCAATTTTTGTTGTAATAATCCCCGTAGAAAATCGTAAAAAATCATTGCACGAAAATGTTCACGATTCAGTTTCATTTTTTGTCGCGACGAAACTTTCAACTAAATATAAAATAAACAAATAGCGTCCCTGAGACAAAATGCTCTGAGTGCGTATATCAAAAATGTCAAACTTTACGATGGAACCGTCAGATGGACTCACATGACAACAGTGTTGCTAATTCCCGAAATATAAATAGTGACACTCGTACTGGTCCATTAATAAATATGCCTAGGTCTTCAGGTGGAATAATAAAGGTCGCAAAACTGTTAAAAAATTCCAGACAGTAAGAATTGACTAGTCGCACAGATATATGGCTAATTCCGAAAATATTGTAAAAAAATTGTAGGTTGGTCAACAACGAATTATAGCGATATATTAATTTGAAACACTTATTTGTCATCGGAGCTTATTAAACTACATATTAGATGCAGTTAAAGTGAGAAAGAAAAGAGAAATTTATGACAGTCAACTAACAATTAACAAAACGTGCTTTAGATATCTTAACACATCAGGGCATATCCTCAACAGATGTTATTAGCCAAATTCCCGATGTACATGCTCTATAATTATGACGATACAAATTCATATCCCTCCCCCTTCGCTTTGTTATTTCGCGAAATGCACTTGCGGTTCGAAACAGATCCCGAAGCTTCATTATTGTCCGCGCGCGTGTATTGTTGCTTTTACGAAATTGCTTTTCTGTAACAGACCTCAAACGCATACCGGAAACGACGACAGAGAGAGAAAAAAGAAATATATTAAAACTGCATCGGACAAAACGGTTATAACCGACCAATCTCATTCCCATTCAACAAGCCGCACAACAGCGACGACGACCGACGAAAAAAAATTAACGGGAACCGTTTGACAAATGTCTGTTTCTGAAAAGCTCATTTGAATGCCCCCGTCTCCGGCCTTTTTCTTGGCTCTCCGTTCCTCCAACTTTGATGGTGTTTATCGGCTGGAATACATTAACTGCAGCTCGTTGCTTTCCTATCGAGTTCTCCGGATTTGTATGGTAATTAAACGAACCAATGAAAAAACATAAGAAAATCAAGTTCATACACTTGTCATCTACAGGGTTTGCGTTATAAGCGCCCCTTGATTTTTATTGGAAAATGTATTAAAACAACTTTTCTTCTATTGACATAAACTATTTAAGATTATTGTTGCATTGTAATTTGAGTTATTTATATTTAAGAAAATCGTTTAAATTTGAGTTTACGAAAATTGTAATATTTTATTATTATTAGACCATTTAACCGTTTTTCGTAATTTTTGTGACATGGGAAAAGAATTATGACTTGTGACAACATAAAACATTCGCATAATATCGAATGTCTGATGAAACTAAGCCAATCAAGAAAAGCACCGAGTAAACAGAGCACACATGTCCAACAAAAAGTATATCCCATCGGCTCGTTGTCGAGTGTTTCGGATAGTGAGGATTCAAGTACCGAGGCTAGAAGAAGCATGTCAGAAGTTAGACCTAGTACAGGACTCCTTATGATGCCTATAACCACAAACATCAAGAAGACCCGAAATCGTGAAATTTACGTGAATTCCTTAAGAGTTCGAAACGCACGTGTTCTATCGGCGTGACATTAATCAGCATTAAGGAGTTGACAAGAAAAACTGTTAAAGAATTTATAATATTTTAATAAGAAAATGTAAAAATAAATAAGAATTGACTTGCACCCAAAAAGAATATTAGAATTAGACAGAATTAAGGAAAGGGAATAATTAAGAGAATTAATACCAAAATGCAGCGTATACAAACAAACGACAAAGTTTGGCACGACTGCCTAATATACAAAGCCATCGAAGCAGGTTTACTCGAAGACCTGATAATTTTACTGCGTTCCTTTTTGTTGGAGAGGTCCTTTCAAGTAAAGACCGATAATACACTCTCCAGTCCCAAGGTTCCCCATTTCCCCCAGCATTATTCAACCTCTTCAAATATTCCAATGAAGAAAGATGTTGAAACCGCCCAATACATAGATGACATAGTTTTCTTAACCAGTTCCCTTTCTGTAGATGCCGCTCAGAGAAAATTTCAAATGCATTTGCATTTTCAATTTAATGCCACAGTTTACTGGTTAAATTTCTAGAGGTTGCAAATCAACCCACAGTGCTTAACCCTCTCATCTGTAGAAAAAGTAAATTTCCTCCGATGATTAAAGTTTTGCTCTACAAGCTGCTTGTCAGATCGGTCATGTTATATGGATCTAACACTTGGTGTCGGTTTGTCAGGCCGGAACTAGTGGAAAAGCATCAGGTAATGCAAAATAAACTTCTCAGGCAAACTCTGAATCCGCCGCGAATCCGCGAATGGTTTATCAGAAATACCTAAAAAATTTCATGCGCCTTCACGGAATAAGAAGATACAGAATTGATAAGAAAATGTATAAGAATTGACTTGCACCCAATAAGAACATTAGAATTAGACAGAATTAAGAAACGAGAATTATTAAGAGAATGAATACCAAAATGCGACGTATACAAGAAAGAATTACTGAAGAATTGAACCAGAATACTAGAAGCAGTAAAATGTCAAAAGGCAAAAGAAATATCGAATCAGAATACGAATGAACTGAAAATGATATTTCGAAAAGTATCAACAACGTAACTGCATTGTCAGACAAAGAAGATATTTTCAGTGGCATATTGTGGCTGATGATGAAATATGGGTCTACTACCAATATACCAAAGCCAATGGGTTACTCAAGAAAAACCATCCATATCGAGAACGAAGCTATATTCATATATGCAACATTCATGGCCATAAAATATGCCTCTCCATATGGTGGAATCTATGAGAAGTATTATAGAATAAGCTAATAAAGCCGTATTAAATTGCTACTGAAGATATCTACCATTGTCAAATGAAAAATTTAATGACTTATTGACACAAAAATAGATCTGCAATAGATTGACAAGCGCAATGTCTTTTTATTGCTTGACGATGAAGTTTTCTAATCGCGTCCACACTTTGGAAAAGATGTGAAAAATATCACATTCTGCTAAACCCAGCTTTTCACCAGACATAACACTATCTGATTACCACTTATTCACATCGATTACGCATGGTTTCGAAATTCTGTCAAATCCACATTGTTTTTTTTTCACACGGTATCACTATGTACCAGAGAGATGAGAAAAGTTATAGAAAATCACGGGAAAAGTTTAAATTAATACATATTTTTCTATTTTAAAGTGAAAACATAACCAATAATACTGTAGCGACCTTGAGGCATGTCGAATTTTACATCGTGGAATAACGGTCTACAAAATACCCAGAAATATAATCCCAGATGTTGAACACGGGCGGGGTGCTAGCAGCGCCAATTAGAACCCAACAACGAATAATAGCCGGCGACCCCGAGACGTTTATCTGGGATGTTATTGAAGGGTATTTCGGTCATTCAGTGCTCAACCCTCGTTTGGTTTAGACGTGCCACCATCGACTGCCCAAGCCTCGTCACCAGGTAACACCGCTGCCATCCGTTTTATTATTTGTATTTTTCAAATTTTTTTATATTGCCAATAAATAACGGTTACATAATGTAAATACCACTGTTTCATTTCGTTTTACCTCCATTCACCGAGCCACATCATTTACCTTAAAATACAAATAAAATTGTAATAATATAAATACTAATATAAAAAAATAAACACTAATAATGTTTAAATAAATTATGTTTTAAAAAAACGTACAGGGAAAAATTGTATTCAGGAAGCATGTCAAATTGCCGAGGTTTTATAGACTAAGGCACACCTCCAAAGTATATCCAAATCGGTACGTTAAGTGTATTTGTTATTATCAAGAGGATTATGCTTTGGTGGAAGCTTCTAATTCAATTCAAGGAAATAGTTTTTGGTTATTTTCCGAGCTAAATTGGTTTTGCGAAGACTTAAAAAAGGATAAATCAATAGTAGCACTGCGAGAGGGTCATTGGGTTGGGTGCAGGAGATGCAGACAGAGGGAAGGATTTCTTTGAAGCGCGAGGGTTTGGGACTTACCAGTGCTTTTTCGACTCTTACATTTCAAACATAAATACAATGGGACAATACGCCCCTGTAATAAGAACCATGTAAGTCGAATTAGAAAAACTAAAGTTAAAGCTAGCCTTTGTTCACTTTAACACACTTTTGTAAACAGCAAATAAATTCCAGTGTTTACTTTATGCATTACAATAGAGTCAGAATTAGTCAAAGGATATTTAAAAACATTAACACATGTGAGAGAGTCCCAAAAGATGTTTTTACCCACAGAATATTTCTCCAATATAGGTAGGAGAACAAAATCATATACAGTAGATCTTTAGTGTTATTTTTGAAATTTTAGTGATATCTGTATTTATGTTAAAATAAAATACATAGCAGTGTTGCACTAAAACAGTCAATATATCCACGATCGATCGATTTTGACTGTTTTTTAGGTTCCCACTGAATTGGAAGACGTCCTGTCAATCTTCGTTCACTGGTTGCGTATTGTAAACTCATATATCCATGTCTTGTAGCTACTAATGAGCAAAAATGCATTTATTCTCTGGGTCTAGCATGACTTCAGAGATCTTTATGATATCGATTTTCTGAAGAATATTCAAATATATTGACAATAATCAATAATCATGTGGCATACGAAAAATATCTCTAAACTTAAATGTTTACTTTCAATTATCAGTTCTTCCACTTGCACTGTGTTAACATTAACTGTAAAGCTAACAGGCTCCCAACACCAAGGAAATCGCATCTTGAGTGTCGGCTGAATAAACTGTACCATTCATATGTTCGTGTTTTTAACAAACTCGATTCACTGAAAATCTTCAACAATATTTTCGGCCATCTAGTATACCAAATTAATAGAAATGTATAATTTTAACCTTTTTTTAGTTTCATCCTTTGTAAAAATCACAAGACGCTCTTGAAATGGGCAGACATAGTTAAGATTTAGAAGCAATAAAGTTGTGTCACCTTATTATTATTATTAATAAATTCTCAGCATCTTCTTGATTCAAAAGACCAATTATTATAGTACCGCCTATTAAAAATGATCTAAATGAAAGGATCCGACGGAGTGATGATAAAGCTGAATTATCCAACCGAATGATATAACATCAACAAGAGATATAAATCCGGTTTATCAGCCCGATGTACTTGAAAATCCATTTGTTCAAAGGAAGTTGCTACAGAAATTTACAACAACCTCAATCTTAAAAATGTTTCTGGAATTAATGATATTTAACCGTGGTTATTAAAAGAATGGCCACGAAAAGCAATAGTCGTGTTGACATATATATTCAACGCCTCTTTGAGACTAAAGCATGTTACTGAATGTCTTAAGGTTGTTCAAATAATTTTGCTTAAAAAGCTGACAAACCAACAAAGCAAGTAGAATCCGACAGGCCTACTTCAGTGCTACCTGCCATATCAAAATTATTTGATAAGCTGCTCTTAAATTTATTAAACCATTTATAGCAATAGCAGATTTCCACTTTGGATTTCGAGATAACCACTCGATAATCGACCAAGTGCACAGAGTAACAGCGGTTGTAGAAAAAGCATTCGAAGGAAAGAAATACTGCACTGCAATATTCATGGACGTTTCAGAAGCTTTAGAACGGGTATCGCATTTGGGTTTAATCTATAAAATGAGCAAACTGCGATATTTATCGCTACGTAATGAACGAAGAGCTGCTCGATGACCTCTAAATCAAATGGATACAGGAAGTCATCTATGATTGCGCCTTAATACATGAAATAAGGTTGCTAAGCTACAGCAATGTGGAAGTTATCGAGCTACTAGACAACACGCAGGAAATCAGAAGATTGAAGCTAACCAAACTATATGAACTTGTTTATTGTATAAGTATATTCTTAACTTAAGTAGATTAGTTTTATTTTAATTTGGGAAATATATACAGATATATTAATACCGTACTGGCCTTGCTTGTGTATTAATTGAAAAACAACAGAACAGTAGTTATAAATTATTATATAAATGAAGATTGTACTGAGCATATCTAATGCAAGATGTAATTAATTAAAAAAATCTTTTAACTAGACTGTATTTGATAATATACTTGCATATACAATTAAACAACATAATATTTTTCCAACAGACGATAACAATAATATACCAGAATATCAACTTTATTAGTTAACGCATCTAAGTACTATAATATCATAGGGTTTTCTTCTGAGGGGGGGTGGGAGGATAAAGTAACATTTCATTAAACGGAATTTAACAGGAACAGAGCTAGGCGTTAAACCTAATTCAAGGACAATTCAATTTCATGAATATTACCAAAAAGAAACCAACAGATGGCCCATCCTACAGTTAAGAAGTAATTTTTCGCTCATCTCGAAAAAAAGTACTCACTCATATATCATATTTAGCACCAAAATAACGGCATGAACAATGTGCGTGAGACTTATTAACTTAATGCCCGTTGGTAATAAGTTTTATGGATTTTGTTTTTGGCCTTTGGCGATGATAATCGTGCAGATAGCATCACAAAAGATGAAAAATTGCCAGCTTATTATGGGCCATTAATGAAGTTTTCGCCGCTCAAAAGCCCGAAGCCTGAATGGAGGGGAGTCTTTGGCTTTGTTTCCTCGGCTAAATAAAGATAGATTTGTCCGTTTTGTGTTCCCGGTCTGTTCTTTTTTTAATTCTCTCTCTTCTCGCTCTCCTTGATAGCGCCAGTTCCGCACCCGAGGTATAATTGCTTATTATTTAGAATTTAATGTTGTTAAAGTTCGTTTTAAAAGAACATTTCTCAAGGTAAAAGCCTTTTACGGACCGAACTCCTTTTCAGTTCGTCGGTAAATGCGTAACAACTGGTTCTTTGGTTATTAAGATAGGGGTTGCCGAACCGGATTATAAAAATTGTTTCATAACCTCACTTAATTTTAAAACCGGCAATTTTCGATACTTAATAGGTTCAAGGAAGTGTTAGTAAGAGTAATGCTTGTATAATATGTTATCGCTTGATTGTTTATTTATAATTAACTGTAATTAATAGTTAAGTATTGTTTTTGACGATTTCTTTTAACATTAAACCCTTTTTAATTGCAAAAACGATAATTAGGGAAACTAGGCATAAGATATGTAGAAAAACAATAATTTCAAAACAATATTAGAGATACATTTAAAATCTGAAATTACTGATTGCATTCATTACAGCTGATTGAGTTGGCTGAGCATGGCATAAATAAACTAATGAATTCGAAACTTGGAACTCAACGTATTTATTTCTTATGTTTCGAGAGACATTTTTTGAAAAAGCATGTATTATATCCTGATGGATAAGGATACAGCTCATAAGTTCCGCGTAAAGCTCAATAATAGGAGCCTGATCGCCACAACAGCATATTTCTAAATGTTCTCCCTTCCATTTTGAATCACGATTCCATTTCTATGTAGTGTAGAATGATTTTGATTATATTTTCTAAGAGCTTTTCCATGTAGTTCATGATGACTCCATAGGATATAACTTCTAGCAGCTTCTCAAGTTACTTCAGTGTGACTTTGATAACATTTTGAATTGCGTTGTTTCAATATTTTATTCCTAACAAATTTCTAAATGAATTCATTCTTATTTTATTGTTCTAGCCTAATTTTAAAAAATCCAATATATCGATGTTTTGTCAACTGTTTTAAATTCAAAAACGTTTCCGTAAGCTTTTTAATTATTACTTCAACAAACCTTGTCCTCACACTAACAAACACAATAAAAAAATTTATCCAATTTCATATATTTCTAAATTATAAATATAAATATATAATATATACATCCAATTTGGACAAGATAACAACACAATAAAAAAAATTATATTTTGAATGTGGATTTCACTCTACATTTGGTTAGAAGTACTCAACGTGCGGGTTTAGTACTCAAACGTGATGTTTTTTTTACAATATTAATTTAGTAAAGGCTTTAAAGAAAATTAAGCCCAAGAAAACTGTAACTGAGCGATGATTAGAAGTTTTCCTAAGCAACATAGATTAATAATATAATTCCCACAAATGAAGTTTATATAAACAGACAACTCAAAGATTGAACTATAAGTAACCTAAAAATGAAACACCTCGACAGCACTTTGAGGTTTTTCAATTGGGATGGTGTAAAAATTTTCAGGGTAAAGTAAAAAGCAAAATCAATTGAAATGTTTTAATAAATAATTTTCTATAACCAGCTTTGTGTCGTAAGACTTCACCAACTTTCAACATACTTGGCGTTCAATGACAATTGTTCTATCGTCGAAAATTGATAGTCTGCTAATTTTCAGACAGCTTTTCATCCGTTTCATTTCATGTTCCATTTTTTTTGGAGTAGTTCCTTGTTTCTTCCATCCAAAAGACTGAATTCGCCACAGAATACCGTAAGGGATTTTTTTACCTTTCATTCGACAGGCATGTCGAAACCATTAAACTTAACAAAGTCCAGATATCCGAAGCATGTAGAAAAATAGCTAAAATAACAATTCGAAAGATTAGCTGTATTTTGATCTTGATTATAACATTTATCCTCTTCTATATGGACAATCTTAAAGAATGGAAATATAGCTTATATTGTGGTTAGATTATTTTAGTTGCTTGATAAACTGATGCCAAGCACTTAAAGTCCTATACTTACTCCAATTGCATCCCATTGATATTGGTTGATATCATCCCATTGATATTGGCATCCCGTTGGTATGTTCTTCGTCAATTCTCAACTCAAATGTTTCTGTAATGTAAAGTATACCGTGAAGAACAGTCGAGGCCGCAAAATCTGTATCAGCAAGTGTAACAAATCAGCAACAATGTCATATTGAGAGTCATTTTTATTTTAAAGTATTTTTCGTATAATTGCTTTCTCTAATATACTGAAAAACGGTGGGGAGACAACAAAACCTTCACGAAGCCTGACTTTGACCTCATATGAATTTGCTGAATAATTCCGCACTCTTATGCATCATGAAATACCCGAAGAGGATTAATAACTTTAGCTGAACATGTTCTATTTCCAAAGCTGCACAGAATGGAGACCAAAAATATACAGTCAAAAATAAAATGGCAATTGCGCACTTTCCACATCTACCGCATCCCTCCATAAACTGGTAGAGAGCAAAAATGCTGTCTACACATGGGAAGTTTTAACTTACCCATCATATAGCTTTTATCTACCTCATCTGACTACCACTCATTTAATACTTTTCTAAAACTTCTATACTAGATCTGAAAATTCTGAGATTCCATCAATTTCTAAGGCATAAGACGTCGAAAAATAACACATCGTCATATATTCTAATGTACACTGTTTGTATAAGGCAGTAACTCATATTATCAACAAGAAATGATGATACGTTTTACATACCTATCGTCATAATTGGGCAGTATGTGAATTACTTATAATTAAAATACGTAATTGAAATATATATACCTAATATGGGTATTTGTAAAAGAGTTAACTTTTAAATATGTTTTTTACATATTTTAAAGTCTCTTCTACCAACTATGGGTTTATCTGGACTGGATCTACAGTTTAACGTGGGCTTCGAACCGCGGTACTCGGCATTAAGCCTACCGAATTGCAAGTGACCAACTTAGAAACCATCCCAGAAGACAGCCGGTCTTACCCAGCCTGGCTACTTGCGTGACTAACAATGATCCCATTGTCAGATTTTACACTCTTGTCTAGGACAATCATAAATATTAATCAATCACAAACATAAATTTACGACCATGCTCCCGCAGGATTCGAACCCGCGGCTATCGCAACACTTGGAGAACTCTTCTGATGTTATGTGTTATTTGAAATAAGTATTTTATATACCTGATGCAAAATAGCGACGGCTAGTTATATAAATCTTTAAAATTGGTAACACTCCAACTATGTTGTACGTCAAATTGTTACGTTTCTTGTTCATTCTACTTCTTAACCGGTTATTTTCGCGAAGCTTTTTTGTATTAAGTAAGTTTATTAGTTCTAATGACAAGAGCGATGATCAAATTCACGTCAAATATACGTCTACGATTACGGCGATGGAGCGAATCAAGTGTTAAAGAAGTGCAAAGGAATATTACTAAATAATACTATGAGTCAGAGTAACTTCAGTCAACTTTCTAAACGATAAAATCAAAAAGTCTACCAACCTTGAAAAATTATCCAAATATAGGAAATGTGTTTATACAAAATAATAATACCATCAGTGTTCATCAGTGGCTGTAGAATGATAATTTTTTGTTAATTTCCTATATTTTATAATTTGTATTTTTATTATAAATAAAAATAATAAAAATATTGCATTTGGTATTTTAAATACATGCGAGATATTCTTTGAAATTTGTATTTTTAGTAAAGCATGTATTTTGCCCAGCTCTACCTGTCCCAATATAGAATTTATTTAGTCTATACCTTCCGATTTTGCTATATTTATAGTATTAGGTCTTGTTATAAATTGATAACATTATTTTTACGCATCGTGATCTATATCTTAGATCTGTTATATTTAGCCATTCACCTACCGACATATTTCGGTTATACACGCTTATTTTTGTACGAAACATTGTCACTTGCGTCGGCCATTTTGCAACAGCCTGTGTTCCACATCAAGCAAACTACAACTGAAATAACTAAAATAGTTGGCAGCGGACGCGCTCTACAAACAGGTAGAAAGATTCGTCGTTGGAAACTACCGTTCACTAATTGACATGTTGAAAATTCTCTCGACACCGTTTGCCTTCATTTCACTTTTTTTTTCTTCTGTGTTATTAATATAATTCGAAAAGACAACAGCTGGTACAGAAAGTAATGTTATGTCTTGTTGTCGCCTATGATAATCTTAATGTTGAAATTAGATAAGCTCCGTTTTTAATTTGTTTTTATTACTGACATTTACATATGTAAAACTTTCAACAATAATTTAAATATCTTTTTATCATTGCATTTTATTTTTATATTGCATAACAGCTCAATTAAAAATTCCCCAGCCTGATACATAGATGGCGCTACTAGAATTAAATCCATATGTTTTTTAGTTAGCCTTCACCCTCAAAAGAAGCGTGTATAAATTTGACAGCTGTCGGATCATTGGTTTGTGAATTATAACGTTTAGAGTAAAGCAACATTTGTTATTGTGAAAAAAATGGATAAAAATTAATTTCGCGTGTTGCTAAAATATTGCTTTTTGAAGGGAAAAAATACAGTTGAAGCAAAAACATGGCTTAATGCTGAGTTTCCGGACACTGCCCCAGGAAAATCAACCATCAAGTGTTGGTATGCTAAGCCCCCTAAGTAATCAATGACTGTAAATTGAAATTTAATGAAATAGAAGACACTCTAAAGATATCAACTGAACTTGTACATTATATAATTCACAAATATTTGGGTATGAGGAAGCTCTGTGCAAAGTGAGTGCAGAACGAGCTCACTTCTGACCAAAAACAACGAGCAGTTGATGATTCGGAGCAGTGTTTGAAGATGATCAAATGTAATAAATCCGAGTTTTTGCGTCGATATGTAACAATAGACCAAACATGGCCCCATCATATCACTCCGAAGTCCAATCGACAGTCATCTGAGTGGTCTGCACATGATGAACCCACTCCAAAACGTGGGAAAACGCAACAGTCGTCTGGCAAGTTCATGGCGTCTGTATTTTGGGATGTGTATGGAATAATTTTCATTGATGACCTTTCAAAAGGAAGGACTATCAACAGCGACTACTACATAGTGCTACTTGACCCTTTGAAGGACGAAACCGGCGAAAAACGGCCCCATTTGAAGAAAAAGAATGTGCCTCTTCACCAAGACAATGCACCGTGTCACAAATCAGTGAACACGATGGCAAAAATCCATCAATCGGATTTGAATCTTTCTCGTCTGCCGTATTCTCCAGAGGTGGCCCCCACCGACTATTTCCTGATCTCAGATCTCAAAAGAATGCTCGCTGGGAAGAAATTTTCGTCAAATGAAGAGGTGATCGCCGAAACTGAGGTCTACTTTTAAGCAAAGTATAAATCGTACTACAAAAATGGTATAGAAAAATTAGCGGGTCGCTATAATCAGTGTATCACCCTTGAAGGGAATTATGTTGTATAAAAAAACTAATTTTGCCTTATGGTTTTCTGGAAACCCTAGATGGTAAAAAAGAGACAAATGCGCATTAGGAGGCAAGGAACACGTAATTTATTTCTTATACAAAGTAAAAAATAATAAACTTATCCTTAAAAGTATTGTCCAGTACTATCTATGATCTTATACTATTTATCAGCTATTGAAACTTCTGATCCATACCAAGACTGGTAAATATGCCACGCACTTCTTTTTCTAAAGCCAAAAGGGCCTTCTAAGTTACGTGCCTGGTGAGAGATTGAGTGTTGTGATTCAAAAATTTAACTCTCCATCTTCTTCACATTTCCTTACCAATATCAGGAATGTATCTATACTAAAACTTTTTGGTTGCATACACAATTATTTATAGTTTGTGTTTTAATTTTTATTAAACTTACATATTTTATTTAAGTGAAATAGCTGTAAATAAATAAATAGATAAATATATAAATAGATAATTGTTTTTGTTTTAGATCTACAAGTCACATGGATGGATATTCTGGAACTTAACAAGATTACCGCTGCTGCTCAAAAAGTTAAGTCGACTCAAAAGTAAGTCTTTTCTTATCTATTTACATATTAGAACAATGTTCAACATTACTGATTATTAGTGATTCCAAAATAGAATTTAAACTTATTTTTCTATAATACAATTCAAAATTACTGAAAAAATGTTAATGATACTATATATCGGGTATAGGTATTCTTTTAAATTTATATGTTTTTTTTATGGTATATTATTGCTATATATATTTTTTTAAACCAAACATGTTTATATGTATATCTGAAGACTATTGTGACTATAGAGTCTCTTTTCTATTTGATTATTATTTTTCCCGAAAACTTCATCAAAACTAGGAGTGGTTAGGAAAGCTGTAAAATGATTTTATTCAGTATTTTTAATTATTCAGGAAATTATTTTTCTGCGTAATGTATATGACAACAATAATAAATAATTCCAAAATTATTAACATACAGGTTAAGAAGATTCTATAAAATTATTCGAATAAAAGTGAAACACAGATTTATCAAGACAAATAAATCAAATTTGCCAAAAAATCGACACATAAATGGCAAATAACAGAAACTGGGATAGCATTGACGATTTCAGTAAACGGGTAACACTAAAAAATCAAGTAGGAAATTCTATCGGTATTATATTTGCTCAGAAAAAGTAACAACTCCAGGCTTGTATTTTCTCGAAAGTACCAATTGATAGGTCATAGCTACATGAGAATTGTGGGAATAATATGAAATATTTAATATGTAGAAAGTGTTAAAGATCATGTAGATAAAATAACAGTAAAAAAAATCGAATGTGTTTATTCTCCGATAAATATAAGACAAAATATTATTATACTAGCATTCGAAAAAACTTGGGACTGGCAAAAATTCGCGACTCTGACAGATAATAAAAGGAAATTTTGAAATTGGGAATGACAGATTGTATAATCTAAATATATTTACGCTTGTAGCAGTGTTGAACATGGTGCAGCGTAACCAGTATTGCAACAGCTAAAGGCGTGTCTTCATATCGCTACTATTAACATGTGCTTCATTGGTTAAGAACCCTCCCCACCATCTTTTGTTTTTCAATATATGAACTTTCCCAATAGACCCATAGGAATATTTCTGACCTATTGTACACAATTTGACAACACAGTCCATTAATAGAAGAAGCAGTAATTCAGTTCCTCAGCCATATTCCACGGGGATTATAGATAATTTGGACACACCAAAACAGAGAAAACCAATTTCATAAAGGCTATGCTATGAAACTTTTGTTAATAACAATGCAATTCGGATGACCGTCAAATGCTGGATGGCGAACGATGTTAAACGCGTTACATATAATTTATTACTCACAATATATAATATGTCACAATAATGTCACAATAAGACAACCTGAATAATGAACGAGTGAGATGGATTTGGTCTGTTTTCTAATAAAAAAAAATCAATGTCGCTTTGTCACTTCTTCTTTATTTGAATAAAATAGTTTCTAAATAAATTAATAGTTTTCGTGTTTAAAGGTCTTTCCCATTTTATAACTAGCGCCATTCTCTTTTGAATCCATTCAGTTGGCCGAAATAAAATCAATTATCAAAAAAAGAAGACAGGTTGGCGTTGGATTGGCAATCGTTTTGCAGGAAAAAGTATTGCAGCTGAAGCTGTAAGGTCACAAGAGGTGTATTGGAGTTATTCAAAGACCACTAGCTTTTCAAGTTTTAAAAAATACTTCTAGTCCCTGGTTTTCCTGCAAGTGTAAGGCCACTAAAGGCGGACTCAAGTTGCTGTAAATTGATTTGGTCTACTCGAATTTGGAAAGAACCTTGCAGTACACGGCCACAAAAGGCAGATTGTAGAGCTTAGTTTACTAGCCGTCTGCTATTGGAATATGTAATCGTCAACATGTGCAAAATCTTTCCGTAGACTGATATCATGAAATTTAAAATCATGGATAGTAACAATGCCCTTTTGAAGATCTTAAAACTTACTTTAACAATTTTAACGACCAAAGCAATTTTGCAACAGCTAGTCCAGACGGGACAACGGACAAGTCCTTCCCTGTGGTATTTTCGTTAGAGTGAAGTGTTATATTGTACGACTAATACTGTACTGGCTGCGGACTGTACTGTGATCCGAGGGGTCATCTGGTGAGAATGGTGTTACGAGAAAGATATTTAAAAATAGGCATCGGGGTGATTTTTATTTCTTTTTACCCTCAGTGTCGAGTGAGATGGGTTTTCTAATAGGCAAAATTTTCAATGTCGTTTTTTTATCGCCGTTTAATAAGTGGCCTCTTATTTCTTAATGTAAATTACTGGTTTTGACTTCTAAACCCTTTCCCATTTTATAAGTTATATGTATGTTCTTGACGAAGTCGATTCATCGAAAACTTTCTACATTTCAAAAATATTGCAACACACTCTTAAAATAGTCTCTTAAGATGCAATGACAGGACCAAATCCTGTAAACAAACTAACTGATAGATGGCGTTCAAACTTTGCCTTAGAATAATGGAGTGTTAAGACCCAAACACAAAAAAAGAAAGTGTATATTGAGGAGTCAACCTATGGGAAATCTGCTCATCCGCAGTAGTAAGTTTTGATGAAAAGCTCTCTCTGATCGTCGATTGTGAATTCTCCTTTAGAAATCTACGATAAACACTGACGTATCATTCGACTATACCCTTCGTTGGAACCTTCATATTGTCGAGCTACGCCAGATGTTTAATTCGGTTTAAAATCCAAATTGATTCGGGGCGACGGGATCTCGTACCGACGTGATTTAATTCCCTTTTTGTTTCGGCCTTTCATTTCCTCGCATTTACCTCGCCAGCGACGAAACCAAATTGATCTGTCTCGGTGACGGGATGCCATTTAGTTGCTGTCCGCGCTCTCCGCGAACTTTCGGAAATTTGCTAGCGAACGTGTTTTGTCGTTTCGCCGTTTCGTTTTCGTTTGTTTCGCCATTAGGTGTCTTGATAGGACAATATATCGCTTTTGAAGGGATTAAAATGTTAAACAGCGCAGGCCGTGTTGGTAGTTCATCTCTTCTTCGTTGGTACTCTTTTTTGACTGAAGACAGTCTCGATGTATCTCTCTTTTTGTGGAAACTTTTTAAGTAAATTCTAGATATCATTGCATTTGTTTATCATTTTAAAACTTTTAACACATTTGCCCATTTATTTATGGCGCACCAGCACAAATGGGATAATAACTAATATATGATAATATGATAAGAAGTAGGTACTGTGCTCTTTCTGAATATTATGGCTCGGGGAATGGATGATATGATCGTTATTTATTGTCGGTACAAAAAACATGCAGAGATAAAAAGAGAAATTGTCACTGTTACATGTACTCAGTGACAAAAGTACAATATAATATACGAGATCAAGTCACGGGGTTGCTAGATCTTCGTTTCTCCTGAAACGCCGTGTATCAGTATATGTATTATCAGTTATTTTGCTTTTTATATTGGCGAATTTTCTCCGCTTCACTTATTTTTAATATTTTATGTAAACACAGTACCATACAACACATATCATGTAATACTGCATAACATAATATTGGAGCTCTGTGACGTTTTGTGACTACTAGGGTACCTATCTTAAGATTAATTTCTTACAATAGGTTTATGTCTATATGTGTATTTTATAAAGGCATTTAGTTGTTCTAATTTGTTTGAAATCACTTCTGGATCACATTGGACTTTTTATGGATTGAAGTTTTGAATGTATTGTGGAACTAAGATTTTGTCAACTTGCTCGCTTGTACTTTGGAGAGATAATCTACCAGTTGAGGATTTCCCTGCGGATTAGTGTATTCCTAATAAAGCATCCAGGCCTTCAGCATCATCCGTGATATACATAAGTTATACTAAATTTGGGACCATAAAATTACATGGATCCGGCTACAGATGTGTTTAGCAATATTTTGGGTGCGGTTTTCTGGAAGACTTGATTTTCTGCAGTCAAGAGATTGGGATTTTTTCAATTATCACCTTGAAAATGTTAATGTCTCGTTTCCAGTGGAAGAGGAGTGATTTAGTTTTGGTTAGACTGACCTACAATCTCCAAAACCTGAGCCATTTTACTGTACCACTTAGTTGAAGCGGCAAGTGATTCCTGATGCCTGAACACTACCAAGTAACGAAATAGCGCAGGTGTCATATCATTCGTCATCGCATGAATTTTCTGACTTATGATCTTTTTCAGTCTCGGCGTAATTAAGACAAATACGTACGAATCATCTGTCGTGTTCAGTTTTAAAGAGGTATAATTGAATTATATGTTTTTTCACTACATTTTATAAATCAAAGTAGTAGCCGAAAAACTGGTAAACGGATTTTTATGCGGTTTCCACCATAACCAGATTTATTCATGAAGAAGTTTTAATTCTGTACTTTGTGAAGTTTTCCTGTGAATTGGTTTAATTATGGCGATAATTGTTGAAAATGTTACAGGAATGTCCATCCGCCTGGGAGCTTTCATCGAAAACGTGTGCTAATCTGATTTTGAGATGTAACAAAACGATGTGTATGGGGTAGTTACATAGAAATCTCAGCAATTTTATCTACTACATAGTATGTACAATGCGTTAAGTAGGAATCTGCTTAAACAGAAAAAGTATCAATTCTTATCAACTTAATAAGTTAGTTACCTTAATCTCATGTTAATTAATCTCATGCACATTATACTAATCATTTATACCATATAATTTAAATGAATATATTAGGAGTTCGCACGCTGATGACGGGTCTGAACATATTACTGTCCATCAAGTAAAACAGTTAATGTACAACGTAATTTATCCATGGAATATTGCCGCACTATCTTAGAATTTTGGCTTGAGACCTTTGCCCGTTTATAACTTATAATTATTTTTACTAATATTATGAAGAATTTTTAGGCATTTGCCTATACTAGGACGCTATTAGTATATGTTTTAATATTTTTTTTTGTTACATTATAGAGTCACAGTGGTTTACGGACTGTTTAAAGTGTGTTTCATAATTTGATTTCATTTGAAATCCGATATTTTGCCCTCAGTCTCTGGCATATAACATAATTATAATAGAATAAATAGATAAATAAATAAATAGAAAATAATAAATGGAATGAAATAGATAAATAAAAATTTGGAATACTCAACAAACCCTTTGATGAGAGTCAGAATAAAATCTTAAATTAAGAATATTACCTTGTTTAGTGGCACAAAATGTATAAATTGAGTCATCAGACAATTCATCCCCCAATGATAAAGATAGAAATTATATTAACAGGCATGAATTTGTATTTACTGCATGATGTATTTTGTATATGTATTATTATTATTTTGAAGGTGTAATACTTGTTAACTAGGTTTAAATTATTTCTAACACAGTGGCTGACTATGAAAAAATAAAACTGACAAGTGCAAGATGATTTGGATGGAAGAGCGACAGTCCTTCTAAGAGGATATTATCCTAGTATCTTTTCAAATTATAAAGTAAAAAGTAAACTTGCTAACAAGCATATTTGAGACATATCTTGGAAAAAATTAAGGAGTAACACCTTGAGACTAGTGATATATCTGCTGTGTAAAGAATAACATAGTTAAGTGACTCTTTTCTCTAAAACTACTGTGTTTAATGAGTCTTACTTTATATTTTCGAGCGAAGATATGGTAGTTTTTTTAAAAGAAGCTAAGAAGCGATTGTTCAGTATAGTGCGTTGAGTATATGGGTTGTTATTCTTACATGTTGATGTGTTAGTCACATTTTAAAATGTTTGCATTGTTCTATGAATTAAATAAAATTAGTTGGCAAACTTAATATTTTCATGTTGTTAATAATTATTTTATATGGGATTATTATTAAACATCTATTCTCTCACAAGTTGTGAAATACTTTTTCCATATTATTTCACAAATTTTGTACCATGGAGAGTATTCAATAAATATAATTCCTTTCAATGACAGATAAGAAAAAAATCATAATTTTGACACATTATTATTTGGAAAATAGAAATCAAAGTGAAATGTTATTTCAGATTCCTGCAAGTAAAATATAAATATTTAAATTTTTCGGGTACACTTACTATATAATAATATATGTAATACCTTCGGCAAGCCGGTAAAAAATAGTTCGAAACGAAAAATTAATACCAGACTTTTGTATCTATAGCTTCAGTTTCTTTACTCGATAGTTCGATATTGCTCTTTTCAATTTCATTACTTAATTGCTCTATAATTGATGGGGATACATTAATGTAATTGTTTAATATGTGTATAGTAGAGAACACTATTGGTATTAATACCACAATCTTTCTAATAGTTATTTATCCTCCACAGGAGTAGATTTTTTAATTATAACACAATTATATACTAAAACTCAAATTTATTATTGTAAAGTTGACTAAAGCTAACAAATTTTTGATGCAAAAAAATAAATACATTGGTTGAGGGGATATATTATTTCACGGACCTGCTACAGTCTACAGCTTTCTAAGAATCGCAGCCTTGTGCAAGAATCATGTGCTTTAGGACTGAATGGTGTAGCGAATAATATACGTTTATCTGTTTTATATTAGATAAAAACCTTCAAAGGGGTTTTGTATCACCGTTCGACAAGTTTCCTGGTCAAAATTGTTTTTAATTAAAAAAGTATTTTTGGCTTAGAACACTTTCGTCTTTTATAACTCATATAAATCATTTCTATTGTATATATGTAAATCTTATAAAGAAGTGATTACTATAACTCCATAGGCCACAGCCATAGGCAATAAGTTCCGTACTGTTCGGCAGTGTTATTTCTTGGCTAATTTCTAGAATATAGAAGCCTTTTATTTTGATTAAGGAATGAATAAACGCATCTTTAGTGATGAATTCTATCGATTGCAATGCTCTTCCAAGATAATTATGTTATAGTTATATGTAGATAATAATGTTGAAATAGATAATTATGTTGAAAACATTTTATTACTAGTGGTAAATATATGCTATATGATGATATTGTGACCTTGGCTACGGACTGTATTCGAGAAATCGCGGCTATGTACAAGGGCCATATGGCCGTGACTGGATTGTGTAATGAATGAGATGGGTTTTGGTCCATTTTCCAATAGATAAAACACTCAGGGTCGTTTTGTATAACTATTTCAAAAATCGCATCCTCTTTCTATAAAATATACTTTTTAAAATACATTTTTTGTGTTTTAAACCTTTTCATATTTCATAACTGGATAGTCGGTATTATATATCATAAGGTATTATCAAGACTTCTCAACTTATCAACAAATTATCAAAAAAAGATAAAACTTGATGTTGGATTGATAAGCATTTCGCAGTTACGCGAAGCATTCCCTGGTGTAGTTAAGTGAACTTCAGGCAAACGTATCGCAGCTGAAGCTGTAAGACCAACAAAAGGCCACAAGAGGTGGAAGGTGCTCAAAGACTACTTGTTATAAATTTTGACAATTAAGATCAATATTTTAAAAACACCCTTTGTCAGTGGATTCTCGGCAAAAACACCACAGTCCAGGATGTAAGGCCACCACAGGTGGACTGCATTTGCTGTGAACTAACATAGTCTACTGAAATTTGGAGTGAAGCTTGAAGTTTAAGGTTAGCGGCTACCAAAAGCTGATTGCCGTAGTTTAGTTTCTCATCCATAAACTATTATTTCACGGAATTGTTATGGCCTTAGCTACGGCCGCTTTTTAGGAATCGCTATGTGCAAGAGCCATCTGTTTTAAAACTGAATAGTGGAGCGAATAAGATACGTACTTTTTTTTAATAGATAAAAACCCTCAATGTCGTTTTGTATCGCTTGTTTAATAAATATCAACTTCTCTCCATAAAATAAAATAGATTTTGTGTTTATCCGCTTCTTACATTTCAATTTTTTTTGCATCTATGACCCTTATAGTGATCGGTCGCTACGACTAGATAGGCCACACCTACACCAAATAGGAATCAGATGTTCGCAATGTGTAAGAATTGGTTCCATAGTACTCCACAGTAACAAACGGTATATCTTAATAATAAATAGTAGGTGTTCCAGTCAAGTAAACAATAAACACTACACAATATTTACCGCAAAAACTATCCAAATAATCGTTCTGAACTGGGAAGTAATTTTTTTTTTGAAAAAATATGATTCTACCGTTAAAAAAACCCACCAGTAAAACAAAATATATGTTTCGGAATACATTTATTTGCTTGATCCTCATTTGCAAACGGATTAAATACGGTTTTATATGCGAGTTTACGCGACAGCTTGGGCAAAAAAAATCGAGGTGTTAAAACCGGTCAAAGCTGTTGGTCACGTTCCCGTTAATACCACGCCGGGCAAAATCTAAATACGGCCAAGATATAAAGTGGCGCTATCTGTTTCGCTTAAATGCACTCCCACATGTCCTACGCGCTTGTCAGTCATCAGCGCGTAATGTAATTAGATAGCAATCAATCATCGGGCAGGGACAGCAGCTGGGTCGATCCCACCATACCGCCGTTATTAGTATCCGATCAATTACCGCTTGTGGTGATCGTAGTTTTAAAAATAAACATCCAACTAACTTGCCATAATCTTGTCCTATTCATGGGCGGATGAATTCATGGATATTAATCATTATCGTATTTTTAACGAGGCATTAACATGAACTAATAACGTGCAGACGCTAACGATGAACGCGGCTAATAAAGGTGCTTCTGCCGTGGTTTACAACGTGAAAAAATATTTGTCTCCGTCAGAGAGGAAGGCTCTGAAAATTCGACGTGAATCAGTGTCAAAACATGAGCATTGGCCTAGTAAAAATTTAATTAATTGTTTACAACTGTCAACATACGTCCAATTTGTTATTATTTAAAAATCCGTATAAACATTTACTGTAATTTGTAAAAGCTAGTTTTACATGTACTATTCAAGGAAATCATATATTCCTCCGAATATGTATAGTACCTACGAATCGATCTAATAATTCTATACTCAAGAGTTTGTTTTTTTAATTTTTATAAACTAGGCGGGATTGCCACCTCTTTTTAATTGTGGAATGTGTCGCTTTCGAAGATAGACGCTTGGGACATTAGATTTTCACAAGTGTACATTTATGAAGGGATGACGCCCAGAGTCACCACCTTTCTTATTCTGTTGGTGTTGCTGTGCTTTGCTCCGCCTAACTCAGGTTAGGCGGCATAATACATATACAAAATACATCATGCAGTAAATACAAATTCATACCTATTTATATAATTTCTGTCCTTATCATTGGGGGATGAATTGCCTGATGACTCCATTTATACATTTTGTGTCACCAAATAAGGTAATATTCTTAATCTAAGATTTTATTATGGCTACCTCATAGTGAAATTTATACATATACATTTTTTTCTCTCTTCTGGTGATTTTGGATGATTTTGTAATCGTTGCAGAATTGTAATTGAATGTTTGATATCTTTTCACGAATCTATAACTAGAATACTAAAGCCGTATAAACATAAGAGTTTTATGTCATATTCTCATCATAAACTTCAAACGGGTTGAATTTCCATATTATTCGTATTTTCTTCCTTATTATAACTTTGTTTATTATGTTATCGCCATACTTACAATAATTTGATACTCTTTAAAAAAACGATTAGACGGTACATATTATTCTAGCAATAAACATTGCTTTTTAGGAAAAGAGCACTATACGTACCGTCTAAAAATGATTCACAAGACATTTTATTTTGGCATGCCATTGTGAAAAGTGTGGTTATAAACAAACGAAT
The DNA here is from genome assembly GCF_030347505.1 of Rhynchophorus ferrugineus. Classification (NCBI taxonomy): domain Eukaryota; kingdom Metazoa; phylum Arthropoda; class Insecta; order Coleoptera; family Curculionidae; genus Rhynchophorus; species Rhynchophorus ferrugineus. Next base: position 17,065,890 of record NW_027472585.1, on the reverse strand, counting down.
GCAGGATTCAAACGATGAAAACCGTCAAATGATTTTTGGAAACCGTAGCTTTCCGAGAAGGACCGAACACGCCACGAAATGATTTCGATCACCGCGAACAGAGAGATTTTCGCCGAATCCATGTCGAATATTCGCGCAGACCCCGCGTTCGACTCTGTACTCACATAAGAAAAAACTTTAATATTTGATGGAAGGTCTCGGGAGCACCACGTTTTGCCACACATAGCAGACGCTAATCATTGATTGAACATAACCTTCTTCATTATATTTTAGAATTCATTACTATTTGTGGCAACATTGGTTGTGCCAGACTATCTGATCTCATAGCTATTATCTCATTAGTACGATAAGCATCACTAAGATATTGAGTCATCGATAATGTGGGAAATTTAAAAAATAGATAATAAAAGAGTGTATTATTCTCACTCTCTCTCTCACCACGGCAGTTCTAAACTTTTTAACCAGCTAAAATATCTAATTGATGAAATATCCAACTTCTTAAAAATTAAGTACGTGGTCTACCTTTTCCGACACCCGAAGAAACGATTGGTGCATTTCAACCGCATCTTTTTGGAGGAAATTATTTCTATCGCTTCAAACAGTGCATTGCTTTTCACAAAGAATATTTAGAAAAGTAATTAGTTCAGTTTCAGGCATCAATATGTCGTTTTCCATTATTAAACCGTAAATATAAATAGCAACCTTCGAATGGTACACGAACTTCTGAATTATTATTTATTGCATTGAATTATATCAGGACGCAAACCTTCTTTCATATATTATGAAAATCATAAGTTCATTAAAAATAACAGAACATATTTACTGGAAAATCTTTAAAAAATAAACCATATTTAACATAATATTAATATTATTCATTGCAAACCTAACATGCCGGAAGTTAGTATTAACATATAAACACGTAAATAAAAATATAACAGCGAAACTGTGTTTTCAGACCAGTTACGATGTCGGATCTCAGATCGAAAATAACGTCGACTTAGTTGTTTGGATTTTTAAAGGTGCAAACTTGAGTCATTCCCAGACCTGAGCGCTGATGCCAAATCACATGAATACCGCACACCAGCTGGCCTAGAAAGATGACTAATTCCTGGACGTAATTCATACAAAACATTAAAAGCTGGCCCCTGTCGCTAGGAATTAATTACGACCAAAGGATCGAATTAAAATTTTTGTCTATTTTATTAATTATCTCGGTATTTTTAGACTTTCTTTTGCATACGGTTGGTGAAATTATGTTGAAACTGAAATATTTTTGTAAACAGATAAATTAAAACGTGTTATAAATTACTAGTTTCCAATTTATTTGAATTATAATAGGCAATTCCATAAATTTGATGTTAATTGACATATATTCGGTACTATATCTCTTATATAATTATCTTAAATAATACATAATTATAGTAATATATATCAAATAGAGGAATAATCGAAAAAAACTCTAACTGTTTGGTTTGTTACTGTAATGATTCCCCACATTTAAGTGATTTTAATGTCAACGGAAATATTATGTGAATTTGTGAATTCAAGCTAATTTATTGTACTTATTACATTCTACAAATGTAGGTGTAATTTGCAATAATTGGCAAATTTCAAAATTCAAATCCTTGCGCGCATGCTATGATTATTCAGCATTAGATTCTTGTAATTTTGCAGATGTATGACAACAGTGTCGGCCACTATTACTAAGATAAATCGAATTTTATACATTGATTTTTGTTTAGGTGCTAGGACTCATCATGTAGCCTTCTGTCTCTTTTTAACTAGTGTAATGTTAATTAGTAAAATAAGAAATATCCGGTCAGAGTATAAAACTAATTGAACATTTTTACAAACTGAATTTGTCAGTATACTCGACGTTATCTGTGACGTGCGTTGGTTTTTTCTACTGGAACGACTATATTTTATATTTAAGCATTGAAAACTTTAATTTTTAAACGTCAGCTGAAAGCAACATTTCGAAACGAACAGAACAAACTAATTTGAATTTTATTAATTTATATCGAAATTCGGCTCATTTTTCTACGATAATTTCACCGGGTCTGAAAACCAGCCGACTGAGAAATCGCAACCCATCTGACGCTGTTTCATATTGTTTCTGCTTTCGTCGCGCCGAATTGTTTGCTTATTAGTATTTTCCTTTGTTCTACATAATGAAATTCTTTCGCGAAGGGCATATTTTGCATTTCCAGTTTTTCGTTCGTCCCCGTTCAATTTTCGTATCAACAATAAAGACGGTGCAGTTGCCGATTCTTTTTTTGGTTCGTTTTCTAACTTCATAAAATACGGCAGTTCTTCCAGACACAATGTTCGTTGTTTTGCATCTCTCAATAAATAGAAAACTCGAAAAATCACTATTCTCAGTTATTATTCAACTGTTTCATGGTAATGCATCAAAATTTACACCCAGCATATATCTAATAACATATACACAATTAAACTTTTTACATTTACAAATACATTTTCCTATATTGGCATAAAGTCCAGTTCTTTCCTTTTCTTTTTACGTATTCCTTCCAGTAAAAAGTTCTAAAATCATGTGTTGTGCTGCCATAAATTGTTTTGACAATATTTTCAACATAAGATCAGAAATATATTTAATACATATTTTTAATTCATTAGATTCAATTGATAATCAATAGATGGTGCTGTATTTAAACATATTAAAACACATACTAACCGTCTCATAACTAACAGTCATTAACATTTTTTAAATTACATTTAAGTAAATCTAATTTCCATTATGTTTCAATAATCAACAAAGTATTGATAAGTTTAAATTACTACACCACTGAACATTATAACAAATGTGTCATAAGTAAGATTATTTTCAGAACTGTAACTTCAGGGCATCACCTATATGATCTTTCTTTACTTTTATGTTATGAACATACATATGGAATAATAAACGTTTCTATAATAAAAAACAAGGAATATATATGAATAAAACAATTTTAAAACAACTAACAGAATTAAGTAATGTAATTTTTGCAAAAATTTACAAGTATATATTAAAGTAATATATTTATAATCATTAACTGAACTATTACTTTTTAAAACTTAGCCCAATAAATTAAATAAACAAAATAATTGATACAAGGTTCAAAGGGTAAAATATTTTATACCTTATTAAAAATTGTATGTACAACTTATAATCGTTAATATGCTTTGCGACATTTATTTTAATTATTAATGCACTTCCTGTTTGTTTGATTTGGGCATATTTGGGTTTATTGAAATATAATTTTTAGGTCTAAAATTCTTCCTCGGTAGAAACTTTAAACGTGCCAAATTTCACTTCTCCAGGTGCCCCTATTTTCGACAAAAAGGGAGGCAAAATTTTCGGTAAGCTGACTAACATATAAATATTAAATGAAAAACTGTTATTCTATGTAGGTATGTCAAAACACTCCACTTTGGCGGTTATGTTAGGTTATTTACATTAATACTTCGCACTTTTAGCAATATATGTCTCTAATTAAAATACATCCAAACACCTAATACATGTATGGCTCGCGTGGATTGAATGAATTTACTAAAATTATCTCATAGTTTTATCCATCTTAATTGAAACTCAAAAAGCAGCGAGTGTTTTAAAAGACTGAAAATTGAAGATGATGGAGTTAAAAGCAGCTTCGTAATACGATATACTTTACGACTCGATAAAAATGTGCAAACTAGGTGAAATTCAAACTTTAATATAGGTAATATATAAAGGAGTTGCCGTACAGTCTTACGAACGGTTGCGAGAGAAACCATTTGCTTTCGGATATAATTTAGTAAAAATGAGCCTCACAGGGATCGTGATTACTGTTCGCCTTTTTAGGTAAAAGTACACGCCTGCAAATGCGATCCCAGCCGTTATATAGGTCTAGCCGGTGTTAAAAGTTAAAAGTCTGAACAAGGATACGCCTGGATGTTCTCCAGTTCAGTGTTCCACGATATAATCTGAATTATAGTGTGTGAATAAGAACTTTGAATAAGATTAGTTCTCGTTTAGTAGATGGAATTCATACTTTTGACGATTTTCCTCCAGAAATTATTGACTAATTATTGTGGATTGGACGAATGGTATCGATTTTTTTCTACGAACTAGAATTTATTTAGACTAGGTCTACTGCTTAGTATGAGCATCGTGGTTATCGGCATTAAACCTAGCGACTGGTGAGCAACTAGCTTAGGAATTATCGCAGAAGACATCCAATCTCACCCAACCTGTTCACTAGCTCGACAGGTATAATTTGCTTTGTCGGATTATGCATTATTTTCTTATGGACAATCACAATTATAAACAGTCACAAACATAAGCTGTCAACCATGTCCCAGCAGAATTCGAACACTCGACATAGTAACAGTAGAAAGACCGGGAACAAAGTATAAAAATGATGACATTCTTCTGATTCTGATCGATAAAGCTATTAAGTCTACAAAGTCCGCAACACCTTACTGTGATTCTTGACTATGAATAGTAATGCTGACCTAAATGAAGGGGGTTGTCGAAACAGGGTTCACCGTACATTGTATCTGTTAAAACGTAATTACATTTATCTATATTTTGATGTGCACCGAGATACTACAGGATTGATTACTTATATCCATTCTTATATCAATTTCAAAGTTATACAACTCTTGGATAACAACAGAACAGAACACACTCAAAGAATTAAACCATTTTATCTACAAAAATAGAGATAAAATAAATTGTAAAAACTATACACAATACCGATTTCTCTGAAATGTCTTATAATGTGTCCTACTTGAACTGTTGGTTGGTTTTCTTCTGTTATTCAATCTTGATTGATTTTACTTTTGTTATTATATAAACCTACAGTCTTCCGAAATCTTATTCTTTAATCGTTGTATTAAAAGTTAAGTTGTATTGAAGTCATTTCTGAGAATATCTGCTCGGTTTTCGTCCAACAAGTTTTGTCCTTTATTGTTGATATCAAAATCTCCACCAATTAGAGTGTTGATAACAAAGATGAAATCTTGGATAAGATGACGAAATATCACCATAGGTTTCCGAAAGTATTGGACGGCGTTTGGTAGCAGATTTTTTCAAACCAAATAGCGAGAATAATGTATAAATGCAATTATAAATTTCGCTTAAAAACACTCCTTCTTTTTGGTTTTATTAATTGTTATTAAAAAACAAACTTTTGATTTAATTTTTACATTGGAAATGATAATCTCATGGAAACAAAGGTATCCTTGAAAAAAAGGATCTTCGATGCATTATCATATCACAACAGTAGTAACACAATAATATATAAACACATACTATTATTTCAAGTTTGTAAATACATAAAAAGACCGTTAAACTAAATTATACTCTACATCAATTGTCAAAAATCAAATAATATATATATATATATATATGATGTATAGTTTCGCAGAATTTGTAATTATGTGTCAGTAATTATGCTGGTATGCTGAAAACGAAAATAATATGGAAACAATTTCAGAACATTAGAACATTGGAGAATTTTTCGTGAGATTTTTTTAATAGACTCATCTAATTAATAGTCTCATTGCCTCAGAATGACAGTTTTATGCTTCAATTTTTGTAGGTCATTCCATGCACCTCAAAGAAACCTACAACAACTTGGAATTGGTTCTGCGCAAATTAAAATATAAAGACCACCATCGGTGCGGTGTGCGGCGATTTTAAATTTTTGTGCATGTTGCTCAGACACTAAGCTGACCCATCACGACGATGACAAGAAAGGAGGATTGCTCATAAGGAGTCTATAGAGAAATATTAGGCAGTCATAAGGATGCGAACTATAAACAAATCACCAAGAGAATGCTAAAACTACTTCAAGGTTTAGATCTAATGAGTCAATTAATACAAAAGTTCTTGGTTTAAATTTCCCTCTCGACTACTTTCGAAATAATTCAGAACATTAGATTTGGAAGAAGCGAATAACAAGGTGAACGATTTCATCAGGACATCAAAGAAAACGGGAATAAATTTCGAGGAAAATGGAATGTTTCAATGATATCATACTTACTTACTCTGGAATGTTCTGGAAGGTTGTTCTCACAAGCAAAAAATTAAAAAAAGAGCCTCACTGGGAAAAAGAAAATGTTTTAGTGTATGCTAGTGGGCATATATTACATAAAAATATGTATCTTTAATGGTTTGTAAATAAAATAATATTTTTGACCTGTGTTATCTTTTTTTAATATAATAATCCGTTGAACATATCCCTCTTTGACAAAAAGAAAGTCATTTTCGGATTCAGCACACGCAAAAATATAAAGATTACGTCAGGAAACCTAAACAGATTTTTCTCAGACCTGTGTAATTAGTTTGATTCGAGTAAATTGAATGAATTCTAGAGAAATCAGCCTTCATCTCCTTGAAAGCCTACCGACTGCACCAGATATGAAATGTGATAAGGGAAAATATTATATTATTTTATGGAAAGAAAACGTAAAAAGAAAAGAGAGACTTGTTGAAGGGTAATACAAAATCCCAGTGATCTGTGGATCTGATCTATTGATTAGGAAATAGAACAAATCCTTTTCGACGTCTAATTTTTGGACGTCTTACCCATTACACCACTCAGTCTTAAAACACATGGTCCCCTTTTCCCATACATGTAATTTGTAATTTAACCGTAAAAAAATATTGATTGAAAATAGGGCCGTTTAAAATAAATTAACAACGACAATGTACAAAACGGGACTAAACATCGACGCTGAAAACTTTTTAAGTTGATTATAGACGCACGGCACGAACCAATAACAGAGCTTTCGTCGGGCAGCGTCAAAAATAGATCGGTCGCCGGTTTAATTGAAAAATCGATCGGAATTTCGGGCTTTGTCATTAGTAGTAGTTGCCGATATCATTTATGTGCGTGAAACGAGATGTGCTTTGATTAATTTACGGACTTAGGTAAATTAAATCGATAAACCATTATAATTGCGTTTCATCGCTATCAGCGTTTAATAAAGATTATTAACTTTGAAGTGACTGACGGGCCTACGTAAGCCAATAGAGGTCTGGCGATGAAAGCCCCGCTCTGTTTCGTTGTTTTTAATTGGAACGAAGCAAATAGGCTAGAGCTAATAGGTTCTATTTTTAAATTTATATAATTGGATTTATACAGTATAGATCTAACAACTTACCAACATATTAAATTAAGATAGCATTAATGGCTTTACATTTAAAACAATTAAGACGAACATGATTTATTGCCCAACTATTTATTTGTTCTGACATGATATCAGGCAGCGGAATGCCTGATGCATATCTGGCTGAAAGACTCGTCCTGTAGAGACGAGTTTGACCAGGTTATGTGGGACTGCCTCTAGGCTAACAGTGACGTTAATCCAACTGCCTCACATCTGATCACTAGAAATCACTATTGCTACAACTTAATTTTGGGAATATGGCAGCCCCCAAGGATGAAACAAATGTATAGCCTGGAGAGAGGGGGAATTTAGCAGTGACAGATGCCAACAAATCGGCCAGCTCGCAGATGAATACATTATTTGAAGAGCTGAAGTTGAATTGTTGAATTGTGAAAATGTGGGGAATGAAGTGATTGATTTTTGGGTTACCATTTTCTCTGTAAATTTAATTTCCTCTGGCAAACCAGAGTTGAAGCCGTTTCACACGGTTTTATGTGACAAGCTTAAAATAGACGTAGAAAAAAAACATAACGTATTAGCATCTTGGTTAATAAGCATTCGATGAGGATTGAAAGTCTGCTGTTTCTCGAGAACAGAGGATATAGTAGGTTTGCTATCGCCGAACCTCTCTGAATTTGATGTTTTCAACAGAACCAGTGAGAGAGACGTGTAGTGCGGAATATTTATGGAAAATGATAGCTTGGGTTTTATGAGCATTTATTTGTAACATGCACAATATAGACCACTTAATCGCGTTATCGAGCTGCTTTCGATGTCTCCCAAATATTCCCAAATAATATGAGAATTATTTTAAATAGTATTAATCAGTGAACCGATGCTACAATTAAGCAATATGTCAAATATGTTATTAAAAGAGAATAATGCCATATATAACATTTTCTCGCCTAAAGCTGATCATCATTTTACTTACATTAGTTATCATGTTATATTATGTTCAGTTCTTAACAGGTTTTTATTAAGTTTTACATTATTTATCAAAATAGTTAGTATTTCAAATTACTTTCAATAGTTGTAAAACATTAAGTCTGAAGTAGTTTTATGTAATGAGGTAAGTGCGGGGTAGTTCAATGTCCTGACACCGCTATCATTTATCCTTAGGTCAGGATATCACAATGGTTTTCATTAAATGTTGGTTTATTTATCAAAACAATTTTAGTATTAAAAATTATAAATGTTATAAAATATAAATCTCAATTAAAAGTTTCATTATATTTATTGTATGTTTGTATAATGTTCTAAACCCATTCGCATTTTTTAACTGGCGCAATCGGTAGGATTCTTGGGAGACTATAAATTTGTTCTATTTTGAGTTCACTTCAAGAAACATTCAACCTTTGAAAAACACCCCTAGTTCACGGATTCCTAGTACCAGCATCACAATTCAAAGTGTAAGGCCACCGAATGCGGACTGAAGTTGCTGTGAATTAACATAGTCTTCTGGAACGATCATCAGAGGCGGATTATAGTAGCTTGGTTTCTTAGTCTTAGACTATTGAAAACTGGAGACACCAAAACTTTGGAAATCATTGCATGTAGGGAGACCATGAAAATTTGGGTCTAGGCCGTACCATTTGAAAAAAATCCTAAAATGCAAACTAGTTGACGAAGATGTAAGCGATACTGAAAATCAACTTTACAACTATAAGTTGGCCAGACGAAATAACGACCAAGTACATCTCTGTGATCGTTTATTTTAGTGACAGGTGATATATACTGTTACGGATGTTTTAGAACTACTTCAACGGTGAATGACTGAGATGGATTTGGTCTATTTTCGAATAAAGACCTTCAGTATCGCTTTGTATTGCCATTCAACAAGTCGCTACATTTCTCTTTGAAAGAAACAGTTTTAAAGTAAATTAATATGGATTTTGTGTTCCAAACCATTTCACATTTTATAATTTATATATCGCTGTCATCCCATTTACCCACGCTAAGTACCTTACTACAGTATTCCGTGAATTCCTTTCCTTTAGGTTTTCGAGTTTTAGGTTTTCAAAAATGATTATGAGGTTTTTAACGTACGCGTATTGTGAATGCAGAGCGCAGTTCATGAACAAACAATAAAGAAAAGGGCAAAATCCCCAGCAGTCATTGCCTTTTAAAGTGGCCCAGTTCGTGCCGACGGAAAAAACTGAAATCTAGAAAATACTGACGGGCCCTTTTTTTACGTAAATCAATTGGACGGCATCGGAATTTAATACCGATCGGAAATCCTATAATTGTAAAGCAGACGGGGCCGGCTAAAAGCGGGCAATAAAACGCTGCCCGATGTTCTTTTGTCTTTTCTTCGGTCAGATCGAACGATATCGGCATTATTTTATCGGACGAAGGAGGCGAGAGCGAGCGAGAGGGCGTCGGAAAAAAGCGACATTTATTGAGAGTGGATTTTTCGGGATGTTTGGCCGTTAAAGAACCTGACAAGCGGGAGAGAGCTAATTAAAGAGAAAAATGGTTCGCGTATCGTCGCGCTAAATAAATGCGAATTGTAACGGCTGTTCCTTTTAACTTTTATCCAGATATATTCACAATACGCGTCATAGATGATGTGGAATATGTTGCCGATTGCATTATGTCAAATTGTAAAATTAATTTTAAACTTTCCTTCCAAGTCTTATACTTTGGAAAATGTAACCAAATCAGTTTACAAAACTCGACTTGAGTTGGTGGCTGTGGGATGTTACGAAGTGTCTCTAAAAGTTGTTCCTTAAAAACATTAATAGTGAATTATAGGTTATAAACCGGCAGACGTAAACCAAAAGTAAATTTTGATTAACCGGCAGACGTAAACCAAAAGTAAATTTTGATTCGGCGACATTGCGATGTACTGACGTCATAAATGTTGATGACATGAGTTCACTGTTATTTCGGAAATACTATATTTCCATGTTATGTTTAATCTTTAATTTTGCTATATTATATTATCGTGCAAGATTTTATCCTCGTTGTCTGTTATATTAAGAGTTATTTGCAATTTATAGCAATATAACAAGTCAATTGAAAAGTCCCCGGCCTAACATTGTAAAACACGGTTTTTTGGCAAAATTGTTTTTTTTAAATCAACATAATTCCCTTCAAGAGTGATACACTGATTACGGCGACCCTCCAACTTTTTGATACTATATTTGTAGTACGATTTGTCCTTTGCTTCAAAATAGCCCTCAGTTTCATGGATCACCTCTTCATTCGACAAAAAATTCTTCCCAGCGAGCATTCTTTTGAGATCTGAGAATAGGAAATAGTCGCTGGTGGCCAGATCTTGAGATTTCTGTGGATGAGGAAGCAATTAGAAGCCCACTTCACGGATTTTTCACAAGGTGCATTGTCTTTGTGAAGCACCATTTTGTTTTCCTTCAAATTCGGTCGTTTTTCGGCGATTTCATCCTTCAAACAGTCCATTAATGCCATGTAACAGTGGTCATTTTTTATCCATTGTCACATATCGACGCAAAAACTCGGGTTTATTACGCTTGATTATCTTCAAACACTGCTCCGAATCATTAACTCGTCGTTGTTTTTGGTCAAAAGTGAGCTCGGGCGGCACCCAGTTTGCACAGAGCTTTCTTATATCTAAATATTCGTGAATGATATAATATACACGTGCTAGAGTGTCTGCTATTTTATTCAATTTCAATTTACGGTCTTTCAAAATCATTTTGTGGATTGTTTTTAATGTTTTCGTCGGTAACAACCTCTTTTGGGTGTCCAGAGCGTTCACTATCTTCGGTGCTCATTTCACCACGTCTAAACTTAGCATACCAATCCTTGATAGTTGATTTTCCTGGGACAGTGTTCGATAACTCAGTATCAAGCCAATTTTTTGCTTCAACTGTATTTTTCCCTTCAAAAAGCAATATTTTATCCACACGCAAAATGACTTTTTAGCCATTTTTTTCATAACAACAAAAGTTGCTTCACTCAAAATGCTATAAATCACAAACTAATGATCCGACAACTGTCAAATTTTTACAAGCATCTTTTGACGGCCAAACTAAAAAACTTATATATTTAATTCTAGTAGCGCCATCTATATGTCAGGCTGGGGACTTTTCAATTGACCTGTTACGTTCGATTATGTTGATGATGTGCATTGGCTTTTTTGTTAGAAGGACTATAATTTTGATTCTTTGGTGAATCAGATCGTTGTACAAATGTTTCTTACTGAAATTCTGACCCATGACTAATTTAATATTCATGACTGAGTACAACAAATTAAATTACATCAAATTGCCAGGTTCGGAAACAGATGCAAATGATAATAAAACAGGCGGATATTTTTGTTTCTTGCGTTCTCCCTCGTTCGTTTTTATTCAGCCACAAGAGTCGTCTCATATATTTTATGCGCTCTCATCTTTTATGAAGTAGAAAAGTTCAGAGCCCATTCGTCGGGCGCGTAAAACAAAATTGTTGACCGTGTTTCGGAGTCGATTGGGCGACCAAATTGGGCTGGAAGCCACGTTTCCAAATTGCCTCATAAGCTCGCGGCGGTGGCGGTGTCGGTAACATTCTTTTTTTTCTTCGGGGTATTCGCCGGGTCCGGGTGGTGCCGTCGACGATATCATCTACATGAGTCTCTCTGTCTTGTTATGACTCTTTTATTATTTTTTATTTTTCGATATTGAATTGGAGTGGATGTTTCTCGCGAATTTATTTCCGCTGGGCTGTCGTCGATGCTTTTTGATTGCGTACTGATGTCGGAAATATATTCTGGTTATTAGATTAGGCTGTAATGACCGTATATGACTGTAATAAAAATAATCATTTATGTCGAACCTATGTATTTACAATAACTTAAATTTAGGTTTCTATCTTAGTCTCCAGTGTAATAATGTTTTTGTATTAACACTGCTGCTTTGTTTTTAATAAGATCAAGATCAAATGGTTTGATTATTTTGAGTCTGAGTCCTGCTTTGGTGTTATTCAGGAGTTGTATTACTTGGATATAGACATGAGAAAGGAGTCAATCCTCATATCTCCTTGCAATTCTCCAGTTTTCCTAAGTGACAGTCGGTATCTGAAGGTCTTGGTGTAAGTAATCAGTCCTTTTATACCTTTTATACCTTTCAGCGACGTTTTGCATCAAGATTCATTCCGAGATACTTGCTATATGGAATGATATTAATATTTATTGTTATTGGAGCTAATATCGTGCTTTCGTTAATTTTATTTTTCTAGGCTTGGATCCAATTACTTATATTATCATTAGCCTGTTGGAATTTTTGTGTGTCTCCTTCGCTTTTGTCTCCGACAATAAGAATGCAGACACCATCATGTCGAAAATATTTGAACCAAAAATAAATAAGAAAATCATATCAAGCGTTCATCGATTTGACCTATTTGTAAAAGAGCCATAAATAGTATTATATCCATAAATGTATTAGAAGAATAAAAAATAGGCCCATAATTATGCACCAGCCCTCGAAATTAAAGACAACTACTTTAGTATCTATATCTAGTATCTAGTCGGTTATCCATGTAACCATGATATTTGCATTGAGTTTTAGCGGGTGAAGATGCTAGAAGAATTCTTGACTGTGTTGAGGGATGCCAATGGCAGAGATAGCGTGACAAAAGAGCAGAATCGGAAGGATACATAGTAAGGGGGATCTAAAGTGTTGTTGAAGAAAATCATAAGAAAAACGTACAAGTCACAGAAGAACTCATCCATGGACTGTTTCGCTTACATTACTTCTTAAGGTATAATGTAATTATCTTTAGCCCGATATTTAATTTTTAGCCAAAGTTACCCAAAGCATCCTTTGGTCCGGTCTGTATATAATTTAGGTGCGAAAGGCGAATTTACAGAAAATGTTATTGCAATATAATTACTTCCAAGTTGCTGAAACTGTTCCTAGCCTGCAGACATTCGAAATATGTGAAGGAAACTCCTAGTCCGTGAATTCTTGGTATTTGTAATACTTGATTCTTGTAATTAACCTTGGACGCAGAACATCCTTTAAAATTCATTCACAGTTCTTAAATCATAATAGAATAAAATAGAAAGATCTCGAAACGTTAAATAAATATTTCATGTCCCATTCAATCGGATTACTACTACGGAACTACCCTCTAAACTTCCTCCATCGCTCCTATTATCTCGCTCTTTGAACAATTTTACAACCTATCCGAGTCGATATTAAACCTTTAACAAAATCACCCCCGTCCCCCAACAAAAATCGAGCGCGTCCAGGTTCTTATTCGGGCGGCTCTCGCGCCACTCCCGACCCTCTTCGTTAGGAGTTCCGTAGGCCCGTTTTATAGCGAGTTAATTTCGTTAAGTTCGCTCAAATTTAAACGATGCCCACACCAACCGACCGACCGACCCAACCGCCCGCCTAACGCCCTCCGCGCCGCGACTGTCTTAATGTAGTCTGGGAGCCTCCCGGTCCCGGTGTGTTTAGGGTTTGCTAATTGCCGTTTAAGAAAGAATTTCGACACGTTCGGCTTTTAATTGAGTTTTTGGGTTTCGACTGCCGTACCGCTCGCAATTAAGGGTGAACGTTTGGATTTGTTGTTTTAATATAAAACGGGTTTATATCGTTGCGAGGGCCCGTTATAATTTCGCAGTTAATTTAGTTATTGTTCGAGACTCTATTAGTGCTGTTTCGTTTTAGTTGTGAGCTAGATAAGAGGACGTCTAATCGATAGTGTATATTCTTACAGATTGGAGGGGGTGCCGTGCTTGTGGAAAAGGGAAATAATTGTTCCAATGTTGAAAATCGTCATTGTAGTATATAAATGAGTAGTCAGTTGTGGAAAGTGGGCTATATGTGATTTTATGCTCCCGACTTTATAAACTGTCCCTCAACTTATGCAGTTTTCAAAGCTGAACGTGATCTCTTGAAAAATTCTACAACTACTTCATGAAATACTTAGTCCATCCTAAAAAAGAGTGAACTCACGTCATCTGATTTTATTACGTCGAAACCCGGCAATATTGGCCCAATTAACTTTTTAATTATGACTAGTTCTTTATTTAGGCTTTTATATATAACAACATTCTATTGTAAATAAGATAATATAACAAAAATAATGTTATAAAATATAATCTATTTTTGCATTATTATAACTAAAACTAGTTATACAGCCACAATAGTTTGTAGGTTACAGTTGTTTTGTTATATTTATATTGAACTAATTTCCAAAGCACCTGTGGTATCCTCTAGAGGGCTAATCCACCTAATTAACAATTGTATATCCAAGTAATATATATTACTTTTACTAGAGAGATATTTAGCATATATAGCAATTTAGCTTTTTATATTTTCATTCTGTTTCCTACGTTATTGTTTTCTTTTTCCAAATAATTTTGATATCACAATTTTTCCTTAAAATCGGCGATATCTGTAAAACAACTAATATTTGTTCTCTCCAATATATTTTAACCAAACGCTCATATATATTCTGAACAATAATACACCTATATACACAAATAAAACCTTCATACTTTAAAAATGCGATTCTCTACCATTACTCTAGATTGTAATAGTTAGCCTCCACTTTAGTTGTTTCAACTCTCATCACCCGATATTTGAATTAGAATTGGATTAGAATTTGATTGTTAGCACTGAGTCATAATTCCGCACCCAGAAAATTTCATTTGGCCACTTCGCTTTCTGAGCCACTATTCATGTAAATAACTAAGCTGTTAATATCCATTCTAATATTTGTTCATAATTCCACCATTTGTCAATTGCTTCTTCTGTGTTTCTGATGGAGTTCATCTCATCCGAAGTGTGTTATTGCAGAGACAATCCTTTTATCGTTCTTCTTGTTCTTGCTTGTATATATTTCTTGACCTGCATGTCCATTGTAGTAGTTCTTTGTCACATAACATAACAATTCGACTTGATTAAATATGCAGTGATAGGGAGGAAGATGTCACAATACGTGACTATATTGTTCAGCCAATTGTTCTGTCCTATTTCTTAAAAAAATTAAATTACATAACAGACAATTAAACATTTCATTTATATTTACGAGCAACAATTTAAAAACTTCACTACCTAACATGGTATCTTAAGAATTTAATTTATATTATGTAAGCCATTCATTCATTACAGCATTCCACTTGTTGGGATCTTTTCCACTATGGTGCATTGTCAAAAACAATAACTGATGGTTCCTCCTAGTAAGACCAAACACTTATGATTAATGTCTCCATGTTTGTTGTTTTTACATTATCTTATTAGCATCTTGCCATTTTAAAATATCTATGTCTATACACAAATAGGAACAACAAATCTCCTTTAACTTTATTGTATGCTTTTAATAAGTGTATTATTTTAAAAGAAATACCTCGAGGTTCCATTAGACCTCCTCGTGGATTATCTTTTCACTATTTAAAACCAACGCTTTCTAAAAATGTATGTAGGGATGATTTATCTCGCTCAAAGAGTTGTATATCCCTAAGTATCCTATGGATACCTTCCAGATGAACAGTTATCTCTGAAATAATTGTTCCAAATTATGTGATCTCGATTAGTCACCCGCTTCGTACGTAGATGACTTATTTTCAACGAAGCTAACGTTATATTATTTTTCTTTTTTTGAAAGATTCTTACTCGTAACATCCATACTAATATTTAGGGCAGCTGCAACACGCCAATATTATTTCAAATAAAAAATCCACAAACTTAATATTTATTAGTATCAATACTTAGCTCTAACCGTTCTAACATTATATTTTTATACTTACCTCTAACACGTTAGTATTACTGGTAAGAGATGCCCCTATTACGTCGTTCCTGGTCGAAGTTATTAATTTGACCTGTAGTTTAATCATAAATGGTAAGCAGGTAGTAGTAGTAGCAGTAATAGTAGTAACATGGAAAGCAACTAGAAGAATTTTACAGACTAGTTCGGTTACAGGTTGGGACCCATCAAGCAGCAATATGTCTCTCTTTAGTAAGAGTAAAATATGGAACAAAATAATGTGTGGTATTAAAACGAATTTATAAACTACAATAGGCAATAGGCAATGTACTGCAATATACATCGTGATGATGTGAGTTTACTGTTATTTTGCATAGAGTATATGGGGCTATTTTCTAATAGATTTTATATTTGCTATGATAGAGATATAAAAATGTTGACGCTTCGAGCATTCATTACGATATAGATCTTATTACAGAGAAAAAGTTCAAAGTATCGATAAATGATACTGAATATTTCAACGACATCTATTTAGAACAAGTGCAGGGAGAGCCCAAGCATTACAAAATGATAATATAATTTTGTGATATATACAAAAAATTAAATTACGGACATGACAAACCTAATTTGTCGCTCGGTACCAACTTCGAAGAGATCAGTTAGTTGTAGCTAAAATAATATTGTAACTAAATAAATAGGCAAAGGTATGTACTAAGCTAAATTGTATGTATATAGTAGATTATAAATCACGTGTAGTAGATAGGTTAAATAAGGTTTTTGTTTATTTTTATTTAGTTATCACAACGGCTATAATGTTCATATTATATTATGGAGCATTTTATTTTTCTGTTAACAATCAAAGTTTGATTATTTTTAAAATTTTAGTGAGTTCCTTATTTATTTTTTCAAGTCGGTTCAATTTTTTGTTAAAAATATTTTATTTCTAGTGCATTACCTACTTTTGTCTTTGGAGACTGTCTGTATAGAACTCAGCACACATTAGACAAAAATATTCGAATTTCTTAATATATTAATGAAGCTAAGTTCCTTACGTTCCTTTTATTCCTTATTTTTATCTAACTTTTCATTAATTTTCTTAAAGCACGATTCTGATGAAAATATTCTGGGGAACTTTTAAAAATAACTTTTTTCTCTGATTTTTTCTTGAATTTTTCGATCTTCCTGTTAGTTTTAGTTTTTTTGTTCTAAAAAAAGCACATCATTCTCAATACTTTCTGTCAAAACAGCACAGCGTAGTCTAATAGTTGGAATACAATAAAATATTGGTATGTTATTGTTTGAAGATTAGCACGAGGAATAATATGAATCTATAATAGATGTATAACTGTTGGTTAACAGACTTTTTATTATTGGTTTTGTTAATACTTATATGACAGGATATGCTAAATATTTCGCTTTAGTAATTCATTGACGCAAACGTCTATACCTAATACAGGAAAGGAGAAACTGTCTGTATAGAACTCAGCACACACTAGACAAAAATATTCAAATCTGTTAGTATATTAATGAAGCTAAGTTCCTTACGTTCCTTTTATTCCTTATTTTTATCTAACTTTTCATTAATTTTCTTAACAGAGCACGATTCTCATGAAAAGACTCTGGGAACTTTTAAAAATTACGTTATTCTCTGATTTTTTCTTGAATTTTTCAATCTTCCTGTTAGTTTTAGTTTTTTGTTCTAAAATAAGCACATCATTCTCGATAGTTTCTGTCAAAACAGCACAGCGTAGTCTAAAAGTTTGAATTCAATAAAATATTGGTACGTTATTGTTTGAAGATTGACATAAGGAATAATATGAATCTATAATAGATGTATAACCGTTGGTTATCAGACTATTTATTATTGGTTGTGTTGATACTTATATGAGAGGATATGCTAAATATTTCGCTTTAGTAATTCATTGACGCAAACATTTATACTTAGGTATTAGACAGGAAAGGAGAAACTGTCTGTATAGAACTCAGCACACACTAGACAAAAAAATTCAAATCTGTTAGTATATTAATGAAGCTAAGTTCTTTACATTCCTTTTATTCCTTATTTTTATCGAAAAGACTCTGGGAATTTTTAAAAATTACGTTATTCTCTGATTTTTTCTTGAATTTTTCAATCTTTCTGTTAGTTTTAGTTTTTTGTTCTAAAATAAGCACATCATTCTCGATAGTTTCTGTCAAAACAGCACAGCGTAGTCTAAAAGTTTGAATTCAATAAAATATTGGTACGTTATTGTTTGAAGATTGACATAAGGAATAATATGAATCTATAATAGATGTATAACCGTTGGTTATCAGACTATTTATTATTGGTTGTGTTGATACTTATATGAGAGGATATGCTAAATATTTCGCTTTAGTAATTCATTGACGCAAACATTTATACCTAATACAGGAAATGAGAAACAGGCATATGTGTCGTTCACTTAGCTTTTCTAATATCTGAGGGCATAAGACTTATACTTGTTACCAATTAAATGCCAACTTGTTTTTATTTGGTGAATGTCCAGCTGCTGCAGAACATGTCTCTATAGTTTTGAAAAATACATCAAACAAGTTCTTATTTGCGAGAATGTTGATTTCCATGCAGAATATTGATGGCAATCGCTTCCAGGCTAGCAATTTGTTCTTCTTCAGTTATTTTATTTTATAATATATAATATATTTTACATATAGTTTTCTCTGTTTTATTTATCTATGAAATGAATTATTTTTTCAATATGATGCAAAAACTCAGTTGGCAGGAGTGGCTGAATTTGCAGAAAATTATGTATAGCACTGATCAGCAGTTATCAGTTGAAGCAAAGATTGATTATCAAACTTTAACAGTTAAATAATTTGAAACTATGATAATTATATTATCAATTGACTTAAATATTTTACATTTTGTAAAGTAGCGCGTAAAATTCTAGATATACCAACCGCTATAACATTCAATACAGTTAAAAGTTATAAAAGTCGGCAGTTATGTAGTGTGACAGGTTTAATATAACAAAAACTATTATCAAGGGTTAGATTTGAATTATTAATCTGAGAGTTTGGAAAAAGAGCCGTAAATTTTCCATGTGATATATTTTCAATTTACCTGTAAAAAGTGGTAAACTGTTATGTTAAGGCGAAAGAAAAGAGCAAAGGCAGACGTAGAAATGTCTCAAGACCTGAGAAAAAAACTTGAATAATGGTATTAACTTCTTCAACGTTTAAACGTATCTTATATCCCGAATAAACGTGTATTTCGTATATCCCGGTTGCCCCATTTCTTACCGTTCAATCAAGGGAGGCCTCCGACTTCGTGTTACGAAATTACGTTTCGCCACAGCGATGGCAGCAAAAATTGGCCTTGCCTATATTTCTCTAAGCCTATCGCACAGAGTCGCATCTAGAGATGGTCCTACCACCAAGGTATATTTAGAAAAAAAAATAATAAAAATTTTAATTGTGCTTTTTTTGTCGTATTATTATTAATAAATTAATCTTATTGGCAGGTAGCTTTTATAGTTTTCCATATTAGAAAACATAAGTTATTATTTCAAGCTATCCACAAGTAAAGTGTGCCTCTCGCTATATTTAGTTAAAATAGTTTTCCTTTCAGTCTTTCATGTTCACATAACATTTTTGCTTCTGTGATGACTATTTTTCTTTCAATTCTCAACTCAAACCCATCCATTACAATTTCAGCAATAAATCAATACATTATCTATGATCCCTATCTTAAGTCATCTTACCAGTTGGATTTTTGATAGGTGGCTCTAGTTAAAAAAAATAACTTCATAAAAACAACTATCGCAAAATACATTAAACCGTTTTTATAATATTTATATTAATAACAAAATATCAAATAATTATTGTTATAAGAAACCGGTTTTAAAAATAATAATTATTTTTTATAAAGTGCTTAAATAATGCTTGAAAATACTAAACATTGATTTGTATCCCCCCAATTATTTTTGTTGCAGAGGACCATCTCTAGCCACTACTCTACAATTCCGGCTAATATTTTTATAAACTAATTCAGAGATAACTGTGTAGTTTGAAAATTAACTCATATTCAGTTTAGACGTAATAACTGCAGAGAAAATTAATTATGAAGTATCAACTATGTGAAGTAAATCAATAGAATGGAATAAACTATACTTAACAAATACGGGGTTTGCTCAAAATTAATGAGTATGTTCAAATATCATTTGTTTGCTTGCATAACTTCCAGTTTTCTTTTAATATTGGGTTGAAACTAATACGTTACAATTTGTATTTAGACTTAATTCATTAACTATGATTCGTATCCTAATGAACGCTTTTAGAGTGTTAATAATAATGGTGTTATATGAAGATATTCATATAATAAATTTAACGTATTGATAGTTACGAAAAATCACTTTCTGCTATTGCAAAGTACATTGAACTCTTTCACAATCTTTATTTTAATAACAAAATATAACATAATCATAGATAAGAGTAATCTGTTTGAATAATAATAAGGATCTTTTTGTATAAAGTGCTTAATTAAATAATGTCTGAAAATAATTAATTGATTATTTTGAACTATAGCTGATGTGGAGGCTCATTCCCTCGCTTAACCACTACTCTACGTAATAATCACACAGCAAATTAATTATAAAGTATCTACTATGTGGGGTGGATCATTGGAATAAAGTCTACGTAACAATACGAGAACTGCTCAAAATGCAATGAAAATACTTCTGTATCACTGAATGTGATAATGAGGTAACACTATTTTATATTGCTGTTGTTTTGGCCAGCGTGCCTAGCAATTTTTCTCGCCATGTTAATTAATTACACGTGATATGATAATGGAAACATTTTTTCATTTTCAATAAGTAGTGGATCAGATAGTTGGCACCAGATTGTGTACTAAAATCCTAAATATGTCAAAATTACTTCTATACAATGGCCGTGAACCCGATAATGAACACAGCACGTCGTCAACAGGCATATTAACAAATATAGTAATGTCTAAAAAGTGTAAGAATTCATAAATTATTACCGAATATCATGTTATAATGATAGTAATAGTTCACATTAATATACCAATCTCAAATTAATTTCTTTTTTGTTTTTGCATCACAATAATAAATACATTAACATGCTCACATTTTATTACTTATTCGTCATGATGCATGTCCACGTGATATACTTCAAGGACCATAATTTTGGAGGCACAGATAAGATTGAAAATAAGTAGCTGAAAACTTCAAGGATGTTCCAGGAAAAATTAATTTCGGTGACTTTCGATGATTGGAAGAAGCGCTCCCCAATGGAAAATATTATTTACTTATAATATTACTGCAAATATTTCATTATTTATTAGCGACACCTATTGGTTAAAATATGAAATCAATCTGAACAACTATTAGACAACTTAACAGCTATATTCGACGGATTACATTTCCCTATTTAGTATTATTGAGTTGTTCATTGTACATTCTCTAATCCTGAAGCCCACCAAACTGCATTTTCGATATTCATTAAAGCTGTTAATATTGTTTGTCAATCAAAAAAAAAAAAGAAAAAACGATCTATAAATCCACAAAAGTTTCAGGGCAATGAATTGCAGGACTTATAGACGAGAATCCAGCTCAAGCTATCAAATAACATTGAGACGCAAATAAACTGAAATATTATTGAAAGTATTTTGATTCATATATATTGTATCAATTTGTTTCATTCAATGTTTTCTTAAAATGAAAGAAATGATTAGAATACATGCAAGCACCTAAAGATGAAATAAATATTTTAAAGCTGACAACATTAACGTAGCTAAATAAATAAATTTCCTTCTAAAAATATTTTTAATATATATTTTAAATTTTCTTTTTACCAATTAGGGGTTTATCGGGACTGGACCTACAGTTTAAGGTGGGCTCCGAACCACGGTCTTCGGCATTAAGCCTACAGACTAGCAAGTGACCAACTTAGAAATCATCCCAGGATACATCCGTTCTTCCTAGCCTAGCCTAGCTACTGGCGTGACTGAGATTATTTTTCTTATCGGATTTGGCACTCTTGCCTAGGACAATCACAAACATAAATTTACGACCATGCCCCAGCAGTATTCGAACCCGCGACTATCGCAACAGTAGGTGGACCGTCCTGTCGCCATTACCACTGTGCCAACCAAGCCGACAGAAAAAAATAATTTTTGAAAGCATAAATATCAGGAAAACATTGTTATCTAAATTATTAAATAATTTGAATAATTAATACCCTTAATGTGTAAAATATTCTAAATTGATATATGTTCATTAGTAAATCGATCTGATAATATTATTAATTACTATTAATTATCTATCGTGAAATATTAAAACCAAATTAATAAAATACTTAGATCACAAATTGAGGATGTTCTCTCAAAATGAAGTTCGAACATTGCCGATGTATATTAATTTATCGAAGCGCCATTCCGCCTCCAGATTACGGTCCTGTAGCGTCTAAGAACCGTACATAATGAATCCTCAAGTTCGCCCTCGGTATTTGACTTTAAAATCTTCCTCTATTCTTCCAATTTTGGCACTTTCCCCGTTCATATCTCCTGGCCCAATTAGTTGCTTATTTGGAAAAAGGGTCTTAACAGAAAATTAAACGATCTCTTATGAATTTCGTTGCGTGAAGGGCGAGATAAAACCGCTCGGCTGAATGGGAATCGGGCATCGAGCGCCTGAAATAATTATTTGAAAAGTTTTGGAATCCAGTTACGAATATAATTTTCATATATAGAGGCTGTTTTGTTCCCGTTTGATTTCTTCTCGCGCTGCCTGTATTGTAATAAGTCAATTATTCTTTCTCTCAGTCGTCGGAATAATGGCAAGTCTTTTGATAGTATTCTAAAATCGGTGCTTTTTAAAAAAGGGCTTAGCTAAAAGCGGAAAGTGTGCGTTTCTGTTGACTTTCGCCCTGCTTTTTACTGTATACACCCACCCTCACTTTGGAAAGCTTTGGAAGCTGAACATATTTCCCTGAAAGTTCTTAAAATTCTGCTGGCATCTAATGATATTTATTAGTCGTGTCTAAATGATTTGTTAAATCCATTTGAGGTCTGGGTTGAAGTTCACCGAGGAGATATCGTTTCTCCACTGCTCAAATTACAACAAAATTTTAACATAATAGTGGATGAAATTATGCGAGAAGCTTTTAAGGCAGACATAGTGCTTAAAACGACGTTTCTAACTCCTTAATTGGTCTGAAGTTCGCTGATGATAGGGCAATATTCGCTGATTCAGATATTGTAACAGATATCATCTTCATGATATATTTCAATCTACAGAGCCATATGGCGTGATAGATAACCAGGAAAAGGCCAAGGTATTGATAACTGATTGGATAATTTGCTATTGTAAATCCCAACTACATCCAGTGAGATCAAATGCAGGAATTCAAGTATTTAGGATCAGTCATAAAGAAGAATCGGCCAAGACATGGGAGCTTTTGCTTTTCTAAGATGATGTCTGTGTAAGAAAGGATTTATTGAAATTCAAAACTAAAATCCGCCTCTTTCAATGCACATAGTTACAGTCCGATATCTGTAAGCTTGAGGTACTAGAAATGCGATGATTAACACAAATTATATATGCTTCTCTTGGAGACCGTATTACAAAATATATTAAAAAAATTAAACCGACATGAAAAAATATGTAAAAATATGTACATAATAATCATTATAATAACTAAATAGAAATAAACAAAATCTATCTACTATACGTATTTTATATTCTACTATATACACACAATTTAGCTTAATACCTACCTAAACCTAACTAAACTAAGTAACCTAACTAGAACAACAAAAAAAAAACTCGCGACCTCCGCCTCTAAGCACTCTGAGTACTACACCATAGAAGCAGTTGCCTGCAATATCTCTACAGCTTCCCATATGATACAGTTAGTGCTTAAAAAGCAAACTGAGCGGCTTTTGCACTTAACGATTTTGGTCAGCAAACCCTTACTATAACCTCCCCAAAAACTCTTGAAGGGTATAGCAGTCCGGTCCCTGTTTTCATCAGCCTACCTAAATAATTAGCTTCAAATGATGCAATTATAATAATTAGAGAAATATATTTTAATGCCTGAGAACCCCTCAATTGTGTCTTCCGTCACATCAGCTCAGCTATAACATTATACACAAATATCTAAAAAAATATGTAAAAACATTGTACGTTGAAATTTCAGGGTTTCCCCTGATTTCCACGGATTCCACTTTTGCACTTGAAGTGCAATTTTTTCGAATTAAAAAAAAATTGAAAATCGGTTCACAATTGACGGAGAAATCGGTGAACATACATAAAAATATATATACAGTCGAACATAGAACCTCGTCCATTTTTGAAATCCTATATAAAATGAAGCCATTGGCTTAAGCTGCGGTAATCAGTGTACAATTGTGGAACACATTCAGGGACACAGGTTACAATAGCTTGGACATATATGGCCGTTGAAAAGTGAATGAATCATCACATAATTCTGTAGTAAATTTCTAGCTTCTGGATTGAAAATACAACAAACAGCACCAAAAGAGAGATAGACTAAAATAATAGAAAGCCCTATTTGCAAAATAAGAGACTAACATTATCCGTGGCTAGAACAGTTGCAGCCCAACTCCAACTGTGACGAGATTTAGTCAAGAATGTTGATACGAATATGGTTGGCACGAACATGGAATGGTCGAGAAGTAAACACTCCCCAAGTGCTGGCTATGGATTGATGATAATGATTAGCTAAAATGATTATAATTAGAAGGACCAATATTTGATGTATATATTAAATAGCACCTACTGATTTTGCAACGTATGGCTAAGTCTTAGTATGTCACAAAGTTACTTTTAAAATCTTTGTCCTTATATAAAGTACAAACAGTTTCAACATTCGACAAAAACATTAATTTTAACTGATACTAATTATTCAGATAACGCACATGAGCATATAAAGGTATGTGGCGTAAAAACAGAGATACACCTATTTTTAAAAATATAGTTTTCATGGCATACTTTAAAAATTAAAATCTCTATAAGCATTTTCATACAATTATGGCATTAATTTTGTCAATCTCAGATTATGTGAGAGAATATGAGAGAGACATATTTGTACTATTACCTTATCATTTTTTTCTTCTATTCTTGAGCTAGTTATATTTTTAGTAACTAACCAACTATTGATTTTTTAATATTTATTGCTAAATATTATTAACATAATAAGTAACAGCTTCTTCATGTTAGACAAAAGGCGGGACAGGTTACACAAAATCAACCAACTATGATAGTTACGAAGATACACCTAAGTTGACCTGTGATCAAAAGGATTTGATTTTTCAGTGGAACTGATACACCCAACCGACTGCTAATCAAACGCTAATTAATTTCTGATGCTTATCTGCACGATGATCTCGAAATCATGTGGAATTACGGAATTATCCCCTAGATTTAGCTTTAAAACATGAATATATTACTATATTAATGCAGCGTAGAAGTGATACAGCTACTGGATAATGGGCAAGAAACTAGAATATTGAGGCGAACCAAACCACATGAAGTTATATAGTGTAAAATTGTTACTCTTAAGTTAAGTGCAAATACACTAATTTAATTTTAATTTTGAATTTGACACTACTGTTGCAACATATGTTGACGATACAGTGGTTTTATCATCACACGAGGATAAAATATCAGCCAAAAGAAACCTCCAGCTTCATCTTAACAAAGTCAAATAGTGGTTGAAAACGTAGCGTATCAAAGTAAATGAGACAAAATCAACCCATGTGACATTCGCCCTTTGTAGAAGATCATGTCCCTCATTTAAAATTGAATAATCATGAACTTTCGCAGGCAGACAACTTTAAATATTTGGGAATGCATTCTGATCGATTTTTGACATGGAAAAACATATAGTGACAAAATGCAAACAGCTTGGGCTTAAACTAAACCAAATGTATTGTCTAATAGGGCGTAAATCAAAATCATTATTAGATAGCAAGGTTTTGCTATGGTATTGAACTGTGTAGTACTACTAGCAAATAGATATCCTCCAGAGGTTTCAGAATAAAGTGTTGCGAGTCATCGTCGATGCTCGATCTTAGGCGCCCAATAAACTGATTGAGCGCAATATCCCCTGAGAATCCATAATGAGTGTGATTGGAAGTGTTAGTGCGAAGTACTTTGAAAGACTATTAGTGCATCCCAATGCACTCGCCAAGTTAAATGTTCACTATGACAGTGAAGTGCGTAACCTTAAACGCAAACTGCCATACAAACTGAGTAATAGACACATAGAGTGAGATCTAGTAAGCTTTAGAATAAGTTAGGATGGATTTTAAAATAAGTTAGAGTAGTATCTAGAATAAGATTTAGATTATAAGTTTGTACAGCAGATCACTTACTAAAGTAATCTTCTACATTTCAGGATTGTTATATCAAGGAAACTACTAAGATAATTAAACTAAATCTGCTACTAATCAAGCATCTATTATAGTATTTATGTTAAAAATGTTTTAAATGTTGTTATCTAGCATTTTTGGAAAGGAAAGTATCTATTTATTTCTTAAGGTAATACAAATTTCCAATTTTTCTATTGAAATAGATAATAAACACCATAATAGGAGCATTTTATTCGAAGCATTAACACATACTCAACTTACGTTTTGGAATTTGAGAGTACGAATGCAAGCGTTTACATCCGTAAATCAGGAATATAATAGAAGTTTTGCCTCCATTGTGTTAGATATAATGAAGTGACAACGGTATAAACTCGAATGTATTCCATTTAGTTCGACTCCGGCTGTAGATTTAAAACGATGTAATTACGTTTTGTGAGGACGAACGGAATTTCCCTCTCTATTTTATATATATTTCGGAGACGATACAAACGGAGTTTCAAGTATCGACGTCGTTTAGTGAAAATAATCTTCTGGTGAAAGATATCCCGAAAGTGGCTTTTTATATTATTATGATGAAAAAATTTAAATGATTTATGTTAATATTACTATTAGTGAAAACATTGAAACGTACCACAGCTATCAATACATTGCCTGTTCAAAAACAAAGTAATATCAATGAAATCTAACATATTGCCAATTACAGTGTTTAAACATGTAAATTTCTTTGAAGGCTTTTCCTTCTTATTTTATCCTAATTAAAAATAGATAGAATTATATATATTGCAATTCGATTTGGTTTAGTATTGGTGGTCCATGTTGCCAAATTCTTGTAAAATTCTTCAAAACATTAGTAATGATAATTAGAGGTTATAAACCGGCCAACGTTGCAAATCAAAAATCAAATTTGAAGCGGCAACAGGGTAACTTGTTGATATTATAAATGTTGATGGCATGTTTCATTTGACGGGATATATAGTAAAATATAAAAATCTTAGTATAGTATGAAAATCGTTTTACAGCAGATTTAAATTTGATTTAATTATAAATGAGATAGTTTGACCAAAGTTCAAAGAGTTACAATCAGTCGATTGTGAATCCAATTTATGCAACGCTGTTGAAGTTCATCCCAAAACCAAGGATCTAAAATTCGTATTAAAGCATGAAATATGTTTATAGAATCGAACGTGGAAGTAACATTGTTGCTGGACAATGCGCTGGAAATCAGAATATTGAAATAAATCACAGGAAACCGTCTGGCATATAAGTATAAGTATAAGGAAATACATGCCGATGTTTCATGTTGTCTAGCAGTTTTTAGACAGAAAAGTATTTATAATATTTAATTATCTATACATTAATATGTTTAAAATAATCACCTTGCTTGTATATTTATCCAAGTACAATAAAACAATAGTAATAAAAATTAAAGTTATTCGTCCCAAATATCAGTTAATCTTAAAACATTGATTCCTACATAATTCAGTAAGGCTCTTATTCGCCTGCTTGAATAATTTATTTATAGAAAACAAATAAGGATCGATCAGTCTCGTATACTAAGACTATGAATTTGTTTTGACGCAATTACAGTACATTGAATAATTTATGCTTTTTATCACTAATTGAGTGATGTATTAAGGGAACAATTTAGAATAAAAGCAATCGATAAAGGGGAGATCGAAAGAAGACAATGGTTAACAAGTTAGCGATGAACGAAATAAACACGGTTATTAAAGTTAGAAGTTCGCATGTATTGCGATCGGTGATATTTATTGGTAAAAATACGAAGTATCAATGCGAACAACTCTTAAACCAAACCAAATTTAACTCTTGAATTCAATTCCACTCAAAGGTCTGTTGTACTCTAATATCTAGCTTCGGTGAGTTATTTAGCGCATACAACATATAACATACAATCATAGAACGCGTAAAATTGCATTTTCGATGCTCATTACTTCCATTAAGCGTAAATTTTGATGTCAATAACAAAGAACCGCTCGAAGGACCAGCTAATCGTATCGAGGAACTTTGAACAGCGAATGAAAGTATTACTGCAGATGTCGACTAATGTCAACAAAATGGACGAATTATTGTTCAATACAGCTTGACTAAAACGTTTATCACCACCTGGACATATGTAAATTCTAGAATAAGCTTTAGAATAAGACTAATTAAGATAATATTTTAGACAGAAGATTGCTTAGTGAAGTAATTTTCTACATGCCATATATATATAATATAGACATAAGAAATACTTACTCCCAATAGGGCAAATTGTGAAATCGCCGAGAGTAATAAAAAAACACAGCTTGAATGTTCAGTTCAGTCGCACCCAGCATACTAGTCAGGCATAGTACATATGTACCTTTCCAATACAATTTATTCAAATCAATGAAGCATAGCACGCGACAGTAAACTATTCAAAGTTTTAATAGATTTTGTCTCTTACATATAACAAAATTTTAATATAAATAACAATAGATTGGAACAATAATGCTATGTAACGTAATTTATTTTTACATTATAGTGTAGCATCTAATGCATATATTATCGAAGAATTTAAAACTACAATTAATTATACAGCCACCATAATTTATAGGTTGCAGTTGTTTTATTATATATACATTGCACTTCTTTCCACACTAGTAGAGGTAGAGTTTTAGGCACGTTTTTTCTTATATATATATCGGTATCCCCCGAAGGTCTAATCCACCTAATTAACAATTCTGATTAATTCAATTAACAAAAATCTGATCTGCAGTATTATTTCTCTTCTCATACATATTAACCAAATGTTAATCGAGCTCAGACAAACCAAAGATGTTATTTTCGACAGTGACTCTTTCCAGAAATCCAGACAGTTCTGTTTTGAATATCCTTCTCGACCTGAGTGTCTATTGCAATATCCCATATCAACTCAATTGAATTAAATATACAGTGATAGGGAGGAAGACATAATACTCATATGTTTTTTCTTAGGCTTATTTCTAAAAAAGTAAATTACATAAAATGCAATTAAATATTTCATATATTTGCCTTTCCTTAACTACAGCCTGTCATTAGGCTCTTGCTGGGATTTTCTCCACCAGTGTACTATATATACCGTAGATATGGTGCATTGTATTAACAATAACTGATGGTTCCTCCAAGTTATTTAAAAGCTGATTTTCAAACTACTAGGAAAACAAGTTATGGCTCATTTTCCCATGGTAGTCACCCTTGGACTTAGAGGAAAACACTAATTCTGCACCAGGAATTCCTGTTGCCAGGATGAAGAACTATATGTCTGTAATGAATTATTAATAAATGTTATGACTAACAAAATGTAATCCATAGTTATTCCAACTCCTACGTTTTTCCATCAACTGTTGTTGTCTACACTATATTTATTATCATCTTGCCATGAGCGGTACAATGTACCATTCTGAAATATATATGTCTCATTTAAATACATAAATTGATATAATATGTTAATTCTTTCTTGATTTTATTATATGTTTTTAGAAATTGTATTCTTTTAAAAGCAATCACTGAAAATTCGGCGGTTATCTTTAGACTACCTAAATGCTGTATTACCCAACAGTGTATGAAGGGATGTTCTCCAACCGTCAAATAGCTGTATATGTTTTGTCTTTTTATGGATAATTTCCAGACTAACAATTTTCTATAAAATAATTGCATTAAATTATGTTTCGATTAAAAAAAAAACTACTAAACAGTAGTTTTTTACATTTCGTATATTTGATCTCTGATATAGCTAATAACAAGCTGATCTTGATTCATCACCTTGTTTTTTATATTTTGAGATATTTTAATGACCGTGTCCGTACTAATACCCAGTGCAGCTGCAACGCGCAAAAAATATTTTCAATAAAAATTTCAATAAGAATTTTGCAGACGTTTGACAAACGGACAGGCGGTTACATGATTGAACTTCTCTAACAACATTCTATCTCTTTTTAAAAAGATTAATTTATATAAATTATATCATAAATATAATAATCTTAAATAATTTAATATTAAATAAATTAAATAAATTATATCTTGTATAATATAATTATATATTATACATGATACTATTGGGTAAATGTCGATATAGTATAGCTCGACAATTTGCACATTTAATTAGATGCTCGCCTAGTGGTAAAGACCTTGTTAGCCACGTACACATTTTCATGATAACTAATACCGTGTTCAACACGCTCACTGATGCAATTATACATCAAATGGTGAAGGATGTAAGAAGGGAATCACACTGTATGAATGCACGTTCGTTCGTAGTACGTTCTCGCCATACTATTTACATCTTTTTGATGCTGCCACATGCAGGAAATAAACAATGCGGTCGTCTGTTGCACAGCTCGACAATAACACGCAAATTGGAGCCGATATTAATTGATTTCTGCATTCGCTTATGCGACGAGGAATGTCTGATGGCGGCGGTTGCAACTGACACTGTTTGAAATTCCCTGAGCTCGACGGATCGAACCGAATCGAATACCCTTCAATAATTCAAGCCCTATCAGACAATCGATCGAGGGCTAATTTGAAGGCATTGAGTCATCAATAAAATAATTACGGCTTTTGGTTCGGTAAACAGATATGTTTGGCATAGGGACATCGGCTGCGGAGAAAAATATTGATAATTTGATATATCGATATTTAAAAAAATGTCGAAAAACAAAAATATTTGACAACAACCAAGAATTATATTAATATATAAAAAATATCGGTAAAGAAAAAATTGATATATCGATATAGCGGTCAAAATTGTCGATATTCTTTTCAAGAATATGTATCGATATATTTTAAACTACAGTAGTTCTAATACCATTACCCTTATTACCTTATTACCATTAACAAGTTAGTTGATAAAGTGTCAAGCATTTCATCATCTTAACTGAGTTCAACAATATGTCTGTTTTTATAAATGAAAAACTCTAATTTTGTTTGCCATAATGCTTAGTTTTCAACAGTTTATAAAATGATCTTAAAATTACTTCTTAAAAAGTAATTTGTAATGCTGAGGCATTTTGTAATTATTCTATTAAATACTTGTGGCTTCAGTCAGACAAGTTTGTGCTTATCAGATCCTGTAGAAATATTGTTTCGTTTACCATATTTTATTCATTCTTCATCAAAAAACACCTTGTTTAATAATCCATTTAAAAATCTAGTGTTCATGAAGGGAAATCCATCTTTTACTAATTAATAAGTAGGTCTGGAACAGTTATATGATATCTACATAACCTGACTGTGTAATATACATTAAATTACATTTCGTGAGCTTCTTCATAACCCAACTGAAGATAGATATAAACCAAATGAATAAATCTAATTGAATTCACTTCTATAAATTAGCATATGGCAATTTTGTACATTACAGCTTATATTTTTACCTTAACCACCAAATGTCCAACAAACTAAACAAAAATATCAACAATTGTCTTTTTAGAGTAGAAAAATGGTCAAAATACATACAAGCGACTGATTTAACCATAGCAGAAACAGCAGCAATAGCAGTTTTTTATCTCTATGATGAAACTAAACGTATTTCAATATGGCTGGATGGTGTGTATGATCAATTAGCTTTTCATCTTCAAGCAAAGGCACGAACACATCCGCGTACGTCTTTATAATAATTAACCCCGAACCAGGAACATCCACATATGCCCAATTACTCTGGTGATTCAATTAAACGCCGAGAAGCGACAGGCGTAAGGCTAAAAGAGGCCGATGGTATATTTCGATTTAGCGTTTCCTGTTATACAGTTTCATTTGTGTGGGTTCGTTTGTAAACCGCACTGTATGACTCCTAACTAGGTCGAAATTCGTTATTAAAAGAATTTTATTACGTTTTATTGTGATCAAGAACGTATCATAAAAGCAGTTTCATATTTTAATTAAATTTAATTTGCAAACGTCAAAGCCCAAATTAAAAAAGATACGTTTTTATTTATTTTTACGTGCAGTTAATAAAGATATGAAGTTCTATTTTAAAGTATTTATATGTATTCTAGCCTATTTAATGTACCCATCTTACCACATTTCGAAATTTTAGTTCTGCAGATTTCCCAGAAATAATTAGTTATGAGAGAGAAAGTTAATTTCATCAATAACAATCAATAAATATATAAGTTTTTTGTTTATTTTGAATCTGACAACAAAATACTAATGTAAGTCAAATAATTAAAGATGTAATATATGTATTTTAACATGATATATGAGTTCTTTAATTATACTTGACATATGACAACGGTGTTCATACTTATTTAAACACATATCCTTTTTTATCTTGTACTGGTGCTTGCTGAATTTAACACTTTCTGTGCACTCACCTCTATCTTTCCTTATTGGTTATTATATTTTACTTATATCGACTACTACGTTCCAATCAATTCTTGAAAGTACTGCTTATGTTTCTTTATTATATCTTCATGATTTTTTTCTACTACAAAACTTTAAAGGTTTGAAAAACATATTTATGTTGATCTTCATCCACTCACTAATTTGAATCCATATTGTATTTTTTATCTCTTGTATCGGTCGTTTTGCTCTTGCTCTACTTTTCTAACATAGTTCAAAGTTTTTAGTTGACTTTTGCATCCAGATAATTTATTCAGACTCCTCTGTGTGTCTATATCTGCAATATAGTCAAAAATTAATTCAAAAAGATAATAATAATGGGAATGTTAATAAAGGCCTAGTAAGCAAAAATAATACTAATAGTAATTCACTTAAATTTGGTGTACTTATTTTTAGTTTTATTAAATACTAATCTTTGGATCAATTTTTTTAATTAAAAAACCATATATAGTATTATTTTTTATATAGAAAAGGATCTGATCTTTTCTATCTAACCCCCTAGGATGGCGTCCAGATAACTTGGATCCCAGTTCAAAAAGACAAAAACTAAATTGGAAACTACAGCGATAAGATAGTAGCATGTAACGTCCCTAGATATATATACCGATTACAATTCCATACCTGTGCGAATAAATGGTCGTAATTTACGAATTCCACCTTGATATTTTGCCAAAACCCGCACAGAATTAGAGTATCGTCCTTAAATTTAAATATATGCTATATACATTGTATTGTGAATAGTTTTTGTTTCAAAATAATTGTTGAAAATTAATTGAATATCAGACAGATTTATATAAGTAAACTTTTATCAATGTGCAATAGGATACTAAATATTTTACAAACAAAATATCTTCTTATATAAGAACATAACTAAAGGTTATACTGCATTTCACTTACAAACAGATTCTACTCTGATTATGGAAGATCTTTCATAGCGCTAAATTTAAGTTTTAACGTTTACTCATAACTATAAATAATTTCACTACAAAACCTAAGATACAAGAGCAGTTCAAATAGTGGTCCCCACATTGGTGAATAATTTTGCCAAAAGCCTAACCAAAATCGAGGAAGGCAGTGGAGCAAACTTTTTTCCCATCTAGTTATTTTTCAATGAATATATATAAACTGGTCCATCATTGAGACCTCTAGTTTTAGCAATTTTTAAATATAAAAACATGTGATATCTTTCGGCTATTCTTTGCATTATCCTTAACAAGTTATTTGAGTCCCAGGACTGAACATAGATGGCACTACTATAATTAGATTTATATGCTTTTTAGTTAGCCCTAACCCTCAAAAGATGCGTGTATAAATTAAACAGTTGTTGGATCATTAGTTTATGAATGATAGCATTTTGAGTGAAACAACTTTTGTTATTTAAAAAAAAAGGATAAAAAGGAATTTCGCGTATTGATAAAATATTGCTTTTTGAAGGGAAAAAATACAATTGAAGCAAAACTTGGATTGGTACCGACTTTCCGGACACTGCCCCAGGAAAATTAACCATCAAGGATTGGTATGCTTAATTTAGACGTTGTGAAATGAGCTTCGAAGACGGTGAGCGCAGTGGATGCCCAAAAGAGGTTGTTACCCACGAAAACATTTAAAAAACCCATAAAATTATTTTGAATGACCGAAAATTCAAAGTGACTGATAGCAGACACTCTAAAGATATCAATTGAATGTGTACCTCATATCATTTACGAATATTTGGGTATGAGAAAGTTCTGTGCAAAGTGGGTGCCGCGCGAGCTCACTTTTGAGCAAAAACACCTACGAGTTGATGATTCGAATCAGTGTTTGAAGATGATCAAGCATAATAAACCCGAGTTTTTGCATCGATATGTGACAATGGATGAAACATGGCTCCATTGTTTCAATTTGAAGTCCAATCGACAGTCATCCGAGTGGATTGCACACGATGAACCCGCTCCGAAGCATGGAAAAACGCAACAGTCGGTTGGCAAGGTCATGGCGTCTGTATTTGGGATACGCATGGAATAATTATCATAAACTACCTTTAAAAATTAAGGACCATCAACAGCGACTATTACATAACGTTATTGGATCGTTTGAAGGACGAAATCGCCGAAAACGGCCGCATTTTAAGAAAAAGAAAGTGCTGCTTCACCAAGACAATGTACCGTGTCACAAGTCAGTGAAAACGATGGCAGAAATCCATGAATTGGGCTTCGAATTGTTTCCCATCCACCGTATTCTCCAGATCTAGCCCCCAGCGACTAAGTCATGTTCTCAGATCTTAAAATAATGCTCGCTGGGAAGAAATTTTCGTCGAATGAAGTGATCGACGAAACTGAGGCCTATTTTGAAGCAAAGGACAAATCGTACTACAAAAATTATATCGAAAAGTTGGAGCGTCACTGTAATCAGTGTACACTCCCTTGAAGGGAATTATGTTGAATAAAAAAAATTATGCCAAAAAATTTGCCTTACTATGGTAGGCCGGGGACTTCAATTGACCTGTTAGTGATTCACGGTCCTACCAGTAGGGCAATAAGTATTTATTATAGTTATTATTATACACATTTAGCTTATTGGCAAGTATGTTGGAATGCACTGACACTTTTGAAAGTACTTTATTATTAAACATTTTGTATTAAGACTGTATTATATTTGTTATGAGTTTTATAGGAATATCACGTTGTAGCACTTTATTAGAGACATAGTAGCAAGTATCAACTATTTGCAACCATTGAATAATGGATTCCATAGGGCCACATTACACGATTGAAAACGTTTCTGGTCTTTGCATTTCAAATTTGTTATTCTCCAATAATGGATTTTCTACTTATTTATGTGTCAATTAAGATGAAAATTAGTGAGCAAGAAATTAGTAATCGTTGAAAATCGGTCAATTGCCTTTTTATTATAATGAATGTATGATACCCTCGGGTTTTATTTCTGGTGCCAATTGAGCTTTGGGTTTTCTAGCAGGATGTGGTGATTTGGGAATCTTTGAATGAAGTAAACTATTAACTGTTTACGTTTTCTAGCTTCCTTGGCGATCTTACTCGCATAAATTTATACTTAGCCATTTATGAACAATTGAGATATAGTTTACGAGTTTTACTAGATACAAATTATCGAAGCTGTATCGGGTAATAAATGTTTTTTTAAATTTATTTGTGTTTCCTTGATTAAATCGTGTAGTTATAGAAGTACGCCTGTAAAATCAAGTTAAAATATACAGGAACGAAACAAACAATGCAACGCTCTCTCGACCAACACTACAATTTTGCTCTAATTGAGGCTAATACTAATTGATTTCTGCATTCGGCAATGCGACGAGAGATGTTTGATAGCGGGAGCTGCAACTGACACTGTTTGGAATGCCCCGTGCTCGATGGATCGGACTGAATGGGACGTATTTCAGTAATTTCGACTCTATTGGCGAACGAATCGATGCCCAATTTAAAGGTATTGAGCTGTACGCGTATTATCAGCGATATTTCAAACAATCATCGTTATTGTCAGTTTATAAATAAAACATATTTGAGTATCCAATTATTGTTCTTTTTTTCCAGTACTTTTAGGACTGAACTTTCATGATATTAGATATTGCTTTTTTTCTTAAGCCAAAAGAATGAATAAACGATGTAAAATCAGAATTCGGATGTAAGTAGCTCTTAACTGACTGGAGTATTTTCAGCTGAGATGATGTCCACATCTATCCGTTGCAGCTTGTGATATTTACGAATTTCTAAAGGTATACATTCTAATGAGGGTTTATCGGAGGCTGATGCGAGTAAAATTTGTATTGTAATTAATTCATATCCCTCGGTATGAGTTCACTTAAGATGAAAAAAAAAACTACATTAAGGACTGTTGCTCATTGTTGGCTTGTGGTCATGCCATGATGGAAATAAAATTGTAGTATCTCAAATTAACCTATGGGTGAAATGGTTTTCATCGTTTCTTTTGGCAATGTTATTTACTCAATATACAACTCAAGTAGATCATGCTTAGTAATAGTAGAGGCATCTAATTGTGGTTAATTTAGCTTTAACATTTAATTTTAAGAGAATGAAATGACACAATCATATGATTGTCATTCTGATGCCCTTTTAAAAATATATCAATTTTTTTGTCCTTTAAATTCCCATTATTTAAAATGGAACTGAAGTCAGTGATTTGTTTTTATGAAGAAGTAAACAGTTTGTAGATAAAAGCTAGAATATCATAATAAATCAGCGAATATTCTTGATTATGTTATGAATATAGCTAATATTTACGGGTCAATTAACCTCTGGTTAAATATAGTTACACATACTTTTGTATATACCAATTATATATAATTACCACAAAAAGTATTTTTCAATAATAATAATGCTTAACACACTTAAACCATTTTGAATTAAGCATTTATTTTATTTATTTTATTTATTTAAAATTTAAATATCCAATAATTTAATTAAATTGTTGCATTCGCTGCGTCAATAATTAATTAAAAAATATAATATATATATATATATATATATATATATATATATATATATATATATATATATATATATATATTATTCGAAATCTTTACGCGTATAATATTGAACACCTGTGGAATATGTATTTTATGGCATATCAAATTTGGATTAGATATAAAGCCTACATAAATACCGAACAGGAAATAAAAAAGAGAAAATAAAATTCCTCCATACGAACCCATATATAAGAAGGAATTTTTATCAAGCCAAATAATTTCGGCCATATGTTACCTTTTGTTTTATGGTTGTCTATAATAGTACTTGTTTGATACACCTGTTTAAAAGCATTGATTAATATAATAAATAATATAGAGAATAGTCTTAAAAATAAATAGCATTAGTTTCAATGTTTTTCCATATCATATAATAGATTTTGACATAATATATTTATATATTTCCTCGAAAATAATTTAAAATTTTGGCCTTAGACACGTCGATGGTGAAGTAACAGTAATTTCATTTGATAATGATAAAATTAACTATCAATTGGTAATAGTAAAAATCAACAAAACAGGTGTTAGCACTGTATTGTTTTGTCGTTATTTATTTTGTTATTTTTTATTATACTATTTTGTTAGTTTTAAGACATCTAAAAGCAAGCATTGTCGATGCTATAGACATGTTCGAAGCAGATGGAATCCTCTGTGAAATTTAATTATTTTGTTGAGGAAAGAAAATGTTCTCTTTGAGAGAATGAAACAAGAAAGGAGCTAGACGAAAAATTTTCTTCAGAAGGTAAAAAATAGCATTCAATTAACGTTAGGTCATATTTTGTTGGTGATTATTAATCAGAAACAATTACACTATTTTATTAATGGTGGTAGTAGCAAGGTAAATAATTAATATATATAATTATAATAATATTATCAATAATATTATAATTAATTGTTATGCATGAATAGAATACAGTCATCAAAGGTGTTTATTTAGATCTATGAATATAAATATGCAAAAACATTTGAATGGCGTTAAGGTAGATATTTGTGCTAATGTCATATAGTTTATTATATAATTATATTCCGCTTCATCGCAGCATAGCCTACCTCTCAACCAATAAGCTGATGTTGGTGTCACAGGGTATCGAACATTCATCATTAAATTTCGCCACAGTTGGCGATCGGCCTCATCACTTCTGGCCTCGGATGTTAGTCTCTTGTTTTAAATAATTTTGGTCCCTGTCATTTTGGAAACTGTTTGCTAGATATTTCGTTCAAAATGTTGATTTCATCACAGAAGTCCATGAACAAGTCGATATACAATCTTGGAATAAAACATGTAGAAAATGTCTTAAACGTCGCAGTTGAAACAGATCAGGCTTACATGTGTTAGACAGTAACAGATCCAAGTCTCGGGGTCTTACAGATGGATTGGCAAGACAAGCGTTCAAAAGAGGTGGATTTTAGTCTTGATTGTAACATTTCCTCTGTTCCACACGCACCAACTTAGAGAAGCAAACACTCCTGTAGCTTGACCTATTCAGCTTATAGTAGTAGATACCACTTAGTTCTTCGGTATTGCTACAGGAGACAAATATTCTAACTTCTGCATTTGCTCTAATTGAATACCATTGAGATTTACAATATCAGTCGATGCATCGTAAATGTTGTAGGAATGTTCGTCTGGTCGGTCGGTCGGACTACGTGGCTATCGATGCGGTCGTTTATCGGAACACTCACTACTATTTTGTGGAAAGAATTTGCACGAGAACTGAAAACACTGGTTGGATTGTAGCGGTCGCTGCATCATTTCCTTCCTAGTGGAGCTGTCGTGGACCGTACTTTTATGTGGTGCAGGTTTCGGAATGCTCCCGCAATCACGCGATTAATCGCCTAGGGACTGCTTATGAGATGGGGATCCCAACCTGAGCTAGGAGTTTTACGGGATCAGCTGCCATCGAAGTTGTAGCAGGACGTCGTTCGTCTTGGGGCGTTCCGATTTGTTGGAGGGTACCTATAAGTGTGGTGTCTTACGTGTCCGGTTTCGTGATACAAGAGTGTTCATGTGTTGATGTTATGCAGGATGGGATTCTGTGGTTTTCGTCCATCAGGCTAGTCTCGTGGGATAACGGCGACCACGTGATGTTGATGGGTTCCATTCCTCGTGATATCCTTCCATGCACGTGTCAAGCACCTGTAGAGTGGCTTTTGTTGAGCTGGTTTACCCGTTAGGCACTTCGATCACGTTGGACTCACCGATTGTAGGAATGTTCGTCTGGTCTGTCGGTCTGAATGTGTGGCTGTCGATGCGACTGTTTGTCCGAGCACTCACTATATTGTGGAACGAATTCGCACGAGAACTGAAAACACTGATTGAAGAAACACCTGCTTATAGCAATACTAATTGATACATGTGGTCGACGTTAGAATGGACAGGATATACAACGGGGTAGAGAAAAGAAAAGAGAGCGAGACGTCGTCGTGGTTGTCTTTTATAACCGAGAACCGCATGGTACCAATCCACTGGCGTTGCCAACCTTTGAACTTGCTGTAGGTGAATGCGTGTTGGCATAAAGGGTCGTAGCGGTCTCTACAATGTCAATAATTTTCTTCATTAATTATGCCATATGGATCTACAGTCTAAAATAATTGCGTATCTGTAAAAGATAATTGAAGATACATAAATTACAACCTCGACTATATGTTCGATTATCTTTCGGCTTTAGACTGTTCTTTAAACCAACACTTGGCTTTCTTAATGCCACAAAAACCCTCCGCTATTGCAAGTAAAATACACTTCCACCACTCAATGCCCCTGGAGCACCTTGGTAGACTTCCTGATTTCATTAGGTTACCTTTTCCCTTAAATCTTTATCACAATTAATTAATTTCTAGATAAGCTAGACCTTGTGTTCATCAGAACTCTCGTGTCTTTTGACTTGCTACCTTGATCTGTTGTTCGCCAAGTGTGTTGCCCCGTGGAGATTTGAGTGTTGCCACCCAAATCTTCCTTCCCCCTTGCCTCTGTCCTCACGAGTATCCTCGATACTATCCTAACAAGAAAAGTGGAACATCCCTAAGGACGCTTTACCATTTTGCTTAAACCACCTCGACAGTCCACAAGGCGTTTCCGCATAATCCGCTACTTGCTTTGATCGCCGCTCGGTATTTTGCCTGATATTGGATGGGCTGATATTACTACCATAGTGCCGGTCCTAAAAGGACAGGTCCTTTTCTCCGAATGAGCTCGCCATAATAGTTCAAACCCGATTTAATTAACTGACTTTTCCCTGTTTGCAATGTCGAGCATTTTGGTCAGGTCCTACTGAAGGCAGGATCCTTCCTGGCCTGCGGTACCAGGGATTTAGGCCTGTTATCAATTATATCGGGTTATTACGCCCTTGGTCGGTCGGCAGAGCCTTATTGACAGAGTCAATGCGTTATATAATTTCGCACAGAGTGCACCGCGCGCTGGTGAGGTAGACTTTTGACTCCTCCCTTGCAGTAAGTGCCCTTGCACCCCAATTGAAGATACAAGGAGCCAGCATACATTTTAATACTTTATATCTATATATGAATAAACGTCGAAGAGACTGAAAGGATGACAGATTTACAATATGTTCCAGGACATGCGAATTAATTGAATGGAATTAAAGACCTAATAAGTAATTGACGGTCTACACATTTGCAAAATTAATGAAGCACAATAAAGTTTATGCATAATATCTATATAGCTGATCCATGATTTTCCTAAACTATTCTTTAAATACACAATTGTGTACTAGCCAGCTTACTAAGGTACCGGAAATACTAGTACTTTTTAAACGCATTTCGTGAATATTCTGAGATTGAGCAGAAAACAAGAAAAGATAATGAAAGTTAGGAATGTC
Source organism: Rhynchophorus ferrugineus (assembly GCF_030347505.1). Taxonomy (NCBI): domain Eukaryota; kingdom Metazoa; phylum Arthropoda; class Insecta; order Coleoptera; family Curculionidae; genus Rhynchophorus; species Rhynchophorus ferrugineus. The sequence continues at coordinate 17,024,966 of NW_027472585.1, read as the reverse complement.
TAAAAGAAAAACCGCTAGATTTGTTCTTGATGATATCTTTCGAATTGACTTTTTGATGTATCAGTAAGCTCAGATATATTAATTTATCTAGAGTGAAGCTTGAATCTGTTCTAGACAACAGAAGTAAATAAACAAAAGAAAATATCGAGCCTGTCATGGTAAATATTCAGTATCAACTAGAATCCACGAGAAGTAATATAAATTTGAGGATTTGGAATATTGTTTTCTTTTTAATGGGAAATATTTTGCTGTTTCCGAACGGAGAAAATCAATATGCTACAAAATCTATGTAAAGTCAGATCCGGCGTACAAAACAGACGTAAGCGGCTTTTCTAGAAAGACAGGGCTCGACGTGGGCTGCGAATTTGTAGTTTATCAAGTGGTATTATTGGAAAACCGTATTTTGCGTGTTACTGATTGGGGCTTTGGCCTGACACAAAAAAGAAAAGACTGCGGCGAAAAACAGAACAAAACACTAAATCCACAACTGTGCGGAACGTCAATTATAAATTGAAATTGCAACGATCATTCTTTACGTTGAGTTTTGCTTTAACATGGTTTTTCTTTATTGTTCTTTCATAGGTGCAGAAGTAAGTACTAAGTCTAACCACCAAATAAAAGAATACGCCACCAATTAAGTTAGATAGCTCATTTTGTGTCAGCATCACTTGTTTTTTATTTCATCCAACCGATTATTTTTTGACTTATCACACAAGCCGGCCGGACAGTGCTTCATTAGCCTCCAAAGAGCAAAAATGGGTACATTCTTAGATAATCTCAAAATACTTTTCGGAAACTTTCCGAAACTCTGAATCCGTTTATGGCTGGTATCGTGGTTGTTTTGAATATAATTTAAATTAAACATCACGAAATATAATTGAACAAATTAGGTCTGTTGCAGAAGAAGCTACCCCAACATCAAGAGGGAAATAAGAATGTGAGGTACATTACCCCCTTGAAATTAGGGAATTGGTAAAAAAAGATGAAAAGCTAGAAGAGTATATAATAGAACCATAAATGCTGTAGACAAAACAATATTAAATAGAATTAGTAATCAGACAAATCAAAAGATTAAAGAATATAAATAGAGTTGGTTCCAGAAATATGTAAGTTAATTAAACTCGGAAGCGGACAAAGATTATTCGCTATGGAAAGCCACTCGGAGATATAAAAGACTAATTACTAGAGTACCACCTATTAAAAATGATCAAAATGAATGGGTTCGACGCAACGATGAAGAAGCTGAATTATTCGCGAAACATTTAGCTAACGTATTTCAACCGAATGACTATATATAGAATAGATGTAAATCCTGCTTATTAGGCCGATGTAGCTGTAAATCTGATTTCTCCAACGGAAGTTGCCACAGATATTAACCGAAAACCTGAATCCTAAAAAGGCTCATGGTATTGATGATATTTCACGTGGGTCACTAAAACAGCCGTCACGAAAAGTAATAATCATGTTGTCATATATATTCAATGCTTGTTTGAAACTAAAGCATGTTCCGTACTGTCTTAAAGTTGCCCGAATAATTATGCTTAAAAACCTGACAAATCAGTAGAACAAGTCGGATCTTACAGACCTATTTCGCTACTTCCTGCGATATCAAAATTATTTGATAAACTGCTGTTAAAACGCATTAAACTATTTATAGAAACACCAGATTTCCAGTTTGGATTTCGGAATCACCTTTCGACAATCGACCAAATACACAGAATAACAGCGGTTGTTGAAAAGGAATTTGAAAAAAGAAATACTGTCCTGCAATATTCTTGGATGTCTTACAAGCTTTTGACCGTGTATGGCATTTAGGATTAATCCACAAAATAAGCAAATTGCTCCCGTGGAATTACTGTCGACTGATGGAGTCATATATATGGAGTTCCACAAGGTAGTGTCTTGAGACCATTCCTATATCTGCTTTATACTGCTGATATCCCAACAACAAAATATACAGTGCTTGGAACATTTGCTGACGACACAATTATAATAGCAAAATATGTATCGCTGTCTAAGGCTATAGAACAAGTACAAGTAGCGGTCAAAAAGATCTACAAATGGCCTAGAGACTGAAAATACAGCTTAATAGCTTCCAATCTGTCCATGTTAATTTTGCGTTGCAGCTAATTGAAAAAAGCTTAATTATATCATTTGATGGATGCTCGATTCCTCAAGCAGAATCAGCTAAATACATGGGAATATATCTCGGTGGTGGGTTAAACTGGAAACATCATGTGAAACAAAAAGCAGAGCAAATTAGACTCAAAGTCTGTAAACTGTACCGGTTAGTCTGAAGATACTCTCAATTTGATCTAAAATCAAAGAGATTGGTTCATTAGTCAATCTCAAAGCCTATTTGGACCTATGGGGTGCAAATATGGGGTTGCACTAAAACATCAAACCAACTAGTAATCCAACGCACCCAAAACAAAGTTCTACGATTAATTACCAATGCTTATCGCTACGTAAACAATGAAGAACTGCACCATGATCTCAGAATAAAATAGATTCACAAAATGATTCAAGATTTCGCACTAAAACATGAAACCAGGTTGCTAAATTACAGCAACGTGGAAACAATACAGCTACGTCTAGTAGTAACACGCAAGAAATCAGAAGATTGAAGCAGACCGAACCACACGAACTAGTTTAGTGTACAGGTGTATTTTTAAGTTTAGCTTAAGTAGATTAGTTTTATTCTAATTTGGGAAATACATACTGATGTATTAATCCCGTACTCGCCTTGCTTGTCTATTAATGCAAGTACAACAGAACCTGTAGTAATATATTAATTTGTATTATTACTAATTTGAATTAAGATTGTACTGAGCATATCGAATATAAGATGTAATTAATAAAAAAACATCATGGTTGTTTTGTTGTATCCAAATATATTCAAGTCTTGATATGTGTAGAAAGGGAAACGTATTTTTTCCTTAGCTAAAGAATTTTGTTTCGAAAGTAATACATTCCCATCTCAATTAATTTTGGTTTTAATTTTTTACCACTGAAATTTAAGTAGCTTTACAGAATATAGTATTTGATTTCTTGAAAAGTAATGTTTCTAATTATTTCACTTGAAGTATATTGAGAGTAATAATATATGTTTGCTGATGTCTGGTATATTGTTATTCAAGTCCAATTTAGTATAGATTCCAAATAATTATTTCGAGCTTCTTCATTTATAATGTTTTCCTCGTACTGGTCCTTTAAGGCCAAGTGGTTTTCCTTTTTTGTGATACTTCATATTTGTTTCATAACATCCAATGAACGACGGTGTTAATATTTGTATTAATATTTTACTATTACATAATATTTTACTCAATTAGTAATACGTCGAATGCCATTTTATTATAAATGCCTAAAGAGTTTCATATCACCTCCACTGAAACATGACGTAACACTGCAGCATAATGATGACGATGTCACCATTAAACTCTAATAATTTTAATAATAATTTTTTAATTTTTCTACAATTTACACTCAGCTAACAAAAACATACCTACACATTTATTCTACAAAATATCTGCTCCACTACATGGGGTAGTATGTTACATACAAGTTGGTCTTCAGATATTGTACCTCACCTCAGTATGCGACCATATTGAAAGGTTAACTTTCAATCATAATCAATAACAAACGATTATTTTCAGCTACATATGCTTTCTATATCTTTAATGTCGTCATCTATCATGCACATGAATTTACGAGTCAAGTATAATTATCAAAATAAAATCGAGTCTACACTATTATAATTAAATTTTATAAAAATAAAACGGAGAGAAAGCAATTTTGTTGAATATGTTGTCTTAAGAATCTCTCTATTTTCGTTGTTCTTTAATTCCAAATTCTAGTATAAAACATTGATTGTCGGCCATACATAACAGCTTGAATAATAATAACATATACATGTAAATTACTATACTGCTATTACATAAATTACCTTCAGTCCTTACATAAGTCTTACTTAAAATTAAAAATATTAATAAAAATCCTTGTTTTTACTTTGTTCAAGACACTACATTAGTGACTTCTCGAACATTCGCTTCCAAACTCTGCCAATTTACTTAAATAAAACTGTAACATTTTGGGAGAATATTCAGAATTAGCCCACTATATTGCCCATATTTTTAACCGACTTTGAAAACGGAGGAGGTTCTATGTTCGGTTGTATATATTTTGTGTAATGTATGTTCGCCGATTTCTCCGTCAATTGTGGGCCCATTTTCAAAATTATTCTTCTATTCGAAAGTGTGCACTTCCGAGGTGGTCCCATTGTAACCAAATCACGATCTCGGGGTGGAAGGGGGGAAATATACCGAGATGCTCAAATTTAAAAGGTAATAAGGTAACGATTCTTTATTCCTATTTTCCTCATACTTGTTGCCCATTACTTCAGCTACCCATTGTAATATTAGATAAAATAACTTCCTAATTTATTAAGTAAATATCTAACACTGCAAAGAGAAAAATAGAATATAACAATTAAATTGAACCGACTTCAAAAAATAAATAAGGATCTCACTAAAAATTAAAAAATAATCAAACTTAGATTTTTTAGAGCACAAAAAACTACATTTTAAAATAAAATATGTACCTAATAATCCTCGTAATAACTAAATTAAAATAAACAAAAACCTTACTTAACATATCTACTACACGTATTTTATCCATTTAGGCCAAAAAGAATTAAATTAGCAACAAAATAAATCTAAATTAATATTACTGTATGGGTTCGGAACTGACTTCAAAGTGATCAATTGTTAGTAGTAAAAATAATATTGTAAATAGATAAATAGATTTAGGTAGGTATTAAGTTAAATTGTGTGTATATAGCAGAATATAAAATACGTGTAGTAGATAGGTTAAGTAAGGCATTTGTTTATTTTTATTTAGTTATTACAATAATTACTGTATACATATTTTATTTTAAAGTGGTTTTTTGGGGTTAAAAATCTAAGTTTTAAGGATTATTTTTTAATTTTTAGTGAGTTACTTATTTATTTTTTGAAGCCGGTTCAATTTTTTTGTTAGACATATTTTTTCGTTATATTAAGGAATATAGTCATTAATCATTATTTTCCATTGCTTACCCTAAAAAGCAAGAAGTCTTTGCAATATTCGCACTTTCGTGATATTATCTTCTGGAGCATTTCAAATTTATTTAGAGAAAATCAATCAAAAAACTATTCCCAAAATACTTTCTAACATATTTTTTAGCATAAACACTGCAACCGTAAATTATGGGTATAATTCCAGTTTCGATGGTGTAGTATAAAAGTGAAAAGTATAAAAAGTATAAAAGATAAAAGATAATAATAAAAGTGAAATGTGCTTTTATTAATAAATATATAAAATACAGCTAATAAAAATCATATTTACAATAGTGGTTAATATAAAATTTGATTAATTGTTTATTTGCAACTTATTTATCAATAAATATCTCTATTTTTCATTTATTGTATACAATATACTGAATTTGCTAAAAACGTATCGATACAAATTCACAGGTCTTATGGTATGCAGTACAAATGAAAACATATATTACCAATGAGTCTATCCGAGCGTTTATCGTATTTTATTCGGTACAAACTTGTAGTTTCGTGCAAATTATTCTGCCTATTTATATCTGTATGATAAAAGCAATGAAAACGCAGCGTATGCAGTCTAATATCGACATAATAATGGGGCTTTTGGTGCAGTGAAATTGATATAGCAATAAAAATGGTCGGTAAATAAGGATGGCCGTACATGATAATCCCAGTTGAAATATAGGCGAAGTAAAATTGGTAAAAGTGGCGAAACTGGTTGAAAGTTGGTGTTATATTTTACAATTAATTCGACAGAGATAAAAGGAAAGTGTTTAATCTACGTTGAATAGGTTTAACACAGGGAATAACGATAATTTCTGTTCGTAGCGCTGCTGCTGTAGGTGTTTACGGAGTGGCAATCCTTTTTATAGAAATAAAACTGATGTAAGTGAATGTGAAAACATAACTTTTAATTTCAAATCTCATCAGTCTTATTATCAATATGTATCTTTTAGTATATTTTGGTCTCTTTTTGTCTAACATACCTTGACTGTAAATATAGGGAACTGTCATTCAAACAAATTGAGTAAAGTTTACGCTTACCTTACTACTAGAGGGCGCGTCAGTCTTCAAATATTCATATGTCAAAATAAATATATATAAAATATATTTCATCTAAGTATCATTAACATATAAATAATCTACACCTTCATCAATATGTGGTAAAAGGTCTTTGTAATTATATATATCAAATATTTCAATCAAATATTTTCAAAAATATAAATAAAATACCACTAAATATTAAAATTTGTGCAATATTTAACAAATACGAAAAAAACATTATTTTCGGAGTAATATCATATGAAGTGAAAATGTTAATAAGCTCTGTTTAATTGAAAATTGATGAAACAATTTCCGTTTCCATAATAATAACATTTTCTATGAAATGAAATATAACAATTCTAGAACAAATTTGCTTTGCTATTAAAATATTTTTATGGTCCTAAATATAACAAAAATTATATTAGATTTGTACATTAGCTTGATATTAAACAAATAGTTTTACTATATATATATATATATATATATATATATATATATATATATATATTGTATATTTATTTGATATTATTATTTGATTTTCTTTGATATTATTATAATAAAAAACATTAATTTATTTTATCTGTAGATGAAATAAGAAAAAATATTAATGTTTCCGTTCTTTATATACGTAGCTCTGAATTAATTGAATAATAAAATCGTATCGACAGAAAAGCACAATGAAAAACTAAAGTGCCAGTCAGATTTTCCTGTATTTTCGTAGGATTTTGTATTCATAATGACTACCGGGCCGGATTTTATGGGCTAGAAAAAAAACTGAGAATTTCTTTGCCATTGGCGTAGTTTAAAATAAATAATAAGAAATATATTAATAGTTTTGATGATACTAGTGTGATCATAGACAAAAATTATTCCATTAAATTAGGGCACTGATAAGTAATATTATTCGGATGTAGCATTTGTCGGTCGATAATTCTTTGTTTTTCTTTGCAATAATGCCTTGTTAAAAATTCGATTCTTATTTTTCTGTAATTGCCTTATTTATTATTTTCCAACAGAGGAAAAAACAGCTTCAAAAACATTCAAAACAAATTCTAATTCGAACTTAACAACTATATCAAACTCAAACAATTGTTTATGAAACTGAAAAAAAAACGTTGACGTTAAGGAACTGTATCCAAGGGTAATTACTTAAGGAAGGGAACCAAAAATATTCGGGGAAATAAATAGCCATATTGTAATTTATTTTATACACATACACATTGTGATTTTATACTATTTATAAAATTAAATTGTGATCGCACTTTGATATAATTGCTTCGCATTTTTTTTTATTAAAAATTTATCTTATAAATTACTATCATAAGGACATATTATTAAGAAATTTAGGCAGACTGACGTTTATGATTACGTGATTTAGCCTAGTCATTTATCAACATAGCTTATCAGAGTTTAGGTAAAAGTACTGCAATTCAAGTCCTCTAGCAATATACTGTAGAATTAGAGACCATCCGAGCTATGGAAAATACCTCTAGTCCATAGACGTGTGGTACAAGTTTCTAACTTCGGGGTTATTCAGACTAAAGTGCTGCGAAATAATTTATTCTAGCAGCATTTCATGAACCTGTGCTTACGTGAAAAATGAAAACTTGAGCAATCACTCCATACATTTAACATTGGAAATCTGGGTAAAAATTATGCTGTAAAAATATTATCAAAGGCAAACTGTTGGATTAAGGTACAAGCAATACTCACAAATAATTTTGCTAGTACTACAAGCTACCTAGACCGGGCAGAAATCAAATATCTTTGGTATTTTCTTTAGAAACCAGAGAAATCATCGACAAGAATGCCAAAATGCAAAATATTTTCAAAAATATAGATGTATATGATTTTTAACAATGACATTTGTGAATCTTAGTGGAAAATGAAACACCGTTCTCTAGTCGCTGATTAAATATCTAGATTTTCTTTATTAAAAACACATTTATTTTACTTTCTCACTCTTACCGATGGTGGTACATGCACTTGATAAGAAAATCTCACTAAATGATTTTTAGTTAAAGCTACCGCATACTCCATAAGACCATAACATAGATAATCTTAGAGCTGATACCATATTGCAAAATGTAAAGTCCATAATGCAACAGTCACCAGCTGTTTACGTAATAATCAATAAACCACAAAATATATTATCACTTGCTAAAGGTAATAGCTGACCTAGAATAGATAGAGTAAAAAAAAAGAAAGACAAATAAATATACAGTTAGTGATGAATAATATCAAAAACCTCTATGTTGATGATTAAGATATACGGTGCACTTTTTATTTACACAAAAGGTGAGCATTTCTTAAAAAGGCACTCAAACTTTCATATATTTTAACCAAAATACTTTAACCGCGTCGCTGGTGATTGCTTTGGCCTATTTTTCTGCAAGTATTTACATTTTACTGTGAAAGAAATCACCAACAATAAGCTTTAACTGAACCGACAACTAAAATTAGATGAATCACACCACCAAGAGGCATTAACCACCAATTTAAAAAATCATTTGTTAATATTTAGCTATAAATATGATATATTTTCAGCAAGCGTCCCTGGAGCCCTTCCATCGAAAATTCCGGGCTACCCGCAACTGGTCTCTTTTTTTTTCGGAATCTGCGAATAATGAAATGCCACCCCATGTGACATATTGAATTCAGCCAACGACACAGCCTTTATTGCTAGAAAATCTCCATATAAGCAATTTTCGATGTTATAAGTTTTGATTGCGCCCTTTCGACGCGTTAAATGTTTTCTCCTTATTGAAACTGGATCGGATTTTAATGGTTTTGCCAGCAGATATGGTCTCCGAAGAAGCAAATGTATATTTATAGCAGTCACATGATTATTTGAACAAATAACTAAATCCTTTCACATATAGAGTAATGTAGTTTTATTTGTTTTATTCTTAATTTGTTGTGAATATGTATCTGTTTTGCATGCAGACAGTTTTACAGTCTATCTAGACAATATTTAAAACGACTTACTAAAAATGAAATCAAAACTTATCCGGAACAAGATTAAACAAAGGTATGGCGAAAAGAACAGGTTTTCGCTTTTAATAAGCAGGATCTTGAGATAATGGAAATGTAGATGCAAATAAGTTCCATTCTTACAGTGAATATATAAGCTGTAAGATAACAGAGTCCTCTAACCATTAAATAAAGTTGCCGATAAAGCAGACACATAACAAATGCGTAAGAAGATTCCTCATCATCTCAACACCCACAAGAAATAGTACAATTAAAACACAAGAGGAAGTAGAAGAATAAACCTAATCATAACAGTGTAGCGACCGCTAAACCTCTTTAGGCCACCACGCATTCAGCTACAGCAAGTTTAAAGGTTGGCAATGCTGGTGGATTGATACCATGCGATTCCCAGCTATAAAAGATCACCACGACGACGTCTCGCTCTCTTTTCTTTTCTCTACCCCCTTGTAACAGTACCACTTCCACAGCGCTACCGTACTTCCTTTATCTTCACCCAATATCCTGTCCATTCTCCCGTCAACCACATGTATCATTCAATATTGAAATAAACAAGTTTTTATTCAACCAGTGTTTTCAGTTTCCATGTGAATTTCTTTCACAAAATAGTAGTGAGTATTCGGACAAACAATCGCATCGACAGCCATACATTCCGATCGACCGACCAGAGGAACATTCCTACAGAAGTATCTCATTTTCAGTTCAGTTAGCAGTATCAAGATCAGAATGGTAAATTCTTAACGGGCATTACGTCTAAACTATGCGCCATCTAACATCGTACATAAAACAATTCACCATGTTCCATACCACTTCCATCTTTATTTAATATTATTAATATAATTTAAATAACTTAAGTTGTTTTTTACTGTAATTTCATTGTCCTTGTTATCTTGTATCTTTAAGTATTTGTGGTAAGTTGTTCTCTAAATAAATGTTTGACACTAATATATCGTGCATTGCCTCTCATACTCTTTGAAAAAAAAGTTCAGGATTTCAATATCCGAATGGGTTCGGAACATCACTACAGTATTGAACATCGACCATGAAATAGCCTTAAAAATTGCATAATAGCTTTAGAATTCAACACCAAAAGAAGCTCGATTCTCGGATTTTACATGAAATAAATATGAAAAAAGAGTGAACCAAGTTTCTATTTGTGAATCACAGCTGAAATTAAATGAAATAGATCCCTTGGTAAATCGCACAATTATCACAGTTGAAAAGCAAATCCTATATGATAATGATATATCAAATATATTGTGACTTCACACTCTCTACAGCGAAGGTGCTTGGTAAATGTTTGGTGGGATTATTTATTGATGGTGGGTTATGAGCTCTTCAGGCTTGTCAAACTATTAACTCAGCTCTCTAATATTGACGGCTAATGAGATTAAAGCAGGTGATTAAAAAATCCAGAGTGATAATTGTCACTGTGCTGCAAAATGCAGAATCAATTATTTTATAAATATTATATAAACAAGATCAAGGAAAGCCGAGAAGATCAGAGAGGATTTGGAGGTACTGTACAATATAGTATAATCCTAAAAACTCATTGACCAATCTGATCTGATATTCATTGATGATAATGCTCTTAATTATTCATGAAACAATTCGCATTGTAGTGAGTAAGATCAAGAGTTTAAGTACTTGGAATCAGTAACACTGGTGAAGAAATGCACGTGGAAGAAAGAAATATTACAATAAAAACTAAAATCTGCGCCTTTCAAACACTTATCTTTCCAATTATTCTCTTAATCCTCGATATATTGTTACAGTCTGATACTTGTAACCTTAAGGTCTGCGGCCTTCTTTTATTTATTTTGTCGTATGATATTCAGTTAGTTCTCGGATCTATCAGGTATCCCAGATCACGAAGCGAATAGGAGATGTGGGCGCAATGAAAGTTAAGCTTAAAAAAACATATCTATATTAACATACGGCTATACCAAATTGTAACCTATACTAATAACTAACAGTCAGCTTAATATGTAGTACAATATTTAACACTAAAGTAATCAATCGACTAGAGCGATATAGACTGACGGCAAAAATAAATATTAACATAAAATCAATAATTACTCAAATTTATAAATCTTCCTGACTCAAGTGCTGGCTGCTAGTTCCTCATATACTCATAGGACCACTCAAGAACTGCCAGAAAACAAGATAAGTTGATGGTGAACGTTCTAAAATGAAAATTATCCCAGTTTAAAAATGCTCTCGTACTAAATCTTATGGGTAACGATGTCATCAGTACATGTAAAAGAAAATTAAAAAACTTACCTCTACTGAGGGTTTTCTAATCACCAAAAACTTCTCTATGTATTTTTACTACTAGTAGTACTACCACTCTCCTTTCAGGAGAATGCCACTCTAAGTAATTGCTCTGTTCAAGCCGCGTTATCATTGACTCTGCGATTGGCCTCTGTCGACCCGATCGTCCGAATTTTCTGAGCTCATATTTCCATGGCAGCATGTACCGTACAGGGTACAATAAAAAATCAACGTTACAGGTCTTTCAAATGCGATGCTAAAGACCAGTTCTACTCCGTGGGAAGCCATTGAAAAGAAGCAGTGCACAGTTGAACTAAGTTACAATTCGGTGACCTAGATAACCAATAATAATAATGATGATGATTAGGATTGTTTGAATTATATTTGAATAAAATGGCCTTTAAGAAAACAAAAATTATCACAATCTGCCCTTTAAAACATTTATTGAAACCAAAAAGAGACTTTTAACTTGAAATATTTCACACTTCGTTCTCCAACTATTGACTCCTATAGAACTCGCGATAAACAGAAATCGTTACTATACACATCTGATACCGAAACAAAATGTGCTTGACCGTTAAGATCATAAAACGCAGATAATAAACTTCCATTTCTTTCCGGGAAGTTTCCCGAAACAAGCGGCTTTACATTCGTTGAGAAAATAAGGCCGCGGGAGGAGTTTAGGCGGATAATCTTCTTTGCTAACAGACATTTATACAAAATGCCCATAAAATGTTTTATTTATATTCTTGCGGCCAGTTGCCGTGTCTTTGCGGCGGTAAACTTACTTTTAGATAAATTTATAACCCTCGAAAAATGTCAAGCGCATTTGGCGGTGGATGTGGGAAGAAAAAAACGGGAGTGCCACTCATTTATAAAAACTCTCACCTTATGGATGTGGAGGGTCCTTGCAGAAAACGGCTTACAGTAAGTGTTGTGGGGCTGCGGGATCTTAAGAGCGTATACGTACGTGCCCTTTGTTCGTAAAACTGATTGGAGATAATGATTCGATACAGATAAGTATTTAGTAATTAGATAAATCGTTCAAATATGCCATAATATTTAGAGCAATTCATTTGTGACAAAAAACTTTAAAATTTTAAATAGTGCTTTATTTTTCAATGTACCTATGGGGTGCAAATATGGGTTTGCACTAAAAATTTTTAAGTTGTGTATTTAAAATACAAAGTACAATACTTCAACTACTTTTATTTAATATTCAAAATATTAAACAGAATCAAGTGCTAGGTTGTGTAAATAGAATAAAATCCATCCAGCTAACTCATTAATCAGTAAAAGAAGAATTTTTATTCATGAGCACTATATTTTTTAATGTGAACTATGAAAATATATCTACTAAAGAATACAATTCTGTCAAGTACTAATGAGCACAAATTTATGTTATGTTCTCTGAACAGAATTTTTATATTTAGATAACGCAAGAGCAAGATTATTTATTTCAGGTGCTATTTTAAAAAACTTATCAAACCTTCTTCCTTCCTATTGAGTACCCTTTTCTACCAGCCGATTCGTTAACATTCCTGGAGAGGGAACGACACCTAAAGGTGGTTCTTTCTTAGATAGCCTTATTAACGTTTCATAACATATGATCATATAGGTAAGAATGTAGACCCTTTTTAACCCCCTCATAAATGAACGAGAAATTAAAGCTAAAAATGAACAACTGTTTATGTTTATCCAAGTTAATTTTCTGTAATTTACTAAATAGGTCGAAAATATAACTTTTATATAAGATAATAGATTATACTCTTAAACTGCCTTAAATAACGGTGTATATTTCATGTAGATAAATAAACAACAAACAAAGAAAGAATTGACATTTAGCAAACAACAAATACACTCAGTATCGTTACCAAAGAGATTGACATATTTAGTCGTCGCTCTTTTGCTATTTGTAAGATCACCAAATATTTTTATGTTCAAATGTATGGTTAAATTATAAATATTTCAAATTCTAATTATAAAATACATTAGCATCAGGCATAAAAACACTTTCCTATAGATTTGCAGTGCCGATAAATAACATTGCTATAATATCTAATTTTGGTTTAGACACACTGTTCTGTAAGACTTAAGTTATAAACAATCAACGAAATTATATTAATTTATTTTAAAGTCGTGCCTGATTAGGTAGATGTAATTTTATTGAGGTTCTTGCAAAACTTGTACAAAATTCCACTGTCACCCTTTTTATATTTACCTCCTCATCTAGTTGACGACTAATACTTCATATTGACAAATAGGTTAAAGAATTAATCATTCAGTGTAATGAATTAATGTGAATTAATATTAACATATTAGATATTAAAAAATTCGGAGATCGATTTCTAAAGACCTATTCTCCTTGACAATGTTTGTATTCTTCTTCAACGCAATGGAATCTGGATTCTTTAAAATAATCTCATATGATGAAAAAAAAATCATGATATCCCAAAATAGGAAATTAATGAATTAAGCAATAAATGTATTTTACATAAAATTATATTTTGTTTGTTAGCGATTAAATAATTTTGAAGTTATTTTTAACTTGTGCGGAAAATAGTTTATCTTTTATTTATAGCCTTTGTGTATATTATTGGGTTCCTATTTAATATAGCTAAATTGTGGTAATACCGGAAATATAAATAACACCAGTCCATTATACCAGTCCGAATACATATTCCCATAAATGAATGAGAAGTTTTAATTTCTTGGTTGTGTGATAAGCCTTAAAGCTTAGTTCATGCACAATCATCTCGACTTTTTTGTCCGAAAACGTACATGGTTTCATAAAAACATAAAGAAATAGGGAAACGATACCAAGAGCGTTGGCTTATCAACATTATGACTGTTGGTTATATTACAGAGAACAATTGCAGAATAAACTGATAAAAATATTTACAACGAAGAAATCAAAATATAAGAGAATGCGATAATGATGAGTTGATTTTTTAATTCTTATATGTAGAATTTCAAGGAAAATCCTGTCTATTCTTTTAACATGTTTAATCAATTCTGCAATGCGTGCAAATATCAATTAAAACTGATACCATATACTGTTTTAACACATCAAAGATGAATAAGATTTAATTGAATAACATGTTTTGTTGGCTTTTCGGTATCTTGTTTAAAGAAAACAGTCCCATATTGCTTTGCTTATTTTATTTTTCCTCAACTAAAAATGTTGGTTAACACCGATGTGGCAGCAAAATGAAAATATTTTTCTCTCCACTTTTTCCGATTTTGACACCGATTTCTTCTCATTTTACTATTTAATTTTTGATTGTTTAACTCCGAAACTTTATTGTCAATACTATGGAACAACAAATTGGGAAATTGAAAAATAAACTTCAATAATTCTTGTTCTAAAATTTGGAAATTATGCAACTACGGTTTCATACACTCACACAAGAAAATCTGATAACTGTATCCGGAATCAGATTATTAATGAATTAAATAAAAGTAAAATCGTGTTTAGTTTGCTCGTGATTCGTTTAACGTAAAATAAACGAGGCTATTTATGGAATATATATTATTCATTTCATTAGGACAACAGAGGTATCAATTATTTTATTCCAATTAGTAAATATTGGATGATCTAGTTAAATGTTGTCAATGAAGTCATCATAGGAAAATTATTAGGTATAAACAGTTTCCATTATTTATGTGTTTCGTTTCCGTTTATTCCAAATTAAATGATTAATTATAGGTATATCTCATCAAATATATGTACCTAATCATACATAAACTTCTCTGTTACAGCGAAATTTATTCATTTAAAGAAATGTTGCATTATGTCAATAAATTTTTTATAAATTATTACAAATAAATATCAACGTCTTAATAGAAAATATGTTTTTTTTTGTTTGACGAGCCATACGATTTCAAAATGTAACTGTTGTCTAAAGAGACAGATGAAATAACAAATAGTGGATGAATATTGAATCACGCGATTAAAGACAAATTATGAAAATATTAGATATACAAGTGTCAGCATAACGAAGAGATGTGTAAACACTGTTAATGACTATAGAATTATAAATATATATTACCGTTTAAAAGTTGGAAATTATAAAGTAAAAAAATAAAAAAATAGCTGGGTTATGATTTCTTACACCCAAATATTAATCAGACACTAGTATTTACTTAAAATTGTCTAAATATATATAGTATTCATGAAAAAATTGGATAATTGTTTAAATACATTTCAGGGTAGCCATCCTTGTTTTTAATTACCTACTTGTATTTTCAAATTATTGTTATTAACTTATTTAAGTATTCAGAAAAGAGAACTGTGTTGAGACGCAATGGGCATATATACTTTGCTTTTCTATTAACAATCCCCATATATATTCATCCCCATATAATTCAATAAGAGAATTCAATAAGAGAGAAGTCTAAAAATTATAATCTTTTCATTTTTTGCAAAACTTTGTCATTTAGTTTATGAACTGGGAACTCTTGGCATAACTTTAACTAATATTTAGGTATATTAACTTTGGGCTCATCCGTCGTTAGGATATTTCTATTATGTTTTCCATTCAGTTTTTATGTGTTCTCATTCCAACATATTTCTCTTATGAGTACTAATTGGACTCGGTTTTTGACTGCAATGCATCTTCTCAGAACAACAGAGAGTAAATGTTTCTTTACAGTTTGTTATTTTATTATAATACAGTCTATAATAATTAAAACAGGCTTAAATAAAGAACCACAACTAACAAATAAAGAACCACAACTAACAAATATCGAAAGTTAGGATGTATAAATAGAACAACTAAATTAATTTAAATATTTGGGTATAAAAATCCAAGAATATATAGAAATTTCATTAACAAATATCAAGCAAAACTAAAATGGAAGTATGGAAAGGAATTTATAGGCCAACTCTAACACTCCATTGGTATTGCAGTAGTATTATGAAGGAGAGATAAAAGTTAGATGCAAGTAGCAGAAATTAAGTATCTCAAAATTGTGAGATATTTAACAAGGATGGAGAGGATCAGAAGTAAAGAAATAAGAAAATACTGTATACAGTGAAAGAATATGTAAAAATGACATAACTCATTTGATGGGCCCACTTACAGTTCATCTAAGACATAAGACAGACAAACAGACTATGAGTATTAAGGACGGAGAGAAGAAAAATCAAACTCACAAGAAAGGAACAATCTGGACCGCAGTAAGAAAACTGAGCAGTGACAAAAACCGCACAGGAAGACGACAGAACAGTGTTGGCAGACACTATAAAATACAACACACTGTGTGATACGAAAGGTCTTTTTAATTGAATATATATACGATTTCATTATTATTTTGTTCGATTATTCATCCAATTACACGAAAATGTTCACCAATGATACGTATCCGAAAATAACTAGCGACATAACCCTCGTACAGTCAGACAATTAATCAAGTAAATATACACCCGCTGTTGGCTGGCTGAGAAAAATTCAAGTAAACCTAACAAATAAATTTCGTTGTATTATACCAAAAATTGCCCCTTTAACTTTGAGAAATTTATTTAAGGATGCTGTCAGACGCAGCAGGCGACCCCGGCGAGCTTGAGACGCAGAAAAAATGCGAATTAAATGTTTATGTATGGTGGTGAGAAGTTGAAAGTTTCGTCCAGAATTGGCTATTTAGTTTACTAATTTGTCGGCGTGGTTTCGCCGTTACCAGTCAACTTATTAACGTTTTGTTTTGATCAGATTTTAATAAATATTCAGAACTTGACGACTATCGTAAAACTAATCAAGCCCCTGATAGCTGTGAGCTCAAGTATAGTGCAGTAATAAACATTATAAATATTTTTTATATACGCTGAAAGTTCTCTTAAGAACTAGGACATATTTTTCGACAAACAGAAAAATCAGATGAATGATACAAATTAATGATACAGTAGATATACCGTTTAAAACAAGAACCATTAGTGTCGACGTACAAATTGTTTCAGCGTCCAATTTAGTCGCCAGATTTAGCTCTCCCCTGACTTAATTGGTCTTGTCTGACTGAGGAGAAACAAATTTCTAAATATAAATCGTGGAGTTTATAGATATAACTCTTGAAGACTACTACAATCATGGATAATTTGAAGATTGAAAAATTCTACAGGAGAGGATGGAAATTATGTGATGTAAGTCCATAATGTAAGTTGTAAGGCCATATTTGCAATTGCATATCCACCTTTGAAATAGTTTTGAACAACTTAGTAGTGTTATTGTTAAAACTATTGCAGATCTCCAATAATTATTTATCCAATATTTTTTTGTATTTACTATATTTTCTCGTTAGAAGGATAAAACGTTTGAGGTTGGGTATTCTATTTTCCCAAATGAGCTCATCATCTTAATATATTAACAATTCAAGAAATAGGATAGCAAACAGTGGGCACAATGGAGATGCTAGCACAGATTTTACCAAATATGATTCCGTGTGCTGTTCATTCGCAGTTTGCAATGTGAATAAAAATTACATAGTAAAAAATCTTTACGGTGCTTCCAAGTTCACTCAATCTAGTTTTAATCTGGGATCCAGCCTACAGTGACAACATAACCTAATGTTTTTTGTGTATACGTAGACTGTCTAGTGGTTTAATTTATTAGCCCATTTAGGATCGAATGTCGAATGAAAATATGGCACCCGCTGATCGGGCAGCCGTTATTGGACACGGGGTTCACGGCGATTCTATTGATTCGCGAATCTGAGTTAGCACACAACTAGATACTGTTGTATAGGGGCAAAAGTTATGACTGTCGCGACGGATGAGGTCGTTTCAGCCTGGAAAAAGGGGGGAGCTTAGCGGTGACGCGGTGCTAAGCTCCCAGCATGTCGACCAGCTCGAGATCAAGCGCGTTTTCAGAAGAACTTGAGCTGACTTGTTGGAATGATTGAGATATGAAGTGCTTGGTGTCTGGAGTGTCAGTTTCCCTATGAATTTGATTATTTCTGACAAAACAAGGAGCTTTTGATATTCTCCTTAGGAGATTATTTTGGAAAACTTGAAGCCGTTTCATCTAGTTGGGTGTAACAAACTTGAAGTAAACATTAGATCCGTATGGAGTACGGACCAAATTAACATCTTGTAAAATAAGCATTTGATGGAGTTGGGAAGTCTGCTAGAAGGGCAGATCAGAGAAGATAGCAGGTTTGCTATCCCCGTACCTTTCTGTTTTGCTTTCTGGATTTCAGAATGCCAACCGAACCGCCGATTGAAGTGGAGACCTAGGTACGTGACTTTATCCAGACATGGAATTATTGCGGTATCGATCTTAAGATGCGAGACGCGCAGTGCGTAACGCTTCTTATGGAAAATGATGGCCTGGTTTTCAGGGGGTCGATTTACCTCCATAATTTGAACCACTTGACCGTATAATCGAGCTGCTTCTGTAAACGTTCATGAATTGTAACTTCGAACCTGGCATCTCTGAAGAGAGCACTGTCGTCAGCGTAAAACGCGACGTCAATGTGCTCTTTTCTTGACAAATCTGAAATAAAGAGGTTAAATAAGGCTGAGGCCAGCGGGGATCTTTGAGGTGCGCCAGCATCAATATGTTTACGAATGGAAAGTGAATCCCTGATCTTTACCTGGAATGATCTGTCCGAGAGATAGGACTTGATGAGAGCGGTTAGGTCTTCCGGGAGGCTAAACTGCACGCACTTTGCGATCAAACCGTCCTGCCAGACCTTGTCGAAGGCTTTGGTTAGGTCTAGAAATACTGCTCCAAGCTTTTTACGTTGGTCAAGAGCGTGATAGATGTGTGTGGCCACACGGGTAGCCTGATGGACGGATGAGTGGTGAGTCCGAAAGCCGAATTGTTCATCAAGAATGATGCTGTTTTCCTTTGTGAAAAAGTTGGGAGCGTAGAGTATTGCCCTCTCAGCAAGCTTTGAAATGGCGCTGAGAAGGCTGATAGGCCTGTAATCAGATGAAGATGATTTTGCTCATTTCTTGGGGATAACCGCTATATGTGCGTTTTCAAGACGCCGGGAAATGTTGCAGCCTCATGATGGAGTTAATGATGTTTGCCGGTTCTGCGAGCTGCTTGTGTGGGAGCTTTGTTAACTGGGTAATCGATATTCCGTCGAAACCTGGCGATTTTTAGGTTAGAAGTTTGTCGATCATAGTCTGTAGAGACTTTGGGCACACGAAATGGTTGAGAAGGAAGGCTGGGATTACTGATCTATGATGGAGTTGGATTTGTTGATGACAGTGTCATTGTCTTTAGCTTTAGTGTTTTCTGCGGGTGGGAAGCATTTCATCTGAGCTTCGTAGGTATCTGCAAGGAGCTCTACTTTTTCTTGGTCAGTGACTGCGAAATTTCCTGTAACCGCTGACTTCAGGGAGGGATAATATTGTACGTCTTTCCCACGAGGCATTTGGAGACACGCCAGAAGGAAGGGAGGCCATCCAGTCTTTGGTCCGTGAGAAATGAGTTCCATTTCGTTGCTCGCCATGTCGAGTCTGATATTGGGTCAATTCTTACTGGATTAACTTTCCATGAGGTTTTGGTCCATATCAATAATTAATTAACATCGGGCACTCGAAAAAAAACCATTCGTTAAAAATTCATTTGTTTAATTTTATTTACCGACTTCGAAAAAGGAGGTTCTGTGTTCGACCGTATAGTTTTTTCACCGATTTCTCCGTCAATTGTGGGCAGATTTTCAAAATAATTTTTTATTCGAAAGAGTGTACTTTCGAGTTGATCCCACTGAAACCAAATCAGGATCTGTTGGGGGAAGGGGGGAAATCGAGGGAAACGCACGTACAAAAATTTCACATTTTCTTATATAAAATAATCAGATATTTGTGTATAATGTTATTGCTGAACTGATGTGACGGAATATCGATTTAGGATTTAAATTGATTTAGATAGTTAGATAAATCGGTTTAGTTATGTATTAAGCTAAATTTTGTATATATAGTTGAATATAAAATACGTGTAATAGATAGGTTAAATAAGCTTTTTGTTTATTTTTACTTAGTTATTACAACCATTATTATACTAAACTATATACAGTTTATTTTAAAATGTTTTTTTTGTGTTGATAATCTAAGTTTGATTATTTTTTTATTTTTTGTGAGTTTATTTATTTTTTGCAGTCGGTTCAATTTTTAGTTAACAATATTTTATTCCAAATACCACCTGCCGACCCTCAATTCTCATATGTACGTATAAACTGGTACCTATCAAGCGAAGAAATCCATTAAAAATAGTCCGATATATTGTGTGATAAAAATACTGTTATTTTTCATCATGGAAATGGCTGTACTAGTAAATTAATTAATCCTTGACATTCAGCTAAGAATGGTCTTTGAAGTAAAAACGACCAACGGAATCCCGTCTCGCGTCTCCTCACGCCTCTTCGCCCCGAATGTAACGGAAAATCCGAAAGGACGCTCCCCTTTATCCAGAAATAAATCTTAAACAAAAAGAGCAAGGAATCTGATTATTTTTCGATTAGAAAAATGGCAGGATCCTGGAGAAAGAATCTTCTCGGTAACGTGGCGAACAAACCGCACCTAAATCTGCGCTGTCCGCCGTAATTTATTCAAAGGAGGTCCCGACGAGGGTATAATGTAAAAAATTAAGGTCATTCTTCTGGAGGGGGTGGCGGTGGATGCGAGGGGGGCGCGGCCGAGGTGAGGCCAAGTCGTAGACCCGGCCGTGTTGCATATTTTATACTGGCCCTTCGGCTAGTGGGATATAAAATTAAAGCTTCAATTAGGAAGTTCTCTGTCGGAACTTATTTACCCAACCGAATTAAACAAGACCAGATGTTTTGATTGAGATGAAAACATACAAGTTTCTTGAGTGGCAATATCCGACAGGGTCACTTCAAGCGGGTGAGATGTCTACTTAACTTATTTATCGGGGCAAATTGTTTAAAGATAAATTATTTCAACAGTTTTTTAACACTTTTTACAAGCCATTATCTTTAACAAAGATAATTACTCAGATTTACACGACTTTTTTTCATTTTGATACGTCGTTCAATACAAAAAGACAAGAAAATTAGAAGCCAATAAAACACTGTCTAAAGAAAAAGGAATGTTTTTTAAAACACTATCTAAGAAAAAGGAAAAAAGGAAAATATTATATTATAATAGACAAAAATATGTATATGTTGGATTTTGTATTTTGAAAGTTGCAATTTTGATGTATAGAGTGCACCCATAGGTTCTAAAGGCTTCTGGGTATTTCCCTATGAGAGGGAACCTAGATGTAAGTATTCCTTACCCCCTTATTTTGTAAAGTTGTGTGCCGCCCTCTAAGTATTGTTCCGTTTATCAATGACTCTGCCGAAGCAGATAGAGCCTTATGGATAGCCAGCAGCTTTTCAAAAAATACTGGTCAGAGATGGAAGCCAAAAGTGCTCCGCAAACTGTCTTGAAGTTTGTGTCGCACACACGAAGTTTTCGTGCTTTGAACCATTTCTGTAAATAGCAAGATGGTTTGGATATTTCTCCTCAATTATCTGCCAAAAGAGCCGTTTTGGTGTAGTTTCGCTGACTGTTTCTTTTAGCAGAACCTTCATGAACAAGTCTATAAATATATTCGAGAACTTCCATGGTAATATAGCCGTGATTTTGTTGTCTGCAGCTGGGCTGAAAAACGGAAGACGGACATGCATGCCTTTGTATTGTGGAGATATTGTCAGTGTTTTCACACGAAGAAACTCAGAAGAAACAAACAAACTGGCTTAATTCGTGGTGAAATCTAAGGGAGCTTGCGTAATTCATAAGTAGGAATTCTATCTGTGAGCCGAGTGATGGTATCTCTGCCTCACATTGTAGCTTACTTTTTAGCTATACTTTGCACATATTGCTTAGCTATGTTCGATGTTCTTTCCAATAGTGATTGGAGAGAGTCTTAAGTAAGCGTAAGTCTGATAAACATTTTCCCTTATTATAGTGTATGTGTAACAGCCAGTTTAGCCTATGATCAAATACCAGACCAAGTAAGTTGTGTTCCGATTTATTTGTCAAATTCCTGCCGTCCATTATTAATGTAGCCATCCGCGGGCAATTCCTCCGTCTGCAAAAGTGGACACTTACGGACTTCTCGGCTGAGAACTTCAGACCATTTTGCTTAGCCCATATAGGTATTTCACTGTAGTATAAATCCGAACGTTAATGTGAGCTTGATAGAGATAGAGGGATTGATACAGGAGCCCTGAGGTACTCCATTCGTCGGGTGGTAGGATGATGAAATTAAACCATTCACCCTGACCCGAATACATGTTTCAGCCAAAATGGAGGTAACAGGCCTATACATCAAATTAACCCCTAAATTGTCATTTATATTAATATAGATCTATAGCGCTAAAACACAGTCACAAAAAGATGGCAGTAAAATTATCAAAACTATTTTCCATTTTCGTAAGATCCTGCTATTCTGGTAATAGAGAAAACAAAATCCATCCCAAATATCAGAAGTAAATTATTTATCAATCGCCCGGCCTGCGTTCTCTCTCCTTTTTTTCCAATTTCACTCCCCAATCACTGTACACAAAAGAATTTCCATTTTTCCATCCGTGCCAAAAGAGAATATTTAATCAATGGGAATTGCATGTCGACGTGGTGGTGTGCGCGCGGGGGGCCGAGGGGGCGGGAGAATTAGAAACCGGCGGATTGATACCAAGCCAAGGAGGAAACGCGCCGACTATGCGGCAAATTCTAGAATAGAATTCCTCTGGAGACGCGACTGGTGCGCCTCTATAGTTCGCTTTAATAATTCCAGCGGCAGGTTCGGATTCGAAACAATTGTTCTTTATCAGGGCGGTATTGAAGGGCTTCAACCTCTGAAATCGTCCATTCACTGTTGGGGAGGGCGCCGGTGAAATATGAGGATTCATTCTCAAGTCATACAGGAATAATTAAATCTAATTAAATTTACAGGATTTGGTGGCACTTGTGTATACGTCAGCATATCGAGTAACTACATACTCTTGTTTCTTTTCCATTGCCAAGTTTACCTTTTAAGTTATCACTGCAAAAAAAATCAACTTTATTCAACAATAAGTCATGTAGTTGTTACAGTGTGTACATGGGAAATCATAACGCAACTGCAGTATTGATCAAACATTAACTTCTTAAGTTATTTTAATTTTATTTGGTGTAATCCTAGTTATATCTACTTAGCATTCATTAGTAGGTAAAATCAAGAAAAAATACATAAAATATTAGAGGGTCCTGAACATCACCGACCGATTAACGTCGAACAATATTATTCTTCAGTATATTTTACTATATATAGTATAATATGCTTTTGACAAAAAAAAACAAACACTCACTTAAGTTTTTGTTTATGTTCTATTTTATGTACTTTCTATATTTTAACATGTCTCTCCATATATATTTATATTCTGTTTAATCCACTTCAAATTGTATACAAATAGTCTTCCTGTGTTGTCCCCTGTAACTCTTGTACATTGTAATTGTCACTCCACAAATTAGAGTGGGCTTTAGGTAAATAAATTTTAGAAAAGTCGAAACATATCAAAAAACTGCTAAATAAGCATAAATGTTTAAGCATCTGTAAAGCTGGCACTCAAACACAGAAAGGGCAACGCCACTGTTGAAAATCTGTCTAAGATATCTGTCTAAAATATTCTTAAGTAACAGAAAAAAAAACATTGTCTGAATGTTGATAAAAAATTGATAAAATAGAAATGTTTTTTTTTTTACATTACCAATATTCTGGATCCAGTATATACCGGAGTTACAGGCAAGTATTTGTTTCACGACTTGCTTGCAGACAAATTTTCCATACTTTCAGCGCATTGCTAAATGCTTTTAATCATATGATGATCTCTTGATTATCTCTTTTTTTAAGAGATAGTTTTAAATGTTTCGAATTCAGTCATATTTGTCATATTTAATTTAATTATGTATGTGAAAGTTTTAATCTAATATTTAGTCATCTTCTCATCCATGTAGTCCGCAATCAGTTTTAGAATTTCGTCCATTGACGAAAGCTTCTCGGCCTGAAGAATATTAAATAGGTAAATTAGATTAAGGAGTGTAGTGTGTTTATGTTGTGAAAGTGGGTAAACTATATTAAATGCAGTATCATCATCATATCTAAGTAGGTTTTTTCCAACAGATATAGAAGCAGACACATTAATAAGTCAACATTAATGCAAAACAGTTAATCGAAAATAGAATTTAGTTTGGCTAAGATTAATGATGATGGCCTAGTTTATCTTGCTAGTATTTTTAAACCATAAAAATTAGTAACTATGTTATATAAAGGAGATCTGTCGTCACAGTAAATGTTCGGTACCCTTTTAACCAACTAGAATTGAACTGGACTGGATTCAATGTTTAACGAGGGCTGCGAACCGCAGTATTAAGACTAAAAACTAGCGAATAACCATCAGACTAAAAACTAGCGAATAACCATCTTAAGGAATAACATCCGGTCTTACTCAGCCTGATTACCATCCCAAGTGGGATGGATTTCCTTGTCGATTTTTACACTTTTGTCTATAGACAATCACAACTACTATCACAATGGCCTGGTGAGATTCGAACTCGCAGCAGTATCTGAAACTCCCTTTAGCTTTAACCAATAACAATGCCTAATTCTTCTTGTAATTCGTCTTCATTTAAAAATTTCCATTCAGATACAATGTCTTGTTCATTAACATTTCTTATCCGTTCTATCAGTACAACGTGACAAGCTGTTAATACTAAGAAATCTGCATTCGATTTAATGCGCTTGATATTAAAATAATCTCAGGAAACCAGCTATGGGTTAAACGTTACAATGTTCCTCCCTTTACTCATTCAACTCAAGGTTAATAAATAAAACCCGTAAAATTAGTAGTAAAAAAAATTTGTAATTATATATTATGATATAAAATTAATACATGAAAGAGGTACAAATTTCACAAGAACGGCAAATAATATTATTCTGGTACATAAAAATGTAGGTAAAGGAGTGTGAATACGCAAAATAATATATTTCGTGTAAGACAAATATAAGAAAATGTAGACAAAAGAAAACACTAAGGAAAATAGATATCTTATCCAGACAATATAAAAATAATAATATAATTTTGTGATATACAAATAACTAAATTACGCGCAAAAGCGCAAATATAATTTATTGCTCGTACCGACTTCAAACTGACCCAGTTGGTAGTAGTTAAAATAATATTCTAAATAGATAAATAGGTTTAAGTAGGTGTTAAGCTAATTGTTTATATCTAGTAGAATATAAGATACGTGTAGTAGAGAGGTTAAATAAGGTTTTTGTTTGTTTCTATTTAGTTACTATAACGATTATTGTTTAGATTTATTTTAAAGCATTTTTTTAGGCTATACTTTTTAGGCTTACCTACAACTTCTTAGGCTTCAGTTATATTCACGTTTCATCCAAAAAACTCATATATGCGTTAGCTTATCTCCATAATTTTATGTTAAAGAATTTTAATCCATTCTTCAACTCATGAAGTAAATTAATGTAATATAACTAAAAGAAGAGTCTAGAAAACATTACCATAGTAATAGGTGGTTCCAAATTTAATTCTCAATAAATTCCAAATAACTTTGGGACAGAATTTTGGTTAATTGTATTTTTTAATTAGGCATTGCTAAAAAGTAATTTAGTTTATATGTTATATTTCGTACGAGCTTACTTAAGTGGGAACATAAAAAAATCCCGTTCAAGAAAAAACCCTTCCAACACATATGCAATTTTAACTAACTAGTTTTGTATGGAAATAGCTGCTATATGTGAGGGAAACAGTTAACTGGGACATGCGATGCCAAAAATTTACAATTTAATTTAGTCGGATTTAGATTTTTTTCCTCACTGAACGGCATGACAGGGGAATAATGTATGTACCTCTATAACGGCGTGATATTCTGACTCATACACATTTGCGTGACATCGGATATGCATATTGATCGTTGCTTGTCAGTTTTACATAGACAGTTTCTTTTTTCAATCTTCCGTCGTAGAATTGAAATTAAATGAACTATATTTAATGTGTGGTTACATTTTAATTATAGATTGTTACTTTTTGCATGAATTATTTAATACTGTGAAGATAATACATAGAATTATCGACTTAAGCCGATTTAAATTTCTATTCTCATAAATTCGATTAGGTTATTGTATGTATTCTGATGATTTTTTCATTTAAAAATTAATTTATTGAAAGAAATTGGTACAATATTTATTAATCAAAATATTATCATCAAATCGCATAAATTTCCATACATTTTTACATCTTTCCGGCAATCGTGACGAAAGAAAGATGTTCAACATGTACAACTGCTCCAACAATCGACCTATTTCTTCAGTATTCCGAAACAGAGTACGAAGCCATACGCAGTCTAGCTGAAGAAGAGGCTGTACTGGATATTCGTTCGTTCTATTGATATTGGTATAAATCTGTCGAAACAGGTTAATTCATTTATTGAAGCAGTTGTAGAATACACTAAACCTTGCTGATTCCATAAAATGTACAAAGCAAGACTTTCTAGTCATGTATATTCCGATTTGGTATCGATGTGGATCTTCACTAACTGATAGCATTTCATGCTTGAGGTTACGTCAGGAGACCAACAGAAAACTCTTATTTATTTGACCAACGAGCACTAAAACCTTGATGTCAAAGCAGTGTTTTCAATAGTACGTTGAATCAGTTTGTATGGTAGGGTATTTTCCTTCTTGTTGGAAACAGTTGTTTCATCAACTGTTAAGCTGTCTGAATGATGTTTGACATATTAAGTTATGTTTTCGTCTAATAAGTCTTGTAATCTATTATTTTGGAACTTGTTTGGTTATGCCGATTATTCTTTGTCATTCAAATAAAGTCGACCAAACTAAATATAGACCGAAAATTGGTATATGATGGAGCAGCAGCACCATAAGATAAGCTTCAACAGCAGATTTTTTAAAATCAATCAGCAAAAGTAATAAATGATAATAACATAATTTTGACTGATACTATTTTTAGTTATTTGTATAAAAAACCATTAATAGTTATTAAAAATTTCCACAAGTACAACTACGTGTGAAAATAATCACAGGTTACAGAGAACTATAGAGAATAAAAACGGTTTAACACTAAAATGAATAGTACTACTGTAAACATTAAATTTTTAAGTTATACATTGAAAAATATATTTTAATTTACTGTATATAAATTCTATTAGTTTTAACATATAACAATTTGACATAGAATATAATTATTATATAAGATTTATTTTTGAATAGACAATGCCACCTGTGGAGTTTTACTTTAGAAAATATAAGGAGAAATTTAACAAGCTCAATGTAACAATAGGTAGTAGATCATCGAATTCATCAGTCCCAACAGGAAAAGAAAACGCAAAAGAAACGAAAATGAAATAAGCATAAGGGACAAAAACGATTGGATACAAAATATATAACATTCATCCTAAAATACGTTTATTTTCCCATTTTTAATGAACTATTTTGTGATACAAACTGTCGATTTACTTGTAGGTCTGCCTGTTCACGATTGCACCATTTGTCAACTTCTTCTGTGCCTCGTATAAATTTCATCCAGAATAAAGGTGTTGTTTCAGACAATGCTGCTTTCCACATATTTGAATAGTACTTGCTTGTATATCCTTCTCGACCTGCGTGACCATTGTAGTTATTCTTTTTTGCACCCCATGTATTTTTTACAGACATATTTCTAGGAAAATAAATGATATAAAACTTACTACTATTTAACTATTTACTATTTAACATGGTATATTCAAAACTTTAAACTTTTTTTTCTTCAGCTATTTACGTTTTGCAAACCAGTCCTTAACTACTGCCTTCATTGATTCTCTTGTGGGGATTTTTTCCACCAGTAGGCTATGGTAAGTTGCATTGTCCATAATAACAGCTGATGGTTTTTCCAAGTTCTATAACATCTGATTTTCAAATCAGAGCAAAAAATTTTATGTTGTATTTTTCCATGGTAGTCGCCCTTTAAAAAAAACAGCCCACTCCAGTAATGAAACCATTCATATTTCCAGCATAAAGAAATTTCCAGAATATGTTTGTAATTAATTATTAAAAATATTATGGCTAGAAAAACCTAATGAAATGTTATTTTAACTTTTATCTATTTCTATCAACTTTTGTTGCTTCTACACTCTTCTTGTTATCATAGTGTCAAGAGTGGTAAACTGTTCCATTTTGAATTATGCATGTCTTGTTAAATTGAAATAACACAAAACGCAAACACAAATACAAATTGAAATAACAAAGTTTCCTAATCTAACATTTTTGTTATATGCTTTTAAAAATTATTTTAAACGCAACATCTGGAAGTTCCATTAAACTTCTTCATGTTTTAACTCTACACCATTTAAATCTTATATTTCCTAATAGTGTATGAACGGTTAAGTTACCCCTTAGATAAACGGCTTTCTCTCAAAGAAATGTATTACATTATATTTATATAGAAAGAACTACTCACAGTTTTGAAACCATTAACATGATATTGTTTTACATTATTTGATAGATGTTAGTCACAGTATCGATACTAATATTGCAGCTACAAGACACCAAAAATATTTCAGGTAAAATTGCAGCAACTTAATATTTGATGTTATTAATACCTACCTCTCTAACGTATTATTTAGTTCCTATTCCAAGTAACTGATTAGAAACGTAAACTGTTTCTTACTCTATCGGCTTCGGTAGTTTTAATTAGAACAATAACAAATATTTGTCGGAGATTTCAGACATTTCAAAACAAGCAAAGCTTCACAATGTTTGTTGATTTAAAGCTTCTATTTATTGTGCTTCAGTATTGTTTCGAATAATTTTACAGATATTGTGAGATGTCTAGGCGAATTTTATAGGCTGTCACCAGCATCAAGTGTTTTTAACTAGAATGAAGTGAGTATGAAAAGCACTGTTTCGGTTTAAAATGAACTTACATGTTGCGATATCGTAATGACGTTAGTTCACTATTATTTTGGATTTACTATACAGAAATAGAATTAATAAAACATTCTGTGCTAATTTTAAACTTATATTTTATTCATACTTATCGCTAGCATTTATAAAAAGACGTATTAAAGCGTATTGTTGGCTATGACGATTCGAACCCCATATTAAAATCTTTCCGACCATATATACCCTTATCCGATTCAGGATATTCAGATAAATGGTTGTGATATTTTATTAACTGCGGTTTATTTCACACAACACGTTAATTAGTTCCGTAAAAAAAAGCAGTTTTAATTTATATCCACCGAATGACACACACGAAAATCGATAGAACTAAAAGCACAAAGACGGCCATGAGCGTGAAGTGTTAACTACACTTTTTAATACTAACGATTTCGCTAATGTATTAAAACGTAGCGAACGGGGGCATTGTCATAAATAACAATTTAATGGACGCCGAAGAAAATGAGTGGTTACGTGAGACTGTGGAATTATGGCATTTTTAAAATATATTTTTACGAATCGGGAAAGTAATAAAACGGCTAACTGTGTCGAAGGGGACATCAAAACTTTATTATAACGATAATGCAATGTAATAATGTTGTTATTGTAGTCAAAATAATTCAGAATCTGCTTAGAAATACAGAGTGGTTTATGAGGTTCGTAAAATGAACTCTAGAGGACGAAATTTATAAAATTTACATATAATCACAACTTTTTATTACCATTATTGGGCTTATATTTCAGTATGCCTTCCAAACATGTATACATTTCCTTTATAGATTCAGTTTCGCTAATCATCAATTACAGTATCTTATATATAATATCCAAGTGTCATTGACAGGAAAACTGCACAAAAACAAAATCAATTCATAACTTATAACTCATCAACACTTAATTTTATGCCAAATACGGTTCTGTTTGTTTTCAAATAAAAACAACTGCATAAAATAATATTCACTTGTAACTTTTAAATAATTTTATTTCAAAAAGTTATTAGCCTAGTGATGAAAACATAAGAATTTTTTTAAACATAAGAATTTTTTTAAAAATGTCTTTTCATATGCCTATATAATTTTCTAAATATTTTCATACTCAACAGTGACTGTAACTACACAAAAGTCTGCTCATAGAGATGCCTGGCTTATATATTATACATTTGGAAGTCCATTGTTTTCTGCATCATCGATGTCTCTACAACCACGTTTGTAATCTACCAAAGTTTTATTATTGTTTCTGATGGAGGGAAGCCATACTTTTCAAGGTATTGCATCGCATGAACAGTATTTTTCCTCATTAAGAAGCAGTGTAAAATTAATACGCAAAATTGTTTTTGATCCATTCTTTTGAAAATAACGAAAGTAGTGTCACTCTTAGCACTATAACTCCCAAACTTATAGCTAGAATATCATAAAATTTTAACGGTTTTCATTTGAAGATTAGAGTTGACTGAAAAAGCGGCGAGCGCAATTAAACTAGCGCTATCTATGTGTTAGGCCCGGGATTTCATGTTCTAAGTTATAAAATATGAAAGAAATTTAAATATAAAAAACCATTATTTTATTTATGGAATTGATTCATTTTACGGAAACAAGAGCCGACTGGTTGGATGGTGAAACAAATACCTATAAAAATTGTTTTTGATCATCGATTTTAATGTTCCTCTAGGTACCGTTTTCCCAAGTTTTAGTGATTCTATGTCCCAACAACAAACTGAGCTACAATCCGCCATTGGTGGCCGTTAGCCTTGAACTGAAGCTTCTGCCCAAATTCCGGTAGACTATGTTCGTTCACAACAACGTCAGTCCGCCTTTGGTGGCTTTACACCTTGAACTGTGATTCTGGTGCCGGGAATCCAGCGAATGGGGCTGTTTTCAAAGCTTCAATAGTTCTTACTTGGAACAGTTTATGCCTAGGTTTCGTTGCGTACCTTCAATTTAACTTTTGTGACCTTACAGCTTCAGCTACTATACTTTTACCCAAACTCCACTTAACCAAACCAAGCAACGCCCCCAATAACTGCGAAACGATTACCTATTCAACGTCAACTTGTCTACTTTTCTTGATAATTATGATAGCAATCTTGAAATCTCCCCGGAATCCTACCGACTGCGATAGTTATAAAATGTAAAAAGGTTTAAAAATCAAAAACTATTAATTTACTTTAAAATTCTATTAAATTTAACGGATAAAAGAGACGACTGGTGATACAAAGCGAAACTGAGGGTTCTTATTTATTAGACAACAGACCAACCAATTCAGGTAGTTTTAAAGTAGATGGCCGCGATGGTCAAGGCCGTATGACATAATATATATACAAGTATAGCTCATTTAATGGTTGATAGGTTATTATTAAGGAGACTAATATATGTTAAAAAAAGAAAAATTATTTTTTTATGACAATTCATATTCACAAATTTACATGTGAGGTCTCCGTTAATGCTTTTCAATGTATAAGTAAAATCATTTTTTAGTTACACTTGTTCTCTACATCAAAAAACCAATACGTTGTCTAAAAGTAAATCAAGTCCGTTAATATTCAAAATTCCATGTCTTTTACATGAAGTATTCATATTGAAAAACAGTTACAAAAAATCTCGATTCGTTATGGCATAAATTATGCATTCTGTTCTAAAAATGTAAGTCCTATATAAATGTATGAATATTTTATCATTTTCTGTTTATTGTTGTTTAAAACAGACTTTATGTGAAACAATGCAGATATTGAAAAACATATCCGCCAACAAACAATTGCGATACATATAAAACGCTGTTTAAACAGTTGTATTCGTGGCACAGTTGTCAACAGTAACATTTTCACCAACCATTAATTGTGATATCATAACATCCACCCTATTATTCCCCGTTCCTATCAACATTGACGTTTGGTCTATTGTTTCGTATGTTTCAAAGCCGAAACGCAACTAGGCCGAACACGTCTATCTATAACATTCATGCCGTTCTGATTTAAATAAAAAGATTATACGATTTACCTCCCCCAACCCCGAAAAGTGACACCGCGCGTTCAGGATATCCATTGAGCGATTCCCTGTATTTTTTTTATACTGCAGCTGCATATGTTTAATGGATATTTGCGCTATTTGGGTCACGGTATTTTTTCGGATGGCCGTAAATCATTTTTCGAACAGTACGCGAACAAAAATATCAGCCCGTTTGAATTTAAACAAATTGCAAACACTGTGATGCATCCATGTGGCCCTGTAAGGCGTGCTGTGTGATGTTTCTGTCATTTTTATCTTTTTGGTCTCGCAGAATTCAATTTTATTTATTCAATAATGATTTATTTCCTCTTTTAATAGATTCTGCTTTATATTTTTGCTATTGAAACAAAATGTAATTGCCTCTCATGTCATAATGGTTTTTATAGCAATAAATTGGACGAAAGAGTTAGAATTGAAGTTTTGTAGGGTGTTGAAGAATTTGTTACTGGAGAGCCTTACCAATTATGCTGCTGCCAGGAAATTAGATTTATGAGGAAGACCGTTGACACGAAAGATAAAAGAACTGAAGAAGGATAAATAACAAGCTTAGAAAGAAGCATCAAATATGAACGAACAAATATACATAATATTTTAGCAAAAAAGTGAAATATTCTATTGATTTTAATGAGTATAGGCGATCTTACGCAGCCAAATTTGGTTTGATTTTAAGTTGATTTTGAGTTTGAGTTTGACGTTTCCATACCATTTTTGTATTACGATTTGTCCTTTGCTTCAAAATAGGGATCAGTTTCGGCAATCACCTATTCATTCGACGAAAATTTCTCCCCAGCAAGCATTCTTTTGAGATCTGAGAACAGGAAATAGTCGCTGGGGGCCAGATCTGGAGAATACGGTGGATGAGGATTCAATTCGGAGCCAAATCCATGAATTTTTGCCATCGTTTTCACTGACTTGTGACATGGTGCATTGTCTTGGTAAAGCAGCACTTCCGTTTTTTTTAATGCGTTTTTCAGCGATTTCGTCCTTCCAACTGTCATATAACGCTATGTAATAGTCGCTGTTGATGGTCTTTCCTTTTTCAAGGTAGTCAATGAAAATTATTCCATGCGCATCCTAAAATACAGACGCCATATCCTTGCCAGCCGACTGATGCGTTCTCCCACACTTTGAAGCGGGTTCATCGTGTGCAGTCCAGTCGGACGACTGTCGATTGGACTTCGAGGTGAAATGATGGAGCCATGTTTCATCCACTGTTACATATCGATGCAAAAATTCGGGTTTATTACGCTTGATCATCTTCAAACACTGCTCCGAATCATTAATTCGTCGTTGGTTTCTGCCATAAGTGGGCTCGCGCGGCACCCTCTTTGCACAGAGCTCTCTCTTAACCAAATATTCGTGAATGGGATGACGTGCACGTTCAGTTAATATCTTTAGAGTGTCTGCTATTTCATTCTATTTCAATTTACGGTTATTCAAAATCATATTGTAGATTTTTTTAATGTTTTCGTCGGTAACAACCTCTTTTGGGTGCCCACTACATTTACCATCTTCGGTGCTCGTTTCACAACGTCTAAACTTAGCATACCAATCCTGGATGGTTGATTTTCCTGGGGCAGTATCAGGAAACTCGCCACAAATCAAGTTTTTGCGTCAACTGTATTTTGTACCTTCAAAAAGCAATATTTTATCAACTGGCGAAATTCCTTTTTATCCATTTTTTCACAATAACAAAAGTTGCTTCAATAAAAATGCTATAATTCACAAACTAATGATCCGACAGCTGTTAAATTTATACACACATCTTCTGAGGGTTAGGGCTAACTAAAAAATACATGAAATTAATTCTAGTAGCGCAATATATGCGTCAGGCCGAGGACCTTTCAATTAACCTTTTATTAGTTATGGAAAAATAACAAAAAATAGAAGTGAAAAGATAACAAGAATCTACACAGGTCACAGAAAGCTTCCAACAATTTAATGTAGAAAAGTAAATGACACTGTAACAAAGTTGAACGAAATCAATAGAAAAGTTAGAAACACTGCAAAATTGTAAGGTGTCAACGTGAAAGGTAAATAAAAGTGGAAGGTGCAAACATACAAAACATTAACAAAAAAACATTAAAGTAACGTGCATGTATGTAATACTGTCGCAAATTTGAAACCACTTTCGGTGGTGTTTATGTATGCTTAAAATTATCCGTAGATCGGATTATCATAGATCAGAGATATTTATAGTTGCAGGCATAAAATTATTATCCTTGATTTACCATAATTTAGTAATTAAGTGGAGAATAAATAAATAGAGGACAATGAATAGAGAAGAACAAATAGAAAATAGTAAATAGAGAATAATAAATGGAAATTAATAAATAGAATTTAATAAATCAAGGCTAATAAATATAAATTAGTATATAGAAAATAATAAATGGAAGTAGGCAATCCCGCCTAGTTCCTTTACATTATCGTTCAAACTCTTTTTAAAAAAACATAAACGATTCAAAATTTAAAGGTCTGAAATATAGAAATACCAAATAGAATTCTAGTACCATAGATATTAAGAACGATTTAGGTTTTCCATGAATGGAAAATGTCTTTCTCTGTATTTTAGAAAAAAGAATATAGAAAAATATAAATAAATAAAACTCAATTTTACAGAAGGAATATTGAAACATTTTCTCTATCGCTCTATAACTTGTTTCTTATTTTAATGAACCACTGACCCACTGATTTAAAAATGTATAATTTCTTATCATGTAGTTAATTTTACCTTTATTATTAATGTATTAAAGGGGTTCACATTATTGTATGGAAGAAATATTATATTTATTTTAAAATACAAATTATTCATATTTATATATAATTGATGGATGAACAAATATATTTACCAGAAATAAAATAGATGACTCGTTTGCTAACCTTGAATGTGAGAACTAAACATTCCTCTGTGGATATTTGTCTCTTACGTTGCTAAAGCGGAAGTAAACCGCCAATGTGCGAAATACACATACGAAAATAAACCTGCGGTCCCCCAAAAATAAGCAATGAACCATTGTGGGATACCAATTCCTTTCTACGAAACGTTTGTTTAAAAAAAACATCTCAGTCAAGTTTCATTGTTGCGATGAAAACGCCGCCCGAATTTACGTACTTTGCCGGCCAACATTGTGGCATCCGCCAACATTAATAACATCGGAAATCATCATAATTTGTTCAGTTTATATGTAGGAACACGTATAAAAGTATTAATGGACGTTTTATGATGTTTCTCTCTCTCGCATTTAGATTGTTATGGTAACATGATAATTACGCCGAAATAGACAAAATAATTCGTTTGTTTTTTGATTACTTTGTAAACTGGATTTTCACGGCAACGTTGCCAAACCTATAGCATTTTAAAATTTAGTATTCTTTAGGATCATGATTATTTCATGTCTCTCTGCGTCACAGCCAACATCGCCATATTGTTTGTTTAAACATACAGTAATAATCACCAAATATGGTATATACCTAGTCCTTGTACATGCTCTAATTCTATTATTTTGGTAGTCATGCAGGTATCCATATTTCATCCTTTAGATATAAGTGACCAGTGATGTTTACGAGTAAAGAATACCTTAGTTTTAGCTACGTTTACATTAGTTTGAAGGAAATTATTGGCAGCAGATAATGCGAAAATACATTTATGAATTTAAAGAAATCTAAATCATAACTTATTAGTAGAATATTATATTGCTATAAGATTAATTTTTAGATTATGATGTAATCTAGTGTAGCGACTTTAAGGCGTGTCGAATTTTATATGTTAGCATAATGGCCTACAAAATATCCAGAAATATTATCCCAGATGTTGAACACATGCGGGGTTTCAGCAGCGCCGTCTAGTAAACGTTAAAGAGTATCTGGCAACCCCAAGACGTTTATCTGGGAGGTTATTGAAATGTACTTTCGATCATTCAGTCACTGACCATGGTTCAGATCAGACGTGCCTCCAACGACTGCTCAAGCCTCCTCTACAGGTAAACCCAACGCCGCTCCCCTTTATCTATTGTTATTTCGATATATTTATTTTGCCAGTATATAACGGTCACATCATGTAAGGATGTTTGATTTCTTTCTACCTCCAATCACCGAGCCATATAATAGCCCTAAACTAAGTAGTAATAAAAAAGAATATAAGTCAAGTATGAAAAAATAACAGACCATATAATAATTTATTATTTATCCAGGGTTATGTAATTCATAATATTCTTCTCAACCGAAAGAAACAGAATACTTTTTTAGCTATGTTGGAAAAGAAAACAACAAAATAATTATAAATTTTTTGTTAAAAATACTGAAATCATTTGAAATTTTCCATGGCATGGCAAAATGGCAGCAAAACATGCATTTCAAATTATTTCAGTATGGCTGTAATATTTATATAATATTATTTAAGTATCCAAATATCCTGTGTGCCTGTACCTGTGCCTTGTTAAATTATACAAGAATTATTGTCTGGCAAAGTATTTTTAAGTATTTTGATACTTAAATAAAATCATATAAAAATTACATACTGAAATTATTTGATTTTTTTACAAATAATAAGTAGCGCTGGCAAATTATAAGCAATCATAAAAATGTCTGGAAATATTTTTGTCAAGCCTATCAAATGCCACTAAAATATTGTCCATTCTGAATTAATTTAAAAATTGAGTACATTTACCTGTACAAGTACGATGCAACCACTGCCTCCAGCCAAATGGGCCGGGTGCTAACCGAGAGTGTCAAAAAATTAAATGTTAAAAGATTAGCTTACCTGAAGTTCTTGTTTCCTTTATGTTGCTAGCTCTCATACTATTAGGCTAACTCATGTTAACAAAAAGAATAAATTGCAAAAAAAAATTGTAGGCGGCATTCTTCAGGATTTCTACAGATTAACAAGAACTGATTCTATAAATTTACGAACTTACAATCACCATTTTGCAAAATTTTAAAAAATGTTGTTAACCCTTCGAAATTCTTCGAATGAGTTCTTTTTGAATTGTTGTATAAGTTTTACCACTAACTTAGTTACAAAGAAAAACATAGGGTATATAAAAAATAGGTTACACCAATCCACAGTTTAACAGCAACATTATATTTAGCTACATTTTCAGCTTTACTTAAAAACAGAATCAAGTAATTTAAATAAAAGTGCATACTTTATGAGCATTCTCAATTAAATATAGTTCAGTTTCAAACACCATGTCAGACATTCTTAAAATACTTTCGTTTAAATATAAAGACAGTGACTCAAATCCGTATATATAAGAATTTTTGTAAAGGAGTTGGCAAAACACCGCTTATCTAAGTGTTTTTGATACTAAATTAATACACATAAATACATTTGAGATTAACTATGGTAAACTATTGTATTAAATATGTAACACACGGCAGATGAAACTACTGAAACACATACATTTCCATCGCTAAATACCTGTAATACAAGTTTAATTTATATATAAAAAACACACTTTTATATACCACTTGAAATATTCAATTTTGCTATACATGATGGACGTGTTCTTGGAAATTGTTTTGAAATATTACAGTATAAAGTTAATTCTATTTAAGACAAAAAAATCGCATTTTAGAGATAAACAGAACGCTTGAGAAATTTATAATAAAAGAAGATGGGTTATAATAAAAACAAAAGCTAAGTTTCAAACATA
This sequence comes from Rhynchophorus ferrugineus, assembly GCF_030347505.1. Taxonomy (NCBI): domain Eukaryota; kingdom Metazoa; phylum Arthropoda; class Insecta; order Coleoptera; family Curculionidae; genus Rhynchophorus; species Rhynchophorus ferrugineus. The sequence continues at coordinate 16,986,963 of NW_027472585.1, read as the reverse complement.
TTCGTACATGGAGGCTGAGACAAGTGTGAACAAATATTATCATATAACACATATATTGAAATCTTCCAGAGGATTCCAGCTGCTTGCTAAGAGGTTTGTGAACTTAGTCGTCATTTTGTAAAAGTGTATAAACAACAAAATATTATCTTACTTTCACCTGGCATGACTATTCGACACATATATTTTGTTTCATAGTTTTTATTTAACAAATCTAGATGAAATAGTTTTATGATAAACAAAGTAGAGATATACTCAATGAACGATACAAAATGGATCCTACAAAGCGACTACGCAGTCAGTGTAAATTGATAAATAGAAATGGCATCTGCTCTCTATCCCAGACTTTCATTACCTTTGACGGAATATGTGACATATTATTCTAGATATATCGCAATAACATAGAGAAATAATTTTTTCAGAAAATTTCAAACATGTTTAGGGTAAATGATGTGGCTCGGTGAATGGAGGTAAAACGAAATGAAACAGTGGTGTTTACATTATGTGACCGTTATTTAATGGCTATATAACCTGGAGACGAGGCTTGGGCAGTCGTTGGTGGCACGTCTAAAGCAAACGATACTCAATGAATCGAAATACCCTTCAATAACATCCCAGATAAACGTCTCGGGGTTGCCGCCAGCTATTCGTTGTCGGGTTCTAATTGGCGCTGCTGGCACCCCGCCCGTGTTCAACATCTGGGTATTTTGTAGTAAAATTCGACATGCCTCAAGGTCGCTAAAATACTCCTCTGCCAGAATTTTACATACAATTACTCCAAGCAACAAAAATATAAATATGTATGAAAAATATTAAATAAAAAAAAAATTATATGCCAAACAAAATGTGCTGCATGAAAAGGGCTTTGAAAAATATGATAAATCGAAACGGTTGTGGTTGGTACGGTTGCGATCTGGTACGGCTGTTGATATCTTCGGGCCCTAGAGATACCGTTGCTTCATCGTCGGTTTGGCACTTGAATGTGGTCCATCGACGACGTTGAGAACAAGTTATTTTTCGGACAGGGCTCCCGTAATCGACGCTGTGGGAGGATCGATTGTTCGACGACGTGGTAGCTTATTTTCTTCGACGACAAGACGTTAGCAATTCTGATACCTCGGCGAGGACATGACGAGTCTACGGTGACTGCAATCGGTACCTAACTTCTGGAGCTGCTCTGTGACTAATCCGTAGTCACATACGTTACAGTAATTCAGAAAAAACAAATAACGACGGTATCCGACTGAAGCTGCCCAAAGCCTTTCAAATCAAAATGTCTGCCATTATGACGGAGACGGCGAGCGAAGGAAGACATTATGATTTAAACATAGCGCCGAAAGAAATGTTTAGCCGAGACGCTGATGACTAAACAGTGATGTAAAAATATCTATGAGTTCAAAAAGATTGTGAAAGAAAATTTTGACGAAAAATTTTCAAAAATGAATTGGAAATAATGGGAATATTGAAGGTAAAATCGAAAACGAATCGAATTAAAAATATTTAAAATTTTGAAACAGAAAATTTAACCATGTTGCACGTACCCTCCATTCACGAGCCCAAACCCAGTTTTGCGAAAAATCACGTCGGGGTCACCACTTTAGGGTAAATGATGTGGCTCGGTGAATGGGGGTAAAACGAAATGAAACAGTGGTGTTTACATTATGTGACCGTTATTTATTGAGTATATAAAAAAATGTGAAAAATAAAATTAGATAAAACGGATGGCAGCCGTGTTACCTGGAGACGTGGCTTGGGCAGTCGATGGTGGCATGTCTAAACCAAACGAGGATTGAGCACTGAATGACTCGAAATCCCCTTCCATAACATCCCAGATAAACGTCTCGGGGTTGCCGCCAGCTATTCGTTATCGGGTTCTAGTTGGCGCTGCTGGCACCCCGCCCGTGTTCAACATCTGGGATTATATTTGTGGGTATTTTGCAGACCGTTATTCCACGATGTAAAATTCGACATGCCTCAAGGTCGCTACACATGTGTTACTAAAAACTAACATATAATAGAGCTAAATAAACAGAGTCAATTTAATGTACATTTTTTTCTTGTTCCAGACAAACAGCCAAGATGAAGATGAGCAAAGTGGGAAACCAGACCAATTCGCAGGACCCGCAGGCGGTGAATTCCAGGGTGTTCGTTGGAAATTTAAACACATTCCAATGCTCGAAAACAGATGTGGAGAGGATGTTTCAGCGATATGGAAGACTAGCCGGTAAAATATTTTAATTAGAGACGTTCGCGTTTGAACCGTTACACCGACGCGATAATTTAAATAGTAAATAAATTAGGGTTTCTGGTGAAAATAAGGTTGTTTGGCATAAATGGAGCGTGCCTGTGAAATATTCCCCCTTACGGAACAAACCCCATCGCGTATTTGTTCAGTTGTGTTCATTTGTTTTGTTTTGACGTAGCCCGAATTTACAGGTTATGTTCGTATATATTATAAAAAACATGTAAGTTTTAACGTGTATATAAATGAAAATGCTTGTTGTTTCTCTTAAAATTTTAAATTATATACAATCCCTAGACGTTTCTAATATGCCTGGTTTCTTTTATCGATTGTTAAATGTTTATTTCTTAATTGAGATTAACTAACCGATGATTATAACCTAACCAATAAAACAGTAAACTCATGTCATCTACTTTTATGACATCAGAACCTCGTAATTTTGCCGCATTTAACTTTTACTGTTAATTTATTTGGCATTGATATATAACATTCTAATGTAAATAATCCAATGAAATTAAAATTTTAACATTATCTATATGTTATTTATATATCGTACATCTAAGGCATATAGTACCGAGGGACTTATTCTAAAATAAATTACATATCTAGAATAGTTTTTAGATAAGAGTTGTTCATCCTTTATTCCTTTCTCAAACCACTTAAGATATCACCTGGAGGCCTAATCCACTTAATTAGCAATGGTATAACCAAGTAAAGTATTTTGCTTTCATTATAAATATTTACCATTATGTGTTCCTGTATCCTGAATTTCCTTTTCAACTCATTTTGATATTACTGAATTCTCCTTAGTTTTTTACTATCTGGGCACATTTATCTTGAGAAATTAGATTTATTTTCTGTATTCTCTCTAAAGCATTTGCCATATCTACAAAACTGTTAATTTTCATACTCTCCTCATACGTTTTAACCAAATGCTCATGTATAATCTGAACTATTGTTATCTTATATTAATTATCATCTAGCCCTGTCGAGGTAATTGTTAGCATTGAAACTTAATGCCACATCCAGAATGTTTCATTCAGTCACTATCGGTTTCTGTGCCAGTATTCAAGTCAATAAATAAGCTATTCCAATCTAAAACTAGTTCACAATTTCTCCATTTATCAGTTTGTTCTTCTGTGTGTCTGACGGAGATCAACCACACCGACGATTGTTATTGTAAAAAATCTTTTTTTCTACATATCCAAGCAGTTCATGCTTATAAATCTTTCTCGGTCTGTATGTATATTGAAATAATTCTTTTCCTAACCCCATAACAATTCATAGGGGATAACAATTAACAAGTGATACTTGTCATTTGCTGTACCAAAAAATAGCATCATTTAATTCCATTTATAATACTTGTTTCTTATTATAATCATAAATGTGAAGAGGGCCCCTTAGCCACTTTCGCTAATGATATATATTGGCTGATACAAGCTACTATATTAAACTACTAACAGCTTTCGGAATCATAATTGACTGTATCATGAAATGGCGAGCAACTCAATTATCATGAAACTTACTCCAATTCTGGTGATGACACGTATATATACATAGCAAAATATTAGGTACTGGTACAAGAAACTCTTCTTTTTTGCCTGCCTTGTATAGTTTCAAGCAATGGTTCGAAGTGGTTTTTTCTGTTTGTCACTTCGTGTAGTAGCCATGTATCTCTATTTGAATTCTTTCCATTGCACCTAAACATCCGCATATTTTATTGATTACATGAATATTAGAGGGTGTTTGAAAGAAAAACAATTATATGTGGGTATACAAAAATATTGTATGAAAACTTATAATATAACAAGTTCCATCACCTCTTAAACGAGGAACTTAAGTGCAAATATTGTTCAATTCTAGTGCAGATAGCTTAATTTTAGGAGTTTGACGTCGTGTCAATGGCTTGTTGAGCTTCACAGCTATTGAGTTATATTAAGCTACTTAAGTTCAAATTTGGTTCCCGAATATTTTGAACTTATTTTTATAATACGTTTATTAACGTTTTGAAAGGTTGTATATTCCGTATCAACGCATTGCCTCCAACTAGATGACGTTTCAAGCAATATGTCCAAAACAACAATTTAATTTGCCTTCTCATGCGTTTATGCAACAACCTAGTTCCAAATATTCCTAAGGCTAGCTTAACCATAACATTCGATGATATATCGACAATAAATTTGATTATATTGTACTCAAAGTTCAACTAGTTCAAAAGGTTGCAATAAAAAACTCAATTCATTGTTTTAAATTTTTCAGGTAATTTTATAAGAATAAGACGATTTGTAAAAACGGCGTCGAACATTTTGTTGTGCTTAACGAATAAATAGTTTGAAGAAATCTTAGGATAATGAGCAAGGAGAAGAGATAATTAACACAGTTTATTTTCTAAACATGGGTTCACAAGTCCATTTTCTACATGATTATGTCATTATTTCTATTTTAAATTCGAAAATATTGAATGAAGTTGTAACTTCCTAGATGAATTTAAAATTTGTTTGTAACAATGTGAACCATAATTAAAAAAAGAATGCCTCATCTAAGATATAAAGAAAAAACTTGGTTCGATTTCGTTATACCATCAATTAGTATTATATTTCAAAAGCAGGTTATAAAAACTCGATTTATATAAATACGAAAACTGCTATTTACCATCTATATTTACTACTTCATTCGGTAGGAAAAATGACAGCAGTTTTCACTAGACATAATAAAACCCTATTAGTATTCACCCTTTCAACATCTCTTATGTCTGTACATAAAACTCGGCGTTATATAAAATCCAAACGTAATCCATATGACTAAAACGTCAAGGAAATGACTGCAGAGTTACCAACACATGAAGAAATGCCAGGTCGTGAAAACTGGACAGAGATGAGATTTTTAACTATCCATCGATAAAAGATCGAACTGAATTCTGCAATCCTGTTTTATATGTGCGACAGTTAGCTAGTGTCAGCTAGCAATAAACGAAAAGCCATAGAAATTAAGAGATCATGCTCCAAGAGAAAGTAGGGCTTGAAATAAATGAGATCAGTTTAGTTGTTAGAAATGTTAGAATTAGTATTATGTTTTTTATACAGACTACATTCTAATATTTCAACATTCCTCAAAATATATTATTTCAAGAGTTTTAGTAACCCTTTTTTTGATGTCATTGTTTTTTAGAACTATTTTATCTTTGTCCTTCATCCGCTACTATCTACTCAACAGATAACTTTTCACGCATGCTCAAATGTTTTTAAACATTTTTGAAAATATTACCGTCTGACATAGAGTTCTAATTCACTAAAGTTTTTCTTTAAAGTACCCCATGGAAGTCTACTATGGCTTAACATAAATTTCTCATTTTTAAGTTAACGTTTATATTCGATCTACCAGTAAGTAGCGGTTGTTATCAACATATATGATATAATGCTTGTCAATTAACTATTAATTATGTCAGTCAATAATTTAAAAAGGTAAATTAAATACATTATTGAACCAATTCACTATTCAATTAAGATTAACTTTCAATTCTAATAAACTTGCACAGTTTTACTAAAAGAGTTAAGCACAATTGTTCAATAGAATAGAACAAAATTGCAGAAAATATTTGAAGCATTAATAGCTGACTGAACTGAAATGAACGAAGATAGTTGCAATATAGGCAATAATAAAGAAAAGCAAAAATAAATTTTAAGAATTAAAAAAAATTTCTCTCCATTAACAAAAATTAAACTACATTATTTCGACGGAATTTTAGATGAATATTGCTAGAGCGTCAAAACGTAGAGAACAATTTAACAAGTATAATGTAAAAACGGTTGTATTTTTGCCTTTGAAATTGCATTGTGGAATTCAAAAAATTTCTTTTCAAATTCAAACTTAAATGACTGGGGCCGACCAATATTAAGAAGATTGAGAAGGGCTGCCATTGCTAAAACCTTTATAACCGAAGCTAACGCTAAGCTGCAAAAGAAGTGGTGCAACGATTGTAAAACACGGACACTTGATGAATGAAATAATGTAGTATGGTTCAATGAATAATCGCTTACATTGTTTCCTACAAACGTCCGGGTTATGTATATAGAACACCAAAAGAAGACGATCTTGAATGCCTGCTTCATTAAGCCCAACAGAGAGTTTCCTTTTCATTCTCATCACTGAACCGATTAATGGAATTGAATATTATTATATTTTTTTACTATTATTATATATCAATAATATATCGACATCCCTACTAGTGTTCTTACATATTACAAGCATATTGCCGCCAAATATTCAGTTTTTCAATATTTAATTCAGGCTTTATTTGAGGAGCATCAGAATCATCAAATATGTTACCTGGTCAATACAATCATAATTAAACCACTATGAAGAATTTTATAGCAGAGTGAGGAGTAGATTTTCATATTCAACATCATTGAAGCAATTGGCGTCTTTTTTTGTACAAAGATGTACCAGATTGCGACAACATTCCGTTGGAAACTATTCAGACAATCTACGAATCTATTTCGCGAATAATTGTAGCTTTTTTAAGCAAATGGTGCCTTATGACCTTGTTAATAAATAAATAACGAGTGCGGCCTGATAAATACTTAGCTTCACTGTATGTAGTTCACTCTCGTAGTAGACTGCACAGACTACCGTCGAAACATCAGCCGAATTGGACTCGTAGTTTTATTTTCACCGCCTCTGGAAGCGGGCGTGACCGGGTATTTAGAAAAATGGAAAAAGAGCAATATCGGTAGCTGATTCGATTCTGGTTCTTGGAAGGAAAATTGCACGGAGAAATCTAATAGCGCTTGAATTGTGTGAATGCTGTGTACGATGATTCTTCTTGAATAGTGACCGTCTAAATTGGTTTAACGTGTTTCAACGTGATCGCACGTCGGTTTTTGACGATCCAGACTCAGGTGCCCAGAAAACGGTTGCAACGGAGGATAATGTGACAAAAATTCACAACGTCGTATTGGAAGACCTTCGATTAAAGTTTCGCGAGATAGTTAAGACAATGGGCATCTCAAAAGACCATGTGGAACATATTCTGAATAAGATTTAGAGCATGAGGAAGCTTTTAGCTGATGGGTGTCGCGTTTGTTCATTCTGGTCAACTAGCCCAACCGTGAGACCATTTCTCAGCAGTGTTTGACGTGGTTTAAGCGCAATCTGAGGGAGTTTCTGCATCGTTTCGTAACTGTCGACATAACATAGCCCGGCTTAAGCTTTACCCGGCGAACGTGCCCCGAAGAAGGCCAAGACTGCCCCATCGTTCCGGAAATACCTGTTTTGTTGGACTCACAAGGTGTGATCTACATTATTATTTTGATTTATTAGGCCGACTGGACGACGTATTGAAGGAAAAACGGTTTCATTTGGCGAAGAAATAAGTGCTCATTCACCATGACAATGCACCCTCACTCACCACGGCCAAATTGGCTGAGTTACGCTACGAAATTCTTTTTGTTTCTATCTTTCTAGCAAAAGTCAAACTCCGTACAGAGTCGAATTCGAATGAGGAGGCTATCGCCGCCATATATATATATATATATATATATATATATATATATATATATATATATATATATATATATGAATATATATATAGCAATTACATATACAGTAATTACTATTTTCAGACAAATGCACGGTTCTACTGTTTTTTTCAATTCGTGATGTCAGACGAAGATGTACGAAAGGAAAGGACGGAAATAATGGCTTGGGGTAGTTAATTTTAGATGTGCTTATATTTTCAAAATACTGCTTTATTAATATACAATATATTGTTTACATGTAAACTACCAAAAACTTATGAATCTACAATTATTACATATAAATATATGTAAGCATAAATTGGGTACATTTTTATCAAGGTCGCGGCTAGGTCGACAGAACCAGAACGTTAAACGTTAAAAATCAGTCGAATGAAACAAGTAGATAATAAATAGTAAAAAAAATCAGTTGGACCGAAAATAGCGGATGAAAACAGTCGACTGAAACAGTCGCTAGTAAAAAATAGTAAAATCAGTGGAACCATAAATAGCGCTGAAACAATCCATAGCAAAAATTAGTCAGTTACTAAACAGTCGATAGTTACTATATACATATATATTTGTCAAGTAGTGATATTATTTTATTATTCTATATTGCCCTGATTTTGTCATAAAAAATTGAAATGATGCGGGTATAAAAAACGGCAAAACACTTTTATTAATAATATTGTGATATATATATTAAACAAGATATTTTACGAGAATTTTTACTGTCTTTTTTACTAGCTAATTGGAGCTTCAACATAGCAAATTGTTTCCTGAGTCGTGTGTCAGTTAAATCCGAAAGGTGCAATGCCTGTTAAGGTAAACAATTAAGCTGAGACATTATGCCTACCTTATTAAGCTCGGGAATTAAGGTGGCATATTTCACTTTGTGCACATGGTTCGACTTAAAGTGACTGCGCTCCTTGGCATCTGAGTATGAAGCGAACGAGACGGTATCTTGGAGCGCTTTCCGTAGACTTTTAAACTCACATTTAAGATTAGATTATGCAGGTATCCTGCGAGGCCCTAAGACGATAAGCCTGCAAATTAGGGCACAACGTTTAATTTAATATGTTTGGTAGAACGACTTCGGGAAAAATAATATTCATATAACATGTATTATTCTCGCAAATCCTTAGAATTTATTTGTATGTAATTGTTTACGTGTCGTAGATGTTAAGCGTAGGAAATAATCCTTTTGAAACCCTTAGAATGTCGTGTACAAATTAGAAGTCAATCCACCAACTACTTTTCAAGTTTTAGGAATACAAATGTATATAGGACGAATTTATTTATTTATAAATAATTACTATATTTTACGAAGTTTAAATTAGAATAACAATTATTTATTACATGATGTATAGTAGTACCCATAGTAACGACAATATAACTTCTATGTCTATTCTTTGTAACTATGTTTATTTTAAATATAGTAGTTTTCAGTTTGGAGGTTTTTCTTATTTACATTCGAGGCGATTCAGTAACTTAATATTACGTGTTTGTTTGCATTGTGACTAGCGATATCTGCTGAATATGATAAATAATCGAAATATTACCAAATATTACTTAGAAAACTAAGAATAAAATTGAACCTGGATGGTTAAGTAAACTTTCTCATTATATTTTTCACATTAAAAGGACATTTTCTGTAAAAAGTTGGCATAATCTATATCAATCTATAGAACTTTGTTTCATCATTTTGGCAAAGTGGTGATGCCTTGTAGAAAGAACGTTGTTGATTGATTTGGTTTTACCAGCTATGCACAATAAGAATTTTTGAACAGAAATATTCAGCCTCCATGTCAATATGGATTGTCGTATTATATCTATTTTTAGTTAGCACTAATAATATAACATAAAAATTATTTTATTTTTCCCTAACAAGCAATCAAATCGTGATTTAAAAACATCTCGACATTGTATTGCCAGTCAATTTATATGGCAGATATTTTTTACTTTTAGATCTTTCTTTCGAAGTTATACGAAATTTATTTGAAAACATAAGCTAGGGATTTTTCCAAGTAGTTTTTCCATTCGTTGTCTTAAAACTTTTTAGTTTCTCCAGACCGCGCTAGAATGTGAAAGGGAGGACCAGATGAATATCACGATATTGCTACCTGAATCATACCGGAACCTTCCCCATGAATGGCTGTAGGACTGTATGTTGTAGTCCGAATCATGGCTACTAGGGTACTAAATACATAAACCCGATAGCTTGGAAGAATATAAAGCAAACGACGATTAATCGGTTATGCCACATTCTTATAATTGTCATGTTTTCAGATTTAATGGTCGTTGCATCAATTCTTGCAGATCTTGGAGATGATACAGTACTATTTTTATCGAAACAGTATTACTCAAATAAGTGTTGAGTTTACTTTTGCCGGAGTAGCTTTATAGCGTCCACTCACAATAACTTAATATTATTCCATTTCGCCTATGACAGTTTATCATGTTTTGTGTATGCTGCCACTATCGTGGATAGTGTTTCTCGGAAAACGTTAAACAATTCAACTGTTTTCGCTATAGATGTTTCTGCTATCCGAGCACCAACGATTTGCTCTCTTTCGATGTCTAAAATTTCATGCATTTCACAAATCGTTTGTTTTAACCATTGTAGAACAAAGTGTAAAAGAACTGAAATATAACCTAAAATCGTCGGCATGTAAATTGAACAATACATAAGCGTCCAATTATTCACATGAAGCAATGTTGTCACCATGCAGTTATTTTGTTACACTTATTTAAAAGTGTCAGAGAATTACGTATATTATGATTTAGCATTTTCACATCTATATGTCGCTAATCAATATAAATACCAACTTCTAATATATGAAATTAACATTAATAGTAGATTAATAAAATTATATTATTTTAGGTCAAAATACACTAAAATACTCCAACAACCTTACGTACCACTGATTCGAATAGTTAACGTCAGAAACGAGATTCCGAGAGATGGCGAAACGAGATAAAATTGATATTTACGACTATATCTATTTGAATAGCGTGGCGTTCGTCCGTCGCTGTTCTAAATCTTCCCGCCATAAACATTCTTATCAATCTGCGATCTGTTAACAGTCAATATGGGCGCCTGCTAACGACTTCTGCGTCTTGCTCGTTCGCAATAAAACGAGCCGGTTCTGGCCGCGTTTTCATATTGGAAACTGTTCCACCAATAAACCGTCGAATGCTTTTAAATTCGCTAGCTCATTTTCGCCGATGTTCAGCCTTGTTCTGATGTGTTTTTGTTTGGCCACCGTTCAACAGCATCTATCAGTAGGCGTCTCTTTATTTCATTCCTTGGTATTTTCATACTCCAATATTGTTAAAATTATATCATTTTTCTTATGTATATTAGTTATAAAACCTGAAGAGTTTAAACAATTATAACTTTTTTTATACTTGCGATATGATCTGGCTGTCTCAATTCATCACATTTTCTAATCTAACTAACAAATTGCTCCTAATCTTTCCCGTTATCTAACATCTCTCCTCTCTTTAGGAGCAGATATTATCAAGAAGATGATTTTCCAAATTTCGGTAACTTAAGGTCCAATATAATTTTATTCACCAATAATTTATTGAACTACTGCAATCCATCTTTGGCAACCCTACATTCTGAACTGAGATCTCTATGGAGCTGTAGACTAATGTCTTTATAACAAAATTGTTATACGAACTGTTGTCTCTCAAATGCATGTCATAGATTTATTAAATAAATATTTCTAGATATATGCGACTTATAAAAAGCTTTCCATTAAAAAACTGAGATAAAGTATTAAGCTCCTGAGGACCAGAGATATTTTTAATCTTTCGTTTTGTTTGTTTCTTCCTGATCTTATTCTCAATTATAAAATAATACAAGCCCCATATTATTTCGTCCTATATAAATTGTCTTAAGTATTAACTATTAACTATTTCGAAAAATTACAATAATATTCCATAATTTTAACAGTTTAGGACTTTTTCATTTTTTTTATTTATAGTGTTCAAAAACTCCAGTTAATAGCGAGAGAGAGATAAAATAAAGATTTTCTTTTTCAATTTCTTGAGAAAAATGCCCCAGAAAGAGAGAGAAAATGTAGTTGGTTTGGTGGATACAAGAAAATATTTTACCATATATATGATTCAACTCTGTCGAATTCATACCATATGTTAAACCATAAGATTGCAGGAATAAATGTAGTAATAATACTTAGATTAGGTATGATCAAATACCTAAATGGGATTTTTTTCGAAAAGAATAATTTAATTTTCTATAATGAAATTCAGATACAGCGGAAAAACAAAACGCATGTAGTAACTGTGAAGTATCCAATAGAACATATAATAATACTGATAAACCATGTATTTTTGTGGCTTTTTGTTTTCAGCTCATCTTTGAGTGTATTTTATTCTTAATATTACTTATTAATAGTAAAATATATTTACTTCATTCATTCATTCATTCGATATGACAGTAACTTTGCTTAGTGTACTAGTAACCATAAAGCATAATAAATATTCTTAGAGCCTTACAAGTCTATCCCAAGCGAGCTATGTCTATGGATGACCCAACATTTTAGTGTTAGTTTGATCATTAGGAAATTCAATAAAACTTTTTTTTTTGGTTTAGAATACAAACTTATTTGTTAATTTCGTTAAAAAATTTAGTGCTTCTCAAATCATTTTCTAACGTTAAGATACTTGTATTTGTATCTGAACTTTAGAATAATTATGGCACCAACAATAATATTTTCTTTAAAACTATTCGAAACATAGTGCGTAAAACAAAGAACAAACCACCACGGGGAATCTGGAGCGTTTAAATCTCATACACATCAATCAAACAAGACACAAATCTAATAACCGAATATCTCCGAAAATAAAATTGCGCTTTTTTCCTATTGATTGCTACCTAACGCAATTTTTCTACTAAGATTTAATGAAGTGTCTTATCAATGTCGTTCAGCGTTCTCCGAGAACGAACCGCCTAATTCTATTTTCCTCCGGCTGGATTGCTAGTAAATCGACTTAAGATCGTTTTCGCTTGATAGATATTTCGATTGGAATATATATATATATATATATATATATATATATATATATATATATATATATATATATATTTATATATATATATATATATATATATATATATATATATATATGCATAGGTTATAATTTTGCTGTTTATAAAGATAAATATAATGCCAGAATAATAGAGGAAAAAGTAGACTTAGTCTTTCTACCTATATTCAGACAGTCTAAACATCTCGGGGTATATAGGTGGTATGTAGAGATGCCAGGTGTATACATATTACCAGGTTATTATTACACTATTACAGGTTACCAGTATATTGATTACAATATGTATCGAACTAAGACAATATCGATATATTGATTTATATCATTGATATTTTTATATTTATATTATTGAATTTTTATCTAACTACAGTCGATTATCTTTGATAGTCGATTGCCATGTAGCTGTTTTCTGCTATGGATAATAGTAGCAGCTATAGTGGTACATATAGTAGCTATATTTAGCTATAATAATAGCGTCTGCCTTTAGGAAGGATTTCGGAATGCAACCTCCTGGCCCGAATTGCGAAATGACTCATTACCACTTTAAACCGACTAAGGGACCTTCATTTTTAAAGTTTCTGCAGATGCCACATATTTTTTCTTTTTATTTATATATAATTCAGAAATTTGTGAGGTTTCAGAAGTCAAATTCACGTTGGTCATCATCCTCTGAAGATGTAGATGAAAATGATGCCAGTCTATGCTGAAATAAACTTTCTAATTATTGACATTGCTTTTGCAGATGCGTTAAAAATTTTAAAATGCAGGTTTTCAAAACGATGGTCTAACAAGGTCGAAATTGATAATAAAGCTTTTCTGTTTTCAGTGTAACATTTATATTAAACCAACGGCAATTCGAATATAATTAAGGATCATTCGTTTTATTGACAATCACAAAATTCACAATTAGAAATCGCAGCACAGACACAACTTTTTCCAGGGTCCCTAAATATCTCCCGCGTTATTTATTCGCAGTGATCGCATAACATAAGTTACAACTTTTGATTAATATGGATATGTTGGTCATCAATACATGGATTATTATCAGTTATCCGATATATATCTGCATCATTAGCAATATCTTAAGTAATTTAATGAAGGGAAATACCACCCGTCTTGGCTGTTCCTCATCATCTGACTTATAATTCACCTCTAACAAGGCATTGCCGTGATCCTGTCATAATTTATACACGAAAAACCATTGTATAGGCTTCAGATAACGCTACGGACTGCAATTTACAACCAATCATTATCGGATTTCCTATTATTGAATATATAAATCTATAACCCTCCGAAAATTAATGAACAATATATTAAAGATCATGGTTCCAATAAGACATCTCCACCATTATCGCATTAAATCAGTTTTTTTATCGATTAGAGGAGAAATAATACACACAACACAGTTACACAGATGCTACACACACTTCGATCACATGAATGACATCTCTTAATGTCATTTGCTGAAGCGAAATTTCTTTGTAACCTTTGATTATTATAGCTAATGATTTAATGATCAGTATATGTTCCAACGAACCAGACAGCATGTTGTCTCCTTTTAACTAGGGTAAAAGGAGAAAGAAGAATCGCTCCAAGATTAAATCGAGTTTTGCATTTTAACAAACTGCATTTGACAGTATAATCGACGTCATCTCTAACGTGCATTGGCTGTTTTATTGGAGGAAGTATATTCAAAGTAAATATTTTGTTGTTTTTTTCGACGTGCTTGTTTAATCTTCAGTTTGTTTGCTTAATTTATTTTAAGATTCAGTTAATTTTTGAATGGTATTTAATTGCTCCTACAAGGCCTGTCTTTTATGCTCTTCGGGACAAAAACATTTATATAACGACATAATTTTTCATCGTTTTTTCTTAATATAGTTTTCAAAGATGATTTCAAAGAAGGATGTTTCAATCTCACGAAAACATTCATCAGCAACTTGCTGTATCAAATAACTTATCATAAGATCGAATTTAAATTATCAACACACTATTGTTGAAATATTTTATCTAAAGAGTTGCAAAAATTGCTACCCAATAATTTTACAACCCAAATATCTCACTAGTATAAAAATATTGAACTTCAACTTAGAAAACTCAATTGCCAAATGTAAACACCACTTTAACACGAAAGCACCATATAAAATATTGCAGTGCTGTAGTACTGTAGTTCTCGTAATATAAAAAAAATGGTATAAAAATGTTAATCCAAGAAATTTCATCTTTTATATATTTAACGTTATTGAAACCTTAAATAAATCTATAAATATTTACTACACTTACTAAAAAGCCTACTAAGAAGTCAATGTTGGTAAAATGTAGAATAGTTATGGCAGTGATCAGAATAACAGAATAAAAGCTTTACGCGGTCCTGAAATATAAAATTCAAAAAATTGTCAGAAAATTATACATTACTCGAAATAATTATTTAAAACTAACCATTATCTACCTAATTAAATAGTTTATAACGTATTTATTTAACGTTATTTAGTAATCTACTAACATGAAATCAATTTTTGTAGCATTGAAATGCTTATTGAACTGTATCTAATAAAATGATATCTGCGGATATAATCCTATTGAGTTTCTATTCTTGCGAGAAAACGATAAAAATTATATGTCGATTTAATTTTTAATTGTCACCAATTACGTCCAGTGTTCGCTATTTTTTTTTTATTCACGCTTATTCACAGCGATAGATGTTCTCTGGTTGGAAGATTTTTCTTCGAAAGCTGGTTACCGGATAAATTTCAGTAAAATATGAGGCGGGGAACTTTAAGCTTTTTACAACTTTACCAAACTGTTAAACAGAGTGCATAGTTGGAGCCTGGTGTTAATTATGATTTATAAGTCGGTGGAAAGTTTGATTATAACCCACTCATAGCCGAAAAGTTGCTTTTCTGTCCTGCAACTTTGATATTTTATAGGATCGTTTTCAACATTTATGACCAATAGGGATTATATATCCAAAATAGTAGAGAAAATCATTGAATTGGAGTTTAATGAATATGTAATAGACAAAAAGTAACATAACATAATGCAAATCGTAAAATCCATGGAAAGTTTGATTAAAACTCACTTATAGTCGAAAAGCTGCATTAGTGCATAAAACATCAAAGTATCTTTTCAAATCGCGCCTAAATTATGTGTATTTTTTATTTAGATCTAATACACGTTGCAGTCTAAAACAAGAGAGAAATTTAGTGAATTTTAGCCTAATGAATATGTTACAACCAAGCAATACAAATTACTCATTTTTCATAAATTAATTTGTTTCAAATTTTATAACCATAAGTGCTCTTGATTTTTATTGGAAATTATTTCAGTTACATATTCTATTAAATTAGTTCATTTTATATCCAAATAATTCATCGTATGTTATTCCAAGAATGTAAGATATCGCACTGCTATAAAGATAATCATGATCCCTTTCTTGCAGTTCCTGTATATCATCAAAGAAGATTTCGCATACATCATTACAATTAATATAATCTCAGTTATAAAATTAGTCAACATTTACAGCCGACAATGAGGGCTATCAGTGGACAGTTTACAGTTGATATTTGACACAATTTGATAGTTTTTATAGTCGAGAATTATCGACTATTGACAGTTATAACTGAAAATTAATAACGAGAGTTAATTGATAATGACTGTGACAATAGAATTGAGAGTGAGAGATGATAGGTGGCAGATACCAACAACGACAACCAGATGTAATTGATAATGACAGTGACAATGACAGTGACAATGGCGGTGACAATGACAGTGATAATGACAGTGAAAATGACAGTGACAATGACAGTGACAGTGACAATGACAGTGACAATGACAGTGACAATGACAGCGACAATGACAGTGACAATGACAGTGACAATGACAGTGACAATGACAGTGACAATGACAGTGACAATGACAGTGACAATGACAGTGACAATGACAGTGACAATGACAGTGACAATGACAGTGACAATGACAGTGACAATGACAGTGACAATGACAGTGACAATGACAGTGACAATGACAGTGACAATGACAGTGACAATGACAGTGACAATGACAGTGACAATGACAGTGACAATGACAGTGACAATGGCAGTGACAATGACAGTGACAATGACAGTGACAATGACAGTGACAATGACAGTGACAGTGACAATGACAGTGACAGTGACAATGACAGTGACAATGACAGTGACAATGACAGTGACAATGACAGTGACAATGACAGTGACAATGACAGTGACAATGACAGTGACAATGACAGTGACAATGACAGTGACAATGACAGTGACAATGACAGTGACTATGACAGTGACAATGACAATGACGTACGATTCCAGTTGTGCTATTTTAAATTATTTATATTACGTTGTGTTGCTAAAAAGCATTTTTTTATTTTGTAAAATAAACCTTGATTGTGATCAAACTGCAACATTTTCTTATAATTAATACTCTAAGGTTCGGTAATTATTTATTAAGTAAGAGGTTCTCTACGAACAAAACTCTTTGTGACTTTTTTTTTAATTTCTAGAATCATTTATACTATATAAATTAATATAAAAAGAGGAATAAACACATTATTTATAAATTAAATAATGATCAAGTAATCATTAAGAAGGGTTCAACGAACACGAAACAGATGAAAATAAATCTATATTACATCCTATGTCCCTGTACAATAATTTTCTCTCTATTTGAGATGGCCTAGAAGGAAATTGGTCGACTTCCAAACAGTTTTAAAATATTTAAGACTGATTAATACGTATATAGAGAGAGAGGCCACGTAATGTATCGTAAATATCCTGTCACGTATCGCCGTTTTAACGACGTCTGAAACAATATTGAACATAATTAGCTCTATGAACGACATGAAGACCTTGGCGAAACAGCCACGGACTACATATTCCTAAAAAAGTTAATTTATTCTCGCCATTATAACGCTCAGTTTATAAAACTTCTTCGAGAAATTAAAATTAAAAAGCATAAGCAGGTAAGAAAGTTTGCCCAATAAAAATATTTCCTTAAAATTATAATATGAATCGTAAAACCTTATACGTTTCATGAAACTGGCGGAAAAAGTAAAAAAGGATGGACGCTTTTAAAATTCTAAAAGATATAACTATTCCGCGACTGAGCGGCTGTTAAAATTCCGTTAACTTTAACAGCTTATTCTCGACATTATATTTAGCTTTCAGTTAGTTTAAATATTGCATTTAATTTTCGAATGATTACTATTTAATTATGGTGAATATGTTTTTGTTATTTTAACTATAACCCTTCCAGTAAAATATCTAATAAAACTGATCAAAATGTACATTGCCGATTAAAATTTAAGATTCGGTTTATTTTAACTCTGACAACAAAACACTCAATTAATGAAACACATTAATCAATGAAACAAAAATAATGATATCAAATATAATTTATTTTAATATTGTACAATTCTTTAATATAATTTCAAGAACTTAAACTACTTTTAAATGTACAGAGCAATAGTTTGTAGGTTATAGTTGTATTATTATGTTTACACTGAACTGTTTTCCACGCCACCTATGAGGTAGAGTTGGGCAAGTTTTCTATATAGTGATATATCCTGGTGGCCTGATCTACCTAATTAACAATTGTATATCTAAGTAATTTATTTTACTTTTATTAGAAGACATATCTACCTATTTACATTTAGTAGGTTTCCTTCATTCATGTCTTTCCTTGTAAAGTCACTTTCATACCACTGTATTTCTTCAGTTACTGTCAGTGTATATGTTCCTTTATAAAATTAATTTATTTAATTACTACATTTTCTCTAATGTATTTGCCATTTCTGAAAAATAGTTAGTGTTATTTATATCGTCATAAAATCTCATATATTCTAAAAAAATACACAAATATCTACACACATAGATATTTCACACTCTATAATATGATTTTCTCTAGTTATCCTATTAATACAGGATACCTTATTAAAATATAATTTTCTAAATAATACACTAATCTTTGGCTTTTTCTTCTCTTATCACTCTGTGTTGGTTATTATCGGCACTGACCCATAAATCCAGTACAAAAAAGTTTTTTTCGGTCTCTTTCACTATCAGAATCACTATTCAAGTCAATTATTAAATTGTTAATTTTTAATCTATGGAACATTAATAAACAAAATTATATAAAATTATTATAAAATAAGTATTATTATAAAATCATTATCTTAAAGTTCCGTTAGACCTCTTTGTGTTTTATATTTGTCATTGATTTGCATGCTTCAAAACCCACGTATCACTAAATTTCTTATGAATAGCACCCACACCAACAGCTTTCTCTGAAATAATTGTGTTAAATAATATTTATAGGGACATAAATAATCATTGTTTTTATACATAGTACATGTATGTGAGAATGGAGGGTGGGCATGTGGTTTTTATATTAAAACTACTGCATTCTACTATGGTTTATTCGAGGAGCCAACTCAGAAGCTCATTCAATTGCCCTTGAATTAGGACTCTTCTTTCTTCCTCAGGCCACGCTCGTGCCAAGACTGCCCTGATTTGGTGGTCGCTTAACATGTTATTAGGTGTGGAGGATCTCCATATTTCTTGGAATATTAAAAGGAGGCTTCATTCCAACTACTTAAGGCCAATAAACGGCGTATGCTCACATATACATATTTCATAAATTTAACCTTGAATAAAGTTAACATCAAGGTGATCTTGATTCATCACCTGCTTTGCTCTGTGCGGTCTTTGTATTCATCCACTCTAAATGCTTTTATTAGTATTAGATGGAGCTACATCAGGTTAATATTTAATGTCGAAAGTTATAGATTCGGTTACATGTTCCGACGAATCAGAGTTCATTCTGTTTCTTGTTAACTAGTGTAAATGCAAACTTGCGCATACACTCGCAATTGATCTATTTATCCTAACTAGAAAGGTACTGCTATTAATGAAGCAGATCATCAGAAAATTTCGTTTAAAGTAATAGGCTTTTAAAAAATTCAGGAGCCAGTGATATAGCCATATAAATCTAGATTAAATCACTATTTCATTTTACATGATTGTGTATCCGATCACTTTCCTAAATGTAGAGATATAAACGGTACAGATACGATTTTATCGAGCAAAGTGTTAGGGATTGGTTACATTCGACTAGAATTGATTCCAGAATCTGAAAGATCTAGCGAATTCAAAATTACAGCAGCAAACAAATTCTGAATATACAAAACAATAGAATAGAATACCAAACAAAACTTGATGATATATTATGTAATTTGTCAAAACATAAAAATATGCAAGACGGGGACTAAAGTAAATAAAATTTTGCAAAACCGCTCCTCTAATTTTCTGTTTTCTAGGTATAATTAATTTATTTTCTTTTAAATTTAAAGCAAATGTTTTTAGAACGCCAATCTACTAAAATTAAAAAAGAACAGAATTAATAGTTTATAGATTAATACACAACTTTTTTTCAGGTATATCAATGCACAAAGGATACGCATTTGTACAATTCACCAATCCTTTTGACGCAAGAAGTGCATGTCTTGGAGAAGATGGCAGGACCGTTCTCAGTCAAATTCTGGGTAAGTTTCCTCTTAATCGTGTATTTTAAACTTAATCCGCTCTTTCAATGATATTAAATATGCATTGATATCATTACGGATGAACGTCATCACATTTCTGTTAATGACGGGCAGATCAAACGTTCTCTAAGATGTACAGCCGCATAAACAATGCAACTGGTTTCAAGTAGTCAACTCCTTTTGATTTACCCTATGAATATTCGATCGTAGATCCCTTTCATCCTGTTTTACACAATAAGAACTCAACCCTACATAACGAGGAACAATACTCAATTTATGTGATAATACTAGCCTTTGAACAGTGGTTTGTAATCGTGATATTGTATATACGAGTAGGTGTAGTATTTGATTAACAAGAAAATAATTTAATAACCACTTGAAGATGGAAATTAAAGCACTTTTATAAAATTGATTACATTATTAAACTATAATTCGCAAAACCAATATGATTAAAACCTTTTGAAATAAGTGAAGGTGCTAATTTTTTAGATTTTCATCAATTTCATTGCAAAAAATACTAAACGTGACTGTATAAATATTGAGATTATGATGGTTTCCTAAACACAATTCACGGATGAACATTATTTGCAAATTCCCAAATATAAGCTTTATCAATACAAATCGTCTAGATGATAAAGCACATGCAGGTACAGCCATAATAATTCGAGATGATATAAAGCATTTCGAAGAAGAAAAATTCAGCAAAGACTACCTGCAAGCAACCAGTATAACCATAGAGGAAGTCGATGGACTATTCACAATGTCTACGATTTATTGCCCATCTAAACAGAACAACAAGGCAACACTTTCAAACTTTCTTTAGTACGCCAGGTAATACATTTATAGTCGGTGGAGAATACAATGCAAAAAATGTAATGTGGGGTTCAAGAATAATAACCCTAAATAGTAGACAGCTGCTGAAAGCGATGAAGACAAATAATCTGCAAAATATCTCTACTGTTGAACCAACATATTGGCCATCAGATAGAAGTTTAAAAAATCCGATGCCATAGATTTCTGTGTTACAAAAAATATTGATACAAAAAGTGTCGTGCAGAATCATGTTTCGATCTGTCTTATCTGTCTAATAGTAACAGTTTATCCAAAAATTACCATCAAATACAAACCCCCTCCTCTGTGCAATAGTAGAACTAACTGGCCACTATTTAAAGAAAACTTCCGCAAATCTGGAGAGACCGAAACATCTCTCTAAATTTACCATTCCAAACTGAATTTGATATAAAAATAGCATCAATAAACATCACAAAAAATATACAGGAGGCAGCATATTCCGCGACTCCTAACAGTGATACATTTCCAAGAAAAAAACACACATATATAATGTACAATTTAGAAAAAGGTAGCAGAAAAAAGACGGAATTGTTAACAGCTAAGAACTGAAGAGAATGAAAGAAAAATTAATAAGGCAATAAAAGAGCCGAAAGATTTGATCCAAAATGAACGAAACCAAAGCATTCAAGAATCCTTAGAAAATTTGACACCAACTGAGACTATATAGACTAGTCGTTGTAGAAAGCAACAAAAAATCTTAACAGACCCCAGCAGAACTACCCACCTATTAACAGAAATAAAAATAATTGAGCTAGGAGCAATATAGAGAAGGCCGACATTTTCTCAAAACACTTAAAAAATGTTTTAAGACCATTCCAGTCTGAGCTACATAAATATATGGCGAAAATAAAATTACTAGCTTTCTAAATTCGCCATTCAGATCGACTTACCGCATGAACAACATATATGATATAAGGCTTTTCAGTAAGAGTGGGTCGATCTGAAAATGGAGTTATAATTTTAAAATTTTGAAAAAAATTTCAATAATTACCTGGAAGCCTATTTATTTAATATATAATGTTTAAAAATTATAATCTAATATATTCCTATTTCCCTTAGTCACGTCGTTGTTTAAGATCCACTTTACCGGTTTCATCCATCTTTTTTAGGTTTCCTAGTACTTCATAAAATATTCTAACAGAAACAAAAATACTTAACGAGTATTTAAATTTTGCGCGCTTAATAGTTTGGTTGACAGTAATAGCTTGACAATTATTGGTTAACATATGCATTCTTAGTGCAGAATCAATTCGATCTGAACATGTATCCCTTGTTGAGTTTGTTGAGTGAGTTTTTTGTTCAACTCAGTTAGTTCACCGTAATCACGCCTTGCGTTAAAAGTTTACTATAATATCGATTTTTAGTAAGTTTTGATAGACTAACACATGTTAAGCATGATTATAGAAAAACATTAAGGGAGTTAATTTTTCATTCAACACTGTAAATAGATATATACAAATATGTGAAAATGATAAGTAAAGCTGAGCTCAAAATGAAGTTGAGCGAAATTATTGCAGCCCAAGTGGATAGATAACATAGTAATAGTGCACTTAGTTCCCATCGAACTGCATTAAATTATAACGCGACAATCGATTACAGTTCACAGAAAATATTTGCTGTTAGGCCAATGAACTTGGTGTTTCCACAAGGCGTTTAAGTTTAAAAATGAAGCCCATGTACTGTATTACACCAGTGGCCAAGTGAGATTGGCGCTATTCATACAGCCAATAGAGCCGCTTCATTGGTTTCCGAAATTTGCTTCCTCTATTAATTTTATAAACTAGTCGCCCGGCAAACCAATTTATCTATTTTAAACACTTTTGAAAAGTTAAACAAACAATAATGAAAGAGACTGATATCAAAAAAGCTCCTGGTTATGACTTAATTACTGGCAAAATTCTAAGAGAAATATCAGAAAAGGGTATAAAACTATTAACGTTTATATTTAATGCTATGTTACGAATTTAATTATTAATTAATTGCTTTGCTATTATACTGAAAGCAGCTAATATATTAATGATTCTCAAACCAATGAAAACACAAGAATTTGTCGCCTACTACCGGCCTATAAATTTATTACAGATAATCTCGACAGTTTTTGAGAAACTATACATAAAGAAGGTAAAAAAAAAATTATTCCAGAACATCAGTTTGGATTTCTCAATAAGCATGGAACTCTAGAATAAGTGCATAGACTTGTAAACTAAATAAACATGGACCTAAATGCCAAAAAAGATATTATTCGGTTGCTTTCCTAGAAATATCTGATGCTTTTTAGAAAGTATGGCATAAGGGCTTGCAGGTTAAATTAAAGAAACTTCTCTCTCGTCCGGACTATCAGTTCATCATATCATATAAAATCATATCTCTGCTAGACATTTTACTGTAAAAAAAGGCAATGAACATACCAAATTACATCCAGTATATTCAGCAGTTCCGCAAGATAGTGTACTGGGTCCAATACTATACTTTCTATATACAGTCGATCTACCCACGACAAAAATAACTACCGTGTCAACATACGCAGGCGACGCAGCAATCTTAGCATTTCATGAAAATCCAGTTACAGCATCAACGAACCTACAAACCCACCTGGAGCAAATACAACTATGGTTGAAGACATGGCGCAGTAAAGCCAATGAAACAAAATCCACTCATATAACTGTAGTAGAAGAACATATTCACCAGTGAATATCAATCATTGCCAACTTCCCCAACTAGAGGATGTTATATATCTTGATATGCATTTAGTTCGACGCCTATCATAGAAGAAGCAGACACGCTGTAAACGAAAACAACTTCGACTGAAATTATATCAAATGTATTGGCTCATTGGGCGCAAACCCAAGTGATCATTAGATAACAACGTGTTGCTGTATGAGTCTATACTCAAGCCTATTTGGTAATATGGAATCCAACTATGGGGTACCGCTAGAAAATCTAATATATCCATCATTCAACGGTTCCAAAATAAAGTGTTGCGTGCCATTGTTGATGCTCCGTACTATGTTTCAAGTTAAATGATACAACGCGATATTCCTCTTATTCCGAACCTATAACGAGTGTAAGCTATAACGAGCGAAAAAGTGTCAATGCATCCCATGTACTCGCTGATTAGGCTAAATATGCCACATGATAATGAAACTAGTAGATCAAAACGTTTAACACCATCTGATCTGATTATTGGATATATATAGACTTTAGAATAAGACTAATTAATTAAGATAGTATTTTGTACAGGAGGTCGCCTGATAAAGTGATTTTCTACATGCCATGTATATATAATATAAACTTAAGAATTACTTATTGTCTATTGGGCAGATTGTGGAACCACTAAGAGTAATAAAAAGAAAGATATGTGATGTAAATTGAAATCCACACATTTTGCTTTGATAACAGATATATTTTTAATTTATAACAGAAAGAAACTTGTTTTTCTAAAATACTCTTTTTATTGCATACCAAAGAAACCAAAATATATAAAGGTTTTGGAAATTTTCTCAATTATTTTATGGGTTGCTAACATTTTATCGCAAATACTGACTCATAACTCATTGTGTTTGTTTATTATAACTCTCACAGCAAACAGTAAACGATTGAAAATATATTTGTACAATTGTTGTTTCCACCAGTCTTATAGAAATAACAAACAATAGTTAAGAATTGACCAGAATACGATACCGATCATAATAATTTGACCACCACTAAAACCCAGGTGAATATTTTAACGCTGTAAAAGTATAAACATCTCCTTAAAATTATATAGATCGTAAAATTTAATATGTTTCATAAAACCGCTTCGACAGGAACAGGAAAAAAGTAAGGAACGTTTAAAATTCCGAAGATATGGTTATTTCATGACCAAGAGGCTGTTAAAATATCGTTAGCTTTAACAGGTTATTCTAGACATTCTATTTGGCTTTTAATAGCTTTAATCCTGACGCTTGACTCATAATAGCTCGCTGTTTAATCGTCCTAAATTGATTTTTGCGGTAGAGGTGTAGTTCTTACTTAAAATTTAGACGTTATAAAGGGCGCTCTCCCGAGGGAAAGAGATGCAATTAAAATTTACTGCCTCTTAAAATATTCTTATTTAAATTTATTGTTACCTTTTACGTATAGTGTACGAAATAGATGGACATCTTACAAAATATAAAGCTGGTCTAATAAAATGGTGTTATCCCCTTTATTTTCATTCCATGTTAAAACTATCGAGTTTAGAAATGTTAGTTCATTATTATAACAGGTCAATTGAAAAGTCTCCGGCCTACCAGAATAAAACATATCTTTTTGGCAAATTATTTTTTTCCACATAATTCCCCTCAACATAATTCCCGATTATAGCGACTTTTCGATACCATTTTTGTAGTACGATTTGTCCTTTCCTTCAAAATAGGTCTCACTTTTGGCGATCATCTCTTCATTCGACGAAAATTTCTTGACTTTTTTTTCTGACGCTGTGGGCCAGATCTGGAGAATACGGTGGTTGAGGAAACAATTCGAAGCCCAATTCGTGGATTTTTGCCATCGTTTTCACTGACTTGTGACACGGTGCATTGTCTTGGTAGAAAAGCACTTGCTTTTTCTTCAAATGAGGCCGTTTTTCGGCGATTTCGTTCTTAAAACGGTCAAATAACGCTATATAATAGTCGCTGTTGATAGCCGTTCCATTTTCAAGGTAGCTAATGAAAATTATTCCATGCGCATCTCAAAATATAGACGCCATAATCTTGCCAGCTGACTGTTGCGTTTTCCCACGTTTTGGAGCGGGTTCATCGTGAGCCGTCCACTCGGATGACTGTCGATTGGTCTTCGGAGTGAAATAATGGAGCCATGTTTCATCCATTGTCACATATCGACGCAAAAGCTTGGGTTTATTGCGCTTGGTCATATTCAAACACTGCTCCGAATCATCAACTCTTGGTTGTTTTTGGTCAAATGTGAGCTCGCGCGGCACCCACTTTGTACAGAGCTTTCTCATACCTAAATATTCGTGAATGATATGATGTACACATTCAGTTGATATCTTTGGAGTGTCTGCTATTTCATTCAATTTCAATTTACGGTGATTCAAAATAAATTCGTCGGTAACAACTTCTTTTGGGCGTCCACTGCGTTCACCGTCTACACTTAACATACCAACACTTGATGGTCGATTTTCCTGGGGCAGTGTCCGGAAACTCAGTATCCAGCTAAGTTTTTGCTTCAACTGTGTTTCTTCCCTTCAAAAAGCGATATTTTATCAATACGCGAAGTTCCTTTTTATCCATTTTTTTCACAATAGGGAAAGTTGCTTCACTCAAAATGCTATAATTCACAAACTAATGATCCGACAACTGTCAAATTTATACACGGGACGTTTAGAAGTTAGTGTTAACTAAAAAACATGGATTTAATTCTATTAGAGCCATCTACGTGTCAGGCCGGGGATTTTTCAATTGGTCTATTATTTATACATTTTCAATGAAAATTAAATTTGGATTATGTATAATTATGATAGAGCGAATATTTTGTTATTATTTAAATTATATGACAGTAGAATGAGAATTTTATCAAAAGCGGCTTATGTAAAGCCACAAGGCGTAAATTAGCTCCCAAAATAGTTATATAATCTAATTAAAGTATTTTCTATTACTAGGATCATTATTTAATGATGAACATACCACTAATATAAAAAATATCCATTTATTCACGAATGTTATGCATTTATTTTATGTACATCTGCGTTCACGAATGTATAGGTACCCAACTAGTCGAAGTGTTGAACACGATAGTTCCTTGACGGAAATATATTTCTCTTGTTCAGTCACTGATAGCAACTAACCCAGATTCAGCAGTCTGAATGAGTGTTTGTTAGGACTTAACTGCTGGCAGGAAATCTTTTTTATTGAAAACGCAAATGTTTCGGGTGAATGACTATGTTAACAAGTAATATTTCCTAATATATAGAATGAGTTAGACAAAAAAAAATCAATTCGCAAACCATCTGTATTAACGGTCTCTCTTGAACACTCGTGCGCCCATCAGACCACTGAGGCACTGAAGAAAAACAAACCCTTTTACAGTATTTCTTGACATCACAAAAGCATTTGACAACGTTTGGCATGAAGGTTTAATTTATATAGCCGTAAAAGCAGATTTACTAATTGACCTGGTAATTCTACTGAGGTCATTCTTGTCGGTAAAATCCTTCCAAGTTAGAGTGGAAACAGCGCTTTCATCAAACAAATCTATCAACTCCGGAGTCGTCCAGGGATCCTCATAGCCACCGCCAGTTTTAACCTATACATGGCTGACATTCCAATCAAGATGAACGTTCATACTTCTAAGATTATGGAGACTAGAAAGTGACCCCAAAAAAATCCAAGCCGTAGCTTTCGCAAAAGAGACCTAAGAATATACCAGTTCCAAGTAGATAATTTTCCAATGCCCTGGCGTGACAAGGCTAGATATCTTGGTTTAATTTTCGATAAACGATTCATCTGGTGCCACCACATCAGAAAGGTAATTAAAAGGCTACGGAATCTCCTCCACGTTGTTCCGCTACTATGTCGTAGGATTAAATTACCACCAACTAACAAAGTTGTGTTCTACAAGAGTTTAATTAGATCAGTGATCCTCTTCGGATCAAACGCTTGGTCCAGCGCGCTACATAAAAATAATAATAAAATTTCTAGCATATCTAGAATTTCTAGAATCATACACCTTGCAGTAAACACAAATTCATTTTTATTTCATTATTTTATTCATATATATATATATATATATATATATATATATATATATATATATATAAGTTTTTTAATATATTTATTTTTAAAATGGTGTAATTCATAAAGAGAATTTAGAGAGAGTTATTATTAATTAATATATTAAATTAAAGAAAGTCGCAGTTAAGAGAGTCATTTTGCGTTTCAAAAATCATAGATAATCAATATATATAAAAGGGTCTTCGATCTAACCATCTTTATCAATTCAAAGAACTATTTTATCTCATCTGATATGTCTTAAACATGTATTCATCATTCTTCTACATTTTTTGCTCATTTATTTATACATTATTTCTTCCAATATTTAATCTTATTTAAATTATGAGTTTTTAATATATTTAATTTTGCATCCTTATTTAATTGTTTCCACTAAATACGTTTCTTTGGCATTATTTTTTTGTCCGGAAAGAGAGATAATGCACTACCGTTTTATTGCAAGCGCTTTTCTCAATTTCTCAACAAATACCACTTACTTTAGTTATCGTAGATTTTATTGCTTGAATTATTTTTTCTGTACTTATATATTATTTTCATGTGTTGTGTGTTTTCTGCTTATTATTTGTATATTTTGTACGTATATAAAATATATATGTAATGATATATATTCGAATAGTATTCCGGGTTTCTATCTGCTTTTAATTATTTAATTATTTTTAATAATGATTAATAACAAAGATCAAAGTTCAAAAGCAACAATAACAAATACGTATATATAATATAAATAAAAGCTGACAAAACATTGTGCTATTAAAAAAAGCAACAGCCAAGATGAACATATTAAAACGCATCTATAAGGCTCGAAAGCATGCAACGCTATAATTATTTTCGTTCTTATCGAGCAGGAAAATCTGAATAATTTTCCGCTGTCGTATGTCAAAGTTGTCGGCCGCCGGCTGCGATGAACTCCTATCACGAACCTTGCTTTCAAGCCGCTATACTGCCTCAACCAAACGGTTGCTGTTTAGATAAAATTGTAAAATATCATTTTTGTGCATAAAAATTATGGCGAGCGTCAAGCTTAGATGAACCATTGAATTTTGAAATATTAGTTCCTTGTTATTAGTTATTCATCAATAACTAAAGTGCTCTTAACGTAGTATCTGATCCATATTCCTTGGCATTAAACCATTGTCACCATTTAGACCAACGTTGAAGAAGATATATGAATCTTGTTCGATTTTATACCATTGCCTTAAGGATCAACACAATTGGAAACATTCCTCAGTAGGATTTGAACCCGCGGCTATCGCAACAGTAAGAGAACCTTGCTAGACATTGCTTCGACAGCAGCGCTACCAAGTCATTTAATTATGCTAAATTCTATTACATTTAAGTTTGTCACTATAAAAGGGTACGTACTCAATTAGTAGAAATGTTCAACAAGATTATACAGAATCTGAAATACTTTAGATTTTTTAAGTGTTATTATAAAATGTGTAAAATATCAATTCCCATTTCAAATGTCTATGTTATCTGTTTCACGTTACTTTGAAGAGTTTTTGAAGATAATTTCTTGAGAATGTACTTGTTCCTATATTCACCTATACATGGAAACGATTGGGAATAGAATTTTTCGTTATTTATTTAAAAAATGAGGGCAAGACATTAAATGGCTCCCTTACTATGTTTGCTAAAGTATTTTATGGAAAACAATGTAATAGGTTGAAGGCGACTAGACTAGAGAATTTAGATATTGTAGTAACAATTCCCATTATAATATTATTCGAATATTAAAAGAAAATAAGCACTAGGAGAAATCAGGACGTCTCTCAGAATCTCAATGACTGAATATTATTTATTATATAAGATAAATATACAATTTTAATGTCATATTTATCCTAAAATTACTAACAGAATAGAACTTGTCAAAGCAGACTTGGTTCCTAAAAAATGACTTTTGCCGGTAGTTTCAAAAATGTTAAAAATATTATAATCTAATATTGCTGATTTAATTTTATTACCAAAACCATATACTTTTGAGCATAGAATTCAAATGCTAACCAAACCCAATCATTGAATAAAACGAGTCAAGAAATAATAGTTTTTCAATTAAAATATGTTCAAGCCAAATCATGTTTCAATTATAAAGTCTAAAACCACTTGGGATACTGAATATGTTAGAATAATCAGAAATAATATTAATTTATAACAGCATTGAATATTATTTTAAAACGTTGCAAATAAAAATACATTTATCTCAGAACAGAGTGAATAATAAAATGAAAGAAGTATTGTTGAAAATTATTTTTTATTTATTATTTTTACCATATCTACAAGTAATTATCCAATCACTCTATAAAGTTAACTTTTTAAAAATACCAATTATCGTAAAGAACAACCGAAATCGTGTGGCGAATATGGTTTTTTGTCACAGTTTTGTGGTGGATCCTGATATAATATAAGATATAAACATTCAGTCATGGCTTGATATCTGGGTCAACATAGACAAGAAACTTCCACATAGAGTAATACTTTCCATTAGTAGTGTTTTAAACAATCTGGTGTATTCAAACCATTTCATTCTCTATTTTAGTTCACAAAGTATCTAATGCTTTCATAAGCATCAGGTGAATTACTCTTTGCAAGCTGTTCTAGCCTTAAAGCTTTTCCAGCTACATAGGGCCAAGGTTTAATGAAATTTTTGGTCTTCTACTCAAAAACTACAATAACAAAATGTCTAGCAACTGATAATCAAGCATTTCACTAAATTAAAAATTTTGAATAAAACAAATGTATAATTTATTCTTATTAAAAAGAGTTATATAAAACCAATTAAGTTAACAAAATACGCAACAAAATGATAATGAATCAATCAATTGCGTAAAATATTAAAATTATAGATACAAATAATAGATTCTAAGAAAAAAAATTAATGAAAAAATGTTCCCCATAGTTAAAGTTATTAGCATTATATTTAACTCTTCTTATTTTGTTAATTAAAGGCTGGATCAATTTAATATTAATCCAAACATGATTCACAATTATGTAACTATATCGTACCCCTGAGCAATAAGCTGCGTTACGCTATAGTTGTTGCTCACTCTCGGGGGATCTATCAATACGAACAGTATATTTCTTTGAAATTACAACATTAATTTAACAATATGTCTGACGGGGCATGTTGGAGTGCTTTGTCTTAATTGCATCAGGAACGTGACATGTAAAATTTAAGGGTAATAAAAGTTAGATCAACTTGGCGGTTTGATTTGGGGTCGTAGGAAACTGTTGTGATATTTTCGGCAGTTTTGACATATTTATTTTAATGTCGAACAATTGTTAGTGTAACTATGAGAGGTCTATACAGTTCGTAACAATATTATTAATACAAATTTAGAAGTCATTAATACTCAAAATATTATATATAAAAAATATATCATAACACTGGTAATTTATCATTGTGTGGCGACCGCCAGGACCCTTTAGACCACCACGAATTCACCATCAAGTACAAAGGTTGGCAACACCGGTGGATTTGTACCATGCAGTTCTAGGCTATAAAAGACCACCACGACGACGTCTAGTTCTCTTTTCTTTTCTCCATCCCCTTGTAACAGTACCACTTCCACAGCGCTACCGTACTTCCTCTACCTAACCGAATATCCTGTCAATTCTCCCGTCCACCACGTGTATAATTTAATGTTAAAATAAACAGTATTTCTTCAACCACTGTTCTCAGTTCTCGTGCAAATTCCTTCCAAAAATAGTAGTGAGTGTTCTGACAAATAATCGCAGCGGCAGACACACATTTCGATCGACTGACCGGCCCGACGAACAATCGTACAATTGGTGACCCCGACGTGATCAAAGTGCCTAACAGGTCAATCAACTCAACATAAGCCATTTGACAGGTGCTTGACACGTGCATAGAAGGATAGCACGAGGAACCGAACTCATCAACATTACATGGTAGACGGCATCCCACGAGACTAGCCTGATGGACGAAAACCACAGAAGCCCATCATGCATACCATCAACACATGAACACCCTCACATCACCAAACGGGACACGTAACACACTTATAGGTACCCTCAAACAAAGCTAAACGCCTCAAGATGAACGACGTCCAGCTACAACTCCGATGGCAGCTGATCCCGTAAAACTCCTCGCTCAGCTTGGGATCCCCATCTCATCAGCAGTCCGCGGGCATTCGCCTGCGTGATTTCGGGTGCACTCCGGAACCTGCATCACATAGAGGTACGTTCCACGGCAGTTCCACTAGGAGGCGACCGCCACGACCCTTTAGGCCACCACGAATTCACCAACAAGTACAAAGGTTGGCATCGCCGGTGGATTGGTACTATGCAGTTCCAGGCTATAAAAGACCATCACGACGACGTCTCGTTCTCTTTTCTTTTCTCCATCACCTTTTAACAGTACCACTTCTACAGCGCTACCGTACATCCTCTACCTAACCTAATATCCTGTCAATTCTCCCGTCGACCACATGTATAATTTAATATTAAAATAAACAGTATTTCTTCAACCAGTGTTTTCAGTTCTCGTGCAAATTCCTTCCAAAAATAGTAGTGAGTGTTCTGACAAATAATCGTAGCGGCAGCCACACCTTTCGATCGACTGACCGACCTGACGAACATTCCTACAATTTTATTAAGGGAATATTCTAGGGTTAAATCTTTTAAGATTATATTCTTAAGAAGATTTTTCAAAATTGTAGTTATTTTTGGAGATATAGATGTTTCAATGGCGCAGCATCGAAAAACGAAATATTAAAAGCGTTTCTCTCGAAACTACATTCTTCGAGACAATTGGCATGATATTTCAAGTGTAACCTTCTCTATACACCATTCTGTGATATCAAAGAAATCGTAAAATATTGATCAAGAACCGAAAGAAGTCAAAAAAAAATTTTTTCGCCAAATTACGGTTATATTATAAACAAATTTCAAACATTATTTTCATTTTTTGACCTTTACGAATTTTTAAAAAATAATGAAAATTTAAACTTTATTACAGTTTTCCTTCATTCATCATTCTTCATCTCAGTTAATAAAAAACCTGAACAGCTTTGGAATTCAAAATGAGTTCAGATTTTACATAAGTTCTGATACTTTCAATACTGTATTAGAATTAGAATAGTGCAAATTAGCTTTCTTTAACCGTCATAAGGTAAGAAGTCTAAAAATGTCTCAAAATGTAATAGACTTTGACAATTTATCAATATTAAGTTTAACAACGACAAGATTATTATTCCAGTTATAGAATAAACTCAATCTAAATTATTGATGGAAAATGCAGTTCATAAGTTCAAGAGTTGAATTAAAAACTTAAGCTACCGTAAAGTTAAAAATCAGATTTTGCATTAGGTATTAACATTTTCCATGTCATATCTCTTTTTAGAGTAGAATAGAGTGGAAGAGTAGAATATACCTCATTATACTACACTACACAAGATCAAATGGTTTGATTCTTTTTACTCTATGCCCTGTTCTGGTGTTATTTAAGCCATTTATAACTTCGATATTGACATGAGAATAGAGTCTGTCCTCATGCCTCTTTGCAATTTTCTTCATTTTCTTAGGGACAATCGGTATCTGAAAGTCTCGGTGTAAGTATTCAGTCCTGTAGGTGTTCCTAAAATACTTTTCAGGACTTTGTTCTGGAAAACTTGCATAATTTCCCATAATTGCTTCCATATGTCCATATAGGTTTCAATATTTGTTTATATTGTAGCAATTTATTAAGTAATGATAATTACTTATTAAATAATTATAACTATTTCTTTATTTTAACTCCATGTCGTTCCTTTTTTTTACATGTTCCTTATAGGGAAGTTTTGCATCAAGGTTCATTACGAGGTACTTGCTCAACCTTGATACGAATTATTTATATTATCTTCTTCGCTATTATCTCCAACAACAAAAATCGCAGAAAATGTAGATATTGTGATATTTTCCATATGTGGTTATACTTACATATTACCTGCTCTATAATAGGTCAAATGAAAAGTTCCCGGTGTACCATAGTAAAACACATTTTTTTGGCAAAATTAGTTTTTCTTATTCAACATAATTCCCTTCAAGGGTGATACACTGATTATAGTGACCCTTCAACTTTTCGATACCATTTTTGTAGGACGAATTGTTATTTGCTTCAAACTGCGCCTCAGTTTCTCCGATCGCCCCTTCGTTCGACGAAAATGTCTTTCCGGTGAGCATTCTTTTGAGATCTGAGAATACAGTGGATGAGAAAGCAATTCGAAGTCCAATTCATGGATTTTTGCCCACTTTGCACAGAGCTTTCTCATACCCAAATATTCGTGAACGATATCATCTACATGTTCAGTTGATATCTTTAGAGTGTCTGCTATTTCATTTAGTTTCAATTTACAGTCATTCAAAATCATTTTTGTGGATTTTTTTAATGTTTTCTTCCGTAACAACTCCTTTTGGGGGTGCACCACGTTCATCGCCTTCCGTGCTCGTTTTACCACGTCTAAACTTAGCATATCAATTTTTAATGTTTGATTTTCCCAGGGCAGTGTACGAAAACTCGGCATCAAGCCAATTTTTTGTTTCAACTGTATTTTTTTCCTTCAAAAAGCATTATTTTATCAATACGCGAAACTTCTTTTTATCCATTTTTTTCACAATAACAAAAGTTGCTTCACTCAAAATGTTATAATTCACAAACTAATGATCCGACAGCTGTCAAATTTATACACGCATCTCTTAAGAGTTAAGGCTAACTAAAAAGTATATGGATTTAATTCTATTAGCGCTGTCTATGTGTCAGGCCGGGGCCTTTCCAATTAATCTCTTACATGTTAGAACACAAAGAATTGGCCCTATTACACTTTCACGTTTTACACCTGCTTTTTTTACAAAGTCTCTTCTCTTAACTCTCAAAATTCTGGCTGTAATGTTGCCAAAAGCTCAGCTTGTTTATCTCGGTAGTATTATCTGTAGCTTATGAACAAGGCCGTCTTGTCATATCGAGGGCATGTGTCACGATATAAGAATATAGCTGAACATAACTTTTTAACATTATAGACTCTTTCTATATCATGTGCTATTCTATTTTATATTCAAGTAAAGAATAGTAAATAACGGCAATTTTTCATATAATCGAGATTTTTTTATCAAAATCGAATGTGTTAGTAAATATAATTTCTGACAATTATATCTTGAGTTGTTGGCAAATAAAATCCGTAACAATAAATTATACATACAAAATATTAGAGAAAATAATGAAAAATATTCCTAAAAATTAGGAATTATTCAAATAATCTAGGCAAATGATGATATTTTCTAAGAATTAGGCTTTTTATTTAATCCTTATGAACTAAATTAACTGTAAATAATTTAAGTTTCAAAATAAAAAAACTAATGCATATTATTAACACAGCTTATAGAAAAGTTTAAGTAAGAATACATATGTTTTTATAGTGTAACAACTTACACAATACTATACCAGGATATTGACCTTCAATTTTGATATCCTAGTTGAGAAAAATAAGAATGAAATTTGAATATATGCTGAAATAAATTAGTTTCAATGCAAATTATAAGAGAAACTGTAAAATAGCCACTTTTTAGCTTTTTATTAACGGTTAGTTTTTCTTTGTTCACCCTAAATAATCCTTAAATGTTCCTCAGTTTACATAAGTATCTTTGAAGTATCATTGCACCCTTAATACTAAAACAAAAAAATTAAATTGTGTTGATTTAAATTAAAGTTAACTTCCATCACAAACTCTACACATATCGCGAAAAGACGTGCGAGTTTACAGTACACAAATATTGGTTTGTTTGTATTATTTTGCATCTAGAAACTTTCAACTCGTTAACAACTTATTATTTATTTTGCTGCTTAATTATCGCGAAAACACAACGGAAACGACAACAACCTTTGACGATACATTACGACGTTGTTATTTGCCTTACATTTCCCCCTCTGACATATCGGCGTTGGCCCTGTGTTTAGATTCCATCGTTCGTTTATCGTCGTCAGGCCGGCCTTTTTCGCGTCGATCTAAATTTAAAACAAATATGCCGACTAGAAAACAGTATTTGCCGAGTTTCGTCGTCAGATGTCGTAGCATCCGAACGACCGGATACGGAACACGCGACCGAAGTTTCGTCGGAGCGGCACGAAGCGTCACGTTATCGACGTGGAAAAGACATCATCGTCACCAAGTTGTTATTGTTCCATTCATCGGCTTTCGTTGAATAGACAGACCGTAATGTCTATCAGTTAAATAGTTTCCAGGAGACAATGGTGACGTTGGTTGTCGAAGAACAGCTAACTCCTAAACTCCATTTATGAATATGTTATACAGACACCAGTTATGAAACATGTAGGATTTATAAAGAAATAACTTTTACTTTACTTGAAAACTATATTATTTTAACACAAAGAAATGGTTATTGAATTGACTACATCGACTACTTTGCAGAATAAATTACTTAACAAATATCTCCGGATTTGGCATTGGGCTCCATTTATTTTTAAAACAGTTTGGCTGCATGCGTATATATAGCTTCATTAACTTACACCTTTATTTATAAATTATTTTTTGTAAATAGGTATATACAAATCTGATAAATAATTGATTTAAATTTGAAACTATATATAAGGAGTAATAACATGGCAACGCATTAATGTTTGACTTAGCAACAACTACATTTTTATTCCATCCCAAGTTAGATAACATCTAATTGTGATGAATAGTTTTGGAAGATCATATGCAGGCACAAGTCTTCAATATATTTTTGCATATGACTTGATGTTGTTGAATACCAAGTGTTCATTCTACATTACTGATGACAACATTCGTTCGTCCTCAGAACGAAACTTCGCTTGATTAAACTCATTATATCATTACCAGTCGCGTTTCATTTTGTCACAAATATTAACAATATGTTAATGAAATAGCTGGGGGCATTGGAGAATATTATTATGATGATTAACACGGATCATCAATCGGTGTGCGTAGAATTTCATTGCGCTTGTTAATATCTGTGCCCGAATAAAAAAAAACATAAATAATATATAATTAAATCACTTGTAAAAAAAATATATATGTTGTGCCTCTCACTGACTCGGAGGGACATACACAGTAAGACCTGTCACCTGTTTAATGTTTACATTTTTATGTTTTATGTTTCAATGATATCCATCTTATCTTTTTAAAATATCAATGTATATTACAAAGCATCATAAGAACGATGATTTTCTTGGATTATCTACACCATATTATTAATATCCGCATTTTATATGTATATTTCAACCCTTAAATTTTATCCATATGGTACTTTGATCTTTATGATGTATCTCTCAACTTTTTAAAACGTCTAAATGACGTGTCTGCAACCTAGTCTCTTAAATTTACATTATCTTTCAAGTGTTCTCTAGATCTATTAAATTGATACTTACGGATTACAATTACATGATGTGTACTTCGACCAATATTTTCTGTTTGTCCATGAAGATGTGGCATTTTTCTAACAAATACACAACAAATAAATATAGGTAAGTTTTAAGTTAAAATTAATAGGAATGTAGACGAAATTTCACTAATATAACTAAAAATATTGGGAATAAAACTATTATCGATAATATATAAATATATCGTCCGATGGTGGCAATATTATTTTTAATATTCAATATATCAGTGTAAATTAACAGACACTACGGCCCATGAAAAAGTTAAGTCAGAAAATATTTGCGAAGCTGGATTAATGCCATACTAATATGGGAATAGTTTAGTTTAGTTTGATCTATCGAAGATAACACATTTTATTTTTAATATTACAAATAATATATCAAAATAATATAATATTAAATTTGTTCTACTATTTATACGTACAGAAAATGTATATATAAAGCTATAAAAATCACTTCACAAAAAATGCCAATGAAAACTGACAACTAAATTTTTCGCAAGAAAAGTAGTTACCTCCGCAAAATTTAACTACTGGCTTGTTTTGGTTTCGGTTATATTGATAACTCCATATTATCTTGTAAGTTTCCCCTTGTTTATATAAATATGTTCTTATTACAAATTCGTTCATAACAGAACATTGAGTATGATGGCACTTAACCTAATGTGTCACAGCTTACTATTGATTACTCGCAAATGTTATCTAGTCGTCAAAGGTAAGAATAAGAATTCTATTCAAATTATATGAAAAAATTAAAACCTATTGGGGAAAAAACTAAGTAATTATATGCCGACTGATTATGACGAAATACGGACGAAATTATGATAGGCATATTAAGATATTATTGACAGTTTCCTTAAATTATCTTAGGAAATAAAATTCAAATGCCTAATGTATAAATTATAGAAGAAATATGCATTTTAAAAACACTATCTTCAGAAGGTTTAAAAACCAAATACCCATA
This sequence comes from Rhynchophorus ferrugineus, assembly GCF_030347505.1. Taxonomy (NCBI): domain Eukaryota; kingdom Metazoa; phylum Arthropoda; class Insecta; order Coleoptera; family Curculionidae; genus Rhynchophorus; species Rhynchophorus ferrugineus. The sequence goes on along the minus strand of NW_027472585.1, from coordinate 16,948,571 downwards.
TCGTAAGAGCTAATTTGTTAATGAATTAATTAAATATCTATGGAATTTGGAATTGTTTAGTTTATCTGCTATGCACTCTGTGATACTATTAAGGTATGTATATTATTTTTTGTTTTATTTATACAATAGTGTAGGACCAAGCTAAGTAACAAAATAATTTTACGATTGTCTAATTTGCGTAGTCCTAACTTCTCTGTCTTTCAGAATATATGAAGTTAAATAAAAAAACAAACAGTCATTATTATTTCTATACTAAAGTAGGAAATACGAAATAATTTTCAGTCATAGCGCAGTCAAATATATTACACTCAAAAATAAAGAAATGCAGTTTTATTAATAGATAGCGAACATTGAACTATAAGCACTATATGGTATTAAATAGTCTTATTGTTCCTTATTAATGTGCAGTAATTTAATGTGCTGTCTTTGCAGTACTTTGAAAATCAGCTTTTAAAGGAACTATCAGTCATTGTTATGTACAAAGCACCATATCTACCATATCAATATATAAAAGTATCTTCAGAAATATAAAATTATATCATATAGGTTAAAATTACTCGAATTCGAATAACTATCCATTAGGTTTTGTTAGTCAAAACATTTATTCATTGCAGACATAGAGTTCTTCATGCTGGAAACAGGAATGGTTTTATTCCTGGTGCAGAATTAGTGTTTCTCTAAGTCCAATGGTGAATACCATGAAGAAATGAACCATAACTAGTCTTTGCAGTACTTTGTATGTATATTATATATATATATATATATATATATATATATATATATATGTATATATGTATGTATATTATATATATATATATATATATATATATATATATATATATATATATATATATATAGTACACTTGTGGAGAAAATCCTAAGCAAATTTTTAATAGATTGGAAATAATTAGCTTAGTTATTAACTTGACTAGTATTTCTGAAAGTGACTGCGATTGAATAAAATTTTATAAATGTTAGTTTATGATTCAATGCTGATGATTACCAAGACATGGTGATGAAAGAGGAAACCATTACAGGTCTGTATACAACTAATATACTTTAATTATAGGGAATTGTATTATAGAGTGTGAAATCTTTATGAGTATGCCTGTTATTGTTTAGAATATACATGAAGGTTTGGTAAAATGTATGAGTAGATGTATGTACCGATACTAATGTGGAAAAAAGCTCAATATATATATAATAAAACAACTCTAACCTATCAATTGTTTTGTCTGTAAAAATTGTAGCTTTAGTTTCTTCGATAATAAATGCATTTGATGTACTACAGTGTTAAAAGAAATTATATTTAATAGAATATTTGTTCAATTACTTGATTTATATTAAAATGTCGTTATACGTCAAAGCCTAAATGTACTAAAGCCCAGAGTAGCTGCGGCATTACAACATTTCCTGTGTCACTGCTATTTTGAATTAATTATATATATACATATATATATATATATATATATATATATATATATATATATATATATTTATATATATATATATATATATATATATATATATATATATATATATATTTATATATATATATATATATATATATATATATATATATATATATTTATATATATATATATATATATATATATATATATATATTTATATATATATATATATATATATATATATATATATATATATATATGAGTGATTTAAAGCATAAACGTTTACTCTTATATACAGTTATTCTTTAAAATTCGGCACAGTCTCGTTACAATTATCTTACACATAAAGTAGATTAATCGTTTCCTACTTCATAAACACCGCTCCCGATTTAAACTTTTCCCTGTTGCTAAACATTAGTCGTAAAAGCGAACAGATTTCATTTCATTAACTTGCAACTGAGACATGGAACTATTTAGATGAGAACACAAAGTAAGGGGCTTATTATATTTGGAGCACTGAAAACTTCCAGTTAAGGCTGCCAGTTTACCGTCGAGTTAAGCGACAGTGGAAGGCTCATGTAAATATCTCGTCTTGAAAGTTGCACTATGATATAATTGTATTATTATAAGCAAATTATCAAAAAAATAGTGAAAATAGCAGTGTTTTTTTTTTCAATTTATGTATTAATTTCATAAATTATGATTTATCATAATTATGAATTATATCTTAGACAAATAGCGGAGAAGACGAGGTTTAAATCCAGCAACTGTACTGGTAAAATCAAATACATTTGTTTATCAATCAATCATAAAGCCTATTTTTACTTGTTGCATATGAGGTTGCACTACAACAACAAAGCAACTATTAATCCAACTCAGCCAAAACGATTAATTACCAATTCTTATTACTATATAACCTACGAAGAACTTCTGCATGATCTTGAAATCCACTGGGTTTACAAAATAATGCAATATTTCGACTTATGCTTAAATATAGCTAGTGTAAAACACGCACGGAAAACAGAAGATTGAAGCGAACCAAACCTCACGAACTTGTATATTGTAAAGTGTTATTTTTAACTTTAGCTTAAGTAGTTTATATTTATTTTAATTTGGGAAATGTATATTTATATATTTATTCTGTAGTCGTCTTGCTTGCGTATTGATGCAAGTAGAGCAGAACTATAACAATAAATTAATTTGTAAATGAAGATTATATCAAGAAAGTCAAATGTAATTAATTTAAAAAATCTGTTGTACACCTTCTATAATCCTAATTCGTATTATTTATTAAACTGATAATTACTCATTGGATATCTTTTTTTATTAAACCATGGGTTTTTCATTTCATTTTGAAGATGTTTTCTTTCCTGAAAAGTTGTCTCGATTAAATCACAATGAATTTACCTCAGGTAACGTATCTGGAATGTGTCCTTATATTAAATTCTTTTATAATAACCACAAGATTAAGATTATTAAATAACGATTTTTGAAAATGTAGTAGTAACACCATATCTCAAAACGAATATAGCAGGTTGCTGTTTGTTTTGCCTAAGTTGGAAGATGATACTTTTTAAAGACCTGGATCTTTTCGATGCTCTCTCCCGAACAGTATTTTTAATGAGTGCCCCTTGTGCAAAAAGAGAGTATGCCAGCAATGACAAACGAACAGTTTCAAAGAGAATATAAAAAAACTAACTTTTTTCTTAAGCCGAACGACGAAATTCTGCAGATACTATAATATCCTTAAAACGTCTATAATTTCAAATAAAATTGCGCAGGAAAAAATCATCAACCACTTAAGCTGATAAGCCCGCAGACGAAGTTATTATCTTAAAAAGTTAATTTTCTTCCGTTCTTTCCTTTGTTGGAAATTAAATATGACTTGGGCTTTCCCGGGTTACCAGGACCAGCCTTTAGCTTTAGAGTTTTTTGTCAATAGTTCCCAAGATCTGCATAATTTTTAATTATTTTAATAACTAATTGTTTTTTCTTAAGTAACTGCCAGATGTTTGCTGTTAAATTGTAATTAAAACGCCAATAAAAAATAATATGGTGTATCTAAACAGTTTTGAAGGTTCTTTTAATATTGAAGCTTTTTGTGGAAATATTTATTTATATTACGTACTTTAGGCTTTTATTATATAATTTATGTAACTAAATTCTCACGGATTGAACAATATATGACTGAACGTTTTGATGTTTGATCGCATTTGCGCCAGTGTGCCAAAGAATTTCTTTCAATACCTAGATTATACATACCTATTTCAATTTTTAGGAGTTAACTGATAATTTAGTTTGATTTGAGCGTTCATTTTTTATACTTTTAACGCCAAATTAATCATTAAATCATTTTATTCAGATTATTCATTATCAGTTTTTAAAATCCACTCTAAACACTCGACTCACTTAAGTCAGCATTTCCGTGCGCCTTAGTAATTAGTGTCTCAGTTGCAAGTTTCTCCAAGTTAAAAGAGGAAAATTAAAGTTATCCTATGATGGCTGTTAGTCAAGTCATATCTCAAATAGAACAGAATTCAGTTTAAGGTGTTGTATGAATAGAAGTCCAATATTATAATGTGCATTATATATGAAGAGGTTTCGTATTACGTACTATTTTCGTATGTATATACGTTAACACTATAGTAGTGGTTAGATTACATCTGACCTCCGCAACTAGGAACAATTATTAAGACCTTGAACGTAGTAAGGGAGTAACTGACCTTCGGATTGGTCATTAATGATTTCAATTTATTTTTTGCAGACTTACTTATACATTTCGTGTTTTTAAAGCTATATAGTATATAGTTTTTAAAGCTATATCAGTGTTTTCACACCCTTAATTTTTTTTTCGCTTACAATATTTCATATACTTTTTATCAACTCAACCGTCCCAATATTAACTTGATTCAACTTTTTACATTCTGAACATATAACTAATAATGTTCATGTCTTATACCCTTTCTTCAACATCATTAAAATAATCTATATTATATAGAGAAGTCGTGTAAAAATTTTATTTAGGAATTATCCGAAATTAAAAAAAAAATCGTTAGTATATTACCTTCTTTGAGCGATAAATTCATTCCAACACTGCTCTGACTTTTGGTTATTTTTTTGTATAATGATTTGTTTTTATAGCTTTGGACATATTTCATCGGCTTTTGAAAACTTAAGTTATTTACTAAGAATTTACTAGGTCCCTGTTTTATTCATTGCTACTCATTGATTGAAAAACCTTTCTATTTTGCGCTAACAGTTCCAATCATACCTTTCAATATCTACGGGTTGTTATTTTCTGTCCAGAATAAGCTCTTCTAAAATTAACTTGACATCTGACGCATGAATGAAATATCTTGCGATATGCAAAATATTGAAAATAATAACTTCTGGCGTATTGAAGATACCAGCTGTCACGTAACTTCGCTTTAGGGTTACTCTAACTAATTTTGTGGATTTTTGATGCCACCGAATCAAGTGCCGATTTTTTCAATCTACATTTTATAAATTATATGAAACCACTAAAGATTATTTTACTAAAACGACTCTATATTGTACTGCTTGAAGAATAATAATATTTAAATGTGGACAATTAGGTCTATTAAAAGTGGTTTCTTTCAAGAAATTGGTGCTGCAGAATTCTTACAGTATATATGAAGCCATTCTTTGATTTCGGTGATATTTTTTACCGACTTCCAAACAGGCGGAGGTTCTACGTTCGGCTGTATATATATTATTTAATGTACAGGGGAAAGAGGAGAAAATCGATGGAAAACCTCAAATTTCAAAGTCATGTACAAAGTTTTCACACATTTTTTTACTCAAACTAATCTGATATTTGGGTGTAATCTTATTGCTGAATTGATATGAAGATTGAAAGTAGTTCAGTATAAAAGCCAACTTTTTATTGTTCCAGTTTGATTAGAACATTTGTCAAACCACCTAGAACTAGGTAGTGGAAACCGGAGCCTGAAGAATACCTTATTTTGAATCATTGTTTCTTTATTCCTATTTTTCCTCATACGGGCTGAGCCTTTACTTGGCATAGCTATTGTAATACTTAATAAAATAACTGTCTAATATATATATATATATATATATATATATATATATATATATATTATATTATATTATATTATATTATATTATATTATATATATTATATTTTAAAATGCTTTTCTGTTATGTTAAAAATCATAAATTTGACTATGTTTTACTTTTTAGTGGGTTCCTTATTTATTTTTTTGAAGTCGGTCGGAATATTATTAGGTAATCTGTATATCTAGATATAAAAATATTTCTTTATAAAACACAAAATCAAGTTTATACACAGCATAATAGACGTGATGGAGATGCATGTATTTGATGTGTCATCGTAACACCAAATAAACGTTATTGTGTATCTATCAAATCCATACCCAACACGGTTAATTCAATGATAATTTATTAAATAGATCGCTAATTATTTTAGAAAATCAATTAAATTATACCGTTAATCGATATGATTTATCAACAAAGTAATTTATATTCCAATCAAAATTAATGAACGTTGCGTTATGGAGAATAAATGAAATTCTATTTCTGTTGGTTCCATCAAGTTGAAATTAAAATTTATTCGCGTTTTACTTAATTTATGGAGATCCGTCCGTTCGCGTATAAACCAAAAACGGTTTGCTTCGTTTTAATTATACATTTTTGCCATGTTGTATGGTGTCTAGTGTTCCCCCAATATTCGACATACTTAACACTACATAAATCAGCATTAATATATTCGATTTTTGTATAATTCAATTTTATAAAATAAAATTCAATTTATTTTTGCCATTTATTGGTATTTTTCATTATAGATAATAGGAAGAAATAGTTATAGGATTATGTTTTTACGACACTATAATATAATATATTTAATATATTATAGTCTATACAAAACAGTAGTGACACACGTCACCTATCGAAACATCGCAATTTTGCTACAACTCTGAGTTTTTTTATTTTGTCTTTGACATATAACTTAATTCTAATCTAAATAAATTAATGTAGTATGCATTAGTTAATAAATTAATTTAGTAGTAGATTAAGTATGCAGTGATAGGGACGAAGACGTAATGCTATGTGGCCATAACGTTCAGTAATCTGATCTACCATGTATCTTTTCTCAGGCTTATTTCTAAAAAAGTAGATTACATAAAATGCAATTAAATATTTCATTTATATTTAATTAGTAACAACTTGAAATATTTCATTCTTTAACATGGTTTCCTCGAAATTTATTTTATGTGCCTTAATCCATTCCTTAATTGCAGCCTTTATTGATGCATTTGTTAGGATTTTCTTCACCAGTGTACTATTTATATGGTAAATATGGTGCGTTATACATAACAATAACTGATGGTTCTTTAAAAGCTGAGTTTCAAACAACTGTTAAAAAGTTTATGGTTTATTTCTCCACGGTAGGCACCCTTGGACTTAGAGGAAAATACTAATTCTGCACCAGGCATAAAAGCATTCCTGTCTCCAGCAAGAACTGTATGTCTGCAATGAATTATTAACAAAGGTTATAACTGACAAAACCTAAATGTTGTCTTTACACTATATTCAATATCATCTTCTAGTTATTATCATTTACCACTCTGTCATATTCGAGTCTCATTTAAATATATAAATTGGTATAATAATTCTTCTTTGATTTTGTTATATGTTTTTAAAAATTGGATTAAGACTTTGAAAAGACATTATGTACGTTAAGATAACAAAATATTTAGAAAATTCAACATCAAAATGAAATTAAACATAGAATAACTTTAAAACTATCATCCCATCGACAAAGCAAAGTTGGAGAATGACGGAATGCATATAATTCCCTACGATCACTGCGGGAATCTCTCTTTTAGACAAGGCAATAGAGCAAGAAGTGTATGAAGGAAGTGAGTCACAACCCTGCTTATAGAATACGAAAAATTATAATTTAACTATACACAAGAGAGGATACACAACAAAAACCAGCCCTTCAAAAAGGCTTAGTTTACCAACCAAGAAAACCATACACAAGAAATGAACCTCCTTCAGTAAAACAGGAAACTAATTCAGCCCAAAATTTATTGAAACTTGAAAAAAAGTAATTTATAATTAAAAGTATATTGAAAAAGCCCAATATTTTTGTATTTTATCAACATTGGAACTAAACTCTACTATATCCCAGCTATGACAGTTGGCTTCGACACGGATTTAATGGAAATTATAAGCGAATATAATACTGACATATTTTCTAGTCAACATTTTTTGTAGTTTCTTGTCTCATTTGAAAATATAAGTAATAATAAGTCTTCTTAACTTTAAAATGAAAAGCACTAGATAACAATTCTTCTTTCTGATTTTTATTCCTGATTCTTGTAATATTCGATCCCTAAATTAATTACTCGCTATATCTTACCCCACTTGGCGATCGGCAGCAGCTCGTCAACCTTGGAGAACATTAATCTCCAAATTTTTCAGATGGTTTTTGATGATTTTAAATATTTGGCATCTGAATCATCTTAATTGATTTAGAAAAGTATACAGTTTTTTAAGAGTCATTATTTAATTTACTAATTATTAAAGTACACAATTTTGGAATTTATTTCATAATATCATATTGTAAGCTCTTAATATCGCAGATAATTTTATTTCAAAGTTATTGTACTCTAGAAGTAACAGTTGGATTTATTTGCGTATCTCTTATATGAAATGTATTTATTGAAAATGTACATCATGTGATAACAATACACTGTAAAGGTTGAAAAGCGCTCAATAGTTTAATATGCAAAATCAAGCCTCTCACTGACAATTCGGATATTTAATTTTGCATCAATTGAATTTTGTAAGGTTGCACCTTTAAGTATTTGCGCAATATTATTTATTTGGTAATCTATACACAGTAAAACATTTGTACTTCTTTTTTCAGTGTTGTGCTGGTCTCGTCTGACTTGTTATAAGATTATTATAAGATACACAACTCATTGTCTGTTTTAGCGTCCACGCAAAGCACTTACCACAAAAAATCAAAACATTTATTATATAACTAATATATTTTTGTATAATCAATGTAATTAATATATTTTTTAAATTTTGCTTTCTGAATTTTTCATATGAAATTATGAAAGGAAATAGGTTTAAAATTACGTATTTCATTGTCTATTATTACCTACTTAATTGAAAACGAAAGAAATGTAAAATATACATTTCTTGCTGTATTAGGTTGCAAATTATCAATGCATCGAAATGTTCAAATATCTGCGGTGCTAGTGGTGTGTTCGCAATGGGTCCATACTTATTCCATCCTACGAAAGTAAATAACTTCTAAATTATCCTTTAGTTTTAAAATCAATCACAGTATCTCAATCAAATTTAAATAACAAGAAGGTACTTTAATCAATCAGGTAATATTGCCATTATATAGCAGTTCACGGAACTTGTTAACGGCCACTCGTAAAACTTCTACTGTTCATTTAATTTGAGCTCTTATTGAATACCATCGATTAATTTTTGCTATAAAATCAGCATCGCCGATATCATGCTTTTACCACTGATCTATTATGCCTTTTCCATTTAACTCGCCTAGATTAGTTAAACAATAGCGGAGTCTAGGGTAAAAATATTATATTTGTAGCACTTTCTAAAAACGAAAAGTTTTAAACAAGCTAATTTTATTGAAAACTACTGTGAGCCTCGGTATACTCAGAACATCATACTTTTGGTCGGTCGATGGCCTTTTCGATAATTTTTTTTAGTGTGTCCCATTATTATTCAAAAGTAAACCGATTTAACAGAAGGTTGATACTAACATATACGTCAATATCAATATGCCAAAATAACCAATTATCCACTTTATAAATAATAGAATACCTCATAGTAATCAATACTATTAAGAAAATCATCTTCATATAAACGTCCCTTCTTATGATTTCACAGCAGCAAAATTGTTTTCTCTCTTTACATTAGACCAAGCATATATAAAATCATATTTCCCTGCTGTTATTGCCACTTAATTTCCTGATAACCTTATAAACAAGACCAGAGATGGATTGAAACCAATCTAGTTACTAATATAATCGTTTTTCTCAACTTACTCCGAACACAAGACATATCCCATTATATCCTAGCAGGAGATATAATAAAAAGTTAATATTAGACTGATCCAGCTGATCTCATAGGGTTTTCCTGTATTAGATTTTCCTTGTACTTCATTAAAACTTTATTAGAATGGTTTAGACACATTTTTGTGGGAGATAAAATATATTTATTGCATTAAGATCGCAGACGTAAGTTGACTTATTGGTTAAAAATGAACTGCCAATGGCATTTATTCGGTTCGAGGCTAATATAAACTCGCTAAAAATTGGAAAATTACTGTTCATAAGTCAGGCTTCGAGCCAAGCTTTGTGCAAGGAATTTATGGCGGACGTATTTATGGATACGGGAAACTATATTAAACCCATGCCGCTCTTAGATTTTAGATTTCGGATAAATAATGGCCAGGTAACATTAAAATATGAACTATTTTCGCGAACGGCAAGGTCGAACTCTGTATCAATATAGAAAACGATGAAAGGAGGTTTATTGAGATTTAGATGCAATTAATAATGGAGATGTATAGCGACTAGCTTACATTTTTAATCAGTCTCTGATGGTCCGATTGCGATGCTGTGTATTTCGAATAAATATATTTAACGTTTTTGCTTTCAGGATAATCTCTGGCGGTCATAAATGGAGATATAGTTTATGAAAATTTTCCCAATTCCTTATAAATATCAAAATAGGTACGGTGATTAAAAATATGTTTGCTCTTGTTGTTGAAAATCGAGATAAGTAAAGGAAATCTGAATAATATTTTGAGTACTTATTTATTCTAGTAAATTTGATGGTCATTAATTATTATCGATCAGTTTCAGGCTCATATCAGCGGTGTTGATATTGGTATAAAGATAGATGTTGAATACAAAATTATTCTGGAGCATTTTATATAATACTTGTATAATATATTATATTTTTATATAGTCTAAGAATTATGCATCATGATCTGTTTCCAATTGGTCTACTATGGATAGCTGAAGAAATAATGCCAACTCCTTCTTCTGTGCCTGCATTTTCTTTAATAACCTCAAAAGTTCTGCGCTCTTGGTTAGGAGATATTGTGCATCCACCGCACAGACTGGACTAACACCTTTTTCTTTTGTTCTGGCCTAAAACCGGGCGGTGGAATGCATGACGTGTACCTGGTCTCGGAGACTTGCCCTGGAATGACAAGTTTGACCGGGTTATGTGGGACTGCCTCTGGGCTTACCAATACACTAAACCGAAACCGCCTCACAGTCGACCCCTGTGGATCGCTACTGCTACTGCATTAAATTTGGGGATATGGCACCCGCTGATTGGGCAGCCGTTGTTGGGCACGAGGACCCGGCGATTCTATTGATTCTCGAATTTGAGTTAACACACGACTGGATACTGTTGTATGGGGGCAAAAGTTATGACTGCAGTCGGCGGATGAAGTCGCTTTAGCCTGAAAAAAAAAAGGGGGGGGGGGGGGTAACGGTGACGCAGTGCTAAGCTATTTTCTGAAAATTCTTCTGCTGTTCTGAAAGTCCTGCGACATCATTAGCAGCGAATTGGTTGAAAAGTAGACACTGTATAGATTTGCAGTTATTTCTTGATTGGTAACATAATATAAAACTGGAATTAAATTGTTTATGTTAACGCAACACAAGGAACAGATTATTAACTGAATTTTTTCCTGCTAATTTATCTCCTTTATATATTACAAAAATTCAAATTGCTTTCTTAAATTTAATGAGACTAAGATAAAATATTAAAATTTCTCTATATGTGACCGTCATCATACATATATAGCACATATTTTTATCGAAGAGCACTTGAAAAATATCGAAGAAAGTTCGCCATATCAACAATAGTTTCCCATTTCGTATAAAAGGTTTCTTGAATCGATGCATTTCTAGTACAAATATGAAATAACTACCTGTGGATATTGGCTGTCAAATCTCAACGATCATATCTTTTAATTTTTCTGCAATGTACACCAGACAAATTGTACGAAATGTAAGAAATTTCCACAATAAAATGTTGTAAGGTGAAATGTTGTTTTTTGAATATATATATATATATATATATATATATATATATATATATATATATACCTTAAACAATTTATACCATAATGAAGTTTTCATGAAATAAGTCATCATCAACAAACCTGTCGCTGATTTTCTGTAAATGTTAAATGTTGTAAACCTTTGATGAGGCTACCGTAACATGTCGAATATATCCAAGGACACTTCAAGGATGGTAATTTTTAGGTCAAAGAGTAAATATAGATGGACAATATAAACGAAGCAGACTAAGTCACTAGATTCCGAAAAGAACTGTCAAGAAAGAAGTTTTATATCTATTATGCAATATTAAACGGATAGTTCAATTCAATAGAAAGTCCTGTTCATGGCTATTTACTACTTCACCTATCGAGTAATTTCTGAATTCTATCTCGAAAAATATCTCGTCATTTAGCGGAATCCATTGAAGGAGCGATCATGTGAAAGAAATAAACTATGAAATCCTCTTGCAAGCATCGTAACAATAAAAATATTTAGAAGAGGTAATGTCTGGTGAATACGGCAACTGCAGTATAATATACAACTTGGGAGTTTTCGAAATATTTACTACTATTGCGTTACCAAGTTGAGTGTTAACATACAGAAGAATAAATTTGACATGTCTTTATTGGCTTCCTATTGGTTTTTCTCATAATACACAACTAAAACGAATCAATTTTAACCTATTTATGAACACCGCCCAAAATATAATCGTAAGTAACTGGTAGAATAATTAGTATTGACGTTGTTTTGAACGACTGATATAATAGATTATATTTTTGCGATATTTTATCACAACCCTTTTTGAATCCTTGTTGCATCATTATATAAAGTTTAAAAAATGTATTTTTTTCATACCTCATTCATTAACAATTTCAACATTTCATTAAACATTTACTCCCTGTGAGAAGTACACCCGCGCCCTCTATAACGGCGGGAGGAAATAATTTCTTATGCGTATTTATACTCGTAACTAGGGACTATTTATTCTGTCGCTACAACAAATTGTTTAACGCTGTCATTAACGTTGCTACCTCTAACCTTAAAAATAATCATCAATGTTGTTTTGTCGTCACTCGATTCAATAATCCAGAAAAAATTAACAATACGTTATCATTTAATGAATCCACGGACGAGAAAGATGTTATATGAAATGTTCATGCAGAAGCGCGATCGATAATAAATACAGATATGTTACCGAAGAAGTCTATTGATGTCGGGGGTAGGCATCAAAAATATGCTTATCAAAACTTAAAGTTAAATTAATAACGGACTTTCAACCAGCTATGAAAAAAAAAATCGTATACACCACACTGGCCCAAAATTGAAATCTCGATCATCATGACGAGTAGGGCCTAAGATTCAACTTGCAGCTGTTGTAGTGTAATAAACTATTTAAAAATTGAATAAGCATGATGACGGCAATGTTTCTACAAAGTATTTTAGTATTTAGAATTTTTTAGATGTTAAATTCGTCATTTTCTACCAAACTTGGTTCCAAAATATGAGGAATATTGCCAACTGTCCAGTGTTTTCTGCCCAGTTGCAAGGACATGGATAGAGGTAATTTATGAATTTTTTTTTCTATGTGTTGACGTTACGTTACAAATATCCCGGTAATCACGCAGTTATAGCTTGTTGGTTCTCGTGTCGCTATGAGTAAATAATACCGCCTCATTTGTTGCACAGTATACATGTGGTATCACAGCAAGACCCTTAAACATTATGGTACGAGAACAACTATATCACTAATCCGTGTTTCAAGAATATGGAATTATCTAGGTATATTTATTATTTTATATTTTTACATTTATCGTAACCCATTTCTAAAATAAAGTGAATCGGGGTTTCCATTTCCATTTCAACTTCAAGAACAACAACGAATTGTATAGACCAACCAGTAAATGATATCTATCCAGTTCAGCAAGATTCGTCTCTTGAAAAAAATATATTACAAATTAGTGTTATCAATATTTAACCATTATCAATTATTCTTATACATACAAAAAGCATGTAAAACTAAAGTTGCTTTCAAAATGTTAAACATACGATTCGAAACCTGATAACAAATATGTTATTTTATTTCAATTTCTTATTAATTATTATTGTCAATAGGTTTTATATTAATTACGCATCTACGAAGGTATTATTTTTAATTAAAACCATGAAAATACGAACGAATTAACTATTAGACTAATATTAGTACAAAGTAGGGCTGATAATATTACAGTTAATTAGTCTCATAGAGATCCGCGTTTAAGCCGCCATTAACATTTCAGGTTCCCGGTATATTTCATCTAGTTACCGCCGGTAGAAATTCGAACTTTAATAGAGCTACAACTCATGGCGTTAGGTAATCTGAGAACGGCATTTTAACCCTCTTTATTCGGACGTGAAGCTGGAAATTTCATTTTTGGAAGTTTGATTTACGAGTGCCGATTCAATTTGTACCAACGATTGCTGCAAATTAAACTAGATGCTCCTGGTTTTTGGACGTTTTCTTCTCGGTTCGTATTGCATAATAAAAAAAATTGATCGGTTGTAGACACTGTTACGAGAATTTCCAATTTTGGACCAGAGTTTTTTGAAACTCCAGTTATTTTACCTCGATGTATGCATTTTAGTGATGAAGACCACCTAATATCAAGTTCCTCATTAAAAACTTCCCTACACTTAATATGCATATAAACTTCACAAGTGAGAAACACCTAATGATAGTGAATCTTTGGCCTAATCCTTACATCTTCGCTGCTAAACACGGCGTTCGGATCAAAACTGTTCAAATATGAGCTTCTGATATTTCAAAGGAGAAAACTCATGGGGAATTTATTATTTTGAAATATTACAGGAGAATCTGATACAAAGCTTACCTGAGTGTTTTCCTGAAAACTAAGAATCGCATTTTTTCCCAGCAACTTTTTTCAATTCGGTTCACATGATATATACGTTCAGTTAAAATAATTTACTTGTAATTTGGTGTGATTGTCTATTAATTCCTCTGTCTTTTTCCTCGGAACATCGGATATTAATAAAAGTTCAGGGAGTCAGAAGCCATGTAGAATGTATTGTTTAACAATCCTAATCTATTATATTTACGCAGAGGTTATTCAGAATTACGAATATGTCATGTTCGTATAGAAATTTCGACCCAGCTTTTTGGAAAACCAAATTTAATGACATCGGACGTGTATCGCAAATACACCGATGCATCGAAGAAGGATGAGGGTATTGATTTAGCTATTCAAGCTCTATCATCTTTCTTACAGTTCCCTAACTTTTATCCTACCGAAACACACACTGATATTAGGATAGAAGGGTCTGCTGAGTGACTGATCTGTCGGTTAGTTCTACCGCGTTATATAATCACACTCATGGTTAATTATAAACCTATATACCGCAGAACACGCTTCAAGAATTTACCACATCAGGCAAAAGATATAAAAAATATTTTATATGATATATACAAATATCTTACATAAATTTCTAGCCAAAAGGGAATTAAGCTGCTCTGAGAGCTAATGGAAGGTCATGACAAATAAAACCTAATTTCTTCCTTTAGATTCTCCTTTCCAGATCCTATCAAGTTATCCTTAATCGGCTTATGCTACGACATTGTGAATTCACCAATGTTGTGGTTGGTACGGTTGCGATCTGGTACGGCTGTTGCTATTTTCCGGTCCTACAGATACCGTTGCTTCATCGTCGCTTTGGCACTTGAATGTGGTCCATCGACGACGTTGAGAACAAGCTATTTTTCGGACAAGGCTCCCGTAATCGACGCTGTAGGAGGATCGATTGTTCGACGACGTGGTAGCTTACTTTCTTCGACGACAAGACGTTGGCAATTCTGGTACCGAACGACTGGTACGACAAAATGTCTGCCATTATGACGGAGATGGCGAGCGAAGGAAGACATTATGATTTAAACATAGCGCCGAAAGAAATGTTTAGCCGAGACGCTGATGATTAAACAGTGATGTAAAAATCTCTAAGAGTTCAAAAGAATGTAAAAAGAATAAAATTTGGACAAAAAATTAAAAAAAAATTAATTGGAAATAATGAAATGAAATGAATAACGGTAAAATTGAAAACGAATCGAATTAAAAATATTGAAAATGTTGAAACAAAAAATATAACGGCCACGTAAAATACACCATGTTGCACGTACCCTCCATTCACGAGTCCAAACCCAATTTTGCGAAAGATCACGTCGGGGTCACCACTTTAGGGTAAATGATATGGCTCGGTGAATGGAGGTAAAACGAAATGAAACAGTGGTGTTTACATTATGTGACCGTTATTTATTGGCTATATAAAAAATGTGAAAAATAGAAATGATAAAACGGATGGCAGCGGAGTTAC
Source organism: Rhynchophorus ferrugineus (assembly GCF_030347505.1). Classification (NCBI taxonomy): domain Eukaryota; kingdom Metazoa; phylum Arthropoda; class Insecta; order Coleoptera; family Curculionidae; genus Rhynchophorus; species Rhynchophorus ferrugineus. Next base: position 16,932,655 of record NW_027472585.1, on the reverse strand, counting down.
CTCTTGACGAGGCTTGGGCAGTCGATGGTGGCACGTCTAAACCAAACGATTGTCGCGTACTCAATGAATCGAAATATCCTTCAATAACATCCCAGATAAACGTCTCGGGGTTGCCGTCAGCTATTCGCTATTGGGTTCTAGTTGGCGCTGCTGGCACCCGCCCGTGTTCAAAATCTGGGATTATATTTCTGGGTATTTTGTAGACCGTTATTCTACGATATAAAATTCGACATGCCCCAAGGTCGCTACATATATATATATATATAAATTTTTTTTCAGAAAATATATAATATAAATTAAATTATTCAAAACGTTATACGTTTTACAAAAAAAGCATTAATTAGATATAAATATAATACTAAAAATAAAAAATTTCAAACAATATGTGGAGATTTAAATTATTAGATTCAAGTTCAAGCAATTCAACGAATGCCATTGTCAATTTTTGGTACACTAAAAACATTTTCGTGGAATATTGCATGTAAACGCCAGATCTGCGTTAACCAGTGATCCATCATCGACCATTTTCGTTTTCACGAAATATTTAACTTCAATTTGTAAATTTGCGGAATTATTTGTCGATTTCTAACGGTTGATTTGTGGCCGACAAGCGGTATAGCACCAAATTTCGGTTTTATTTCCCTCAGTGGACGCATTCACGCCAGCTTGCATATGTATCGTATTTTTATTATTAAAATACGCAGACTCTAAACAGCCAACGTTTCATTTCACCGTATACGTAACCATGTTAATCAGTTCTGTGCACATGTATGTTCTATGTGTTGTTAATAATGCGGATATTTTGTCGTTTTAGTGACATTATGTTTTATGGGTAATATTAAAACCATATCGGTACAAGCCCGAACACGATACAATAGTTCGGTATTCATTTTTAAATAGAAACTAGAAAATATATAGAAAATTTAAAATAATGGAATTAAAATAAATTAACTCATAAGCAAATTGTTAGATTATTCGTTAGAAACTGGAAAACCTAATATAATACTCACGTACTCCAGGTCAACGTGGCTCATATGGATCCATGGACTTGTATCGTAAATCTCAAATAATATAAACACTCGTTTCAGAACTAATAGGGTTTTGGGACAATATAAATACCCTGTCACCGATAATTACCTTTTTACTAATATTTATTTATTGACATATATATTTGCTATGTATTGTCTATTGTAGAACGTCATCTAAGACGACGTTAACGGTATCAATATTATTTGTTATATTATAAGCGGCTAAAAATTAACACAAATAAATTTGTACAAATAACAAGACATCTACATACAAATCGGATGCACCTTAAACATTTTGCGCAAGAGTCTGAATTACCAGAACAATGTACGATGTCAAGAACCCGATGCACTGTGGGTCCAATTCACAATTTCGGTCTAAAATTCTTAACATTTTCAAAATCAAACGATAATATAAACCCCATTGGGGAAAACTAAAAAATAATAACAATAGAAAGAGGCAAAATTGGACGGGAAATTGTTATACTGTAAGATACGTTAAAGTTTGAGCAATATTTTGATAAAACAATTAAAACTGGAAAACGCTGGAAGTGCTTCTACATCTCAAATGTAAATTTTACTTTGTTTGAAATGATTACAACAATTAGTTTGTCTGAATGCATTTGCATTAGTAGATGGTTTCTACAAATTTAAATGCTTCAATGGCTTATATTTATATGGGAAAATGAAGTAATCACTTTGAATAATATCCTGCAAATCGAACTTTATCCGTCACAAAGTCTACAAAAACTGTTTGGATCAGTCACAATCTGACGCTAAAAGAACGCTTGATAAAATAAGCCACTTCAACAAACTAAAAAGGATTCTTATTGTGATAAAACCCTTCAAATAATGATTATTTATTGACAATAATTTTAGGTTTTGGCCAGCGGGTAAAGGATGTATCGCTATGTGCGATGCATTTAACATAATAGCGATTATACAAATTTGGTGTCAAAAAAAAATCAGGAACTATTTTCGGCCACTTTATTGCAATCGGGATTTTTGCTCGGTTTTCGGAAATAGAGACCTGTATGAGTTATATGTTGCTACAAAAAATGTAATACAAAAAACTTCTCTATGCTGATGATATATAAAATGGAATCCATATTCTCTAAAATGGAAAAAGCAGCAAAACATTAGATATTGCGAGTTAATAAAATAATAATGAATGTGCATAGTGGTCAAGAAGAAAACATTGGTAATGGTAAATATTTGACAGATTTATGGCGGAATCAGTAAAATACAACCAGAAGATCAATTAGTCTAAACTATTCGGTGTAGTAGGGTAGAATAAAGACTGCAAAGAAAAAAAAACCAAAATAAAACATGTACAACAATCATCTCGTTATATAAGACGATACAGTTCAGAAAAGTCGCTAGATCTGCGCAAATCAGAGTAAACCATACCCTAGCAAGACCAGCACAATCGTTGTGGAAATTATATTGAAAAAGTTGGTATTTGGAGAAATGATTTGGTGAAATAAAAATCAAGAAGCAACGAACTAATTAAAGAAATATAGTCAATTCAAGATAGTGAACTGTCAAAACCTCGCAATATTGCCGCATCATCTCTGAGTTTTAGTACATTTTGGCTCAGACATATAACAACATTTTAACAAAGATAAAATAATTGAACATATATTTTATAAAATATAATTTATTTTAACATCATAATGCATAAAATGCATTTATTATCGAAGAACTTAAAAGTACAAGTAATTTTGTAGCCGGAATAATTTATAAGTTAGAATTGCTTTATTATTTATACATTGAGCTTTTTTCCGCACTACTATCGGTAGGGTTCTAAAGACAGTAGGCGCGTTTTTGTATGTAGTGGAATCCCCTGAAGGCCTAATCCACATAATTAACAATTGTATATCTGAGTAATATATTTTACTTTCATTAGTGAGCATATTTATGTTTTACGCTTAGTTCTTGTTTCTTTCGATGCAATATATCCTTGTAAAATCATTATAATATTACCATATTTCACTTTAGTTTGTCCTCGTACTATCTGTATATATCTTTATTGATAAAACTACATTTAATCACTGCATTTTCCTTAAAGCATTTGCCAAATCTCTAAAAGAGTTAATGTTATTTCTCTCCTCGTACATGTTAACCAAACGTTCATGTATATTCTGAACAACAACAAACATGCTCATAAAGCTTTCACACTCTATAATACAATTCGCTACAACTAAAATATATTAATTGTATAATGTCCTTTAGTGGTTTCCTCTTTCATCGCGCTATCTTGGTAATCGTCAATATTGAATCATAAACCAACATTCATAAGGTTTTATTCAATCACTCTCACTTTCAGAAACACTAATCAAGTGAATAACTAAGCTGTTTATTTCCATTCTATCAAAAACTTGCTCAAGATTCTACCATTTGTCAATTGCTTCTTCAATGTGTCTGATCGAGCTCACACAAAACGAAGATGCTATTTTCAACAATGCCTCTTTCCATAAATCCAGACAGGTCTGTTTGAATATCCTCCTCGACCTGAATATTTATTGTAATAATTATTTGCAATACCCGGTATCAACTCAATTGAATTAAAAATTCAGTGATAGGGAGGAATACCTAATACTTTGTGGCCATAACATTCAGTTATCTGATCTATTATGTATCAGTTCTCAGCCTTATTTCTAAGAATATAAATTACATAAAATGCAATTAAATATTTCATTTGTATTTCATAAGTAACAGCATGTAGAACTATATGTCTGCAATAAATAGATGTTATGACTAACAAAACCTAATCGATAGTTATTCAAACGTTTACCTTTTTCCATGAACCTTTGTTGTCTTTACACTATATTCATTATCATCTTGCCATGAGCAACCCAATGTACGATTTTGAATATATATTTCTTCCTTGATTTTGTTATATGTTTTTAAATATTGTATTCTCTTAAAAGCAATCTCTGGAAGTTCCATTAAACCACTTCGTGGGATATCTTTACACCACTTAAATCCTATATTATCCAACAATGTATGTACGGATGTTCTACATCTCTCAAATAGCTATATATCTTCTGAATTTTTATGGATACTTTCCAGACTAACAATTTTCTCTGAAACAATTGAACTAAATTATGTTTCGATTGAAAAAACTACTTACTGTTTTATACATTTCGTATATTTGATCTCTGAAACACAAAGTTCATCTTGCTTCGTTACCTGTTTCGCATAAAAACGGTTTCTTTTTGGAGAATTTAAGGTTATATTGTCTTTTATTTCTTGAGATATGCTAGTGACTGTGTCCGCACTAATATACAATGCAGCTGCGCAAAAAATTTTATCAATAAAAATCGCGGCGATTTCATGAATTTTCAGACGTTTGGCAAACGGACAGTTTTTGCAGGCCTATTTCGTTACATGTTCGAACTTCTCTAACAGCATTCTATCTATTTTTAAATAGAATAAAATGATAAAAATGATATTGTCTGACTGTAAAACGAATTTACAACTTTAGACAGACACATATTGACACTCGTGTCACAGCTATTTTGAATTGACTATATACCATGATACCATGATACATGCCATGATGTTAGGAATAAGATGCCTAAGACTTGTGAATGTGACTGTGTGGCGGAGTGCCGACATAGCAAAAAGCCAAAATAAAAGAGAGGGAAACTAGGAAAAAGAAGGTTCAAGGAGAAATGATCCTGGTAAACATTACATATGTAATGTGTATTATCCAGAAGAGCTGCAACATAGCGGAGACTTGAGAGTCCTATTATTTGTATATGGTATATTGTATATGGTATAAGTAAGGAAGTTAACAGTGTCACAGGCAGTAATAGAGATAGACAATTAACTGAAGTCTTTCTTCTCATATATTGAGTATATTATTTATATACATTTTCTATTACTTTTCTCAACTATAATATATATTAAAAAGTTATTACAACAGAAAAAGGTGGCATAAGGTAAATTGATTCTTGTAACAGACTTGTGGCTTGTTTTGTATAATCTGTGAACATTTTCTTTAATTTAATTATTTTATTGATTTCATGAAAATGGAAACTGACGAAAAAAGGAAGTGGTTAATCATAATCCTCTATATTATGACCAAGGTCAAGAAATGCATCTAAAAATTAATTAAGACTTATTTCCATTTATAGATTCTATAAACTGTTTATTCCATACAAGAAAATATGAAAAATATTAACAAATTTAAATATTCTCGGTACGATCTGTAAATATCATCTCTTTATAAATCGATACATCTCTGTGCGTGCTACCGGTACTTACATCATTCAAAATATTAATCAAGAATTTGAAACAGTCACAAATAGTATATACTTTTGCAATTTAATATAATATTATACCTATATATTATGTTACTTATTTGTGCTATAAATTCGCTGAAGATCAATACATTTATATAAGTTATATAATGGAAAAAGGTTTTTAAAAACAAGGAATATTAATTTACTTTAAAAACAGTTCTATTCAAGGAAAGAAGATGCGACATTTTAACGGCAATACAAACCGACACTGAAGGTTTTGTCTATTACGAAACAGGTATAAAAGCTCCACTCAACGTCTATTTTTAAATATACCATTCGTTACTGTCCGTTGCCAGTGTAGTATCAGTCACATGATATAACCTCCTTCCTAAAGAAACAATCACGGGATCACAGAAAGTGGTCGTGGTCACGTTTGTTTTGTTGTTTGTGCATCGCCTGTACTTTCGCCCGCCAGTTTACTGTTAAAGAGTTTCGAAATGGCAGTGTTCGCATCTACAGGATTCTAAGTTTTAGTGACTCCAGGTTTCATTAAGCTACGGCTAAGAAACCGAGCTACTACAATTCGCCTTTGATGGCCATTTACCCTTAACTGTGATGTATGTACTGTCAGTCTACGGACTAGAGGTGTTTCTCTCAAAGTTTCAATGTTTCTTACTTATAATAGTTTATGGCTAGTGAGATTTGAACAGCTTCAATCCTTCAATCATTCTTTCCACCTTCAACTTTTGAGATACTTTTCCGCGAACTCTACTTAATTACATCAAGGCATGTTTTGAATAACTGGGGAACATTTGACAAGTCAACGTGTATTCTTTTCTATAGAATTAATCTTGTAGTAACGTTCATCTGGTCGGTCGGAATGTGTGGCTGTCAATGCAGTTGTTTGTCCGAACAATCACTACTATTTTTGTGGAAGGAATCGCACGAGAACTGAAAACACTGAGTGAAGAAATACTTGTTTATTTCGATTTAAATTGATACATATGGTCAACGGGAGAATGGACAGGATATTAGGTTAGATAAAGGAAGTACGGTAGCGTTATGGAAATGCTACTGTCAGAAGGGTTAGAGAAAAGAAAAGAGAGCGAGACGTCGGCGTGGTGGTCTTTTATAACCTGGAACCGCAAGCTACCAATCCACCAGCGTTGCCAGCCTTCGAACTTGAAACTTCAAACTTCGAACAACTCAAAGGGTCGTAGCGGTCGCTACAATTTGATTCTGATTAATTGAAGGAAATCGGGAATCCTACTGACTCCGTCAGTTAAGGAAAGAAAAGGCGAGAGGTTGACAGCTATTGACCAAACCAGTATAAAAACTATCTGACCGTCTATTTTGAGGTATATCACTCGCTACACATTTCTTAACCTATGAACCAACACCCCCACCCGCCCCCGATCACAGTGCATTACTACTCGCATAATGCAATATATACGGTCTCCTGTCCAGTAGTCCTGTTTCTACAAATTCTTCTTCAGTAACTCCAAAATCACTTCTTTAGGTTGTTAGATTAAAGGTTTTAATACCGTTGATTATTTCATCTCAATTGATGGTGGATACAATCAACAGAACGATAAAATATTGTCGATAATATAGTTGTCGTTTCCAAGCTCGATGTACTTACGCACGCAACAGAGGTCGTATTAACAAATCTACCATTTTCCATTACGCCCTTTGCAGCAACACAAAAGACAACGCCATCTATTATATACCCTTGAAAATTAATTTTCAGTCCCGGTAATATAATACCTGTTTCGAGTGCTTCCAGTTTATTTTTTTAAGACGCCATCCATAATTCAATCGGTAAGAAGGATAGACAGTCGTAAATATGGTAACTCCACTAGTAAATAATTTTAGACTGTCGCTTATTTTTTATTTACCATTACGGAGTCGTCGGGACGGCAAATTGAATTGTTACACGGAAAGAGACACACGGAAAATCAGAATTATTCTGAAGGGAATCCGAAACATTATATTCCGCCGTTCCTCCGGGGCCCTATAAACTTTCTTGCGAAAAAATTCGTCTTTTTTTCCGGAGCCACGGCGATCGACGATTTGTAAAAAATCTCGTTAAATCCGCCCCCGGTCACAGATATTTTCACTTTCGTCATTTTTTCCCTTTTATATCTGCCTTATTAGTTTTTCAGCGATGCGCATCTCCTATTACCGGCCTGGTTCAGCGATGGAATATTTTAAATATTTATGTTATGTGGTTAGCCGCATCGACGATTCAGTCAGTAATAATATTTTGCGATAACTAAAATATCTTCTATATAAAAATTAATTTCTATGAGTTGGTGTTGCTAAAACTTGAGAACTGCTGGATCAATTTGACTAATCTTGATCCTACAATATTTTTTGAAGTCCAAAGAAGATTTATGTGGTGAAAAAGTATAAAATAATTGCGAGAAAAATAGTATGAATAACAATTTTCCTTTCCCAGGCAAAATTTCACTGTCACTGTTATCAATAGTTTCATTAATGGATACGTTTGAAAATATATTTTGTGACTATAATTGTTGAATACTGATTAACTGCCGGCCACTATTGTTAAACCATGATTAGAATATACAATGTCTTCAACTTTATTATTGGCACTGACGATTTAATACTTGAACGCTATTTATATCTCATAAAAATATAGATATTCTTGATAAATACATTCAATTCAATACCTAGAGAACCAAGTGAAAAATAATGATATATATGTTAAATATGATATAACTATACGCAAACAGCAATATCTAATTAAATTCTTATTGCAGTAGAGTTCACCAGGAATAGTCTTAAAATATGTAGGAACTGTTTGCGGTAAACCATTCTTTGTAAATGTATTTCACATTTGTTATTATTTGATCACAAATTAATCGCACGAGAATTTTCTTTATTTCATTATAAGTAATGGCAATTACTTCAATTAATACAATTATTACAGTTATTAATACATATGGCTTTTATTCTTAACAACCGACGAGTTATCACACCTAACCATACTGATATCGTAGTAGATATCGTGTCGAATAGTCATATTATATTGCGTTCCACACTACCTGGAAATAAAGTACACAAGCTTAAAATGCGACAAGTTCCTACACACGAAGCACAACAACGTCTCCGCATATGTGGTACTCATATAATAAAGAAACGACCAACAATCCAGTTCGATTCGGAAATAGATTTCGGTGTGAAAAGTAAGTAGTTCTTGGTCCACAGTCAAAAATATAATAGTTTTTTCCAAATGACATCGTTTGCGGGAACGCATATTGTACATGACTATTTCATAGCCATGTTAAGGTATAATGCCATGAAAGTTTTTTTTGGCGACTTTCAAATGTATATCAGAAATTAGGGAAGAAAATCTTGAAAAATGGCAAATGCAAGAACAAATATATTACTTACTAGGAGCACTGCAATATGCAATATGTACTATCAGGTGCAAATAATAAATTGACCGAGTTCACAATCCAACAGTGAAGCAAACTGTGGTCAAAGGACTACATAAAAGTTTATCAGAAGAACAGTTAGTTCAAATGTTCAAAATAACACTGGATGAAATTCCATCTGACAGCCATCATATCGTCATCACACCTGATAAAGTATCTGTCGGTATGCACGCGGCGAAGTTTATTTAATCGACAATTGAACAATTGGTTATAACAGACCATGACATTGCTTACTCAAAAAAATTCCTCAAAATTAGTTATGCTCATTAAATTTGCATTTTCATACATATCTACGTGCTTTATGTCAAGACAAAATTTGCTACAACCTCATAGCTATTAAACAACACATTTTCTACATCATGCCATGTCCCCAGTTAGCATTAAAATACCACCATAAACAGAAAATATTGTAGAGTAAGAAACAAACTCAAAAGTGGATACATATTTATGAAACTCTATATAAGGCACTGAAATATAGAATGAAGAAGAAGAAGAAGAAGAAAAAAGGAAGTCATAAAATATTGTTGTGCAAGAAAAATTATAATTCTAAAGTGCTAAAGTTCTCAAAAACTTAGGCTTAACTTCTATATATATATATATATATATATATATATATATATATATATATATATATTTCGAGCTCCTTTTTCTTTGTACTGGTTATTGCTTCGATTATGCTTAATTCTAAGTACCAAGCGAAATTATATCACTTTAGCTTCAGTTTCTCTACCGAAATATTAAAAACACGCATCATCCTTAGAATAAGCTCCTACTGATTGTTTCATACAGCCTAATTTTATGTGTTAATCTCCTGTTCTAGTGCATAATATATCAATATTTATACAATAAAATATTAAGAACCCGAAGTCATCAACAAGTCATATTGAAAATAAAATCATCAATTAAACATACTTACATAGCATTAAAATCCAATAATGAAAAAATAAATCAAATCAAGATATACATGATTTACTGCTTTTCTACTAGGCATTCAATAAATATATTTTAATTACATTTGGTAATTTTATAAATAGTAGAAGTGCAAATAACAGTCTAATATAATTTTAATGAAAAAATCAACTAAGCTCTACGACACTGTACACCAATATTATCACGTAAAATAGTGGTCGCAGAATCAAATTCATAAATTTATATCGCTTCTATATGAGAAAATGATCTCCCATAAAGGAGGGATTTCGGAACGAAAATGTGATATAGTTTCCTGTGCGGCAAACATTATAATTAGGGCCATCCGTAGTTCTTTCACGTTTTTAAACTAAAATGGAAAGTGACATCGAAAAGGAAATGACCAATCATAGTCTATTAAATTGTGGACAAGGCCATGGAATCTCGATTTATACATTGAATACGTTGATTCATTTATGGTGACCGATATAAGAAAACAAAAAATACAATAGCGGGCTAAATATAATCGGTATGGTATGAAAATGTCATTTCGAACAAATTATTTGATTGTTATGGTTGCGATGTTTTGGTTTAACCAAGATGTCATGCTGTTCGATATTATATTAATTACTTTCATATGGAAAATGTACTACCAAAATTGAGTGTATGTAAAATTTTCTTGGCTAAGGAATAGTAATTATTTTTATTTTCCAATATAAGAAGCGTTTCTGCCATCCCGGCAAAATAAAAACATTGGCCGACGGAGTTCAGTTACAGTTCAGTTCAAATTACAGTAATTACTCAATGAAGACTAGTATTAAATACCTCTAGAATTGTTTAAATTATTGAAACTTCACATAGGAGAACTTTAAGAAAATGGGAATAATAAACAAATAATGAAATTGACTTTCTTACAAACTAAATACTCAGAGACGCTGTGAGACGTATTAAATGTTTAAGCAGATGTTTTAACGACAAAAATAAGGGATTTTTGAATCCTATGTCACTTGTCATCAGTGGCTCATAAATAGATACTTTGTAGCAAAGTTGATATAAAGTTATAATGTTTTAATTGCTTGGTTAATTAAAATTTAGTCTCGTTTAGTTTATAAGACAAATATTTAATTGGAATAATGATAAATAGCTTTATACAATTCTCAAAGGTATATTTTTAATACCTAATATTAATGTTTAACTCATGTTAGCAGGTAGACTGCTGTCATATTTGCCTGACCACAGTCATTTTAATCTTCGTTGATCTTTGTCAATTAAATTTGAATTTCATGCACCATTTCTCTTCGCAGATATTGTATGCGTGCTACCATTACTATGGAAACTATCGCTTGGAAAAGACGCTCCCAGTGACCGACCACTAACAACTTTGCGAAGTCTGAGAGGCCTCATATTTCACCGATCGCTGATTCTGATCGCAGAACAAAGCGTATTATTCACTGAAACATAATCTACATGACTTGATACATAAACTGAGCAACAAGATGTACTAAATAGAATGGGTTTCACATTATTTTATGTGCCCCCTTTACATAGATCTAATGTAGTAAGCCTATTCTTCAAGTAAAAATTACCAAAATTTTATGACAATATGGCTATGCAATGACTCCACTTGACAATGGTTCCTGTGTGACTAGTTTAGTTGTGATCAAAATAATGCCTGAACTAACAATGATGTGTCTTGATATACCTTTTCGCTCATCATAATGCTTAGATCCAGCTGTCAGTTAGTACTTTCTCTGTGTACATCTTCAAAAATGTTCCGGCAAATCGCTCTAGAAAAGATACACAAAAACAGGGGGAGATTATAGACATAGAGTAATAGAGTTATAACTCACTAGGGGTCTCTGGAAAAAAGTTTCGCTACATCCGATATCCAAATGGGGTTATAATCAGCCAATAAAGTAATCTGTTTGGTCTATTTAAATCTCCATTGTAGGCACCTGTAAGAAATACATTTTGATGTGAAAACATTCAACAAGCTCTTTGGTAAAGTTTACCAAGCAGATTCGGCAAGTGAGAGCCCTGAAGTCACCTACTGACTAACTCATAATTCAGTGTAATCAAAATTTACAATTAATTTCATTTTTCAAAAGTTTTGCTAAATAATCTTATATTTACCACACTACAACATAAAATCTTTTTGGTTCGTATAGGAAGATCTGGAATTGAAAGTATATGGTCAAGTTGTAATTTGTTTTGTTGCTCCCGTCAGTAAGGAATGAAATTATCTAAAGCACCCTCATGTTCATCCTCTTCACAACTTCCTAAAGGCGAATAAGATGGCGAAAAATGAACTTATGATGAGCGTTTTAAACTATTTTTCAAATATAATAAAAATTCCAAACTACCTTAGTTAAGTAGCCTTAAGACAATATTCTTATTCAGATAATTACATATATTTTTTTTAATGAAATGACCCCCCTCAAGTTAGTTACTAAATTTTTAAATGATGGTAATTATACAAATTTGTCCGTACTTGGCGTACTATAATTCCTCATAACATATATTGAACTTCAGTTGATCCTGCCTTAAAAGGTTTGCATTCAGTAGCAATTATTTCAGTAGTTGTTGAACTATCAAATAATAGTATATCGCTGTTTACATAGCAGGTTTCGCAAGGGTTTCGTTTCTAAAATTAAAAAATAAACACTTGAATGATTATTAATATGACTTACCCCAACTTACAATAACAAAACACGCTGCAACGATCATAAATTTCTTTCAGATTTAAATCAGTTATATTGGAATTTTTAACAGTTTCAACCATTTTTTAAAGACACCCGAATTTTTCTTCGAAGGAAAACAATTCTGTATTTCTTTACTATCCATGCATCCGGGTACACAACACTTTCTAGGTCAGAATGCAATTTACTTATTGTACTACCGGCTTACGCATACTGATGATCTACCAATTTAGTCTATAAACGTTCTAAACGTAGTTTATAAAAAGCTAAACGCACTTTTCCCTACATAAGGCACAACTTAAAATGGCACCCAAAACAAATAAACAACAAATGCACCATAGAAACGAAGTGAACCAATCAGGTCCCGTCACCGCCAGTTAAATGTAGTGACATCTAGAACTTGGACGTCCCGAAAAATTTCCACAGACTTTCTTTTAAAGTTTGAAACGCTATTTCTCTGTGATTATAAAAGGTCAATTGAAAAGTCCCCAGCCTATCAGAGTAAAACAAATTTTTTTGGAAAAATAAGTTTTTTTTTATTCAAGATAATTCCCTTCAAGGGTGATGCACTGATTATATCCACCCAGCAACTTTTCGATATCATTTTGGAAGTACGATTTGTCATTTGCTTCAAAATAGGCCTCAGTTTCGGCAAACACCTCTTCACTCGACGAAAATGTCTTCCCAGCGAGCATTCATTTGAGACCTGAGAACAGGAAATAGTCGCTGAGGGCCATATTTGGAGAAATATGGTGGATGAGGAAGCAATTCAAAGCCCAATTCATGAATTTTTGACACGGTGCATTGTCTTGGTGAAGCAGCACTTTCTTTTTCTTTAAATGCGGCCGTCTTTCGTCGATTTATTCCTTCAAACGGTCTTATAACGGTATATAATAGTGGCTGTTGATGGTCCTTACTTTTTCAAGGTATTCAATGAAAATTATTCCATGCGCACCCCAAAATACAGACGCCATAATCTTGCCAGTCGACTGTTGCGTTTTCCCACGCTTTGGAGCGCGTTCATCATGTGCAGTTCACTCGGATGACTATCGATTGGACTTCGGAGTGAAATGGTGAAGTCATGTTTTATTCATTGTCACATATCGACGCAAAAACTCGGATTTATTACATTTCATCATCTTCAAATACTGCTCAGAATCATCAACTCGTCGTTGTTTTTTTTCAAAAATGAGCTCGCGCGGCACCAACTTTGCACAGAGCTTTCTCATACCCAAATATTCGTGAATGATATGATGTACACGTTTAGTTGATATCATTAGAGTGTCTGCTATTTCATTCACTTTCAATTTACGATCATCATTTTGTGGATTTTTAAAATGTTTCCATCGGTAACAACCTCTTTTGGGCGTACACTGCGTTCACCGTCTTCGGTGCTCATTTCACCACGTCTAAACTTAGCATACCAATGCTTGATGGTTGATTTTACTGGAGAGATGTCCAGAAACGCAGAATCAGGCCAAGTTTTTTCTTCAAATATATTTTTCCCTTCAAAAATCAATATTTTATCAACACGTGAAAATCTTTTTTTTCCATTTTGTTCACAATAAAAAAAGTGGCTTCACTCAAAATGCACAAATATATAATTCACAAATTAGTGATCCGACAGCTTCCAAATGTATACACGCATCTTTTGAGGGTCAGGGCTAACTAAAAAACATATGGATTTAATTCTAGTAACGCTATCTATGTGTCAAGCCGGGGACTTTTCAATTGACCTGTTAGATAGGGCATATCATATACAGAGGGAGAAAGTCCATGGTATATATTTGTACGAGTACTTTGTGGTTAATTTTAATTAAAAAATTGTCCGAAAATAATTTTCAATTTTTTATGACCATCGCGGTCGAGAGACGAGATCCCCCTCGCTCGCAATAAAAATTAATAATAGGATGCGCTGAAATATGCCTTTCAGCCGTCCCCGCCTCGCCCCTCCTGGCCCGTCGTGACCGCATCGTCCGCCCCACCGCTCACGCAATTCCCCTCTCTCCTCCATCACCACCATTCAAACTATTTTTAATCTTCCGAAAAAGCGTTCGGGCTTATTCTTTCGACATTAATCATGACAGCGCCGAGGGGGATCGGAAAGGGAGTCGGGGCGAAATATAATTACCCCAATTACCGCATTCATCCCCTTTATTAGTCTTTTCTCAGTCGTAACTCCGTACCAGTCGGAAATCGGGACGCCAGCAGGCCGCTTCCCTCCCAGTCCCCCCGGCTGCCCCCCAACCATTCACGTGAAAACTGCAAATAAACGGGCCGCGGGTTAGTTTTTAACACGCGTTTTTGACGGAGGATTGAAATAGGAGGGAGGGTGCGACCGGTAGGTCCCGACGTCGGTCGAAACAAAAGGAGTTTTTGCTCGGGATTCCTTTGTTTCTATAATAGACAATTTCTTTCCGGAGTTTTAAAGATGTTTCTGTAATTTTTATTTTTATTTCTTATTCGTTTATTTATATTTAACAATGTTCTTTTTACGAGCTGCCGTTTAAATGGGCTCTGTCTATTCATGTCTAGTGTTTAACATGATTGTTCTTCGACTATGCCAAGAGCACGCGGTATCATTCAACCTGGGCACTAGCGTGAATGGGTTAAAGTTTTTATATTTTTCATACGTTCCAAAGATTCTAAAGTTTATATCGTTTAGTTGGGTCTTTATGAAATAACTCATTTTTTATGATAATTTACTCCCCTATTTCTCAAATGCCTGGCGTACCGGAAAGTAATTACTTTCCAACATATGCCACTAGGCTTAAGTATCCAATGATATGATGTACGTACAATGTATAAACCTATGTAATGTTATTCTACTAACACCAAGCTTCAGAGCTATATATATTATATTTTCCGAATGTAATACCGCCACAGATTTATATTTCTTTGAAAACGTGCATTCTGCGGCAAGAGTTATTGCATGAACAGTCAACCCAAACTCAAATCATTTGGTAGAAGTGTTAAATGTAGCCCAAAATAATATCAACGGCGGATCACGAGCAATGAGGATAATACAAAAGAAAATACAAAGAATACCACTGCCACATCAATTATATGACAGGCAAATAGAAAATTGAAATATCGTCTGTCAAATGTTGCTTCGAAGGTACGATCTAAAGTCATTTCTGCATTGAATAGTCACGGGTGAATAAATATGGATTTACTTTCAAAACTCTAATTATTACTATTTTCAAAAGTGGCCTAATATGTTACAAACTGTTGAAAACCGGGAAAACAATTAACAGCCATCGCGACTGACAACAAATGATAAATTTGAACAATACATTGGTAAAAAAAACGTCCAGAATATAAACGCCCGAAGAGCTAGTAAAATGATTATTCGTCACGATAAGGGGACGTCTGATAAAATAAAATCGGTTACGGAAACGTGTAAAACACTTAGATGGGTGATATTATCATATCCGTCATACTCTTCAGATTTTGCCCCATCAGACTATCAACTTTTGACATCAATGGAACACTTGCTTGCAAAGCAGCACTTTTTACTTCGACTAAGTTAGAAAATCATTCGGTGAATGGCTTTGCTCAAAGGTTAAACAGTTAAAGATCAGCAAGACACATAGAATCAAAAAGTCAATACATTGAATAAATAAATGTTTCCGTTTTATTTAAAATTATGTAGATATTACTTTCTGGACTAGACTTACTAACTGTCGGATACTAACATCTTTATTCGGCATTAAGCCAACCGATTGCCGAATAACTACCTTGAAACAATCCCGGAGGATATCCGGTCTTACCTAGTCTTATTACTGACGTAACTAGGATCAATTTCTTTGTGGAATTTTCCACTCTTGTCTTTTGAACAATCACAGTTACGAACATAAATGCATGATGATGCCCTAGGAGAATTTGAATCGACTATCGCAACAGTAGAAGTACCTGTGCCAAACAACCCGGCCTATCTGAAAATTTATCTGAATATATCTGATATTTTGAATCCAGTCGTTGTATCTTCTATATTTTTGTGAATGAATTCTGTTTTCGTTTAGCAATATTCATCAAAATTTAGCAATATTCAAATATCACACGAATTTAAAATTGGAATAACAAAATATATGAATTCGTGAAAACCTCTGAAATCAGGAAAACAATGGGGAGTAAAATAGGTTTTACTAATATTTTAATTTAAGTAACGGAAGTTGGGATATAAACTTGAACCAAATGGAACAAACGTGTACTATTATCTGACATTGTGAACAGATATAAATTAATTACTGATTGAATACAGATAGAATGCACCACACACTTTACCAGTAATACAGCTTCATACAAAAATGGTAATATTAAAAACGATATCAAATATTCACAGTCACAAGATCATGATCAGCTTTTAATAAGATTAATAGGAAACTACCATTGCTACACTTATTAAAACCGTTAAGACATTTTTATGAAGAAATAGTGTTAATGGCGGACCAAAAATATTTTCGAATTTTTTTTAAACCAACATAACTTTATACAATTTCACAAAATTTTGCTTCACGATTTAAAAAATAACGAAAATGTGTGCAATAAGTACTGTCAAAATTGTCATATTAGATATAATAAGTGTATAGTTATCTTTCTATCTTTCTATCTTTCTATCTTTCTATCTTTCTATCTTTCTATCTTTCTATCTTTCTATCTTTCTATCTTTCTATCTTTCTATCTTTCTATCTTTCTATCTTTCTATCTTTCTATCTTTCTATTATTCTAGCTTTTTTCATTCTATCTTTTTATCTTTCTATCTTTCTATCTTTCTATCTTTCTATCATTCTATCTTTCTATTGTTCTAGCTTTCTACCATTCTATCTTAGAATTGAATGCTAATTTACAAATATCATGACCACTGAAAATTTTTTTTTCAAAAAAAAGACTATTTTTCTACAAAATTATTTCAAAAAATTATCATCCTTAGACAAAGCTCCTACTATTTAATTCATTAAACCAAATTTTATGCGTTCATCTTTCGCTCTAAACAAATATATTTAACAATATTTAACAATTCTATTAATAACATATTTAAAAGTTATTTTCGCTAACAAAGGAACATAAGGTGAACTTTTAATATTTACATAGCCTTCAGTAATGAGCTGTAGACTTTCTATCAGAAGTTTATCCCAACACTAACAGTAGTGGTTGTGCAATGGAATCACTAAATGAATAAAAAGCAAGATACCCTGCCAGTAGAGCAAGCCGTAACAGGGTGAAGACAAAATAATAAATAAAATTCCTGTTCACCAAACTCCAACAACTATAGTGAATGTAGAATAATTTCCTCTGCTACCTGTACCAGCATATCCAGTAAATCCTATGAAAAAGAAAAAGCTGCAATCCCGCCTTGTTCATTTCATATTATCATTGAAACTCGTTCTTACTCGAATTGGTTTACATAAAGATAAATACACCTATACTTCAATATTAACTTGATATAACAAAAACCTAGTACATTAAAGAGAATATCAAACACTTATATTAAGTGATAATGAAGGTTTTATTATTCTAACAAAAAAAATGTGTGGCGAACGCTATAAGAAACGACATTGAATTCTTGCCGTGTCTTGATGTTCTACTTATTGGGGGGGTTGGTAAAATATGTCATACGTCGCCGTTTAATTTCGTGAGTTATTTATAGCGATACGTAAATATCTTAATGAATAAGAGCCAACGAAAGAACAGCAACGCTGCAAAAACTTCCATTATTCATATCCAACGCCGTCTATAAACATTGTGCCGACTGTTAAACGTGTGGCGTGACTCAGGAGTCGGAGATTTCTTTTGTTAGATTTTTTGATAGGCGGGACGTTTTGTCAGACAGGTTTTTTTATTAGGGAGCAAGGCTGCCGACTCCCGCCGCCACAATGGAAACGTGTATGTGTGTGTGTGTGTCGAAATAATTTTATTATAGCCCGTTTTTCGGCTAGGTCCCGATATTTTACCTTTTGTTGCTTTATACAAATGGGGGCCATAGCGAAATGACATCGGTCCGCTAATAATGTCTCGTATGTACATACAGACAGCGACAAAGGGGAAATGTTTATTGTCATCACACCGACCGCAACATGTATGAAACTGAAATTAATGCTATTTCATGCCCTGAATTGCGAGCTAATTAAAGGGAATTTAATCATCAAGAAGCTTTATATGCGTAAAACATCAATTGAATAGACCTTAACCAATAAATAGTTTTTGTTGTTTTATCGATAGTACCCAGAAAAACGATTATTAGAAGGGTTGTTTTTATTCCATGCAATAACAATTAAAATTACTTTATTTTAGTTTAGTAAGTTTGCGGCTGCTGTGAAGCATCACAGTTGCTGCCAATGTGAACTGCCACCAAATGCGCACTGTAGTAGCTCACTTTTTCAGTGCATTGGTTTCAACAACCATTGGAAGCTAGAGTCACTAGAATTTGAGAAAACATTCCATACAAGAAAACCATGGAGATTTGGAGTTGAAATAGTATCATTTAGAAGATCAACAAAGGTAATTTGGCATACGAAGATATAGGCGATACCAAAAAATAATTTTACAATTTTAAGCTATTCAGACTGCATAACAACCACATCCATCCGTGTGGGCGTTTTTTTAGGGAGGTACAAGAGAGGTCTTTAGGAGGTCATGAAACAATAATGAGTTTAGTATAAAGAGTAATAAATGTTAAAGAGTCCTCGCTTTACCATGGCATATCTGAACTTTAGGAAATTCGTTTACCCTTCTAAAGCAACCTGGAAGAATAAACTCCGAGAACTACCTTCAATAACCAGACGCTGTGATGCACCCAAATCCTCTAGTGTCTGATTTTTACTCCTTAGCTTCATCGGCTATAAACTATGAGATATACTATTGTATATTCTGGAGCCTATTTGCGCCATCATCTCACAATGTCCCATTTCTTTCTCATAAATTTAACATACCATATGAAATTTCTGAATTATTAATTCCTGATATCGTTTGGTAGAATCCGACCTTAGTAACAGGAAGAAGAGAAGTTGTAACATAGCCAGAATGGAAAGACTACACACTACGAACTACGAAATCGTGAAAACATAAAACATTTAATAAATTTAATACTAATTATACTTCCCATATTTTTAACTTAAGGTATTTTATCTAGTTTTTTGTCTAATTGAAAACTTCGACTCAGTACACTCTAAAAACCGAACATAATTTTACAGAACAAGACTACATGTATTGTTGATATTGTAAGTACTTTTAATATATTCCAATATCAATACTGATTACATACAAAATCCTCAAAATCACTTTAAATCAATTTTGAATGCCATATAGCAGATGAAAGAAGAAAGACGGTAGTTACCATTTAATTTTATTTTACTAAATATTTTATTTTATTAAATAATACAATTTAAAATACTAAATTTAATTTCCCTAAACAAACTTGTTAAATAAAATTTAGTAAAAACATAAAAATTTTGTATAGAAACAGTTTACATAAATATATCATAATAGTATAATAGAACCCTTCTTTTAAAGTAAGAGAATTAATAATCATATTTTTAAAACGTAATACAATATCACACTATTGAAATGTTGATTGACTTTGCTATACAAATATTCATATAGTATAGTTAAATTTACTTTCATATTATTGAAATTGTCTCACATGGACAAATTTTTGGGTTTACAATCTGGCGAATAGTTTACAACTATCACCTATTTATTGGTAACAAGGTGAATATTGGATTAGCTTTCTAGAAAAACACAGTTTACATTTTTATGTATATTTTATACATACCGCATAAAAACATTACAATCACAGATCACTCATGCTTAATCTATATAATTTGGGATCCTTTAAACGATAAAAGCACTATCTTTACTTCTGAACTCCAGATTATGGTGCCCAAAGCAAAAACGCACAATAGAAATGAA
Source organism: Rhynchophorus ferrugineus (assembly GCF_030347505.1). Classification (NCBI taxonomy): domain Eukaryota; kingdom Metazoa; phylum Arthropoda; class Insecta; order Coleoptera; family Curculionidae; genus Rhynchophorus; species Rhynchophorus ferrugineus. Next base: position 16,912,400 of record NW_027472585.1, on the reverse strand, counting down.
ATGAACCGATCAAATGCCTGCTCGGCTCTTAGCATAGCGATTCAAAAAAATAATAGTACAAAGTAATGACAATATAGATATTGAACGTCCCAAAACATTTCTCTAAAAGTATCTATAATGTTAAATCTTGAGTTTCTCTGTGATCACATTTGTTTGTTGTCGAGGGAGACAACGTCTGTCGCACCTTCCAGTGATATATATATATATATATATATATATATATATATATATATATATATATATATATATATATATATATATATATATATATGTGAGAATTGATAATGGGCAGGTAGTATTTGTAACAAAACTAACTAAATGATTCATAGTTTATTCGAGTAAGTTATGTTAATACAATATGATATATAAATTAATATTATGGTAGTACTTAATCCTAAAAGAGTTGACCCCAATCAGAAGCTTCGCGACTCTATCGCTACTGTCCTGATCGAACTGCTGCACCGTGTTTAATTGTAGAAAATCCACCTTCGTGACCATTTGACGTTCTAGGAATATCCAACCTCTATTTTAAAGGGCCATAAAGGTAGGTATAAGAGATCCGATACAAATTATTATTCGATTTGGTCTTGATAACAAGTATATGCTCATATATACGATTTGATTGAATGTCAAGACCTTAACAACTATAATCCATTCGAAACAGAAGTTTTAGAACATTTTGACTTTGACTATGACAAAATTCTAATCTAAATTAAATAATGAAACAAAACTGTTATCTAATATAATTTATTTTGACATTATAGTACATTTAATACCTATATTAAAAGAAGAACTTAAAATTATAATTAATTCACGATAACTTATAGGATAAAGTTGTTTTATTATATCTACATAGAATTTTTTTCCACACTAGTATAAATAGAGTTCTGGGCGTGTTTTTTATATAGTGGTATCCCCCGAAGGCCTAATCCACTTGATTCACAATTATATAACTGAGTAATGTATTTTACTTTCACTAGAGAGCATACTTACCTTTTGCGCTTAGTTCTTGTTTCCTTCGAGGCAATGTTTCCTTGTAAAGTCATTTTGATAGGGTTTTTCTCCTTAGTTTGTTTCTTTACTACTTGCATATATTTTTTCTTGATAAAACTAGATTTAATCACTGCATTCTCCTTAATACTTTTGCCATATCTGCAAAACAATTAGTATTAGATCACACCTGATACATTTTAAACCAACGTTCATGTATATTCTGCATAATAACACACATACACATAAAGCTTTCACACTCTATAAATTGTTTCCTCTTTCGTTACCCTGTCTTAATAATTGTTATTAATAAATCATAAATTGTATTGAATCATAAACCATCATTCAGAAAGTTTTATTCAATCACTGCTTGTTTCCAATCTATCAAAAACTTGCTCACGATTCCACCATTTCTTCATTTCTTCTTCGATGTGTCTGATTGAGCTCATGCAAACCGAATATGTTATTATCGACAATGCTTCTTTCCATAAATCCAGGCAGTTCTGGATTGAATATCCTTCTCGACCTGAATGTCTATAGTAATAATTCTTTGCTACCATTAACCCCATATCAACTCAATAGGATTATATATTATTGGATAGGAAGGAAAACATAATACTCTGGCCATAACATTCAGCAATCTGATCTATCATGTATCTTTATCAGGCTTATTTCTAAAAAAGTAACTTACATAAAATACAATTAAATAGTTCATTTAGATTTATCGAGTAACAATTTGAAATAGTACATTCTTCAACATATTTTCTTAAAAACTTATTTTATGTATTTTAAGCCATTCCTTAAATGAATCCTTTATTGATGCACTTGTTGAGATCTTATCCACCAATGTACTATGATATGGTGCATTGTCTTTAACAATAACTTATAGTTCGTCCAAATACTTTAAAAGCTGATTTTCAAACTACTGCCGAAACAACTTATGGTTCATTTGGCCAAAATAGTCACTCTTTGACTTAGACAAAAACACTAATTCTGCACCAGAAATAAAACCATTCCTGTGTCCAGCATGTAGAACTATATGTCTGTAATGAATTATTAATAAATGTTATGTCTAACAAAACATAATCGATATTCCAACGTTTACCTTTCTCCATCAACTTTTGTTGTCTTTACACTCTATTAATTTTCTTCTGGCCATGAGTGACCCAATGCACATTCTAAAATATCCATGTCTCGTATAATCAAATTAATATAATAATTATTCCTGAATTTTGTTATATATTTTTAAAAATTGTATTATTTTAAAAGAAAAGTTCCATTAAACCCCCTAAAATGTTCTACATCCCTTCATATACATACATATCCTTGCATACCATGCATATCTTTCAGCTTTTTATGGATACGCTCTGAAATAATTGCACTAAATTATGTTTCGATTGAGAAAACTACCTACATTACATTTCGTATATTTGTTCTGTGGTACAGAGAATATCAAGCTGATCTTCATAAAGATGCGGTTTTTTTTTGGTGAATTTATGGTTATATTTCTTTTTATTTTTTGAGATATTTTAGTGACCGTACCTGTACTAGTATTCAGTGCAGCTGCAAAATGCGTCAAATGCGTTAAAACAACGTCTGCCGGTTTATAACCCGTAAATATAATATTTTGAAGAAAGTGGCAGATATTTGACAAACGAATGATTTTTTCAGGCTCATTCGGTTACATGTTCGACCTTGTCAAACAGCATTCTCTTTTTAAATAGAATAAAATGAGAAGGAAAATATTATCTGCCGGCTTGCTGGCGGAGTGGTAAAGGCGATAGGACAGTCCTCCTACTGTTGCGATAGCCGCGGGTTCGAATCCTGCTGGAGCATAGTCGTAAATTTATGTTTTTGATTGTATAAAATTTGTGAATGTTCTAGGCAAGAGTGTAAAATCCGACATCTGTCGATCGACGATGTCTTGCGGGATGATTTCTAAAGTTGGTGACTCGCCAACTGAGGACCGTGGTCGGAGCCCACGTAAACTGTAGGTCCAGTCCAGATAAACCCATAGTTGGTAAAAGGAGACTTTAAAATATATATATAAAAAAATAAAAAAATATTATCTGAATGTAAAACGAATTTACAACTTTCGACAGCCACATATTGATAACGTCACTACTGTTTTGAATAGACTATATTTTTTGATATTTTATATCCCTAAATTGTCCTTATTTTCAGACGAATGCTCAGCGAATAATCGACCATTCTAACCGCATGATTTAGAGGCAGTTGAAAAGTACAAAAAGTAGGAGGCGATTAAAATTACGTTTTCCGTACGCGCAGAGCGTTTCTATTATTCCGAGAACTACTTTACACATGTAGGTACAGTGTATTAATAACACGACGCGACAAAAGTTTCTCGTTTAATTTGAAACAGTGCCCGAAACTAGCCCGAAACACTAGATTTCTCGCGCCGGCCACCGACAATTTATAATGCTAATAATTCGGCCTCCTTAAATCAAACGACATCGCAAATTCGGCCCAACAGCTGGTCGGGAACGCCATTTTTCCGCAATTTATCGAGTGTCACCGGCCATGTTCGGTTTAATTATTTGTCACATTAATTTCGACCGATATTAATTAGCGATTCGGGGCGTTCGTTCCGCTTTTTTTTTCTCCTACGTGGAGGCGGTGCCGCCGACTGCTACGACGACGACGACTTCAATTAAGGAAAGCTTATTAAGAAATTAATTAAGGAAAAAAGATGTTGATGGAGCGATTCGGTAAACTGGATCAAAGCGGAGAAAAAACAGGGTGAGGAGGTGGGACGACCTGAGGCTATGGGGGGTAGCCGTCAGTGCGATGTGGGCGACGGAATATTTCAAGTTGATGGCTTTTGCTGTTGCCGTTTAGTTGACCGAAACCATCAATTTTCATCGCCGAAACTTTCGTGCAGATGCGGTTGAAGTAACACTCCGTATAAATAGCTTCTAATTGTATAGCATTTGTTGTAGTTGTAATATTCCGTTCCTAGATTGGAGAAGATCGAAAATGTTGTCCCATTATTATCGCTGTGAAATTATTCAATACAATCCTCAAGAATATTTGTATTTTTAATAAATGTTATTGAAACTGATCCAAAGTTTTTGGATTAATACTTATTCATAATTCATCATTCAACAACAAAATTCTAATATGAATCTAATAATGAAATGAAATATTAAAATTGTCAAATATAATTTAATATAGTGAAGAATTTAAACTACAATACATTATATGGTCACATTTTACATTAAACTCTTTTTAACACCATCTATAAGGTAGAATTCTAGGCGCTTTTATTATCTGCTGATATTATTTCATCTTCCCTAAATAAAAAAATCCTAATCCACCTAATTAGCAATGGTGCATCCAAGTAATATAGTTTACTTTTATTAGAGAGCATATTTACCTTTGTACGTATTCTTCATTATAATGTTTCCTATCAAGTCATTTAGATATTACGGTATTTCTTCTGTTACTACTTATGCAAATTTTTCTTGATAAAAATGCATTTAATCACTGTATTCTCCCTAAAGAATTTGCCATTTTGCCAAAACAGTTATTACTTCTAATCTCTTCATATATTCCAATCAAATTCCCATGTATAATCTGGACAATTACACCAATATTTATGTATACAAATCCTTAACACTCTATATTAATTATTTAATCGCCCATATTTGCTTCCACTCTTCTGTCTTGTTCATATTCGATCATAATCCTACATCCGCAAAACTTTCATTCAATATCATTATCACTTTCTGAGTCGATTCCACTATTTGTTTATTCCTTCTTCAGTGTGTCTGATGGGTTTCATCCGAACCGAAGGTGTTATTGTAGAAAATTATTTTTCTACAAACCCAGATAGTTTTTGCTAGTATATTCTTCTCGATATTCTGCATATCCATTGTAGTAACGTTTTTTGCATATATAAATTCGATTGGCCTATCCTATGATGATATCTTCCTGTCATCTGATCGACAGTGAACCTTTTGTCCGAGCTAATTATAAAAAAAATAAAATTACATAAAACGCTAACATTTAATTCATATTTACAGAGTAACATTTTGAAATAGTTTTCTCTTTACCATGGTCTCTTCAAAACTTAATTTGTGTTTTGCAAGCCAATTCCCTAATTGCAGTCTTTGTCGATCCATTTGTTAAGGTTTTCTCGAGGTGTGTCCTATAGTATGGTGCAATGTTTATGACTATAACTAATATTAGTATATTAGAGCAAATATCTATTATAGTTCTTGCTGCGCCAGGAATAAAACTATTCTTGTTTTAAGCGTGGTGAACAATATATCTGCGCTTAATTATTAAATAATATTATGACTAATAAAACCTAGTTATACTATTCTAACTTTTACGTTTTCCATAAACTTTTGTTGTCTAATAACGTTATTTTTATTATAGTCTTTCCATCAATGGCCTAGTGTTCCATTTTGAAATATCTCATCTAAATACGCTATTTGAAATCCTTGATTGCCTTCCTCGATTTTATTATATGGTCTCAAAAATTATGTTCCTTAATAGCAATGTCTGGAAATTTCATTAAACCCCTGTGTAAGTTATCACCATTTAAGTACATGTTTCCTAACAGAGTATGAAGGGAAGTCTTACATCCCTCAAAAAGTTGCATTTCTCTTGGTTTTCTATTTATAGTCTCCAGATAAACAGTTTTGGCTATAGATTTTTTGAGCTCATTCAACAGCGTGAGTGACAGAATTCGAGAGCTAAACAATGGATTGATAAATATTATCATAAACATTACACAAGAATTTAAAAGCGATGGTACAAAACCAAATGAAGCTGAATTGAACACTTGTATTAAAGAAAACTCCAGACTGGAGTAATGTTATGGTTAAGTAAAACAGAGCTTCTCAATAAATATTAAATAATATATAATCGCATGCTGAAACGACGCTAAGAATGGATATCTGAAAAAATTCAAAACCTGGCATATTATCTGATACTAACACTTTGATTATCAGTTATTGATTCATCAGTAAACTCAGGAGAATCATCCTTATCAACACCGAAGCGGATACCCGTAAAGTAAACAAAGATAGTAACAAAACTTGAATGATATTTCTGAAGACATATGCCAATATCAATTAATCAAATTAAATAACTTATTGGTGCAAAAAGAGCAGCAATTTCGAGTAAGAGACGCAAAAGAACAGGACAATGTTGACCACATGTTGCAAGTGTTCTGAGAGAGAACTATTGGGACTTAAATGGAACTTAAATTAGCACCTGTCCAGATCAATGTAGCATATCTTGGCTTAACACTGAATGATTTAGATTTGATTATTTTTACTTGATGTCACCATTGACCATAAAAATGCGGAAAATTTATGTATATATATATATATATATATATATATATATATATATATATATTGTACAAAACTTTGCAGAATCATTCAAAAAGCACGTGTAAAAAGCTACTAGAGCAATTTTTGGGTAACATGTAGTGTAATTAAATCATATTGTAGGTATCAAAGAGGTTCCTAAGTCAAACATTTTTTAATTTTTCTGCATCGCTAGTTAAAAATAAATACTTATGGCCCAAACTGAAGAAACAAACAAACCATCTTCGAAGAGTGTAACAAATTACAAGGAGGCGCATAGTTATATATAAAAACAAAACATAACCTCTAGATATTTATAATAAAATCAATTTATCTACAGAGGACAGAGAAGAAAATATAGAAGAAAGTGAGGAAATATTATGGTTCAACATTAAAATCCCTAAATTACCCTTTTGAATTATATTGCCTCTTATCTAATATCTGTAAGGCTTGAAATATTGCCGCTCCTATAACAGACTATTGGTTGAGAAGTTGACTCTTAAGGAGCACCGAATATCCACTGACAGTGAGGAAGAGTAAGAGGAACAGATGATTCACTCATTATAAAGGAGAATAGAAACAAGGGATAAAACTAGTAATTTATATTAAAGAATTAAAATACTAGAGAAACCATAGATCAACGTATATTAAAATATAGATAAAACATGGAACGTGACGAAACTTCTTAAAAAGGATAGAAAAAAGCAAAACATTTCCTGATAAAATAAAAGTAACCGTTTGTCAGAAACGAGACTACAAAACTAATAAAACTTTTCACGGAAAACTATAATGTTAGACCAGGACGAGATTTTACTTTTCCGTATATGAATTTCAATTATCGGCTTATGTTTACCAGAAATCCTCCAAGGATACCGCTAAAAACTAATCTAAGTTTGTGAGCTTCGTAGGGGACCCATCTCGCAAATTTATTCTCTAAAAGGTAATGCATTTTTCTTGTTTTCCTTCCCGATATCGTTTCGTCAACAGACTGTAACAATTACCACTAACAACTTTCGACATTCGACATCGACATAATCGGCAACATCGATTATTTACTAATAGTAAATTACGCGAAAAAATAAATATAGTAAATGTGAGATTAGTACAAAACGCATTCACCATTTTCAATATCTTCGCCAATAACTTTAATAAGATGTATTGTTATAAATTTGAAGCATATTTTAGTTCTTAGTTACTGTATATCAACAGATGTATTTACTTAATAGTTTTATTTACTCTATATTACTTTGGAAGAAGTCGCATTCGACATTTTCGCCAGTAGCCTTATTTATATCTATTATTATTAAAGAAAAATATACCATAATCCTTAATGATACTAATTAATAATAACATATTTTGCTTAGGTAATCTTTTAAAATATCAAATTAAATAAAAAAATCAATCTCCATTTATATACATACTCTTTTTTAACAACCATATTAAGATCCATTATTACAAATCTAAAATATATTATAAACTTTAATAATATTAATTCAACTATTGGTCCTATAGTTTAGTTTTAAAGCGTTTTCTTAACCTGAAGCTTTATTTTTTATAAATCGACACAATGTATTTTATGTAAAGTATTGTTCATCGATAGCCACTACTTTTTTTCATTATCCTGGCTTTTTACGGATTATATCTGGAAATAATGATGCATGTTTTGAAGGGATCCACGAATCAATCATTTTTTTGGTACCTTAATTGGAAGGGAGGCACTTCTTGGACAGATCACTACAGGACAGGACAGTCTGATATGTCAGGATAAGTAGTAATCAGAAGTAGCAAGATGTGAAGAATACGGCGGATTGGTTAACACTTCCCATTTTTATACTTTTTGTATTTTACTTCATGCCTTCAAATCCTTGACTTCAAATTTGCTAACTGTCCAGAACGATATTTGTCTTCGAGAATCACCATTTTTAAGATGTCGAAATTAATATTTACCTGTTTAATTCGATGGAGCGTGGTTTAATTTTTCCTTAAAATTGAAGTAAAAAGTAAGACTTCTCACAAATTTTATTTACTCGATACATTAACGCTCTGAAAAAATGATTTGTTCATACTTCGGCGAAATAACACACAGTGAAAAGTAAAGCCCATGATCCATTAACACCATATGTAGTAAATGCTTTAAAATTCATTGATAGTCTGTTATATACAAGAATAAAATGAAAAAACAACCAACAAAACTCACTAATTTTTCTCACATCTCCAATATCCTAGTTAAGATCTATTATTATAAATCTAAAATATACTGTAATTCTTAGTTATATTAGGTTAACTGAATATAACTATAAACAACGGTAAAAAATAATCACCTCATTTAGGTAATATTTTAAATCAAATTTGCCAGTTTAGCCACCATTTTTTTACATCTTCTCCAATAACCAAATTAGCATTACCAAATTACGACACGATTTAGTAGTATAAGTCGTGTATATAGGAAAACGAAATAAAAAATAAACAGTTTATTTAGGTAATATTTTCAATTTCAATTTTCAATTCAATTCAAATTTCAAATTAATTTAACCAAATTATGATCCATTTATACATTTAAAACACATTTTAATTTTTAGTAGCATAAGTCAAGTATACACGAAAATCAAATAAAAAACTAAAGAAATAAACGGTTTATTTATGTGATATATCAAATTAAATTTGAGTTTAGTAGAAAGCGCATTCGCCATTTGTTGGAACAATTTTTTATCCGAATTTCCGCGACGGTTCGATGTTTTCGAGCTCGCGGCGCATTAAACAAAGCGCTATTTAGAAATTCTAATTAATTCTAATTTAGTTAATACGCTTCGGTTTGCGTCGTCCTTTTGGCAAATCGCCTTACCATCCTGCACCAGACGTCGGTGATTTATACAGACGGTCCGATACAAATAATGCAGTTAATTGTTCAGAACAAGTACAAATCTTTTTACCATATTTTATTTTAATCCACCGCATTTAGCCGCCTCTCTGTACCGAATAGTTTCAATTGTTTGGGAATGTTGTCTGGTATAAGTGTTAACAGCTGAAATATCAGTTGAATTAGCTACTGGAGAACAAGAATATTGCTTAAAGTGTTAAGCATTATTTTATTTTATTTACATTCCCCTGAGTATAAATATAATTCGTAATAGATATAAAGATAGTTATTGGAATGTTTAAAGTAAATAGCATAAAAAATGATTCAAAGTTAATTTTCTTGTTACATATTTATGTAAGAACTTTTTAGCTTTGCACAGCTAGCTGCCTCATGTATTATAAATAATTTGTAATAAAAAAAAGGATTGGTAAAGAAGTATTGCATTCCTCCCTCGAATTATTTTAATTGCTCTATTCTACCATGTTAGAGAAGCGAATCCTTGCATGTGTGGTTTGATTTGTTATTCCAGCCGTCTATACTATTTTCTTCCCCAGTATTACAATTAAAACTAAATTTCGTCACTTTTCAACATTTATATGACCAGTTACTTCTGCATGGCTCTGCGACTTAGACTCTATTACAGTATAATATATGTAAGCTTGAAATTCTTCAAATTCGATGCTTCAGGTAAATTTTAAATGTTTTTCTCCGATATCATATTAGAAATTAAGTCGTTCGTTTAAGATACGACAATTAGAGCACAGTTGAGGAATAAATTTAAAAACGCAGATTGCTTGATAACGGTTTGGACATATCTGTCGAATGAAAGGTGAATGAATTCCTTATAAACATTTGTGGCGGAATATGGCTCAAGATCATCGAAAACTATGTGAAGGAAAGGGGACTGTCATCCACCTGTGGCTGACCTTAGTCAAGCATCTCAAGATTGATTATGATGAGATTATGATGAGATATTACCGCTTCTCATACATAATGTATGATGGAGCTTTTCTTAGCTCAGAAATATACCCGAGAACTATTTCTTATATATAGTGAAGATCGACTAAATCGCGCACAAATTCTTAGTTCATTATAAAACTAATAAAGGAACACAGTTGTAAGGAGGCGGATAGAACTAATATTTAAGTTCATTTACAAAAATAATTTAATTAATATGAGATACAATTTCTTCATTAATCCTCGAGTGATATGGCTCTGCAATACAAATTAACATATGTTTGAAAGCTCAACGTTATTAGCGATTATAACACTATTATTAGTGAATATCGAAACATTAAAGACATTTATAGTATCAAGTCTTATTAAACGCCTTTCAGATAATTGTAGCCACTATTATGTTGAAAAGCAATGGAAGCACATAGGAAAACATATTTAGCTTCCAGAGGTGGCTGAAGTGAGGGTGAGTGTTTATAGTGGAGAGCTGATTGGATATCGATAAAACAACAGTATAATCTTTAGAACATCCGATGCGTTCTTAAATTGACAAAAAAGTGCAATAATATTATCCACAAAACCAATTCGATCTAAGTACTGCCTGTTCTCCTCAGCTTCTTACTATTATATACCATAAACAGTTATTATATCAAATATTTTCACCAGAATTATCGTATTTTAATGAAACGGCTATGGCTGGCCACATATCTCGAAAAAAATGTCGTTGTCTTGTTGTGATGCGACAATATTATTAGTTGTGTATAATATATTTTTTTCATAGTTTTAATCTGTAAACAGTAGAGATCAATTTAGGCGTAAAAAATATATATTGTGATAAATTGAAAAGGAAATCTATATAAAACAAAAGCTATAGTCCGTTCAATAAAACAGCCAATGCACGTCATAGATAACGCCAAATACACTGCCAGATGCAATTTGTTGAAATATAATAATCCTTTTGAAGCGCATTTTTCCTGCACATTTCACCCTAATTAAATAGAAACTGAATGCTGTCCGATTAGTCGGAACATATAACCGAATAATTCTAAAAAAATTTAATTTGTTTTGGTACTGGTCGGCACTTTTGTCAAATGTCTATGTACATTTTTAAAACATTAGTGATAATTAGAAGTTACTAAGAATAAAAGGCTCTAAAAATATTCTAAATGGATGCTGCAAAATTGCGAAGTGCTTTGATGACGTGAATTGGCTGTTTCATTGGATAAACTATAAAAGAGATCTTACAAGTTGCTAGAGAAATTCTGATATTGTCAACAGTATATTGTATTCAAGTATATATTGTAGTCACGTATTTTCGATGGTTACAACGAATTTAAACTCTTACTACCATAAATAAATTCCACAGCAAATGTTTAAAGTTTTAAGAAGTGGATACCCACGTTTTTCATTAATTAGTTAAACATAATCTACTGAGGGATGAGCATCAAGAAAAAAAAACCCTGTAACCACCTAATCGATCTCTATTTTTTCCAACCACAAACGTGGAGAAGAAGCCATCACGATTACACCAACATTATGAAGTAAATGACTCTCTATTATCCTAACTATCTACAACATTACCACCAAAACGAAAACGGTTCAACCAACAAGGTGGTGAAGCGACCGGACATCAACTTGGTCAAGTAAAAAACACTGGCTCAAGACCATCAAATAAATATAATACCCAAATTAGCGTTAGCATAAAGATAGTAATAGAATAACCAGACAGCTGAAACCATCAGGCAGAGTCTTTTTTCCAGGAACCAAAATACTCCGTGGGTTCAATAGACTTCCATCTAAAATCACAGGTCGTATGCTTAGCCCTCCAAAAGTAAGTCAAAATCTCTTTATATTCAGCAACTCTACAGTGTTTTATGTACACATTCTAGATAATCAAAATCATTTTTTTAACTAATTAAAGACCTGGCAGCCTCTTGAACTATTTAAGGTCCTTATTACATATTTTGTGGTATATATAATTTAACAATATCAATAAATTAAGTGTCGATACATAAAGGAGTCAAAACTCTATTACAACTATTATTACCTGGAATAGTGGTTGGATATGAATACATGGAAATAGTATTTTATAATGTAGTAAGCCAAGTGTTAGTATTTGATTGATAAGGGTGATAAAATTTAGCGCACTTAGTTTATCTTAGTGAAGTTTAATTTATATTAATAGTTTAAACCTCCCCGTCTAAGCCACAGTCTGTAAGGAAGGTGATCAAGTTTTCCAGATTGCCTATATCAAGGATGCCCTAGATTGTCTTCAATACCATATTTTTGTCTTAGTTGTGAGTATTTCCTGGATGTCAGTATATGAAAGACTATGATTATTGAGTGCATATTGGGGAAAGTTTGTGTTGATTATATGGAATAATAGGGTCTACTATCTTCATCCGAGACAGTATCAATATCATTAGATTAATATATTAATAATAATATTAAGTTCATCAACAATTTCCTTTTTATTATTTTAATAGATAATATTAAACTTACTTTATTTTTGCGCACCTGTTTATGTGTTCCTCTATTACGCTTCAACAGACCAGATGTTTATTAGTTTTAAATTGTAATAGTGGTCGTTGATTTTCATTTTAATTTTCAATACAAGACTGTTAAATCACATTTTATTCAAAGTAATTTTTTACTCATTCAACTTTAGTATCAGAAAATTGTGGAATCTTTTTATGATTAAAAAGGTTGAAACTATTTTTATTTGCTCTAAATATAATTTTCATTCGATAGTAAAATAAAGACGTGTTATATATTAAGTTATCCGAAATGGAGTAGTGTCACCTTTCTGGGACCCCAAAGCTGTTTACCCTAAAAGCATCCAACGTAGAAAAAAAAGAAGAAGAACCTTTTGCCCTCTTTTAGTGCGTTATTTATTGAGCCTAAGCCTTTTATTGTGGACGGTGGTGTCGGCCTCTTTTAACCCTCATTTCATCGACGAGATCACGAAAATTTAAATCGCTTTAAGGAGAAATAGCGAGCGTGGCTGTTCCAGATTTATGGCGCCTTATCCATTTTAGGATAGGCCGGTAAAGATGAGCCCTATTTCACCGACTGGCAACTATTGACGGCCTTCGCGGTCTATAGTCGATACGCTACAAATGGTCGATGCCGGTATCCAAGCTGAAATGGATGTGCTCTTGTGCCCAATTTGTTAACAGCGAAGGAATGTAGCTTGGAATTTACACAAGCAACAGTTGTATGACTACAATAGAGATTTAGTAAGGCTACATTATTATATACCACGAAAATAATTTGTACTACATTATACAACAGATTTTGTTGGAATATACTTTAAAATGCAACATAATAGGATTTATTTCAGTTATCACCAACAATTCGAATAAACACAGGCTCCTCATAATTTTTATTAAATTTTTGTTATAGTGATGACATGATAATAGGTAAAATTAAAAGGAAATCAGATCTATCAAATATGGTGGATTGATCCACCCTTTGGTTTAGGCTTAGTTAGTTCAAGAAAAACTTTTTTCTTTGTAAATAAAATCACTTTTCACGCAATTTGTTATCTAGGTGCTTTAGAGCTCAATAATTTAATGTTGCAGTAATAATTGAGTGTATTGTTTTAAGAGGTTGTTTTAAGTGATTAGTTTTTACAACTTCGGAGTTAAAAATGCCAGTGCAGCAAATTCAGATTCAAGATGATCATAAGGAACTCAAATATTATCCGTAGTCACGAAACGAAACTCACAATTCATGTAATACCTTTTATTGCATTACTATGTCACATACATACAGGTTTATAACAACAAAATATACAAAATACTGCTTAATATTCTATAAAATATCTCTTAATTTATAGCTCTTTCTCTCTCTCCCTCTCTCTCCCTCCAACTCTATTTTTACTCTCAGTATTACTTCCTATTACGGTTCAACCAATAGCTTCTTCTTTCCATTCTACCAATAGCTTCACACATAGATATACTTGTACTCTTGTAGCTTGTATCCTTAGTAACTTTGAAACTATTAGAAACTACTAGCCTTCTACTAACTGTGCCAAAAACCATTTTAAAAGGACGTCCCCAATTCATTCGTTTCGCTTCAGACCAAATAATTTCTTCATCGATCATATACATAGAAGAGTGCTTTGAAAGAGTGCTAGGAAATAATAAAACAATCTCAAAAATTATACCTGTTTTATAGTTATTCTGAAAGACGCTTCAGAGAAGAACAAGCAATCTAGTCTGAAGAAGTTTTATAGAGTTTTTAGGTCATTGGAATATAATTTCTATCTGATAATAATTTCTGAGAATATAATTTAACTGCGAATAAAATTGAGAATCAGACGGAACGAATTAAAGGTTATAAACAATATCAAAGATTGCATACAACCTAATAAAACACATGTAGTTCACTGGAGCTACCATACACAAAAAAGGAGATAACTTAAATATCAAAAATAAGAAAATATACATGCTGTAGTAATACTCTCTACTGTAGTTTCTCTATCTTTATATATAATGTCTTGATAGGTATACCGATGTTTATACCTTATTAAGGAAATTGTGAAAATTACTATACACAGCTCTATGTCTGTACCAGCACAAATAATGTGTAAATGCGCCACTTCTCCTAAATTAACATTTTAAAGAGTAGTATTGTGTTCGTTAAGCGTATGGAACCAGATATCTTCATCCATATATCATCTACATCATTTCTGATAAATAGTGACTTCTTAAACAGCATATAATATATCTCCTTAATATAATTTCCTCTAATGCAATCTCAGTATGGTACAAGGCAACAAAAAATAAATTCGCTATGGCAAAGTTTAGCCTGTTCAACTTACTAAATCAATTAAAATCGGTACTTTATATAGAGTCTCATATTCATAAAAATAGTTGGGTTATTTCTAAAATTCTTCCAAAGTTCTGAAATTCTTACAAATACAAGAAAGGCACTCTAACTGAGGTATGAAGAAGAAGAAGACCAACTAAAGGTCAAAAGGTAGGAAGAAAGTGGAGACTATACTGGATGGATGCAAGATGGATAAGTACATTATTTGGTGACCCCGACTATTGTTTAACTTTAGCCCTGTGAGGTCAGGCTTGTATCAATAAATATCTTCATAAAGGGAATAAGAGCAGTGCAAGTAAATATACATAAATAAAAGGCACCACAGAAAAAAAAAATTAAAAATTTCTTTAATACTAATAGATACAGCTGGGAGACCAAGGAGTATACAAAATTCCTTGCCGAAATATAAGATTGTTACAACTGTAAAACGAAATGAAACAGTGGTCACATTATGTGACCGTTATTTATTGACGATATAAAATATTAAGGAAATACAAATAAATGAAAGGTATCTGCACTTTGTTTACCTATTAACGAGGCTTGGGCAGTCGATGGTGGCACGCCTAAGCAAACGATGGTCGGTTACTGAATGATTGAAAGTACCCATCAATAACATCCCAGATAAACGTCTCGGGTTTGCCAGATAATTGTTATTATTTCATAGTTGTCGCTGCTAGAACCCCGCCCGTGTTCAATATATTATATTTCTGGGTATTTTGTAGACAGTTATTTCACGATGTAAAATTCGACATGCCTCAATGTCGCTACAAACTGACTGTAGAATTATTAAAATTATTTAACTATAACAATACGAATCAAACTTGACAAATGGTTAAATATCAATTTAAACTTAAGTTTATATTATTTACCCCATAGTAAGACTCTGTCGTGCATAGATTAAGCGAAACCAGTCGAAAATGTTCGGCAAACCGAGAATCTTTATTAGATTCCGCACGCTAAACAAATTCATATACTCAGCTGCAACAGATGTATATGTTTCTATACATAGCCCTTATCTAACAAGTCGCAAATCCCCCGCACAAACCCCAATGAATACCTCGTAGACATGTCTTTGCCGGGGCCAAACGTTTCCGAGTTCGGTTTTCGGGCCTGGCAAGATGTCGCTCGTTCATTTCGGCTCTTTTGCTCTATTTCCAGCCAGCTCGAATTGATGCAAAATAGAAAGGCCGAATTAGAGGCGAAATACTATTCTGGTATGGGTTTGAAGTCGAGCTGAAAGGTTGGAGTTAAGGCGTGTTTAATAATCATCGTTCAGGTTAAATTTACTAGTGGAAATATTGGGGTTTTTCTTTTACTTAGACATTGTGAGGCTTACGTTTTATGGGAAGCTACCGAATATTATTCAAAACATTTTGTTGTTCGATATGAAAAATATTATAGTTAATAACTGGCAGAAGAAGTTCAAAAACGAAAATCTTAGGGAGGTTCTGAGGGAAATAAGAAATCTGTAAATGTCGACGCTTTTGTCAAATTTCTAAAAAAATTCTTTAAAATATTAGTGATAATTGAAAATGGCTTACAAACAGGCAAACATTGTAAACCAAACTTCTAAGTTAATACGGTAAGACAGGAAGAACATGTTAAATATTCGGATCGGCGAATAAGTTGGCAAAATTATATCTAGATCAAACGTAAATAAATTATGCATTGATCAACAAGTCGCCATTCTCACTTATGTAGTGCATAAAAATCATTATTCAGACATTCTAGAGAGAGGGAATTAAATTATGGGACACAACAAAGCAATAGTAACATCGTAATTTTAGAAAGATTTCGTAGCGAGGCCCTAAGGAACATTTAAGTATTTCCCACATCCTAACCAACAAATGCATGCACCTGGACCTTAATATACTAAGATATCAAAAAAGATAAAATACAACGAGGCTAAGAAGAAGTGACATTCCCAGCCCCATTTTTAATAGGGTTGAATTGCATAATGAATAATCTTTCTCAACTTCTGGGCTTAATTCACTAACGTACTCTTGAAAGGTGTAGAATTCCTGGATTGTACAATTGTCTTCTCTTCTATATATTCTTGTCATCTCCCCAGTTTCCTGGGGATTAATATCATCCCCATTGTTGGAGAATACACTTTTGAAACTGACAAAATATGTTATCTTGATCTATTAGATTTCGTGTTTATAGCTCAAGATCATTTCTATTTATCATTTCATCATTTAAATCACTTCTTTATCATTGTTGATAGACCAGCTGAATGAACTAATACAAATAACTGTTAATAATTCATATCGTCTTCAAAATATTCGTTATTAACATGGGAAAATATTGTATGTTTTGTTTAATAATTACTTCTTTTCGGCCTTAAGCACGTTCTCAGGGGCGCAGAGGTCAGTATATAGTTGCCCTGTATTATAGTACAGTTTTCATTTTAAAAAATGGGTCTCCGATATGACCGCTACATCGAGAAATACTTCTACGGTTTACCCCTTTCCCAGTGGTTTACCCCGTTTAGATTTCACATGATAATCATTTTTATTTTTATTTATTTTTTTGTTTTGAGAAGAATAAAAGAAAATTTAATAAGGCAATGAAACAGTTGAAAGACCTAACCAAAATGAACAAAATCAAGGCATTCAAGAATATTTAGAATGTCTAATACCAATTGAGGCTACAGACTATTCGTTGTGGAAAGAAACAAAGTAGCTTAAGAGATCCCAGCCGCATAATCCACCGATTAAAACAAATGAAAGTAATTGGGCTAGAAGCAATAAGGAGAAGGCCGACATTTTCTCAAAACACTTAAAAAATGTTTTTAAACTTTTCCAGTTTGAGCTACATAAGGATGACAAATACAAAATTACTAGCTTTCTAAATTTGCCATTTCATAACGGTCAAAAAAGTTAGAGAGACAATAATGAGAGAGATTAATATTAAAAAAGCTCATGGTTATGATTAAATTACCGGTAAAATATTACAAGAATTATCAGAAAAGGGTATAAAACTATTAATATTTATGTTCAATGATATGATACGAATGAATTACTTTCCTAGCATCTGGAGAGTGGCTAAAATATTAATGATTCTTAAACCAGAAAAAATACCAGAAGATGTCACCTCCTACCGACCTATAAGTTTATTACCGATAATCTCGAAAGTTTTTGAGAAACTATACATAAAGAAGCTAAACAATATAATAGAAATAATAAAAATTATTCCAGAACATCAGTCTGGGTGGACAATAAGAATGTAACTATCGAATAAGTGTATAGAATTGTAAAAAAAATAAACATGATAGGTCCAAACATAGACAAACGTAGAGTCTTGGGTCCAATACTATATCTTCTTCGTACAAGAAAAATAACTACTACGGAAACATACTCAGTCGACACAGCAATCTTAGTATCTCATAAAGACCCAGTCACAGCGTCAACGAACCTACAAATCCACCTGGAGCAAATACAATTGTGGTTGAAGACACGGCGCATTAAAGCCAGTGAAACAAAATCTATCCAAATAACTGTTACCCTGGGTAGAAGAACATATTCACCAGTGAATAACAATGATCCCCCAAGCAGATGATGTTACATATCTTGGTATGCATTTGGATCGACGCCTAACCTGAAAGAAGCACATAGTCGCTCAAGGAAACGACTTCAATTATATTAAATGTATTGGGTCATTGGGCGCAAATCCAAATTATCATTAGATAACAAGGTATTGCTGTATGAGTCTATACCCAAACCTATTTTGTCATATGGAATCCAATTATTGGGGTACTGCTAGCAAATCTAATATATCCATTACTCAACGGTTCCAAAATAAAGTGTTGCGTGCCATTGTTCATGCTCTGTACTATGTTTCAAATGAAGTGATACAACGGTATATTCCTCTAGAACCTATAACGAGTACCAGTACATCCCAATGTACTCGGTAATCAGCTAAATATCCAACGTAATAATGAAATGCGTAGACTAAAACATTTAACACCATCTGATCTGATTATTGGACATATATAGACTTTAGAATAAGACTAATTAATTAAGATAGTATTTTATATAGGAGATCACTTAATGAAGTGGTATTCTACATGCCATGTATAACATATATATAATTTAAACATAGAAAATACTTGTTTCTTATTAAACAGTTTGTGGAATCACTAAAAGTATTAAAAAAAAAACATTTTTTTGGGATTTCGAGCATATCCAATGCTCTATTTCTGCCTTATTTTATAACAGTATCTTAATCTGCAAATATGAATTTTGTATAAGAGTTATTGGTTTATTAGTAGGTATTTTAATCTATGATTTTATGATACGCAATTAACGAGATATCCTATAGAACAATAAAACTTGTAACAAATATATATTATAAATAGATAAAAACTGGTCATAGATAGTTATGAATTTTTCTAGAACCATATTCCCTTTTACTTTTATGTATATTCTCACTCAGGCCGCTTGGGAATCGAAAAATGTAAATGCCATCCCTTCGCTTTCCCGAATAGTGATGGCGTCGCCTCTCCATCTTTTTTTCTATCGTCAGTTTAAAGCCGGTCCCGCCAGTCTAAACGGATATATAAAACCCGAAGTAAAGGATTTCGACAACTAAAAATAAACGTTAAAACCTTTTAAAGTCGCCCGGTCCACTCCGTATCTTTTCTCTGACTAATGCAGGACCCGTGTAGGGATGACGAAATCGCCTTTAGGGCCACCAGAACATCTCGGAGACATCGGCGAGACGTCGTTCCCGGGAAGCGTCACGAGCTTTGGGCTTTAAAGCCCCTCCGTAATCTTGTGACGTATTGTGGCGCTTTAATAGAGCTTAACTCTACGGACAGGAAAACGTCAGCTTTGTAGGAATACGCCCTGACACCTCGATCAACAATAATCTATCGGATAACGGGAAACAACAGGTCAAATTCCTTTTAATGTATCATATAAATGGAGAGAAATACAGTTTTCTTGTCGGTATTCCCAAGTCTTATCAAGGTTATATTTAAGAGAAAAAAATTCTCTTAAAGAAAAATATAGATCAATATTAGCCCTATAAATACTTCTGAAAAAAGTCTCACAGACACGTGATTATTTCGATCAACATATGTAAGTTTTAAATATGCATTCCAATACTAAACCGTAGTGGTATTTTACAGGCACTCTTTGGACCAATTTTTTAAGATGAAAAGTCACTCAAAAGAAAAAAAATGTCGATTAAGATTTATGGCAAAAAGTAAACTTATTAGCAAAAAAAACGAAGTGCCATTACAGTGACGGGTCACATGAAATGAAAAATGATCGGAATAATGGTACTAAACTTTCAAAAACTCGACTCTTACTACTGATCGCCTGTCGGCAGCAACCCTGAGGCATGTCCAATTTTATATCTTACAACTGCATTCTACAAAATACCCAAAAATATTGTCCCAAATGGACACATGCGGGGTGTCGGAAGCGACGCCCTGAAAAATGATAAGATCTGGCAACCCTGAGTCGTTTATCTGGGATATTATTGGGTACTTTAAATAATACAGTTAGAGACTATCTTTGGGTTCAGACGTTCTACCATAGACTGCTCAAACATTTCTCACATAGCACACCCTTTTATTATTAATTTGTATTTCATCACATTTTATACAACGCCTTGTTGTCTTAATATCGGATAGACTACACATCTTTGACAGAATTATGTTACTTATCATTCAATTATTAAACAATAATAGAAACAAGTTTTTCAAAAACATGTCACCGAAGATAAGGAGGATTTCTCGCTGTAATAATAGAACATAACCCAATAATTAAAATTAATTATAATACTTGGGCTTCGAAATAAAGCATATAACTATAAAGCTGAAAATGTATCAAATTATTTAGAAAATATATTTAAGCCGCTTCCATCTGAAGTCCCACAAATGAAGAAATCAAAATTAGCAAATTCTTGAATTTACAATTTCTAATATATGTAACTTACAGGAAAAATTTCCGTCAATCTAGTTTAACAAATAATATTAAGCGAAATTAATCATAAAAATACCAAATGTGATTTAATAATTGGAAAGCTAACATGTAGAAGAAGTTTGTGGAAGTTACGACAATTTTTTAAGATACAAGATAAAATTAATTGTAACTTTTTAGATCAATTAACCAATTTAACATTTTGAAATTGATATTTTCAAAAACGAATTAATTTTTCATCAAAATATTAACACACAGATGAAAAGATAAAACTACGAGGCTTTCATTTCTGCAGAAAAGAATGGTAACGTTAAAAAATAATAAGGAATAAAGAGCTCAATTTATTATAATATGGATTATAATAAGGATAATATTATAATATGGTTAATTATAATAGGGAAATATAGAAGACAAACAGAAACTCTAATTGGAACTGAAAAAGTTATAGAAGGTAATTAAAGAACAAAGAAGTATAAGGAAGGAGAAAAAAGGATCTAGAAAATGGGGATGAAGCGAAATAACAAATCCATAAAAAAAATTAAAATGCAATAAAAAAATAATGAAGCAAGAGAACAAAGTATTATTAACAACAATACAAACGAAACAAAATTATAGGAGCAAACATAAAATGCAAACTCGATGGAGATTAATCAACTCCAATGAATCTAGGAAACAGTGTTAAGAACAATGATTAAAAAATCATTTATCAAAAGTTTAAAGCTATACATAATGCTATACGTGAAAAACTGACCGCTTATGAACGTATTTGTGTCAGATTCGTTTTCACTGAGCTACCTCGCCATATATCCGAATCGATGTCTTCCAGAAAACGATATACCACTTATCATTACTTATTTCGTTTCCTCGGTCTGGAAACAAAAGAAAGAATTAGCCGAAAAACGCCGCAAGAGTTCGAAAAGAAACTTCCCGTGTCCCCGAAATGGATTTAAACGAGAATCCTTGTCGGACGGGACACGGCGCCGTTTGCAAAAAGTGCTGAATCCTCTTGGTTCTCCTTCCCGCCGATAAATTCCGAGATCGCGACCGAACTCCTTCCAGGGCCAATATTCATTTTTTCCTAGAAACGCCCGATAGTTCCTTAAGTGGCAAAAGCGAAAGAAGACGTCTGAGATTAATTGATAACGTTTGTAAGTTAGACTATTAGAAATTAGTAAAAGTTCAGATTAATATCGAGAATAAATGTAGGATTCATTAATTTTAATGAAACCTCTAGGGACTAGTTTAATGATCTAGAATAATACAAGTTAAGTCATGAATTAGAAGATATAATACTTCCAATAAAACAGCCAATGTATGTCATCAACATTTATGACATCATGACGTCGCATCGTTACTTCATCAAATATACGTTTTGGTTTATTTTCATCACAAAATACTAAGGTAAATAAAATAGTGAAACAAAAATAAAGCTATTTTAGCATTTTATACATCTAAATCATATGTGATTGAAGGGCTCAAAGTACGGTTTTATAACAGCCACAATAGTTTGTTAATTAAGTTTCCTTTATTATGTATTTATTTACACATAAAATTATTTTCCACAACACCTCTGAAGAGTTATAGGTGCGAGTTTTATATAGTTGCATCACCTGGAGGCAATCTACTTATTTAACAATTGTATATGCAAGTAATGCATTTTACTTTCATTAGAGAACATATCTACCCATTTAGGTTTAATTCATTTTTCCTTCGTTGCTGTGTTTCGTTGTCAAATCGGTTTGCATATTCATAGAAGCAGCAAATGTTCCAAACCTTTAGGGAAATCTGTATATTTGACACGTTTTCAGGGTAAAGATCGAAGCGATATACAAATCTTAACATTAACTATTGTGACAACAAATAATAAAATTCTGATACCACTTGAATATCTAAGATTCCCGAGATGAGAACTTATAAACCCAAGTTTCCATAAATTTAAGAAAATCGTATTATATATTCTCTAAAACCATTAAACCAATCAGGGTGTAGAAAGCTGCCGGGTTAAACTACCCTAGCTGCTAATATATGATGGGTCACCTAATTAAGATCACATATTCGTTCTACACTGCGTAAAATCATTGATGAAGACCAACAGAGATAAGATTACTAACCGCGATCTAGTCTTTTAACACTTATTCTCACCTCTTACTAGCTTATTACTGCTTATTAGCTTTATGCTAATGTATATTTTAAGTTTAATTTGTTTTAAAATAAATACTTTGACATCAAAGCTAGATTTTTGCAAATAAATTTACACAATGAATGAAAATATACTTATAATTTCAATTCTACGTGTGTCTTCTCACCCTCTCATATCGATTTATTCATGTTTCCTTTAAACGGTAATAGAAATCTGGCGTGGCCAGTAATTTCTTTAAAACAAAGAGAGAAAAAATAATTGAGACTAGATTTATAAAAAGAAACATAAAATCTTACTTATTTAGATATTAAAACTTGATGTTCTTTTTTTCTTAATGAGAATAATTAGGCCAAACATAATATCACCTTTTTTATTAAACCCCATTCAATTTTTTAATTCTTTTTTCTAATTATAGTATTAGAAAGTGTATTGGATAACTGGAAGAAAATCTTGATTATCAGTACATAATAAATTGCTATTGTACAAGCAAGTATTGAAACCTATGTGGGCATACGGAATTCAATTATAGGTATGTTATGCGAGTACTGAGGCATACTGTAAGTGCATACTGTAAGTGCACTCAGATACTAAAGGACTGGTTGCTAACATCAAGACCTTCAGATACTGTCACTCAGGAAATCAAATGAATTGCACGAAGACATGATGACAGCCTCCATTCTCATGTCAGTATCAAAGTAATACAACTCTTGGATAGTGCGAAAACGGGACAAAGACTCAAAAGAATCAAACCATTTGATCTTGTCTATTTTATGTGTATTGTAAACAGTAGTATTAATACATAAACATTATTACACCAGATACTAAGATAAGCCCTCCTAGATATATACCTTGATCTAAGTTAATATAAAAACAAATTATAACCGGCAACGACTAGCAACAATCTAATAAATAAATAAAAGAAACCATTTTCATTCTTCGAATCGAATATACCAAACCAAACTTTCATCTCAGCCCACAAAATACAATAATTCATTTTTACATACAAATTCGGTAACAATGAAACCAAATTTTACATAAACAATATATATTTCCATCGTAGACCTAATGGCAAATTTAAAATTTCATTATACCAGGTTAAAAAATCCGATTAAAAGTTAATATGCCGTTCAAACTACAGCACTCATAAATTCGCCAATAGCGTTGGAAAGTTGAAGTTTGTTTGAGCTAAAAACGAAGTTTATTACTGGTTCGGATCGAACGACTTGGAAATGGCCGCGCATTGATGAAACAAATTTTCCAGAAAAATACATTTACTAGTCGCGAGAACGTACGCGTCAGAATTTACGGATAAAAATCGTGTCTGTTACTTCCGCTGCTACTATTTTTACTTCTGTTTTTTCTGTATTGTTCTAAAAATGATTTGTAATGAACTAGGTTGTTCAACATATTCAGAGAACATTATGCATTTGTCAACTACCCAACATATAGTTTCACGGTACTTAAATGTTCTATATTTCATTAGAATATCTCTTAATAATTAATTTTCGAATAATAATTGATTTTTTATTGTTAAAGGAGACGTTCATCATAAACATGCCCAGAGTTCATTTGTTTCATATGAAAGAAACTTACGAATATACTAATATAATTATACGGAAAATTAAATATACATGGTTAATATTGTAGAGATTTAAAATGTTTCCGTGTTTCATGGGCAAAAAAAGGAAGCTAGAGAGTTCCATGCTTTATACGGAATTGGGACACCAGAGCAAGGTATTAACATACATTAAAAAACAACCAACTGTAAGAATTTGATTGATCTTTGAAAGTATTCATTTTACATAAGCAATGTTAAAGCCCCTAACTATATACATATCAAAATTTAAAAAAAAATAATATAAAATCAAAAAAATTAGTTATCTTATAAGGATTAAAGTCAACTTTTTACAAATTAATTTTTAATTTATTTCTTCAAAACTATGCGAAATAAAAGTGATTTGCGGGAAGACATAAAAGTGATGTAGGTATCCGTCTTGTGTCTGCTATCCAACGTAAAGGAAAGACACTAAAACGAGTATGTCTAATTTAATACTGAGAAACTTAATTAAAAAAGAAAAATTAATAAATTTTGTATATCTAATATTTCTTATTTTTGAAGTATATAAATGTGACCATAATATGGATGAATTTTGTATACCAATAATTGGCAGAAAATACTGTTTCACTTTCTAATAACACGAGTACCTAAGATTTAGGTAAACTTTGAAATAGTGAAACTTCAAACATCAAATAAGGAATTCAAATCCTACGAAGCTATTTTACAACTGTTATTATTATATCGAACATATAACACATTAATTGATTGATTCACACATTAACGTATTTATTACCTGCAATATTCGATTAATACTTTGTTAAGAAATGCATTTACTAATGAAACCTGAAATGAATCATAAATTAATACAAATAAAATTAATAAAGAAAGTATAAATAAACTTCATTGTTACCTCTAGTAGAACAATATACTATCTCTCCAGAAACATATCAATTACTTAGCTTATCAGTCCTTAAGCAAGAACAATTTTTTTCAACAAAAGTTTTTCCTTTTTTCATCAGGCATCAAATTAAACCATAAGCTGAATTAAAAATTATAAATATCTTGTATACAAAGAGGACAGATGATTATTGTTATTCTAAAAATGTTGTTAATCTACGTTAGAATACAGCATATATCGGGTTGTTTCTTCACGGGTGTATATTCCTTCCGATAGAGCGTACACATTATTTTTGCTCTACAAAACATTTAAAATATAATTTTCCGTGACCATACTATTCTTAATTATATTTTATCTAAACTTGCCGGAACTCTTATAGTTCCAACAATACGAGAATAATTGGAAATAACACAATATCTTAAATAACAGTGCTTAAAATTAAATAACCTAAATTTATTAGTATTTTAATATACTTCCTTCCATTTTCATACCGTCACAAATGTAAAATTTAGGGATCTGTCATTCGATTCAACGTTACCAAATTTTGATTTTAAATATTTCGTACCCGTAGTTAATTTATGTAATACAGAAACAAAGAATAATCTAGCGTAAAATAGTTGGAACTGTAAGCCCGTCGGCCAGCGCCTAAAATATTTGTTAATATATTTTGTATCACCGATCTGTCGGCTATTCATGATTGCTTGATTTGGGCATATTTAGTTCCATTGGAATTTTCTTACTTGCCACGCATATTACGCACAAAAAATAGGGCTAAAAATCTTCCTCTATATAAGCTTTAACGGTGCCAAATGTTATGCCTTTTTTTATTGGCAACCTTTTCGCTAAGTCGATTAATATATAGAGAAGACATGCGGATTTCATATACAATACAAAAATAGACCCAGTCTAATAGCGGCAGTAGTAGTAAGTTCTAAAGTATTTCCATATACGAACACAGCTACATACTGGGGCATAGCACTGGACGCCAAGCTCTACTGTAAAAAGAATTTTAAAAGGAAATGAGCAAGGCTATGTATCAGGCTCAAAATGCGGTTGTAAGTTGGAAGTCAGTCCAAATTGGCACTCGACAATTAACTGATTTTCTACGAGCAAATATTGAAGCCACTGTGGACCTAAAGTCTGTAGTTATAAGGTTACATAAATAAATCCAATATTAACATGATCCAAAGGTACTAATACGAATTTGCAAACAAAAACCAACAGATATTACGTGAACATAAATACACCGAAGTACTAAACTGCCGAAGTACTAAACTGCTCAACAAGAGTGGAGTTACTCGAGGGCTAAAGAAGCAAAAATTCTTTGAACTAATGTATAGGAAAAATTACTAGATAGTTGAAGTTACTAATTAGTTGTGATATATATTCCATATGCTTAAAAGAAAGAAAAAAATGAATAGCCTCAAATACTGTAGATCTAAAATGCTAGTAAAAAATAACCTTTATGATGTCAATATAAAATGTATAGAAGATTAGCTCTATAAGCTATTATAGATTTTTACGAGTGGTAGGTTAATAATTAATTAATTGGCTTGTTCTTGTTCCGAAATATCGCAGCACAAATGACTTTATGACAACCAATCTTTGAAAAGTTCAATTTAATTCTAAACATTTTATCTCGTAGCTATGGAACTAAACATCGACGAGTTTTGAAGCATTTACTTACGATTGAATACCTAAGTAGTTCGACTAAGTAAAGCTATTAAAAAAGACGACCTGAATGGATGAATGGGAAAGGCGTCATAGTTTGCCACGATAGCACTACAGACCATATACATATTTAATGATTTCGTAAAAAGTGAGACCGTACAGAGAGGAAATTTTCAACCATCCACCCGAGAGCCTGGTCCTTGGTCTGTTCGACTACCACATCTTCCAGTGTATTGAGAATTCCATTCTGTATAAACATACGATAACTAGTCTCTAGTTACGAGTATAAATACGCATAAAAAAATTTTTCCTCCCGTCGTTATAGAGGACGCGGGTGCACTTTTCACAGGGGGTAAATGATTAGCTTTCTTCCCTGTTATTAGCGAGGAAAGTGCTTACTTTCGACCGAGGTATAAAAAAAAATATTTATTTTACGTCATGTGTCACTTAAAAAATAAGGAAATATGTTTATATGGTCGCGCACCATCAAACCTGAAAAACAGCAATTCTCGATGGTGAAACGGCGGCAACCACTTAAATTACAACAACCGCCAAATATTAGATCTTTACGAGCAAATACAGCTAACTGTATGTTTTCTGTTGGATGGGTGGGCCTTACAACGACACAGAGACAATAACTTTACTAGGAATTTAATTTATTTAAGAGCCCCTGGAAACATTTCAAATAAATATTTGCCCAGAACGGCACACTCTGTTTTTAATGTGCCAACAAAATAAATTACCTCGCATGTATTTGTGTGTGTGTGTACGAATGTGTGAGCATGGAGGAATTTGTTTCGTAATAGAATAGGAGACTCGGTTAGGTAAAAATATTTGGGAAACGAGGCTAGACAAGCTTTTAGGCTGATTAAATTATATAAATCGTAGGATTATAGAGTTGTTTCCTTTTTTCCTCATGCCTAAGTTAAAACTATTTTAGAAATATATATCATTGTGTTAATATAAGCCAACACGTGTGGCGACCTTGGAAATCACAATATGGAAAGAACTATGAAACAACTTTTAAGAAAATTAAATTGATATTCCCGAACACTACAGTTTTTCCAAAAAAAAAGTGCTCGCTTTATAATTATTAAAATATGTATGTGATTTTAAAGAACTCAGTATAACATATAACGAAATGTTTAACATTTCATTTATTAGTCAAAGTGCTCTAATGGAAAGATCCGTGCTACCTGCCATATTTACCGAATTATAATCTTTTTAAAAACGCATTATTTCGATCGACAGCAACGATTTCGAGCAACATTTCATGTTATATGAAGATACAATATTATATCAATGAATATGGTTCATTATTTAATTTATCACGATCAATTGCCAATTTTTAAACAGTGGGCACTAGTCGCAATATGTAACGAACTTAACAATGACAAGCTATTAAAACATGTTTAATAGTTAAACTATAATAATAATAATTAAAACTAATAACTAATTTATTTACAATGTAATTCAAAAAATTATAACATTTATTGTAGAGCAATTATTACATTAATTAATATTCTAACGCTAACTAACGATTTGAGAATGGATATTTCAGAAGATCAACACCATTGTCAGAATTGGTTTATTAACTGTCGCTACAGTAACTTTCAATGCGAAAGAAGTACTGCCAGGCCTATCGCTGAAAACGTCCTTCATATATTTAAAAATATCGAAATAGACCAGAGATTGATACAAAGCTAAAGATTGACCATAGAAGAGTTTTGAATCATTGACATAAAACTATATACCAAAAGAAGCTCGACACCTAGTTTGCACATGAATCAACAGTACAAAATATAATAAATGTAAATAATCCATTTGAGAATTACTTCTGAAGAAGAGAAGCTGAGCGATTTTTGAATATGATGATTACGAGCTATGAAAAGTGGCTCATACTACATAACAATGTGTGAAGATATCTTGATGAAAATACGGATAAGCTTCACAAATAGTTAGAATTCTGCCAGATCACGGATTTACTTTGTGTTTTTTTGTAATTATAAATTCCTCTAATTTATCCTGTATTTCTATTTATATCAGTGAGACCATATTACTGCTAATATAATCGGTAACTTAGGCATTGTCTAGCCGGTAGGGTTAAGGGAATAGAATCTGTCAACATGTACACTAGTTGATAAAAAGGAGGCCCTAAAATAACAATATATTTTAGTAAAATCTATATAAAATATAAGAAATTGAATGAAGTATCAGACACTCTAAAGATATCAACTGAACGTGTACATTATATTATTCACGAATATTTGGGTATAAGAAAGCTCTGTGCTTGTGCAAAGTGGATGCCGCGCGAACTCACTTTTGACCAAAAACAACGACGAGTTAATGATTCGGAGCAGTGTTTGAAGATGATCAAGCATAATAAACCAGCGTTTTCGCATCGATATATAACAATGGATGAAACATCATCATATCATTTCACTCCGAAGTCCAATCGACAATCATCCGAGTGGACTGCACACGATGAACACGCTCCAAAGCATGGGAAAATGCAACAGTCGACTGGCAAGGTTATGGTGCCTGTATTTTAGGATGCACATGGAATAATTTTCATTAACAACTTTGAAAAAAGAAGGAACAGCGACTATTACATAGCGTTATTGGACCGTTTGAAGGACGAAATCGCCGAAAAACGACCGCTTTTGAAGAAAAAGAACCCCACCGTGTCACAAGTCAGTGGAAATAAGTGGATGACAAAATCGATGAATTGGTCTTCAAATTGCTTCTTCATCCATAGTATTCCCCAGATCTGGCCCCCAGCAACTATTTCCTGTTCTCATATCTCAACAGAATGCTCGCTGGGAAGAAATGTTCGTCGAATGAAGAGATTATCGCCGAAACTGAGGCCAATTTTGATGTAAAGGACATATACTACAAAAATGGTCTCGAATAGTTGGAGGGTCCCTATAATCAGTGTATCACCCTTGAAGGGAATTCTGTTGAAATAAAAAAAAACTAATTTTGCCAAAAAAATATGTTTTACTATGGTAGGCCGGGGACTTTTGAATTGACCTGTTATACTTGACCACTAGTTGATTTTTTATAGCACCATGTGCGGTATAATTACTTGTGCAATTAGTTTTAATATTTTCAACAGGAATATTTCTTTTATAACCATTCTTCTGCAGCAATCATTTTCAATATTCGGCAACCATTTATTTAGGATAATTACAACAACATTAACAAATGGGCTGAAAAATCCCGGGAGTAACAAAGAAAACGAGATTACTTTTTCTTAAAAAATGCCTTTATTCATCAACTTAATCTCCATCAAGAGCCACACAATCATTTCAGCGTTGCTCTATCATTTCAATACCACTTTTGCACCAGTTGCTTTCCACTCAGATGGCAATCATTTCGATTCCGGAGTGAAGTGATGGATCCATCTCTCATCAATTGTCACATATCGATGCAAAAATTCAGGTTTGTTACATTTAAACCTAGCCATGCACTGCTCAGAATTATCAACACGTTCTTCTGATATTTCTACGATGTTATTTAATTCACGCAACTTCATTTCTCGATCACTCAAAATGATTTTGTAGATTTTTTATATTTTCTGGTGTTATCGTCTCATTTTGAACGTCCACTACGTTCTGTATCATTGGTGGAACTACCACCACATCTGAAGTCAACAAGTCAATGTTTTATTGTTGTTTTTGATGGAACGGAGCCCTTATAACACTTTTCAAGCCATAGCTTTGCTTGAACGGTATCCCATCAACAAGCAGTGTACAATGAAGACACGAAATTATTTGAAATCCATTGTTTTGAAAATAAGAACGAAAGTAGTATTACTCTTAGCATAATAACTCACAAACTTATTAGTAGAATATCATTAAATTTTATCAACTTTCTTTTGAGGATTGATACTAACTGGGAGAGTGGTGAATTTAATAAAAATCTAGATCCGTCTATGTGTTAGTCTCCAGACTTTAGCCATGTGTTAGCTTACACTGATTGTTCGATTCTTCCGAAAATCCTTCAAAGAGTTTTCGCTTATTTATTAGCATTGGGTATTGAAAATTTTAATGTATATCTTCTTTAAATCTCTTTAGGTTTCGTCATTCCAAACAACGTTTCGTATTTATGACATCCAAATCATCATTAGGGCATTCAGACAATATAACTTCTTTTAACTGTATTTTTGATGGCAATAATATGCTGCTACACTAAATCTAAATCTGCCTGAGTTATCCGAGGTAAATTGCTGTACGACATTATACAACTTCCTTAAAGAAGATGTACGACAACAAATAGTATATAAAACTAAATTAGTTTGAAAAAATATTAAAAATACATCATAAAATCAATTCATTCGTTTGTTTAGTTTATTAAAAAATTAATCAAAGGTCTAGAACATATTTTATATATTTTTTGAAGTACCGGAAAGAAAACCTAACAATAACAATAATTTTCTATAAAGTCAGACGTTAAAATCAACGTATTATAAATCGGAATATTCAATGTAGCTTTCAGCGATAGCTGTCAGCGTTTCGTTCTAAAGATAATTCTTTACAATTTTATTTTCCTCTTTCATACGCAACTGAATGGATAACACAGCATTTCCACTATTTCATTTTCCCTGGTTTAAATATTCTTTTTGTAGAATCTCAACGGTATACATTTAAATTTCTATATAGTTGTGTACATAAGATGCTGAACATTTTAAAATGTTGACCATTACGACGAATTGAAATAATTATGTTGCTCTATATATATTGCCTTGTGTTAATTTTTGGAATGTTTTCAATAAAGCCTTACTATTTTTGGCCGACAAAATAAATCACGCACCTTTTTTCGGATACAAATTTCTTTCTTTTTTCGTAATTTCTTAAATTCTGTAAAAAGTCTTCAGTAGTTTTAAGACAGATCTGTAGAGTATAGTGGAAGGAGAAATAAAGATAAGCCTCACTTTTTGTGTATGAGGACGGTTATGTGGTTTCTATAATTGATCCAATAGTACTATGTTAGCTTCGCCATTAGTAGATTGGTTTCTTCATATGCAACTATTTTTTCTTTCTTTATCGGCTTGCCTGAGGAGTTCTTCAATCCTGTCTATAGTAATAAGTTAATATTTCATCATTATATAGAAATATAAACCCATATATTTTTAAAAATGTTTTAAAGTCACATATAAAAATATATATTAAGCAGGTGATTTTAATATTTAAAAATAGTCCCACCTTCATAAATTTAAACATCTGAGAGCAAAAGAAAACCTGGTTACCTGGTATATAGTTTGATCAAGTTGTGAACAACAACCATGTACTTATCATAAGATAATGAAAGGTTTTTGGATGAAGCAAAAATTGTTCTTCATGGAATGTATATTTTTAACTAAATCTTATCTTAAACATCCGTATTATTTAATTTTATGTTCTTTATTTATAAATTAATTTATTACTGACGAATGAATTTAGACTGACGTAAGCTAAATTCGTAACTGTTATATAATGTAATCTTCTGTTTTCGGTGTTTTATGCCCAAATCTGGGGTAAATTCTTAGGTCTCGAGATCATCGTGCAGTTCTTCATTGATTGCCTAGCGAAAAGCATCCGCAATATTATCGAAGAAATATATTTTAGCAAGAATATATTAACACAATCCTGCAAGTGTAGGTTTTATTCCAATTAACCAGTAAAATTAAAGTAATTTTGAGACTGATCCGCACAGCTATTAGTCTAAACGTTTCGATTTAAATCTATCATCGAGATAAACACCAAGCCATTTCTCTGGTTCTGCTTTAAATAGGGTATCTCTCAAGTGTCTGTCTCTACTGTCTCTGTCTGTTATATTTACCAGTGTATAGTCTAGTTTTGTAAGTTTTTGACCCCCGTTTGTATATTTTGTACAGCTCTAAATATATTTCGTTTAAAATGAGCTGTATGTTTTGTTATATGTATATCGCCGTTGTATAAAATGTACAGTAGTGGTGTAAAGGCCCCTTTATGCAACACTTTAATTTTCTTTCAAAAATCAAAAATAGAGTCCAGCAAATAACAACAATTTACAGGCAAAATGTTTGTAAATTAGTGCCAAATATTTGAAATATACGCAATAAGTTTATAGTGCTCTATATACCTCCACAGAGAGTGTAACATCCGACTTGTTTTGAGAAGAATTTTTGAGCTTAATTAATAATTATAATTTTGTGTTCATCATTTTTGTGTGTTTGTCATTCCCCAAGTATCAGTCGGCCTGTTATAAACTGAATCAATATATTCCTACAACATATATACCTTCAGGACTTATATATATGATTGTCCAGCACCATATTCTTGTTTTTGTTTATATTCTCCAAATTGAAATGATATATTCCAAATACTATATATTTCTAAAATATTTAGTATTGGTGTATAAGTTGATTGTATAGGATTTAAAACAGCTGATGCTACTCTGTATTGAATCCCATCGGGTACATTTGTAACCAACTTCATATTGAAGCTTCTCTGACGGCATCACTTTTCAGTATGTGTAATTTCAATGAATCGTAAACAAAAAAATTTTTCAATACTTTGAAAATGTCTGAGTAAATTGCATTTGCGTGCTTTGCGGAAGTTTTACTTGCTAACTTCAATTTGATGGAAAAGAGACCTGAAGTTTATCAAACACTGATTTCGACGGTTCAAAGGTAGTGATTTTGACGCCGATGAGGAAGAGCGTTCTGAACAGCGAAGAAAAATGTCAAGACGAGGGATTGTAATCATTACTCGATGACTTACTGCACAACTACTGGTCTGCACCGCATGTCGCTTAATCTGTGAAAACACATTTGGAAACATTAAAATGGCAAGTGTTACCCCACCAGACTTACATTCCATAGACTTAGCTTCTTCTGATTACAACATATTCCAATATATGAGTCGTGATTTAGATCCGTGAATAGCCTTATTTTCGAGATGGAATCGGTAAATTTCCCCAAAGTTGAGGCCATCGATGAGTAATACTTCGAATAAAATATATTTTACCTAATTTTTTTCAATATGGCTTCAAATGTCGAAACAATTTATAGGCCTAATATAGTATAAGAAACCTTGTACATAGCAAACTTTATATCAACTAATTTAACCAAATTAACTTTGCTAATACTCGCTTAAAATGTACATCCATTAAACAGGTCTAACATAAACTTTACACACTCCAAACCCAAGTTATACGTCGGCAAATCTGCACGACGTTTAACATCAACTTTCGTCGACACAGATTCCATCGAAACCTTTTCAAACTCGAGCCGGGAAAAAATCTCCGCTACCACCACCACTACCGTTAAACTTTTCCGCTATACGAATAAAAGAATTGGCCCAAAGACGACGTTCCGTTCCATTTTAAAAACTTAAAGTATGGAACCGTGTACGCCGAAAAAGTTGCTGGTAAATTATTCGAGAATATTTCGGATATGTCCGGGGACGTTTTCGAGACCACGAAGAAAACGCGAAAGATATATTTTAATAAGTGAGGAAAAAATCGTTGGAGTCGCGGGATTTAAATCAAACCGAGCTGGTCTAACGAGATGACGAAGTAGCGTCTCAAAAGTTACTTTTTTTGTTTTTTGTTGCCATTTTACATTAGTTATGAGGAAATTCGTATCTAAGAAGTTTATTATGACCAATAAATGAAAGCTTTATGAAGCTTTATGAAAAAATTGGCGGACTTATAGATGTTGTACCATTGAATTCGTAATTGTTTATCATCAACGAAATTAATCGACTGTATCAAATGTGTCTCCAATCGTTGGTATATAATACGAATTGAACTAAAATTTCACTATAAACAATTAATAAGTTCGGTAATTTGTATATATAACAGGTCAATTGTCCGCGGCCTGACACATATATGGCACTACTAAAACTAAATCCATATTTTTTTTAGATAGCCATAACCCTTAAAAGATGTGTGTAAAAATTTGGCTGTCGGATCATTAATTTGTGAATTATAATATTTTGAGTGAAGCAACTTTTGTTATTGTGAAAGAAATGGCTAAAAAGGAATTTTGCGTGTTGATAAAATATTGCTTTTTGAAGGGAAAAATACAGTTGAAGCAAAAACTTGGCTTGATGCCGAGTTTCCAGACACTGCCCTGGGAAAATCAACTAACAAGGATTGGCATGCTAAGTTTAGATGTGCTGAAATGAGCACTGAAGCCGGTGAACGCAGTGGACGCCCAAAAGAGGTTGTTACCGACGAAAACATTAAAAAAAACACAAAATGATTTTGGATGACCGTAAATTGAAATTGAATGAAACAGATAAAGATATGTACGTGTACATTATATCATTCACGAATATTTGGATATGAGAAAGTTCTGTGCAAAGTTGGTGCCGCGCAAGCTCACTTTCGACCAAAAACAATGACCAACTGATTATTCGGAGCAGTGTTTGAAGATGATCAAGCATAATAGACCCGAGTTTTTGCGTCGATATGTGACAATGGATGAAATATGGCCCCATCTTTTCACTCCGAGGCCCAATCGACAGTTATCCGAGTGAACTGTGCACGATGAACCCGCTCCAAAGCGTGGGAAAATGCAACAATCGGCTGGCAAGGTTATGGCGCCTGTATTTTGGCAATTTTCCTTAATCACCATTTGAGAAACCTCAAGCTTACAGATGTCACACTCTCCAAGTCAGAGCCCTAGCATCATGTTGAACAAATAAGTGCAGGTGCATATAGTCTAAGCAGAACAAAATTCAATCAAAAAAATAGTAATTGCATGTTTTCCACATAAAATACCTTCTTTCATAAAATGGCAGTGTGCGAAAATCTTATAAACTCAACTGGAAATAAGTTTAAATCTTGTTTACTATTCTCGACTTGTTTCTTCGAAAGATATTTGAAGTATTTTTTGATATAATATTATAGATTCCATTTTACCTATTAATTTATCTCATCTAGACCTACTGGTTAACAGGGATTTTGAACTACGATCCTTATCATTAAGCCTGCCGACTGGCATGTCTGAGATCATTTTCCTTGTCGGATTTCGCACTCTTGTCTTTGAGATAATCACTATTATATACGATCACAAACTTACATTTCGAACTATGTCCCAACGGCTCTTTGCAATCTCGTTTGTATGATCTCCATAAACACTTTTAGGATAAGTAACATGTATTTATTTACTGTCCCTCACACACAGAAAACAAAAATATTTTGTCAAACATCACAGTAGTCAAATAAGCAGTATAGCAACAACTTTTTAATCTGCACACAATTTCCAGTTGTATTCTTTATATTTGATTAAGTCTTAAATTAATTTCACCTTGTCATATGTTTCTTTTAAAATCACTGAATATTCAATAGGTATAGAAGGATATCAGCTGCCATTGTGAAGTAATGCAGCTTTGAAGCGTAAATAGTATTTACACTATTACTAAGTAACGTGACGTGTTAGACAGTCATGTCAATATACAATGTTTAATAATTGAATAAGGAATTCAAAAGATGTATTATTATTTATGTGAGAAAAATTGTACCACACAATACCACACATTTATTCTTCATTGATTCTTGATTCTTTATATTTAACTTTCTCTTTCTGTTCTTAATTATATAAAGAAATAGAAGTTAAAAATTCGTATAAATAGAATGGAATGAAATTATAAAGAGAAACCTGAAATAATCTGGAATATAAACTGAAACCTGGAATACATAACAAAACACAGTAAAATCAACAGAATAAAAGAAGTAGTTACTATTTACATCGCGTCTTCAAAAATTAAAAATAATGAAATTCTAATGTCCCTTGAAAATGTAAAGATATTAAATCTTACCAATATAGCCGTAGGAAAAAGGACCAAACATGTTGCAATTTATATGACTGCCTGTTACTGTGTGTGTGCAAGTATGACAGATCCCACAAAAAATTGGAGGCGACAAACTCGCCTCTTACTTTCTCGTCGTTATCTCTGTGTTCCTTCATACCTTTAGAACTTCATAATAGAAAGCACGGTCCTCATCATTAAGCCTGCCGACTGGCATGACTGAGATAATTTGCCGGATTTCGCACTCTTGTCTTTTAGATAATCACAACAGCAAACGATCACAAACATACATTTCGCACCATGCCCCAACAAGATTCGAACCCGCGACTATCGAAACAGTTATTCTGTTGCCTCGAGCTCTGCATCCGCCGGCCGTTTGAAATATCATTTGTATGATCTTCATAGGCACTTTTCCGATAATTAATAGCAGATTTTTATAAGTTTTTTTTCTACTTAAACAGTACGACGGAAGACGAAATGCATTTTTCGACGGTCTATATTTAAACTAAAAAAATAAAAAAATAAGAAAATAAAACAATTATTAAAAATATGCAGTTTACATCCCCATGGCATCACCGCTGCAATAACTTGATAAAAATTAATTCATGATCCACAACAAATTACAATGGCGCCGTCTTTGCCGACAAAGGAAAAACCCTCCATCTTCCGAGTCTCGTTTGTTATCGTCGAAACAAAACACCTCTCGCCGGCTCGCAGTTCTCGTCGCAAAGTTAGGTTCGTTTAAAACCCCACGAAAATACCGCGGACGGTTTCTCTTAATTACTCGGCAGGCCCGTGATACCTGTCAAGAACCGTTATCCTGCCGGCATACATCAGAAAGCACTTAAAAAACAAAGCGAGGGACGAGAGCTGGCTGCAAAAAAAATTTATAAAACCCGAACGGAAACTGGATTATGTCCTAATTGTATTTGTCCATCGATTAAGTGCGAATTAAAAGTGAAACGAGCGGGAGAAGATCGAAGGGAAATAGAATCGAGAGAATGGTCGAAGTTTTAAGGGATTTGTATAAATTCGAGTGAAGAATTTCATGAAAGGAAAGTATCAATTATATTGGCTCTATAAATATTATCGAAATATTTAGTGTTCTGCTCCTTGTAGGTGTTGAGTGTTAAAGACAATGTTGCAAAAAATAATATAATTTATTTTAGCTCTTCTTTATGTATGTGAATGCGCAAACACAAGATTATTTATTTAAACCATTAATAATGTTAAAGATATAAAAGAAGAGAAATAGATGATACAAAGAAAAATATGAGGAAAAAATTGGTAAGTATAGTGATGAAAATTATGAATTGAGTTTGGAACTGACTTACTAAATCGTATGCCAAGTTTCCCCTTGTTTTACCGCCGATTACGTCATCAGACTCAACTGTTGATTGGACAAGTAACTCGGCGAGAACTCTGGTTCAGGTTCTGGTTGATGTGAGCTTGTCTATGGATGTTAACTAAGGACATATCTTCCTCTTTCTGCGACTTGATCTCTGACGAAAATTGCCAGCTTTTTTTATTCATTGTTAACTGATTACACTGTGTGACATTTTTTTGTTCTATAAGGTTAATTAAAACGGTTTTCTTGTCAATTTGTACCTGCTAAACACAAAACCTTAAACAGATTTTTTGTAACACTCACAATTTTTCAGTTATGATAAATTAAGGTACTATAAGGAAATTAAGACAGTATAAAAATTTTAAATCATATTTGTTTATTTTTACTATAAATTTTATTAAAAAAATTAGTAATATATATTTGCAAATAGACAACGTTTCAAAAAAGCTCAAGTTTGGTCAATAGAAGAAATGAGCCAAATATCCTGAAAGAAAATGACGAAATACTGACTTATCC
Source organism: Rhynchophorus ferrugineus (assembly GCF_030347505.1). Taxonomy (NCBI): domain Eukaryota; kingdom Metazoa; phylum Arthropoda; class Insecta; order Coleoptera; family Curculionidae; genus Rhynchophorus; species Rhynchophorus ferrugineus. Next base: position 16,873,569 of record NW_027472585.1, on the reverse strand, counting down.
TCTTGTTAACAGTAGAATCCTCTTTTATTGCAAGACAGCAGTAATCTACGAACATCTTAGCATTCTATTTTCCTTGATAACGTTCTTCTATCTGTGGTATATACTGGTGAAAATACTCACCTTGTTCGTCATTCATCATTCCAAGATTGGGGGAGGAATCGAAATGAGAATGCAAGAAATGTATTTTAAAGATATTCTGGACCTCGTAAATTTCTGTAATGTCACTCCCTAAAAACTAAACATGTTAAGCTTTGATATTGCCTAAAAATCCATGAACTTTCATTAGAAGTAACCAAGCCCCTAACTCTTTCGCGGTAAAATTTTCATAGAATCCATTGTTTTTTATAAGTTTTCTTATTTATGGAACAACATAATGGCTTTTTTAAATTCAGCATCACATAATTTAGACAAAGCATTTTTCAAATACTAAAAATCCTTTACCAATTTTATCCATGGCCTTGACACAATTTTTCATTAAAGTTTTATATGTAACGGTGGAATAATCACACTTTCTTACGGAATGAGGGGTTCATATTTAATTTTTGGGTTACCACAAGCAAAATCAGTTCCTTTTGGTCAATCTTCAGTATCATAGTGTATTTACTGTCCCACAAACACAGAAAACAACAATATTTCCTCAAACTTCACAGCAACAGTCCAAGTAATATAGCAACAACTTTTTAATCTGCACGCAATTTCCAGTTGTATTCTTTATATTTGATTAAGTCTAAAATTACTTTCATCTTTTCATATGTTTCTTTTAAAATCAATCAATATGCATAGGTATATCGGCTGCCATTGTGAATTAATACAGCTTTTAAGCGTAAATGGTATTCACACTATTACTAAGTAACGTGACGTGTTACACAACCATATAAATAGAGAATGTTTAATAATTGAATAAGGCATTCAAAACATGTAATCTTATTTATGTGAGAAACATTGTGTCACGCAGTGTTATTTATTCTTCACTGATTCTTGGTATTTGATTTTCTCTTTCTACCCTTAAGTCTACAGACTTAACTCTTGATATTTTACTGGATGCATTATGTTCTATCACCGATTCTCCTCCCTCAGGTTCATGGTAATGGCTGAGAAGGCTGGTTTAGGAAACCCATTTCGACAGCCCGATTCGTTCGGAAATTCAGGGAGGGAAATACTCTTATAACTAAAAATTTCTCACACGGACACATGTTTTACAAATTCTTTGAAAACTCGGTTATTTGACGGTCTGGTGCTTTCTGGAAGTTTTTGACTATAGTAACAATAGGGGGTCTTCCATCAAAGCTAAATTGTTCATGCTTCATCTAACCGAGGTACATCCACTTCCATTATCGGGAGCATTCGACAGCGAGCCGCTTCGACATGATTTTGCTAGTCTGCGTTTCCTATTTCCCTAGGTGACACAAATACTCTAAAACACTTAAATGGCCTAATAAATTACACATCTAGAGCGATCTAAATTAGACAAATTTATATAAAATAACATTAAAGTTTTAATTAAACTTGATAGATAATTGAACTAGAACTACGTCGCAATTTTTAGGCTATACAATACTATCTGTAAATAATTTGTAGGAATAAATAAACACTTAATGTACATTAAAACTATTTTGTTGCTACACAGGAGACAGACAAAATAATATAAACATCATGTAGTATAATACATCTTGTTGCACATTGGCAATACTGCTTCCATATGAATAATTCGTTGATGAATATGTAATGAATCTATATTTCAGTGTATTATGCGCTTTCTTCTGCGACAGTTACAACATGCGGTAGATGAAATGCGTGATCTCTGGGATTTTTAAGAAGGACAAATCATTCGTGGTTATAATGTAACCTTCAAAACGGAAGCCAACGCTAAGCTGCGAAAGAAGTGGTGCAACAATCTGATGAATTAACGTTTGCGTTGTTTCCTACAAGCGGTTGTTCTTATGTATGAGGAACCCAAAAATAAGCCTGCTTCCGACAGCCAAATAAATAAAGAAATAGAAAATAATAGTTGGTATAAATAGAATGGAATGAAATTAAAAAGAGAAACCTGGAGTAATCTGGAATATAACCTGGAATAAATTACAAAACACAGTAAAATAACAGAATAAAAGAAGTAGTTACTCTGAGCATCGCGTCTTGACAAATGAACAATAATGAAATTCTAATGTCAAACATTTATTTGATTCATACGACATATACTTTATTGTTAGTTTTGTAATATTACATTAAATTGTCGCATTTGATTGCACTGAATGAAAACAGGTCAAAATATACGCAGGGAAATTTAATAATTCCGTATAACTGAGGGGGCAACCGTTACGACGAAATCGCCTGACGAGTAAACAGTCCATTTCCGGAGTACCCGATGACATTAAAATTCAATCGGACCGAAGCGTAGTGGAAAACCGAAGCGATTTGGTTCTCTTTTAAATGCAGATCGACGTCGGTACATTCACCTGCGGATTCGGCTTTGTTCCGACTCTAAACAACTACACCAAACTGTAAATTTTTCTGATACTTTTGTCCCCACCTTTAGCTCTATATGAAACAATTTTTCATTAAACCAAGTTTTATATGTAACGGTGGAATAATCACATTTTCTTACGGAATGAGAGGTTCATATTTAATTTTTGGGTTATCGCAAGCAAAATCAGTTCTTTTTGGCCAATCTTCAACATCATAGTGTATTTACTGCCCCACAAACACAGAAAACAACAATATTTCCTCAAACTTCACAGCAATAGTCCAAGCAATATAACAACAACTTTTTAATCTCCACACAATTTCCAGTTGTATTCCTTATATTTGATTAAGTCTAAAATTACTTTCATCTTTTCATATGTTTCTTTTAAAATCAATCAATATGCATAGGTATATCGGCTGCCATTGTGAAGTAATGCAGCTTTTAAGCGTAAATGATATTCACACTATTACTAAGTAACGTAATGTGTTAGACAATCATATAAATAGAGAATGTTTAACAATTGAATAAGGCGACAACAATAACAATTGAGAATTCAAAACATGTAATCTTATTTATGTGAGAAAAATTGTGTCAAGCAGTGTTATTTATTCTTCACTGATTCTTGGTATTTGATTTTTTCTTTCTATCCTTAAGTCTACGGACATAACTTGATATTTTACTGGATGCATTATGTTCTATCACCGATTCTCCTCCCTCAGGTTAATGGTAATGGCTGAGAAGGCTGGTTTGGGAAACCCTTTTCGACAGCCCGATTAGTTCGGAAATTCAGGGAGGAAAATACTCTTATAACTAAACATTTTTCACACGGACACATGTTTTACAAATTTGTTGAAAGCTCGGTTATTCGACGGTCTCATGCTTTCTGGAAGTTTTTGACTATAGTAACAAAAAAGGGGGTCTTCCATCAAATTTAAATTGTTCATGCTTCATCTAACCGACGTACCTACACTCCCATTATCGGGAGCATTCGACAGCGAGCCGCTTCGACATGCTTTTGCTAGTCTGCGTTTCCTATTTCCCTCGGTGGCACAAATACTCTAAAAACACTTAAATGGTCTAATAAATTACATATCTAGAGCGATCTAAATTAGACCAATTTATATAAAATAACATTAAAGTTTTAATTAAACTTAATAGATAATTCAACTAGAATTACATCGCAATTTTTAGGCTATACAATACTATCTGTAAATAATTTGTAGGAATAAATACACACATAATGTACATTAAAACTATTTTATTACTACACAGGAGACAGACAAAATAATATAAACATCATATAGTATAGTACATCTTGTTGCACATTGGCAATACTGCTTCCATATAAATAATTCGTTGCGAATATATTGCCCAATTTACATGTCAAGTATTAAGGAATCTATATTTCAGTGTATTATGTGCTTTGTTCTGCGACAGTTACAACAAGCGGTAGATGAACTGCGTGATCTCTCGGATTTTTAAGGACAAATCATTCGTGGTTATAATGTAACCTTCAAAATGGAAGCCAACGCTAAGCTGCGAAAGAAGTAGTGCAACAATCTGATGAATTAACGTTTGTATTAACATTGTTGTTCTTGTATGAGGAACCCAAAAATAAGCCTGCTTCCGACAGCCAAATAAATAAAGAAATAGAAATTAATAATTGGTATAAATAGAATGGAATGAAATTAAAAAGAGAAACCTGGAGTAATCTGGAATATAACCTGGAATAAATTACAAAACACAGTAAAATTAACAGAATAAAAGAAGTAGTTACTCTGAGCATCGCGTCTTGACAAATGAACAATGAAATTCTAATGTCAAACATTTATTTGATTCATACGACATATATTTCATTGTTAGTTTTGTAATATTACTTTAAATTGTCGCATTCGATTGCACTGAATGAAAATAGGTCAAAATATACGCAGGGAAATTTAATAATTCCGTATAACTGAGGGGGCAACCGTTACGGCGAAATCGCCTGACGAGTAAACAGTCCATTTCCGGAGTACCCGATGACATTAAAATTCAATCGGAACGAAGCGTAGTGGAAAACCGAAGCGATTTCGTTCTCTTTTAAATGCAGATCGACGTCGGTACATTCACCTGCGGATTCGGCTTTGTTCCGACTCTAAACAACTACACCAAACTGTAGATTTTTCTGTTATTTTTGTCCCCACCTTTAGCTCTATATGAAACGAATGTATGATTTTTTCTTCTTAGGCGCTAAAATATAAAAGTCGCAAAAGGTCGTTATATTGTAATGGTCCGTTTATCGATATATGACATGGATTATATATATTTAAAAAACAGAGATAGGAATGAAAACAGGAATTATGTTTGAAGTAAATTTAGTAATAATCAAATTACAATCTTTGCATACAATACAAATTTCAGCCTATGGGGTTCAAATATAAGGTTGCACTAAACCATCAACCCAACTAGTAATCCAATTATGCCAAAACCAAGTTTTTTGATTAGTTACCAAAGCTTTTCAAGAACTACATTATAACCACCTTCCACGTGACATAAGATTGCTAAACCACAGCAACGTAGAGCCAATACAGCTACCGGACACGCAAGAAATTAGGAAATAGAAGTAAACCAAGCCACATGAACTTGTGTAGTGTATAAATGTTTAATATTTATTTTAAATGTATAGTGATGTATTTATCCCACCACACTCGTCCTGCTTGTATATTGATGCAAATAAAACAGAACAATAGTAATACATTAATTTTATTAGTTAAGATTGGACTAAACAAATGTAATTTAAGATATAACTAAAAAATCCTTTTTGCGTGTAGAGCTTCTGCTTAAATGTTTTAGCATTGCACTCTTGTTGTTCTTTCTTGAGTCTCCAGCAGTATTCACCTGTCGTGTTTATTATACATTATCCCTGGTATCATTACATTATATCGTGTTCCGATAAAATCCTTCTTCTTCTTTTCACTCATATTACCAACGTTTTCAAGAACGAAGATGAGATAGTTATGGAATAATTGAAAGTGCACTGTCCGGTTGTCCAATCGAGAGAATTGAATATGGGCTGGTTTAAGCGCCTCCAATGCGACAGCCAGTCATTTAAAACTCTTGAGCTTGTTATCACAATAGACACAATAAGTTTACACTTTCATAAGAACTTTTTACTCTCAGCTCTCGATAAATAACGCTATTATCAACATTAATCACCTTCTTTAGCAAACATTTTACGAACTGTTAATCCTAACTTCAGATATACTGATGGCACAACAAAATTATTGGAAAGTTTTTTATCGTTGATATTTACGGAAACATTTCTCATTTCTCATTGGTGTGACAGTCTAATTATAGTGATGTGACACTAACTATAGAGTGACACTATTTTATAATTTTATATAAGATGTAATTAGTAATCGAGTAAACCTAAAGTAAAAAAGATTAATACCAGAAAATACAATGCAATCGACCAAAAATTAGTTTTTCAATTTTAAGGATTTTATATTATATATGTAAAAGCAAAATTATAGCAATAGCAGAACAGTAGAGAAAACTGGAAAATTGAAGAAAAAATAGAGATCTTGAAAGAGATCCTAATCTTTCTAAATATCAAGCAGTCAATTGAAGAATGATGAAAGCATTTGGAACATAGTTAACATGTTTTTCGATTTTGTGAGTTTTCTAATGCTAAATATGAGAGAGCAAGAGCCGCTGTAGCTGTAGAAAATCAAATAAGATTAAAGAATAATCATCAAAATGGTAAAATTTAAATAAAAAAAGAATTTCAATTATAATTAACATATAAAAATTAAAAAACGCCAAAAACAGTTTTACAAACGATTAAATAAAAAACAAATCTAAAAATCACAGTAATTTCTAAGTTTAGAAACGGATTTTATAAGATTCAATGTGAAATAATATATTATGGCGATATAAACTGAAAGGCAGCAGCGTGAATACTCATTCCAAGAAGCTGAGAAATTGCAATCCAAAAACAACCAATTTATTTATTAAATATTATTATATAGTCTTTTAAACGAAATTTTGGATAATTTCGTAGATCCTTTTATTTTGATACCTTGTTAGTTGGAGCAATATAAAAACTAAAAATACAAATAGGCTTTGTGTTTTAAACAAAATCTTTTTTCAAACAATCTCGTTTTAGTTTTGATATTGATAATGATTTCTGCGATTTCATCCCAATGAACATATTCTGAAGTATTAAGCTATATTTTCCAATATCTAATCCATTTTTTGACCTGTCACTTGTTCATCTTCTGTAGTTTAAGACAGAGATATGTCTTACCACATTGGCTATGTCGGCGACAAAAAATAGAGATTGAAAAAGGATTAGCAATCAAACTGTAAAAAGTGATGCAAGGTAATATCCCTCCAAAGATAATTGTACGTACTTCGAAATATTGAATATGCGAGAACAATGTGATACAACATGAATAACATTTATTTACACCAATGTCTCGAACGATATTTTCATTAAACGCGTTACCAGCGCGACTCGTCCTATTATTTCCCGCTAGACAACATCTATGGAACATTAATTATATCTCCAAGGGTCCTCCTTACTCTCATCACGAGGAGGCATTAAATGTTTAAACGCAATTTCGCTAAGAGAATTTGTCCGTGACCGCCACAGTCGCTGAACGATACCGTAATTCACACCGTGGAACCGTGGCCGCAGATAATCCTGTTCCCTCCCCTACTCCATCGTCCCCGGCCTCCCCCCGCCATGGCTCCCAGCAACCAACAACAACACGAATTGAATTATGCAGCCGGGGCATTCCTGAGAGGCTCGGGCACGGCCCAGATTGCGGACTGCAGTAAATTCAGATCAAAACCGTAAATAATTCAGTGATTTTCTTCGGTGGACATAGACGCGGTCGGTTTTTATTGATTTAAGAGTAACGATAAGATAATTGCCGAAGCTATAATACAATCCTTTAGTGTACGAGGATAGGAGGAAAAGAAGTGGTTATATTGGACCTATTAAAGCTCTAACAATTCTAGAGACCTATTTTAATGTGAACAAAAGCTTAAAATAAAAACACTTTAAAGTTTGAAGTATTTGAAATGACACGTCGCCCTACAAGATATTGTTTCTCAACATATTTATAACAGGTCATTTGAAAAGTCTCCGTCCTGACACATAGATGGCGCTACTAGAATAAAATCAATATGTTTTTTTTAGTTAGCCCTAACCCTCAAAAGATGCGTGTATAAATTTGACAGCTGTCGGATCATTAGTTCGAAGCAACTTTTGTTATTGTGAAAAAAAGGATAAAAAGGAATTTCGCGTGTGGATAAAATATTGCTTTTTGAGAGGAAAAATACAGTAAAGGCAAAAACTTGGCTTGATGCCGAGTTTCACTACCCAGACACTGCCACGGGAAAATCAACCATCAAGGATTGGTATGCTAAGTTTTAACGTGGTGAAATGAGCACCGAAGACGGTGAGCGCAGTGGACGACCAAAAGATGTTGTTACCGAGAAAACATTAAAAAATCCACAAAATTATTTTGAATGACCATAAATTGAAATTGAATGAAATAGCAGACACTCTAAAGGTATCAACTGAAGGTGTACATCATATCATTCAGGAATATTTGGGTATGGGAAGGCTCTATGCAAAGTGGGTGCCCCTCGAGCTCACTTTTAACCAAAAACAACGACGAGTTGATGATTCGGACCAGTGTTTGAACATGATCAAGTGTAATAAAACCGAGTTCTTGCATTGATATATGACAATGGATGAAACATGGCTCCATCATTTCACTCCGAAGCCCAATCGACAGGCATCCACTGCACACAATGAACCCGCTCCAAAGTGTGCGAAAACGCAACAGTCGGGTGGTAAAATTATGGCGTCTGTATTTTGAGATGCGCATGGAATAATTTTCATTAACTACCTTGAAAAATCAAAGATCATCAACAGCGACTATTACATAGCGTTATTGGACTTTTGAAGGACGAAATCGCCGAAATACGGCCGTATATTTGAAGAAAAGGAAAGTTTTGCTTCTCCAAGACAATGCACCATGTCACAAGTCAGTGAAAACGATGGCAAAAATCCATGATTTGGGCTTGGAGGTGCTTCTTCATCCACCATATTCTCCAGATCTGGCCTCCAGCGACTCTTTCCTGTTCTCAGATCTCAAAGGAATGCTCGCTGGGAAGAAATTTTCGTCGAATGGATATGTAATCGACGAAACTAAGGCCTCTTTTGAAGCAAAGGGCAAATCGTACAACAAACATATTATCGAAAAGTTGGAGGGTCGCTATTATCAGTTGAATAAAAAAGTTTTGCCAAAAAAATATGTTTTGCTATGGTAGACCGAGGACTTTTTAATTGACCTGTGTCCGAGGTGTAATAATACTCCTAGAGGTCTCACAGCACAACAATCGTCGTTATGTGTTCTCGCTTAAGAAACAGCACGGTGCCTCCATAATATACATTCTAAGTTCACAGATATCGAATTTTATTATCCTTCGATTTTTAATTGGCCTATCAATATGAGCATCACTGGTCAACCTACAGCAGCCACACATTTGTTATGCAATCGTTACGGCCCTGACCATCGCGTTCATGTGAAAGGGCAATTTGTTTTAAATCTGGCTGAATAATGAGCGATCGAGATGAGTTCGGTCTGTTTCCTAATAGAGAATCACTCTCAGAGTCTCCTTTTACCGCCGTTGAACAAGTCGCTTCTTCGTTTCTTGAATAAAGCAGTTTTTAAAGTTATTCGAGTTTTTGCTTTCTAAATCGTTGGATTCGCAATCTGTCTGCAGTTACTCGAGGAATTCCTTCGTACAGTTAAGTGGAGTTCGAGTAAAAGTATCGCCACTCCAAAAGTCACCAAAAGGTGGATTCAGAGTGCTCAAAGACCCCTTGCCATAAACTATTGCAAATTAGAAACACAAACTTTTAAAAACAATTCTAGGCCATGGATTCCGGGTATATGCGTCACAGTTTAACGTGTAAGGCTACCAACAAAGGCAGATGAAGTTACTGCGAATTAACATAGTTTACTAGAATTTGTACAGAAGCTTGCAGCAAGCAGTTCATGGTGAATGACCACCAAGGGCGGACTGTAGTAGCTCAGTCTCTAGGCTATTTGAATCAGGAGTCACTAAAATTCGGAAAACCATTACGTAGAAGGATATCATGGAAATTTGGGTAGAAAGTAAACATTTTGAAGATCTTTTTAAAGGCAAAGCCAAAGAAGGCCAAGTGTCAGACGAATGTACAATCAACACTCAAAATTAATCTTACAACTATAAGGTGTCCATGCGGAAGAAGGACTAGTGTGTGTGTAACCAGTGACCATGTGACCGTTTCTTTAGCAAGAAGGTGTTATATAATGCAACCTTTGCGGTCATGTTCAAGCATCATCTTTTTTAAGACAACCTGATTGAAGAATGAGTGAGTTTGGTCTGTTTTCCAATAAATAAAAACCCACTGTGTCGCTTTGTATCGCCGCTCGTCGCCTCTTCTTTCCTTGAGCTAGACAGTCTTTAAAGTAATTTAATAGCTAATTAGCTGAATGAGTATAGTCCCATATTAGATTTCCAAAAGATTTTTCAAAACAAAGGATTATATATCAAAACCAATATATTCTTGGTATACGTGGTTCATACATGATTCATACGTTCATATTGTGATCAAGCACTTAGAAGTCCTTAACCTCCAATAAGTGCTGGATTGGTGAGGATCGTGTATTTATTATTGATTGTTTGTAAAAAATGAGGATTGTTTCTGTGTACTTCAAGAAGTGTTTTGATAATCCACAAACCGTCCATAAACCATAAAATATATAAAGGGCTCGCCCTCGGAAAAACTTATCTAGTATTATTGAAAAGCAGTTACATATTAACCTGTATTCATATAAATTTAAAATGCAAGTAAATCAATAATTGCTGGCAGAAAGTTTTCATCAGCGAGTTTTGCCATAATTTTTATACGTTACTGAAGAAACACAATCTTTATTTAAAAATATATTGTCAGATAAGGCTCATTTCCACTGTCCATATTAAATCCCCTAAATAATCATGTCACCCTGTATGTTTGTAACCATCATGTCTTCTTCTTCTTATTCCTTTTAACGCTTAGGTTAGTATATAGTAGTTTAGTATTATAATTATTCTATTCAAAATTTCATCTCTTCATTTCTTCTTCACATTACATATTCTTTCTACGTAACTTTTATCATGTGGTTCTTGGAGACGGATGTGATGGAGATTACCACCAATTATCCCAATTCACCTCGTTTAATATCTTATCTATATGCAGAGATCTCATATGGTCATTCTTAATGATGGACCTTATTCTTTGTATGAAAATTGTATTCTTTGTTATCAAAAGCAGATGTAAGGCAACCCGAGGGTTAAGTCTGATTTTATTCGAAGATCCTCAAGATCTCTAAAACAAGATGTATTTGAAAACAATTACTATTTAATTCATTAGTTCTCTAAGATGAAAGCCTATTTCATAACAAAAGATGCAAATATATAATAACAAAGACGTTCGATGGAAAACGTGCGCTTGCAGATTCTCAAAGATTCGGTTAATCAAAGCTAAGATAGACTTTCTCAAGGCTTTTGGAAAGCTACTATAATGGTTTCCATAAATTGCAGAATATATGAAATAAATGTATTAAAGTTTAATTTCATAAACAAATTACAGTGAGAAAAATATTACAATATTGCGAATTTATATGTAGTATATTATTTTTTAATTTCGTTATAGATATTTCTGATAACAATTGTGTTCGATATAATTAAGCATCATTTATTATTAACAGGCATATTATTATGTGCAAATGCACAATACTGAAGTTTTGATGCTCTCTAAACCGTACATATCCACTTAAACTACCATAATTCTACTTCAAATGCAACCCCACCAACATAATATACATTTAGGCGTTTAGTGTATATTGCCCTTCAAAACATTTCATGGTTTCAGTTCATTTTCGATGTAAATTAATTAATAGCTCACAGAGCAATATAATTTGATATAATCGATGCATATGTTAGAGCAAAATGGCGTTTAGATCGCTGGCATGTTAGTTCTAAAGCTAAATACACAGCAGGTTAAATGGAAAATATACGAACAACAGGTTTCTATTCAGTAAAATTATTTAAAAAACGTAATTTTGTATTGAAGGAATCAGAGTGGTGAAAACTGATTTCGAAGAACTAATTCACGACGATTCTACGTATTTACTTTACTCGGAATAAAAGACCTTTCTGCAAAAAAATAACTGAATTGACTGAAATTGAACTTTGAATGTATGCGTGACGTATTGGTTTTGGTCGTTGTCGGTTTATATGGATTTTAGTCTTATATATGCATTATTTTAAAAAAATGTGTGTTGTATTTAGAGATTCTAATACGTATCGATTGTTGGAGGTGTCGTAATGTAATTATATATCGGTAAAATGTCGAAACAAGCATTTGTGTATTTTCAGTCCAAGGCAAAATAAAGTTAAAGGAGATGTAGTTAAATCTTTCGAGATCCAAACCAGCCGATATACCTTGAGCTATTTTAATTAGTATTAGTTATGTCTGGGGGTCCCATGATTCAAATATTGAGGCAAATAATGCTGTTGATAAAATTTGAGGTTCATTATGCGCGAGTCTCTAATATTTTTATTCTATTTTCACTTACCAAATAATATGGAAAATTATATTTAATATAATGTGATGGATTTAGTTTTACAAGTGCGCATAAACTTAGCCTATATTCCCAAAAGATTCGAATACCATCCAAAAAGAGAAAAATAAGCTTCTAACTCAAAAACTCACATAACTTTCACTGTTGTCCATTACTGAACAACAATATATGCTCAATATATTAATTACATATAAGCCTTCAATATATATCAGCCATAGACAGTTTCAGTTCAAGTTTCAGATATTTCGAACAATACTTACATATAGCCATTGTATGAAACTAAAATGAAGTCAAGTAAAGTCAGGAATCTAAGCCGAGATCTAGCAATAATTAGAAGAATTACTAAGAAGGCAGGTCTAAATATTGATTTTATACTTATAAATATTATAGCTGCATGTGCTTATAAGTCTGTAAGGTTATTATTAAGATAAACTTCCAAATTACAATTGGTGTATTGTTTATTATTTACCCAAATATAATAAGGTACTTTGGTAAAAATTTGGTAAAAGTAAAAAAAAATTATATAGTATAAAATTAACATTTTTGTACGCCTGATATGTGTGTTTGTATCTACATTTTGAAATTACCATCATAAAATGATTCAGTAGAGATTTACCATTAGTACAACTTTGATTGTCTTAATGAATATAGAATAGTTGATTTGAACACTATTATTCTTATTATGATTCCTAACTGGTAATTATGTATCGGGTACTCTTTAGATTAATTACTTGTGTTGATTTATCTGATAGTCATATCCGGCTCGAAGGAGCTTGTTAAATTACTTGTTTAATTCTATAAATAATTTCCAGAACGCTGGTTCAATAGGGTCAAAAATAAGTTGTTCTTGGAGATGCCAGTAACTGTTTCTTAATTACCTATATTACTTATGTAACTGTCTTCGATCATATGGACTGATCTTATTTTACAAACTTTTCTAATAAATAGTCGTAAATATTTCATGAATACTTAATTGTAAATTGGTCTTGAATACTTCGTGCATATTTTCGTGAATACTTGGGAACCTTTTTTTTCTTATTCCAAGTTGATCAGCTAACCAAATAGTATTTTGCTGATGTCCCTTCGGGTTCGGGATAGTGAAGTATTTTGCGGACGACAGAGACCCTGGGTTACGACTTTGATCGTTGTAGTTGGTTTTCTACCGAGATTTCTGGATGGGTAGGTATTTTATCAAGGTGTTGTCGTGTTCTAAAGAGCCTATGGAGAACCATACACTGAGCATGTTCATGAAACTCTTCACGAACAGGATGCCTGATTCGAGGTGAGTATTAACGTTTCTTATAAACCATGGGGCATTGAGTAACGCGCAGACTTTTTTGGATTGGAACAGTTGGGGTAGTTCAAGTTGTCTTTCAGAGACATACCTGTGCCACACCTATGCTCCGTAGAGGCAGACTGGGGGGACTAATATTCTATACAGAGCCGATTTCTAGGGGAGAGGGACTTTACTTTTTCGGCAGACGAGTGGGAAGAGTAGACTATACACGTCACTGCCTTTGCAGATAGCGTTCTGAATTTGGGCTGACAATTGGAATTTGTGGTCGAACTGGAGGCCGAGGTATGATACTTTCTTGAGCCAGGAGATAGGGACTTTATCGATTTGTAGGCGATAGGCGCGAAGCTCCTTCTTACGGTGGAACAGAATAGCCTGAGTTTTGCTCGGGTTTATCTGTAGCTGTCAGAATATATACCACGCAATCACTTGGTTCAGTTGGACATGAAGTACGTCGCGAATAGCATCGGGACTGCAAACGGTTGTGAAAAATGCAGTATCTTCTGCATAAAATTCTGTGTAGGAATGTTTATGGAGCGGGAAATCAGCCATGTAAAGGTTGAACAGGGCAGGGGCTAGTGCAGCACCTTGCGGGACTCCTGCGGAAATATATTTTCGAGAGGGCACTGCGTCACTGATCCTGACTTGAAAGGACCTACCGTCCAATTATTAATCTATCAGGGAGATTAGGTCATTCCGTAAACCAAGCTGTTTTGCTTTGAATATTAGACCGCGCTGCTTGCTTCATCGAAAGCTTCGGAAACATCTAAAAAGATGGCTCCAGTTTCTCTACCTTTTTTTTAATGCCTGATGGATGCTGCGACGTGGACAGTTTGATGAAGGCTTGAATGTTTGGAACGGAAACCGAATTGTTCGTTCAGGATTATATGGTGTGCATCTGTAAAGTTTTTAAAAGCATGTAATATAGTTTTTTCGGCAAGTTTGAAACTTAGGAACCTCTTGGTTTTGCGCTATTTAAAGTGACAATAAAACGTTCTGCCAGAGAGACTCAAAATACCGTTATAAGGCTATAAAATGTTAAAACGTATTTAACAATGTTTCTAATTTATCTCTCTTACATCCTGAACAACTTATACTTATTAAATTAATTAGCAGCTGTATTTTAATGAGTATCAAAAACAGCTTATAGTATTTTTACTTTCTTTTCTTCAATATTCTAACCGATTTCATGCGTAGTCTGGAATGCTCACTCATTTCAATGACAGTCACACTGTAAAATCACCATCGATGAATTGATTATGACCTAACTTAGCTTATTTACCTTGATAAATCCCAGTTTCGTTTTTTACTTTTCTTCCCGTTAAGACAAATAATTTAAATAAAATCGAAGCGCTTCAAAAATGTCAAAAATTGGAAAGTGGGAGCGATGGTTAAGAAACGCCCAGTGACTCGATGTTTTATAACGCTTCTGATTGGTGTTTGATTTAATACGGTGAATTAAAAAAATACTTCTGTATCTACTAAAATGTTACTAATCATGCTTATTTCAATATTTAGTTTAGAATATATCTATCATATATAATTATTTTAAAGCAATATTTTTATGATTCTTTGTTACAGTAATCAAGTCTGTTTACTAAAATTTAAATACAGGTTAAAATAGATTATAGGCCACATAAAGTTGGGTGAAAAAATCGAAATAATACACTAAGCAAAACATTTCTGTAAGCTTTCTAGGAAAATTGCTTTGATTTTTGATTTAGTTGATTTATTGGAAAACCCAAACAATATTTTTACTTATTTAAGGCTCAAGCAGCACATATTATATATATATATATATATATATATATATATATATATATATATATATAAAACTATTTTACTACGTTTTAGCATTGGACACTAACAGCTTTGATCCATGTTTAACAACTACGTCTGTTTAATTTTTTCCCGAGTTTACAAGAACGGCCGACGATGTAAATCATTACACGTTTCCGTTTCCAATTTGCACGTTATAACGCTTCACGGGGCGTCGAAATAAGAACGACGCTTTTCTAGGCGCGGCAGAGTAATTCGAAAATGACGCAGTGGAAATGTTTTAGCATCCAGAAGATGGAGCAAATAAAATCATCAAATTCAAATGTGTGACGTTATGAGGTTGCGATATACTTTACGCTCAGATTTAAGTCAATGTATCCACGGTTCATAAATAATGTAAACTATCCCCATTCGAATGTGATATTTATTGAGGGTTAAGCGTAACATGAGGGCTGAAAAATCGCCAGTTTATCTAATATAAAATTATTTTTAAAATATATTAGACTGTTGAGTTTATAAAAATAATGTTAAAATTGCTAAATAATAGTAACGTGTCGGAGCGACTGTAAATCAAAACAGAAGTATTTAAGTTATGAAATATGAAACTTCTAAAATAATCGCATTGTGATCTCCCTACCTATTATGAAATGTAATGGTAATTAATATATAGAAAAAATTATTTTACTTCATATATTATTTTATTTCACGAAAAGTAATGATAATTTTTTGAAGGGTGGTCCAAAGGATACTGAGTATTTAAATTTATTATAATATAAACCAAACCCTAAACCGAGATGTTATGTCATACGACTGGTACTCCACTGGCTATGGACTGCATATGATCTGTATGGCTATGGGGCCATTCGTTTAAAATTGTGTTACCCTGGGATAATTCCAACCCCTTTTTACCCTCAGTGTCGCTGTGTATCAGCGTTCAACCAGTCGCATATTCTTTCCGTTAAATAAAATATTTTAAGTAAAATAATGGTATTTGTTTTCTAAATACATTCATATTTTATAACTGACGCAGTCTGTAGGATTCCGGGGCATTCAGAAGACGGAATAAAATTAATTACTGAGAAAAGAAGACGTGATGAGAGAAGAAGTGATCGTTCCGAAGTTACTTGAGTCATTCCTTGGTGTAGTTAAGTGAAGTTCGGACAAAATATCACAGCTGAAGCTGTAAGGTCAAATAAGATGGATAGAAGATGCTCAAGAATCTCTGCTATACATTTTTAAAAGTAAAAAGTATTCAAGCTTTGAAAAACACCCTTAGTCCTTAGATTTCCGGCACTTGCATCACAGCTCAAGGTGTAAAGCCATCAAAGGCGGACTGAAGTAGCTCAATTTTTAGACGTAGACATTATTCATAGCAATTCGAACGTTATCACTTTATTATTAAAGATGATGCTTTGTGTCGCCTGAATTCTTATTCTTATTAAGTATTAGTGTATTTTCTGAAATTTGTTGGTTATCTATTAACAGACTCAAAACTCGATATATATACGACAACACCGATACTAAAATTTCAACGCCATAATAATATTTCCTATTTCCTAAAGACATAACAAAATATTCATGATTGTGTTTACTTAACTTTTGAAATTGCTGGTGATGATATCAAGAAACATTCCAATGCAATTTAAAAATAGATTTTGCGTGATTCTAAATCGACACAAGAAATGGTGTACCCAGCACATCGACTCCGAAACGAACGTTTCTTCAGAAATTTATTTTAAAACGAATATCTTAGCATCAATTTATTAATACAATAAGAACTAATAATAAACTAAAACATTATTCTAGCTTTTTGGATTTATTGGAGTATTGTAGTTTCTAAAAAACAACGTATAATAAAAAATCAAATTCCTATCAAACTGAACTCCTTCTCAGTTCTCATAGCCGCAAAAATTATTCAATTAAATGTAGCAGAATATATAAATTGGTAAACGTTGGAGTAAGCCAGTTGAAGTTGACAGATAAAAATATATTTACATTTGTTTCCTCATATTTATTTTTCACTACCGCCTATTCAACACTTCAGTTCAGTTCAGTCAGTATCTTTCTGCAACTTTCACACTAATGTGTGCACTTTTAAATCTTATTCCCTGTTTAGTATGCCTAGCTGAAACCAAACATTACTTTGTATTATCGGCTCTAGAATCTATATTAACAAATAACTGGCATAACGAATCCACCACAGGGTAATATATTAATAACAAATCATAATTTGACAGAAATAGTCATATAATTGCTAATATTTCAAATTATTTCATTTAAAGGCCAATATTATCAACAGATGAATAGCTATTATTTGCATCTCTCAGGATTGAGCAAAAATAAGTACACAAATATTTACCCAAATCAAAGAAATCCAGATCCTTATGAATTTTCAGTATGTCCAGTATTATTATTGGATGCTCACATGTATTTCGACCAATATTTAGTTTCAAAATGATGGATTGAGACAAATTCGTACAATGTATATCAATTTAAATATTATAATCAATGCTCCAGCTATCAAGATCAGATTTATCTGCATACATTCAATCAAAGGTCAGAATTATTTCGGCTACTTATCAGTGTGTTGCTTGAAAATTGATAATATCCGGAACATTATTTATATATAGAGAGAAATGAGAGGAAAAAAAGGGATATTCAAATTTTATTACGTAATTAATATAAGAAATACAATTATTTTAGTCCACACTAACCAATTAAAAATAGATCGGCATCGAGCTCGCCACTAAATTACAATTCATTATAAACGACAATCTAAACTAATATCGAAGCAGGCCAAGATTTTTTTAAATATAGATATTCGCGAAATTAATGTCTGCAATGTGATATATTGAATCGCGAATTAATTGTACCCGTGCAATTAAAATAAAATCATTCAACTGTTGTATCCTGGAGCGTAGTTTATTTGTAATTTGTTTGTTCGATGGTAATCAATTATAATTTATCATCTATACGACCATTTATTAAATGAGTTGGTAATATATAGCTTTCTTTCTGTTAACAGTTATTGAAACAGCTTTGTCATAAATGTCTGTAACCCAATGTTTTGTCCCATTCTAGCTTCTCCGTAATTAAATATTAATTAGAAAAACCACATAGTAGGTCATAATCACAGGTAGCCATAATCACTACGTGCTTAGGTTTCAATCTCCACACACATGTTTGGTAATATACAGAGGATACAACAAATAATATGAATACCAGACATATATCCAATGTGAGCCACCAATTGCTTTTAAAACGGCTGCAGGCCTTCAAGGAAGGTCTAGTTCGAAGAGCGCCTAAACAGTTTCCAACAAAATGTTGGCAAATTCTTGAACCATAATATCCGCCAATGGCTTTAATGATGTTGGAGATGGAAATATACTCCTCTCTCTCTCTCTGCTCTTAAACTCCTCATTAAGGTTTAATTATGTTGAGGACTGGCGATTGTGCTGACCAGGGAAAATGTTTGACGATACTCTGATACTCCGCAAACCAAGAATTTATATGAACGCCTTGTTATATTTGAGCGTGGCTTTGATGTTCGGTACCAATATGCCTATTGCAGTCGTAGTAAGAACTTCATCATCGGGGATGTCAAGATATTCCTTCGCAGTAATCCGGCCAGTGATATGATTGAGAGGACCAGCTAAATACCACAATATTACGAGCCAAAATACAACAGAACTTTATTAACTAACTTAATAAACTTTATTAACTAACTTCTTCTTCTATGGACAAAGTTCTTCTTGACTGTAGGAAGCAGCATGGATCATAGGTTTCTTTTGAAGTTTTCCACCCAAACATAAACCTGAGCGTGTTTAGAAAACAATACAAACGGTGAATCATAGAACCATACCAGATTCTTCAACAGAGCAAACATACAGAAAGATGCACTATACTGCATAGTGTTCAAGTTATTTTGCCAAGCCCCTTTTTATAAATTACAAAATAAATAGGGTTGAAAACAGAGTTTTTAGTTTACTTTAAAGCTATTTTTTAGTAATAAAAATGGCGTCTTGGAACGACTGTATCAACTATACTGCTGCACCAATCATATTATTATATAAACGAGCTCAATATTCTAGATTCTGAAGGCATCTCTCTGTTACATCAAACACACTTTTTTTCTTGTCAAACAACTAGGACAGTATCAATCACACTATGTAACATCTCCCTTCGGAGGAACTTCGCTAATAAGCGAGCCCTTGACGATCTGTTGTTTTGCGCTGTTTTTACCAAGTTTCCATAATATGATCTATGGAATAGTTTCTCAAGATTTGATATCTCCTCATTTTAATCTACAGTTGAGCAACTAAACTACTGCAATCCACTTTTGCTGGACCTTTATTTCAGTGGGCTTCAGTTTCGTTCACAATCACGTCAGTCCGCGTTTGTTCACCTTGCACGGTGAAATATAACCTTCGTACTGTGAATATATGGACATTCAGAGGTTCATTTCAAAACGTAATTGTTTCTTAATTCTATTAGTTCACGACTGGAAGAAAAACTGGAATACAATTTATAAAATTAATATGGGAATTGGTATATAAAATAATATCTGTATCTTATAAAAATAAAAAACATCACAAAAAATTAGGAGGCAAAAGCGACAGCAGTAATGTATCTTCATTAATGTTGGTCACTTTCCAGTTCATAAAATCTAATAAATGAAGCAAAATAGAAAAAGCACCTAGTGAACACGTTCAGATATATCGACATACTTGTCACTTTTATCTGGCTATAACTTTGTCTCTTGCCAAAATTCAATTTCAGTATCTAAGAAAAGCTTTGTTTTAATTTACTTATAACATTGTTACTAGTGGTTGTCAACTATCCTACAGTTTATCGATACGATAACTTAAATGTAGGTATATATTTAGGAGGACTCATCGGCCCTATCTTAGCATCTGGTAAAATAATGTTTATGTATAACATTGCTGTTTCTCTATTAAATGCGCGTCACTACACTACACTATACAAGATCAAATAATGTAATCAATTTGAATCTGTGTCCTGCTCTGGTGTTATTAAATGGTCGCATTACTTCAACATTGACATGAGAATCTCATGTATCCTTGTAATTCTCCCGACTTAATGAGTGACAGTCAGTATCTGAAGGACTCGGTATTAGTAATCAGTCCTGTAGTATCTCAGTACACCAGCAATACTTCTCAGGATTGAAGAAAACTAGTATTGTATTTATATTAATTTTCGTATCATCGCTTTATATTTTATTTATTTCTTTATATCACTTATCGTTAATTATAATTAATTATTTTCCAGGTTTGTGTCCAATTGTTTGCATTGTCACTTGCTTGTTGCAATTCTAAGTCTCCGAGACTAAGAATCGCAATGTCATAAGCAAATGTGGCCGTCATGATATTTTCCATTTGTGGTATAGCACATGTGTAGAGTAGGTAAATAATTGGACACAATACACTTGGTACCATGTAATCATACAAATTTTAACCATTTTCTAAATGTCTGGGACATGTTTTTGTTGAAATGCGACAAAAAGGAGAAGTTGGTGAGCATTATATTTCCTTTTCTTGGCATCTAAAAGGAAGATGTTGTCGTGTAGAACATTTTTTAACCAAAATCACTGGAGAAATGGCTGGCAAATTGCCAGTCTTTAAAACTTTTAGACCTTGAGAATAACATATTTGAAATGCTTTAATTATTGTACAACATAATATATATTCGATACTTCCTAAAATTATTACTGATTTTGGGTATTTGTTCAGTAATCACCCCAGTGGGCAATAACATTTCTTATGATAATTTTGTGTATATGGAATATTAAAAATCAATTTAGTACATACTCCAACGGTGTAAATAATCTTGCTCCAAAATGTGTATATGTCCATTAATTAAATGGAATTATAATAAAATTTTTAGTCTAGACAGTCTACATTAGGGTGCATTAAGACTCCTTCGAGATTCCTTACACTAATACTTTGAATTATACTCGACATGGGTTCTAAAGAGGCATCACATTGTACCACTTCAACGGAATTAATTTATTTATCAAGAAAAGAACCTATTCGATGCCGCCATTTGAATTATAATCACCAATAGCTCCATTCTTACACCACAATCGCTTGGAGCTACGTCGTGCAAGTGCTAAGTAATGAAGACAAATGTTTACAATATAAGCTTTTGTATTAATGTGAAATGAGCAATTAAGCTTAAAATATTTCAATAATATTAGAGTTAAAACAAAGATTCATAAACTAATTTACAATTATTTTTTGCAGATGTTAATATGGTAGCAGAGCCAAAACCACACCAAACCGGACGAAAACGACAGAACGTGGCCAAAACCGGAAACGACTGGTAAGAGCACCTTAAGATTCCTCCCTGTACTGATTCCTGATAGATGCGACCGACTAACGGCACCCGAGCTGCGGTTTAGAGCAATGTCATTCATCTACATGTTTACAAGTGGAAAGAAAGACGAATAACGTCGTTCCCGTACGGGTTTCTATCACTTTTCCATTACCACCTCGCCGTTTTTCGACGTAATAAAAACGTCTCCGTGTCTAATTTATTGCAAAACAGCGAATTCACGTTTTACGTTACAGGAGATCCTTTTTATATCGATTACAATAAATCCGCCACGAAGGCGTGACTTATAGAGAACAGCGACGTTCTTTTAAAGGAACAAAAAAAAATTGTGTCTCTTTTACAGGATTTTTGTTAGTTTTTCTTTATTCATGTCTAACAATTATGTAACAGATCCGTAGACACAATAACAAGGTGTAGGTTGAATAATATATTTTTCTATTTTGTAGTTGATTCTCGTTAAAAGTATAATTTTTAGAAAACATTTCCCATTGTACTCTTTAGAACTTTAGAAGAGACCAAATATAAATATTTAAAAATATAGTTTCTTTTGCTTTTTATCTTTATATATTTTGTAATTATTTTGCAATAAAAAATGAATAAACAAAAATTGTGTTAGTCGAAAGACAAATTGGGATTTAACCAATATTTTGGTATGCAACCAATATTACGATGCAAAGTCTATATTATCTGTTCATATGTACTTTTAAGTGCTCGTTAATTCGATCTACTATTAGTGTACACGTATATTTAGAAGCGGAAAGAAGAAATGGAACCTAACAACATAAAATATTCATCCAATTGTTGAAGTAACATAGAAAAATAAACAATTCACAATGCAGAAAAGATAAAGAAAAATTTAATTTTTTAAAAATCATCAGACATAGTTTCACTTGGTATAGTGATGAGCGTCATTGGCTAAAAGAACAGATGCCTCAATTTATCATTTCGTGGCAGCTAGTTCGACAATAATCATAATTTAGATTTCCAAGGACTGCATAAAAGTATTTCTATGAGAGGATTTTGTTCAAGTAATACGAAGATTGACAGAAAAAGTATACTGTAGTCAATAGCAAACCTATAATAGTTAGCCATCTTGATGTCATAAGCATTATTTCTCTCTGAACTTTAGCCAGAGACGTAAAGATTATCTTTATGGCTATTTATATACCTTTTGTCCATTTTTAATAATCACTACTTTTTCTCACCAAATCTTGTCACAATTTTGTGCAATAATTAAGTACCAATATCGATTTAGCAGCCATTAAAATGTGGTTATTTTAAATAAAAAATTCACTCTCTATTAATTTCTGAAATGATCTGGTATTAACTTGCCTATGAAAAAAAAACAGCTTATCATGTATAAAGTTGGGTAGGCAATTGCTCTGAATTAACTCAAAGTTTTCCTTGATATTATTTAGTCGCGTTCAGCTACCATAAGTGGATTGATGTTCTTCAAAGTACCACTAGCCTTGAACAATTGATGGTGCGAAACACCCTTGAGGATCCTTGGTGATGAAAAATACCTGTAGTTTATTGTCACAAACATCGCAGTTCATGGGTTAAAGCTATTGAAAGCGAACTGAGGTTACCCAAAGTACCTCTAACCATGAACTATTGTAATCTGAGAAGATTGAATTTTGGCAATGTTTAGATTGTTGAAACATATCTTAACCTAGTCTATCAGAATTTTGGCACAAACTTTAGGATGTACAGCTGCTAAAAGTAGACTGCTGTATTGGAGATAGTAGCTGAGTATTGCTGAGTCATAAGCTCTCGGAATTCAAGGTTGTTGGTACATATTAGATATATATTTGGGAAAATACAAAATATTAATGTTTTTCACATTTTTCTACATTAAATAACAGTTTTCCATTTAGAAATGCCAATTCGTTATATTTTCGACATTTTTGCTTTTGCTGTTTGATTTGGATGAATCTGCTGCCGAAGCCGATCAAACGCATTTATAAATATATATCGATACCGCTCTGTTATATTCCAATTAAAGTTTTTGATTTCAATTATTTAACTGTCGTAATTTTGGGGTTAACGAGAAAAAATTGCAGAACCAAAAAAATCGAAAACTGTTAATTGCAAGTCTTATTAAACAAATGTCTAGCACAAGGTAGCAA
Source organism: Rhynchophorus ferrugineus (assembly GCF_030347505.1). Classification (NCBI taxonomy): domain Eukaryota; kingdom Metazoa; phylum Arthropoda; class Insecta; order Coleoptera; family Curculionidae; genus Rhynchophorus; species Rhynchophorus ferrugineus. The sequence goes on along the minus strand of NW_027472585.1, from coordinate 16,849,875 downwards.
ACAAGTTTCAGTCAATTTAGTAATTTTCTAACTAATCCTTGTTGTTTTCTGTCTGTAATTGTTGATTCTATTCTAAATAACAAATAACGTATTAAGGTTTAATGCTTACATGGCTATTCTATCCAACAATGTGGACTTTATACATTGCAAAATAATTAAACTAGCATTTAATTCAACTTTCCATATTTTTCGGTAGGTTGGTGAGCGGTTTGTAATATCGCTTTAAATATGACACATAGAAATTTTCTTCAGACTTAAAATTAAATATATGGTTTAAAACATTTATGTATTTTATATCAACGATCTGATGGCTTTTTCTAGTTGGTTGTTTTGGAAGTATGTCCTTTTATTGGAATTAACCTTGTTGTAGCGCACATTATGCAATCACTTTAGCCTAAAAATTCTTTCTTCATGCATATTTTAATCGTGACTCCCTTTTCTAATTCATGTTTCTCTGAAAATAGAATAGAAGGATTCATTTAAATATAATATGCTACTAAAACCTGTCCTTACAGCATTTTCAATATGAGATCACAACTACTACGCCACTGAACATTATAACAAGATATCATAAATAAGATTATTAACTTCATTTCATTTCATTTTCATTTTCATTCACTAATTCAGAGCATCTAATATAAGGACGCATGATCTTTCTTTACTTTTATGTTATAAACATAAGTATGGAATAATAGATAAAGTAATACATGTTTGTATATTAGAACAGTGAATACATATAAATAAAATAATTTTAAAATTGATATTTTACTTTATTATGTAAATTAAAACATATATTAAAGGAATGTCTACCCCTAGCCCCAGCGAGATTCGATCCTAGGACCTTATTATGGGCGAGCTAAACTTATAGCCCGCATGGCTACGTGTGTTTGTTTACATAATTTGTGTCACCGACTGTCTGACGGCTATCGTTGGTTGCTTGATTGGGGCGTTCTTTGTTTTATTGAAATATATTTATTTGTAGCGCATGTTACACAAAAATATTAGTTCTCAACAGTCTTTCTCCGTATAAGCTTTAACTATACCAAATTTTAAGTCCCCGGTATTCCCGTTTTGCTCAAAAAGGGAGGCAGAATGCTTGCTATTTTGACTTTATAACATGTCTTCGAGCCAGTAAATTAAACAAATAAATAATTGATCTGATCGTTGATTTAAGAAAAAGATTTCGAACACAATTACTACCTCGTATCGGTAATGAGTACCGATCTGCTTGGTAAGCTCCCATCCTAGTTGGCAGAAACTTAATGGGCGAATTCCCGAAAGGTAGAGAAAGAAACGCTCCTGGCATCGATGTCCTCGCAACGGCTAATCAAGATCGGGTTAAAAGTGAAGCCAATCTCGATTTTCGTGAACGGAAAACGACGCTGGGGAAATTCTGTCAAGGGCGAGAGGTTGCAATGATTTCCGACGCTTCTAAATAGATCGACAAACAACTTTTATTAGCGGCTTCGTTTCTTCTTCTCCGGCTCCCCGGAGGCTTTTCCACGGAACGGGCTGGGGAAAAAATATAGTTATTATCGCCCGTTTCCGCCAATTTTTTCTTGTATCGTCGGATATTTCACTGGATTAGCCGGCGAAAATTGGGCAAAACATCTTCGGTTTTGTATGTCACCGATATAAAATCGGATAAAATATCGTCATGATTTGTTATAGAATTTAACAAGATTCGGAAAAATAAACAGTAACAAGGTCTTGGAAGGGCCCGACGTTGATGCGATATCAATTCTGATAGCATATATTTTTCGTAGTTTGTTAAATCTGTAGTTTTTTATCTGGATACATTTTACTTAATACAGGTATTGTTAGAGTTGGGCTCAATAAGTTCAGCTTTTTATATTGAAGAAAATATAGACTGAGACTATATGAATATTTTTTCTTTTTCTTATTATTTTATAATTAGCGTTACGTAACAACAATCTCGTCATATCAAATAGTTAGAGATTAAATGACAACAAAAAACAAAGTGTTAGTTTGGTCCGTCAGATGAAAAATTTAGAAATATTAAACCTATAAATTAATTATAAATGAATTAAAATAGATTCTTATAGGGTACATTTTTAATCTATTTTATGTTGAAACCACACTTTTCAGCCTTTACTTTTTAGTATGTATCATTTTATAGCAGTGTGAACAAAACATGTATGTGTCAAGCCATGCTCCATCGATTTCAACACGTGAATACTGGTTTCGGAGTCTTATAGGTAGAGATTTTAACACCAAACACGAGCGTTCTGGATAGCGAAAAAAAATTATGACGAAGATTTGACGGCATTAGTCCACGACGAGCCCTGTAAAACAGAAAAAGAATGTGCGGAATCGTTGGAGGCAATCCAGGACACCATTTCCAATCGTTTGAAAATGCTTAAATTTTTTATGCCTTATGAATTGAGGAGATTGAAAAGCGTTTGGTTTGGTCATGAACGAGATGATGCTTTAACAGCAAAATTGTAACGGTTTCTTGCACCATATTGTTAAGAGCGATAAAAGCGGATTCATTGTTATAATAAAAAGCGAAAAAATCATGAAAACCCCTGTTCATATATCAATATGAACGGCAAAACCGAATGTCCGTGGTTCAAAGCTAATTCCAAGTAATGTATTTGGTGGTATGAGTATGGTATGGCATACTTCATCAGCTGAAACTTAATAAGGCTGAAATACAATAAAATGTTATTTTTGAACATAACCACAAGTTTCAAAACATGAAGAGTGCTAAAACCTGAAAGCATACAGTCGGTGGTATTCTTAAAATCTCGCATTTTCCGAATAATACTTGTTCAGATATATGGGTCGTGATCTGCCTGAGCAAAACTTCACTTCATATGAAGATAATCAAAAGATACATCGTTCTTTCGACATGGAAACCGTAAATTTTCTGAAAGATGGGAAAAAATAGCAGCTACTGTATAGCTTAAAAACCAAATGTTTTCTAAGGACTATTTTACTATCATTCAATTAAATACAAAATTATCTATAAATAAAGCAATTTGAGAAGAAAGGACTGCAAAAATGCATGACTATGCATATTAAGTTTATTAAACAGAAGTCGATTATTTCCCAATGGATGATTATTATTAATTATATATCGTGCTATTGGCTAGTTAAATTGGCTTATACTAAATGACATTACAAAGTTGATGTTTCGTATTAAAATTAAATTTTAAACTCCATTTTTATATGCTATTTTGAGTCCGTTCTTGAGTGACATTCGGTAACTGAAAGTCTCGCTGTAAGTAATCAATCCAGCAGAATATGAGTGCACCTATAATACTTTTCAGGACTTTATTCTGGAAAATTTGTATTGTGTTAATATTAATTTTTCGAAACACCCCATAATTGAATTCCGCGCATACATATAGGTTTCGATAGTTGCTTATATAATAGCAGTTTATTATGTAGTGATAATGTGATTTTATTCCAATTAATCAATATATTTGCTATATTTTTACTATAGTTCTTTCTTTCTGCTTTTTATATGTCCCTTCCAGTCTCAAGTTTTACCTCAAGATTGATTCTGAGATACTTAGCAATATGGTAACATCTGTATTGTGAAATATTAGACGTGAAATACACATGCATATATTTACTTCCGTTAATTTTTGTTTTCCAGGTTTGAGTCCAGTAAACGTCAATTGGCTCTTATAATTTTCGTATTATATTGTTTCTATTTTCTCTGACAGCAAGAATTGCAGCATCTTGGGAAAATGTAGCCATCGTGATATTTTCCATTTGTGTTATATGAGATGTGTAGAGTAGGTAAATAATTGGCGCGAATACACTTCCTTGTCGGACACCTACTTTAGCTTATTTTATTGTACAGTAGATTTCCTCTTGTTTACATTTTGTAACATTTTCTGTAGTTTATTAACAAGGCCATTGTGCCATACCTTATCAAACCTTATATCATACCTTATTCTAGCTGAACATACCTGAAGGTATATTAATAGACACTTCAATAAATGAGCTCCAAAAGCTAGACAAAACTTCTAAACTGGAACTTAATTTAATTACTTTTCTCTATGTTATTCAAAAAAATAATCTATCTATTTAGTAATCGTCGAGGTGGCTCCGCGGCATTCTATTTCGGAACATTTGGAGGATGGCTATGTTGGATTTGACAGCACCTTATAGTTCAACACCAAATACTCAAAATAAAAAAGAATTGACTTATGCAGCAATACTCGATATGTAAATATATAATATGTAATATAATTTAGATTTATAAAGTAATTAAAGCAATATACCTGATTTAGTTTAACATCAAGTTGTTTAAACTATGATTTCGTCCTTTATTAGTATAATATAAGCATCAATTCATTCGATTAATTGCCATAGTTCAGTTGTTAATATTTGGCCTGGATAAGTTCTTCTAGATAGGATGAAGGTCGAGTGAATAGATTGTGTTTAATTCGTTAATAATAAATCAGTATGTATGATTTCAGTAGTTGATAATACAAATGGAGCAGAAGTTAACTTGCAGCCCAGTGTTACTGAAGTTAAGTAAACTTTCCTTTATATTAGTTGAATATGGAAGACAATATCGATTCGCCAATTATGTCTTTACTTCTTTCTATTATACAATATAAACCCTATATTTCACCTATGTCACTTTGTCCCTTATGTAACAAAACTAATGCGATGGCGCATTTGTGGTCTATTTTATTGGCTTTTAAAACTGTTTTATTATTGATGAAGCTTAGCGATCATTTCGGACGTGAAACGAGAGAACGTCATCAATTCGCCATTTTTTCGACATTATATTTTTCCATTCCATTTCGGGTATAAACGACGAAACAATATGTCATTTAGTTGGCAACGGCCGTAACCAAATTGCAATCATTTTTATTTGCTTAATGCGGTCCTTTTTGTCGGCCGAAAAATTTGTCATGTTCGAATAACATTAAATAAAAGCGATTTTTTTCTCTCGTTGGGTCCATCAGCCGCGAACACAGCTGCGGCTCGGCTTTTTCCCCACCAAACGCACGCACATTACCAACTGGATCGTTCATCGAATCAGTGATTAATCCCTTTCAAATATTTATCAACATATCTGCCGCAGTCACAATGCCTTGTTACAGACGAGCTACATGTGCGATATGATTGATTCGGATCGATTCGGATGACGCCCGCTACAAGAATTGAACGATGGATGCGACTGGATTGAAACACGGTTTCGGATCAGGCTGGAGGTTTTGAATGGGACACGCTTAGTTGCTAAACAAATGGCCGGCAAACTAAATTATGGCTGAGTCTTTACTGATTTTTCATAGAATTTTGTTAATCAAAGAATGAAACAACAACCAACTTATTCTTGGAAATATTTCTACTTTCTATATGATCTTACGCATATATGTTATGAGTATTATTGGACGTAAAAGACATATAACATAAGAAGCTGATATATAAACTGCACAAAATGTTTACCTCAACATACTCTTAAATATTGAACCCTAAACTCCGGTAAGATATTTAGAATTAAACAAGAAAAAGCTTACTCAAGCATAAAGAAGTAAAAACGGGTATACCGTAAAGCAGGATTTTGGATTCTCTTCTTTATCTACTCTATACATGTGACATAGACATACACCACAAATAGACATTATCGCTACTTATTACTATGTAGTCATAGTAATATGGAATATTACTACCGCTACATTTGTCGAAGGTAATGTGATTCTTCATACTAAAGCCAATAGCGAAGAGTAAAAATCAACCAGATCAATCAGCGCATATTGAATTCATTAATAACCAAACTCTTCATAAAGCAACAAATATGAATAAAATTACTATCCCATACAACGGTAAGTACTTTTGGATGAACCTTGATTCAAAACTTCGCCGGGAAGAGCATATCAATAAAAAAAGAAAATAACTGAAATACAAAAAGATATATTGGTTATTTGGAAGAATATCTAAATTATCCGTACATATGCTATACAAGCAGATACTATAACACATAGGACAGAATTCAGTTGTGGGGTGTTCCGCGAGAACTAATATCAACATGCTAAAAGTATTTTAGAATAAAGTGCTGAGAAGTATTGTGAATATACCTGGATACTATAGGAACATTTACTTATACCGAGATCTTCGGGTTTCAACTGTCATTATGAAATTAAGAGATTCGTATCAAGACACGTGGAAAGACTCCACTTCCATGTGAACTCCGCAACTCTTGAACAATGCTGAACTAGGATGCGGAAAGAAACCAAACGAAGTGATTTAGTATATCTATATAGTAAAATGCACTAAATAGTAAAAATACTGACAAGTGTTAATACCCTTTAATTTACTAGAAACTAAATAAGGGCTTTTCTAGATAAGTACATAGTTTTAAGTCACTACAGAAACAAATCTTAAGTTGCTAGGTAACAACTGGTAATAATATATCAATAGATTTTAAAATAATATCTTAGATTATACACAAATACCGGCACCAAAGACGTTTAAAAGATTTGATGCAGCGCTTTATTCAGTATTTTAAACTAATTCCAAGCCCTACTGAATAACCGATATAATTGGTAGTGATTTGAGCCAAACCTAACGAATTAGCTACGGACCACATATTTTACTATTCAATTTCTATGTCTTTTGACTCGCGTCAGCAAATCAAACATGGGGAAATATAGACATCGCGTGCAATATGATACTAAAAAACTGTTGACATATAGATTGAGGCTTCTGACCGATCATCTGCTATTTTAAATCTCAGCAGGATTATCTAAGTGTAGGAGTTTGAACACTTCTCTTCCCTTCACGTTCGCACTTATCGATTCGAAGACGACAGGGAGCAACACAAAAAAGGGCATGAAACAAGGTCATTTAAAGCTATCCAAAAATAGGAAGTCTACATAATCCAAACTTAGAAGGGTTGCGGCCAAATGCCTCGACATTTAGTAATGTTTTAGTACCGACAGCAGCATATTCTCAACAGAAATAAACATTCTCCTCGAAAATCCCGACTATGGATTGGTGACAATAGTTACAATGTGGTCAACTTCATACTAATAAAAACTCGTCATATCCAACTTAATGTACTGAGGAACTTTTTTAAGCTAATACCCAGTTTTGGTTTAGATATATTAGATTGTCCAGTATCTAGTATTCTTTTTATCCACTAGCTTACCATATGTATATCTACTAAAAAAAAGTTTGATATAACTTCTTCGGCTTCATTTGTTGCTAATTATGAGAAACTGCTCAATAGTGGACAAAGGAATATATATATATATATATATATACATATATATATATATATATATATATATATATATATATATATATATATATATATATATATATATATATATGACTATGACAATTAATAAGCCAAAGAGCCAAAAAATGACAATTTGTGGCTTGGAGTTAGAAAATCCATGCTTTTCGCTACACCAATTATATGTTGAATAGTCAAGAGTTTGTTCATTTATAACCCTCACGGATTTATTAAATATATTGTTCATAAAATCGAATTATGATAGAAAAAAACAAATATAATTCCTGTTAAATAGTCACAAACAATTTATAGGTTAAGTTGTGATAATTGTTGATATGATGGCGTCAGATATTTCAATATTTTTTTAATATATACTTTTAAGCAGGACCAAGTCTGCCGAGTCTAATCGTATTCGTATATAATAATAATTCCATGTAATCAGTCTCTAGAATGAGTTATTTAAAGTTTATTGAAGATATGATTTGTATGTACTCCATATAATTACATGTTGTAATAATTACACGATATTTTGGTTGTGTATCCTAAGTTATAACTTTTCAATATTTTACATCCTTATTGCATAAATTCTCGATTATTAGTGATGTACCAATACACACTCTATTGTTCTTCTAGAATACATATATTCACGATATAAGTCGTCGACGTTGGTGTTACAATTCATAGGGGCAAAGTTTAAATTGGATGATTGATGATTGGGCACCCGCAGAGCCAATAAAAGAGCGGCCTTATCGCAACCGTTAACATTCCATTGACATGGTAAATTCGAGGTTATTTCCACCTAACCCCACCCAATCAGATTTTTAGTCGTTCGCCAAATGACAAACCATTTACCAGAATTGACAGTGTGAGTTTTCGGTCGGTTGCCCTCGGACGGGGATATCGAACGTCGTCGACCTTCCTTATCGGAGAAAAATTGACGCGTGACGATTACGATCTCGCTTTATTGGCTAATAAATTCCAATCTGGAGGTCCGGTAGCAAATTAGATAAACTTTTTCGATCGCTGTCCGGCACCGTTCAACGCTACGTCAATAACAGATTTTTTGAAGACTTTTTGACTAGTAATATTCGGTAAAAATACACAAACATTCTATCTATAAGCTTTTTCTTATACTTTTTTGTATTAACCCCCAAATATGAACCAAAAAAGAGAAATTACGAATAATTCTGGTCTATCTAGTCCAAGTTACTAAGTCCACCATCTATGGGATCTTGGAAAGCAAATTAAATTAAAATTTACTCTATTTTCCTTCGTTATCTACATAAACTAGTGATCGCCCAGCGGCTGAAATTCGACCACAATGTACTGAATTAACCATTTTTCTGTTATAATAGAATAAAAAGACTAATATAATAATGGTATGTTACTAAAATTTGTTTTCACAGTATTTTCAATATAAGATCAGACATGTATTTGATGAAAATAATAAATGTCTATAGAGGCAATAATGTAGATTAAAACATATTAAAGTATATTCAAACTATCTTAAGAACACTCGCTATTTTTTTTTAAATTGCTGTTAATTAATTCTAATTTCCATTAACTTAAAGTATTAATAAGTGTAATTTGCTATGCCACTGAACATTATAACAAAGTGTCATAAGTAAGATCATTTTCAAAACTGTAACAACTTCAGATTCTCAAATTTAAAATATACATGATCTTTCTTTACTTTAGTGTTGTAAACATCAGTATAGAAAGTAAATGAAGATATATATGTTTATATATTCAAACAGAGAATATATGTATACAACAACTTTGAAATTGATATTTGACATTAGCATGTATGTTATATTAAAACATTAACGAACAAAATTAAGTAATTTATTTTTTACAATCTGGAAATGTATATTAAAGAAATGTATTTGCAATTATTATATTACTTATCAATTTGCCAAAATGTAGCCCTATAAAATAAATAATCAAAATAATCGATACAACTTTCAAAGAATAAAATATCATATATTCACATACCTTATTACATTAATCCTATATACATACATTAATCCTTAAACACCTTAAAATTTATCTATGCTTTAAAATATTTAAAAATGTCTTGTTCATAATTGCTTCTAATTGACCTGTGTAAAATATCATATATTCACATACCTTATTACATTAATCCTATATACATACATTAATCCTTAAACACCTTAAAATTTATCTATGCTTTAAAATATTTAAAAATGTCTTGTTCATAATTGCTTCTAATTGACCTGTGCATTCCATCTATGCAAATTATGTAGTTAGTTCCATTTTAGCTCTTACATATTTTCACTACTTCATTTTTGTATTCATATAGTCCTTATATTTTAGCCATATTGCTAAAAAAATATATTACAAAAACAATAGAAACATCAGGCTAATTAAAAGTATAATTTATTTAACTAAATTTTCGATAAAATTACCATATTATTTGCTTATTTATTTCACTCTTGGATATCGACCTTGCAGATAGGTCAGCTTTAGTTTACTTTCAATGGTTTTCGTTTATCTACTTTGTCTTATACCCACTTGGAAATTGATAACTCACCAAGAAATGATGAATTAAAATTCTTTGAAATTATTTAATAAGCGTTAATATTCTATGCGACATCCATTTTAACTCTTGGTGCACAAATTAACGTATTTTTTATCTGTAATATTCGGTTAGTGCTTCAGATATCAAATTAAATTAAATGCTCATTTCGAAAATCTAAATATTTTATAAGCGAGCAAAGAAAATAAGCAAAGAAAACAGACGATTTTTTTACTCTCGAATTTTGTTAATCTATTTTGGGATGAAATTTTCACATGTCATGTTTTTCTTTTGCATTAGTTTATTTTCTCTGAAAAAAAACATTGATTTGCGTAATCACACTATTCTTAATAGATCTCTATATACAAAATTTCTATAACTCTTATAATATTTCCAACAATACGGAAATAATCGAAAGTAACACAAAATCTTAAACAATACTTAAACCATGTACATTCCGTTTAAACATCCATGAAATCTAAAATTTAAGAATTCTTCTTCCCATCCAAAATTTTCTGCCGGCATTTTGCTGCACAGCGTTGCCAGATTTTGATTTTAAAACCATGGCTGATTTACGTACAACAGAAACGGCGAATAATTTATAAGAGTTGGAGCTGGCAGCTCGTTGGTCAGGGTCTAAAATATTTGTTTACAATGTTTACGCCCCAACAGCGTTGTGTTATTATGCGACTCAACCCTCACATAAATTTAACGAACGCTATCCTATATGTTATTTTATTTAAACCTTTAAAAATATATATGTTATAATGCATAATATTAGTTCATGAATTAATTTATCACCATCAGCATACATTCACTAGATTAAACTCAAATTAGACTATTTAAACTATAGTTAAGAGTAACATATACATTATACAAGTTCGTGTGGTTTGGTAACTTTGCTGTGATTTAGTAACCTTATTGCACGTTTTAATGCGAAATATTGGGTAACGCGTGGATCCACTACATTTCCTCGTCGGTGACATAGCGATAAGCATTGATAAATAACCGAAAAACTTTATTTTGACAGCGTTGGATTATGGGTCCGTTTGATGACTTAATGTAACCCCATATTTGCACCCCGTATATCCCAATAGGCTATATTATTAACTAATCTAATCTATTAATCTTAGGCCAATAAAAAAGTATTTTCCAACTAACCATTACAGTTATTAGATTTTCGCTTTGTTCTACTATGTTTCTTGTCTAATAATATGTTTCCGGTTTAGTCTACCATCGAAAATAGTGACGAGCTATTTTATTGATTCTACATCAGAAATCGAGCATAAAAAATTGCAGAATACCGCATGTTCGGCAGAATAGAAATTTATAATTCAGGAAATTTTCCAAGAAGGCAAAATATAAGTTTAACATATTGCAACAGATATCTGTCTTATCCAGCCTAGTTAGTAGTGTAAGTGCGATGATTGTTTTCTATGGACAATTGCAAACATAAAGTATATTTATATTGGGGCTACTAAGGGGGAAGATTTTTTAATGGCTATGATAATCGCTAAAATGAATAAATATGCAACAAAAGACAAATAGAAGTGCATCCAGAAATTATAATATAATAAATATTTCCTTTTTATTTAACTGCTTTCTTATAAGCTATTCCACTGTTTTACTTTCAATTTTATAATTTTATATGCAGAACAATAATCTTACTAAGGAATTATCCTATTGGCTAATGTTTTGAATTTTAATACGTCAGCAATTAAAACAAAATTTATAACCACTCCTCAGAACCCTATTACAGACACAATCCAAAGTACAATTAACCAGTTTCAACACCTGCAAACTTATTAAACAAAAATAGATAGATTTTCTTGTATAATAGACCAAATATTAAATAAAATAATTCATAAAAATTAAAATAAATTAATACTTTTTCTGTAAATTGTTTATTATCTTGTTATAATATTTTACAACTATTTTATTTTGACATATTCTTCATAATTTCTGTAGATATGATTATATCGTTCTATTAGTGGGACTACGGCTTATTCTTTTTAGTGATTTCATTTCTTTATAAATTATGTAATATCATAAAATATTCTCACAACTATATCATTTTGTCAATAAGTTTATATGATTACCTCGTTGAATATTGTTATAAATTATTTAACGTTTTATAATATGTTCACAACTGTATAATTTGAACATTAGCTTCATAATTATTGTTTATATGATCAACTCATACTACTACTAGGGCTATGTGTTATTTTTTTAGTGATATAGTGTGTACCATGAATTAACAAGTTCTTAATCTACCAAGTACCTAGATCCAAGATCTTAAATCAAATCTTATTACTAACAATTAGTTTTCAGTGATTTTTTCTCACCTCCCTGAAGGTCGAATTCCAAAACTTCTTATTGTTATTTGAGTACAAGAAACTTCTAACAGTTGTCAAATGTTTATATATTGGTAAATAATTGGCATCCAATCAAAAGAAATGCTAAGAAATGAGAACTTTCTACAACAATGGTAAAAAAGTACCCAAACACATTGAAATATCAATTTTTACTAAGCTAACCAGCCTATTCACCAGACATTGCCCCTATAATTAAAAAATTAAGTGGCTTTTTCCATAGGACCTTAAAAGATATCTTATTTTTTTCGAAGGTAATCTGATGAAATACAAAAATGTTCACACGTTCCCTCAAAGCGTGCTTCCGAATGCACAAAAACCACATGTGATCTATATTGCCGATTCCAGCCATGTTCCACGATGCAGGAAATAATGTAAATCGGCGAAGATACAAAGCAAAACCATTTGTTTTGTTTACAAGAGAGTTTTCACGTACAATCCAATTACTTTCGGCGTCCTAGGGGAGCTTCCGTACCTTTACAATACGGTAAAAGATTACTGCGCCACAACGCTGGATCTGGAGGCGAGATTTGGCGGCGGGAAATGGAAAGGACGAGGGGGAGGGTGTAGCGACATGGTCACTTGACGACACGTGTTAATTGGATCGAGCGACCGTTCTATTGTTAATGTAATTTGTTTAAACAGAGCTGTATCAAAACGAGAAGTAAGCGACGAGTTAAACTCACGTAAATGTTACGCCTGTAAAAACATAGAACTAACTTCATGATTTGTATTAACTGGCAATTAATTTTGAACAGTTGTCTTAACTTTAATAACGTATTCTCTGTTTAATTTGAATGGTGAGTTTACTTCTTTCTCTATAGCTACCACGTTGTATTTTGTAATTTGTTTACTGTTTCTTATGTCTGCCTTTATTGGAAATCTACTTTAAAGAAACAGTTTTCAACTGTAGTATTGAATAATAAGTGTACTGGAGTTGATGGAAACTGAAAAAAATGTTGACTCAAAAACAAATTAATTAAAATTAAAATTCCTGTTATTATTTCCGTTTTTAGAAATTTACAGATCCATATCAAGTTCATCTTTTACAGTACAGTACTAATTCTAATGGAAGAGAATAAAAGACAGTAAAAAATGAAAGACAGAGACGAGAGAATGGTCGCAAAAAGCATAGCTTGCTGGCGCAAAGCATACGAGGAAGAGGAAGGAGATTGAAACACTTTGATTGATCTCTTCTCCAAGACTCGGTGTCTTTTTACCGTATCTCTAGTAAAAGCTCGGATGATTTACATTTGAACATTTGATTGATAGAGAGTCGAGAGTGGCCAGCAGACTTCGCCTTGGTATCCGCTTATTCATTCCCAGGTGTCCCTACATGAGAGGGAATTAGTTAAATCTACATGAGAAGGAAAATTAGGGAGTTAGAGACTAGATACCATACTTCCATTCAAGGAAGAAATCCAGCGAGCTGTAGGAGTCAAAAAGGATAAGCCACTTTCTGTACAGTTGGATAGAAAAATAATTTGAAGATGTAAGTGTAAGTGTAAGGCGTATAGTTCCGTGGTGAGTATCGTTCTCTTTTCAGCGAGCCTAATTCTAAAGACAAGATTGTCCATTAGAGATAAAGGCATAACCAAGTCCTGTACTGGAACTATCTATAAAAGAAGCCGTGGAAGCTTAACGGGAAAGTTTGGGAAACTGTACAGGAAGTAAATCAAAAGAGCTAAATCCAGTTACGGAGAGTAAATCAGATATAATGGAAGAGGTGCTGGGTGCACGAATAGATTGAGGGCGATTGAAGGTCGTAAAATGAATCCATCAAAAGAGTAAACAGATAAAGGAAAGCAATGCAATGGATTATACAGAAATTTAATTTAATTGAACTTAAATTAAACCAAATGTATTGACTTGATGGACGCAGTACTTTGATATTACTGTATTTCTCCGTAGTTTCTTATTTTACTCCCTATGCTCGTTTTATTAATAAAATTAGATTTAAACATTACATTAATAGTCATTATATAGTAGTCATTTTAGCTCATACATTCTAACTAAATGCACATGTATTTTCTGAACAACTACACACATATCTATGCACACAAATCTTTCACAGTCTACAATACAATTTTCTATGGTCATCCTACATTAGTTATAAATTCATCTTTAGTTACTTCCATTCTCGTCACCCTGTATTGGTAAGTAATTGGCATTGGATTGTATTCGCAAATCTCAAAGATTTCCTATCCTATCACTGTCACCTTCGAAGCCATCATTTAAGTCAATAACTAAACTGTTAATTTTCAATCTAATAATTATTCAACCAATTTGAAAACATAATACCCATGTCTCGTCTAGCTATACAAACAATGTATGAAAGGATGGCTTACATCCCTCAAGGACCTGCATATTTTTAAGATTTCTGTGGATATTTCTCAGACTGATAGTTTTCTCTGAAATAATTCTACTAAATTATGTTTATATCGCAAAAATTACTCACTGTTCTTATACATTTCATAATTCTGATCTCCAATAGAGCTAACAACAAGGTTATCTTGATTCGCCAACCGCTTTGTATGTGGATGATTTACTTTTGATGAATTGAAGGTTGTATTGTTTTTCATATTATGACAGATTTTAGTCACAATGCCCAACGAATATTCAGTGCAGTTGCGAAAAATATTTCCAAAAATACTTCATCAACTTAATATTTAATAACATCACTACATACCCCTGCAACGCAGTTTACTGGTAATAGGTTTGTTTCTGACCCTGACTATGTGTTGGCTTTGGCATTATAAGATTAATCACAAATATTAAACGCAGATATGTTTTTGGATAGGTATGCCGGTTTATAACTTCTAAATATAATCATTAATGTTTTGTAAAACGTTGCAGATATTTAAAAGCCAAGCGAATTTTATAGGCTGATTCAATTATATGTATGGACGCATTAGTTAGCATTCTAGCTCTTTTTAGTTCTTTTTAGTTATAAGTTCTCTATCATTTCGAATAGCATATAAATTAAAATATTCTACATGTTATGTATATAACAATAACATAAGAAGTTTTAGTTGCTAATTGGGCAGATTGTTCCACCACTAAGGGTGAAAATAAACTGATTATAACAAATTACACCTTTAAAATAAATTAGGAATCCACAACGCACGAGTTTTGATGTTGCGGATAAAGCCGACTATCATAATCTAAAGGATATTCCCAACATTTTTCCCCGACAGACCCGCTCCGACTAATACACAATTACAAGCGGCAGCTCGAAACTTCATTATTTTCCGGGTGGAGAGAAGAGAAGAAAAAAAACCAAACCGCCGTCGTCCCCGTCCGAAATTTTATGCAAATCTAGGCGGAGGCATAATAAAAAAGGAGGCTCAGTTTATATACTGGGAGGGGAATTAGGTGTCGCAAAATTACACTACCCCTTCAAATCTCACTTGATTCCAATCTCGGCTTTCCAGAAATGCCCCTTAAATTGGGGTCGAAATGGAATATTTGATTTCCAATTTGAGCGGCTAGGAATTGCCTTATTCGAATTAATTTAACTACTCACGTTCGTTTTAAGAAAGGCGTCGAATGTAATTAATTTCGACGCTGATTGTCTACGGTCCGCCTGAATTATTTAACAGAGTTGCGTCAACGATTTGTCGTCACTAATTACTACACACATTGTCTGTTTTATCAGTTAACATTTTACTTATCTCAGTGTCTATATACAAGATAAGTTTTAAAATATACAACGTTTTTGGATATAAACAAATCGATAACAGTCTGTATTATGACTTTTTTAAAATCTTCTCTGGATTTATGCGGTATCCATTTTACCTTTGGAATCTGGGTTGTAGCAAGGAACCTAAGGAATATACTTTATATCAAGAAAATTTATTAATAACTAATATATATCTAAGATAAGATAAATCAGCAAAACATGCAGACGTTTGCTAATCATTTTATTTATTTATTTATATAGACCCTCATCCTTCGGGACTATTTAGGGACTATTTATAAATATATTTACGGTATCAGGTATCAGTTAAAGTCGACAATGTTATTACAAATATGTTGCAAGGTGAGAGGTAAAATATGTAAAAGATTTTTTCAGATTTATTTATTAAAGGCCCATCAGCCTCAAGGGCTATTTAGGACCTATGCACTATAGGCATTTTAATATTACAGAACAAACAATATAAAGAACAAAACTAAAAGAGGTTATAGTTGATTGAACATATGTATGATAATAAATTGTGTGAACAGTTTAAAAGACATAAATTAACAGCAGTATTATTCATAGTCTATTATATATTTTAGAGTACTCCGATGGCAGCCAAATGGTTCAGCAGTTGTTCAAAGTTCTTCATTTGTAGAAGTTGTTTCATGGATCCCTTCAGGCCAGAGAATCGTCTTGGGTGAGCGTGCCCAGATGCACAGCGGAGATCTACATCTATCACAAATGGGCGGACTTTCTCCTTTGAGTAGAAACTCGTGAGTCAGCCGAAAACGGCCTATTCTGAGCCTGGAAAAAATACCCAATTTACGCTTACTAAAGTTGCAAAAGTTGATGCCTTGGTAAAACTCCTCTTTTACCTCGCACAATTTGTTATTGATCATTAAGTCCCAATTTAGTTAATCCAGTTTTTTATAAAGTGCGGTATATGTATTCAGATCCCTCCTCCAGTATAGAGAGTCTTCCAAAAGTGATCCTTCCGTTTTCCCAGCAAGATGGTCGGCTATTTCGTTACCTTCGATTCCCACGTGGGATGGTACCCACATGTAGGTAATATTCTTGCCACTCTTACGAGCGGCAGTGTTTAATCCTCGAATGTGAATTGTCAGTGGATGATGAGCCTGTGCTCATTTTAATCTCTCAAGAGAGCTCACAGAGTCAGTGATGATTACCGCCGAGATCATATATGGACCGTCTTGAACGCATTTAAGCAATTCTGAAGTAAACACACTCGTCAAAGAGGGCAATTTGTAATGTTCTTCCTTCAATATAGTTTCTGTATATTCATCGTTTATAGATCCGTCTGTATAAATCTAATGGTGTTCAAGGTTTTTTTCATAGGTCAATTGTTTGAAAAGGGAAAAGGAAGCATTAGGAAGAAATCTTATTGAAAGATCAATGGCAATAGGTACGTTCTGCCAGGGAGCTATTTTATTCGTGAATTTACACATGGTAGATATTTCCAATGACAAGCGATTGCAGATTTTCTGGAAGCAATAGCCAGACCCTTTGTATGTAAAAAGTTGGAACGCTTCACGATTTTGCATGTCATCCTTGCGCAGGGGCCATGCTAATCTTCTCTGTATCATTCCAATTTTAGTATATTCCGAAACGAGTACAAAGTATGTAAAAGCATACAGATGCATGAATATATGAATGCTATAGTATAATGGTCATACAACCCATGACAGTGATAAGATACAAGATACAAAAAATTCAAACGAGCATTCATGATATTACATAGATGCACAATATTTTATTTCTAGTAGTTGTCTTGTTACGGTTAGAAAATTAAACAGCTTAAGAACAGGTCTCCAGCCTAAGACATTGGTCCATCGTCTCTCCCAGGTTCACCAACCATCTTTGCGAGTTTTATCTTCGGCATTCAATTAGTATGTGTTTGGTAGATAGTGACGAACCACACTCGACACACAGAAGTGGACTTCTTTCCTTAATGAGAAACTCATGGGTCAGATTCATTCAGTCATTCTGTTAGATCCCATCTGAGTTAGTCTAGATGTCTAAAGATTCTAGTAGAGTGATGTTTCATATGTCTACTCTTCTTGGATAAGTTATATGGGAGATTATAAGTTATATGGTTAGATGTGAGAGAAGGTATTGATACACTACATTATTGATATATTACATTCAATAATGGAATATCAATCTACGTCTCAGTCAATATTTTTTGTGTCGGTAATGGATTTTCTTTGTGGTACGTAAGTAGGATATTCTAATTCGATAATTCGACCCAACGGTCGTGGTCGCTGTCGTGAAAGTGATCAAGTATTGACTATTGTAACAGGTCAATTGAAAAGTCTCTAGCCTGACATATAAATGGCGCTACTAGAATTAAATCCATAGTTTTTAGTTACCCCTAAACCTCAAAAGATGCGTGTATAAATTTGACTGCTGTCGGATTATTAGTTTGTGAATTATAACATTTTGAGTGAAGCGACTTTTGTTATTATGAAAAAAATTGATAAAAAGGAATTTCGCGTGTTGATAAAATATTGCTTTTTGGCAGGAATAAATACAGTTGAAGCAAAAACTTGACTTGATCAACCATCAAGGATTGGTATGCTAAGTTTAGACGCGGTGAAATGAGAACCGAGGACGAAGAACGCAGTGGACGCCCAAAAGAGGTTGTTACCGACGAAAACATTAAGAAAATCCCCAAAATTATTTTGACTGACCGTAAATTGAAATTGAATGAAATAGCAGACACTCTAAGGATATCAACTGAACGTGTACATCACATTATTGAGTGCTGCGCGAGCTTACTTTTGACCAAAAATAACGACGAGTTAATGATTCGGAGCAGTTTTTGAAGATGATCAAGCGTAATAGACCCAAGTTTTTGTGTCGATATGTGAGAATGGATGAAATATGGATCCATCATATCACTCCGAAGTCCAATCAACAGTCACCCGCTCCAAAGCCTGGGAAAAGGCAAAAGTCGGCTGGCAAGGTTATGGCGTATGTATTTTAGGATGCGCATGGAATAATTTTCATTGACTATCTTGAAAAAGGAAGGACCATCAACAGCGACCATAACATAGCGTTATTAGGGCGCTTGAAGGACGAAATCGCAGCATTTGAAGAAAAAGAAAGTGCTGTTTCACCAGGACAATGCACCGTGTCAAAAATCCATGAATTGGGGTTAGAATTTCTAACTCATTTACCGTATTCTCCAGATCTGGCCCGCTGCGACTATTTCCTGCTCTTAGATCTCAAAAGAATTCTCGCTAGGAATAAATTTTCGTCGTATGAAGAGGTGATCGCCTAAACTGAGGCCTATTTTGAAGCAAAGGACATATCGTACTACAAAAATGGTTTCGAAAAATTGGAGGGTCGCTCTAATCAGTATATAAAGGGAATTATGTTGAATAAAAAAAAATTTGCCAAAAAAATAAATTTTACTATGGTAGGCGGGGGACTTCTCCATTGATATGTTGTTAATATAATAATATAAATATAAGTTAATATAAATTTAATTCAACTTATAATCTGAGTAGTTGAGACTAATGAATATTTTTAAATAAACATTAATAAATATAGTATCATAAACTAATACTATAAAACCATCTTTAGTGTTATCGGCTTAAGGAGACGGAAGGAATAATGGAATCTATATAACAGGTCAACAACATTATTTAACTGCAAAGGCTTAAAATGGAGCATCCTTTGCATAATCTAATTCTGGCACTTGATAACTTATTTTATTCCCAAGATATAGCAAGGGTAACGTTTTTCAATTTTTAGAATAGATAGCTCCAAAGATAAAATAGATATAGCTCCAAAGTAAAAAATATTATAAATTATATGAATACTATCTTTAAATCGACATTAATTAACATTTATAAACTGATAAAATATTAAATATATGATAAAACTTAAATGATAAACTCATTAAATATTGAGAAATTATATTGATTTCGAATGCCGAAATATAAAAGGCATCCTACGCATACGCGAAATTTCGTTCCGTGGAGTATATGTAATATATCAGACGTCACAAAGGAAACAGAACATAATACAACAACTAATTCTCGGACATATACTAGGACAAGTAATATTTCTTAATTGTTTAACAGAATGCAGCAAAACATGCACCACTTGATCTTAAATTGCCGACACTGCGACGGGGTTATGTTGATGAAAAGTTTTCCAATAAAACATCTCTCCTACATCTCTCTGTGATACTTAAGCATCTCGCTTTCAAAGAAATAGAAAAGGCTGAATTTTTATACGAGTTACTTTGGATCAAAGGCAGGTTTGAAATAACTAGGAATCTATCTTTTATATTGGAAATTTAAAGATGTAGCAGGGCCTCTGTTTGTAAATGGGCCCGTTCGCGTTTGCCCTCGACCCAGTTAAACATAAATTATTAAATTCAGTAAAATATAATTTTCGTTCTTGTTGACTTTTAATTTTCACAGATTTTTATTTTAAATTGGTATTTTGATAAAATATAAGATACTTACATGCATATATATGAGGGCTATATAAAGGTTAATGTACATTAAGATATAATTAATAAATAACATATTGTAATGACGGCTTAATATAAACGGTTAGAATTATTATTACAATAACATTACTGTTTCCAAAGTATTTACCAAATATTACTTTCGACAAGAGGAGACTAGTTAATATTAGCACATGTAACTATTATCTTTATTTGATTTTGAATATTTGTATTGGATGATGTAATGTTCATATATTTATATCAACCTACTGCTGTTTTTAATAACTGTACTACAACGTCGGCTTCAAACTTCGACATTAAGATTAACGTTTAGTCAATAAGGAACTTATATACCCTATCTGGCGTTACTGGGATGGTTATTTCTTATTATTGTCGATATTTTTACACTGCTGTCTATATATACTTTCAATTACAATCACACAAATACATCCGTGCCCTGTGGAATTCAAACTCGCGACTATCGCAGCAGTAGAACAAAACGTCCTGTTGCATTAGCCATTACTCTACAAAAGCAGTTATGTCTTAAGTGATTACAAGTATTTTTATTGGCGATATCTATTGGTGAAAAGGCGAAGTATAACTTTTGCTGTTTGATTTTAAAAGATGTGCTGATGCTTTTAGACCCTCAAATACTTTTCGGAACTCATTCATCTGCCATATTCATTTGTCAGTTTTGGTTTTACCGACATCAATAATAAGGATGACAGTATCAGAAAGCAAAAATGAAGGAGAAAAAGAACAGCCTGAAATATAGAATCGACGACATTCTGAATATATGTTAACTATAATCTTAAAATATATAAAATATAAAATAAAAGATACATAGAAAGCCAGATAGAAAGGTTATTTAAGGACAATCCAAAATAGTAAGAAAACAAGTATAGAAATGGTATTTCAAAATATTAATCCATCTATTAGTCAACTGTAGACTCAAACGTTCAATGCCATAAGCTCATAATTATTTGTAAGGAAAAATGTAAGGTCAAATTTTCAGAAAACATCAAGATAGTCATCAGGAAAACGTATCAGCTTAGCTTTCATATTTCACTAACGTTATATAAATATTTCAATGATAATAGACAAGCTATTAAAGGGGATAAGAGAGAGGTAACAAATAATCGGTTGTAATGATGGGTTAATATAATAAACAGTTATAATTATTGTTGTAATAATTATACTTGTTCGAGATAGACCAGAGTATTTACCAAATATTACTTTCAACAAGAGAAGAAAGAATTTATCTCAACACTTATACAAACTGCTAAAAAGTTTTTAAAAGTAATGCTGATGAAAATATTCATATTGTAAGTGTATTCTGTAAACTATCAAAAAATATACGCTTTGCAACAGAAATGTCAGTTAGCCAGATAGAAAGGTTTTTTAAAGACAATCCAAAATAGCAAATAACAGAAATAAAATCGGTATTTAAAAATATTAACAGAACATTTAAGTAATTGAAAGTAAAGTAGTCGATTCGAGAAAGAAAGTTAGGCTATGTCCTACAATAGCTGATAATAATTCATGATCCCTTTGTTTGAAAAACGATCCCCCGAATTCAATTACCAAATTTCGTTAATTCCACCTTTTGAAACTTTAGACACTCGCTCCCCCGTCTTCTCCATTTTAATACATTTACTTTCATCTCCAATTTGGCAGCGGAAAAATACATTATTTAGCAATTTTTTCTCTGCGCTCTCTCTATCTCTCTCCCTCTGCTCGTCAAGTAGAAACGAAATAATAGGCCGCAAGCCAAATGATTCGTTAAGCTATTACGAGTCCATCATGGAATTAGACGTGGTCATGGGGATAATACATTTTCATCAGGAGAGTATAAATATAAACGAAAATTCTAGGTTGGCAGGAAGTTTGCCATCAATTTTGGCATAGTTAGTACAAGGCTTATGTCTGATGTTGGTAAGGGAGAATTTATGTATGAGCAACAAAAATAAACAAACTTTAAATTTGGTGTAAACCATTTGCTCGCGGACTGAATATTTTTTTATGATGTACAATTCACAGCAAGGCTATATTCAAACAGAATGTACAAAAAAACAGATATCTCTGTCCAAGTATATGAAAATTATCCAAACCAACTCTCGAAAGTGCAACTTAGACCGATTAAGCTAGATAACTATAATAAAGAATCACAAAAATATTAATTTATAAATAATATACTATAGAGAGATTATTAAAACTACTTTTATTTTAAAATTAAAAATATTTTTATATATAGCACAAGCTTTCGATAAGGTTTGTCATGAAGGCCTTGCTCATAAACTACAGAAAATGCTACCAAAACAACACACCTAACTATTAAAATCATACATTACAACCAGAATGTTTAGAGTCAAACAAGAAGAAGCTTACTCTACAATAAAAGAATCTAAAGCAGGTGCACCACAAGGAAGTGTACTGGGACCAATGCTTTATCTACTCTACACTTGTGATATACCACAAACGGAAAATATTACGATGGCTACATTTGCTGATGATACTGCGATTATAGCTGTCGGAGACAATAATGAAGAAGCCTCACGAAAATTATAACAGATAGATAAGTGATAATATAATTAATTGGACTCAAGCTTGGAAACCAAAAATTAATGAAACTAAATATGTACATGTGCAGTTCACCTATAAACAGACCGTACAAGTACCAATAACATTAAATAATACTATAATTCCATATAGCAACAACGCTAAATATCTCGGAATGAATCTAGATGCAAAACTTCGCTGGAAGGAACATATAAAAAAAAGAAAAGAACTGGAATTGAAATATAGGAAAATGTACTGGCTAATTGGAAGAAAATCACAATTATCAGTACATAATAAATTGCTGTTATATAAGCAAATACTGAAACCTATATGGACATATGGAGTTCAATTATGGGAATATTCTGGAAAGAGTAACATAAATAAAATACAATTTTTTCAGAACAAAGACCTGAGAGGTATTGTGGGTGCACCCAAATACTATAGGACTGATTACCTACATCGAGACCTTCAGATACCCACAGTCAGTCAAGAAATCAAGAGAATTGCAAGGGGGCATAAGGAAAGACTCCATTTTCATACGAATATTCAAATATTGCAACTATTGGAGACCACCAGAACGGGACACAGACTCAAAAGTGTCAAACCATCTGATCATGTATATTGTTGTGTAGTGAAGTGCATATATTAAAAAAATCAGCAGCGACATGTATAAATATTATTTCACCAGAGACTGGATAGGGCCGATGGGTCCTCCTAGTTATATACCTAGATTTAAGTTATCATAAAGACAAATTGTAGGTTAGACGGAAACGACTCGTAACAATATATTAATTAAATAATAAATAATATATTCTCTGTTAACATAGTTAAGATACACGCATGTACTACTTCGTTTATTATTCCATATTTATGTTTATAACATAAAAGTACAAAAAGAAGCTCTGAAGTTGTTAGAGTTCATAAAAACAACTTACTTATGATACTTTGTTATAATGTTCAGTAGTTTAGTAATGTAAACATATCAATACTTTGTCAATTATTGAAACTCAATGAAAATTAGACTTAATTAAATGCCATTTAAAAGGGTTTATAAGTGTTAGTTGTAGAGATAATGTTTTATTATACTAAAGTACTAATATTATAAGAAAATACCTGGAAAAGAAGTTTTAGTAGTATATTATTTTAAAATTATTGAATTTACTCTTTTATTAGAGAAATATAACTAACTTAATAAAATGTGATCCAATTTCGACCACAGGGCGATTACTAGTTTCAATAAAAATATTTAAAATAAATCAAAATTGTATAGTTTCTAATAATGTTAAACTGAACTAACGCTTGTGTTTATCACCACCTGGCTGCAATACCTGGAATTACTGATCGTCACACCTAGTTATAGTACAATATAAAGAGCATTATGCGACATATAAAAATAGGCATATCCATTAAGTTTCCGTTGTATATACTTGCCGTAATAGAATGCAATTTAAAGAGACTGCGAGACTGTGGCGCATCCCGTTTATTACGCCATGGCATCAATACTCTTAATAAGTTTTTGATGGCATTATCGCGTCCTCTTTTCTCTGCCCGCCTCATCCTAAACACGTTTAATCTCTGGTTCGTAAATTGTTTTCGTTTTACTACGTTCTAGCTTCCATAATTGTCACTCGTCGGCCAATTACAGCGCGATAATGGCTTCAGCAAATTTAAATTAACAATTAATAGATAATCGTCGTTTCAGGTAAAAGGGCAATTCAGAATTTTAGTTTCAGATTCGGAGCGAAAGACCTGAGGAACTTTCGAGTTATAGTTCGGAATCTTGTTTCATAATCGGTGTTGTGACAAGAAAATTATTGTTGCTCTTGGAAATATTAAATGTGAAGTTTGAATTAGAAAAAAGTCAAAAAAGAAGAAAGGGTATTACACTGAATGGTATAGAACTGAAAAGCTTTCGAGAATATTATTTAAATAAATTCATAGCAAATGAATGTTTGTGATTGTTTAATCAATACTGCAAAATTCAACAAGGAAAATGATCTCAGTCACGCCAGTAACCAGGCTGGGTAAGACCGGATGTATTCTGAGGTGATTTCTAAGTTTGTCACTCACCAGTCGGTAGGCTTATGCCGACGACCGTAGTTCGGAGCCTACGTTAAACTGGAGGTCCAGTCCAGATAAACCCCTAGTTGGTAAAAGGTGGCTTTAATAAATATAAACAAAATATATTCTAAATATTTTTAACATAAGGATAATTCTTAATATTCTCATATTAGCGCTATGCTAGCTGATGTAGGAACACATTAGAAATTCGTCATAAAATCCTATATTCACTATTCGGCCTATAAGTGTTTTATTCAATTCTACAATAACTTTGATGAAAGGGGATTAAGTTAATACTAATTAGTGAGAGTGACCGCCGAAACAATAAGTTGAATCGACCAAGTTACAAGAGTTTTTGCTTCTCTATATTAGTGAGTGCGGAAAACTAAGGAAATATAACAGGAATAATAAAGACGCTGTGTTCTTGCCTGACCCTTGTGTCCCTTAATGGTGTTACCAGTTATGGGCACACTCCTTACTAACAGTAAGAAGTACCAGTTAGGGTCATAGGATCAGCTGATGAGGGTGAAGTTTAGTGGGTAGCCCAGAGGCAGTCTGCGCATAACCAGTCCAACTCGCTTATTCTTGCGGGTCTAAGGGTCAATGGGATTGATACCCTTCAAAATTTCTTCCCAGCGAGCATTCTTTTGAGATCTGGGAACAGAAAGTAGTTGCTGGGGATCAGATCTGTACCATATGGTGGAAGATGAACCAATTTGAAGCCCAATTCATGGATTTTTGACACGGTGCATTGTCCTGGTGAAATAGCACATCGAAAAACGAATCCAATAACGCTATGTAATATTCGCTGTTGATGGTCCTTCCTTTTTCAAGATAGTCAATGAAAATTATTCCCTACGCATCCCAAAATGCAGGCGCCATAACCTTGCCAGCCGACTGTTGCGTTTTCCCACACTTTGGAGCGGGTTCATCATGTGCAGTCCACTCGGATGACTATCGATTGGTCTTCGGAGTGAAATGATAGAGCCATGTTTCATCCATCGACTCAAAAACTCTGGTTTATTACGCTTGATCATCTTCAAACACTGCTCCGAATCATCAACTCGTCGTTACACAAACCCACTTTGCACAAAGCTTTCTCATACCCAAATGTTCGTGAATGATATGACGCACTCGTTCAGTTGATATCTTTAGAGTGTCTGCTATTTCATTCAATTTCAATTTACTGTCATTTAAAATCATTTTGTGGATTTTTTAATACTTTCGTCGGTAACAACCTCTTTTGGGCGTCTACTGCGTTCATCATGTTCGAGGCTGATTTCACCACGTCTAAGCTTAGCATACCAATCCTTGACTGTTGATTTTCCTGGAGTAATATCCGGGAACTCGGCATCAGGCCAAGTTTTTGCTTCAACTGTATTTTTCCGTTCAAAAAACAATATTTTATCAAACATGCCAAATTCCTTTTTATCCTTTTTTTTTCACAATAACAAAAGTTGCTTCACTCAAAATGCTACAATTGACAAACTAATAATCCAAGAGCGGTCAAATTTTAAAGATGCGTGTATCTTTTGAGGGTTAGTTCTAACTAAAAACATTTAATTCTAGTAGCGCCATCTATGTGTCAGGACGGGGACTTTTCAATTGACCTGCTAAGTTATATCCATTTTATCGGGCATAACAGTCTCCCATTTCACAACGTTTGAAATATACACACATCAATATTTTATTATCAAAAACTCAATTATCCAAACAACATAGGACAATTGCTCGTTTGTCAAAAATTGTTGAAATATTTCATTAATTTACCATTCGCGCATTGTCCGTTTTCCAATAAGGGTACATTGGCATTCAGGTGAATAAAACCAATATAATGGAATAAGCACTACAACGGCAATAATTTATTTTTAAATTTGAAATATGTATGTTTACTTCTACCGTATTCATAAAATATTAATGATGTTTTATCGAACGGCCTTCGGAGGGAACAAAATATTAAGTACAAGATTTCTAACAGGAAAATGTTTAGCAAAATTAAAAGAGATTTAATCATGAAAAAACTGAGCCAAATAAGCAATAATCAAACAGAAAATAGGACCATTAACTAAAATACGAACAATGGAGCAAGAAATCAAAAGCTAATACATTTTAGCATCAAAAGCTGTTTAATAATTTATTGTTGATTCAAAAGGATGTCAATAGCAATACTGCAAACAGTAGAAAGGAAGAGAACACTTTTCAGCTGCCTTGGAAAAGAAAACTACATAAATAAATTGTTGAAACACGATGATTTACGCATCATCATCATCAATACATATAATTCAAATACAGATTATCTCTTTAATTGTTATAGCGAACTTTACGCTATAGATGTATTGTAATTATGAATTGCAGACAATTGATGAAACAAAATAACATAAGAATAATGTATAATAATAATACACATTTTAAACTAATATTCTGTGATTACTAAATCAAGTGAACGATGATAACCTGAAAAAGTTTTTAAAAAGTATCTGAAGAAGACTAAACTGTTAGATGTTTGCATGTATTTTGATTACCGATATCTATGGATGAAAATGGGAAGCATTATTGTAAATAATTATTGAAGCACTTTATATAACAGATAAATTAGAGCTTTAAAATTCAAACAAAATTCAAGACTTTTTGAACAAGAAATTGGTTAGCCAACTTTCCATGTATAATGAGACGAATCTAAAAGAAAGGACATAGCTACCACACGGAAAGCTGAAAATCCCATTAAGAACCGTTTCAACATCACGTTTGTACTTCGTCGCCACTTTCTTTCTTTATTCCATTATTAAAAAATAATAGTAACGTATCCTGTAATGTATTATCACTAACGATGAAAAGAGTATGTTCTATAACAATCCCAAGTGCAAGGAGTTATGAGATAGTCCTGGATTGATATCCACACTGGCACCGAAATACATAGTGAGACTAGCAAAATTTAACGTATTATGTACTGCTGAACCGACCAAAACTATTACTGTAGATATCTACAGAAAACAATTGAAAAATTAAATACTCTTTGTTGAACAGCAATAGCCAGCTACAAAGACAAAATCATTAAAGGTTTTGGCGCACTCACCAAAGCTATGCATTTCTCATTATCATCTATTCAGATCAATGCTTGCTTGGTTTTGAAACTCTGAAGAAGTAAATCCAAAATAGGTCAATGATCGGGATCGCTGACAAACCAATATCATTTTCTCGACACAGTATGACCATGTTATGTAAGATTAGCAAATGTAAAAAATTACTGAAAATGTCTCAATCAATATGCATTGCACTATTTTTCTCAATAAAGGCCTTTTTAAAATGAAAAATTATCAGAATACATGCAAGAAGCTAATGCAATAAATCTAGTTTGTGTCTCTGTATATAGAACCCCACAACAAGCCATCTATTCGTACAATTGTACTCAGAATCAAGCATGGGAGAGATTCAGTTATCATTTGGATCAATATATCTCGGTATTGAGAAGATTTTCTCATTAACATCACTAATAATATTAATGGGAGTAAATATGTTGATATGCATAATAATGTATTTCTAGGTGTAACTTGCTTATGTTATCTGATTCTACAATATATTAACCCATATAACCAACACCATATCATAAAATTTTGTATCTCCACATAATTGAACTATTAAATAGGTTTTTACAGCAGATTAAAAAGAGAATGGTATTCCACTATCTCATTAACAAAGCAATTTTGTATATATTTCAGATATTTGTTCAAAGCAGATAAAATTACCATCCATCTTTTATTCTATATCTAAAGACTGGATAAAACGCGATATAGACGTATATATACAATACGACGAAATATTAATGGACGAGGAAGAAACCTAGGAACCTTTCGCATCACTGCCCTTTGACACAGAATTACTTGGGGATAAAATATTTACACGGATACACTTTGCTAGATTACATCTATACCATAGTAAAACGCGCGGCGCTGACCCTCCATAACGTAATCCTTGCATCAGCTGGTCTATTTCTAAATAAAATTGCATATTCATGAAACATATTACCGAAACATTAATAATACGTCGAGCAGTGGGTCGTATTAGAAGACTGAAAACAGTATTGCTTTTTTGTTCAAACTATTTTTAAACGTAATATTTTCTTGAACTAGTAAAATATTATAACCAGTTCATTTATATATTATTCGTTTGCGAAGCTATTAGCATTATTTCACTGCGATACTCTGGATTATCTGGTGTTATATGCAGTACATATCTCAGATTATATCAGTTGTTTAAGTAAAAATAATTATTGCAACCTGCTAATTGCCACTGCTGATCACATTTTCAGCTGTGAACTCACTCCTGCCTTTACCCAGCGCAGTCTCAACGAGGGTAATTAGGTATATATGAGGGGTTTGCTCGGAATCATTTTGCAGCCTTCTCTTCGCCATATATGCAGATGCTGGTGTTGCTTTTGCACATTTTGTGAAAATATTTGTTAAAACAATCCTATCTTGATAAATCTTACGTCAAATAGTAGTCGGTATCTCCATATCTGTGATAAGTTTTTGTCCATTGGCCCTAATGACCATTGTCTAATTTTTTGAGACTTGACCCTCAAGTTTTTTTTTGGCCTATTACCTTCCTAGACCTTGGTACCACTCACCGAAATGACTGCCCCTCCTTGTGTGGAAATTGTTCGGTATGCGCTGAAGACTATAATTGACATGGAACGTTAAACACATCCAAACTTTTTCATAAGGTATATGATCTCTCGCGCTTAATGTTAAGTTGAAACTGTGTAAAGTAACTAGTAATGGACTTCTGTAGAAAGCAATCTCCCCTTCTTTGCCCAGACCTCCTATATCGAGGCAGGGTCAATATTTTCATACAGTTAATACCAAAATATATATCAAGTTATTTTAATGATCTCGGTTGCACTCATAGGTTTGTGGGTATTAACCCATGAGTTTTTGCGCTTAAAATTATTGTAGCAGACTTATCTTTCCTATCCAATCATAATACGTTATAGCATATTCTGAATGAAACAGTGAAACAGACAGTGAGGCCCCGATAATGTTCCTTATTTGGATCTTTCTCACAGCTTCTATATACCTGGAAACAGTTGATTCAGCAACTGCTGGTTTGCCTCAAAGTTCATTCAAAATTTGAAGTGAAGTATAATCGAATAAGTCTTAGGATTTCTAAGTCGCTCTTTGTCATTAACATCAAAATATTCACTTATTTAATCTCTGATTATTAATTACGTACAAGCATCTAGTATAAAGGTTTCATGAAATTATTAATAGACCTTGGATAACAATTTATTTTAGCTACGTACGTAAATTATTTAAAAAAATATTGTAATCATCCACAACACGTTTCATGTCAAAAGAAAAAGATTATCGAGAGAAGAAGATAGATTAAAGTTGGCTTGGAAATCATTCCGCAGTTACTCGAAGAATTTCTTGGCATAATTAAGTGAAATTCAGGCAAAAGTATCCCAGTTGAAGTTGTAATGTCACTAAAATAATTCGTTTTGCGCCCTGCGAATGATTTTAGATATTTTAATAATAAAAAAAAAAATTAAAATGTTATTTAATAAATTATTAAATTGTGTTAATTATGACCCGGTGGTCGAAATTCGATCACAATTAATTAAGTTAGTCGTGTTTCCCTGATATTAGAATAAACAGAAAAAATTTAAAATTATATTTTACTCAAATTTGCTTTGACTCATTTTCAAAATTTCTTTATCTTTATTTTTAAACAAAATTGCTTTGTTCTTTTCTTATTTATTCTACTCCTCGACCATTAATTAGTACTGTGATATTTTGTTGCCATAGTTTTTCTGCCAACATATTGATTTACAACAAGCTATTATATTTTGTAACATTCTGTAATTTCCCCTTTTCAGGTATTTTTTAAATTTATTTTATATGGCTGTCGTCAAGCTATTGCTTTCTATATTGTCTTATATCTAACATGGTAACTAACAACTCACCAACAAACTACGAATTATTTCTATGAAGCTGTTTTATAATTGTTAATATTCTTTACAACATTAATTTTGGCTTTTGATGCAAAAATTAATGTATTTATTACCTGCAACATTCGGTTGGTGCTTTGTTACTATATGCATTTCCTAATAATGTGGTTATGGTTCGAAATTAAATATAATAGATATATATTTCTTTCACAGCTGAATATACTTTTCCAAGAGGCAGTCATATTAATTTATTGTCTCTACGATAAATATAAAAAATGTAACTTTACGTGATCAGTTTATTGTTAATCGTTTTTTATCCAAACTATGTCCACAACTCTTTAATATTTCTAACAATACATGGATAATTAAAAGTAACATAAACTATTTTCATTCACATTTAAAGTCTCCTTTTTACCAACGATGGTTTATCTGGACTCGCCTACAGTTTAACGTAGGTTCCGAACCAAGGTCCTCGACACTAAGGCGACACGACTGGCCAACTTAGCGACCATCCCACAGCAGCAGAAACCCGGTCATATCCAGCCTGGTTACTGGCGTGACTAGTACAATTGGATATTCCACTGTTGTCTATAAAGACATATATAATTACAATCACAAACATAAAGGACATACAAGCCCGAGCAGGATTCGAACCCGCAACTATCACTACAGTAGGAGGACCGTCCTGTCGCCTTGACTAACGCGCCACCGAAGCCGGCAAACTTAGAGATTTGCCTTCCGATATCAAATTGGTCTGCTGCCAGGTTTTTATTTAAAAAATCACGCATTCTTGGTTGATTTACGTCCAATGAAAATGAAGAATAATTTATTCTATAAGAGTTGGGGCTAGTAGCGTGTTGGGTCTAATGAAAGTAGAACATAAAATATATGTTTATATATTTTGTGTCACCTATCTGACTCCTATTCCTACACCAAAATATATATACATTTAGTCTACTCAAATTTTATTTGTATATGCCTCATCCAAATTTGACATACAACAAAATTCTAATCTAAATAAAATAATTGAACAAAAATGTTATCAAATATAATTTATTTTCATATTATGATACATCTAAAAACTACAGTTAATTATACAGCAACACTAGTTTATAGGTTAGTCTTATAATCTCTTTTCACTATTGCTTTCAAGAATTTTGCATACGTTTGGCAACTGGAAGAATTTCAGGGGCTTATTCGTTTACGTGTTTGAACTAATCAGACATCATTTTGTGTCTTTTTAACTAGAATAAGATGAGAAGGAAAACATTGTATGATTTCAAAACGAATTCACAAATTGCCGCAGGCAATTCAATAAACATCTTGATAACGCATATACAAATAAACTTTGAATAGAGTATAGATTTAAACCAATAACCATTATCAGTCAGGCTTTTAATATTTTTTTATTATTTAATTATTACATTGTTACTACCAGTGTCCGACTAACCTACAATTTGTCTTATGATAACTTAAATCTAGGTATATATGTTAACTAGAAGGACCCATTGGCTCTATCTCAATCTCTGGTGAAATAACGTTTCTACATGTCACTGCTATATTTTTTATTATATGCACCTCAGTACACAACACTACACAAGATCAAACGGTTTGATTCTTTTGAATCTGTGTCCTATTCTGGTGGTATCCAATAGTTGTAATACTTCAATATTCTCATGAGAATGGAGTTTTTCCTTATGCCCCCTTGCAATTCTCTTGATTTCTTGGCTGAGTTCAATAATTTGAAAAATAAATATTACAGTCAGTAGAAAATTATATAGATTTACATATAATATTAAATTAAACTAAACTTAGTTTAATATTATATTCCAAAATTGTTAAAATCTAATAAAATAAATACCTGCAAGAGCCCGCATGAAAAACGACGAATCCCCCTCCTATCGGATAAATGACATAAATCTTCCGTTAAACAGGCAGAAATCTGTAAAATGTGACAGCCATAAATAAAACACCGACTTTAAGACGCTCTCCCTAACCTCATAATTTTGACAGGCCGCGTCGGATATTTCACGAACGGGAACGGTATTTACATCGCGGTAGGCTGTGGCTGGGGGGACCGGGGGAGGCCGCTGGTCGTTTAATATTTCACGTATCGTTCCCACAATCAGAATCCGGGATAGTATCGGAAGAATCCGGCGTCGGAATTAGGAGCAATCGAATTTAACCGATAAGTTACGAGTTAAATATTTAATTCGGCTTCGGATGCATCCGGCGCTGCCGATTCATTTCGGTGGGATTCGGCCGCCGTCTCGCGAGGCAGCCTGGTGA
Source organism: Rhynchophorus ferrugineus (assembly GCF_030347505.1). Taxonomy (NCBI): domain Eukaryota; kingdom Metazoa; phylum Arthropoda; class Insecta; order Coleoptera; family Curculionidae; genus Rhynchophorus; species Rhynchophorus ferrugineus. The sequence continues at coordinate 16,816,706 of NW_027472585.1, read as the reverse complement.
GTTATATATGGAGGTCGGGGGGAATAAAGAACGTCTGAAACAATTTTTGTTCTGGCGGGAGAGGTAAAGTATGTCCCAGGAAAATGACATTTTAAATTTCTTTTCCGTCTGTTTCGTTTATTTTTCCCGATCTACGTCTAATAATGGGAAAAATTCTGTTTTCTATTTTCTTGTTTTAGTCTTTTCTTGAGATTTTGTTTACATCTCGTTTTCCAAATTTTATCAAATTGTCCATGTCTTTATGACATCTATCATTTGTTAATATATTGCTTTCTAACCTGGTTTGGTTAGTAATTGAATTACTTGAATTAATTACTATAATTAATTACTTAAAAATGTAATTTGTATTTTGTATTTCAAATTCCTGACGCTGGTGTATTTTGCAGTTAGTATTTGATGAATTTATAGCTTTAAAATATATTTGAACATAAATATATTTACCGATCTTATTAATGGATGGGTTCTATGGAATATAATAAGGCTCGTTAGCTTTCGTAAGCAAAATGGCGACTGCAAAATATATCAAACTTTGTGGCGACGCAACAGAGTATATATGTTGTCTAAGTGTCAATGATTTCTTTATTGACTGTTTACTTATTTGTCCAAATATGTACATTTATTTAAGACAGTTTAATAGTATAATCTATTAGAAGGCATAAAAGATATATTTTCTTTTTTAGAAAATCACATAAAAGTCACAATCTCCTTGTTTATTTTCGAGAAGATTGGATTGGTGGAATATCGTTGGAGTTCGAACCTAATGTCACTAACACTCTTAATTAGGCGATTATTCAACACAATTCCCTTCAAGAGTGATACACTGATTACAGCGACCCTCCAACTTTTCGATACCATTTTTGTAGTACAATTTGTCCTTTGCTTCAAAATAGGCCTCAGTTTCGGCGATCACCTCTTCATTCGACGAAAATTTCTTTCCAGCCAGCGTTCTTTTGAGATCTACGAATAGAAAATAGTCCTTGGAAGCCAGATCTGGAGAATACGGTGGATGAGGAAGCAATTCGAATTCATGGATTTTTGCCATCGTTTTTACTGACTTGTGAAACGGTGTATTGTCTTGGTGAAGCAGCACTTTATTTTTCTTCAAATGCGGCAGTTTTCAGTGATTTCGTCCTTCAAATGGTCCAATAACGCTTTGTAGTAGTCGCTGTTGATGCTCCTTCCTTTTTCAAGGTAGTCAATGAAATTTATTCCATGAGCATCCCAAAATACAGTCGCCATAACCTTGCCAGCCGACTGTTGCGTTTTCCCGCGCTTTGGAGCTGATTCATCGTGGGCAGTCCACCCGGATGACAGTCGATTAGACTTTGGAGTGAAATGATTTTTATCCATTTTCTTCACAATAACAAAAGTTGCTTCACTCAAAATGCGATAATTCACAAACTAATGATCCGACAGTTGTCAAATTTAAACACACATGTTTTTTGAGGGCTAGGGCTAACTAAAAAATATACGGATTTATTTCTAGTAGCGCCATCTATGTGTCAGGACGGGGAATTTTCAATTGACCTGTTATATACCAAATATGATATTACTATGTTCTAATGACAATTACAAATCTAAATCTAATCGCGGTCCAGTGAGCACTTATCAAGAATATAATAAAACATACTTAAACATACTGTAAAAATATTTCATATTTGTTATTATTTTGTTATAAATTTAATGGGCGAGAATATTATATGCTTTTGTTATTAACGATGCTAAGGAGAAGACGATCTGACATCGTCGAATTTCATCAAATGTGCTTTTAGGTACCCCACGTGCTAACCATTCTGATGACCAGCGAGGGGCAGAAAATGATAACAGTCGTATTGATATGTCACAATTATATTCAAGAATGATTGAAAATGGTGTGGATTGGTTTGAAATGTAATGAGTTCGTGCACATTAAATGCAACTACAGCCTGAATGAGCATCAGTCCACTACGATCCGGAAATAGATTACGGTGCTAACAAATTAGTGACAATTGTGGAAATGAGCAGATTTGTCAATACTATAAGGTTATCAAATACAGCACTGAATCTACTGGATTGTGTTCTACCAGTTTCACCACCATATCCATTACGCGAATTAGATTTTGGGATGGGAAGTTGTTGTAACTATTTCTGGACCAACATTAATATATAGTTATTTCCAAATTATGTCATTTATTGCAACGCATTTTGAAAGAACAATTTCATGGACACTTTCTGGGTTTTAACGTTTAAAAGTACTAGTGAATACAGTGAAGTGAATTATTCTCAAGAAAGTATAAGGTTTTTCATCATAGTAACGATTTAGTAAAATAGTTCAAAATAGCATTGAATCCAATGCCAATTGACAGCCATAATATCATCATCAGATATGACAAAATACCTGGTAATTACACAACAAGTAGACATTGTTATTAATAAAAAATTAATAAAAACCTACTAAAAATAATTAAAGAATGATTTAAAACATTCTATCCAATTTCAATCCATCAATACCACAAGTTCTATAAAAAATTTAATATAATATATAATATATAATATAAGATGCTAAAGTTATAAAAGCTATTTTAAAACGCTGCTTCATGCTTTCTATTAAATAAAGGCGACATAAACTGCAACATCGTCTCGACGACGAGTCTTCCAATTCCAATCGGAACCAAATCGCAGGAATGTAAAGGAAAAGTTAATGCCCCATTAACACCCTCTTTTTATCAAGAGAAAGGCGATCGGATTTATTTGATTAACTGAAAGGGAATTAAAGCAACTTTCGGCAACTTCCCAGAAGTGTACTAGAAAGTCGACGTGATCTCCGAACAGATTGAATCGATAGAAATCTTGTTTAACATTTCTAGGTTCGGGAAATTGTTTTGACGATTCATATCTATTAAGGAGGTCGGGGTCTTTTTTCTTCCCGGTAGATGGGGAATCGGGACGTCGTTCCATCCTGGGATAACATGATCTCGGAGCGGAAACGTGTAGTTTGTAAGAGAGGTCGGGGAATTTCTGTTGTTCTCTAGATTTCTATCAATACTTTTTCTTGTTTTATTTTTAATGGTATATTGATCGAAATATAGAACTATGGGGGTTAGTAGTATATTAATATTAATCTGGCGTCTGAAGTTACTAGATATATTACTGACAATGCATATATTCTGATCACTATGTAGCTTCAAAAAAGCTATTATCACGAATAATTAGTACAATATGGCGATACCAGGTCTAAATGACGATAATGATAAAAGTTAAACTTTCATTATAGAGTATTTTTACCTTTTTAGTTCATATTTCCTTTGTTGTTGTGTTCCCTTATCAAGTCATTTTGATATCATTGTATATCTCCTTACTTTCTGCTGCTACTACCTGTGTACTTTTTTCTTGATAAAGTTAAATTTGATCAATACATTCTAATAATAACTTCTAACAAAATATTCATGTATATTCTGAAGAATTACATACCTATATATGCACACAAATCTTTCCAAACTCTGCAATATGATTTTCTACAGAGTAAGGATATAGTAAAATCGTTCTTTAGTTGTCTCCACTCTCATCGCCCTGTCTTGGTAATTGTCAGCATTGGATCATAATCCCACATACCGCAAGTTTCATTCAGTCACTGTCACTTTCTGACTGTCTGTCTGTTCTTGATTATTTAATTCAATAACCAAACTGTTAATCTCAAATATATATCACATTTGTTCACGATTACATCTTTTGTCCACTTATTCTTCTGTGTCAGATTGAGTTCCTCCAGACTAAAGGTGTTACTATAGACAATGCTTCTTTCCACATATCCAAATAGTACTTGTTTGTATATCCTTCTTGATCTGCATTTGCATTGTATTAATTTCTTCCATTACCACATATCAATTCTATTTGATACAACATGCAATAATAGGGATGAATACTCTGTAGCCATATTGTTCAGCCATCTGATCTACAGTGTATCTCTTGTCAGGCAGTAATAATTTGAAATGGTTCACTCTTTAACATAGTATCTTCCAAAACTTAATTCATATTTTGCCGACCATTCCTTAATTACAGTCTTTGCCAATCCACTTGTTTTATATTGATATTTTCCACTAGTGCGCTACTATGGTACATTATTCATAACAATAACTGCTAAATTTAAACCTTGCCTTGTACTTGGAAGAAAACAGTAACACCGATCCCAGAATAAAACCATTCCGGTTTCCAGCGTGAAGATCAATATATCTGTCATTAGTTATTTAAAGACATCGTATCAAATATTATTCTGCCTGTTAACTTTTTCCGTCAACTTTGTTGTTTTTGCACTCTTTATTAGCCGGATATTGATTAAAATATCCGGGTTTCGTCTAGGTATACCTAAAATTTCTATGGATATTTTGCAGACTAACAGTTTTCTCTAATATAATTGTATTGAATTAAGTTGAATTAACGTAAGTTGAATGTTATTTTGGCAAGACTATAGATGCGACAGAATAAGCAGCTTTCGGCTATCATCATATGCACATCAACGGTTTTATGGCTATCACTATTCCTCTTCGGTATCGATACAAATGGCTCTCTTGAACTAAGAACAATATCACTACTTTTAAATCGGTTAGACAAAAACCGAAAGTCTTTAGACAGACTTGCTGGGCTTAGTTAGCAGATTTCTTCGAATTCAAGCAAAAGAAATTAACACTAAAAATATATTTTTGTTTTTGTTTCATGAATATCAGTATATACACTCATAAACTCAATAATACTAAATAAGGAACTAATATTTTATATATGGATATGTCAAAATCATCAGATTTGACAGTTTCGGGTATTCACTGGTTGATCAAATTACATGGAAGCACATAATATTAACCTTGTCTTAATCCCTCGGTGGTTGAATCCAAATAAAAATCGTTAATATGTTATTATGATAATGAACAGTAAAGTTTTTTTTATATAAAATCGATAATTTTCCGAAAGAAAGTGTGTTATTTAACAAACTATTGACTATTTGAAAACACCACTCGTTCTCCTAGGTGGAAGTTTTTCCTTTTGTCACTCCGTTAATTTAACTTCAACTTGACCCAAAGGCCGATACTAAAACTATCGCTTAATGAATGGATCGATCACCCCCTTTTTAGCTTTAATAAACTGAGGGAACAGATTACTTGAACCAATCTGAGACAAAGGAAATGGATTATAATGGATAAGTAGCTAAACCTTAATAGAAAAACTTTCTTTGGAATTTGGAGCAGAAAAATTGTTGTGGATTGTCTACAACAACGTAAAATGGATTGAAAAAATTGATTAATTCTGTGACTTTAAACCCATTGCTATTTTGTCTTCGTGTTTGATTTAGTTTTATTGATGGTAATGGTCGGAGTATAACTAGATGTCTTCTGGTATGGTCTCTAAATTATATAGTGCGCTGCTGATACGGCCCTGGCTGACAAAATCATATATATATTGATCATATATATATATATCATGAATAATAATATATATATATAATCATGAATCATATATATATATATTGATAATCATATATAGTTGAACCATGAGGTTCTTCGATATAAATTATAACATATTAATGTGATATAGTTTTTGACGATATATTGAACGTATTGTAATTATATATATTATTATGTATGTGTATGTATTTTGTGTAGTTTCAATATTGGATTGTTATAACTATTAGTAGATCTCTGGTTTCCTTTGTTGCTTACGAGTTACTGTTAATTGTGATATCATCGAATCGCGATATCGCGATATATCGAAGAACCTCATGGTTCAACAACCTCCAGTACTACCTGTCAATAACAAGAGCCATAGTAGACACGAGTTTTTTGCTGTGCAGAGTACCTGAAACCACGAAGAATACCAAAACTCAAATAAATCCTGTTAAGGACAACATAGAAGGGTGGGCAAGATCAAATAAAAGAAAGCCAGCACCTTTACCGACTATTTAAATAATGTATTTCAACTGTCCTCGGAGTGTAAACAGGGAAATGGTGCAGAAATAAAAGAAAACTTAAAATCGCCTCGTCTACCGTTGAGAGTGTTAGTGAGAGTGCATTCTAAATAAGATCTGAGAGAAATGAGAACTGCCAAAGAAGTAAAAGCACCAGGCTACGAACTTGTCGTCGCAGGTCTCTTAAAATATATATTAGATAAGGTAACCATGAACCTAGTCAAAATGTGAAATGCCTGTTTTATGCTCAAACATTTTCAAAGGCATTGGAAAATTGTCGAAGCTATAATTGTGTCCAAATCAGGTAAGCCACTACATCGTATAAACTTGTAAGCTTCCTACCAGTAATTGATAAAGTAATGAAAAAATAATCCTAAATAGAATGAAGAGGCACCTAAACAACATTATCCACAGTCATCAATTTGTATATCGCACTGTAGACGTCATCAATAAATACCTGGAAGTGTATTTAAGCCTTTAACAAAGGCTAACATGATGGAAAGAACTTAATAATTAAGTGTAATGAGGAATATTCTTTGGAAGAAATAAGCTCAGTTGCCCTACATGGCAGCATACCTGCGTTATACCTGTGGACCTTCCAACTAGTAAGGACATAATGACTTTGAGCTGCGCTGATGGCACTATCATCTCCTCAGTGCATTCTCACCGAAACACTGTTTCTTTCAACTCCAAACTCATTTAAATATTATCAAGAGTTAACATAGTTTAACCATTGGAGAATAATGGCGAACCAAATCAAGTTCACTGATGTTACTTACACTGTGAAAAGAGAGACCTATCCGATGGTAAAATAATATAACGAAAACATCCCACAAGAGGCACACGCCAAATACTTTATTCTTTGAAACTTCAAGGTCTTTATTTGGATCATATGTTAAATTGGTAGACGCCATTCCCAGTTGAGCAATGAGAGCAAAATGATATAAAAATCCATCATCAAGCTAATTTGGACATACGGCATTAAACTTTGGGGCACATCTAGCAAGTAGTAGTGTTGATATATTGGTATATATATATATATATATATATATATATATATATGTATGTATTATATACATATATACAGTAAGGCATTAAATAATACAGTATAGCAAAAAGTATCAGACGAGGCTTGCGCAACATACACATGAGCTGGCATTGGATTTAAGTAAAATAGGATGGCAACAGCACGTAAGGTTCAAGAGATGCGATATCTCCAGTTTAGCAACAGATTTATGTAGAGAAATTGGAGCTGTATTCACGGATTGATGCTCCCTCAATACAAGAAAATAATCATTTTAGAAGATACAGTAGCTGATTGTTCTAAAACAGATTGCCACAAAACAGAACAGAGAGAAAAAAAAGTATTCATGTTATTACAATTTTATAACAACTTTATAAAACCTAAAAATAAAACAAAGCTTGAAAATTGAGGACTTATCGTATTAGAGATAGGGATAACAAAGTGGGGAAATGAAAACGAATCGACTCCGATCCATTCGCTTCAGAAACGATTTGAGCAAAGTCGGAGCTCGGACGATAACAACAGTATGAAATAACTACATTTGCTGCACGGAAATAGACAATAACAGCTCGCAAAAAAAAACCGGGGACGGCAAAAAGGCTTTTCCATTAGAGCGGGGCACTATTTGCGGGACACGCCTTACATTACCAATCTGGAGGTTCTATCAGCGCGGTCATTTATTACCACGGGCCCTTAAAAAGCGGTGTAAATCCCACCTAGACGCGTTGTCATAAATTTGCCATCCACGGACCGGCCTTATCGCCACCATTGTTGGTCGCTCGCCCTGCTAAAATAAATAGCGATATTTTTTATCGTAATCTGGACGCTTTTAGATTTCGGGATCAGGGATACGCCGGGAATAAACCCTCGGCGCGTACGAGTCCGATCTGGTGCGGGATTAAAACGGTGTCCGGACATATTGCCTTCTTCTGTCGGCGTTTACGGATCGTCATTTCACCGGAAATATGCTGGTAGGAAGAAACCGACCGCTAGGTGTCCGCCTAATCGGTTCTGGACCCTGACAGATGGAAACAAATTGATTCTCTGTAATAGTGGGACAAGGAATTAATTTTTATCAATGTCTGTAGTACGCTGTTTTAATACCATCAAGCTAAATCCTGGTGTATGCCGTCAAAATTCCAAAATTTTGATATAATTTTAACAATTATTTACTCATGCAAGATTGGCGGAGTCAGTTTCCTCAAAAAAATTAAGAAAATAGTGGTTATAAAGTATAATTAAAGTAAAATCATCACCACCGTCATTAATTCATAGCCTGTATTCAAAGAAAGTGTCTACTTTTCAACATATACGATCGTCTTAGTACCACAGGGCTTAGAATATTCTTTAGAAAATATGAAACAGTTCTGCCTCGGACAATGTTATTCTCAAGTTCTTCTAACCATTTTCTATCATTTTCATCCATGTCCGCGAAACACTTCAATGCAATGCTCTACTGATTATCGAATCCTAAACAAATGGCTTCACTTCTAATACTATCTTGGAAATAAATACGTGGGATTTGTATTAATCATCGCCTATAAGAAAACTGAAGTTCACATACGTCAGGCTGTTCATTTGATTATAATATTTCCTTTCTTCCACAACCATCAACTTAGAAAAGCAAAAGCTACTGAAACTTGAATGATGCAGGTCATTAGTTCAGCACCAGATTACATTAGCTTCTCTTGTATTGCTGATCTCCAGAAACCATGAACTTGGTTTCTGCCAACTGGGTTTCTTTTATATATCAGGCGATCCAACAGTTCTTAACACTTTTATGAATTGTTTTCGGTACGCCATAGGTAGATTCCGTATGACCAATAAACTTAAGTATTATTTCATAAAGCAGTACCTTCATCTGTAGAGCTGTACCTTTTCCTGTTATCTAATGATAACTTGGATTTGCACCCGATGAGCCAATATATTTGATATAGTTTCCAAGTCCAAGTTGTTTTCTTTAGCAAGTATGTACTTTTTCCAGGTTAGGCGCTGAAAATTATATTGTTTTCACCTAATTTTATTATAAAAATTGGTCTATCAGACCAACAATTAATCATTCCTACCATTTACGTTAATATGCACTTTAGTTCATCTAACGATAAAATATACCTCTTTTTCTCTAATTTTGACTCGATTGAATGACTTGAACTTACTCAGTTTGCAGATGATTTGCCTGGAAAAGGAGACCCTGGAGATTAACCTCCTATTTTCTGGCCAACCTTTTATTCCTTGATTATAAATGTATAAACTTTTTCATATGCTACGGTACTAATATTTATTACAAGTCTACCATAGTAGTATTGGTACAAACTCAATTCTTGTAGATTCTTTACTATTTTGTACTTAAAATTGATTGCAGCTGATTTGGCCTCTTTTACTTTTTATTCGCCATTTTTGTTTCAAACTATTTTTGTATCGCTAGCTGTCTGAAATGACAACTGAATGACCGTATAATACACTGAAATATACCTTACAAGACTTGGCATATAAACTAAGTAAAACACACGCGTCTCATTATACACGCGGAAGAACTGTTTCCAACATACAACTAGATTTACTATATTGCATGGTATTCATATTATTTTGTGTATCCCCTGTATCTATTGAATATTTTCTATGTGATCAACATACTTATACAACTTACTGGAAATATTAAAATTTTTGTAATATATATATACATATATGAATTACTGCTATACATAAACATATGAATATCATTCATTATGCAAAAACAATTCATGAAATACATATTAAAATAAAATTACCGTTATTCCGATGCCACTATATTATTGCAAACCTAAGGAACATTTAATTGCCATTAAAACATTTAACTTCCATCCCTTTTTTGTTCGATCATATTCAATTTTCGTTCACATAAATGCATTACTAATCTAAAATCTATACCAACTCCGTTTTATTAATTTTAATGCATTTAGACTGATAAGCATTCCTTGATGATGAATATAAATTAAATCTTTTGTTCTTTTTTGCTGGTTTATGGTTCGTTATCAAAGTTGTAATACATAAAGAACGTCGAGTTTACCGAAATATTATCTTAAAATATAAAGTTTAAGGAAGACGAGATTATCTTTTATTTATTAAATTTATTCGTTGTATACTTATCGTTGGATATAATTAAGTCAATTTATAACAAAACGAACATTATATCTAATATATTTCCCTGTCCAGTATCCGTAAGTCCTGATATATTTTTCTATTTATATGTATATGTATACTAATATGACTTCGTTTGTTTTAACCCCAGTAACTAAATAACAAATGCAATAGCAAGCTTATACAATAAAACGTAATTATTGTATAACTAAAAATAACATATGCCTCCCTCCCTGTAAAAATGTACTTACATGTAAGTTATTCAATGAAACCCGATATTTTTATGTACTTTAAATACTAAACAGAGAACTACTCCAATATTTTTTAAGATACATTGTCTGATGAACACTGTGGATGGGTTATCACTTCCCATTAATCATATTTCAACAAGTTTGAAATGGTTTAAATGAGTCAAGATACGTCACACCTTCCTACTAATCACCTCTTCTACTATTCTAATATTATAAATATCGGACGGTCATCCGAGTGAACTGCACACGATAACCCCGCTCCAAAGCGTAGGAAAACGCCTGTGGGAAACAGTCGGCTGGCAAGGTTATGACGTCTGTATTTTGGGATACATGGAATAATTTTCATTGACTACCTTGAAAAAGGAAAGGTCTTCAATAGCGACTATTACATAGCGTTATTGGACCGTTCGAAGGACGAAATCTCCAAAAAACGGAATTTAAAATTTAATTAGCGAATTTAAAAGGCATTTAAAGAAAAAGAATGTGTTGCTTCACCAAGACAATGCACCGTGTCACAAGTCAGTGAAAACGATGGCAAAAATCTATGAATTGGGTTTCGAATTACTTCCTTATCTACCGTATTCTCCAAATCTGACTATTTCCTGTTTTCATATCTCAAAATAAGGCTCGTTGGGAAATTTTCGCCGAATGAAGAGGTGATCGCCGAAACTGAGGCCTATTTTGAAGCAAAGGACAAAACGTACTACAAAATGGTATTGAAAGGTTGGAGGGTCGCTATAATCAGTAAATCATATTCCCTTGAAGGGAATTATGTTGAACAAAAAAAAAACTAATTTTGCCAAAAATATATGTTTTAATATGGTAGGCCGGGAAATTTTCAATTCACCTGTTATATTAAAATAATAACGAACAGCATTATTAATTTATTTTTTAAAATTCAGAAATGTATATTAAATGAATGTATTTACAATTATTACAGTAACTATTGATTTTCCAAAATTTAGGTTTATAAAGTAAATTAAATTAATTGCTACTAAGTTGTACATGTAGTCATATATTTTATTGCATTAATAATTAAATACCTTAATATTTATCAATGCTTTAAAATGTTTACAAATGTGCTGTTTTAACACCAAGTACAAATAATTCTTAAGTTCTTCTATTTGTCTTATGGTGTCCTATAAAAATTATATATTTATTCATATTTCTCGCCCAAAATATATATTACAAAAATAATAAATACACTAGACCGATTAAAAGCATAATTTATTTACTTAAATTTTTATATAAAATTGCATTGTTCTTTGCTTATTTATTTATTTCACTCTTCGATCTCGCTCTTGCAGATAGCTCATATTTAGTTTGTCTTCTATGGCTTTCATTTATCAATTGCCTTCTATTTCATTTCATGTCCCACGTGACCCATTTAAAATTCTGTGAGCTAAACTCTTAGCCCACATGACTACCAGCTGGGTTCCTTCATATATTTTGAGATTTTTATTTCATTGGACTATATTTATTTGTAGCGCATATTACACTAAAATATTAGACCTAAAAATGCTTCATTTATATGTGCTTTAAGTGTGCCAAATTTCACGCCTCCAGGTGCCCCCGTTTCCTTCAAAAAAAAAGGCAAATCTTTCGCTAAATCGATTAATATATAGATTTTGAAATAACCCTTCGCAATATATGTTTTTAACCTTCAATAATTATTTCATTTAACACCTCGAATACACAGTATGAATATAATATGAATAACTCAACAATACCAAATGGAAAACTGTTATCTTATCCATAGATATATAAAAACTTTATTTCTTTCTATTGTATGAATATTTGTCGGGTTGATCAGTCGGTCGAAATGTATGGCTGCCGCTGTGATTATTTGTCAGAACACTCACTACTATTTTTGGAAGGAATTCGCACGGCAACTGAAAACACTGGTTGAAGAAATATGTTTATTTTAACAGGAAATATACATGTGGTCGACGGGAGAATTGGCAGGTTATTAGGTTAAGTAGAGGAAGTACGGTAACGCTGTGGAAGTGGTACTATTACAAGGGGATGGAGAAAAGAAAAGAGAGCGAGACGTCGTCGTGATGGTCTTTTATAGCCCGGAACTGCATGGTACCAATCCACCGGCGTTGCCAACCTTGTATTTGTTGATGAATTCGTGGTGGCCTAAAGAGTCGTGGCGGTCGCCACACTATTATTAATATCTATAATATATTTCAACTATTGTTTAAGAGATATCGGCGATTATCGAAAAATAAAACCACCATGGTACGATTTGCCAGAGTTTTTCGATAGCTTTAGAATACTTTTGAGCAAATTATTCAAGCTATAGAACTATAGAAATATATAAATTGTCCCTAAATCCTATTCAGAGCTCAAAAAATAAAATCAATTGCATTCATTTATAGAATAATTCCAACATCCAATATTCTCCACAATGTATGAATGTAACGAAACTAATTTAATGTAATGTGTATTAATAGAATCACCAGATTTTTAAACTAACTCTAAAAATTATCGTCAAATTTCTAAGCTATTTTTTTTTGTTTCAGGGATTACTACTACGACAGGTAAGTCTACATAACACAGCTCGACATAATTAACACTTTTCTATAATTTATAATTTCTCCTGCCTGTTTGATAAAACTCCCTTTTGAAGGCGCTTCAGGTCGAAAATGATAAAAATAAAAACAGGAATAAAAAACACAGATTTTTAATAAGAGACTTTTTCCATCCATTAGTACATCTCATTCATGAATTTATTAATTAAAAAACGAGTTTTGTCGGCGCCGCGTACTTAATTAAAAGTTTCCTATAAATAAAAAACGCGAAAATGTTTACTAACATTTTACATAGCTTTAATTAGTGTTTTTTAATCAATTTACGGCGATAGCTCTCTGCCGAAGTTTGTTTACACATTTATTTATAGAGAATTAAAAATATATATGTTATTTGGTAACTTTAACTCATGATACACCATTAACATTTTTTAATAAAAATGTTCTAACGTCATTAATAATGATATATTTTTATAGAACATCTAATTACAACAGGAAATTATGAAGTATAAAGTTAAAAGTAACTTCGGTTTTCCCTAATAAATGGTTTTGAAATCGCTTATCGCACTTAAGACCTATTCAATAAAACCACACTGTAGTTCGTGTTAATACTAACCGTCAGTAGAACGAAATGTAAAAGTAGTATAGATTGCTTACTTCGTCAAAAGTTGTGGTACTTTGAAAGTTATGATAACAGAAACTATTTCTGTTTTACTTCCCTAAATGCAACGCAGGTTCATCAAACATTACGTGGTGTTTTGGTGATGACTAAAACCACTGGCTAACCAACTGTTGAAAATGTCGATGAAATTTTGAAAACGACAGATATTATTTCTCAACATCGCTACGTAACTAGACGTCAGCCACAAAAACGTTCCAAAACTATTCGCATAAGGTTGGGCACCAAAAGAAACTCGACACTAATATTCCACATGATTTAATGGTGAAAAATTAAACCAATCGTCTTTCCCATTAATGATTAGTTGTTGAAAAGGAAGGATATCGAACCTGTTTTCAAACAAATGATCCTAGCTAATGATAAATGGATCACGTACGAACATTATGTACTAAAAGTACTGTTCGAGGCGTAATTCTATTTCAAAAAAGGAGTTTTTGTCCATCAAGACAATACTAAACATCGTATATTTTAAAGACTGTTAAAACATCCGCTGTATAGCGCATAAGGACAGAAAGCTAGCTTCAAAGAATCACTATTTAGTTTCTTCTGGTTATTTTTCCATGACATCACTTATTCTGTGTGCCTGATCAATTGTGAAAGGCTGTTTTCTAAGACCAAATTGGTCATCCGAAATAATATGCTTTTCTTCAATGATTGATTTTATCCTTTTCAATAAAAGTTTCTCAAATAATTTGGATACTGTTGACAATATACTAACAGATAGATATTGACCCGTGTGATGCTATTTCATACATGGCTTTCCTGGTTTGGGAGTCATAATTACTTCAGGCCAAGTTCCACAATTGTGGTACATATTGTAGTCTGAATGAAGGATTTATTGAGTTGATGAACTTATGAATTAGTGGTTCTCTTGGAAATTTCTTGAATATTTTCCCGGAAATAATAATATTTTTGCTCTATTATTTATTATTTTCCATTTATTTTTCAACTTCAGTTAGAGTAACAAATGGAATTTTCATCCTTTCCTGTATGATGATACAAGGTAATGAAATAACGTCATTCACAGTCTTTATCCTCATTTTATATTGTAGGCGTCTACATTATAGATCCTTCTAGACCTCAGGTACTTATCGGCAGCGAATACTCAGAATTAGCATTATTAACAAGTCCATGGCATAATTTTTTAATTGTGCATAATTCCATCACTCAGTTGGGATGTAAGATTACTCAACTTAGTTTTATCTTTCCGAGCCCTGGAATAATATCACTTCTTCCTCGCTCCTCTTTCTCTGATATTAATTTCAAAATTCCTTGATATTAATAAAATCGACTTGAAAATCAGCCCTTACCAAAGAATCTTTAGTTATTATTTATTTATAATTTATTAAAGTTATTTATTTATTATACATCCTTAACAACATTTAGTATTTTCTCCAGAACTTCTTCTATACAATCCCCCATCATCTGCTCGTTAAACAGACATAGATATATAATAAAGATATATCATTAGAACAAATATATGAACCGCATATATTAGTTTGTGTCATAAGCTTAACTTATTGTGAGCTTGTTATACTTGTTAAAGATTACAATGTTTAGAAAGAGAGCGATGCCAGGTCACATGCACCCTCAAACATTATGATAGTGAAAATAAAATCCTTAAAAGGATTACTTTTGCACATACACAATATATTATTGTTGATTTAATTATTTTTAAATATATATTTTTAAATAATTTATTATTTATATCACCTTCAGCACAATTAGGTAGTTAATAATATAATAAAAAACACAATCATCTTTAATCAAATATAAAATATGATATATATGTAGATATACATTGAAAAAAACTTATATATGTATATAGTTAATAAATTCGAATTGAATGTGCTTTAAATAGACTGAAACCAATAGAGGTAAATTATTCAAAGTATTTTTATTGATTGCGACTTTAAAAGTATTGTTTGTTTTAAATGCCTTGTCGCTATAAAGCTGGGCAAATCTCTCCCTATTTCTTCTTCGGTTTGTTCGCTATCGATTTTCGTATATATAGAGCCGACACAGTATCAGCCATTATAAAGTAATCGAGATTGATGGTTAATAGGAGACGCATTGAATATATTTTTAATGCATTAATTAAAGAGTCATTTTATAATTTTAAACTGATATTCACGCTGATTCATTAATCATTTGACTGTACTTAATGAAGTCTAGTATACAAAATATTTATTTATAACTAATTTGAAAAACTGTTACATATATAGAATAACAATCCCATAGGCTTGAACACTTTACTACAAAAGGAGCTCTGTTAGTTGGTTCATATCGGTTCGTTTATTATTTAGGCAACGTCAAATACGATATCCTTCTCCCTACAATGAATTTAAGAAATTGGCTTTTGCAATATTTACATTACAAAGAAGCGCATTAATTGTATATAAAAGTGTATACAGATAGATGCCTAAAATAGATATAGCCAAATATACTACGTTTAATTGGTAAAAAGGAAAAAGAGATACATAAAATTTTATGTATATATCTAGGAAAACCCAACTGTCCTAAGCCTCTTTAGTAGTGATGTTTACTGTTAACACATTCTTGTGTCTGGTGTTATCCAACGCTTTACTTCGGTATAAATTTTTTTATATATAACAACACATTTATTATATATATAAACAAAATTTTTTGCAGAACATCTATAAATGGAAAATATTCTTATACACCCAAAAAATAGTATATGTTCGAATAATTCAGATTACTTCCAATTATCCAATACTTTCATCTATAATTCAAATATTTATTTCTTTTCTTTTAAATATACTTCCATTCTTTGGATACTACTTTGGAGTTTTAATTATCAAAGGCTAAGCTAAATAAGAATGGAATTCCACAATTCATGTACACCCTGCTATAGATATATTCCTGTTATCAGCGTTGCAATGATTTTTCCCACTGTATTCAAATGTGTTTCCGTATTTCCTTTATTAGTTATTCTGTTTCTTCTATATTCTTTTATATATGGTGAGCAAATTTTGCCTAGTTTTATCTTCCGCTCTTCCAGATTTCTGTGTCTCCACAAACAGCTGCGTTAATATAATTGATCTTTGAGAGATGATGACTAATACAACTATATCTATATTTATGAGTACCGCCTGTACCTTCGTCCGACTCTTTACCTTTGATTATCTTATGAATATAATGCTCTTCTGAATACTATTGTATTTACTCAAATTTCCATGATATTTGTAACTTGTGGAGGATAGTTGGCTTCGAACAACGATAGTTTACAGCTGGGAAAGTCAGCTACAATTCTACATTGGTAGCAGTACAGTCTGAAGTGCAAGCTTCTATCCTAATTCGAGTGGATAATATTAGTTCATAGCAAATACAATCCATTTTTGGTGGTTTTACATATTGGCCTAAGATACTTGTGCCGGAAATCGATACATTAGAGCCGTTTTTCAAAATTTGGGTTAGTTTATGGCTAGTGGTCTTTGAGCACCCTACAGCTTCAACTAAAATATTCTTAACTAAACTCCACTTAACTACAAGAACTAATGCTTTGAGTAGCTTTTCGATAGGCCTTCCAGCGTCAACCTGTCATCGTTTCCTAGCATATATAAGGTGGCAAAAGTCCCGCTACCATTTTAATTGCGCGCCATCCTGGTCATATGAGGTTTAGCTTAGTTTCGCTTTAACCATTGTATTGTGTAGACGTCCAAATTGTATTATGAATTATTTATTGAAAATAATCGTTCAATTATCGCCACTGAGCGGAAATTGCGTTCATGATAGCAGATTACGATAGTTTACAGCTGGGAAACTCAGCTACAATTCTACATTGGTAGCAGTACTATCAAGCTATCAATTAATATCAATTTAAGAAAGGTTTATTATTAGATATATTTATTAGCTTCCTTTTTTACATTTCCTTCAATTACTTGACTATATTTGAGGATAGAATTAAACGTGTGGATGCTAATTCCAATATGCCTTTTCAGATTTCTCAGTTTTATTGAAAATAAACTGTACACCCGCCTTAAGGAAACTTTTAATTTTAATTTAGTTATTTTAATTTGGAAAGTTAACTATAGCAACAATAGACTAGGAGTTTAATTAAAAAGTTATTATTAAAAGGCAACACGGTGTTGTTTTCACTACCGACACCTCGGTAATTGCACATTCCCAATTAAAACCGTTAAAAAGTTGTCGGACTATTATGGCGCGCTCAAAACTATTTCCTATTAATTTGTTTGTCTTACGTCAGCTCCGAAAAATATTCGAAGCCATCGTCCCCAATCACTTGCCACCAGAAAATTTAACGATCAGCCACGAAAAAAATCTAATTAAAGTTACTTTCTTTTAGCCTTTACGAAGCTATAAGAAGTCGTTTTTTAAATTAATTAATTTGTAAATGGAATGCACTACGGTCCGGCGAAAATTCCTTATTAAATAATTTTTCGAATTTTTTTCATCGAAGAAGTTCAGTATTTTTATACGAAAACAGTGGAAAAATCTTAAATTATGCATTTTGAAATAACTGTCATCTAATAAATCGTCGAGAATGACTCACAGATTCCATTAACAACGAAATAAATAACATTGAAGCCATAAAGCGCCATTAAAACCAGTCCAATTTAATAGCATTAAAAATTCATACAGCAAATTCATTTAAAATTCACTTACTCAAAACACGTCGTGTGAGCCCAATTAATAAATTAAATTGCTTTCAGCTTACCGTTGTTCTTTTTGGTATTTATGCGCACAACTTTGTCAGCAATTTCGGTAGTGAACACTGTGAGAAACTCAACACTAAATAATGTAGCTGTTTAATTTAACTTCCAACGCATAAAGTTTGTTCTAACCGGGTAGTAAGACCTATATATGTGTGTATGTTAGCTGTTGCACTTAATCATAAAAGATAAATGGCAGTACTAAAGCTTGGAGATGGTGGATCCACTCATTATGGAGTTAAAAATTGGGAAAAACAGAAATATTGTGTAGCTAATATTGTATAGTGAAATAGCTAGTAGTCGATCTGTTACGGTGTTTATTTAATAATACGATACAAACTACATTTTTAAATATATTAAGTGTATTTTGATTTTGTTCAACGATATATCTTAATGCAAATATCAAGTATCAATGTAAACAACAATGGGTTGCCGAGAATGAAAAAATATATAAAATAAAAGATGTTACACCGATACATATTAATGATGGAATTATGAATTGAATGGAAATTATTTAAAATCCCCTGTCTATCAGAATTCAACTCGTCTTGATTAAAGATACCTTTATTTCTTTTGATCTTGACTCTCTTGACTAGTTCTTAATTTATATTATTTGACTAATCCTATCAATTTCTTACTAATTCTGAAGATCTGTTTCTTCATTCTTTAATTCTTAGGCATCTTCATTTTCTTTCTCGATGCACCGTGTTTTATCGCTGAAGATATTCACTCGGATTCTTGGTGGTGGCTTAGAAGGCTGGTTCAAGAAACCCTTTATCTTAATTCGTTCAGAACTTTGGGGAGACTGTTTCATCTCGGACATTCCAAGAAGGGGTGCTCCACGAGGTCTAACCTCAAACTCTTCGTCTAGTCCCGGTACCTGAACCTCGATTATCCGGAATACTCAACAACGAGCCGATGAACTATGCTTTTTTAGCCATGTGTTTTCTATTTGCTCTGTACCTTTCTTCGCCTAGCTCCATCAGATATGCAATACAATCCGATATTTTATATTATCTCAGGTTATAACTATTTTATCATGTTACAAATATTACGAAAACAATCAAATGATCAAATCTAACATTGTAATCTTCGTAAACCTAAAATTAAGTATTTATCTCGAATATAAATAAATGTAATTACGCCACAACAATTATTATGCAGATTAACTTATTAAGAACTATCGCTGAGATATTATTTAATTATAAAATACTTCATCACTCACTATATAATTTTTGGAGGTAGGTAACCGGTGGTAACAAATGAAATCGATGGACACTTCATTTTGACAAATGATAATTTCATTTCATTTTTCGAAGAACGGTGCGAATTAATTTCAACACATCATAATATTAGACATTAAACATCATCAACATTACAATACTCTTAAAAAGGCTCAACAATAATAATAACAACATCGTTGGTTGTGGAAAGTAATTTTGACTCCATGCATTAACTTTTTGGAAAAAACACGTGAACGACCAAAAATTCTACCTAGTTTGTCTTCGATTCAACTAAAGACGCAAGTATTGAATATGTTTCTTTTGTGGGATGTTTTCGTTATCGTCACAGTGTATGTAATATGAGGGGACTATAGTTTAGAGGAGTTTAGTTTATAGGTTTCCTGTTTCAAATTTAATTATTATGTAAAATTAAAAATTACTTCATATATGACTATTATTCTATAAGGTAAGTACCTCTCTGTAAGGTGGCATATTGGAACACCCTACAGACGTTGTCCTGTTCAAACGCCATTTTTCAAACCGGGTTATGTGCAATTAAGTTTAAGTGTTTATGTTGTACCTGTTAATACATTCCATTGTTTAATGTTTAAATGATATACATCTTCTTCGTTTAAATGGGTTGCTAGTCATAACAACTTCAACTTCATTAACCGTTGGTACATTGCGTTTTCCTGTGTGCTCCCCATATAGTACATTGTCTGCTTTAATGATAATAATGTAATTGTCATTTTGCAATCTATTAGAAACAGCGTTGAAGAACTGGACCAATTAGTAATGGTTTTTCTCTCTCCTCCTCATTGTCATTTGTTACTTTCGACGTAATAAACCTTATATGAGAATAGATACATCAATGATAGGGAAACATTTTCTAAGAGGGAAAATATGCTATTATCTGTAAGGAGGTTGAAGATTATATCTTCAGATACAGCGTATTAAGTATATTGTCTTAATGAATGGAAGTTATTAAATGCGTAGGGTTTAAAAACTGATTAGGATTTATCTCTAGAGAGGGAAGGACCTATCCAATGGTGATTTCCTCGTCTCGATAAAAATATGCGGCCATAATTACCCTGAGATTTTTTTAATAAGCTTCTAGTGTCGACATGCTTCTCGATATTTATCTGTTTTTTACACCATCGGAGTAATAGGTTGGACTGTTAATGCATTTCAGAGTCATGTCTGATCCCAAATTCATCACAATTCATACATAATTTTTCACAGACAGTAATAGTAGTAATCGACTATTAATAGTATTAGTAGTATCATCAACATTACAATACTCTTAAAATGAGGCTCAACAATTTTAATAACAACATCGTTGGTTGTGGAAAGTAATTTTGACTCCATGCATTAACTCAACCGAAGACTCCGAACACCCGACCAAAGTTAAGCGATATGTTATCATTTTTTTTCCTTCCTGTCGACGCCTGACTTAGGTGCTCCAACACCCGTGAACCATTACGTCGCCTCCCTTGCACCTCTAAAACCAAATTGGAGCATATTTTCGTCTATTCCGCGAGCGGCGCCGCCCATAAAAATGCAAATAAAACGCAAGCAATCGGCCCTTTGAGACGCATCACTTAATTCCGAATCCATTACGCGGCGATATTATTCAAGACCGGGGCCGCTGCCTTTTTTACGCCGTGCCGCTCCGGATCAAACATTAAACTTAATTGAATTTCCGTCGCTCTCGTTCCAGAATTTCCAAATTGACTTGGAAATGACCGGGATGGAAAGTATTCGCGCCACCGAGAAAGTATTCCTATTTCGGTTTTCGCCTGCGGAAGGAAGACGGCGAATTTTTTCCTCATCCGAACGCTGACACGCCGTGCCCGTCCCCGTCCCCGTCGCCGTCGCCTCACCCTTCCTCTCACACCTTGAGTCGGCTTCATAACCGCCGTTCCCCGCCTCCCGAACCATTTCATATACTTCCATTTCTTCGTTTCTTCTAGAGTCTAACTAATTTCGCAAGAGACAATGACGATTACCGAGGCAACTTTATCTTAAATAGGTTAAGAAAATATATGTTTTTAAATAAAAAATATAGTTTAATATATTATTATATATCTAATATATAGATATATATATAAAAATATATCTTCTTTCCATTATATTATAACGAATGAACAAGTGTAGGGTTGTTTTCAAACCCAAAGCGAACAATAAAATTATATTTAATAAGACAAAAAAAATATAAGACAAAAACAAATCAAACATCTTAAATATATAAAAATAGAGATCAGAGAAAATGATATAACAAATACTTACCTAATAAATGGGAAAATAAATAATGCAAATAAGCTTGTTAGACTTTGACGTTCGAGGGGGTCTGGTGATAAATCTGCAAACATAATAAAACGTACCTGAGCAACTATTTTTCAATGACAAGGGTGAAATTAAAATATAAATAATATATTACATAGATACATACTTCTATTGTCAAGTAATTAAAATATAACGGCACTGGCAGTTATATAGTATCGATAATAATGGTATGGGCAAATTAATATATCGACAAATACTGGTAATGGGCGGTATTAATAATTTCAAATAAAAGCGATGCCAATGGTAGGCAATAAAATGATAGAGTAACCAGGATGGTTAGCACTACTCTTGGTATATAGTAGTCAATAATGTATGGATAATCATTATAAAAATGTAAAAGTACATATGTAAATGTATAAATCAATAAATAAGCAACTCTGTTACTATTGTGTACTCTTCTCCTAACTCCGACTATGATGACCGCGTAATGCGAACTAAAGAAAAAGCACGTTTGGTGGCGTTTATCTAAGCTTCACATAGGTAGAAAATAAACCATATATAATGGATAATAACTATAATAGTGATAATTGGTAGCAATGATAAACTATGCTTGGATGAAATATGACATGTGCACACGGTATGAAAGGAAAGTAATACCATATTATACCAGCTTCTAACACTAACAATAATGATGTGCAAGAGATCAAAGGAAGTAACGCGCGAGCTCTATTGCCACTATGACTAATAGGATTCGCTAGGATTAAGCTGATCTCTCGAAATAAAAAAATAAATGAACAGTACTATTACTAGTACACTCAAGACTAGTACTTCAAGAATAAAACAATAAATAAAGAATTATAAATTAATAATAACAAATGGAAAATAATAAATAGAATATGCGAAATGAAAGCTAAGAAATATAAAATAATAATTAAAACATAATAAATCGAGATTTAATAAATAATAAATAAAAAGAGAAAACTGGAATACTCTGTGACAAACTCACCATTTGATGAAACTTAGCTTGGATGACACAAAAAAAAACAATAAAATAAACTGGTCGATAAGTATGTAGTGGCTCTAGCCATCGCGTCTTTGGAAATGGACTTTTATATATTTCTGACATCCCTAGGATGTGATCACATCTGGCAAATACAACCGCCAAAAAAAGATCAACAATGTTACCATTCATGGTAATTATATATGTTAATAAGTATTCGCAACGGTGACAAATCATACAATTAAAAAGAAACGGCAATCCTGATTAGTTACTTTAGATTATCGTACAAACTTTTTTTTAAAACATGTGAACAACCAAAAATTCTACCAAGTTGGTCTTCGATCCAACTAAAGACCCAAGTATTGTATATGTTTCTCTTGTGGGATGTTTTCGTTATTCTCACAGTATAAGTACTATCAGGGGACTTTAGTTTACTAGAGTTTGGTTCATAATTTTCCAGTTTCAAATTTAATTATTATATAAAATTAAAAATTACTTCATATATGACAAGTATTATATAAGTATATTGGAACACCCTATAGACGTTGTCCTGTTCAAACGTTATTTTTCAAACCGGGTGATGTGCAATTAAGTTTAAGTATTTATGTTGTACCTGTTAATGGATTCGGCTGCAACTGCAACTTCCTGTGTGCTTCCCATATAGTACATTGTCTGCTTTAGTGATAATATTGTAGTTGTCGTTTTGTATTCTATTAGAAACAGCGTTGAAGAACTGACGAATTAGTTATGGTTTTTCTGTTTCCTCCTCACTATCATGAAATGCGTAGAGTTTAAAAATTGATTAATAATTTTATCTAGAGAAGGAGGAACTATCCAATTTTGACTTCCTTGTCTCGATAAAAGACACGGCCATAATTATCCTGAGAATTTTTTTTTATTTAAGTATCTAATGTCAACATGCTTCTCGATATTTTTCTGTTTTTTTTATACGATCGGAGGTCTTTCCATAGGTTGAACTGTTAATGTATTTCAGTGTCTTGTCCGGTCCCAAATTCACCAGATTTCATACAAAACTTTTCACATTTCAAGAACCGATAACTTAGTAATTAATTACCATCTAAATGTTTTAAACTAATGTGTTTCTAGTATTTTGTTGTCAAAAATAACATATATCTACTCCCATATATACTAACATATAACACATTACTACATTAGATACCTAAATTATTCTCTACAACACCATTCGTCACATTACGTCACTAAATACCACATCGATTTCATATAATATTCAGTGCCGTATCAGTCGTGTTATATAAGACATATATATTAAAATTGTCTGATGTTTTCATATGAAACAAAAAATATCGAAGCTTCTTACTTCTAGACGAGACATAGTAAAAACCTTAAACCGCTGTCCCAGCATTAGAAATTCAATCTGCAGCATTCGAAACTGGAGCCGTGCATGATGCGGATAAGTAACACAAAACAAATTCCGTGCAAAAATCAGTATATATATATGAAAGCGGGACGTGATCTCCATGCCGTTGGGTCGGTGAATGATGTCGTGTCGCGTAAATTCGTATGCGCGACCTCACCTTGGAAAAACGCCGCTGCAACACGAAAATATGTTTCGGTCGAACGAAAAATCCGCTTTAATATTCCGACGTTTCGTTTTTTCTCATCCCTTTTTCAATGTTTACGCTTCGGACTCATTTATAATAATTTCTGGCAGTTTATTTGGTTTTCTACATAGCGGAATATGTCCGGAAATGAAACAAAAACTGCTATATTGACTAAAATTATAACTATAATGAAAAGTTCCTCTATTTCGATAAGAAATTAATCTGGAAACAACTTTAATTGTGTCTGATTATCTCTCCAAATATCAGGCCTATAAATCGAACGAAAAATCGTCCCTTTTTCAATATTTACTCTTCGAACTTATTTATAATAATTTGTAGTAGTTTACTTAATTTTTCACATAGCAGGAGATGTCGAACATGAAGTAAATCTGCTATTGTGACTAAAATGATAGTTATAATGAGAAGTTTTCATTATTTTCATAAGAAATTATTTCAGAAACCACGGCTAACTTTAATTGTCATGCCATATGAGGTTTATCGACAACAATTGATGCGTTTGATGATGCGATGCGACTAATAACTGCGCGAAAAACTGCTGATATATAAGCAAAAATACAATAATATCATTCTCCAGCATTGACAATGCTCTACCACATATTTCAAAACCGGTGAAAAGATACTTGGAAACATTAAACATGAAGTACTTTTCCAGAATGAAGCTTCAAATTAAAGGAGTCATTAAAAACTAATTTAGACCTAATATAATGAACTAAGCCCAATATCGCTAACATTCTAACTTAGCTAGTGCAAAATGAGAACACAGCAAGTTATATATTCCTTCCTGAGCAAATTACTGGAACTGTATTTACTAACTAGCTAATCATAAAGTTGATTTTGTTCTGAGAAAAGGCGAATTTAAGATTACTATTTATCAACATTTACATTTATAAAGGAAGAATTGAAAGGTTAAGATTAACATGATATGACACCTTCCTCCTAAAGAAACGACCACAGGGATATATGTGGTTGTTGTCCCGTCTGGACAACTTATAGTTGTTGTAAAATTATTTTTTAATATCGCCTGTACCTCTCTCCACCAGTTTGCCTTTAATTACCTTCCAAATGTTACTGTTTCTTGGATCCAAATTCTAATAGTCTACCTATGCGAATCTGAACTACTGCCAATAAGACTTTGGTGGCCATTCACCTTGAATTGCAAGAGTCCATCCATAATTTATTAAAGTGTGTTAGTTCACAGCATCTTCAGTTCACCTTTGGTATAGTTTTTCATCCTAAATTAGGTTCTTGTGCCTGGAATTCACATTCTAGCTAGCGGTCTTTTTCAAAGCCTCAATGTTTTCTAATTCAAATAGTTTAGAGCTAGGCACTTCTATACACCTTTTGTGGCTGTTGTTCTTAATCATTAATTTAATTTTGGCTAACTGAAAGAATTCAAAAGAGAACGCCCTTATGATTTCTCCGGAGTTTTAGAGACTGCGCCATTTATGACGTGAAATATGAAATATGAAGTGGTTCTAAACAATAAACAACAACGATGAATAACACTGAGTATTTAAATCTATTTGGACCCAAACCAATCTATCTATGTTCAGACGTCCAACTCATTATCACCATTCAGTCACATAAGGACCTCGCATCGTCATCGAATACACTGTTTTCAATGCCAGGCTCATTAACGATCAGCATTAATGAGCATTTTTGAAAAATTTTTAGTAAAACACATATTAATACTATATTTCTTTGAACTTAATAGTAAACTTTAAACTAAACGATAAATATAAATAATTTATGATTAATAATCTATCTAATAATAAGTTAGTATCTAATAATTAACGCAACTTATTTGTTTAGTAATCCTATTTCATTATTTGTAGCTAGTACCATCACCAAATAATTATATAAAATAGTTTTTATCTATTTTCGCTGTTCGATGTAGGAGTGTCGGCCGATGTAGGATATTTAAAAAAATATATTGATTTATCCATATATCGGAGGAAAAAGTTATAGTTAATAAACTAATTAGTTAATAAACCCTCACAATTAAGTACCAAAATTACTGAAACTTTAAAATTAAGTGAACAATTAAATGATTTTTTATTGTATTTAAGAAATATATTTCTTTTTTTTTTAATTATCGGCTAAAATTATCGATATTATTTCGACATACCTAGTTGGATGTTCTATTGAACTTGCTTTTTTATTTGATATAAAGCACACTAATTAATTTTGTCTTATAATTTCTCCAAAATATATCATTTTATCAGTTTTATATTATACATATATAAAACTAAATATATAAAACTAAAATACTTATAGATTATTATTTTTTCACTGCTTTTAAAAAAATAATTTGTTATGCTACCGTATAATACAACATAATTGGCACAACTTAGAGTCAAATACCCAGAAAAGACAAAAAGAGAGCGCTAACCTATATTTAGCAAGTAAAATATAACCTTTCAAGTAATTAATTAAACGGTTATAGCGCTGTGTTAACGACTAAACGATCGTTATAATAAACATAGTAATAACATTAGTCTTAATAAATATTTTTTAAATCCCTTAGAAAAGAGCCAGTATATAATAATGTCGTCATATGTAAATGTAATAATAATTCCAAAAATATAAATTATTCATATTGTCATTCAAATTATATGCAAAATATACTTCTTAACTCCACGATATCAATAACTCTACGCCCCAGGAGGTTCCCTTATACTTTTTACCATTCCTTTTCGGCCGAGAGGGCACTTCAGCCCTTCGATGAAACGCATATAAATTTCTGAAATATTTTCATCGGTGAGTAATAGATTTACACCCCTAAGCTGTCGATATCAACGTAGGATCGTTAATATTAAAATAGATAGAATTTATTTAGTTGAAATCACATATGTATCACACATGTCTAAAATATACATTTATATGTTTTAATAGTTATATAGTAGTATTTTCAATAATTCGTGAATAAGGAAATAAACGAAGGCGAAAAAATAAAGATAAAAAATACAGTTATAATACAGTTACCTTGCTTTTAGCTAAATTGCTTCCTTCAACGTGCTTATTTTAACTGATTTTTGAGATCATGCTTCACAAAACTCTAGTGGTTTTCAAGCAAAATAATTCACTACAGCGTTATTACCTCTTCGCTTAGTGAATATGGTCTTTCATTATGTAATTTAGTATTTGGTAAAACATGAATAACCTGATTTATCTGAATAGTCAAATGTTAAAAGTTAAAAAGATGTTAAAAGACTAAATCTTACGAGTAAGCTTGTTATCATATTTTTTGTTGGGTAAACTGGATATTCTTCTCGAACTATGGCATCAAATTTATCTAAATGTTAATAATAGTTTATTCTTTCATCAATTCTGCAAAATATACTTGTTTAGAAAATAATATAATTGAAAACATTCGTGGTTATAAGCATTTATGTCATAATTAAAAAATGTTGAAACATATTTAGAGTAATTATATAAAGCATTTCTATGTATAATTTCCTATAATAATATGAGAAAATCCCTATAGAGTGTATGGTATAGATTTTGAAAATAATGTGCCGAATTTATACTTATATGTAAATATATAGTTTTATTTTTATTTATAATTTCAGTGAAATTAAAATGTACATTAAAATTGCAGCAAACATTATTTTTCAATATTATTTACTAATTTAGTGGGTTAGTGGATCAAAATGATTTTTTTGATTGGTGAATAGCAAAATAACTTTGAACATATTTATATTATATTAGCAACTATAGGCCTAGGTCTTTCTTTGGTTGACTTTATCGATTTTCTAAGTCTCTCGGTGTTTATTCAAGCCTTTTAAAACTTCTTTCAGTGAAGCTTCAATTTTTTTTTATTATTTAATTAATACATTGTTACTAGTCGTTTCCGTCTAACCTAGAATTTGTCTTTATGCTAACTTAAATCTAGGTTTATAACTAGGAGGACCCATCGGCCCTAACTCAGTCTCTGGTGAAATAATGTTTATACATGTCACTGCTGAATTTTTTAATATATTCACCTCACTACACAAAATCAGATGGTTTAATTCTTTTGAGTCTGTGTCCGGTTCTGGTGGTATCCAAAAGTTACTGAAACTTCAATGAACAATAGTTTTAAAATATTCGTGATAGACAACAAATAAAATATATTTTATTTAAAAAAAAGTGCGACAGTTAAATGGATGATAAAGATTGATTAAGAAAACACGATACAAATATGCAGGGGTCATTATTACAATCCAATTTACAATCAAATCAAATATATAAAATATAAAACTAATTTTACATCATTCAATATTAAACTCGTCTTTTGAACATAATATGAATTTGAACATCGCTATCGCACTTATGACACGGTTGAAAAAAGCATTCGTAAACACATATTGGAATTAAATAGAAACATAACTTTTACTTATTATATTATATCATTGTTATTTTCAAAATACGAAAATGCGATGAAACTTATTTCGGATCATTATTCCATAATTTTATTACATTGCCACTTGCCAATTTAAAATTATTTGAAAAATTCTGATCTAAAGAGATATCTCCATTCTTTGCTCTCTCAAAATTAATATGTGAAGAATTCGTACATTTTCGTCTTTTATAATGAATGGGAAAACACTCGAAACGTGCTTTCGACTGAAATAGTACTTACTATGTTCAGTCGCTAGTCCTTTGGCTATCGTGTATTTCGGCTGTTTTGGGATTATCGACTGTTTCAACTATTTTCAATCGACAGTTCCCAACGCTAGCTACAATACATCATAAACTACTGTTTATTCGTGATTTTTTAATCTAATTATCCTGTATTTGCTTAATAATGAATGTATATGCATAGAGGCACTATAATATAGAACCATGAATGCATTTGTATTATTTTATACTATGTATATTATATCGGGTATCATGAACTAGGTTAAAATTCGGTGTTCTGTTGGAAAAATTAAAAAAAGTAACAGTGGGACGCAAACGACGGCGACAACAAACTACTTAAATTAGCGAGATCTAATCGGATATGCAAATAAAGGTGGGCTTAATTACAAACTGTAAGTAGAGTAAATATTCCTTTATCGTGGTGCCGGCAGACCGCAGCTTGTCCAACAGATAACCCTGATGAATATGGAAGAGGTCTTGCAAGATAAAAGTTGTTCGCTATCCAAAGACAGGAACGTATTCCGCTATGAAAATTTTGGAACGATTTTATGATAATAACTATGAATATTTTAATGTAAAAATGCTAATAAACTAGCTAATAGGAAAACATGGTTTTTGTAGACTTCAACAAAAATTATGGAAATAATTATTGCTAGAACTGTAACTGTCTGTAATTATCTAATAGTTATACATTTATTATACAAACGTGCAAAATAATTTACAATTCAAAAGTATTAAATTATATCAAATTTCAATAGAAGATTTATAATGAAATATTCACAAATATCGAAATTATATTGATATATTCTTAAAATTCCATAATTTTTATGGCGTTTTATAAATGGTCAATCATAACGCGCAAAATTGTGAAAAAAAATATAGAAAATCAACCGGTGCTTAAAAACTTTTGAGTCCTCGGACCCAAAATATCCTTTATTTACGCTATTTATTTGTTGATTTTAGGCTAATCTTGTTAATAGTACCTGTGAAATGTTACCATGAAAAAAATCAATCTGATTTAGACTACAAAATATTCTCAACAATTGTTTCAGAAAATATCTATACTTTTAGCGGGTTATTTTAACACTAATAATAAAAGTATCATTCCCAGTTTAATGATTGAAGAGGGATAGATTGTCTAAAGAAGTTCCTTACAAGAGAAATTGTTGAAATCTAATATAAAATTCGCATTAGAACATATGATTTTTTTCGTTAGTTCATGACAAGTAAATTCAGTTTATTATCTTAAAACAAATTTATGTATACTTAGTGCCTGCCTTATGTCAAATTAATTCAATAACGTTGTGATGTGGAACGTCATTAATTTCCACATCGCAATACTCATTCTCCACGTGAACCCACAATGATTTTGAAATTAAAGCTTTTTATATATTTTTTTAATAATTACCAGAAATTATGCAGGTCCAAGCAATAATCGTTTAAACGTAATTCAAATTATGAGTATTTGGTTAAATTACACGTAGGAAATAAACAAAATTATATGAACACCATGCAATAGAGTACGTCCTGTCTTGTCAACTTATAATCCTGTATCTTATAGGTTTTGTTTCTGTCTGTTATACGCTTTGTTCTGCAACGCTAAACATAAATAATCGGTAAAATATATGATCCCTCGGACAGAGAAAGAGAGTAAGTCGTTGGCGGTCAGTTAGCGGGAATGTCTGTAATGAAAACAGTTGAAATCTTTAACCGTTCACGGGCGACAGTTAAAGAAGGTAAAACGTTATCGGCGAAGAAGAATAATGGACGAAACTCAAAGTTAACTGACAGAAACCAGCGAACATTGAAAAGAATTGCAACCAGACAACATAAAACTAACTATCTCATCTCGCATAAATAATACTGTTTCGACGAAAACAGTACGGCGGGAGCTCCACAAATAACCGAGTTTATGTATGGAGAATCTCAAAAGAAACCTACCACCCGGACTGCCGACAGCTTCAAACATTCGAGCCTGTGAGAGGTTAGGTTATGATTTGGATGACAATATCATGGTATTCAGTGGTCCTCTCACTTGCAGCACGAACCATATTACTACGAATGAATATCTCGACGACTTCAATAATGAAGTTCTTACTATGATTATTATACTGTTGCCTGACACTGTCATTTTTCAAGATTATAATATGCCCATTCGCACAGCAAAAATGTCCATTCTTTCTTTGAGGAAGCACAGTCGCCAAGCCTCAACACAACTGAACTGTGGCGGAAAGTCTTAGAGCTGATTTGGAGAAGTAGATTTCCAACTCCAACATCACTGAAGCAGTTGGCGGAAGTATACCAAAACAATGGAACAATCCGTTAGAAGCTATTCAAAATATATACGAATCTATTCCACGAAGACTTGCATCTATTTTAAAAGCAGATGTTGAATCATAACTTATTAATAACGATTATTTTTTAGATATCTCAGGTCTGTGTCATATTATTTTATACATCCTCTATGGATACTAAAAATTAAAGTCGTAATTAACTATCGGTTTTTTTACGGCCACACTCGATACATCCCTGACCGGATGCCTCCGAAAGAAATTCCGGTACGGGAACGACAAACTCCCTTCTCCCCTTCCTGGGTGCCGTCGTCCTTTTCCTGCCGTTAAGCCGGCCGGATTATTCCGGTCGACGCGGCGGCCGTCTCCTCCTTTTCAGACCCGGAGGATCAACTTGACTGTCTGTTTTGTTTGTTGCCTAATCTTTCGTGGACGAGCTTTTACTTCGCGTCATAAAATTAAATCGACGAATCGCCAACCCCCCTCCGTCGGAGATTAATGCTTCGCATATTTTTATGGAGAGCGGCGACAAAAACTGTTTCGTTATTTTTACTTTTATTTGGTTCGGGATTTTATCCCTATATGTCGAGAGGACGTAACCTAGAATTAACAGGAATTTAAAATGTTAATACTTTAATGGCTTTTTTGAACTCTGACCAAGTATTAGGCAGCGGTCTTGCTAAAAAAGACCTACCATGGAAGATTACAACGCAAATCAATAATTAATATTATTAACTTCAGTACCGAGGGGCAATCCGAATTTTTTTCTTTTCAGAACAAATTTCAACTAACTAGTTCGGTAATAATCCAAATCATCCAAATATGAGGTCTAAAAAACATTGCATCAATGACCAAGGACTAATACATACTAACATTTTTTTAAATGCATTTAACTAAATCTAATTTCCATTAACTTTCAATAATCAACTAAGTATTAATAAGTCTAAATTGCTACGCAAAACAGGTCAATTGAAAAGTCCCCGGCCTGTCACATAGATGGCGCTACTAGAATTAAACCCATATGTTCTTTAGTTGGCTCTAACCCTCAAACCCCTCAAAATATTCGTGAATAAATTTGACAGCTGTCGAATCATTAGTTTGTGAATTATAGCATTTTGAGTGAAACAACTTTTGTTGAAGTGAAAAAATGAATAAAAAGGAATTTTACGTGTTGATAAAATATTGTTTTATGAAGGGAAAAAATACAGTTGAAGCAGAAACTTGGCTTGATGCCGATACTGCCCCAGGAAAATCAACCATCAAGGATTGTTATGCTAAGTTTAGACGTGGTGAAATCCACAAAATGATTTTGAATGACCGTAAATTGAAATTAAATGAAATAGCAGACACTCAAAAATATCAACTGAACGTGTACATCATATCATTCACGAATATTTGGGTATGAGAAAGCTCTGTGCAAAGTGGGTGCCGCGCGAGCTCACTTTTGACCAAAAACCACGACGAGTTGATGATTCGGGGCAGTGTTTGAAGATCATCAAGCTTAATAAACCCAATTTTTTGCCTCGATATGTGACAATGGATGAAACATGGCTCCATTATTTCACTCCGAAGTCCAATCAACAGTCATCCGAGTGGACTGCACACGATGATATATTACAAAAATAATAATTACACTAGTCAAATTAAAGGAATAATTTCGTTGTCTAAATTCTTAAATAAAATAGCATTGTTTTTTATTATTTATTTCACTCTACGATCTCGCCATTACAAATAGCTCTTCTTTAGTTTGTCTGCTATGACTTTCATTCACCTATTGCTTTCTACTTTGTTTTATATCTCATATGTCACAATAAAAATTCTATGAAACTATTTTATAACTGTTAGTATTCTATGTAATATTCATTTTAACTCTTGATGTTCAAATTAGCGTATTGATAGGTAATCATATTGGGGTAATACTTTGTTAAGAAATACATTTGCTAATGAAACTGGAAACTAATCAGAAATCAATACGGTCAAAATTACAGTACAAAAATATTTAATTACCTTTATAATTACATTTAGTACATTAGTAATTAATAATTAATAACAGTCCTTAGCAACAACAAATTTTCTATATTTTTTTTTCTTTGTCAGAAATTAAATTAAATCGATATTATGATTTGGAAAATCCAAATATCTTATAAGTAAATAAAACAGACGATTCTTGCTATTTTCGAATTTTGTTAATCTATTTTGGCATTATCACATATGTCGGATATTTCTTGCACAGCTGTATACCCTATAAAGCGGTTTTGTTTTCTCTGTGAAAAAATTAAAGTATTTATTTAAGTGATACTAATACTAATCAATTTTCATCCAAATTTGCTATTGCTCTTTAGTAATTCGAACAATACGCCAATAACCCAAAATAACACAAAACTGCTTAAACTTAAACTAATTACATAATTTCTTTTCAGATTTGTTTATGAGTCACTTTTCATTTTAATATCGTTTCAAATATTAAAAGCAAATATTCACTTGCTTTTAAGCAATACTATTCTTTATATATAGGGGATTATCTGGAATGGAATTACGTTTAACGTGGGCTCCGAAACGCGGTCCTCGGCATTAGACCTACCGACTGATGAGTGACCAACTTAAAAATTATCCCAGAAGCCATCCGGTCTTACCCAGCCTAGTTACTGGCGTGACTGGGATCATTTTTCTTGTCGGATTTTGCACTCTTGCTTAGGTCAATCACGAACATAAATTTACCACCATGCCCCAGCAGGATTCGAACCCGCGACTATCGCAACAGTAATTGGACCGTCTTGTCATCTTTACCACTGCGCCGCCAAGCCGGCAACACTATCATTTATTTTATAAACTTTAAAAAAACCTTTATCCCCAGCAAAAAAAATTTCCTCTACATAACTGTGTCAAATTTCAGGCCTGTAGGTGCCCCCATTTTTTTCAAAAGAGATGAAAAAATTTTGGCTAAGCCGATTAATATATAGATGTACTAGTATCAAAAATAAATAAAAAGCAATGTATAAAAAGAACTAACAGACTATTTTGCTAAGATTTACTGCTGTTTGATTTATTGCTGTCATATTCCCCTTTTATTATTAATATTCGCCCTTTGGAATGAACAAAACCTTTTTAACAAAAAAAAGCGAGACGATGAAGACGTCGACGGGATCGTGTGATGAATAGAAAAACGAAATAGTCGGCAAATTCGACAAAGAAGCGCGAACGGCTGGCAACATCATCAGATTACAGAAGGACGCCCGGCGTCGAGTGGCAACAGGTCGGCGGTGACGGAGCCGCCACGGTCCCGACTGTTTGGGCGAAATCTTAAAATTTCACGAAACAATGAAGCCGTAACTTCAAACGTTTCGCACTCTCGGAGATTTATCGGAAAAACAGCTCGATACGAATCTATGAATCTATCGATATTTGCTTTCCTTTTATCAAAAAAGTATTAATAACGGTTCATTTTATTTATTCATTTAGATTTAGTGACTTGGTTTATTAAATACTTTAACACTTTTTAATGTATTTAATTTATTTTTGAGTATAATTACAAGTAGACATTGGAGATTTCCGCTCTATATCATTGGGAGAATTTTACAGACACCAGAACAAATGGTGGTGGTGTATTTGGTTCAGAACTCGTCTTGAAAAATGGTTTTATTAGAGCGCAAAGTACCCTTTATCGTGAGCTTGTGATTCTTTAATAAATTTTCTATAGGTTCGCAGCTAGTAAAAAAGCCCTCCATGGTAACGTTCCAAGATGATTGTAATACACATTGTGCTAATCGATCCACAAAGTCACAAGGCTTATTACTTATAGCAAAACAACATTTTCAGGATGCTTCCCGCAATATATTTCCATATTTCGCGCGTAAAACGTCTTAATACCCACCAAAGCATAAATCGATTGCAAGATTTTCATGTGCTAAAAGTGTCTCTTGCTGTAGCTAAACGATCAGTATTTATTCTCTCGCTTCTTGTACATTGTATCTCGAGAACTGTTAGTCGCAGTGCTATCAGTAGCCCAAAAATAAATTAAACTTTGACAGCCAGAACGCGCCAAACCTGATATATAGAATAATTCATAAAATATTTTAACAAAAAAATTGAACCAATTTCAAAATAGAAATTAGGAACTCACTCACTTAACACAAAAAAAAACATTTCAATATAATATATATATATATATATATATATATATATATATATATATATATATATATATATTATACTTACTATATATTATATGTTACTATATACACACAATTTAGCTTAATACCTAAATAGACCTGTTTATCTATTTGCTATATTATTTTAACTATTACCAAATGACTACTTTGTAGTCGGTACCGAACCCAAAGAGTTTTATTAATTTAGATTTGTTTTGTTGGTAATTTAAATATATGTATATGTCACAAAATTATATAATGTTTTGTATTATTTGGGCTCGGCACCGACTTCAAAGTAATTGTGTTAAAAAGTTTAATTACTTTTTTTTATATATATATTTTAAAGTCTCCTTTAGCCAACTATGGGTTTATCTGGACTGGGCCTAAAGTTTAACGTGGGCTCCGAACCACGGTCCTCAGCATTAAGCCTACCGACTATTGAGTGACCAACTTTAGAAATCATCCCAGAAGACATCCGGTCTCACCCAGCCTTTTTACTGGCGTGACTGGGATCATTTTCCTTGTCGGATTTTACAATCTTGCCTAGAACATTCACAAATTTTAAACAATCGCAAACATAAATTTACGACCATGCCCCAGCAGATTTCGAACCCGCGGCTATCGCAACAGTAGAAGGACCATCCCATCGCCTTTACCACTGCGCCACCAAGCCCGCTTTTTTAGTTTTTAGTGAATTTCTAATTTATATTTTGACGTCGGGTCATTTGTTTTGTCTAAAATATTTTATTTTTGTTAGTGTTAGATATTTACTCATTAAATTACGCAGTTATTTTATTTAATGTTACTGACTGTTGTATCACTGACCTCATCAATTGCACCATAGTCTATATTTTGAAGATATCTATAACATTTAGTAATAATATTAACTACGTAAACAAATGAAAACAAAAAAAATTAATTATGAAACATTTTTAACCACACACCTCTTCAACTTCTTTAACTACGCACCTTACGAGATGCGTATGGGTGTATGATCTCCACGCGCACTTAAAATACGCCCAACTTAAAACTCAGAGTGTCTACTACCACGCCTTATAAATAATAAAGTTAAGAATTTTTAAAGACTGGGGTCTATAAAGACACCAAAGTTTAAATCGCATACATCGTTAACCTGTCCCAGCAACGCTTCACTTATTATAAAAGTACCAAAATTAATCGATTCATGGATAGCCTCAAATCCGTAAATTTTCTGAAGAACTGGAAAAAGTAGTGGCTATCGATGTACAATACTTTGAATAAAATCCATTCGTACTGATGTAGTGATTTTCGCAAAAATAAAGCTTCAAATTAAGAAAAAAACTATTTTGTAGGTCTAATCTTTTTGTAAACTTGTAAATAGGATCTATAAATAATGAAGCGTTGAAGTGAAACGATAACCCGTGCAGTCCGTCCCTGTCCATACGTTTTCGCCGACGCGCCCGTGTCCTTTCGACGCGTAAATAGGATTAAAAAAGATTATGACCGCGGGATGTTTACGGCAATTTATTCAACGATTTTTTCAGCCCCGGGGTGTCGCTCCGTGCCATCGTAAAAAATAAGCGCGCCAAGTATTATTTAGAATTCGCTACAATAAACATTAGACGGCCGCTTACAAACGGCTTACGGACATTTCCGTGCAGTTTTAATTTTTTTCCGCCCTCGTTCGCTCTTTTGTTTCGCCTTGCTCCCGGTCTTTTTTTTTCTCTCGGAGTGGGTCCTTCCCGGTCTCCTTTTTCTCCTGGCATTCGCCGGACGAGCGACGCGCGTGGCGTCCAGTTGATAAGGATTTGTTTTTTTTTTGTTATTGTAAATGCTATTTACGTTAGAAAGTCGTTAAATATTTAGATGATTGTTTGCGAACGTAGACGCCCTCGAGGTACGCGTATATTCTTGTGTCAAACGGATATTGTTGATCGAAGAAAAGCCAAATCAGAAACAATGTAAAAAGTAAAGTTTCAAAACATATTTGTTTATATAAATTATAAGCACAAATCAATTAGATAACAGGTGAATTGAAAACTCCCCGGCGCTACCATAGTAAAATACAATATTTTGGCATAATTATTTTTTTTTATTCAACATGGATGATACACTGTTTATAGCGACCTTTCAACTTTTAGATACCATTTTTGTAGTATGATTTGTCCCTTGCTTCGAAATACTCCTCAGTATCGGCGATCACCTCTACATTCGACGAAAATTTCTTCCCAGCGAGCATTATTTTGAGATGTGAGAACTGGAAATAGTCGCTGGGGGCCAGATCTAGAGAATATGGTTCGAATTCGAAGCCCAATTCATGGATTTTTGCCATCGTTTCCACTGACTTGTGACACGGTGCACTGTCTTGGTGAGGCAGTACTTTCATTTTCAATAAATGCGGCCGTTTATCGGCGATTTCGTCCTTCAAACGGTTCAAGAACGCTATGTAATAGTCGCTATTGATGGTCCTTCCTTTTTCAAGGTAGTCAATGAAAATTATTCCATGCGCATCCCAAAATAGAGACGCCATAATCTTGTCAGCCGACTGTTGCGTTTTCCCACGTTCTGGTGCAGTTCACTCGGATGATTGTCGATTGAACTTCGGAGTGAAATGATGGAGCCATGTTTGATCCATTGTCACATATCGGCGCAAAAACTCAGGTTTATTATGCTTGATCATGTTCAAGAACTGCTCCGAATCATCAACTCGTTGTTTTTGGTCAAAAGTGAGCTCGCGCAGCACCCGCTTTGCACAGAGCTTTCTCATACCCAAATATTCGTGAATGATATGATATACACGTTCGTTTGATATCTTTAGAGTGTCTGCTATTTCATTCAATTTCAATTTACGGTCATTCAAAATTGTTTTGTGGATTTTTTAAATGTTTTCGTCGATAACAACCTCTTTTGGGCGTCCACTGCGTTCACCGTCTTCGCTGCTCATTTCACCACGTCTAAACTTAGCATACTAATCCTTGATGGTTGATTTTCCTGGGGCAGTATCCGGAAACTCGGCATAAAGCCAAGTTTCCCTTCAAAAAGCAATATTTTGTCAAAAAGCGAAATTCCTTTTTATCCATTTTTTTGACAATAACAAAAGTTGCTTCACTCAAAATCCTATAATTCACAAACTAATGGTCGGAGATCTGTCAAATTTATACACGCATCTGTTGAGGGTCAAGGCTAACTAAAAAACATATGGATTTAATTCTAGTAGCGCCATCTACATATCAATCCGGGATCATTTCAATTGACCTGTTATATGTATTTGAATTGAATTATCGATATAGGCTTTTATTGGCTTGATTATACAGTCCTCTTCTCCATTTGAGTCCACAATCATCTGGCCTGAAAAAAAAGAACAAATCTTCCCCTCCGCAAACTCGATAAAGGAATTCATAACAGATTCCCTTAAATGTATTATTCTTTACTGAAAGATTTCTGCGCTAGATCAGAATCCTTTGGATAAGAATTCATTCCCATTCGAATTTGAAGTTCCCATTCTACAAAACAACACGTTTGTTCTGTTTTTGTATTTAAACGAATCATTTTTTATTTTAAATGGTATACGACTTACTGTATAGTGATAATAAGTATAATAATAAATACAGAATAACTAATTAGAACTAATAAGAATAAGTGACTAATTAGTGGTAATAAAACTCACTATCGAACTGTTTTATCTGTATAAATATTGCAATTTAACTTATTTATTGTTTTTGTATAAATATATTAACAAAATAAGTATTATGAAATATATTTTTATGATATTATTATTTCATACCTGGTTTTATATTTTGTCTATATTTTTATATATGTATATATATATATATATATATATATATATGTATGTATATATATATATATATATATAATATATATATATATATATATATATATATATATATAATATATATATATATATATATATATATATATAATATATATATATATATATAATATATATATATATATATAATATATATATATATATAATATATATATATATATATATAATATATATATATATATATATAATATATATATATATATATAATATATATATATATATATATAAGTTCTGGTTTTTATATATCCTGCCCTCTTCACTCTCGTGTACAGATATGCCGTATATGACTGATGCTGTTACACATAAAAAGACCAACAAATATTCTAATGAATAATTAATATTTAATACAATTAGCTTTGAAAACAAAAGCAATTCGTGAAAATTCGACCTGTAAACTAAAATGATGGAAAGCATGACAAGACACGTCGAACTAAATTGAACTTTTCAATCACAGATAGCATTTTTGACTGATTCTCGGCTCTGTCACCAATTTCAGTTATACGAAACTGAAATAAATACATTCCACGCCCTTGACAGTTTCTAGTTACTGAACGATCACGTCTAATAATATAGCGAGACTTGAAAAATGGTGTTACCAATAAACGCATATGTTTTAGCAGAGTGTGATGCGTTAGTGTTAAAGTAAAATGACCGTTAAAAGCAACAGATAGCTTTCATAAAACGTCACTGGATATTTATATTTTGATGAAAAGAAATATTAAATATCTAAAATGAACAATAATTGATAAAGAAAAACTTACAGATATTTGAAAATCTAGATAACCACTTCTATAAATAAATCGCTGCAATTTCTTTATGTTTTATGCGCAAATGTCAACATACCGATGTAAATAAGGCGTATATCTTGTTGCTAGCACGCAAAAAAAAACCGTTGGCACCCCAGTGTTAACGGGTCTCGCACGGTGGCGCTATACACATAACTATAAAGATATTTTTAAATTATGATCCGTAAATTTTACAGCATCGACCGGTTCCACCAATAAAATACAGTGTTTATACAAGAGATATAATAGACTTGTTCGGTATAACATTGTTTTACGACAGTATATTTCAGAGTGATTTACATTTCTTTCTTTCAGGTCATGAATTTGTACATATAATATAAATAAAACTCCATAAAACACTGATACAAAAATAGCCCAGAAACACTGTTAAAAATCAAGGTAATTGGAATGCTCGCTATTGTAACGTATAGAAAATATAAAGATAAATAAGTTTCACAATGCATTTATATTAGAGTTGGGAACTATCGACTGAAAACTGTCGAAACAGTCGATAGTCGCAAAACAGTCGATAGTCAGAAAAATTACGACTGAAAATAGTAATTACTATATTCAGTCAAATATACGGTTCGACGGTTTTTTTCCATTCGTGATGTCAGACGAAGATGTACGATTTCTTGTCTGTATAAAATGTGAGATAGGAAAGGACGGAGATAAATGCTTCGAGCAGTTAATTTTAAATGTCTTTATATTCTCCAATGGTAGTGTAAGCAAGACAGAGATGTATATATATTCATTCGCCTGATAACTTTAAAAAAGAAAAGCAAAGAAAAATTACTAATTTCTATTATGATGTAATAATTAATATAATTTTAAAGGAAGTAGGATTACTTTTATACTGAATGTTCTGTGGATGTGTAAAAAGGAATGGAATAATAACAACACAAAGGTTTTATCTTGTTATATATTAATTGCTATTTTTAAATAACATAGCATAATAAATATAAATAGTATAATATAACTTAAATAAAACATTCAAACCACAAAAGAAAGTAAAAGATTTTCAATAACCATAACTACTAAATAAAATGTAAACATATACCTAATCATTGAAAAATCTAATCCATGATGAACCTAAAAATGATTGTACAATAACTACCAAACCCTTTTTAAATAAAAGTTTTATTTATTTTTGAGCGGAAATATTTTTAAATTACTGTTCAGAGATATTATCAGGTTCAACTTTTCTCCCGTGAGGCGATTTCTTCGATCGTTAATTATTTGCCCAGATTTTGAAAAAACTCGTTCCCAGGGGACGCAACATCTGCAGGTATAGAGGAATATTTTACGTGTAACTGGTATAATTCAGGTAGTTTCATTTTATGGGTTTGCCAAAAATCCTATGGGTTTTCTAAACGCCCAATAAATGGAATTTCCAAATACTGCTAAATCTGTAAAGTTGCTGCAGTACTTGGATTAATTACTCCTTTCATTCTAGCCATTTTTTTTATCAAAATATCTCCAGATGTCAATACATTCTTGGTCAGTAGTTTTGTCTTGAATTTCGAGTTGTGGAACTATATTTGTATTTTTTGAAGTTAGAATGGAAGATACCTGTTTTGTGATAACTTTTTGTATCGCCTCAGCATTATTTTCAATACCAAATCATGCTTTTTTAAATCTAGGATCTAAAAATGTGGATTTCCCGCATATCGTATTCATTTCTAAAATTGCCAGTCTTTTATTCATGCATTCATCACAATTTTGTCATTTTTTTCCCATTTACTTGTTGAAATCCTGGATTTGATGGAATGTTGCAGTCCTCTTATTAACCGTATAATTAATGACATTGTTGGGATATCTTTCACCAGATAACTCGGTGGTCATTATTGAAATGGGCTTTCAAACTTGAACAGATTCTGTTAAGTTAGTCCATTCGTTAACAAATAAAAACTGTGATGCTCTTCTTAATAGCCAACAAAATAAACTGTTGAATATTAAAGTAGAGTTTTCCTATCAGAAAATATATTTATTACAAATATTTAATATACTTTACTCACCTCTTTACGGTTAATATTTTTAAAAGAAATTTAACAACTGCTACTGTAAAAAATTCTTGAAATCTTTTGGATCTATGCAATTTCTGAAACCTTCGGAACCTAATTTCAGTTTTCAATATTTTAGGAAAAAAGTTTCGACAGACAAAAGGCTTGGACAAAAATCGTGAAAGTTTATTAAAAAAGTATTACCTATTATACCAGTCCAAAGTATTACCTATTATGCCAGTTAAAAGTAACTTACTATTTATCATTTACAATTTAATTTTTTTGCCCTCGAAAGCTAGCTGCTATATTAATTTACAATATATAGTTATTTACAAGCAAACTACAAAAAAAACCTAAAACCACATATATTACATATTGATCTATATAAACATAAATTCGGCGCATTACTTTCAAGGTCGCGGCTAAGACGGAAGGCCAGAACGTTAAAAATCAGTCGAATGAACTAGTAGAATGAAAAATAGTAACTAAAAGTAAACGACTGCAACAGTCGATAGTAAATAGTAATAAAATCAGTCGGACCGAAAATAGCGACTGAAAACAGTTACTAGTAAAAACAGTCGAACCAAAAATAGCGACTGAAATCGTCGATAGTCGATTTCAGTCGATTGTTCCCAACACTATTTTATATACATTTATATAAGACATTAATAGTTAATAAAATAAGCTTTATTTGTCGTTATCAATTGAAAACAAAATTGTTAAGTAAATCTAGAAGTTTTGGTTTTAATTCAGTAAAAATAAGGCATAATACAAATTATTTGCCTTCTATATCTTCTTCAGTTATTCTATTCTATTTCTTCGCTTAATATATTCGACAAGGCAAACATCTCCTCTTTTATATTCCTTCACATATTCGTCATCGTTTTCTTCGGTTTCTCAGTAATTTCAACATAAATATATAAACCTAAAAAAACACAATTTGTTTATCAGTCATCGTTTCCTTCATATTTTCAGCCGCTTCAACACAAAAACCTAACTTACTTAATCAAATCGAAATTAACGCCAATCTTTTTTTTAAAATACAGTGATTGCAACTAATCACTGAGTCAAGTATAGCTAGAAGCTCAGTTTGGTAGTAAGAACATGGTTCGCATCATTTCATCTGTATTATGATCTCGAACAATAATATTTCTGCCGGCTTGGTTGGCCCAGGGGTAAAGGCGACAGGACAGTCCACCTACTGTTGCGATAGTCACGGGTTCGAATACTGCTGGTGCATGGTCCTACATTTATGTTTGTGATTGACCTAGGCAAGAGTGCAAAATTAAGAAATAATTTTTAATATATTAATTTTAGAAAATAATAAGAAATATTTGGATTAATACATATTGTACCACTTTTTATAAATAAATGTATTTTAAAGAAAAGTAAAAATACTATCAATATTTTCAGTCATAGTTCTAGTAGCCTGTGAATTACATATCAACAAAATAACACGTCTCTTAATGTAATCTAAGAAAAATACTACATCGTATTGTATTCAGACAACTACCGTAGTAGTACCGTAGTAAAAGTGACAGCAGAACTCACCACTCATTGTTTCGTCAAAAGTAGTAAGGTGGAAGCACCAAACAAAACTAACATTCATAGAAAAACTGTAGTTGCAATACCTAGCGGAAGTCATCGCTGAGCTACGGAAGAAATAGCTCGACAATCATAAAACCTGGACACCGTTGAAAACTCTTCAGTCACTGTACAAATCTATTAAGAAACGAAGTGCAGCTATTCTAAAAACAAATGATGACTCAACAGCTTTTTATTAAATATTCATTGTGTCAATTACTCACATTGTTTTGTCCTTCCCCTGTATGTCTGTGTCGACCAGTATTAGGGTCGATTGATTAGTCCAAACAGTATCACGAGTTGAAGTCTATGAAAATCCATCAGAATCCATCAACATTAGTTCGACTCGCCAAATTTGTGTAATATTGCGTTTTCATAGTCGGCGATTCCGCGCTGTATTATTCAAAAATATTCAAACAGGCATGCGATACGACAGGAGCGACAGGGAACATTTTGCAGCATCGGATTCTTTAGCTTTAAAAATTTAATCCGAAATTATGCTAAAACAATTTGAATACTGATGCTGATATTCCGGGACGACGGCATCGGTCCGGATGGGGAGTTAAAGACGAACTACTCGAGAGTTTTGCGTCAATAAAGATGTATGGATTCGAAGAATTGTTGAATAAAACAACATTTTTTTTAGCGGGGCTCATAAAAAATTCTCTGTGCTCCCAGTTTAAGTATAAATTATATTTCGGAGAAATTTCCCGTAACTCCAAAGATATCCGGAAAAAATTTAAATAAAATATTTCACGTTGAATATTATAATGATAGGGACCCTTTTAAATTTAATTGATATACAGTTTTACACATTTTTGCCAGAATATTTTGATTTTTATATAAATTTAAATTTTATAATAAATA
This sequence comes from Rhynchophorus ferrugineus, assembly GCF_030347505.1. NCBI lineage: Eukaryota > Metazoa > Arthropoda > Insecta > Coleoptera > Curculionidae > Rhynchophorus > Rhynchophorus ferrugineus. The sequence continues at coordinate 16,772,232 of NW_027472585.1, read as the reverse complement.
TTTATATTACATAATATTTTACGAATGGGTCTCACTTTTAAGGGATTACAAGGGATGGCAGAACTTATAATATGTAAGAGGGTAAATACTTCTAATTAACCTGTTGTTTTTTCCATTAAAATACTATTACATATTCCCGTAACTCCAAACGACAGGGACCCTTTTGAATTTAATTGATCACATTTATAGGCATTTCTGGCAGAATATTTTGATTTTTATAACATATATTTAAATTTTATAGTGGATCGTTTTTATTTTAAGATTTATTTAATTCCCATCAAAACAGCAACTGGTGGTGCTTGTCTGTCATATACCTATTGTTGATTACGCTTAGATCAACACTTTAAACGTGGTGATTTTATGTGTATAATAAATAATGGCATGGAAGACTAAAAGTTCCAAGACTATTTCCTAACGATTTCAAATCTTAAAGAACTATCGGACAGCATAGCAATTGGTAAATTTACAATGCGATTGGAAAGATCAGAAAAGAAGAAAAATAGCTACTTCACGAATATGGCTAAAAGTGTTATTTCAGACCATTTCAACATCACGACTTCATTGAAGATTTTCTTGCCATGGCAATTCCAAGCATAAATAGTAATGGATTAGAAAATATTTATGGTCAAAAGTCTTGTGCATTTGGTGGGATCAGTAGGATGTAGTATATTACTGCTGATGCCTCGTGTTGATTGATGTTGTTGTAAAAAAGACCAGGATATGTAGCAACACACGAAAAATTAACCTTTTACATGATATTTCTTGCAGCTCAAACGGAATATTCCACCACACGCGGTATATTCATCAGTCATAGCGCTTTCTGATCACAACTAATTCAGGTTGATGCAGTATCTGTGCGAAAATGTATCACTGTAAACCAACATCGTTTTTTCAATACGATATGTCCATTTTTCCAGAAATATGGGAGAAATATGTGAATTATGATGATGGAGAGAGAATATTGATATTAATGTATGTTGTACGAATTTTCCTCAATAAAGGCCTTTTAAAGGTGAAAAATCATCAGAATTCATACAAGAATCTAACATATTATTCATAAACAGTTTCATTCGCAATGTTCTCAATGCAGTCACCTTCATGAAAGTATTATGTTTTTAGGCTTTCTCACCTCTTCTACTATGTAGTTTTCGAAATGAATAGGACCTGTTAAAATGTTTTTATATGGAATGAACCGAACAGTTGCCTCAACATTCTGGTATTCTTGAATAGATGATAGGGTTTTGGTTCAACTGAGATAGCCGGTGTATCATTTCGGCGGATTTATTTCTTCCGCAAGTCTTTTTCAATTTCAATATAACTCTTTCAATTTCTTTTGTGCCGGCTTGATAGCCGCATTGGTAAAGGCAATAGGACGGTCCTCCTGTGGTTGTAATAGTCGCTGGTTCGAATCCTGCTGGGGCATGGTCGTAAATTTATGTTTGTGATTATTTAACATTTGTAATTGTCCTTAGGCAAGAGTGTAAAATTCGACAAGGAAAATGATCCCAGTCACGCCAGTAACCAGGCTGGGAAAGACCGGATGTCTTCTGGGAAGATCTTCAAAGTTGGTCAGTCGCCAGTTGTCCACGTTAAACTGCAGGTACAGTTCAAATAAATTCTCGTTGCTAAAAAGGATACTGTCTAAATATATATAAACATGTCTCAGAAGGTTACAATATTAATCCGGTATTACTTTTTTGTCAGTTTCGGTAGCCTTTGGCCCATGTTAGTTTCCCAAAAGGCTATCTTGTCCAATATTTAACCCAGAACTTGGTCTTGTTTTGACTCGGAATCATTATGTCAGCGGAGGCAGCACCCATTAGGATTTTCATATTAAATTTAATATATTAATGATACTTAACGCTGATCATTTAGCTATAGCGATGACGAATAGGCGGTACTCCCCGAACTTATTAAACAATCTATATATTAGATTTAGAACAAAACGCCTTACGTTATAAAGGTAGGTTTAAGCTTGAAACAGAATAGTTTATAATCTTCGCACTTCCCGGGTCCAATTTCCATATTGTTCCTATCCGGATTTGGTCTCAAGTATGTAAACTATCTTGGCGGCGGCGCCCCCAATTCTCCCCCCGCGCCCGTTCGACAATTTATCGTACTTTTCCCGGGGATTATGCTATTTCGTAGTGGCAAACATCGCGGCTCACATCTCCTCCCCTCCTCCTCCCGCTAGGAATTCGGAATGGTCGAAATAACGTACGTTTTAGAATCTCTGGTTTTGTTAACGCCGGTACACAATGCGCTTTGGGTTTCTTGCTTTATGTACGGGAGGAATTCGTGAAATAGCTTCGGCGTCTAGTGTTTTGTTAATGGAGGAGAGTCGCGCGTATATCAAGGGAATTTTGAAGGTTTCATTGTTCACAATACAGAGCAATATACAGCTCTCAATATACAACGAACATTCATTCTCATCGGAAATATTAGTATTTTTACATGGCGGTCATCGATGCTCATGAAAATATTTAAATATATAAATATATATATATATATATATATATATATATATATATATATATATTTATATATATATATATATATATATATATATATATATATATATATATATACCCAGACAGTTTTGTGGATATTTTAAATGAAGCCCATTTAGACAATATTTGAATAATTTGTTAGACACACACATCATAACAAAATTATAGCACATTCTTTAGACACAAACAAAATACTTTTATCGAATGCCTAGTGGAGCTAAGCTTTCGCAGGAAAGAGACCAAAGCAAAACAGAAAATATTCAAGCAGTGTCATCCAAGTGCTGAGGACAATGGGGTTAAACCACCAGGCCCTAGTAGTGAATTGTGTGGCAATTTATTTATGTAACCTTATATAATCAAGAGGGTACGCTATAATTGAGTACCTATTCCATATCAATAAGTATTTCTCTTCCCTAAGATCTCAATTAATAAAGCTAGCAGAGCCTTCGTTCACAAGAGGATATAGAACAATCAACGACAGTTGCATCAAGTTGATCGATTCTCGTCATTGTCAAAGTATATCAAACAGAATGTCTATTAATCAATAATAGTAATATTAATTACAATTACACATACTAATTAATAATACATATTAATAATTAATAGTACGTATTAATTAATAATAGTACGTTAATCGCGTAGCGAACCAAAGTCATAGAGTCGTAAAAGCGTTTCAAGTCGTCATTTACACATCAAATAAATAATCAGAAGACCGAAAAACAGGAGCTCAACCATCTCCAGATCACCGACTCGCTGTCAATCATCCGTGCCCTCTATCTGAATGGGATCAGGATAATTTTACTGTGGATCCCTTCTCACGGTAATATACCGGGAAATGAACGCGCGGACAGTGCGGCTAAATCGGCAGCCTCCTCTCCCCTCCCCATCACGGATGTTTGTGTCCATACTAACCTTATCCTAGTCATTTATTGTTTCACAAATAACGAGGTACAACGTCGTTGGGCCCAGGAGGCCAACCACAACGGGCTCTTTGAGGTTAAAGCTGATTTTTTCCATTCGTTTCCATGCCGTAATCGACTGAGATTGGGCCACTGTAATTTCTCACACGGCCACTTGATGATTTCGAGCCCGCCTGCTCACTGTGAGTTTGGTCACCGTGCCCCTCTTTCCGTTTACCACATACTGAACGACTGTCCACGACTCATCCAGATTAGAACTTAATATGGGCTGCAAAAGAAATGCCTTAACAGGAGAAAATACAGACAGACTCCTCGGATTTCTACGAGAAATCAATTTTCTGCATAGAATCAAGCCTATGTTAAGTTTAGTGTTACTGACCACTAAAACTTCTAAAACCATTACCACTTCGGTATGGGTGCTGATGTGTGCTCTCTGGATAGAACCTCTACTTCGTTATTGTCGTGTTTGTAGTCCTGTATTTGTGTTCATTTTAAAATTTTATCTAGATTATTTATACTTTTAGCCCCTCTGTTTGTGTTATTAACTTTAATTATTTATTAATTTATTATTATATATATAAACTTTATGTCTGTCCCTGTCCCGTTTATATCATCGCCATATTATTCGCCGTATAGTTTCGAAAGAAATCTATTTACAAAATTTTCACTGTTTTTATGTCAGAAAAGAATCTTTAACATTAATATTTTAGAATAAATTGATATGTCATTCTATATTATATTTTAATTTGAATTTGTTTTCTAACATGAATGTTTAAAGTGATAATGAATTAAGCTGTACAAAAAGGAAGAAATACTCTCGTATTTTTTATGTATTCTAGTAATTAATATTTTTTGAATATTAATTATCTTAATGTTTATTAATTATCTTAATTATCTTATATTCGTTTATAAGGCTTCAACAACCTAAATTAGATAAAATGCATATATTACAACTAAAATATATATAAGCGAAATTTATCTATGAATAGTGATATATAGGATGAACTAAATAGATATTAGGAAATATACTGTATTTAGAAGTAAAAAACTATCAGTCTCCCCAGCGCCACCTACCTTGTTCTTATTGAGGATTTAGACAATTAACTCAAACACACGTATAATATTTTAGCAAAATCGGACCATGGGTCTAGGAGGAATTAAAGTGGTAAAGAGTGGAATAAAATGGTTGAGATGTCCAATAAGAGAAGAAGTAATTTTAACAGCTTTGTACCTGTTTAGTTATTAAGTATATTGCAGAAATAATACTTTATGTTAGTATAATTATAGACTCATTCAACTATTTTGTATTCCCGATGAATTTCTTGGAATTTCGACTAAACTCATAAAATATAATATTCAAATCCAACTAAAAATCTGATATTATAAAATAGAACTACTAAATATATAAATATGTCTTATTTACCAATTGCAACAGACTTGGAACAATATTGTGAAACATTTAAAAATAACAAATTTCACTATAACTCAATTTTCAATAATGTGGAGAATCGAAAAAGGCAGCTATTTTACATCAAAATACTAAAATTTTAAAATATTCCTTGTAAAAAAATTATACTTATACCAAAATAATCACTATGTTTTATTATTCTATGGTAATACCTACCCAAGCCATGTGGATTCCACTGAATTGAAAAATTTTGGTGAAGACCTACTAATGTTTTATAAACTACATATATATTTTTTATAATATACTTTATTCGAAATATCATAATCTTAAAATATATACATAAAAAAGACGTACATAATACTAATGGCAGCAGATTGTTTTGATGTTACCAACTGCGGCAACGGCCTCGATCTCTACTCTAGCATTTAATGGCAGCTTGCCTACTTGAAAAGCGGATCTCGCCGGATAATCCCTCGTGAAAACTGCAACAAACAATCAGTAATAATAATTTCGTAATTTTTCTTGCACAATAAGTCATTACCACCGCAAATTTCGAACATACATTTTATGTATAGAAACCTTTAGGCCTATAAATCAGTTTTAAATATTTTTCATGGAAGTTTCATTACTAAAAATCAGTGAAATGCATTTTATTCAAAGTATTATAATCCTGCTACTAGCTGCAGCTGCAGGTAGCTGCTAGTTTTTTCCATCTTTCAAAAAATGACATATTCCATGTCGACAGAGCGATGTATCTTGGAGGCGATCCACAAACCGACTCATTTTTTGGTATTTTTATATGAAGGGAAGGGCTGCTTAGACAGGTTACGACTCATGTCGAAAGAAGTAGTAAACAGAAAAAGCAAGGTCTCGAAAATACGGAGGGTGGAATAGCACTTCCCTTTTTAATGTTTCCAAATATGTTTTCACCGATATTGCAACATTGATCGAGCATAGTCATACTGAAAAGTAACATTGTTGTGTCTTTGCTGGTATTATGGTCAATGTCATCAAATCCTCGTCTATTTTGCGCCTCGCCCAGAACACTATTTGTTTTCGACGTCAAAATCGCCACATTTAAAACGCCAAATCCAGTATTCACATATTGAAATAGATGGAGCATGGTTTCTATAAGCTTTACACAGCATCCGATAACAATCAGCTATCTTTTTGCCACTTAGATTTTCCACATTTTATAATAGATACGATTTAATACAGAGTAACATCTATTGTAAATCCTTTAAATTTATTTTTAAGCCTGATAAATAATAATTCATGATGAAAATTTAAATTAATGTCTAATTGACTTAGCGAACTTATGCCATATAGTTCAACTACGCAAACTATCACACCTTAGCTATTGAAACTTTCTTTGTTCAATTCAAGGGAAGAAGGCTTACAGCTTTGTATTGGCCTCCATAATCAATCTATATGGTATGAACATATGAGTAATGCAAAAACTGTCTAAAAAGTCTTATTGATACTCATTCACAAATTTTAAACAATCACAAACATAAATTTACGACGATGCCTCAGCAGGATTCGAACCCGCGGCTATCGTAACAGTAGGAGGACCGTCTCATTGCCTTTACCAGTGCGCCACCAAGCCGGAGGGTATTGTTCTATTCCATAGAAAAATTCCATTCCTTTTTACATGTCCGCAGAACATTCAAATATAAAAGTAATTTTACTTGGTTTAAAATTAAATTATTAATTGCATTTGTAGGTCAAGGAATATGTATATCTCCGTCTCGCTTATACTACCGTTGGATAATATAAGCACATATAAAATTAACTGCACCAAGCAATTATCTCCGTCCTTTCCTCTTTCACAATGTATACAGGAAAAGGTTCGTACATCTTCGTCTGCTATCACAAATTGAATAAAACAGTCGAACCGTGCACTAACTGAAAATAGTAATTACCATTTTCAATCGCTAGTTTTTTGACTATCGACTGTTATGCGACTATCGACTGTTTCGACTGTTTTCAGTCAATAGTTCCCTGTGCTATTGTATACGGTCTTATCTAATGAAATTTAATAACATCTATGTATATTATAAAAAGTTAAGAATTGTATATTATTAGCTAGAATCACTTAAGTCAAATTGTTATGTTCAGTTACTTATAATATGAAAACATATTTTAATATGAAATTAAATAAAATGATTATAAAATTTAACATCTAACATTATATCTTATCAATGTATATTATTTATCAAGACTATTTTTCTTCCTGCTTCGTAGAAATGTTGATAGGTTCCAATTAGAGGGAGATGTTTCGATCGCAAGGGCCCTATTTCACACTCCCGATTCCCACAGACCTCACAACCCGTTCCCTCACCTTCCTCTCCTCTCGCGCCAACGCCAACGTCGAACTTGGCAAGACGCGACGCCGAGAAAATTAAAACCGAAGTACTTACTTATTACTTTCACGAAAACTAATTTTCATCCAATATTTAAACGTCAAAAATTACCCTCCTAAACTTTTTCGAGCCGAGCTACCCCTCCAACGGAGAGAGAAAAAAACCCTACAAAGTGTTAATAACGTTTTTAACCGGTCGGTAGGACGACGACGAGGACGAGCGGGGGGAGGAGTTGGAACGGGGAGGAAGGGCGCCCGCAAACTACGGGTTCTTCCCTTAAACGACGCGCTTCTCGGGGGTCGTCTCCCTCCTTTCCATTTTTTTTTCATCGCCATTCTCCCCGTTCGTTTTCTCCTTCTGACCGACTTTTATTATTTAATTAAAAAATTTCATGGGGCTTTTCCACAAAAACTTAAGAGATTCCGATGGAATAATTTTAGTTGGCTCATTGACAAGCGAGATGGCTTGAAATATAACCGTTTAGGGGCCTCGGGGTGGTTTTTTTTAATTAATTTGTTGTTGAGAGGCTCGAGAGGAAGATTAATAGAGACAGTAATTGAAATAAAACGCTTACATTCCTTATAGACTTCATTTATGGCGGCGAAATCGTTTATATCACTCATGAAAATGGTGGTTTTTAACACCTTGTCGAAGGAGGAACCAGCCGCGTTCAATATATGACCGAGGTTCTTCAATGCCTGGCGGGTCTCAACTGTAACATCACCCTCGACTAGCTTCATCGAGTCCTTGTCCAAACCCAAACATCCGGAAACGTAGAGCGTTGACTCCAAAAGGACAGCCTGACTAGAACACATAAAATTAATAAGCAAATGTGGCTTTCGGAACGCTATTAATATTTTTGATCTGCCCTCAATGCAAAATAAACTAATCGTAAATAAACGAAAAAATGTAATGTTCGATAACTGTTGTTGATCTGAAATATCAAAATAGAAAATGCAAATCTCCTATATCGGTCGTCAAAATTGCAGTGTATAATTATTTTCCAAATGCTAACAAGTAAATTTAAAAAATCAGAAATATTCAGGAAAAATTTACCATTCTAAAAAGTTATAAAATTTCTATCACCGACAGACAGATTAAATTCAGAATATGTAAACAACTCTGCTAATAGCAGCCCTACTAGATTGTACAATAAGTTCCATATCGAAAATTATTAGAAGTTCGCACATATCTTAACCATATTTCACTTCAAAAAGGTGCTTACTTAGTAAATTAATACAATATATATTAATCAAAATTTTTATCATCATCTATACATTTTTATGGAGATAAAGTGCAAGCAATACAGATCTGTACAAGTGCTAATCAGAAATCGCTATATCTAGTCACCACATAGAAAACAGCCATTGTGCAAATAATAGTTTTTTTTTGCTTGACAAGCAATTAAATCCCGTTTAAACGGTTCGATATGACATTCTACATCGCACTGTAAGCACCTGGATAGTGTGGATTCCCACTCCATCAGCTGCCAAGCTGTGGGTAAGTTCTTTGAAAACTTTAGTTGAATTTCGTTCAACATGTCCAATGTATTATTTCTCTAGTAGATCCTCTAACTGGAACTTCCCAAGAGTAGACATTGGAAATAGCAGACCATAAAATTGTTGAAAATGTTAGTAACTAACATAGACATCTATCAATTTTTTTTTTTTTTTTGGTATTTGACAACCCAAACTGATCACGATCTGAGGTGTAGACCTCAACAGAAATCACCAATGAACAAGAAATGCACATCAACTAAATAACTAACAATGGTAACAAGTAATTAATAATTTATTAAAAGTTAATTAGTAATTTCAATTAATAGGTAAAAAATATATAAAGTACGTTGTATCATCACTACCAGAACTAGAGTTAAACCAATTTTCAGTATTGTATTAATTAATGGCTACACATTATTTCAATTTCGAAGGAAAAAAGCAACAATACAATTCTACAACTCGACAATTCTAAACCTACACCAAGGATGCACAGTCTCACATTTCGAATAGAATATTAGATATTTGGTGTTTATTTACGAAAATGAAAACTCAACAGTTCCGTTTGATTGATTAACATTGAAGATAAATATGATGTTTTGACTAAAAACGTGAATTCGCGACAATGTGCTTAAATATTGTTTTGCTTATAATCAACATTTAACACAAACATATCAATATTAAAGTTGGCCAAATCTCTATGTATTATTACATCATCATAATTCAATTTACGAGGATAATTCGGTCAAATCTCAGAGAAACTAAGAGAACATCATGACCCAGCAATTATTAAAACTTCATGAATCATAAATGTGTCACATAATTTATTTTTTATTATGTAAAAGTAGAAAAGGAATATTTCGAACTTTAATCATTAAACACTATTTATCGTTTGATCGGGATATTAACCTGAACCAACTATTACCTGAACGATTAATATGGTTTTAAAGAATAAGCAAATCAAAGTTTATTAAATAATTTTCAATTTAGCTCGAACTCTTGAGTTTGAAAAAACCTTGAAAATAGCAATACCGTAAAAACGGCAGTTAGTCAATCTAAATTAGTGTAAGTCTTAACTAGTTAGTTAATATTCATCACTGACACTTTCGTGTCAATCTCTCTTAGTTTTTCAGATTCAGTTATTTACAATTGTCAAGTAAAATGTTACAATTATAAAGTAGAAATATTTTTTATTATAACAATATTCCAGTAAGTTTAACCAGTGGATATATTACCAGATCCCAAGAAGAACGATTGAATCAGAAATACGGTGTCCTCGTATCAAAAAACGAGAATGGGTTACAGACAATAAAATCTAGGTTAGGGATTTATCTATGGATGAAAGGGAAAGATAATCATGCTCGCCGCAGGCTCTTTGTGTGTCAGCCTGAAATATCTATTGCGCCACCCCATATCCATGTCTACACTGAGTATAGAGATATTTCGATCGTTCAATTTGACGCCCACAAGACGAAACAGATGTATGACTTTTATATTGTCATTTTGCTGTCATTTCCTCTCAAAAAATTACAGATACAGACACAAGGACTGATATAATAATGCAATAATTTTTATACCACTTCTATTTTTAAGAAAACTATACTTTCCCAATAATGATTGAATATCTCTCTACATCTTTCACCTCTCAATACATGTATTTTGAGGCCTTAATCATAATATTACCTGATCCTAAAAATATATTTGTATCATTTTTATATTCTTCCCATAATATGTTATAATGAATACATACATTTTGATACCATAATTTTCATCAGGAGATAATGCGCCGTAATTATATTATGTTTAGTTAATAGAGTTAGAAGACATTAAATTTGACTTATTTTTTAACAAGCCCTATTGCACCATTACCCAGCTCAGATTCTCAAATAACTTTCAGACAACTTAGAATTTGATAGATTCAACGTTATAGATCATCTAACTGAAATGGAAAACGAGAAAATATGACAACAACACAATTTGAGTGAAAACGTCTCTTCGTATCGTTTTAGGATCAGCAGTTTCATTGCTTGCCGGGCAAAAATAATAGTCTTTTGTGATATATGGTAATAGGCGATGAAAAAATATTCCAAACGCAAATAATCATGGATTAGTAGAGCTATTGACATCGACATCGACACCGAACCAGAATAGTTAAGGACATAGAGTGTTTATAAGTATATAGTAGGATCAACAATCATATATGACGAGCCTCTATAACTGAATGAAAATATTTCTAGATATCTATCGACGTCGATTAAACGAATTGAACAAAGTATTGTTACCAAATAGCCAGCAATAGTGAGTAACAGGTGAAAATCATCCTCTTGCATAACAACGCTGGACCCCACGTTGTGATAGTTGTGAAATATAAACTATTACAGCTTCAAAAGTTCATTTACCACCCGCGAACTCACCACACATAGCGCTTTCTGAAATAGTATGGCTTGGTTGGCAGACGGTTTCGAAATGCTAAAGACGTACGAAAATTCATCGTCATGACGAAAACGTTCATTGTCATTGATGGAAACTGTTGTGAATAATTTCAGTATAGTATACATTTTTCTCCACAAATGCTTTTTAAAGATTAGAATATATTAATGCATCTAATATTACATTGGTTAAGAGAACAAAAATTAAGAAAACATTACAACAAACAACAGATGAACATTACTACCCATAATTTTTTTATTTTAAAACTTAAACCAACATATAATAGTTCCCGCCGAACAAGATGTCTACTTAGGAACCTTTCTAAAGCTTACTTTTACCATTCAATAGTTTGTGAACGACACTCGTATTATTTTAGACACAAATATAAATATTTTTAGCTCATACTACTTAAGCACATTCACCTTTTAATTCTACAAATATTTGGCGTATCCACGATTTGTTTTTGGCTGATAAAATTTGAAAAATTTAACGTATCTTCATAGTGAGTATTGAAATATTACATACATTAATGTAAGGAAAATATACGCTACAAAGACACTTACTTGTACGGCGCTATAGGCCTCGGAGCATTGTTGGTGTTGATTATTTTCCGCGTTAAGGTCATTGGAGAATTGTTGATAACAGCCGATGAAATTGCCCGCTTTTGACGTGCTGAGCCACAGACTATACGCCACAAACGTCTACTAGACAATGACATTACGTTGCATCAGACCGAGACAGTAAACGCTACTATCACGCCATGACCGGGATTCTGAAATACGTTCCGTTATTTCGTAAAACCCGTAACTCGTTCTTGACCCTTACTCTTATCACTAGACTCGGTAAAAACAACGAATTTTTAATATTTGTTTAAATTTTCTATATCTAGCGTTCTATTTTTATTTAATAAATATTATAGAAAAATGTTTTTTACATATTTTCATTATGCATGTAAATAAAAATTTAAATATTGTTATAACATGGAAATATAGTCAATTCAAAACAATAGTGACACGGGATACTTGTCAAAAATTTGCAATGTTGCCGCAGCAGGTCTGAGTTTTAGCACATTTTAGCTCTTGCATATAACACAACTTTAATATAAATAAAATAATCAAACAAAAATGTTATGTATTATAATTTATTTTATCATTATAATACATCCAACGCATCATCGCATATTATCGAAGAACTTAAAACTACAATTAATTATACAGCCACAATAATTTATAGGTTAGAGTTATTTTGTTATATATACATTGAACTTTTTCCCCATTAGTATAGGTAGAGTTCTAGTCCACCTAATTAACAATTCTATATCTGTGTAATAATAATTGATCAACCTGGTGTAAATTTAATTTTTTATGTTAATAAATATAAAATAATTTCAAGATATGTATATTACGATCTTTCTTTTCAAACAACGACTTGTTTTATTAAACTTTTTATATAGACCTAGACCTTTTTCGTCATAAAACAATGCGACGAAAGTGCAGCATGACAATTTCGACCCATTAAATCTCCTATTACTCTTAAATCAGAAAATCTACACTTCCTGTTTTAGTAGTATTAAAACTATTCCCGTAATGGCTGGCTGTTAAATAGCGTTAAAAAGTGTATTAGATAAGTTCAAAGTTAAATTAGTTTCTAGGTAATTTGCAGAACCATTAAAACTACATTGTCTAATGCAAATTTTCTGGAAACGATACAGTGTGAATAATTATGTGTTTTGGTTTAATTGCTGCGTTATCTCGACCCGGGATATCTGTAAGGTGGCAGTGACAGCCAACAGACGCAAACTTCAAGATTGAAAACATCTTAAAACATTATTATAAAATTTTGTTAAAGTTAATAGATTTAGTTGATAAATAAGCACACTAGTATTGCTATTAACGTATCCTGTTATTCCTTACTTAAATTTGATTGAAAAATTGTAGAAAAATAATTAATCTATTTACGTCTTCTAATAAATTTTCTAATTACACTGTAACAAAATGACAATGTTAATATAAACTAAGAACTAACAAGCCTGGGTAAAGCTGAAATATAAAGACCTAGGCAGCTGTTAAGAGTAAGAGTAAAACAAAGAAAAAACATTCAGTTTAAGCGACAAGGAACAGATTCAGTTTTTGCACCCCATGATTCCATATTATTTATTTATACTAGTTAGATTTTACTACGATATGTACGATTATTATTTTGTTACTCGAAAGACAAGCGGAAGACACTTAGGAGATATATATATTTTTCTCCTTGGATCAATAGTTGCAGCTCAAATAAAATAATGGCTTCTGAATGGAAATCTATTAAAAGAGGATTAACCAATATTCAATACGGGAGGAATTTTGGTGTAAAATTTATGACCCACGTAAGAACAAATTTGTTAAAGTGTCATCAATTTAATAACTGCCCTGAAGGGTTCATTTCATTAAAGAAAATTAAGTGTAATTATTTAAATAAATATATTTGCTTAAGGCTAGTTAACCAAGATAGTTTGTTTTAGATCTAACTCATGGATTCAGGAATATACATCATCGGCTAGTATGTTTTAGAAATCATTTGAAGCGCTAAACATAAGTTAATTTTTTTCATCTCATTGGCCTTTGGGTAATTGTAAAGAGGATGAACATGTTGGCTCTAAATATTTACATTCTATAATAACCGGAGATGAAATGAAAATATTGTCGGTAGGTCTTTGAGCTATCTCTTTTATTTTATTCAGCGATTTTGCCACGTCAATAATATAACAATATTTTTGTCAAATGTTTAAAAAAAAGTAAATTTAAAACCCTTCAATTTTACATTCGATAATGATCTTTCAGATAAAGTATTAAAAGTAATAATAAGTTGCGCTATATACTTTTGAGTAAAACAGGTAAACAGAATTTTAACAAAGGAAGATTCAAAGTTTGCTTTTAGTATAACAAAACAAGGTCAGAACTCTGACAGATCCTATTAAATTGATGGCACTAAAAATATGAAAAAGAAAAAGACTCAAGAGATAAATAGATATATTTATTTTATTTAATAAATTTATTTCAGAAAAACATTGTTTTTTATTTAAATTTCATTGGTCAATTAAACATGACGTCAAGGCTGTGACGTCCAAACATTACTAATGAGCTAATCAAATGTCTTCACAGTAAAATATTTCTCTTATAGGTGCCTATAGTGGAGATTTAAATTGACCAAACAAATTACTTGAACGGCCAATTATAGCGCCCTCTGGATGTCGGGCAAAGGAAAACTTTGCGCCAGAGTCCCCCATTGAGTTACATCTCTATCACTCTATGCACTTAACCTATAGATTAAAATACTTTAATGTTGACAAATTAATACAGCGGCCACTGCTCCAAGACCCCAAAGCGATATACCGGAATTCCTTCGACGGTCTTGAGGGTGACTTTCTCATACCAACACGTGGAACAGGTTCAATATAACGACCGAATTAATCATCTCAGACGGACCGTTCCTTCAATACGATGTCTGGGGGAAAACTGCGAAATGATCGCGATTTTATATTAAAAATCGTTTTGTATAAATTCATTTCTAATCAAGGCTTATTGGAAATCCCCTCGACGTCAAAATGTCAATAAAGTTATTACTTACAGTATAGTGAAATATAATTTACTAATAATTTAATAAAGCTTTTAAATTGTTAATAATAAAGTCAATAATAAGGTTTATAATAAAGTAAAAAATAAAGTTCCTAAAAGTTAGATGACTGTTTTATACCCTATGTTTCATCCTTTTTTCTGGGGCTTAAAGTAATAATATTCCAGAATAACGAAAATGTCAATTCAACCTCTTAATCTCAGAAATTAATTACGTGTAATGGCCTCTAGATTTTTACTTTTTGTGTTATCTCTTGCTTAACTACTTTTTTACACTTTGGTATAAAGTCGGTTAAAATAAGTGTTAAAAGAGACCGCTTTATTTTAAAGTATATATGGAGCAAAAATAATTTAGACTCGATAGGAATTATATTTTCATTTAGTTCATTTAGGTACATTCAGGTTCTTTAGTTCATTTACTTGGTCTCGAACTAATTCTCAATAAAAATGAGTAATAACATGAAGTTAATTTCATTGCTGTATTTTAAAACCTTAGAAATTTTGTTTAAATCACATATTTACATTGAGGAGTTAATTATGACCCGTTTTGCTTTACAACAAAATGTTGTTACTGAGAAAAACTTGTAGATTGTTGAAGATAAGTCTCTTAGTATCAAATGTGAATTCGCAAACATCGCTTAATAATAGCTAAAGTTTTTAAAGACAAGCATCATTATTATATCCATTCACTTATTCTCAAATTCCATTATCTGCTATGTCGTGCGGCAGGCACTAGTAACAATAACTATTTACTACATATATATATATATATATATATATATATATATATATATATGTATATAGCAGATTGATACTATTCATAACGTCTCAGTCCATTTCACCACTGGCCACTTTTTATTCTTATTATTCTTTATTATTCTTATCTAGACTGGTCCTACTGCTTAACGTGATCTCATACACCACAGTGAGCTTTATTAGGTCTATCGATTATAACTGACTTAGAAGCTCTACCAGAAGACATACTGGCATGACTAGGATGATAACTGCTTTTTCAATTTTACACTGTTGTCTAGAGACATTTAGAATTGCATTTACAAAAAAAAACACTAATTGATTTAAGTTGCAACTATATCAATGGTAAAAGGGCCGTCCTGTCAACTTATCCACTGCGACCACCAAACCATGCAACGCAATTATACAAACAAGGAAAATGTAAATTTTATTTCAAATAGACAGAGCTATTTAGTGTAAAGTCAATAAGAATAAACAAATATTTATAAAACCACAGATCATTTTCGAACGTTGATTAGTCGACATACTGTTTCCTATGATACCCACAACGTTTTCATTCAATATGATTAACAGTTCATATTTTTTCAAACCACCTGATCCTTTCGATTGCCCAATAGATCTATTAGCCTAGAGAAAAACAATAAAATCACTGTAATACCTCAGAAGAACCGAGTTATATTCCAAATAGGTAATAATTCTACAATAACAATCATAAAATTACCTCATAAGTAGAGGATTTGACTACTTTACACTTAAAAACAATCTATAAAAAGCACTTGATCAGACGGATATATATTTTAAATTTTATATAATTTACATTATAAAATGCTATTCAGAAAAATTAGAATGTAATAATTTGACA
This sequence comes from Rhynchophorus ferrugineus, assembly GCF_030347505.1. Lineage (NCBI taxonomy): Eukaryota > Metazoa > Arthropoda > Insecta > Coleoptera > Curculionidae > Rhynchophorus > Rhynchophorus ferrugineus. The sequence goes on along the minus strand of NW_027472585.1, from coordinate 16,755,873 downwards.
ATGAAAATACAGCACCTACCAACTTCCGAAACCAAAGCAGTAAAACTCAAACTGTTTTGAATTGGGTAAAAGTTTGAAGTCGAATAAACCTTTCATAGGAATACACTGCGACGAATGAAGCGGACTGATCGATTTTAGATGATTTATTTATGGACGATTGAAAAATTCATAAGGTCCGGGGTCACTTATAGTTGACTGTGATGGCTACGAACTTTATTGCCTTTAAAATGGGCTTATAGGGACATTCTCTATAAATTCAGAGCGGTATAGGTGGTCCAATGAACTTTGTCTTCAATAAATGTACAAGAAAAAATTACAATATTTTTGTACATACAAATAGTTTTATTAATTAATAAGAAATTGTATTCAAATATTTACATTACTCTTATTCATTTCTCTTCAGACATTTATATAGTTATATTTGCCAAAATATTGTATTAGTCTATCCAGTATGTATAATTTTAGTGAAAACTAAACAATATAATATTTCTTAACAAAACTATATTTTATTACTTATTTAATTCAAAGGAAAATGTAATTAAGGAAAAAATAACTTGGTGGCTAAATTTTCATAATGAACCAATTACTTGCAATTCCAGTGCTTTTATTTATATTATTTGCCAAATTATGAATCCCATACTTACATGCTATAATAGCCATTGTTGTCTCTAGTTATTTGGTAAAATTTCGTTTACAACGAAATAGTTTCTTAGACCGCGAGAACAGGCAAAAATTGAGTGAGGAATAAATATGGCAAATAAACTATATGCCAAAACAATTTTTAGTTTAATTAATTAAATTACTTTGTGAGTAGATAAACAATCCTAATAACCTTTTGTTTCACAAGATGCTGGATTCAAAAGTTCACAAGTTTGTTTCTATTATTTGGAAATTTTGCTAATTTGTATATATGATAATGTAGCGACCTTGAGGCATATCGAAGTTTACATCGTGGAATAACGGTCAACAAAGTACCCAGAAATATAATCCCAGATGTTGAACACGGGCGGGGTGCCAGCAGCGACAACTAGAACACGACAACGAACAACTGGCAACCCCGAGACGTTTATTTGGGATGTTATTGAAGGGTATTTCGATCATTCAGTAACCGAACATCGTTTGGTTTAGACGTGCCACCATCGACTGCCCAAGCCTCGTCTCCAGGTAACACCGCTGCCATCCGTTTTTCCTATTTTGTATTTTCTACATTTTTTATGTTGTTAATAAATAACGATCACATAATTTAAACACCACTGTTATATTTTGGTTTACCTCCATTCCCCGAGCCATATCAATTTACCCGAAAGTAACTACCAACAAATGTGTTGTTTTGTTTTTATCAACCGAAGTTATATTTGTTCTTTCCACAGATCCAAATAATGCCTGCTTATATATCATTCTCGACCTGCATCCCCTAACAATTCGTTATGATTGAATATGCAGTGATAGGGAGTAACACCAGCCATCTGATCTATTGTGTATATTTGTTCAGGCCTATTGCTAAAAAAAGTAAATTACATCAAACTATATCTTATAAAAATGTTAATGTTGTGCCGAAAAAATGTTATATAAGACATTCCTTAATTACAGCCTTTGCGGGTCTACTTATTGGGATGTTTTCTACCAGTAGAGTGTATTTTTACCTTTTTTCATCTGCTCTTGTGTTCTTTCTCTTCTAATTAGCGTCTTGCCAAGGGTGAACAAATATTCCACTTTGAAATATATTAGACGTATATATTGGAATTGAAATAAGAAATCTTCCTTAATTTTATTAAATATTTTTAAAAATTGTATTATTTTAAAAGACTGCCTGGAATGTCTGAGAAACCTCTTCGTGGGTTACCTTTATATTATATAACAGGAAAGGGTGGCTTATATCCCTCAAAGAGCTGCTTATCGCTAAGTTTTCTATGGATAATTTCTAGAATACCAATTATCTCTGAAATAATTAAAAAAGAACTACTCCTTGTTTTTATACAATTCATAAATTTAATCTAGAATAGATCTAAGTATTTTTCAAGACTCTTTCATACTGACAATCCAACATATCGTTTTTCTTTTTTTGATAGATTTTATTACTAATATTCAGTGCAGTTGAAGAACAATAAAAATATGTCCAATAAATATTCCAGTAACTAAATATTTAGTTGTATCAATACTTACTTCTCCAGCGAATTTTACAGATAAGAAAGGCCCCTATTACTTCATTCCTGTTCGAAGTTATTGGCTTGGAAATTTTCAATCAGAGCAATAACTAGCAACGTTTACCGATTTATATTACTTGTAATTATTATCGCTAATGTTTTGAAGATATTTGCATAAATTTTACAACCGGACTACTTTTGTAGACTGATTCGGTTACATGTTTTGACGCATCAGACATCATTGTGTCTTTTCTAAATAGAATAAAATTACTGGCAATACATTGTAGATCGTGCTTATTTCCGTGCTTTGATTCTGTTTTTTTTTTTAATTTTTTGATTTTCTAGTTATTAGAGCACATTCGGCAGCCTCAGTTCTATGAAAGGGTTCTGCCGTCCACAATTTGGTCGGATAGACCGTGTATATTGAGACATTTGACTAGATTCCGCCATGTCTGTATCGTACAATTCAATATCGTTCCTATTACGACAATAAATTATTTCCTCCCTGCACAGTATCGGATTAAATTCGATACAAATTCAAAATCAATAGTCGGGGCCATGCAACGGACATGCCGTTCCTCGAAGACGGCCATTAATGATGCGGCACAAATCTTATACGAGCTAGTTTTATCAATGTGTCAACACCAGTTGCCGGCGACAATGCGCGTCGCTCAACAGTAGCGTAGTTGGGCAAACAAGCGGATTCTGAGGGAGCGACGTCCCGTTCTGGTCGGACCGCCGACCCTTTTGTTTGCCTTTGACGATATGTACTTCGAAAAGCCAATAAATCGCACTTTGTCATCGAGAGCGTGTCGCAAAAGTGACTTGCAATTGAATATGTAATAATAACACTCCCCCAAGCGTTTCAATGCTATGTGATTTCGGATAAAACGCGTTATTAACATCCATTATCTTAATCAATATTGAAAAGCTCTCTATTCTCAGCATATACTAGATAAAAAGAATTTTATCTATTATGTAGCTGCACTCTATATTGTTCTATATTATATTTATTTATTTTCTTTTATCTTTTTTATTCATAACGACAATAAGTACTATTTGCCACCCTTACGTATTTAGAAATACTTTTCCTCTATTCAATTTTCTTATTGCACTCTTTAAATCTTCGGTTTATATCTCTTCGGCGCGCTGACTTTCTTTTTTGTCAGTTAATATATTTTTTCAGCTTCCTGCGAAGTGAAACTTTTCCTTCTGTATTTTTTTTCTTTCTTTTATATCTCTATAGTTATACGCCTTCTCTTTTCTGCAAGTTTTTAAAACGTTGTAAAAAAATTTAGTTTTTTTGCTGATTGTCTCCATCCTTTCTCCAATTACAATTCGTCTACCATTCGTTTTATATTGCTCTGTTTTTTGTATGTACCGTATTTATTGGTCGATTTTTCATTCAAATAGTTTCTCCAAGTTAATTTTCTCTCATTTTATCTCTATTCTTATTTCTTCAAACCACCCTACTGTCTTCTTTTGTTAATAATACAGGCCAATGTTGCCGTATCTTACAATGAGTTCTTGAAATAGTTACAGATTTGTTCAGCTGTCTATCCATTGTTCGTAGTCATAGAATAATGGTGACATACATAATCGCTATTTTTAACTTTCAAAACGATACGATCTACTTTGGATATATATATATATATATATATATATATATATACATATATATATATATATATATATATATATATATATATATATATATATATATATATATATATGGGAAACATATTTTTATATATTGTTTCTTGTTTCTTTTGGAGCTTATTAAAAGATCGTGTAGCCTTTGAAAATTTACGACTAAACATAAATTTGAATATTAAAAAAAGTAGAAATAATATCTATCTAACGTATGTAATTCAATATTACTGTCTTTATTCTGGTGTAAGATTGTAGTTCTGGGTGAATTTCATTACTTTAGTAGAATTACCATATCATCATGTCTCTGCTTTATTTATTGTTCTTATGCATATAATGGGATCAACAGGATGTGATATATTACAAACTGCTAAAATCCAATGAAATTATTACTGAAGCTACCTAACAACATTAAATCAACAAAATGTAAGTCTATATAAATTTGTTCCACTGTAACTTGGGATATGGGTTAAAAACAACGCAGTACATAAAAAGCAGATATTTGTAAATATACAGACCAAAAAATGGTCAGCAAATAGATATAGAAACAAAAATTATCTTTTCAACTATGTTAACAAATCTTAAGCGAATTTGCATACTACCTGCTTGGCTATACTAATTTCCAAATCTGCATACGAAGTACTATTGTGGAAATCCAAAAACATTTAATAAAGTTGATAGATTGTTGAAGATAGTTATTTCAATGGTTTGAGTATATTTGGACTCTCCCTCGTTTTTAAGTCAAGTCAGTCTTCAGTCAGCAACGATAGGACTTTTTGGTTGGTTAGTTAAAAACTAGATACCATCCTTGAGCACTAGCAAGGGATCGATGATGAAAGTTGATAATATATAAATAGGTTGAAAGACCACCCTACTGCCTTCTTTTGTTAATAATGCGGGTCAATATCGCCGTATTTTTATAATGAGCTCTTGAAATAGTTACAGATTTGTTCAGCTGTTTAGCTATTGATCGTAATCATAGCATGATGTTGACACACATAATCGCCATTTTTAACTTTCAAAACGATACAATGTATTTTGGAACTATAAATTTTACACAATATATTAGAATACCACAGAATTACCATTTTATCATATCTCCGCTTTATTTATTGTTCTTGCATGCATATAATGGGATCAACAAGATGTGATATATTACAAACTGATAAAATCGAATGAAACTATTACTGTAGCTACCTAAGAACATTAAATCAACAAATTGAACAACCTATTGTCGCAAGAAAGACCAGCCATGTGGAGTAGAACACAAAATCATCCTCTTGCATGACAACTCTTGGTCACATGCTGTAAGGCTTGTGAACTGTAGTATAATATTCCAGCTCAATTATGAAGTTTTGCCACGCCCAATGTACACACTAACGTAGTGTCTTCTGACTATCACTTGTCCTGATCGATGCGGCATGGTTAAACAAATATAATATAATATGATAATGTTGTCGCTAACAAACCAACATAATTCATTCGACAAAATTTCGCCACATTTATCTCAAAATGTATCTATTTAAAAATGATAAAATCAACCATAATACATGTAAACAGGTAATATATAATAAAAAATGGCAGCAAATAATCATGCAATATACTTAATGTATAGAAAATTATGAAGAAAAACCAAACGGACAATCCCACAAAATAATTTTAAAACAATTTGCTTGCTAGTTTCGATTATGTCAATAAAAAAACACCTTTAACCATTAGTTACGACCGTGTGATTCAATTTAATTGAATTTTAAAATGTGGCCGCAACGACAACGTCCAACCAAGAGGCGGGAGTTTAAGATTAATGACAAAAATAACAACCCGGTTAATTCAAAACGGATTGAAGAATAATATTGTCGTACGTATCCAATAACAAGGGATAATTGTTACTAAAAATACTTGGTCATTAAGAGGAAATTAATCATTTAAATGTTATTTTATCGCGTGTGTCTTGTTACAGTTAAAATTGCGGTGATTGCTGAATTAAAACTGACGTCATTCTTGCCCCAATAATGGTATTAATGGTATATATAACCGTGATCAATCTGAAATAGTAAAAGTGAAATAGCTCCCTCCCAAACAAACTTGGACTTTTGGCAGAGCAGAGCAGAGCTAAACTAAGCGTAAAAGAGAATACGAAATGAAATTAGTGGAATATTTCATTAAAAAATCAATAATTTATACTTATGATTCTTATATTGTAATAGTTATGTAGTTATAATGACTATGATTCTCATGTCTTACAATTTTTTATCAGAATGAAACAGTAGGAGAAAGAATATGTAAGTCTATGTAAATTTGTTCCACTGTAACTTGGAACATGGGTTAAAATCAACGCAGTACATAAAAATCAGATATTTCTAAATATACAGACCAAAAAAATTATCAGCAAATAGATATAAAAACAGAAATTATCTTTTCAAGTATGTTAACAAATCTTAAGCGAATTTGCATACTACCTGCTTGGCTATACAAATTTCTAAATCTGTATACAAAGTACTATTGTGGAAATCCAAAAATTTTAATAAAGTTAATAGATTGTTGAAGATATTTATTTTAATGGTTTGAGTATATTTGGACTCTCTCTCATTTTTAAGTTAAGTCAGTCTTCAGTCAGCAACGATAGGACTTTTTTTGCAGTGGAAAACTATGGAATTGCATAAAGAAAACTAATACCAATATGATCCTATGTACAAAACAAAGTTCTTCCAAAAATTGTGTAAACAACATTCTATAATAAAATGAAGAAAATTTAAGAAGAATAGCTACGATCATCGAAGAAATTAAACAAAAAATATGATATCAAACGAAAGACTTCTTGCGTAAACACAAAAACGTCGAAATACTGCCAGTGTTCGATTACAGTTGATTTACCCGGAAGTTGAAGAGATATAAACGTGATTGTGAACTGAAAACTACTTTGGATCCAGAAATTTTAGTTGTGGACATGAAAAATAATGAGGAAATTATGAATTGTGTTGTTCATTTAATATAACCAGAAATCAATTTAATCGATAATAAATAAATTTTACAGATAAAAATAAAATATTTTTCGGTATTCTTACCAGATAAAATAATCATATCCTGATTGATATACGAGTTAATATATCACACGAGAATGACAATTTTATTCACAATCCATCGCCTGATGCTTTTACTATTACGACCGAACCAGAATTTGATTGCGAAGATTTTCCTGTCATCCATAAATACGAATATACGATTTTCTTTAGTCCTATATACCGATTTTATGAGAAAAGACTGCTTATCATGCCTTCGACTTTATACAAAACACATAATATAAGAACTGTGATTTAATTTGAAGTCATATTTTTCTAAATAGGAATGTTTCATTATTGAAACGTGTGTAGAAACGTAGGTTCCTGCAGATATTTTGATCACTCTTTTACTTTAAAAAGGTATTTAATGGGAAAATGAGTATAATATATATGAATCAAATTATTTTATTGTATATATTGTACTTTTCATATATATTATTTCCAAGACTTCACAATCTCTTAGATAGATAGATCCATTTTTACAATTTTTGACAATTTCTAAACCGTAAAATCTTAACAAATGTTACTCCGAATACGTTATATCTGGTAAGTATCCTGGGGGCAGTAGAATTTTCTATTCGAACTATAAAATTGCATTCTTCACAACATTTGCAACAAGTGGCCGAGCGTTGTCACCTCACCAAAACATCCTCCTAAGATCACAATATATCTCCTTTACATTACTATACATCTATGCGTCGTTCCGCGCTTTCATTTGATATCAATAGAGTTTCATTTTGGATAGAGTAATATTAAAACCATCAAATTTAACAGTTTTATTCAATATATTGCTTAAGCACGATTTTGTCACATATTTCCTGTACCATTTCTTTCACACCCTTCCTTCCAGTCTCATTTCGATAGATCTTCTTTTTTATTAGAAAATATGGATATTTTTTATACTTATTTCAAAAAATATATCGATATTTTTTAAAATATCAATTAATATTTTTTATATATCGATATTTTTTTCGATGACCAACACCCCTTGTGGTAAATCATATTCAAGGGGTGTTGGTTAAAAAATAATGTTATATATATATATATATATATATATATATATATATATATATATATATATATATATATATAAAATATATCAAAAAATTAATTCACTTATTTTATATATTGGCAATAAATACGTTTATCAAATAGGTTTATCGGAATCGCTAGATACAGCGTATATGAAATGCAAAATGAGGTCATTTGCTTTAACAATACTGTCGACAATTATAACCACTTTCTTCTCATAACAACACAGCTCGTATGTTTGTCGGTTAACTTGAAATAACAGGTCCAGTGTTGATTTCCAATTTTAATTTAATAATGTTCAGCGTGAGTTAGTTTAGAGTATAATGAACGGGCGTTGATAATTACAAGTATTAGTTAAACAATGTGGATATTTCCTGCAGTCATTGTAGTTCGCGCATTGGACAATAACATATAAGTAGTTTATAAATACTGATTTTAAATTATAATATAATTTATTTAGAGCTATCAAACATATTAAAAGCAAAATATTTATGTATACTTTAAAAATGAGGATAGACATAAAACTTCAGAGATGTAAGAAGCACGGTCTTTATTTATCACTCACCCAAGACAAGATAATATTAGCGAAATAACGATAAGAGGAAATAAAAGTTTTACCTTAATGATATTCATAGCTAAAAACAATATTTTTATGACCTGTAACGTTGAAAATAACTTAAAAGGACTGAATAAATGAATCTGGATACATATAATTTCCAAAAAGGTGTAGAATCTGTCGAGGTTAAATTATTATGGAATTCAAAATAGCATAACAAGATTATCCATGATATCTATAATACAATACCATCGATGTGACACGTATATTAACACATCCTCTCTTGGACACTGTTGGATTCTGATGTCAATAAACTAGAGTGTCAGTAGACTATAAGTGAGGAAAACTATTTTTTTTTGGTAGAAAGACTAGCGGTGTTATGATGGCTGTCTTCACTATATCCTCTGAGTTCATTGGTATTTGGTGATATGCTTTCTCTAGATCAATTGTTGTAAATACACGTTTGTTACGTAAGTTTGAACTGAAGTCTTGTATGTGTGGTATTGGATATCGATCTGGTTTGGTGTTTGCATTAAACGTTCGAGAGTCTCCGCATATTCTCCATCAACGGTCCTTCTTCTCTATCATGTGGACCGGGCTCGACCAGCTGGATGATGATTGTCTAATTATTCCTTGTCTTTCAAGTTTTTTTATTTTTTATCTTAAATAATTTAATTTGTGGGGTGCTAGTGTTCTGGTTCTTGCCTGTGTCGGTGGTCCTCTTGTCTCGATGTGATGCATTGTATCTGTATTTATACAGTCTTTTAATGGTCGGATAACATTTGGAAATTTGGCAATAATCTAACTGAACGGATCCTCCCTTTCCGTTATGCTGACTGCACATATCTTCCTGGCTGTTCTATTGCATCTAGTGAAGGGTATATTAGTTTTTGGTACCTGACATCTACCTGTATTTCATAATGGGATAGGAAGTATGCTCCCAATATAGGATCCATTACATCAGCTATTACAAAAACCCAGTCAAATGGTCTTCCCAGACCAAATACTAATGACAATTTAATTGTGCCGTAAGTTGCGATCTTCGAGCCGTCAATAAAACTAGCGTTGGGAACTATCGACTGAAGAGAGTCGAAATATTACTATTTCCAGTCAAATGCACGGTTCGACTGTTTTTTTTTCCTTTCGTGATATCAGACAAAGATATCCAAATTTTTCCTGCATATAAATTGTGAGAAAGGCAAGGACGAAGGCAATTGCTTGGAACAGTTAATTTTAAATGTGATTATATTTCCAAATGGTAGTATAAGCGGGGCGGAGATGTTCATCATTTCTCCCGTGATGAGATTTCTTTGATTGGCCATATTTTGACAAAAACTTATTCCGAGGGTATAGATATTGCAGGTATAGCAGAATATTTTAAATATATTACATTATATAATACAATAATTATATAATTATATTATATATAAAATAAATCTTAATTAAAAAATGTCGCGATCATCATTATTTTCTTGTATTTTTCAATAGCTGAGAAAATAAATTGTTGAATATTAAAGAAGAGTTTTACGGTTAATAGTTTTTACGAAATTTAAACGCTTCTGTAAAGACTTCTTCAAATCTTTTGAATCGATTCAATTTCTGGAATCTTTCGAATTTAACTTTGTCTTCCGACAATCAAAAGTCTTGAACAAAAGTCGAGAGAGTTAGATAGAAATCAAAAAGTCAATCAAAAAAAATATTACCTATTATTGCTATAGAAACAGTGAAAAGTATTTTACTATCTATCATTTACAATTTTAATCTTTTTACCCTATTACATTAACAGTCTTAAAAAATATCGTTCCAAAATGCTGCTATATTAATAGACAATATATTGTTATTTACAAGCAAACTACCAAAAAAATCATTAAATTATATATTACATATAAATCTATGTAAGCCTAAGTTCAAATTCGCGGTTAGGACGACGGCCAGAATGTACAAAATCAGTCGAATGAAACTAGTAGAACCAAAAGTACATGACTGCGATAATGGATAGTAAACAGTAATAAAATCACTCCGACTGCAGAACAGCGACTGAAAACAGTCGACTGAAATAGTCACATAATAGTAATAAACAGTAGTAAAATCGGTCGAACCAAAAATAGCGACAGAAACAATCGATAGTAAAAAGTAGTCAATTACTTAACAGTCGATAGTCAATTTCAGTCTCATTTTATAGTCTGCTCAAAGTTCTTTTGCCTGCCGTAAGTTAAAAAATTAAAAACAAAAATGTTATGTATTATAATTTATTTTAACATTATAGTAAATTTAATTTAAATTTTATTAAAACTACAATTAATTATACAGCCACAATAATTTATGGGTTGGAGTTATTTTATTATCTATATATTGAACTTTTTTCCACACTAGCATAGGCAGAGTTCTAGGCACTTTTTTATGTAGTGGTATCCCCCGAAGGCTTTATCCACCTAATTAATTAATATTTAAGTTTTACGTTTAGTTTTTATTTCCTTCGATGCAATGTTTCCTTGTAAAATCGGTATTACTATATTTCTCCTTAGTTTGTCCTGTTACTACATATATACAGTCAAGTAATTGTCAGCATTGAATCATAAACCAACATTCATAAAGTTTTATTCAATCACTGTCACGTTTAGAAACAATAATCAAGTGAATAACTAAGCTGTTTATTTCCAATCTGTCAAAAACTTGCTCACGATTCTACCATTTGTCAATTTCTTCTTCAATATGTCTGATCGAGCTCACACAAACCGAAGGTGTTATTTTCGACAATGCCTTTTTCCATAAATCCAGACATTTCGGGTGTGAATATCCTCCTAGACCTGAATATCTATTGTAATAACTCTTTGCAATACCCCATATCAACATAACTGGATTAACAATGTCGTAATAGGGAGAAAGACTTAATACTCTGTGGCCATAACATTCAGTAATCTGATCTACCATGTATATTTTCTCAGGCTTATTTCTAAAAAAGTAAATCACATAAAATGCAATTAAATATTCCGTTTATATTTACCGAGTAACAATTTAAAATAGATTATTCTTTAGCATGGTTTCCTCGAAACTTATTTTATAAACTTTAAGCCATTCCTTAATTGCAGCCTTTGTCCATTCACTTGTTAGGATTTTCTCTACAACTATACTATAATATGGTAGATATGGTGCATTGTATATAACAATAACTGATGGTTCCTCCAAGTTGTTAAAAGCTGATTCCCAAACTACTGCAAAGACAAGTTATGGTTCATTTCTCCATGGTAGTCACCCTTGGACTTAGAGAAACACTAATTCTGCACCAGGAATAAAACAATTTCTGTTTCCAGCATGAAGAACTATATGTACGAAATGAATTATTTAAAAAGGTTATGACTAACAAAACCTAAAAATCAACAGTCAATGGTTTTTATACAATATTTATTATCATCTTGCCATGAGCGACCCAATGTACCATTCCGAGATATTCATCTCTCATTTAAATATATAAATTTATATAATAATTCTTCCTTGATTTTGTTATATGTTTTTAAAAATTGTATTATTTTAAAAGCAATCTCTGAATATTCCATTAAATCCCTTCGTGAGTTATCTTTACACCACTTAAATCCTATATTACTCAACAATGTATGAACGGATGTTCTACATCCGTCAAGTAGTTGTATATCTTTTGGCTTTTTATGGATACTTTCCAGACTAACAATTTTCTCTGAAGTAATTGTATTAAATTATGTTTCAATTAAAAAAACTACTTATTGTTTTTATACATTTCATATATTTTCTCTCTGAAACACCAAACTGATCTTGATTCGTCACCTGTTTCGCATAAACACGGTTCCTTTTTGGTGAATTTAAGGTTATATTGTTTTTCATTTGTTGAGATATTTTAGTGACCGTGTCCATACTAATATTCAGTGCAACGCGTAAAAAATATGTTCAGTAAATGTCGGAACGATTTCAAATTTATTAAAACAAAGCCTTAAAACAACCTTTGACGGTTCATAACCAATAATTATAATATTTTAAAGAATTTTACGGACGTTTGACAGACGGACAACTTTCGCAGGCTCTTTCGGTTACATGTTTGAACTTCTCTAACAACATTCTATCTCTTTTTAAATAGAGTAATATGAGAAGAAAAATATTGTCTGCCTGTAAAATGAAATTACAACCTTTGACAGTCACATATTGGTCACGTGTGTCATTACTATTTTGAATTGACTATATGTTTTGTCCGTTTATCTCTATAGATTTATTAGCGGTCCACCAAAACCGGATTGTACAAATTCGATTAATTTGTGTTTTGTGAGATTTTCTGCTAACCAAAACCTTGGACATGGCACTATTCAAAATATACCATGGAAATTTGGTAAAAACAATGCAGTTGAGGAGATCATTAAAGCCTAACTGACAGGCGAATGTAACACATAATTTAGCATCAACGATAAGCTATCCAGGCAACTGCCACTTACTTCATATGGCGCGTCACATACAGTTTTTTTGAATTATAGCAATTTGTTGATATCAAGCTGGGAGTCGAAATAAGTGAGACGTCTAGACATAAGGATTCCGTTTACATTAGAATGGGATTGAGCCAAGAGTTTCATTTGTGATATCGGTCCAATAAACCGTCACTTATCTTCATAAAATAAAACAGTTTTGAAATAAAAGTTTTTGTTTTTAAACCCCAGTCGTTTTATAACACATATATGTGGCAGTTTACGAAACAGAACATATTTTACGACAATTTACAAACGTTACCCCAAAATTGAAACATATTAGTTTGTTAGCAAGCCAGGCGAGCCGAACGACACCGCCACCAGCCCGAAAACTGTAAGCCGGAGAAAGGTAGGTCGCAATAACGCGACGGAACATTTTTATTTATTTGAGAGCGTCAGCAATCCGCGCAAGACTGCATGAAAGTTACGATACATTGAAAATCATCGTGGTCCCGTAGATTGAATATACTGCGCCGATGCGCGCGTTCCCCTTGACTTCTGATATCGACATACTATTAGTCTTTCAAGACGTAAAATATCCTCTGTATTATTTTTTAAATTAAATGGTAATATAAAATGGTAATGTTAAATGGTAAATAAAAATAGGTTTTATATTAACCTTTATAAACCATACAGGTATATATAATAAAAAAGACCTTTAAAAGCAGTAAGAAGAAGACGATTTACGAAACATTTTAAAGGAAGTAAAAAGTGAAATAAAACAAATATTATAATTTCAATTATAAATTAAAGGATACACACAATGAACCTTAACTATGCCATAAATCATTTACTAAACTACCACATATTTGGATAACAGAAATGTATTATATATAAATAAAATTGTATAACTACCTCCTTGTAGATACATTCCTTTATACTTCTCACACTATTTACTACGTAGTTGCAATACAATAAAAGTTGCAATAAAACATTTTTCCAAATAAAGGCAATATATTAAATATTTCAAGGAAAAAGGACTTACCCACTAAAAAACACCAGCATATTTAATGAAATCAAGACTCAAGTACCTAAAAATTCAAATATTTTAATTTTTTGTTTTTTCCTCAGTATATAACAGGTCAATTGAAAAGTCCCCAGCCTACCATAATAAAACACATTTTTTTGGAAAAGTTAGTTTTTGTTATTTAACATAAATCCTTTCAAGGTGATAGACTGATTATAGCGACGTTTCGATGGCATTTTTGTAGTACAATTTTTCCTTTGCTTCAAAATAGCCCCCGTTTCGGCGATCACCTCTTCATTCGACGAAAATTTCTTCCCAGCGAGCATTCTTTTAAGATCGGAGAACAGGAAATAGTCGCTGGGGGGCAGATCTGGAGAATACAGTAGATGGGGAAGCAATTCCAAACCCAATTCATGGATTTTTGCCATCATTTTTACTAACTTGTGACACGGTGCATTGTCTTGGTGAAGCAGCCGTTCAAATGCGGCCGTTTTTCGGCGATTTAGTCCTTCAAGCGGTCCAATAACGTTATTGAATAGTCGCTGTTGATATTACTTCCATTTCCAAGGTAGTCAATGAAAATTATTCCATACGCATCCTAAAATACAGACGCCATAAAGTTGCCAGCCGACTGTTGCGTCTTCCCATGCTTTGGAGCAGGTTCATCGTGTGCAGTCCACTCGGATGACTGTCGATTGGACTTCGGAGAGAAATGACGAAGCCATGTTTCATCCATTATCACTTATCGATGCAAAAACACGTGTCTATTACGCTCGATCAGCTTCAAACACTGCTCCGAATCATTAACTTGTTATTTTTTGTCAAAAGTGAGCTTGCGCGGCACCCACTTTGCACAGAACTTTCTCATACCCATTCGTGAATGATATGATGTACACGTTCAGTTGATATCTTTAGAGTGTCTGCTATTCCATTAAATTTAAATTTACGGCCATTCAAAATCATTTGACTTTTTCAATGATTTGATCATTTTCACTGCATTCACCGCCTTCGGTGCTCATTTCACCACGTCTAAAGGTAGCATACCAATCCTTGATGGTTGATTTTCCTGGGGCAGTGTCCGGCAACTCGGTATCAAGTCAAGTTTTTGCTTCGACTGTATTTATCCCTTCAAAAATCAATATTTTATCAACACGGGAATATCTTTTTATTCATTTTTTTCACAATAACAAAAGTTGCTTCACTCAAAATACTTTAATTCACAAACTAATGATCCGAAAGCTGTCAAATTATACACGCATTCTTTTAAGAGTTAGGACTAACTAAAAAACATATGGATTTAATTCTAGTAGCACCATCTATGTGTCAGGCCGGGGACTTTTCAATTGATCTGTTATATACCCTTCAAGCATTTTCTTTTATTTCTTATTAGATCTGATTTCTCTTCTTTGATGCCGAAATTCAGTATGTATGGACACTAAAATCGTTAAGCTGAGGACACAGAGATGGCAGATGATCCTTTTTCTCATCGGCTTTAGTTGTGCGGCAAGCTCATGGTGAAATTTTCGCTCATGTCAGTTTATTTTTCTTGCTGCTAAGTAAGTTTTATTACAAACTTGACATATTAATTTACTTTCAGTGCAAAATTAAAGTCATTCAATTTATCCTATTTGTAACAACTGAAAGTAAACCTACTACTACCTACTACTTTTTCTAAAATTAATTACATGAATAAATCAAATAGCCTAACGGTAAATTTGCCAACATGGACTTTTAGCATTTCGGCCTCGCGGGAGTATACTGCGCCGACCGATATACGAATGGAGCCGAAAGTAGCCGAATCTCTAAGCTACGATTATTTTTACTGTATAGTGCTACAAAACAGAACAAATTTTACGACAATTTACAAACGTTACCCAAAAATTGAAACATATTAGTTTGTTAGCAAGCCAGGCGAGCCGGGCGACACCAGCCCGAAAAGTTTAAGCCGGTGAATGGAAGGTCGCAATAACGCGACTGAACATTTTTATTTATTTGAGAGCGTCGGCAATCCGCGCAAGACAGCATGAAAGTTGACGCCACGCTTTCGAAATATAATACGTCCGTTCCCGGCCACTGCCTATACATCATCCCGGCCCGTGATGTATAAACGACAGTTACGCTGCCGGAATACGGTAATGAAATAAAACATCCCCTTTAATTTGGGACCAATCTTTTCGGTGTCTGGTTGATTTTGCGAGATGACGCGGATATTTGCATAGTCACGATAATAAACGTCACATCGGTTACGATTCATTCGTTTAACCGAGACCGAAAAGTATGATTATTCCGGGAGGGGAATAATTTAACTAAATAAGCAACGAGAATTCGTTGTTGGTACAAAGTTTGTGGGGCTTATCAAAGTTAAATCTCCGAATATTTTGCTTCATTTTCACGATCATTCAGCTTCTTTCATTGTAATCTCTTCTACAACGATCAACAATTATATGACATATTATCTTATATCAATATTTGTATTCTATATACGTGGATAAACTATATTAAAGATTTCTGAAAATATAGTAGAGTACATGTAATCATTTTTTTTCGATTTAAAATGGCATTTCTTAAGAGAAATAGGAACGATATATATTAATCATAATATTTTTCACCATATTCTACTTTTTCAAACAAGAGGAAGCCTATTCTACCATATATACCACAAGGAAGTGTGTTGGGGCCAATTTTTTACCTACTCTAGACATGAAAATCACGACCACAAATGAAAACCACGACGATTACATTTATCGATGATACAGCGATTTTTGCTATCGGAGGCAGTAGCAAAATAGCCACACGAAAATTAAAGCAAGCTAGTGAAAATATAACTAATTGGACTCAAACCTGGAATATAAAAATTAACTAAACTACATTTATGCATGTGCGGTTCAGGTATAATCAGACCGCACACGTATCAATAATTAAAAATATTATAATTTCATATAGCAACAACGCCAAGTATCTTGGAATGTGTCTCGAATTATTTCGCTGGAAGACACATGTAAAAAAGAAAAGGAATGAATTGGAGTTCAAATATTGAAAATTGTATTGGTTAATTCAAACGAAATTATCAGTACATAGTAAATTGTACGGAATTCAATTATGGGGACGTTACGCAAAAATTAATATAAATATGGTATAAGTTTTCTAGAACAAAGTCCTGAGAAGTATTATTGGTGCATCTAGATACTACAGGACTGATTACTTGCACCGAGACATTCAGATACCGACTGTCACTAAGGAATCTGGCATATAGATGGCGCTACTAGAATGAAATCCATACTTTTGTTATTGTTAAAAAATGGATAAAAAAGAATTTCGCGTGATGATAAAATATTGCTTTTTGAAGGGAATACATTTGATACAGTTGATCACAGGGATACAGTTGAAGCAAACACTTGGCTTCATTCCGAGTTTCCCGACTCTGTCCCAGGAAAATCAACCATCAGAGATGGGTATGCTAGGTTTAGACGTGGTGAAATGAGCACCGAAGACGGTGAACGCAGTGGACGCCCAAAAGAGGTTGTTACCCACGAAAACATTTTAAAAAACTATAAAATGATTTTGAATTACCGTAAATTGAAATTGAATAAAATAGCAGACACTCTAAAGATATCAACTGAACGTGTACATCATATCATTCACGAATATTTGGATTAGAAAGCTCTGTGCAAAGTGGATGCCGCGCGTGCTCACTTTTGACCAAAAACAACAACGAGTTGATGATTCGGAGCAGTGTTTGAAGATGATCAAGTGTAATAAACCTAATTTTTTCCGTCGATATGTGACAATGGATGAAACATGACTCCATCATTTCACTCCGAGGTCCAATCGACAGTCATCCGATTGGACTGTACACAACGAACCCGCTTCAAAGCGTGGAAAAACGCAACAGGCGGTTGGCAAGATTATGGCGTCTGTATTTTGTGATGCATATGGAACAATTTTCATTGACTACCTTGAAAATGGAAAGACCTTGAACACCGACTATTACATGTCGTTTTTGGACCGTTTGAAAGACGAAATCGCTGAAAAACGGCCGCATTTGAAGAAAAAGAAAGTGCAGCTTCACCAAGATAAGCCCCGTGACACAAGTCAGTGAAAACGATGGCAAAAATCCATGAATCAGGCTTGGAATTACTTTCTCATCCACCGTGTTCTCCATATCTGGCCCCCAGCGACTATTTCCTGTCCTCAGATCTCCAAAGAATGCTCGCTGGGAAGAAATTTTGGTCAAATGAAGAGGTGAAAACCTATTTTTTCGACCTATTTTGAAGCAAAGGGCAAATCGTACTACAAAAATGGCATTGAAAAGTTGGAGGGTCGCTATAATTAGTGTATCACCCATGAAGGGAATTATGTTGAATAAAAAAAGACTAATTTTGCCAAAAAAAATGTGTTTTACTATGGTAGGCCGAGGACTTTTCAATTTAGCTGTTATAATGTATATATGCTATTTAGCGCAACTGATTGAATGCCGTGCAAGTTTGTTTGTTGTGTAAGTTGAATGTTTAAACTCTCAGTATTATTCTCTTTACTCAATACACCTCACTTATTTCCATAAAATAAAACGGTTTTTAAAGTAAAATAAAAGTTTTAATAATTTAAACGCACATTTTATAAATTTCATTCATAGTTTACACACAGACAGCTTAATTAATTTTAGCGATATCATCAAAGATGGCAATAAATGGGAGATATAATATTAGAGATATCATGTTACGACACTACGGTGAATATATTAAAACTGTTTGCTATTTTTAACTGGCCATCATTGCTTATAAAAATCTGATTTCTTTAAATATGCTTATTACCTTTAGTATATGTCGTCTTTACTTTTATGTCCTCATATTATAGAACAATATGAACATCAACCTAATCATTAAAAATAAACTAGACAACAAAAACATTGATTCTAAATTCCAGGGGCGCTTTATTTTATTACAGAAGCGGGACGGTCGAGTCCCCATTGTACGTACAGCAATCTAGATGATGCATTGGGTTGGTCGAGGCAGAACATATATCAGATATATCGCCAGCAACGCCGAAATTTTGACAATAACCAACAGTAGAATAGTAAACACGTTCCACCTTGTCATTGTTTCGTTTGCGTTTTAGCAAAATAGGTTATTAGTTTTTGTATATGGTTTCTTTTTTTAAAGAATATCTTAATAAAAACACATTTGACAATTTAAACGCGAGCTTTTGTTTTTTTATGAACAATAAGTGTGATATGAAATTTTGCTAAAATGTAAAATAAAACTTTTTTAGCCGGCTTGGTTGGCGTAGCGGTAAAGGAGACAGAACAGTCCAACTACTGTTGCGGGTGCGAATCCTGCTGTGGCATGGTCGTAAATTTATGTTTATGATTGCTTAATATTTGTGATTGTCCTAGGTAATAGTGCAAAGTCCGACAAGGCAGTAACCAGGCTGTGTAAGATCGTATGCCTTCTGGAATGACTTCCAAGTTGGTCACTCGCCAGTCTTAATACCGAAGACCGTTTAACAGAACCCACGTTAAACTGTAGGTCCAGTCCAGATAAACCGTCGTTGGTAAAAGGAGACTTTAAAATATAAAAAAAAACTTTTTCATATAATAATCAAATTTTTAAATAGTTATATTATTTATTAATTTATTTATTATATATTGGCATTATGTAGAATATTTTGATCTGTAAATTATTAGTTCTAAAATTTATATTTCAAATAGTTTATATAGAATCGGCATTAGTTTTAACATAAATAAAATGTTTATATTATTTACTCTCTTAACAAAACGAGAGCACGAGTAATAAATGATAGCGTTAAAGATATCATATTATAGAGAAACATCTTATAGTGTTACAAATAAAACAAAAGTAGTGGTAGAAAAGTATTTAAGTTATGAAACATGCAATATCTAATGCAAAAAAAATACTTCACTTGATATCACGATCATCGCACCAATTATATCTAAATTATTTGGAAGTTATTCTTGAAACGCCTTAAACTAATTATTTCAGCTCATCAGTTTGGACTTAGAAAAGAACATTCGACAATTGATCAGTTACATCGTATTATAAATATACTTGGGAAAACTAGAAAAAAAATGATATATGTTCAGTCATATTTTTAAACATGGCACAAGCAATTGAGAAAGTATGGCATGAGCATCTCTAATACAAGTTTGCAAACAAACGACCTAGAGAGACGATCAAATTCTATATATCAAACCGTCATTCCATAATTAGATAAAGTGACGAATATTCAAACTTGAGATTAATTTAAATAGGATCAACAAAAATGTACTATCAACAAAATACTATGCTTGGACAAATATTAAATTTATTCAACACTAGCGATAACCCAAAGTTTGAAGGATGAAATATATCACTAAATGTAATAATGGCCACACTTTCTGATGTTGCTGTACTACCCATTAACAATATTGACACAACGGTAAATAGAGAATAAACATCTGTAAATAACAATACTCAGTGAACAAAGATATACCGAATAAAATTCTACGAAGTCTACACACAGGTATTACACATGCTTAAGCAATTCACAAATATTTTTTAGTGAAATCACAAGCTCAAGTTAAAAAGAAAAAAAGCAAAACTTTGTATGAGGTTCAACAAACTGTGGTGATTGTTAAAAAAAAGTGCTAATTATCATTCCACAATAAACTGTTATAGAGTTAAACAAGAGATAAGAGATTACAACTGTTATTGAAATCCTACAGCTGTTCAACAACAGTGTTTACACGAAGGTTGAAGAGACAATAATCCTTGAAAGTTAAATGTGAAAACTGAAACGTGTTTTAACTCTATGTAGAATGCACCAGTGGGAGTGGGGAAATGAAAGCTAAATTTCTGGCTAGTTGTAATATTTATGCCATGTGCTTTTAAATCAAAAACTAATTTTATTTTAAAGGAAAGCAATGGTATAGAAAAAGATAGAAAGTAAAAGGAATACTACCAATTCAATTTTACTTTAACAAAAGTGATGTGTTTACTTTCAAACAACCAGGGCCATATCAATTGCTATATAACAATTGTACATCAATGTTTTTGTTTAAACAATTCTACGTGTTTTTATTTTTATTATGTGATACAAATTCAAATAAAAATGGGATCTAAAGTGATAGAATCATGATCAACTAATATTTAGCTAGAATAGTCAAAAATATTTTCCTAAATAATTATTACTCTCTAAAAACAAATATGGAAAGGGAAACGGGCATCTGAATACAAGCATTAATTCATTTCTCCGTCCCCTCCCCCTCGCCTTCTTTTTTCACTCAATTTAATTTTATGTCGACGGTACAACACAAGAACTTTCATAATTATTCGTGTGAAATAGCCCGGAACATTAAACGTGCAATATTCTAGAGCATTCCTCTTACGTACATCGTATTATACGCGCGTTCGTATGTGTGTGTGTGTATGTATATTAGAATATGGTCGAAATATGTCGCCACTGCGAGCATACGTTTCCAGATTTTGGGTTTTACGGGTGAGGAACGGGCCAGGGGAGAACGTTATACGTATGCGGGCAATTCGGAAGAATTTTCCGAAGTTAATTGCGGAGAAATATGGAACGCGATGCGTAATTGTCGGGGAATGGAGTCAGAATGTGTAATTATTTCGTATTGTTTTGCGGCTCGAATTTTTCGAGGGTTACGGCACCTATTTCACGGCCCGCTAGATTTATTAGGTCATATTTTCGGGAAATATGGCGGACGTATGATGATGATGTCAATGTAAAAGGCGTTTTCCGGTGATTTTCATCACTGGCATTCGTTATACGGGCTTGTGTTATCTGGATTTGTACCAATAGATTTATAATTCCGTACTAATGATCCCGTATTTTAACCGTAATTCATTCAACTAGTTACGTTTCTTTTATAAAAGGGAATTATTGCATATATGTATAGAAATTGATTTCGTTTAAGGTCTGCGAGTATGCACATAACGAGTTGATATAAAAATAATATTTTCTTTCATAGTTATGAAAGTTATTAATATAAATTTACACACATACACGGGCAGTTTAACAAGTGAGCAATTTTTGAACTAAATATATTTTCTTCCCTAAAAGAAAGCCTTTTATTTATAAACATATTTTCCTTTTAATTCAATACACTTAGTCCAGTCTTTTTGTCTTACTTCCAAATAACAATTTTTCTCAAAGTCCTCACAATAGGCATTTACCTCAGTGATGATCTCTTCATTAAACCTAAATCTCTGACAGCCTGACAACTTCCGAAACAACCTGAAATCTTATCAAATTTGAAATCAGAAAATAACCGCGGGGGGCTAAATGTGGATAATTTACTGGCTGGAGTAGCAGTTTGTAGCCGAATTTATGGATTTCTACGATGGTCCATCCACACAGATTTTAATTATTCTTTGATATCTGATGTTTTGCGATGTTGTGTGAAACGATGATTCGAATTGCGCTTATTGTCGGAGCTTTTTCGCATCCAAATATTTAAGTAAAATGTGATGTCTCCGCTCACCTGAGATGCCTACAACCTCAGCCACCTCTCGTACTTTCAACATCATTCCTATCATCGTAACATATCATTCCACAGATTTTGTTGACAATTCCTGGTATCACGCTCAGTTTTGTTGAGGTCACCCGATCAATATCAATATTTCGACATCACCTGTGTTGGGATGACCATAGCGAAACTCACCGCGCCATTGAAATTGATGCTACAGAGTACTCAAAGAATTCATCAAGTCTTTTCTTAAGTTCAGTGGTGTTTTTTTGCCCAAATAATAATGCTCAATCAGTACAAGGAAATTACTTTTCTGAGTTTCCGTTAAAATTTTAGAAGTTGTCAACTATCAGTAGTTGTCAAACACAAAGTAAAGCTGTACTGAAAGTTACTGTGCGGAAAATTCAGAAAATCACTGACTTATCAGGTTGCTCTCATATATGCCGTATGCTCGACGAAAATTTGCCCCCTTTCCAAAAAAAAACCAATGTTTCCGTTATCATAAAACTTCTGAAATTTCTAGCCAAAAGACTGATGAAGAACTGATAAACTTCTTAAACTATCATAGTAAGTATTAACAAGTGATGTCCAAAGGCTCTGATTTATATATAATGATAATTCTCTGAATAATATATCTTATGTATAAACTGTATAAATATATCTCTTAGGCCTTATGTATTCATTTGAAAAGAATATATGATTATAATATTAACAACTTTACAATTATTAATTGTACTGATTGTGTATTAGTGTCTTCAACAGATAAATAATAAAAATATATAGAGCCGGCTTGGTTGCGTAGTGGTAAAGGCAACAGGACGGACCTCCTACTGTTGCGATAGCCGCGGGTTCGAATCCTGCTGGGTATGGTCGTAAATGTATGTATGTGATTGTTTAATATTTGTGATTGTTCTAGGCAAGAGTGTAAAACCGACAAGGAAAATTATCCCAATCACGCCAGTAACCAGACTGGGTAAGACCGGATGTCTTCTGGGATGATTTCTAAGTTGGTCACTCGCCAGTCGGTAGACGTAATGTCGAGGACCGTAGTTGGGAGCTCACGTTAAATAGTAGATCCAGTCCAGATAAATCTATAGTTGGTAAAAGGGGACTTTAAAATATGTAAAAAAATATATAGAAAAAATATTTTATAAACGTTATTACAATCGGCGAAATAATATAGACAAGGAAACATTTTAATATAACAACTAAATAGGAAACACTTCAACTAAATACAGTAGAAATTATTTACAAGTCAACTTCATATCTTCTGTATATTCCCGAAATAATTTTTTTATCTAAAGTTTTTTGTAATATTCCTCTATACACAATAATTAGACATATTTTTCTGCACTCAATCGATGCGTACATATTCGAACTATCACCATTTCCATCATCTGCAAATCAGGAAGTTTTAAAAGATTTTTATTAAGTAGTTGCGTTTTTATATGATTATTTTGATTGTTGCTACTACTGTATATATTGTTAACAAGTATTCTGTTCCTTTCACTGGCCCCATGAGTATAAGCTACATTATCCTGAATAAATAATAAATTATTATATAAGCTGTGCAGTTAAATTTATTTAAGATATATCTTTTTTTACAATATAGAGATATAATGCCACGAATTATGTTACAAATATAGGGAGAAATGTAGCCATAAGTAAAATATTGTTTTGAGGACAACACTATTTTTACTCACAAACAAAACAACGGCGTTAAAAAAGCAATACTATATATTTTTAAAAACCTTTGAATAAAAAAATGTGCGAATAAAAATACAACCAGTCAATAAATCGCATTGTTTTTGTCAAAAATAAAAAAAATATATTAATACATCATTTTCTCACAGCAAATATTTATTTTGCAATCCTATTTTTAACATTAACAGGACATATAATGAGCCAAATAACAGCATATAACTGTTTATTCCTTTTAGGAAAAAAAAGGCAAATAAAGGGAGTCTACGCCACACCACCATCAACACGCCCCCAACTCCCCCGCGACCCCGGTTCGAGTTTCTTAATTGAAATTCAAAAACACCTTACGCAGTAACTTTTTTAAGTTTAATGGTATCATTAGTCTTCCCTCTCTCCACCACCAAATGGGGTAAATATTTTCTTTCCGATTCGTTTATTTACTCTTTAAAAATCTCGGGTTTCAGCGAAATTAGATAACGCCGGAACTAGGAAGAACCACAGCTCCGATGTCGAAAAGTCGACGCGAGTTTTTGTTGAATGGCAAGAGATTGTTTTTCTGTTCTCTTTTTCTTTTATAAGTTCACGTCCCTTTATCCTCCGCAATGTCCTTATATTTTATTTTCTATGTGTTTCTAATTATATTTTACATATATATATATATATATATATATATATATATATATATATATATATATATATATATATACATATATATTCGTTTCCACGAAACTATAAACGCCAGTGAGCAGTTTACTAATTTTTTAAAACTGTTTATACTACGATGTGTCATTCATTCAATAAAGTTATTCAAATTAACATTTTTTTGCATACAGGAGACCAAATAATATGAACGCCTAACATACACAATATGTAATATGTATTTACTAACAAGACGTAGAGATAACATTTGTTTCTGAAACAGCTGCCATTCTTCGTAAACTAGATTCGTAGACTGTATGAATTTTGTGCCGTTCTTGTACCAAAACCGCCAATAGACTAGATGAGAGTAATAATGAAGTATCACAAAAATATTGATTTATAAAAAAATATACTATAGAGAGATTATTAAAAATACGTTTATTTTAAAATTAAAGGTGGGGTTACTAAGATTTTACCATAAATAAAACCACAACATTTCAAAATTTGTCATGTTAAGCCAGACACCAATAAAAGCGCTAGGAAACATTGACGTCACTTACCGTTTCCTAAACTTCAACCCGCATTCAAGCGTTTTTAGTACGCTTCTGTTTTATTTGGATTATTTATCTTTAGCTTAGCAAGTAATTCCGATCTTCGAAATTCGATGCTCTTAAAAATTATCTTTAAATAAACAGAAAGATAACATATTAATTTACGAACCATTTTAGAGAATGTAAAAAGGAAAATATAACATAATATTAAAATTTTAATTATAAATTAAAGGATATAAAACAATGAATCTTAACTATGCCATAAAATATTTACTAAAATACCACAAATGTATTATATATAAATAAAATTTTATAACAACTTCCTTGTAGATACATTCCTTTATACTTCTCACACCAATTACTAATTAATTACAATACAATAAAAGTTGCAATAGAATATTTTTCCAACTAAATGCAAGGTTAATATATTTCTTAGCTTACCCTCTATACCTTTCAGGAATTTTCTTTTGTTTCTTCTTAGGTCTGCTTTCCTCTTTTTATATGCTTTAACATATTACTCTTCCTTATCAACAAATCATAGAGCTGTAGCAAGTACAATCCTTTCCTAAATAGCTACCTTTTCAGGATGAATGGTATGCAATATTTTTCTGCACTTCTGCAATGCCTATAAATTGGACGAATAATTGAAATTACTTAAATATATAATTCCCTATTACCTTGTCAAAATTCAATTGTAGAATATTATTCTGGAATTCATATTGGTAACTTGTACTTGCTTCAATATTGAGTCTTATAGCATTCTTAACAAAAAAACACTTATACATATAGACTCAAATTAATTTTTGCCCGTAACTCTTCTTGCCTTATTCTACCCTACCTAAAATTAATTCGCAAGATAATAATCACATCGATAATTTTATGGAAATTACTACCCTGACATTACTCCTTATACAGTTGTATATTAAGCTTCGCAACTTCTTGAAACTTCTTGTTTTCTAAAAAATTAATCATGTTTTCCAACTGTCAAAGCCTTACAAATTCTTAAAATATAGATTAGATTGTTTAACACCTTGTTTATATTATGGATCCGACGAAGATGCTGCCGAAATTCAGTATGTATGGATACTATGTTGAGGTACTACTTTAAGTTAAGGACACAGAGAAGGCAGATGATCCTTCTTATCATCGGCTTTAGTTGTGCAGAAAGCTCCTGGTTAAATCAGTTTCTTTCTCTTGCTACTAAGTAGGTCTTATTACAAATTTGACATATTAATTTACTTTACTTTCACTGCAAAATTTAAGTCATTTAATTAATGTGTCCTATTTGTAACTACTGAAACTAAACCTACCTTAGACTCTCCATATTTGATATATTGTTAAGACGCTGTATCAAAATATAACTTTATAAAAAGTCATATCAAACGCTTTAGTAGTGAAATAAGTAAATGGTCAATTTTAAATCAGAGCAATAGTATTTATCGTCATTTCTTTTGAACACTTAGCTTGCAGTACCCGTCAGTTTTACCACATTTAAAGGAAAGAACTATATATTGTACCAAATAGTAAGAAACCTATCTACTGTTTTTTTTTCAAATAAAATATTACAGTTCATTTCAGAAAATCTTGTTAAATAAATGATTGTTCTAAAATAAACTACATCCATAAAGCAAATAGTCTAACGGTAAATTTGGCAACATAGACTTTTCAGCATTTTTACTTGTGGTAGGAATATTTCGCCGACCAATATACGAATAGTTCCGAAAGTATTCGAATCGCCGGACCACGATGATTTTTAATAAATACTTTCCGCAACAGCCATGACTGAGCGCGAGGTACCTTCGTCTCTTTCACAACGTATCATCATAGAGTTTTTAACCAATAAAACCATTAAACCATAGATCATAATTTAGTGTATGCGTGGGTCAGAGAATTTAGGGATGGGCGAGAACGTGTCGAAAATAAAAGTCATGATCGACGACCACGAAATAATCTCACAAATGACAACACCCGTGCTGTTCAAGAGCTTATTGAAGGTGATCGCCGGTTAGGGATTGAAGAAATCTCATCAGAATTGGGTGTAACCCGGAGTTCTATTCCGGTCCAATAGAGACGTCATCATACTTCATGATAACGCCAAGCCACACATCACAATTTTGACAAGGAATAAATTAGAAGAAATGCGCTGGAAAAACGAGCATCCTCTTTATAGCCCTCACTAGTCACCTTGTGATTTTTTGTTGTTTTGGCTCTTGAAAGAATCACGTGGAGGCAAAATATTTCAAAGCAAGAAGAAGTAGAGGAGTATGTGCGCAATTGATTGACAACCAGCACTCAATCTTTTTTATGAAGAAGGAATATTAAATTCCAAATCGGTGGCAAAATTGTGTAGAGAACGGAGGTGACTACAGTGAAAAATATTTTATAATTTTATTTATATATTTTATATCTGATGAAGGTTTTGTAGTTTTAAATCAAAGTTATTGTCTTAAATAGTCCTCGAAGTAGTGATATAAAAACGGACGCCTACAACAATAGAAAAAGTCGAACACAATGACATGGTTAACGATTCGTTCGATCAAACCGAAATTCAGCAACTCGCCGACGGTGTCGCGCTGCTCGTTTTTTGGCCACGACCGACTTTGTATTTGTATAGTACGGAAACTGATCAAACTTTCAAAAACTTTGCCCGTGAATAGCTAAATGACTCATTAAACTTTTTATTGTTCTTCAAGAAATATGCCGATGAATATTTTAAAAGTTGTGTCAACTAGGCGCCCCGACCGAATCGTTAACCGAAAGAATGGCGATTTAAAAACGGTTTTAATGAATTGCCGCTGTTGTCGTTTCGCTCTCTCGTCCGCCATCGCTCTCTGTCTGGCCCTCTAGGTTTTGCCTATTTTCCATTTTAATGGTTTTAATGGAATTAGAAATCGTTCTGGGCTTCGTCTTAGCCGCGAACAGTTAAGAGAAAATACTGCTAATATGCACAACAACTTTAATGTTTTATATATAAAAATATATGTTTTAAATAATAGTCGTACAAATTAGTTTTAAAAGATTATTTTAATTTGAAACTTTATTGTGAAAACGGTACGATTTATTTTACTCAAAGTATTGTGACAATCGAACAAGTGAAGCCAGTGAGACATCAGCATGAAATTGGTTACAAACGTACTCTATGAGATTTAATACACAGTATTACTGTTGGATATAAGGTGTCATAAAATTAATCTAAAATTTTAACTAATTATAATACCCTCATGTTTTTTTAAAATTGAAATTTTTCATTGTCTTCTTGAAATGTTTGATAACAATGAAGTGCCTAATATATTTCTTCCCAAATGTGCTGATTATAGACTTATTGGCAAAGACTTTGAGTTCAAAAGAACCCCTAAAAGGAAGCCAAGCAGTGTCAACACACGTGCCAGGGTAACCCGTTCCAATAACCAAAATAAAGAGTACCTACACAACCAGGAAATCTTCAATCTTAATTTAATTGTTTCACAAATCATATGGCATATGGCACCTTCTTGGCGAAGCCACATATCTTCACGTCACCATTATCCTCTTTATAGAGAAATAAGTCGGTTCTCAAAGCACGAAATATTGAGCACAATAACAGTCAGTCCGTCAGTCAACAGGCTTTTGTTTGGTAAAAAATATATCAAAGGGTACCATATTACTCAGAATAAGAGTAAATATTAGCATTACATTCCTCTTCAGTAGCAGCGTCCTGCATATTTTTATTGAACGTAACTATTGAAAGTAACATTTTTTTAACCTTCAGTAATCAACTTTTGTACTTACCTTCTAATCATCATATAATTTCTATTCATCTATATGAATACTGTAAATGAAAAAATAAAAAAGTATAATTGAATTCTATAATAAAGAGCTCGATAAAACATTGATATAGACCCCTGTATATAAAAAATATTTATATTAAATAGATATAAAATAAATATTTTCAAAGAAATATTTTTTAAAGACAGTGATTATTTAGTTTTAATACCAATCCACAAAAACAATGATTACATGTTTAATATGATTTAAACAATTCTTCTTAAAACTCTTTTCTTAAGTTCAATTTTTAACTGTTGCAGTTATTATGCATCAACAGCGTTTCCGGTCGGACCAACCAGAATAATTCCGCCATTAAAACGACAAAGATTGATGACTACATCCTCTAGAAACGGAAAAACTAGTCAGGTACAGAAAAATTCAACGGTGGCATCATTGGACCAACTGAAAGTTTACAGTGAGTATTATTTTTCCATATTTATACAGTAATAGATTTTATTGAATGCTTACTCATCAATAAAATATTATGAGCATTAGTAAAGTGAGATCTGTAAGATGGGTTTCAAAAATAAGTATTAGTATAAAGAATTTTTTAAATTTAAAAGATAATTTTCTTGTGTTAGGAGGCATGTAAAAGAATTTGTATTTAGATATCATGTGATTTAATAACAGGTAATTGAAAAGTCCCCGGACTGACACATAGATGGCGCTACTAAAATTAAATCCATATGTTTTTTAGTTAACCCTCAGAAGATATGTGTATAAATTTGACAGCTGTCGGATCATTAGTTTGTGAATTATAGCATTTTGAGTGAAGCAACTTTTGTTATTGTGAAAAAAAATGGATAAAAAGGAATTTTGCATGTTGTTAAAATATTGCTTTTTGAAGGGACAAATACAGTTGAAGCAAAAACTTGGATTGATACTGAGTTTCCGGACACTGTCCCAGGAAAATCAACCATCAATTATTGGTATGCTAAGTTTAGACGTGGTGAAATGAGCACCACAGACGGTGAACGCAGTGGACTCCCAAAAGAGGTTGTTACCGACGAAAACATTTAAAATATCTACAAAATTACTCTGAATGACCATAAATTGAAATTGAATGTAATGGCCAGACGCTCTAGAGATATCAACTGAACGTCTACATCATATCGTTATATACGAATATTTGGGTATGAGAAAACTTTGTACAAAGTGGGTGCCGCGCGAACTCACTTTTTACCAAAAACAACGACTAGTTGATGATTTGGAGCAGTGTTTGAAGATTATCAAACTTAATAAACTCGAGTTTTTGCGTCGATATATGACAATGGATTAAACATAGATCCATCATTTCACTCCGAAGTCCAATCGACAGTCATACGAGTAGACTGCACACGGTGAACCCGCTCCAAAGCGTGAGGAAACGCAACAGTTGGCTGGCAAGGTTATGGCGTCTGTATTTTGGGATACACATTGAATAATTTTCATTGACTACCTTGAAAAAGGAAGGACCATCAATAGCGCCTATTAAATAGCGTCATTGGGCTGTTTGAAAAAATCGATTTTTTCATATTTCTAGACAATAATAACTCCTTAAGTTACACATCAAATCTATATACACATTTTATAATGCAACGTTATGGCCCTGACTATCGCGGCCATGTGCAAGGGCCATCTCTTTTAAAACTACCTGAATGGTGAACTAGTGAAACGGTTGGTCTGTTTTCTAATAAATATGAACCATCAGTATCTCTTTGTATCGCCGTTAAAAAATTCGCCTCTTTTTTCTTTAAATAAATCAGTGTTTTTAAGAAAATTTATAGTTTTTGTGTTCTAAACCCTTTCCCATTACGTAATTGGCACGGTCGATGAAATTACCTATAGATCATAAGGCTTATCTGTTTTGAATTCATTTAATTAACTGGATTTACATTAATTATTAATAAAACATGACTTGTTGACGTTGGATTGGCAATCATTCCACAGTTACTCAAAACATTCCGTGGCGTAGTTAAGTGGAGTTCCAACAGAAGTATCGCAGCTTTTTTGCAGTTTTTGATTCTAAACTCTTTTAAATCTCATAAATTACATATATGACCTTAAATCAAGCCCAATCTGTCGCTTAGACAGACAGAAAAACATTAATATGAACTTATGAATGATCCTTCGTTTTATAATTTTCGCAACACTCGAAAAGCAACAAATAAACAGGGTTGAATGACCGACGATATCCATAAATCCACGATAGTCGATTTCAAATCAATTTTTACAAGGAAAAACATTCGAGAGGCGCGAACCGAACCGATCGCTTGTAATTCGACTCAGACGGAGGTCGAACGATCGCGAATGAAGAACGACCAAGTAGCCGAGCACGAGAGCGCGGAAGAGGCGAGAGACGAACGCCGAGGAAAAAAAAACAAATAAATCTATTCTATTAAATAACGGTTCTGCAATGAAAATTTTTCGGTTCTTCCTCAAGGTCCGTACATTCGAATCCGATCCGCTCTGATTTATTCCGCGTTTCCTTCTCCGAAACTATTTAATTTTCTCAAGCTAAAACGCAAATTGTTTCGTAATTTATGGGCCGGGATTCGGATTTGATTATTTTGTGTCTTTGTCGTTCCGATCCACGTATATTCCCATCTAGTCTTCTTCTTCTTTTTTGGCCCCTGCCGGCGTCCGTCTCGATTCACGCCGGTGTGTCGATACGGTTCATTTCGAATAAAATTCAATGATGCCGCCGACACGTACGAGAGGGGGGGGGGATATATATTCCCGTCGTTTACGAACAAGAATGTTGGAAAAGCCAGCATCGTGGTGGAAAACTATGCCTTGCTGTAGAGTTATTAATTTTTATTAATTAATTACTTGAAGTTCTCATAAATCTTTGTTAAATTTACAAAGTTTTATAAGAAAAATTACAAATTAGTAAAAAGAGGCGCGTTATAACAAAACATATACAAAATAAAAACGATATTAATAAATAACCACACTATATTTACTAAGAAGAGTTTTGAAACTCAGCGGGATAGGTGTGCTATATTAAAATAAGACATTAATTTAAAAAATAAACCTAATTTTAATAATATTATGATACAAAACAAAACCGTAACATTTTTATTATGTATTACATTCATACTAGTCGTTGCCGACTAGCCTATAATTTGTCTTTCAAACAGCTTAAATCTAAGTATATATCTAGAAGGAGACTAATAATATGTATGTATTAACTGTGCTATTTTTCTTATTGAATGCATCTCACTACATCAAACAATTTGAGTCTCGTGAGTACCCGTTCTGTTCTGATTTTGTCCAAGGATTGCAATACTTCGACTTTAACATCATAATAATGTATCTCCTCATGTCTCCTCCCGATACTCTTGATTCCCTAAATAGCAGTCGGTATCTGAAGGTCTTTGAATAAGTTTGGGGGTCAGCCACCAGGAAAAAGGTCGATATTTTGATATATCGATATTTTAAAAAATATCGATATATCGTCTCAGATATTTAAAAGAAATATCGATATATCGGAGAAAAAAATTGTTTATTATATAGTTTTACACACTTACAATTAATTATAATTAAATGGTTTTTTGTAATATTTAACAAAAAATATCGGCTGAAAAAAATATCGATATTTTTTTCACAAATTTTATTTTTTCGGCATCCCTAGTGTTACTTACAGTCACCATCAGTCCTATAGTATCTCAGTACACTTGCTATGCCTCTTAGGACTTTGCTTTGGAAAATGTATGTTATATTTGCCTTGCTTTTCGCGGAATAATTGAATTGAATTGCATGGATACACATAGATTTTAACGTTTGTTTATATGATATTAATTTATTACGTACTGTATTGAGGTCAATTCTTTACCTATTCTACACATGTGATATGCTACAAATGCAAAATATTACATTGGCCGTATTTGCTGATGATACTGCGATTTTTCTTATCAAAAAAAATAGCAAAGAAGCCAGATAAAAATTACAAAAGGCAAGTGACAATATAAATAATTTAACAGAAACTTGGGAAATTAACGAAAATAAATCTGTATATATATAGTTCAGGTATAATCAGACCGCATAGGCACCAATAAGAAAAAATAATAATATCATTCCATATAGCAACAACACTTAGTATGTCGTAATTAATCTTGATGTAAAATGTGACTGGAAGAAACATACAAAAAAAGAAAAAGAAAGGACTGGAGTAAAAAATATACAAACTTGTAGAAAAATGTATTAAATATATGGAACGAAATCAGTATTATTAGTACATAATAAATAGGTGTTATACAAGAAAATATTGAAGCATATATATATAATATATATATAAATATAAGTAATACAATTATGGGGAAATTCCGCAGAAACTAACATAAATATAATACAAGTTTTCCAGAAAAAAACCTTTATAGGTATTGTAGATGCATCCAGATTCTAGAGAACACATTACTTACACCGAAACCTTTAGATACCGACTGTCACCAAAATCAAAAGAGTTGTCCGGACACACGAGGGGAGGCACCATTCTTATATAAATATAGAAGCAATACAACTCTTGGATAACGCAAGAACATGATACAGACTCAAATGAATGAAACCGTTCTTACTCTGTACACTTGGTCGATTATCGAATGGTGATTCCGAATTCCAAACTGGAAATCTGGTACTTCTATAAATGGTTTAATGCGTTTTAACAGCTATTTCTCAAATAATTTTGATATCACAGCGAGCAGCGAAATAGGCCTGTAAGATCCAACTTGATCTGCCGGTTTGTCAGGTTTTTTAAGCATAATTATTGGAGCAACCTTAAGACATTCCGGAACATGGTTCAGTCTCACACAGGCATTGAATATATAACCGTATATATTAAATACTTTTACGTATTTTAAATAATCATATATATTGTTGAAAATGTAAAATATCAAAGCAAACGATTGGTTAAAAACCCGTGTAAATTACCAAGTGCAAATCCATCGTTTTTATGGTTTCATCAAATAACAGCTCACTTTTCATTTAGTACTATTGAGTTCTTCGGGGTATATAAATTGCATTTGGGACATTCATAACTTTTATTGCCTTTTGGGATATCTATTTTCGAAGCCCAAGAAATAAAAAAATAACTTATAGTGATACTGGTAGTGTCGATGGGAAAATTTATTAACGTTTTTCTTGGGCTATAGCAGCTCGATATACCCTATTTCCTCCTTTCTGGTTCCACGATATTCATAGCAAAATTTGATAAAACATGAATAAATTTTAAATATGATTTTAAATTAACTCCAACCATTCGTACGAATAGACAAATAAATAGGCTTGAATGGCGACAATTCGACGATATCCATCAATTCACAATTGA
Organism: Rhynchophorus ferrugineus; assembly: GCF_030347505.1. Classification (NCBI taxonomy): domain Eukaryota; kingdom Metazoa; phylum Arthropoda; class Insecta; order Coleoptera; family Curculionidae; genus Rhynchophorus; species Rhynchophorus ferrugineus. The sequence continues at coordinate 16,721,499 of NW_027472585.1, read as the reverse complement.
TGGATCCAAATTCAAGAATCAAGTTCCATTTCAAATCATTTCTTATAACGAAAGGCCCATAACCCATATTCCCTCGGTGTCGATACCAATGACTCTCCTGGACACTAACCCATAACTTTTTGTACTTGGGATTATTGTAGTAGATTTATTTTCATAGGCAGTCAGAATGAGTCAGAGAAAATCCTCCTTTTCCTGTCTGGCAAGCAGCCAAACTATAATGAAGAAACGGACAGAACACAATGACTAAATTTATGTTGTAGCTACAATCCTCCCTCTACAACTTTTTGATCCCATGTAATTCTTTGAATTTTGAAACCAGAACCAAGGATTAATATCGGAGCAACATCACTATATGGTTCTAAAAGTGTTTGATGGGCTTCAGATGGAAATATCTTAAAATCAAGCGAAAATACAATTTTGTCTACAATGTCAAATTTATGGAATTTTGCTGTTATATCAGGTGGTGGTTTTAATAAGTTAAGAAATATAAAAAGGTGTAAAGCGAAAAAAACATTAATTTACCTTAAAATACTGTCATATTTCATAGAAAGAGGTAACTTAAACGGCGATACAGAACGACAATAATAGTTTGTATATATTACAAAACAAGTAAAACCTCATATACCAATGCTTAGTCTAGTTCATAGTGACGTAATCTCAATAAGACTCACATTTTCAATAATATATATCATTAATCAAATTACTCAAGGGGATCAAAAAATTTAATAATTTAATGTATTTCAATTCGAAATAATATCGTAATTTTTTTTTGTCAAATGGCCAACGTATTAACCAACCTACCAAGTCGGCATAGCATAAGAATAAATAAATAAGATAAATAACTAAATAGAGGATATATTACTGGCGTAACTAAATGAAAAGTTCCCGAAAGATTCCTAGCTGGTTCCGACAAACTCGTCCGTGTTCTCTCCCAGATATTTATTTTGCTTTAGCGGTTAATGTAATTACCGAGGAAATAGCGAATTAACAAGTTCCTGTGGAGAAAAAGCAAATAGATCTCCAAAGTTCGTTCATTTTTAAAAGGCAGTAAATTACCTCCGTCTGAATTAAAGTTTAAAGGCTGACTGACGGATTGTTCTTTATATAAAAGGTGTGGGCGTGTTAGCAGACCGGAAATGTTTGTGTTCAAATTCAGGTATTGTCTTGAATATAATCAATACTAAATAATTTTGTTAATAAGTTTTCTAAAGTTCAAAAGAAAATAGTATTATATATTATATTATTCCAACAGTCGGAACATGTCAAAGATCAATTAAAAAATTCCCGGCCTGACAAATAGATGGCGCTACTAGAATTAACTCCATATATTTTTCAGTTAGCCCTGACCCTCAAAAGATGCGTGTATAAATTTGACATCTGTTGGATCATTAGTTTGTGAATTATAGCATTTTGAGTGAAGCAACTTTTGTTATTGTGAAAAAAATGGACAAAAAGAACTTTTGCGTGTTGATAAAATATGGCTTTTTGAAGGGAAAAAATACAGATGAAACAAAAACTTGGCTTAATGCCGAGTTTCCGGACACTATCCCAGGAAAATCAACCATCAAGGATTGGTATGCTAAGTTTAGACGTGGTGAAATGAGCACCGAAGACGGTGAACGCAGTGGACGCCCAAAAGAGGTTGTTACCGACGAAAACATTAAAAATATCCACAAAATGATTTTGAATGACCGTAAATTAAAATTGAATGAAATAGCAGACACTCTAAAGATATCAACTGAACGTGTACATCATATCATTCACTAATATTTGGGTATGAGAAAGCTTTGTACAAAGTGGGACCGGCTCGAGCTCACTTTTGACCAAAATCAAAGACGAATTGATGATTCGTAGTAGTGTTTGTGGATGGTTAAGCGCAATAAACTCGAGTTTTTCCGTCGATATGTGACAATGGATGACACAAGGCTCCATCATTTCACTTCGAAGTCCAATGGACAATCGTCCGAGTTGAATGCACATGACGAACCCGCTCCCAAGCGCCGGAAAACGCAACAGTTGGCTGTCAAGGTTATGGCGTCTCTGGCATTTTGGGATGCGCATGGAATAATTTTCATTGACTACCTTGAGAAAGGAAGGACCATCAATAGCGCCTATTAAATAGCGTCATTGAACTGTTTGAAGAACAAAATCGCCGAAAAACGGCCGCATTTAACGAAATAGAAAGTGGTGCTTTACGAAAACAAGTCAGTGAAAACGATGGCAAAAATCCATGAATTCGGCTTCGAATTGCTTTCTCATCCACTATATTCCTCAGATTTGGCCCCCAGCGACTATTTCCTGTTCTCAGATCTCAACATAATGCTCACTGGGAAGAAATTTTCGTCGAATGAAGAGGTGATCGCCGAAACGGAGGCCTATTTTGAAGCAAAGGACAAATCGTACTACAAAAATGGTATCGAAAAGTTGAAGCGTCGCTATAATCAGTGTATCACCCTTGAAGGGAATTATGTTCAATAAAAAACTTTTTACCAAAAAAAAATTGTTTCACTATGGTAGGCCGGGGACTTTTCAATTGACTGGTTATTTATCCCATCACTGATAATTTTACAAAAATAGCGTAAAGAACTCACTAACTTTTACCTGTTTTATGTTTGACATATGTACTTACTTGACTTGCTCTATGTTGAAAGAAATTGTGTTAGATTTTTAATAAGAAATATTTTAATTTTTAGTTGAAAATATATTAGGACTAACTAAATATATATATAAACGAGATAATATAAAAAGTAATAATAATAATAAATGACAAATAATAATTACAGATGTGAAGAACACAGCAATTAATACGATTCAAAATTACTAGATGAATATGTTATTATTTTTCAGTTAATTTTCACGTTATAGAATCCATGTACCTATCTAATAAGAATACCTACATTTTTCATTATATATACATTATATATTCTAATAACATAATAAATTTTAAAACGCAGCCATAAATATTTGACAACCAAAAAAAATGTCGATCTTTTGTGACAGAGAAACTATTGATAACGGTGAACGTGACACTTTATATGGGAAAATAAAATAGTTTTTTTAAACTATTTTCCTCGAAATTATTTCCTCAACATATAAATATTCCCTAAACTTCAACAAACATTTTAAAAAATTATTTTATATTTAAGAAAATAAATCTACAATAATGCGAGAATTACAGAACAATAATATGAATTATGGCATATAAGACATTAATGGTAACAATACAGAGAAGATTATAGCAATACGGAAAACAAGAACTGCCAAAGCGCGCTTTCGTAAAAGAGAAATCAATAACTGATGCACTATATACAATAGAATCTAATACAAACAATAGAAAAGATATTTCAGTATAAATTCCACCAATAAGGACATATTTTTAGATATAACAACAAGAAAAAGTATATCAGCAAGAGTAAGGAGACTCATTAAAACGATAGTAGCTTACTTTACACAAACGACAAGAAACGAAAAAACAAATTAATTTACAATTACAAAAAGACTAAAACAAGATCAACAAGTTTCACAACAGCATTCAGCATATTAATTAAAGAGTCATAATAAGTCAGAAGCCAAAATTACTTTAATAGCCAAAAAAAAACTTAAGAAATTGCTGTTGGTGTCACAGGAAGCATTGCGCTGTGTTCTTCACCCAAAAAAAAATAATTTTGACACAGAAGTTAGTGAGGAATGTGTTCACCTTTTCTTCGACAGACATGTTCAGATCATTACAATCTGCATCCATGAATTTGTTCCTCATATTCTGCTCTAATTTTCGCATCTTAAACAGAATACTTCATTTCTAACATGATTTTGGAGAGAAAAATGCAGAATTTGCCTTAGTATCGTATTTGAAAGACGTCAAGCTTTCATAAGTATTCTAGTCAATGGAATGTGTGGTGATGTTTTGGATATTGCAAGTAGCTCTAGTCGCTATTTATTGTATGTAAGTTTTTACACTTTGACTTACGTTTTACTCCCATTGACCTAACATTGTAAAGCATTGAACTAAACAGGGAGCTATTTAAAAATATGGTCCTACACCGCTGAATCAATCCTCTTTTATTCCACATTGCTAGCTGATGCTTCAAACGGTGTCGGAATACAGTGTCACCCACTATAAAGGGATATACCACAAGAATTAGTAACAAAAACAATACCAAGAATAGAACTGAGTATGAATAAAAGAACATAAACAAGTGTAACATAAAATAAGAAGGTAAAGAGTAATTCTTAATCTACTTGAGCAGCATCTCATAACACATATGAATAAATAATTTGTACTGTTAATAGAAACGATTAAAAATAGCGTTCCACAACAAAAGCTTGAGTTTACAAGAAACCCTAACCCTGCATAATTCGATTGTATCTGCCATTATATAACAAAAACCAATAAATAACCAGTAAATAAGCCATAGCCCGACTGTCTGGCTCTAATCCTTTAACCGCTTAAGCAAAGAGAGCTCTTTTATCCTTAATGAGAACTATGATTTAACGCGCCCTCTTACAAATATAATTAAGTGTGCCCCGGACTAAATGAAAAGAGTGAACGACGTGCCGTACAAAACATATTTCCGCGGCGCTAGAAAAACACATAATAAAGGCCGCGAAAGCTTAGCCATTTTCATTAACGTCGGACGGCAGTGAATGCGCCATTGTCACAGTCTCTTTTCGCATAAATCTGGCCTAACTCGCCTTAAATATCTCGGTTTATTTCGGTCGCTTAATTTATTCCATTCGTAGTTTTTCGATTAAATTCATATAATTAACTGCAAAGTTACGGATTATATTTGAAAATTTTGAGTCATTTTGGAAACCGCGTTAGTAAATAGCGTAAAGGGGAGGCGACGGAGAGCTGTCAGCATCATTTTGTGAACCATGAGTCACATCTATTATTCTGCAGAAGTTAAACTTCACCGAGTACAATGATTAATTTGCAGCGAACTGAAGAATTCCAAAAATAGAATTAATGGAATTGATAAAACCATTCAGTAATTTACAGAAACCATTATTTCTGCATTAATTCCAGATTGAAGACCTTTCTTCTGTCCTCTAGATATCTCTAAATCTATTTTCCACTGAATTTTGTTCTAATTCAAAAAGCCAGCAAACTTGATGATGTATTTTACCATTAAAAAAAACTTAATCTTAAATTAAAAACTTAAAACAATATCGTTTACAACTATTCTGTATTTTCTCCCCGACAATAACAATAGCCATTATTATTTGTGTCGGTTGTCGGTGAATTAAACCTTCTGGCGTCCCACCGGCAGATGCTTTAACAGGTCCGATGATGATATTATGACAGTCGATCGAATGCTAATTTGAAGATGTTCTCTAAATCATTGTTCTGACGAATAAACACTTATACTTGGACCTCAGTTAGATTTACTGTTGGAATATGCGCACAACGCCTATCAGTTTCGAGATTCGGATTTGCCACGAAATAGACGACATATATTTGTAAGAATGGATCATCTGCTTTTGATAGTGGCAACAGCGTTCCTAGTAAGTGTTTATAACCTGATATCTGAGTTTTATAAAGATTTTGTTAACTTATTTCTGCATAATATAAGTTGTATAATAGCAGTAAAGTAGTAAACGATCATCACGAGAAATTATCTTCAATGTTTAATTCACACATAATGTCACAAAACAAATTTTAGATGGTACCCATAAATTTTGGACCACCAACAATGTCGATCCATCGTAACAATGAAACTATTGATGTCAAACAACAGTAGTCTTCTGTAAATATTGAAAATCCAAAATTAGCCAAATCTATCCAGACATCCATAAAAGAATATGTTAGAAGAATGAATAACAAAAATAATACAAACACTATAACTGACCTTCCGTCGACTTCTGCAAATATTGCAAACCCAAAATTAGCCAAATCGGTCCAGCCGTATAGTATCTCAAGTTTTAGCGAAAGTAACAAACAGCAATTCATAATAAACTAATAAATATAAACATTTATATATAATTATATTATTCAGTAACTTTTTTTAATTTCTTACCTGCAATCATGTATAAATATTTGATCCAGCTGTTGATTTAATTATCACAATCTCTCAATTTCTATTGAAACTACATATGCAGACGACCTACCATAGTATTATCCACTAATGAAATGAATCAATGAAAAGATATCTGCTTATGTAACTTTTGCCTTAGTAGTACATATTAGTACATCTAGACAGACGTCTAACTTAGAAGAAGCACATACTAGCTAAATGAAAATAACTGACTTAAATGAATTAAATTTGGTACTACTACACCAAATGCAAAGTTATATTCAATCTTACGAAGTCCAACTATTGTATACTGTTAGATAGTCTAATAGTTACCAGTAGTTCAAAAACAAAGCATTACATGCCATTCCAATGTTCCATACTACGATGTTTTGCCAATCAGATAAAAGTTCTTGCACATTACATTATGAGCTAAAACTCAGAGTAATTAAATTAATAAATTAATAAATATATAATATAAATATAATCATATATGCATATATCTAATACATAATCTTATTCCATAATTATTTTACGGTATTTTATTCGGTTCTAAATACCACTTCCTAGTAGTAATAACACTTATCAATTATATAAAAATATATACACACTAAATATTAGATAAGAGAATAACATATTAATTAAGTAAAATTCAACTATATGCGAATTAAACTTCTAAGAGCTTATTCTTCGTTTCAGGTAATCAGGACATTCTGATCTGTGGAAACTGTCGAGAGATGTTCTCCGAGCTACACGACTTGTTGGAACACAAGAAGACGTACTGCAAACTTCGATTTACTTGTAAATGCGAAACCCGAAAGTCTAGTAAGTAACGCTTAATCAAATTAAACAGCTAGGCACGTCTTACCTGTTATATTAAACAAAAACCAACAGACGCTCGGTATTCTTCCTGGAATCCTAGATAATTTGTTGTAAATCGATTACTGTAAGAGCTATATTCCTTGTGCCTAGTTCTTATTATAATATTTTCAAAGCTGTTTAGTAATGCATAAATATTAAAAGGGTGAATAATATTAGCTTATTTTTTGTATTTCTCTTATATTGTTTTCTGTAAAATTTCTCGTATAATCTTATCAGTTATGTGTGCATTTGCTCAATGCAGTGTATCAACACTACTCTCTCTTCATATTGATACTACTGTCTAAATCCAGATAGTGACACAAGAATGTGTTTTAAGGTATAATTAGACAATATTCATAAAATTGCTATTATTTGGAAAAGCTTTCACAACTTAATTGCTAACAATTAAACCAAATTTTATGTGCAATGTATAACTTTATGGTACAACAATATTTTGGGGTTTACTAGAGCCCCTAGACAAAAGTTCTTCTCACCAGATCTCAAAGCTTTTTTTACAAATTTTTGATAGATTTTTGGACACATGTAATCAACATCGTCGCCATGCTCCATAACACTAAAATCTTTGTAAATTATTTTGTTTGGCCATGAAGTAAAATGGTAACTTTCAAATGTCCACACTGTAACGTGACATAGTCAGTAGTATATTTTCACTAAAATTAATTAGCTTATCGAAAATATTGCCCTCTTTTTTAATGAAAACGAGAGCGCATTTAAGTCTAATTTTTTTGTGTAATAATTATTCACTACAAATAAATAAATTACTAGTATTAAGTAGTATTCACTTCTGATTCATTTCAGGTTTCATTAGTAAATGCATTACTTAACAGAACACTAACAAAATATTACAGACAATAACTACGTTAATTTGTGTATAAGAGTTGAAAATAATGTTGCAAAGAATATTAACAATTATAAAATAGATTCAAAACATTTTAATTCCTCGTATGTATGCTTAAAACAAATACATTCCTCATTTGTTTGTGAGTTGTTAGTTCCCATGTGGAATATGAAACAAAGTAGAAAGCAGGAGATAAACGAATGCCATCTAACTACAAGGATGAGATCGAAGAGTGGAATAAATATGCAAAGAACGTTGTTTTTGCAATATATATATATATATATATATATATATATATATATATATATATATATATATATGTATATATATATATGTTCACACTGTGACGTGACATAGTCATCTATTTAGGTGAGAAATACGGATACAAGATAAAAACTGTATAATACAAATAGAACAAATTAAGAATTATTAACACTATTTTTTTAATCATTTTAAAACATCGATAAATATTAAGGATTAATGAAATAAAATATGTAACTATATGACATTTTGTTGTTTGAACTTTATATCAATTATTTGGATTATTTACTTTATAAATCTAAATTTTGAAAAATCAATAGTTAATTTTAATGACTGTAAATACATTTATAAATTGTAAAAAGTAAATTACCTAATTATGTTCGTTATTGTTTTAATATAAATGCTCTAAAAGTCAAATATCAATTTGAAAATTGTTTTATTCTTGAATTCTCTGTTTTAATATGCAAATATGTATTACTTTCACATTTATTACATTTCATATTTATGTTTATAAGATAAAAGTAAAGACAGATATTTGATGCACTAAAGTTGTTACAGTTCTGAAAATAATCTCACTTATGATACTTTGTTATAATATTCATTGGTGTGGTCATCTAAACGTATCAATAATTTGATGATTATTTAAATTTGATGGAAATTATATTTATTTAAATGCCATTTTAAAAGTTTAGTGAGTGTTAGTTCTTGAGATAGTTATATTAGTGATTTAATATACAGACATTTATTATTTTTAATTAATGTTATATATTAATCACATTTTTGATCATATATTGAAAATACCGTGAAAACAAGTTTTAGTAACATATCATTCTTAAATTATTCCCTTTACTCTGTTATAAGAGAAACATAATTAAATCAATAAATCAAGACGATCACTAGTCCTGATTAATTGCTCTAAAAAACTATATAAAATTTATGGCGAAGAAATCCTAGAACACTCAAATATGTGACTGTAGAGAGCAGATCGTGTGGATGTTATTTTACACTCCTTCTAAATTACTAAATTATAACAGAATAGAGAATATTTCAAATACTAAAAAAGCTCCAAAACTATATTAGAAATACCGAATTAAACGAAAAGTAGCTTTTCCTATTGTTGAAATTTTAAAGTTAAACAACAAAAATGAGTTTGATGAATTGAATTAACTGAAAAAAAAAAAATTCAGCTCGAACATGTTCATATATTGCAGGTCTTCTCTCATCACGATTTACATATATAACGTTCGAGTAAGCTCATAGTTGAAGGGCTTTTATTGTAAGAACTTTTAACATTGTGGAGGCGAGCATTATTCAGATTCCACCTGTGTCGACTGTAAGTTCGGGTTTTCGGCAGCATTATTACGGTGGATATATTAAATTTGATTAATTTTTATGACGAATCAAGTACCATTGAAAATTAAATTTTGAAATTGAAACTAAAGGTAGAGTTATTTAGAATGTTATCGGTAGCAGATAATGTAGGAAAACAACGTACTATCATGTTATATGTCTGCTAATGTAGGTAAAAATTTCAACCATCTAATATTTATTGCCTTAATCCATTTTTTGTATAGAAATAGAATCAATTTTGAGGATTTCAGTTAAATTATTGAAACATTCTTAAAAAATAAAATGCTGTTGGTTCAGACCAAGTGACACTGATCACAACAATCGACAATAAAAAGAGTTAGTTTCTGGTGAATACAACAGGTATGCTAGAACTTTCCGTTTACATTATTATTCTTCCAATTTAATGGAACTTTCATTAGTGTTGAACAGTATAATATAATATAACATAAGTAACAGCATAAGCCTTATCTCATAGTGCGTTTGTATTGTTCAGTCTACATATTTGTAGAAGTCGTATAGGTTATATATCAGTGTATTATAAGCTATGTTCTGTGACTGTTAAAAGAAGCTATTGATGATATATATAATTTCTGAATGATAGTTTAACATTTCACGGGTTATAGTATCCACAGTAATGACAAAGGCATGACAAAACATGGTAAAACATCATCGGCGATGGGAAATAATGGAAGAAAACCAAAGTTAACTGACGGAGACTGTAAGCAGATAACTTAAAACTATCGCTGCAAAAGTAACAGCAGATCTTAACACTCAGTTGAGTAATACTGATTCGACGCAAAGCTAAAATTTATGGAAAATATGCTATTAAGAAACCTTTTATAATGAATTTTCCAAACTTGGGCACTTGATGATTGGAAGAATGTGATATGATCCAACGAATTATGGTTTACATTGTTTGTCACAAACGGACTAGTTTATATATAGAAAATACAAAAGAAATCAACGATCCAAACTGGTTACTTCCTACAGTCAAACATGGGGTAGCTCCCGTTATGATCTCATTCACATCCTCAATTATGAAGATATTACAATTAAGAAGACAATTAAGAAGATGACTAGAAAATTGTTCCCATACACTGTCATATTCATGCGACCATACATGCAGCAAAAAGATTCAATCATCACATGAAACTATTTAAATTTTAAGTATTTATTTATGCCGAAAAATTGTAAAAGCAAATAGTAACTCTAACTACTAGTACTAATTAACTTGTTAATAAATAAATATTGTATATGTTATGCAAAGTAGTAATATTTTAAATATACAGCATAATTACATTATTTCCAGAATCATCTCTAGACGAGCCTACCACAGCTTCACTTTTATGTGTACAATGCAAAGACGCCTTCCAAAATGCCTGGGACCTCATGGTACACGCTCAGGCAGCCCATATGGTAAACATCTATGAATTAGGAATACCATCAATGGGTAACTGTTCATCTCCTGTTATGTCACCCAGAGATAATAACACTCCAGAAAAGGTAAATGTAATCACATTCTCTTACCTAAAATTATATATAAATTTTAAATTTTAATTATTAGTTGAAAATAGAACACGAAAAAAGAGAAAATATAAATAAATACTTAATTTATGACTTACATTCATTTTGCTTGATATCGAATATCTATGACATTTTTTATCGTATTCCAATCTCGACATAATTCCTTCTGACAGATTGACAATGACGAGGGTTTGGCGAAAAATAAGTCGACTCTGATTTCGTTTTACCGACGATTAATTATTTAAGTGTTGTCAGTCCCGATCCAATCTGAATAATCCAATATGAAAGAGACATAAACATTTTTCGGGTAGGTTTCGGTTTTTATTTGAATTCGTTTCCATTTTTCAGACCATAATTTTTGACGAAATAAAAAAGAATACTGTTTAATAATAATAAAAAATTAAAAGAAATATACATCATGTAAAGTTAAACTGTTACATAATTTAATTAGTCATGAGTGTCATGTTATAGCTACATAAAATATTTTATATACAGTCTATCCAAAGTTATTTTGTACATACGTCATCTAAATATGTGACGTCACAACGTCGCAATGTTGCCGTATCAACTCTGAGTTTTAGTTCGATTTGGCCCTGACATACAACAATATACTAATCCAAATAAAATAATTAAACAAAAATACTGTTATATATATACTGTTATCAAACCTATCTCATGTATAACCTGCGCAATTACTCTACCATTTCCTACCGTTATCATATAATAATTACATACTCATCATCATGATCATTAAGTTGTTTCCTCTATAATCACTCAGTCTTGGTATAGTCAGCATTGAATCATAATCCCATATTCAGAAAGTTTTACTCAAGTGAATAACTCGATATAAAATGGCATTTGTTAGATCTTGGAGTGATTTAATTAGAATTTAATATTTTAATTTAATTGTAAGAGAGGTACAATGTTTATGGATTTCTCGAATGACGCATAGCTTGAGTAATAATGACACCCGAAATTCCTCAAGCTCAGGATGTTACTATACTTTCAAAGAATGGGTAGTGGCATTTTCCATGCTTAAGGATAGTTTCTTTTTAACATTAATTTCTCTGAAGTTAGTTATACAAACAATCAAAATTAATATTTGGATTTAATATTATGTATTAGTGAATTAATATAACTATTTTTTTGTTATAAGAATGTTTACAGTAATCCTTTGTGGGTTATTTTAGTTTTCGGATATTTTGAAGGATCTGTTTTTGTCAGGGGCGTTCTCGAATTTACTACTTTGATGTCATCATATTTCTTGTTCCACTTAGCTTCATCCTGTTGCTTTACCTGCTTGCCTTGTTGATCAAACACTACTTCGTATAGATCTTCCTCAGACTTATTATCATTTTCTGGCTGTTTCTGTTGTAGTAATTTTGACGTGGCTTCAGATAGACCTTGCATTATATCCCTAACTGTATTATTAACATCCTTGGCATCTTTTCGCGCTTTTTTCTTCCTCATTTGTTTCATTTTCTTCTTTAGATACTTGCGTTTTAACTCGAAGTATCTACTGGCATTGTCTCTGGATTGTTTTTGATCCGAATTGTCGTTGGGTAAGGTGATAGCAAATTTCGGTGGTTCCGGCTTTGGAGTTAATGAACTATCAGGTGACTCTTTATCCTTCATTTGCTGCAATGTTTTATAAAAATCGTTACTGCTAGGCATCAAAACAGCATAGTTCCCAACAGCAGCGTCCTTGGAATCAGCACGTTTCAAGCCCCCAAATCCCGAGCAGAGCTCCTTCAGAATCTTCTGTCGTTCTTCGCGTAGACGCCTCAGTTTATGGGCGTAAATATTCCTATCAGCCACCAACTTCTGAATATATTTTTCGCGAAGAAATGATATCTTCTCCTTTCGGTTATAGGTTTCTTTCTCACGCTCTTTTATTCGAAGGATCTCCTCCTGATATTGGTTTTTGATCTGCTGGATCTTCTGCTTGTGACTGAGGCCCATTGTCGCCCACCGAGTGTCCAGTTCCTCGAATCTCCTTTCACACTCGCTCTTTCCGTTTTCCTTCAATGAGTGTTTACTGTTCGAAATAACCTTCTTGGCTTCAGGATCTTTTGGCGGAATGGAGTTGGTTGGATTTTTATTTTTCGAACCATTTTTATTGTGATCACTATATCGTTTGGTTAATTTGGCACTAGATCGTGGAACTTTTATCTTTTTGGTCGGACTTTTGGTAATGGATTCTTTCTTTTCACTGACGTTGAATCCTCTAGTTTTCCGCGATAGCTGACATATCAATTTAATTATGCATATATCTTGTACAAGGGTAGCGAGGAACGTTTGGAAGGTAGTACTTCTCATCAAAGATCTAGCTTTCTCGATTAGATCGTGTGTTTTGTTTTTGAGGTCATCAGTGATAGAGTGATCACTATTAATATTATGGTCTTCGTGTAAAAATTCGTCGGTTTCATAACAAGAATCTGCTTCACATTCATCACCCGAAACAACTGTTATATTTGGGTATAAGTCAGATATCTCTGCACAAGTGCTATCTTCAGATATATTACCTGGTATAAATAGGTTTTTAGTAGCGTCCAACGTTTCAACTGTTGTCCTTAAGCTACGAGTCATGTTTTCATCTGTCGGATTCAGAGAACTGTCATATAAATCAGTTAGCGTATTCTGAAATTGATCTATCTGTGCTGACTCCGCGAAAAGATGAGGTAACAAAGTCGACATCAAAGTAATACCCAATATCGCCATCAAACACGCTGTTATAGACAACAAGTTCATTGGATCATCCGCAGTTTTATTGGCTGCTCGTTGCTTCTTCTTATTTCGGTTCCTTTTCGCCCTTTTACTGACTTCCTCGCCGATCCTCTCGAAGGAAAACTGATCGAAAGACAAGAAGCTGCTATCATTTCCACGAACACTTGCCTTTTCCTGGTTTTCTTTCGTAACGTTCTCCGATGACCTTCTATCTGACCCTTTTATTGTCGAGCTCTCCCTGGACACACTTTCCACGATCGTCCATGATGAATCGGAGCTCAGACTCGAATTGCTGACTTTGGACTGAATACTCATCACTGAAGATTTGGAATGTTCCGATTCAAAGTCCGAGTTTTGGCTTGATGTTTCGACAGACAGTGAATGAAGTTGCGTAGGTGTAATGACTGGTGTCTTGTGTCATCTGTTGACATGTGTAAGGTAGTAATTACTTTAATTAGTAAACGAGAATTTCTCGTGGCTTATTAGCATCAGGCTAGAAAATAAAGAGCAGATACGGATTTAATAATATAAAGTAGATCCTTACAAACAAGATATGTTCTACATGTATTTATTAATCAACATGGACTGGTATTTTGACTGATCTAACTGTTCTCACTGTTCTTATTTTAAGACACTATATTCAATATTTTTATTAAACAATCCTTTTATTTTTATTCTTTCTAATAAAATTTGAATTCATGAACTATTTTCTGTTAAAATATATTTGATGTGAACAATAAACGTCATTCTATTATATAATTTTTTAAACTGACCTCTTTTATTATGTCGAAGAAAGCACTGTTTTCTGATTTATATAACTTGTAATTTAATTTTAAAAAAACATTTAATAAACTTGATATATAACTTCAACTATGAAAATGACACTGGGGATATATCTATACTACTATTTGTCGTAAAAGTATGTTTAATACTATCTATGTACTCTCAACTGTTTGCAACAAGACTGAATAGCAACGACAAAGCTTGCAAAATCCGTTCATTTATTGATAAAGTTTTCTATCATATTATTTTTCTTATCATATTCTATCATTCCAAAAAGTTCCAAAAAAAATAACTGAATATAGTTTAGCTGTTGATGAATTAATCGTTAATTACTTTGTTCATTATACTTGTTAAAATTACAAACCAGGGAGACTTGGACATTGAGTCAGGGGACACTGTTATTAATTTTTACTATATACAGACAATAATGCTCTAATGTAATAAGTTTTTTGTACAAACGTCATCAAGATGTTTAATGTATTGCCGAAATTTGTAAATTCGTTTTAGAATCAGACGATATTTTCCTTCTCATTTTATTCTAGTTTAAAAGAGACACAATACTGTCTGACTAGTTCGAACTCGTAAACGAATGAGCCTGTCAAAGGCGTCCGGTTCTAAGACGTATGCAAAATTCCTGAAAGCAATAAGGATAAGAGGTTATAACTTAACTAACTCTAACTCTAACTCTTTTGTGGCTGTATAATTAACTGTAGTTTTTAGAAGTACTTTAATATTAAAATAAATTATATTCGATAACATTATTGTTCAATTATTTTATTTAGATTAGAATTTTGTTGTATGTCAAAGCCAAACTGAACTAAAACTCATAGTTGATACGGAAACATTGCGAAGTTTTGATATCACAAATTGAAATGACGTACGTACAAAACAACTTTGAAGAGACTACATGTATTTGTGGATTATTTTGCACGAAGAAGATATAAATGAACTTGGACTATTTAAATATATCGCGTATTTCTCCCCTACATTTCAGCAATCATCATGTTGAACAATATTGGCATCCCCTTTAAACTATAAAGTTACGTACACAATCGATGTCTGCAGTTGTAATATCTTTATCAGCGACGATCTACGAGTTCCTTAGCGAATCCATTTCCTAACAGCGGGCGGTGTACAGTATAAAACACCACATCAATTATCATGACTTTTCCGGGCTGTATAAATTTTATATCCCCAAAACAAAAGAAAAACAACCGTCTTTATTCCAATACTTTAAATCTCTTTTATAGAGCATTAAAGGCATAAAAACGTAATAAAACTCACAATGGAAATGTCGTATAAATTCGCCGTACGAATGTTTACTTTTATATACCAATTTTTAACTTTTATTTTTACTCGAAAGGGAAATATAGGAAAAGTTTTTTAATAGAAATATTTCATGTTCGCAGTTCCCGCCACAATATTTAACTGAAAACCATATTCGAGAAAAAAATGGTCACGGCATCGAGACAGGCCTTATCGTATAAAAGAAATAAACGATTATAAGATTTTATTAGACATTTTCGCTTTTCCCCTCGATTAGAACTATGTTTATGTAGTCAAATAAGAAATTTCTTTTAAATTAATTAATACACTAAATTATATATATATATATATATATATATATATATATATTCCTTAGTATCGCGGAAACTGTTTAACTAATTTTGATTTTAAAATATTTATAAACACCAAAAAAGGGCTGAACTGTAAGAAAACATGGAATAATTGTGAGGAAAATGGTAATAACAACAATTTTGTTCTCTCATACGCAATGTCACTATCACAGTCATTAGTTTCACCGTCACAAGGGATTGTTTTTGATCCGAATTGTCGTTGGATAACGCGATAGCAAATTTCGGTGGTTCCCACTTTGGAGTTACTAAACTATCAGGAGACTCTTTATCCTTCATTTGCTGCAATATTTTATAAAAATCGTTACTGCTCGGCATCAAAACCGCATAGTTCCCAACAGCAGCGTCCTTGGGATCAGCACGTTTCAAGCCCACAAATCCCGAGCAGAGTTCCTTCAGAATCTTCTGTCGTTCTTCGCGTAGACACCTCAGTTTATATAAATACTAGCGACCCGCCCCGGCTTCACACGGGTGCAATGCTGATACTAAATTAAATACACAACAGAAAAAATATGAACGTTGTATATAAAAACATAGCGGCCCGCTCCGACTTTGCACGGGCATAAAATATATATGCCTATGTCACTCAATGAAAACATGATTAAAATCGATCCAGTATTTTTGGTTCATTCATTACTGCCCTTGGCCTGCACGCATTAAATTTGGAGTAAAACAATTCCTCTTCCCCTATACTTACTATGAAGATTTCCTGCTATCTTTGGAATATCTAAATTCATACAATTTTTATTACATTACACATTTTTAAACGCAAATTTTAAATTTGTAATATCTCCGAAAATATTTGTTTAATTTACATGCTGTAAGGAACCATATTGATCTATATTAATTGCACACTGTATTTAAGGTACTTAATTCGATAAGGATTAATGCCGTATTGCTTAAAATAGCTTCGTAAATAAGCCATTTTCTCACGTAAAAAGTAAACAATAAAAATGGTTAATGTGGGTTATCCCTAAAAGATAAACATATACCATCGCGGACTTTTTTGTAGACCTTTTTATGGTGTACAATACTGTAGTACATTAATTTGATCTAACTCGTAGGGTTAGGCAGCGTTTTTGCTAATTGCTAAATAAGCCTAAAAAAATAGGTTAATTTACGACATCACGTTAGAAACCTCTAAAATTAGCAATGTTGCCTTAGTATATTATGCATGTATTATACATATAAACCTTCCTCTTGAATCACTCTATCTATTGAAAAAAACCGCATCAAAATCCGTTGCGTAGTTTTAAAGATTTAAGCGCACATAGAGATATAGGGACAGAAAAGGCGACTTTGTTTTATACTATGTAGTGATAGTCAATGATATGGTCGGTTATCCTACTGCAGATAAAAGAAAACATTAATTAGTACATCAAGAATAAAAATAAATAATACAAAGTATATTAAAAATTATAAAATATCTTCATAGAATTTTGATTAATCGTATGTTCATAGAATACAAATTAAAAATAAGCAGATATACATAAAGTACATAAAATAACAACTTGAAATAAATACATTTACTGGTAGGGAAAAATTACAGCTACTGTTTTAAAGATCTAAAAGTGATATAAATAAACAAAGAATTATACAATTTTGTTTGAAAATTAAGCCAAGAAATTATAAGTTAAATTAGCCTTATGTATTTACTGTTTTTCAACGTAAATTTTAAGTAATAAATATGGATATATAATATATTATTAAGGATTATATGAATACATAACTTAACTAAAAGAAATTTGCAGCAGTTAATATATAATTTGAAGGGATAGAACACATGAATTTGAATTGAAACATATTAAAGTATTAATAAATATTCAGGTGTTTAATTATTAATACAATAACATATGGGACTATATGACATTTTATTCTTTAAATCTTTAATCAATAGACGAATAATATAAACATAGCCTAAAAAAATCGTAGATACATATTTTCGATGATCTGAAGTTATTATTACAGTACTGAAGATTGACATTTTTAATTTATTACATAAGTAAACTGGATGAAATACTGTGTAAATATTGTGAGGCATTAAAATACAGCTGGTATAAATACAAAGTAATACTGCCATAGTTGGTGCCACCACCAGATTAAATTCGTTAATTAGTTTCTGCTAAATTATTCTAACCAACATTCTAATAGGTAATAATTGTTTCCAAATGACATCATTTGTATTGGATTGGATGCATTCTGATAACTATAATATCATCAGCCGACCTGACAAAACACCTACCAATGAGCACGCGAGAATGTTTATTTTACCGACAGTCGACGAAGGGTCTTTTGTGTGTGTGTTATTGTCGGAGAAGGTTTGCAAGATAGATGTAGGTGATGTGAAGTTCATTGGGTCATATAATTATCATTAAAAGTAAAGTATGTATAAAGTACATGTGTATAGAAAATGAGTATTTTTTGTAAACTTTATCCGATAATTTATTCTTTAACATCATCATTATTTCATAAGTGATTGACTCGTCATTCAACAAATATGGCGTCAAACGTTCATAAACTACTGTACTAAAACTTTTCAATTAACTAAATACACCTAATATTGTTATACAGTTATAGTAGAATTTCTTTGACAGTAGCTATTTTTAATAGATAACATTATATGTCGATATGGTTCTTTCATAGAGGCTCTTCAGTTTAATTTCGATTATGTACAAGTATTATCATGTAAAATTGCAAATAACTTTGGCACTGAAGTATCTTAATAATAAATAAAAGTAAGTGGCCAACCTTTCTAGAGCACTCAAATAATCTTCTGAATTTTCAATTAAATAGAATAATTCAAACTTGGTGTGTTGTATAACGCATGACATGATGAGTATATGGCGCTTTTGAGAATGTAAGTAACTGCGGGGTGAAAAGATAAAGCGTATTAATAATATTAAATAGAATGCTTTAACTATGGTTTCGACTGAATTAATGTAATTTCTAGCAACAATTTGTATATAATAATGATATTTGTACAGTATTTATGTTGCTTGTTGATTTGTCTGTACATGAATACCATACTAATAAGTAAATAAAGAAATATATAGATAACGTCGGACCATCAGTCAGTTGATCAAATCAGTGAACGCGTTCACTAGAACCCATGCCGGTAAAAACATCTACAAGTATTTATAGAACATATTCATCCAAAATGTAAGAGACAATAATTGTTACATCGCGAAGATAATTTTCAAAGGAATTCGAAAATTAATTTATTTAATATATTATGTCCTGTTATTATACAATAAATAAAATAATAAATCTTACCAAAAATAGCACGATAAGACCAAACAATTTAACTTCTTTTCCCAGTCAATTTAATTCCTATTTTTGTCCAAAACTTCCTGTATTGTTCCGCAACAAACAACGTAAGATCTCGCGCAAAACAAAGACAATATTTACGGGTTTTACGTCAGCTGATGCCCATTCATCAAGAGCTTGACAAATCGATGCGCTAAGACCATTCGTCTGTTTGAATAAACAGCTTTAAATTAAACATAATTATAGAAAGATATTGTGCATTGAAAGCTGGTACAATATTATTGACTAATATTAATTAAATTAAAGACAGAAGTATTCATAAAAAAAGGTTGCTGAAGAATAATTTAAATTAAAAAAATATTTGTTAACATATTTACAATTTTTTTTTGTTAATACTAGTGTCTTTGCATTCGATATACCGCATTACTATATATTTTTATCCATATAAATTACAAGAAAAGAAACGTTGCCGGCGTTTTATCGGAAAATAGATGCAAAAGAGTGCGTGTACTCGCATACACAAAGATACGTTGAATGGTAAAAGCCAGAAGGAAGAGGATAAAAGTCTTTTATACACCCTTCAATGAATCTAACAGTTCGTTCTTTTCCATTGACCGACTTTAAATGTATTCGCATTTTCAGGGGAACGTGAAATGGTTTTTGCATTTGTTCAAATTACAAGCCAGGATGTATTTTGAGATTGCTTTCGGTTGTACGTTGAAAAAGAGAATTGCAAAATAATTTCCAGATTGGAAGCAGATGTGTAAATAAATATTATTATGGAAACTTAAAAAATAACACTTTGGATGTTAATTAATTTTTTGTACTGATTTGTGAAAATTAAACTTTATATAATTATAATGGCAGTCAATATCAATATAACTGGTGGGTTCCTGTATTTATTATGACAATTTTTTCACTTATAAATGCCTAAATATTTGTTGAGAAAAAAAACACAATATATTAGGATTACAGGAACTTAATTTTAAAGGATTTTCTTAATTTGAAGTTTTACTACGAATTATGATAAACCATTTTCAGGCAATTTTCGAAGTCCATCTACAAAAAAGATGTATGTCTTGAGGCTCTTCACGAATTGTTGGTGTCTTTACAAGAAGTGAAGCGCTGCCCTGGCAAGTCACGGCTTATATATTGAAACAAGTGGTAACTAGAAGGAACAATACATGAATAAAACGGAGGGTGGGGTAGCAATTCCCATATTAACTTTACCAAATATGCTTTCATCGGTTTAACAACATGCGGGGGAGCACTGTCACGCTGATGAATAACATTGTTGTCTCTTTGCTCTTATTCTGGTTGTTTGCAGATTGATCAGCTCAAACAGATCCCCATTGATAATATCCTTAAGTTATTCCTTCAAATATTCGTCTTCGATTTTTTGACTGTCCACAACTTTCTGTCTTCGCTGTCAAAATCGCCACTTTGAAATATTGAACATGAAGATATAAAAATATCGATATTTTCCTGCAACAACCAGGAAAATTCTTAAAATTAAGCACCAAAATTACTATACTTTCAAAATTAAGTATCAATTTTAAAGGTTTATTAAAAACTAGCGACCCGCCCCGGCTTCGCACGGGTGCAATGCTGATACTAAATTAAATACACTACAGAAAAAATATGAACGTTGTATATAAAAACATAGCGGCCCGCTCCGACTTTGCACGGGCATAAAATATATATGCCTATGTCACTCAATGAAAACATGATTAAAATCGATCCAGTATTTTTGGTTCATTCATTACTGCCCTTGGCCTGCACGCATTAAATTTGGAGTAAAACAATTCCTCTTCCCCTATACTTACTATGAAGATTTCCTGCTATCTTTGGAATATCTAAATTCATACAATTTTTATTACATTACACATTTTTAAACGCAAATTTTAAATTTGTAATATCTCCGAAAATATTTGTTTAATTTACATGCTGTAAGGAACCATATTGATCTATATTAATTGCACACTGTATTTAAGGTACTTAATTCGATAAGGATTAATGCCGTATTGCTTAAAATAGCTTCGTAAATAAGCCATTTTCTCACGTAAAAAGTAAACAATAAAAATGGTTAATGTGGGTTATCCCTAAAAGATAAACATATACCATCGCGGACTTTTTTGTAGACCTTTTTATGGTGTACAATACTGTAGTACATTAATTTGATCTAACTCGTAGGGTTAGGCAGCGTTTTTGCTAATTGCTAAATAAGCCTAAAAAAATAGGTTAATTTACGACATCATGTTAGAAACCTCTAAAATTAGCAATGTTGCCTTAGTATATTATGCATATATTATACATATAAACCTTCCTCTTGAATCACTCTATCTATTGAAAAAAACCGCATCAAAATCCGTTGCGTAGTTTTAAAGATTTAAGCGCACATAGGGATATAGGGACAGAAAAGGCGACTTTGTTTTATACTATGTAGTGATAATTTAAAAGTTTTTTTTTAATGTTTAAGAAGTACATTTATTGAATATCGATATTTCGGCCAAAATATATCGATATATTTACATCAAAAATATCGATATTACATCGATGTATGGAATTACATCGATATTTTTTCGGCATACCTAAGAGAAACATTTACCAGTACTAGGTTAGCACTAATTAAATAGCACTGTAAAATAGTATGTGAACATTCGTCGATGTAGCAATAGATAATACTCTCGATATATAGATGGTTAATAAAATTTCGTACCTTGGAACTTGAAAAAGTCATAATTGATGATGAAACGTAGAGCACATGTCTAATTACTGTTAGAAAAGATAAACAATGAATGAATCTATTGAATTTAATTCGGTAGGTATTTGCACCATAACTATCAAGCCGCCGGACATGAAAACAAACAACGTTGACTGGAATTTTACGAGAAAGATTATCATCAGGTGTCATATCATTAAACGCTCATAGTTTCATAGATCATGGAGGGACTTTTCATTGATTGTACGAAAAAATATTGTAATATAACAAAGGAAATAGCAGCACAAATAACAGAAGATTATGGCTAAAAAGCCCAAACTTTCAATTGGAATCGAATAAAAATTAGTATTGTAAAATATAAATAGCAGCCATCGTAAACATAATATAATATATACACAATCCGTATACATTTTGATTACAACTTCTGAAATGAAATCTATAAATTTTTTTTCATTTAAATCGAAAGTTTCTTGTCGTTCGAAATCATCAAGGTGGAAGTCGAAATCGTCCCATCAAAGTCATCTAAACTAATTTTATAAGCATAAAACGTACAAACGCTGAATCATGATCAAGCTTAAATTCGAAATCATTCAAACAAGTCCTGTCCCAACAATAACATGACAGTAAATATTGAATTGTGATGGAACCATTGTTTTTCTACTAAAATTAGGATTAGTAAATACACAGCACATATAAACGGTATTTTTTTAAACTAAATACAATATCTAATAATTTTATTTCATTTTTCGAAACTTAATGGGTTTCACGGGATAAAAGATAAAATACTCTAAAGCCTTGCGGTAATGAGACTCGGTTGTTCCTGTTTCCAGCGAAATTGTATTCTATTATCGTAAGAAATTCGTATTTAATTGAAACAAAAGAGACCTTAACTTGCCCCAATTGAATGAAACAGATAAGTACGCAACGGATGTTTCATTTGAATAATATTTATTGCTAGATTATTCATAGTTGAAAGGCGGACGGAGCGACAATATATATTTTTCATTTAGGAGGAGATTCGTTGGCCTTTATTAAATAACGACGAATTGAAACAGAAGATGACAAATTCCGGACGAATCTCCTTCGCCGCGTAAATACGTTTTAGCTCCGGAGTCGTTCGCTTTTGTTTCCCGATTGAAAAGCCGCCATACTTCTAATTTATATTCGCCCAAAAATCCCTCGTGGAGACTCAACAGCTTTGCGAGTCCCGAGAACAATAACAGAAGTGAGATCGTCTTTATATAATTCGAGACGATCTTAACGGCATTACTTTAAGATGTTTATTTAAATTGGCGCGAGGCGTTAACACGGTCTTTCTGTCTTCTGGAGTTCTGATGAAACGGGCATTAGGTGACGCACGAGCTGGAAAAGGATGAGTCTGCGCCCGTTATTGTATCGACGAGAACGTGTAATCTTCTAATATTTGCCGGCGAACAATGTGTGTTTTAATAGGGAGACGAAAACAGGGGAAGAAAGTTTCGAGTGTGTAAATCTTGAGTCGAAAGTTTGGCCTTTGTTGGCAGGACCAGGATTGTCTCAAAGCTGAACGTTTTTCTCTAGAAATAATTGTTATTCTAAAGATAAATGTATAATATTTAGTCATTTTGTCGTTCTTCTAGTTACTAAATGCGGCCGTAAGTTGATCAACTTTAAATGACGTTCAATGGCGTATTCGAAATGCGTATTCAAAATATGTATTACAGGCGAATTGTCTTAATAATTATTTCTGTTATGCCAGAATCATTCATGTCAAAGTTTCAAGTCAATGGTTAGCTCAAAATATATTAATTAAATACGGTTAAATGATTATTGTTAGCCGCCCATTTTAAATTGATATATATTCTTGATTGATGCTCTTAAATTGATATATCTCATCTAACCTCGCCACAAATGATGATAGTTCGTAATTATATTGACTTCGAATAGTGCTAGACCATTATTTCTCCTTTATTAAAATAAAAGGAATATAAACTACTGAATTTTCCTTAAGCATCAGATTTGAAATGTTTCAAGTTTAGTATTTCAACAGCATAATTTTCTGAAAAATATTCTAAAATGTTTAAATATTAGTATAATTTATATTAGCATAACTGAATGATATTTAAACAGTTTCACTATAAACACGTTTACCTTTTCCGGCAGAATCCTGAAATTAAGAAATTGAATATTTCAAAAGGCAATTATCTTTGGTTCTATTTAATTGTATTGTATCTTGATATATTTGGTTTAGTGCAATTTTTACAATGAAATCTAAAATTTTCAAATTATTATCTCTCAAAATGTCTATCCACTATTAATAATGTAATAATATCAACAACTATATTTTTAACAAAAGTATCGTTATTTTACAATTAAATCAAGAAATATCGATCGGGACTTCAGAAAATCCTGTTAATATAAATAAACATAAATTCATAATTTAATTGTATATGTACAAACGTTATTTTTAATTATCTCAAACAATGTTGCGATTGTTTTGATTCCAAAATTTTAAACAAATTTAATGAAAATTTCATTATTTCATAAATATGTATAGAATCTGTAATAAGTATATCATGAAATCAACATTCACTTAATTTTAATTAACACACATACATAACTCGTGAAACCAAAGGTTTTCAAAATATGATATTTCGAAGTAATCATTTACCTTTAATATGAAATCATTTTAAATCCTAATGAGCCATTACTAATTATTGTTATTTTAAAGTTAAGTTAATTAAGTAAAATAAGTTAGTAAGTTAAGTAAAATATTGATCGGTACTTCAGAAAACCGTATTAAAAAGAATTAGAATAAATTCATAATTAAATTTTATATGAAACCCACTTCTTCAATCTGAACTTCAATAATGTTAGGATTGTTAAGATTTCAGAATTCTAACACCTTTCACTGAAAATTTCATTGTTTTTTTTAACTAAATATAGAAGCAAAAATAAATTAATTGAACCAACATTAATTTAAATTTAGGTATCGTAGATTCATAAACAATGAGAACTAAAATGATCAAAATATAATCTTTCAAAAGTTTCAACCACTATTAGCAGGGCATCATTTTAAATCGTAATGACTTCGATTAATAGGATTCAATGAAAATTTCGTTATTATATAATTAAATATAGAAGCAGTAATAACTAGATCAACAAAATAAATTTCATTTAATTTTAATTAACACAGATCCGTAATCAATGAGGCTTAAAATTTTCAAATATAATCTCTTAAAACTTTCATCCTCTATTATGACCTATTACTAATGAATATAAAATTATTAATAACTATATATTCTTCATACAGATATGGTTATTTTAAAATTAAGTCAAGAAATATTGATTGAGACTTCAGAAACTTACGTAGAAAACGTAGAAACTGCACACGTTATTTTAAATTATCTTAAACAATATTGCGATTGTTATGATTCCCTAATTTTAACATATTTCAATGAAAATATTATTGTTTTATAATTAAATATAAAAACAGTGATGTCAACAAACCATGATTCATTTAACTTTAATTAACATATATTTATAACTTTATCTTATCTGAGACATATATTGTTATGGTTTTATCTTTAACAAAATTTATACTCTTATGAATATAACATCAGAGATTTAGCGAAAATAATATGTTTTATATTTTTGTATATATAAGTGGCTTATTATTCCTTAATATTCAATATTAGTAAACGTTATAAAATCAGCTATTTATGTTAAATAATACAATAATAATAGTATTATATTTTTTATTTATTAATCTCCTAGAAGTTCAACAATCTGCCCTTGGGCGATAAGTATTTTATAAGATTTCAGTTATATAATATAACTATCCTGACATGTAGTAGATCACATCAGTAAGTGATTTACTGTTCAAATTATAATCTAATTCTTGTTCTAGATACTGTTCGAACTTATTTTAAAGTCTGTTCTAACTTATTGTAAAAACTATTTTAACTTATTCTAGAGATTATTAAATCTCACTCTATGTGTCCACTAGTCAGTTCATATTTTAGTTTGCGTTTTAGCCTATGCACTTCACTGTCATCGCGTACATTTAACTGTTTGGCGAGTGAATGCACTAATAGTCTTTCATCACGCTCGTTATGGGTTCTAAGGAGATATCGCACTGAATCAGTTGAATGGACACGTAATATGGGGCATCGACAATGACTTGCAACACTATTCTGGATATTGTTATTTAAGAAAGATTATTTTAATTCTTTATATAAAAAAATTAATATTTAATAGGCTATGACAGTAACTCACTCTCCTAGCTCGATTCTACAGTACATTGTCAATTATTGTTACTTTATATTATAAATCTCCTTTATAGGGTTTCTTTATACTGGACCTACTAGGTAACATGGAGGCTCCAAAACACGATCCTCCTAACTGAAGCGACTATCTTTGAAGTAATCCCAGAAAACATCCAATTTTACAGAGCTTGGTTACTGTCACGAGCTAAAACAATATTCCTTGTCGAATTTAGCACCCTTTCCGTTGTTTCATTAGTTATTTCACTAATGAACCTGTTGATGATATTTTGAGTAATAATAATTTGAATAATAACAACAATATTTTTCCGTCATATTTGAATTTGTAGATACTCAAAACCAATATTTCTAATTGTTTTCATTGAACATTACTCTGAACAAACCTAAAACTTATTTATTTTAAGAACCAGTCAAATCAGGACTCATTTTTATCATGTGTGTCAATGTCAAATATACTACTGTTGAAAATGTAACATTGGCACTAATATAAGGCTATATATCAGGAGGTTTTTCGTAACAAGTGTAAATATCGGCCATATTCATGACCGAAAAAATAAAACACGATTATAAACGATAAGGCACACGTCTAATTCTAGAACAGCCAAAAAGTACGACTATTTATCGGAACTATTTATTGCAAAACAAGCAAGGCAGCGGCGGGCGTGTCCCACACTGTTTAGTTTATTGAAAGAAAAAACCTGTCAAGGATGGATAGTCGATGGCTGGGGGTGATTTCGTTTCAAGGTGGCCATTCTAATTAATGGGCCGGTCCTGTCTCACGTGACTCAATTAGAAAGGCTATTCACGAACCCTGCAGGTATCAATAAATAAAAGCAGCGGGGTTGCGAGGAGGGGAATCTAATCAGAAATGCTGCCGACTGCCGGGGCACTGTCGGCGCTCTGTCCGCACTCGATAAATTCCAGGGAAAAAACCGTCAAGCTTTATTAAATCTTCCTTTAATCGTGTTTTAATTTTTAATATTTGATATTGCGTACAAATACGGAGTTCCCGGAAAGTTCTACCGACTAAAAGTCTATGTAGACATTAAGAAATATTTATTTTATATTATACTCCATTTTCATTTTATGTGTTGGAGTTATATTTACGTAAATCTAAACTTTTTGTCTTGAAATTTAGATCGACCATTATTTATTACTTTTTTAAACCATAGAACAAGCAAACCAAGATAGAGCAAGTGCAGAAGATCAAGTACTTGGGATCAAATGAGGAAAACAAGAAGACAATTTGGCATATTCGTCTATAACTCTTAAACTACCAGAGAATTATTATTATTATTATTATTACTATTAACAGCTTCGTAATTAGTACATATATTTGAACAAAATCTGTGATTCTTTTTCTCTTCATCCTGTCAATTTTTCAATCTACCATTTATAATCTTGAGCTCTGCGATGCTTGAGACAAATTCTACATGCTTCGTTCATTCAATTCAAATCTGACATATGCTGCTTAAGATGCGATAATCAGATTACAAGTGAACCATACAATTTTGGAGACGCAGATTACAATGATTTTGGCATATCTGCCAAATAAAAGTTGAATCAATACCTCACCGACCTCTATGGCAAAATTAACCTTTTTGAGGGAAAGACACAGCTCCAAAAAGACATGGACCAAGATTATCGCAGGTGTTCTGAAGAATAGAAGACTGCCATTGTCCTATATCAGAAGATCTGTGGCCGATCGCCAACTATGGCGTGATTTATTGAATAATATTCCAAATTCTGCTGTAGCAGCATAAATTAACGTATTAGTTGAAAAGTACTCTCCTCTACTCTCCACGCCACTCTCCTCGATTATCGGCTATAGAGTGATGATGATGAAGAAAAATGGATAAATCACCCCAAATAGAAAAAGGAAAAAATAGAAATAAACAATATGGTATGACAATCATTTAAATAGTGACAGTTGTTACAATATAACAACTTTAGTCTGAACTTATCACTTACCTGATTCATTGAATCACCATAGACACTTAAATACAAATGCTTGCCTCATACATTATATTAGACAGGCATTTTTCCTTTCGATCAAAAGTCGTTCCCTTTCGGTTCGAATTCATTAATTAACTAATTAGTGGATCTAAATAAAAATTATTTTATTTTTATTTTATTCGATGAAAAAAAAACTAATAAACAACACTTTGAAAAATGATATTTTGTAATATATATACAAAATTAATGAATTTTTACCATAATATATGATATAATATATATATATATATATAATAACTAATATAAAATTATATAACATATTATATAAACATAAATATCAGGATAAAACAAAATCAAAGAATCAATTTAGTTATACCAGAATTTTAAATAATTCGATACATTCGCAAAAACCAAAATGTAGTGAGTATTATATACTTTGAATATGTTTTAATTAGACATTATGAAAAGTTCTATAAGCTTTCATGAACTCAATCATTATTTCCTGATTATCACAATAATCTTATATAATTTTGTAGGAACGTAAAATTTCATTTAGAACTCTTTAATATTTACTCTATGGATTGTAACGGCGATCTGAAAGTAGATCTTGCAAGTAATTCGAACAGATGGGAAACCATTTTACGTTCGCTGCAAACGCAGATACATCTAAAAGCGGTCAATAGAAACGAGGAACTCAGTAGATTCCATTGAACAGTATACAAAAGACTGGTTTATTCGATCCAGAACTTTTTAAAATCGGACGTGCGACTGTATATGAATACAAGCAGCGCTCTTTTCAGTGTTACCATTCGATTAAAATAAATACTATATTTTCCTAGTTTCTGGTTCTATAAAAATATTAAACCTTAAAGTTAATCATATTTAACATTCGTATGATATTTATGTAGTTAGATTTGTACTACATAGTAGAACTAAAATTTAATATTCCTATTAGTTTACAATATATTTGACTTATTCTTGATGAATATAAATCTCTTTAAACCAAGTTTTTGTTTTGTTAACAAATATTTTTGAGTTGAATCTCAAATATAGAAAATTATATTGGCTGTTGGGTAGACACTCTGAACTATTAATTCGAAATAAGTTGATAATATACAAACATATACCAAAGCCTGTATGGACATACGGCATACAATTTTGGGGGTGTACCTACCCAAATAATTTAGAACTCATACAAAGATTACAAAACAAAGTACTAACATCAATGCTCCTTGGTATGTAAGAAACAGTGACCTACCCAAATACTTGGGAGTGAACATGGTAACAGGCCAGAATATAAATATTGCAAAGAAGTATGAATAACGGCTTAATAACCACGACCTGGAAGCAATCCAGCTGCTAGACCAAAGTGGAATAGTGGGAAGACTTAAAAGGTGTAGAACAGTAGGTTAGAAGCTGAGCACAGTGCAGAATGTGTGGTGTAGCTAAAAGTAAACAGAACTGAGGAAACGCTAGTGGGTCAAACTCGGTAAAACAATTTAGTTTTATGATTTTAATCGGAAAATATAGCTCCTCAATCTTATTCTAGATTAGTTGTAATTAAAAATGTAATTAAAAGTGTAAAAAAAATCTCAAAAAAATATGTATGTCAATTTTAAACTATATATAGACAGTTTATTCTTTAAATGCCCCTATTTGTCTTATCAACTTTATGTTACTTATTATTGAATACACAAACATAGACTTTGTATAGCTCAGATTTCGTTTTGTGTAACACATAAAAATTCAGAGAGAAAAGAAATTGTATTTGGATGAGAAAAAAATTAATGTTCTTGATTTAGTTGTGCTTTTATAAGATACGAAAGTTAAAACTTCTAAAAGTTACACACCGATAATGTTATAAATGAAACTGATTATCAACAGATT
The DNA here is from genome assembly GCF_030347505.1 of Rhynchophorus ferrugineus. NCBI lineage: Eukaryota > Metazoa > Arthropoda > Insecta > Coleoptera > Curculionidae > Rhynchophorus > Rhynchophorus ferrugineus. The sequence continues at coordinate 16,691,392 of NW_027472585.1, read as the reverse complement.
TATCCGGAGATCCCTAAATGTAAAAGCCGGCACCCCGCATACCAATTCGTTACGCCATCGATCGACGGTACCCACCCAGAAGACGTGGAACGGTTAAGGATAATCCGGCTATGTAAACCTGACAGATTATTCGTTCATCGCAGTCGCGTGCTTCAACCGCTAAAGTCTATAAATAAATAGGACCGGGATTGGATGGCGAAACACCATAAAATGGCAGGGTCGATCTTCCAATTCCGGCAATTAGTCCGGTTAGGCTGGGCTCGTCACGATTCCTCCCCGATCCGATTAACGGGAAATGGCGAGGACGGGCGAAAGACGACGCCGAAGGAAATAAAGATATCGGAAATGACCGATGAGGAAATCGCCATCGAATTAGCTGATTAAAAAAATAATGCCGACGACGCACATTTTCTTTTATCAGCGCCGGTCTCAGATATGGAGTAGCCTATAGAGGTTTTTCAATAATGACGAGTCGGCGTCGACAGCCTGTGGCGGATATCCTGTAATGTTGGCACTGTATGGGAATTATTGTTTCAGCAGCGTCTTTTTAATCTGTTAATATGTCAGACACAACTTGTTACATTTCATGATTGACCCACCCTTATTTAAAAAAACCTGTAACATGAATATATTAAAATTGTAATAATTACAATCTTCCTAGTAAACGTAGAACTGAAGAAAAATATTTAGCTAAGGAAGTGCTGCTGTTGCAAGTAAGAATAATTCAAGCAATTTTTTAGGTTCAAAAAACGAAACAATTCTGTATTATTATATTATTATTTAAATTTTTTTTAATAGTCCAATTTTGGCATAGTTTACACTATATGTACTTTGTACAATACAAATACAGAGAAGTTCCACAACAAATTGCGAGTAACACATTGGCTGCACATTGATATCAGCGCAATCTCCATCAAGAGCGACACAATCATTACAGTGCCGTTCTAGCATTTCAGTACTACTTTTGCAGAACGATTTATCTTTTGCCTCAAAATAGGTCGGTCACCAGTTGCTGTCGAATCAGATGACGATCGTCTCGATTCCGGAGCAAACTGATAAGTCCATGTTTTATCCGTTGTCACATATCGATGCAAGAATTCCGGTTTATTACGTTTAAACATGACCAAACGCTGTTGAGAATCATTAATATGTTCTTGTTTTTGTTCAACAGTGAGCAAACGCGGCACCCACTTTGAACAGAGCCCTCTCATAGTCAAATCCTTATGCAATATAAAACCAACACATTATTTTGATATACTTACGATGTTGGCTAATTCACGCAATTTCACTTTTTGATAATTAAAAATGATTTTGTAGGTTTTTTTACGATTTTTGAGGTTACCACCCCATTTGGATGTCCACTGCGTTCTGCATCATCGGTGTCTCTACGATCACGTTTGAAGTCAAAAAACCAACGTTTTATTATTGTTTCTGATGAATCAGAGTCCTTATAATAATTTTCAAGCTATTGCTGAAGCAGTGTAAAATTAAAAAACGATTTTTTTTATCCATTGTTGTCGACATTGTTGTAAAGTTGCACTCAGTCTAAGTCCTATAATGACACTTTGTACTTTAAACATAAAAATATATGCAATCTGAGATTCCTGTAATGTTGGCATTATCTGGCTGTTATACTATTTCAGCAGCGTCTGTTCACCTTTTAATTTCTCAGACACAACTTGTTACATTTCAACTTTGACCTATCCCTATTTGAAAAACCCTATAAAATAACTAGTTCAATATTGACATAATTTCAATCTCCCTAGTAACTAAAAATCAAAAAAAAAAAATTCTTAATCTAAAGAAGTGCTGCTAGTGTGTACAAGGTCAAAAAATCAGACACTTTTTTTTAAAGAAAATTACAGCTGCTCAAAAACGAGAACGTTTTTATCATTGTTTTGGTATTGCTTAATTTTTAAAAATAGTCAATTTTTACTATAATTTATACAGTTTTTGCTTTGTAGTACTTAGATAAATTTTATCAACCTGCGCTTCCTGCGATGTTGGCTGGCTGTAGCAGATATATTGCTTCACCAACGACTTTTTAATATGTTAGTAGCTTGTTTCATTTCAACTCTAATCCTTAGTTTACAAAAAATAATACTCATTTAAATATGAGTAGTTCATTGAGAGGAAAAAGAAAAAACAAAGGTTAAGTTCTAGAGGGAAAGTCTAGAGGGGTAAAAAAATTAATAAATATTTATCAATGTCTTCTATCGAATGTACGGCAAATGGCTAAAGCTATTATGATTCCGAAACCTGGTATACCACAAGATAGAATAAAATGTTATTAACCAACTTCGCTGCCACTAGTAATATCGAAACTATTTGAAAAATTCCTCCATTAACTATTTGAAAACCTAAAAAGGTCAAAACCAATCGCAGATAGGAAATATGATAACACCTGCTGTCAGTTTGATTATAAAAGCAAACATTCAAAAATAAAACAAATACATAGAATCACAAGCATTATTTAAAATACTTAAGAAAATAAAAAACAAAAGCGAGTCATGTTTAAACTCTTAACCATCTACATCTCTGCCAGAATATTTAGAGTTAAATAAGCAAAAACTTATTCAACAATGAATTGATAGAAAATCAGATGTGCCGCAAGACTTTGGATCTTGTTCTTTACTTACTTTATATATGTAACATACTATAAAAAGAAAATGTTATTATGGCTAAATTTGTTAATAATACTGCGATACTTGAAGGTAATAGCGATGAAGCAAGCATACATTACTTGCATGTAAATTGATAATAATACTTGCATAATAATAAATGAACCGAGATATGGGGAATAAAAATCAGCGAGAGTAAATTACTGCATATTGTATTCACCTACAACGAAACTGTTCTTATACCAAATAAATAAAAATAATACCTCAGTTCATTAGGATGAATCTTGTCAGAAAACTTAATTGAGTGTAGCATATAAAGAAGAAAAGAAGAGAAATGGTATTAAAAAACAAAAAAAGGTTGTTTGGAAGAAAATATGTTTTTGGTTTATAATAAATTCAGCCAGATACACAGAAACAATTATTTATACCGATGCTTTTAGATTCTAACTATCATAGAAGAAATTAACAGAATCGCAACAAGACATCAGGAAAGACTCATGTAACACCGAGTTGCTGCAACTCTTGGACAACATTGAACTAGGACGCGGTCTCAAAAGATTCACCAAACCCAAAAACATAAAGATTACGCCACAAAATCGGAACAGCTCTTAATGTTTTTATAGAACTGCTAAGCTTTTAAGAAAAATAAAGTTTAGCAATATTCATTTATTGCTCAAGGTAACAAAATCACTCATACTTTCCAGTAAAAGGAGATTTCCATGCTTTTATTAATTTACAAACATTCGAGACAGGAGATGACAAATTTTAAGAAAATCTCCTTTGCTATGTAAATACGTTTTAACTCTGGATCCATTCGCTTTTGTGTCTCGATTGAAAAGCCGCCATACTTCTAATTTATATTCGCCCAAAAATCCCCCATGGAGACTCAACAGCTTTGCGAGTTCCGAACAATAACAGAAGTGAGGATCGTCTTTATATAATTCGAGACGTTCTTAACGGCATTACTTTAAGATGTTTATTTAAATTGGCGCGAGGCGTTAACACCGCCGTTGCGTCTTTGGTCTTTTGATGAATCGGGCCTTAGTTGAAAGACAATAGAAAAGAGCAAAAACATATAATGTTCGCCCTGAAGACAATACGCGGATGGGGGCGACGAAAGTTGGCGAAGTTTAAAGTGTATAAATATTGTGACAAAAGTTTGGTCATTGTTACGAAACGCCTGAAAGCGTCTGTCGGGTGGAATGTATTGTCTTCTTTAATTGATAAAATTATAACTTTAAACAGGTAGATGTGCTGATTCAGTAAAACAAGGCTTGAAATGGCATCAAAAATTAATAAATAAGGAAATATCTTGATCTAATATTAGCCTTTTATCTAACTAAATCAATATGAACAATTTTTTCTAGTCTTTATATATTTTAGAATAAACAATTCTTATCAGTCTTAGCCTTATTTATATTTCATCAAACAAGTTCAGTTCACCAAATCACCAAAAATCATTATGGAAATGAGGCATTAAATATACTATTATGTTGTAAGATAGCTATAGCTAAAAATACAGTCCAGAATGGGTACCTCCAGATAGCGGTAAGAACCACACTAGCGAGTAGTCGAAATATAATATATATATAGAAATACCTTAACAGTCTCTAGCTCTATTGTTGTTCTCTTGTCTACTTTTGATTATTATACGTGCAACCAACAAAAGTGTTTTGGCTTTAAAATATCGAAAGTACCTGCAATCAAGCAACAAAATAAGCTTGTATAGCTAAAATTTTAATACGCAGTAAAATCAATTCAATTTAATTAACCAAAATGGAATATTTCCAGCATATGTCGAACTACAAAACTGTACTTATCGTGAGATATATATTTAAGGATATTTATTGTATCAATTTTAGCATTAATCATTTAAGTTGGAAAGAAAATTAATGCGATTTCTATTATTGCCAACTAGGTATTAAATAATTTTAGTCAGGTTAATACTTTGCTAGTTTTAACAGAAATCTTAATTGAAACACTTCCACAAAAGTTATCTGAGAAAGTTCAATATTATCCATTTTTGAAAACAATAACTCATAGAAAGTCGTCGTTCTTCGGATATCTATGCGTATCTGTAATTTATTTCCACAACATATATAGATAATATTTCTATTTTATTCACTACTAATTTTCTCGTCTTTATATGTATCTGTAATCCTGAACTTAGCTACTGCTTACCACTAATGAGCTACACTTTAATTTCCCCAATATTCATTATATAAAATTTGAATAAATTGACAATTTATTAAATAGAGTCACCTATATTATAGTATATTTAAATGTCTTCGATGTTTCAACAAAAAATGCTTAATTAAAATATGAAATCATTAAAGTCTTGTCGATTCTTGAATACCCTGTTTTTTTGAGGCACACCAATATTGAAATCACTAAAACGATTTTTTCCAATCATAGTCATATTATCACTGTTAATCGTACCTTTTATTCATATGAACCATATTTGATATTTGTCTAGCATGGCTTCTCAAAAATATAAATACGTAAAATATGAAAATATGAAATAGCAGATATCATAGAATGATTTATTAGTTGATGTAGTTTCACTTTTTAAAGATTTTTATATATCAAAATAATGATGTTGACCATTATATAAGCCAATATGAAAACTCGAAATTAGTTTAAATTACAAAAACTCTGAAAAAATATTGTTGATGAACATTTTTTGTTTTATCTATATCTCGAAAATAACCCCCATATTGATGATACAACTTTATTTAACTAAAATAGTGAGCTATGATTTATATTATAAACTGCCAATTGTATTTTCAGGAACTAAACTGACTCAGAGCAAAGCTAGTCACGTTTTACGACGTGCTGCATTTAAATGATGCTACATAATAAAGTGTAAAGCGTAGTTTTTCATTATGTGCAACAAATTGGGTCATAAAACTATACATAAAGTATGGTAAATGAAGAACAAAAAGTACTAAACCGCCCTTTTACGTTTTGTTTCATATCCTAGATCTCAGATCGGGACACGTTTTATATCGCTATTAACCGTTTTATCTAACTATCGATGTTAAACTGAGAAATCGTCCAGGGTGGGCCTGCAGGTGATTTTGTTGTGTTGATTATTTCTGTAATGTCCATTTCAACTAATAGACATATGAAGACTCAGGATTTGTATTTTAAAATCATGTGCTTGTTATTTAATCCAAAGGATATATTATGATTACTATTTACTTGAATTTGGACTTTTACTAGGCCTTTCTCTTGATTCTTGAAACTGAGAAATCATCTAGGGTAGGTCTGCAGGTGATTGGGTTGTGTTGATTGTTTCTGTAATGTCCATGTTAACTAATAGGCATATGAAGACTCAGGATTTGTATTTTAAAATCATGTTCTTGTTATTTAGTCCAAAGGATATATTGTGATTACTATTTACTTGAATTTGGACTTTTACTAGGCCTTTCTCTTGATTCTTGAAACTGAGAAATCGTCCATGGTAGTTCTGCAGGTGATTTGGCTGTGTTGATTGTTTCTGTAATGTCCATTTTAACTAATGGGCATATGAAGACTCAGGATTTGTATTTTAAAATCATGTTCTTGTTATTTAGTCCAAAGAATATATTATGATTACTATTTACTTGAATTTGGACTTTTACTAGGCCTTTCTCTTGATTCTTGAAACTGAGAAATCGTCCGGGGTAGGTCTGCAGGTGATTTGGTTATGTTGATTATTTCTGTAATGTCAATTTCAACTAATAGACATATGAAGACTCAGGATTTGTATTCTAAAATCATGTGCTTGTTATTTAGTCCAAAGGATATATTATGATTACTATTTACTTGAATTTGGACTTTTACTAGGCCTTTCCCTTGATTTTTCTTGGCTTAAACAATTACTAGGTCCAAGCATTGTAACCATACAACATAGGTAGAGAACTATCTCGGCAAAAGTGAAAGCAGAACTCAGCACTCACTCGAATAAAACTGTTTCGATAATAACAGTACGACGAAGACTCCACAAATCTAACATACATGGAAGTGCGTGATTGCGAAATACTTGATAAACAAGCATAGGAGAGTTCTATTATGATTTGGGCGGTAATGTAGTGGTATTCAGCTTGTCTTCTAGTTCACATCATTGGTTGGATTACTGCGAATGTATAGTCAACATCGTTAATGGTGAATTTATTACTATGACTAGAATGTTACAACAACAACACACATCCAAAAAGATTCAGTTTTAGTTTGAGAAACAGGAGAATTATCAAATATTTTTTGATCAACATAATTGAAATAATTGACAGATGGTTTGGTACAAGTATAGAACAACATTACGTTCAGACGCTTATTAAATTCTATTAATTCATTACAGCAATAGTCCAATACAGCAATAGTCCCAATAGTCGAAGTTCGACCACAATTTCTTTTCATGATTAACATAAAAACATATTAACATTACACATAATTTAAAAATGATATGTTATTGTATTTAAATTTGTTTCGACAATATTTTCAACATAAGGCCATAAATATATTTGATATATCTTAATAATTAATTTGACGATTTTCACAAACAAATAAAAATTTTAACAAGGTATTGATTAGTGTAAATTACTGAATATTATAATAAAAGTATCGTATGTAGGATCATTTTCAGAACTGTAACAACATCAAAACACCAAATATAAGTAATATGATCTTTCTTTTTTATATTATAATACATTTATTGTTTAAGTAATACTTGTTTGTATATTAAAACAGGGAATATTAGAATACAATTATTTTGAAATTGATATTTAACTTTAACGTGGATATTAAAGCAATAATAAGTACAATTTATTAAGGTCAAGGTAGTTTAATTTTTACCATTCAGAAGTGTATACTAAAGGAATAAATTTACAATTATTAAATTGACTATTGAGTTTTCAAAACTTAGGTTTATAATGTAAAGAATCAAAATAAGTGATACAAGATACAAAGAATAAAATATCAGGTAGTTGCGTATCCAATTACATTAACACACCCTAATATTTGGCAATGCTTTAAAACGTTTACAAAATTACTGTTAATAATTTATAATTTCTTCTATTTATCCTAGGTGTTCGGTCTATGCAAATTATGTAGTTAATTTCGTTTTAACTACTTCATATTTTCATTACTTTATTTATATATTCACATAATCTTTATCTTTTGTTCATATTTCTGACAAAATATATATTGAAAACAATAAATGCACCAGGCAAAATTTTTACTAAGCTGATTAATATATAAAAGATATTGGTATGTTCATCCAAAGTGAAATACATGAAACTTACATATTTTGCAAATTTTTAATTTTTAATATAAATAAATACGCGAAATACATAAAATAATGCATTCTAGATTATGCTGTGGCACCTGGTAGACTTCTTGAGTGTTGTTTTCAATCCTAATTTATGAATTTTATTTATTTGCATAAACTTTTTAATACAAATAACAAAAACCTCATTAATTATACAGTACTCTTGAAGTTTCTTAAGAAGAAACTTCATTTCGGAATTAAGTTTCCACAATTTGTAGACATTGTTGTATCATCAATAATTCTGTGGTAATTTGTTAATACTTAATGAAACTGAATATCAAAATAAAACATCATATGTCAATTGACAATTGCCCTATTGAAAGATGTATGACCCTAAAAACACCCTACGACTGATAAAAACCACCAAAGTATTTTTTGATAGATTTTTAGATTAGATCTGAATGCTCATCGATCATCTCGATTTGTGTTCACCGTCTGTTTTTATTTCCTTGTTTATAGGTTTATATTTATTTTTTTGCATTTATTTATCAATTTGAAGTTAATCTCAAAAAAATTTGTACACAAAAATCTTAAAAGCTTTTAATGTTGCTTCTAAAGGGTTCTAGTTTAATTTCAATTGATACCATCTCATGACCACAAATAGTTTCCCCTATGTTACTTTGTCCTATATTTTCCAATCTTTAAATGTACTGAATTCTTAAAAATCAAATTAGACTCCTTAATATTTATATAATGCAAACTAAAGGTATATTTATGGATATCTAAAGAGACTACTTCTTTTGTGGATAGATAGAGAACATAATTGTTCTTATTTAGTGATGTATATCCAAGTGAAAATATGTACCTTTTAGTCAAACGGATATATTATAAATTAGCTAAAAGCTTGAACTATCTTGCTAATAATTTTAAAGAGCATAACAGCATCAGTGTTATGCAGTTGCGTTGCTTGTATTTTTCCATTAAATTGTTCCCAGATTTTAGAGAAATTCACATCGATTGTCCATGCACGGCCAACAGACCCAGAGAATTTAATTTACAAAAGGTAAAGTAGGCAGCGTCGTTTGGTGTACATATTATTAAAAAAATATATTTCTACTTTTTTTAAAAAATTTATTTATCAATTTGAAGTCAATCTCAACAAAATTTGCACACAAAAATCTTTAAAACTTTTAAAGTTGCTTCTAAAAGGCTCTAGATTAATTTCAATTGATACCATCTCATAACCACGAATAGTTTCATCTATGCTACCTTGTCCTACATTTTCCAATTTTCAAATGTACTCAATTCTTAAAAATCAAATTAGACTCCTTAATATTTATATAATTTATGGATATCTAAATGGACAAGAGACTACTTCTGTGGATAGATAGAGCACATAATTGCATAATTGTTCTTATCTGGTGATGTATATCCAAGTGAAAAAATGTACCTTTTAGCCAAGCTGATATACTATAAACTAGTCAAAAGCTTGAACTATCTTGCTAATAATTTTAACAGCATAACTGCAGCACTATTATGAAGTTGCATTGTTTGCATTTTCCATTAAATTGCTATCAGATTTTAAAAAAAATATTTACAAAAGATAGTGGTCAGAGGGCAGCGTCGATTGGTGTACAAATTATAAAAAAAATATATTTTTACTTACATCTCCATAAAAACTTTACCTATTACATAACAATCCCTACACTGCCTCGTACGTAATATTACTGCATAGTTATCACCAATATAACAACATTGAATACTATATCACTCTAAAAAATACCCTACGACTGATCAAAAACCACCAAAGTATTTTTTGATAGATTTTTAGGTTAGATCCGAACGCTCATCGATCATCTCGATTTATATTCACCGACTGTTTTTATTTTCTTGTTTATGTTGGCGTATTATCGTCAGTGGCCATAAAGAGCAGCGGCAGGAAGAAATATAACAGAAGCCATAACCGAAAAGTTTTTTCTCCTCGCCAAGGCAAGGAGAGGAGGAAAAACGCGAGCCAGTCTTAACTTTGCACTTTTACTTTCACGAAGCGAAATTAAGACAAATAACGCCAGGTAACTTCTTATGAGAATTTATCACTCTAATACGCGGCAAACTTGAAAATAAATTTCGAAATGGAAGCACATTCTTCTCCGTGGCCGACCCATTTGCCAGATTAATGATATTTAACCTGTTTTGCTTTGTTCCGGATAAATTGCCGGTTAGTAAATAATGCATCGCGCTTCTAGGCGTCTACGTTCACGCACTTGACGGTCTAATTTACATAATTTAATAAGTAATTTCTCCCTAACGTCTCCCCTGTTAGACATTAAAAATCGTTCTTTATTACGGCTGGTTAATTGTATTATAACTGATTTGGTTTCCAGTTTGGTTCGTAGATGACATAACTGTTGACAAGTCTATTGATTTCTGAACACTACAATATTTCTAATTCGAACAATATTGCTACCTAATAGTTTCGAAATTAAAGTAGTTCGTATTCATATTTATTGCATGGCATACCCTTTTCAGGCAATTTTGTAACCACCGCCTTTACCATGAATCTTATTTATTGCATGAAAAAAAAACTCCCAAGGTTTATAAGAGTTTATTGGGTCCATTTGTACATCCATTGATAGAACAAGGTTCTTGCAAAATATAATACATGTTTCATAATTCTTTCAGAGTGGGATTGTATGACCTCGTTATATTTCTATTGAACTAGAAGAAGTAGTTTCGTAGTTAATTATCGCCTAATTGACTTATATATTATCTTTACACTTATTTTCTTCTTTTAATTATTTAATTAACTAGTTAAAATATCGGTTTTTTTATTATTTAATTACTACATTGTTATGATAACTTAAATTTAGGTATATAACTAGGAGGACCTATCAGCCCTATCTCAGTCTCTGGTGAAATAATATTTATACATGTCATTGCTGTATTTTTTATTATATGCACCCCACTACACAACACTACACAAGATCAGATGGTTTGATTCGTTTGAGTCTGTGTCCTGCTCTGGTGGTATTCAAAAGTGTTATGCAATACTTCAATATTCTCATGAGAATGCATTATTTCCTCATGCCTCCTTGCAATTCTCCTGATTTCTTAACTGACTCTGGGTATCTGAAGGTCTCGATGTAGGTAGTCAGTCCTGTATTATTTGGGTTAGCCCACAATACCTATAATATCTCAGAACTTTGTTCTCAAAAATTGTTATTTTGTTTGTGTACATAACTACTCTTTGCAGAACATCTCCGTATGTCCATATAGGATTCAGTATTTGCTTATATAATAGCAATTTATTATGTACTGATAATTGTGATTTTCTTCCAATTAGCCAATACATTTAAAATATCGGGGTGATAACACACGGTATATAACCTCAGATAAAATATGAGTCTTTGAATATAATATTTAGAATAAGCATATATAAATATTAAAGTTCAACACATTGTCAATATTTTTGCCACCATTGGCTTTCATAGCTGAAATCATTAGTGGAATATGTTCCTAGAGCATCTGAATAGTTTCCAATGGACTGTTGACCCATTCTTGTACCAAAACATCCGCCAATTGTGGTTCAATGGTTCAATTTTATTAAGGCCTAGCGATTGTTGTGGCCAGGGAATATGTTATACTACGTCAATATTTTTTTGCTAATTTACTAGAAAAGTACTTAATCAAAGCCCTCACTCTCACCAATTATTCTTTCAAATCATTCATGGGCTGAAATCTGACGAAACTGAAGTAAATTGAAAAGTCTCGAAGTTACCACCCTAGATATTAAGAGGTCCCACTCTATATAATGATCTTGTTTGACCAAAAATGACAAAGTTTAACAATATATGAAAATAAAGTTGTCCCTGAAATAATTAAAATAATTTTATATTTAAAACAGATGTTGAAAGAATTCATCAACAATTGTTACGAATTTTATTGCAATAGTTGATTAACACTGTAAACCTTATGTTAAAATAAAATAATTACAAGGTTATTTATATTTATAATATATTATATTAATGATATATTATATTAATAGTATATTATATTAATAACGTATTATAGTAATAATGTTCTATTAATACAAATTACACTGCTACATAAGTATTTAATCTTTCTCCATTATTTCATCCACATAATCTCTTAAGAAATATTCATTTATTATTTATATAGAATATTATCAATGTGTCAGCCTTTTGTAACAAACATGTTATTTACCTGATTATTAATTAAATATCGTTTTCTTTATTTATTCTACTTTTTCACCTTTCTACCACTTTCACCAGCAAGGGCTTGACGTAGGGTAGATGTCATATTGTCAAGAAGTCGCTCTATATTATAATTTTTCAATAAGTATCTCACGTCCCCTCTTATTATTGATAAAGTTGTTTATTATTAATAGTCTTTGAAAAATTCACTTTTGCTCTTGGTGCAGAAAAGGACATACATATATTTTCTACCTGCAACATTTGATTAGTGTCTTATACATTTAATTAGGATATCTGAAATTAATTTAGCAACAATTTGACTCACCAAAATTTGCATCCAAAAATCTTAATAATTTCATGATTACTATAGGGACTATAGAATTGATACCATCTCGTAATCAACAATAATTTTCAACAACATTAAAAAATATGATGTTAAAATTCAAATTAAATTCTTTAATAGTTATATTTTGAATGTGAATGAATATATATTATGAATTCAAACGGTAAACTTCTTCTTTTATAGAGAAAGATGGCGGGTGATTCTTTTTATTTCCGAACATACTTGCATATGTCGTTTTTTTCTTCGTAACTGAGTTTACAGCATTCTGAACTAGCCGAAAACTTAAACAATATTACTTAATCATTTTAAAAAACATAACAGCTTCATTTGATATTATATTGCTTACAATTTTCCGTTATATTGCTCGCAAATTTTAAAAAATACACCTCGAATGTATATGTGTGATTAACACAAACAGCGAATCTATCAAACAAAAGGTAAATCTGACAGAACCATTCAGTTGTACCAGCAGAATAACTAACTGATATTATTCTATATATTTGTTGTAAATATTATATAAAAAATTTAGTTCTACGTCGTTTTTCTCCATAGAAATTTTAGCCATGTAGCGACCTTGAGGCATGTCGAAAATTTTACATCGTGGAACTGTCTACAAAATACCCAGAATTATAAAGACTAGCTAAATATATAAAATTATAACGACTATCTGGTAACCCCGCAACGTTTATCTGGGATATTATTGAAGGGTACTTTCAATTTCAGTAACCGGCCATCGTTTGGTTTAGACGTTTTATCTATTTTGTAGTTTCACCATTTTCATACGACTTCAATAAATAACGTTCAAATAATGTAAACACGACTGTTTCATTTTGTTTTACCTCTATTTACCGAGCCATATAAAATACCCGAAAACTATAATAATCCTCACATTCCTTTGTGTGCGCAAAATTCTTAAAAAAGGAGGTAAAGCTTTGGCTTGGCATACTTATTTAAAGATAAGCACGTAACTCAGAGAAGTAGATAGTAACTAATGTATTTATCGCCAGTATAACGATTCGTTAAGACTTTTAGCATCGAAATATAAGGAAAAAAATTAGCAGCAGTGTTTTGTTTTCGTTCTTGTATAATTTAGGCCTTTAAAATAAGTTCACAATTCTAGAATTCGTCACAAGACAATGGATAAATACACCATTTCAGAACAACCCGAATCAGCCGAGAATGTTTAGGACAAACTAGTCAGTCCTCTTTTAAATAGATATAATTTATGAAGTTTCACCAGCCCGCTAGACGGCGCAGGTTAAGGGTAAATCAACTAATTATTCTATTTATTATTTTCGGTGTGCTGACGCAATTTTCCGCATATAAATTAGGCCTTTTCTTCGCGCCCTCGGGAATCAGACCTAATCAATTTAACTCAACGGGAAACACAAATATATTCCGACTGTGTGTTAACAGTTTACCCTCGTAACATACGAAGTGACTATCTGGACCCTAGTTCAAATATATTTTGGTAAATATGGTTTCGTGCATACGTACCTGGCCCGCCCGCTCTCAACCTTAGGTCTCGGGACACTATTGCGTAAACATCCAACTAATTTCGTTCCGCCATATTATGTAAATCCTTCTTGACGAGCAGCTAAATCCTGTAGACGTTGGAGAAAAATCACATCTGATGTATCTGATGATCTAACGTCGCATCATATGCATAATTTTTCGTTGATATTCTGACGCTGGTTATTGGAAAGGACTAAGTCAACAAAGAAATTGATTAAAGCGCATATATCAACGTAAATTTATAAATTGAAAGGTCCCACATTTCATATATTAATATTTGGGCTTTAAAATACATATATATTAAACACGACACGTCCTTTTTCCAATGTGTCTTCAACATCAGCATTCTTTCCCGAAAGTAACAACCAGGAAAGCTGTGAAAGTATTTATCTCCGTCTCTCTCAGATAATATAGAAGTCTGGGAGTGCTAAATCAGGAAAATAGGTGCAATGGATAAGCTATCTATTGTGAATGCATTTTTGTATTCAGGTACGTTATTCTGGTGAAAGATGATTATTTTTGTTCTTCAGACCAAGACTTCTCACTTGAATTTTTACATGAAGTTGGTCAAGAACGCTGGTGTAGTATTCGCCTGTAATTGATTTACTTTTTTCGAGGTCTTTCCGGCAGAATCGATAAGCTTTGATTTCTTTGACGGTGAACCTCCGGCTTCCATTCACTATTTCAACTGCTCTATCGTTTTTGGTATTTTTAGTGACAAATTGTCGATGAAATCAGTTGGTTCCCTAAAGAATTGTTTCAAATATTTGATCGATATTTGGCAAATATAACATCCATCTTGCGCAGAGTTCTAGCTTCCCCAGTTCTCCGTAGAATTGAAGAAATGTATCATATCCTTCCTTCCGATATGCCCATAGCATCGGCTATCACAATCACCTCCGTTAGCATATTGCCCAACACAATGTCATGCATTTTTTACACATTTCATGGTTTCCGAATACGTTTTTTGGTCGTGCTTTATATAGGTTATCTTGGAAGGTTTTGTGAACAGAACAGTGTTTATTGGTTACTAATACTCACAACCTGCGAATTTATTTATTTAAAATAATATTGTTTAAGTAATAAATAGTTTCGAAAATGTCATCATCATAATTAAATTTAACAATTAAAAACCCTTTAATTCACGGGCATGTTTAGTCTCTCGACTATTTGGTTCCTCAATAATTAATGAGTATATTGTGTTGTAGATCTATAACATTTAAAATACGCAAACACTTACATAGCGAATTTAGACCTACATTCAGTTCACAACTCCACTGGACTTTTTATATTTCTGTATCCATTTCCATTAATATATACAATGCAAATCAACAACATACCATTTCGTGAAACTATTGTTTTAACATTTTAGTAATGAATCAATAAAACCAAAAAAAGCTTCTAATAAACTAAGAAAAACCTCAGCTGGTTAATAAAACTATAACACCATGACACTCCATAACGTAATTTGACGCATGATCTGACTGGACAGTGTCATCATTATCATCATGATTACCAATACTCGTCCCATACATGAATAAAGTTGCTGCTACTCAACTAATACGTGCTCTTGGCATCATAAATATATTAGATAACGTAACTGTTTGGTGTGTTTCCTAATAGATAGAAACTTCAGTGTCGTTTTTGTACCGCCATTCAATAAGCTGGCTCTTCTTTCCAAGAAATAAAATATTTTTTAAGCAAAATAATAGTATTTGTGTTCAAA
Source organism: Rhynchophorus ferrugineus (assembly GCF_030347505.1). NCBI lineage: Eukaryota > Metazoa > Arthropoda > Insecta > Coleoptera > Curculionidae > Rhynchophorus > Rhynchophorus ferrugineus. The sequence goes on along the minus strand of NW_027472585.1, from coordinate 16,675,722 downwards.
ATCCCTTCTCATTTCATAATTAATATTCCACCTTGACTTTTTCACGTCATCACAGGAATTGGTAATGCTCATTGGGACATTCTATAATGTTAACATCATATTCTTTAAATATATATCTGATCCTAATCGTTAAGTCTCTTGAGAAAAATCGTATATTCCATTCAAAACGTAATAAAACACAATACCATTTGAAATAAAAGGTTACTGACTCTATATAACATTTTTATTCTTATTGAGAACAATGAGAGTCTCACAGAATAAACCTGAATGCTGTTATAAATATAGGAAAAATAATGATTGAAGATGAACAATAGTATAATATCATAAATAATAACATTTTTAATATAAAAGGTTGATAAAAATAAAGTAAATGAAAATAATGAATTTAAGAATATTAAAGAATATTAAAAAACAATTAAAAATAACTTAAAAAATAATGATGTTGGGGCAAAAAATACTATTTTCCATTCTAGCAGACCGAACCAAAATAAACCAGTAATTACTCATTGCAATATAGAATATCTGATGAGGCTTATAAAAGCCAAGTTCGTTTTTATATCGGTAAAATGTTACGAGAAATATCCATCCACCTTTCTGCTCCATTATATCAAGTTTACGAACAACCGGAAAGGTTAATGTGCAGTAGAAAACAAAACACTCGACGTCTGCTGAATTATAAAATGATTTTCGTGTTCTAACGCAAGGATAACACAATCGATAATGAACAAGGTTTTATTTTTAAATATACTATTCGAAAATCAAATAATCCCTTATAATCACTAATGAATCAATATCGCATACTAGCGTATTAATTACATATATAGTCAATTCAAAATAGCAGTGACACGAGTGTCAATATGTGTCTGACTAAAGTTGTAAATTCGTTTTACAGTCAGATAATATTAAAAAGAGATAGAATGCTGTTAGAGAAGTTCGAACATGTAACGGAATAAGCCTGCAAAAGTTGTCCGTTTGCCAAACGTCTGAAAATTCTGAAATATTGTTTTAATTATTTGTTTTAAAAAATTTGAAATCGCCGCGGTTTTTATTGAAAATATTTTGTACGCCTTGCAGCTGCACTATATATTAGTACGGGCATAGTCACTAACATATCTCAAAAAATAAGAAACAATGTAACCTTAAATTCGCCAAAATGAAACCATGTTTATGCGAAACAGGTGACTAGTCAAGATCAGCTTTGTGTTTCAGAGATCAAATATAGGAAATTTATAAAACAGTAAGCAGTTTTTTCAATCGGAACATAATTTAATACAATTATTTCAGAGAAAATTGTTAGTCTGGAAAGTATCCATAAAAATCCAAAAGATATGAGCTACTTGAGGAATGTAGAACATCCGTTCATACATTGTTGAATAATATTGGATTTAAGTGGTGTAAAGGTAACCCACGAAGGGGTTTAATGGAAGTTCCAAAGATTGCTTTTAAAAGAATACAATTTTTAAAAACATAAAATCTAGGAAGAAATATATCAATTTATATATTTAAATGAGACATGAATATTTCAGAATGGTACAATGGCAAGATGATAATAATTATTTTAAAGACAACGAAAGCTGATGGAAAAAGGTAAATGTTGGAATAACTATCGATTAGGTTTTGGTAGTCATAACATTTATTCATGCAGATATATAGTTCTTCATACTCGAAACAGGAATGGTTTTATTCCTGGTGCAGAATTAGTGTTTCTCTAGAAGTCCAAGGGTGACTACTATGAAGAAACGAACCATAACTTATCTTTGCAGTAGTTTAAAAATCAGCTTTTTAAGAACTTAAAGGAACCATCAGTTATTGTTATGTACAATGCACTATATCTACCATATATATATATATATATATATATATATATATATATATATATATATATATAGTACACTGGTGGACAAACTCCCAACAAGTTCATCGACAAAGTCTTCAATTAAGGAATGGCTTAAAATAAGTTTCGAGGAAGGTTTTTCAAATTGTTACTAGGTAAATATAAATGAAATATTTAATTGCATTTCATTGCGTAGATCAGATTACTGAATGTTATGGCCACAGAATATTACGTCTTCCCCCTATCACTGCATTTTTATTATCCAATTGAGTTGATAAGGGGTATTGCAAAGAATTATTATAATAGATATTCAGGCGGAGGAGGATATTCAAACCAAAACTGTCTGGATTTATGGAAAGAGGAATTGCTGAAAATAGCACCTTTGGTTGGTGTGAGCTCGATCAGACACATTGAAGAAGAAACTGACAAATGGTAGAAACCTGAGCAAGTTGTTGATAGATTAAAAATAAACAGCTTAGTTATTCACTTGATTAGTGTATCTGAAAATGATTGAATAAAACCTTATGAAGGTTGATTTATGATTCAATGCTGACGATTACCAAGACAGGGTGATGAAAGAGAAAACCACTAAATAATGTCAGTATACAATTAATATACTTTAATTGTAGGGAATTGTATTATAGAGTGTGAAAGCTTTATGAACATGTGTGTTGTTGTTCAGAATGTACATGAACGTTTGGTTAACATGTATGAGGAGAGAAATAACACTAACTGTTTTACAGATAAGGCAAATGCATTAAGGAGAATGCAGTGATTAAATGTAGTTTTATCAAGAAAGATGCATACATATAGTAACAGGACAAACTAAAGAGAAATATAGTAATATCATAATGACTTTACAAGGATACATTGCATCGAAAGCAACCTAAGTAAAACTAAGCGTAAAACATAAATATGCTCTCTAATGAAAGTAAAATACATTACTCAGATATACAGTTGTTAATTATGTGGATTAGGCCCTCGGGGGATACCACTACATGCTAAAACGCGCCTAGAACCCTATCAATAGTAGTGCGGAAAAAAGCTCAAAGTATATATAATAAAACAACTCTAACCTATAAATTATTGCGGCTGTAAAATTAATTGTAGTTTTAAATTCTTCAATAATAAATGCATTTTATCTACTATGATGTTAAAATAAATTATGTTTAATAAAATATTTGTTCAATTATTTCATTTATATTAAAATGTTATATGTCAGAGCCAAAATGTTCTAAAACTCGCAAGTTGATGCGGCAACATTGCGACGTTTTGACATTTCTCCCGTGTCACTGCTATTTTAAATTGACTATACATTGATACATAATGATTGATGACTATAATTGATATACATTCAATTAAAATTAACTAAGATCTAGTATAAATTCATTCTTTATACAATGTGGGGTAAAAGGCCCGCTACCATTGACGCAATTTCCGCTGAGTGGCAATAATTGAACGATTATTTTCAATAAATATTGTCACTATTTCTGCTCGTTCTTGTGGCGTGTATTTATTCATAATAAAATTTGGACGTCTACACAATACAATGGTTAAAGCGAAATTAAGCTAAACGTCACATAATGCGTAAGATGGCGCGCAATCACATTGGTAGCGGGATTTTTGCCCCACCTTAGTATCAAATCAAAATGGTACCGGGACTTTTGTCCCATCTTATATAACTGTTAGAATTTTCGCCCAATTACACAAGATTACAAATTCGAGTCAACTTTTGGGCCCGAGCAGATGAGAATGAATCTTAAAGCTATTTTATTATTAAAATTATTTGATGCCCTGAACTTCAATCCGTGTATCAATATCGGTTATAGTTCTCTAATTCGCGTATGGTGGCAGCACTGTACTCTTATAACGCCTACCAGCTGACGACGTTGCATAAACATTATTTGGAACTATGAATAGATTTCTGTGCCATTATTTTTGTGCTTTGGAACGTGTGAAAAATCAGAAAGAACGTTGCAAAGTCGATTCAACGTGTTTTTATTACGTTTGTGGGTATTAAATCGTTAAAGGTAAAAAAAGCATACAGTACAGTACAGCTTGGTCTTGCTTTAGTAATTGGTGAAAATGTATATCTTTCATTTTCTGTACTAATACTGTAGAAAGAACAGAGAAATCAAGCATATGACTTTAGCATATACTTTTGTTAGATGAATGTTGTCGTTATTAAAATAATTGCAAGTTATAAATATCCTGAAGTATTATCAGCGTCGAAGCCAGTTCCAGGTACAGACAGTGATCCATTGCCAATTTGTCCAAGTACAACTGCAAAAACTGTTTCCAAAACTGTTATACGGAAAAATCAATGAAGGAATATTTGTCGTACCTTATATTCCTTTAACTAATGGCTGACGCAAATTTTACAAAATGTTTAACGCCTAATGAAACAGCAGCATGCGTAGGCAGAATAATCAATTTATTGAATATTTCGAAATGAAGAAAATATTTCAGATCGGACTGCTGATTTGATTTCAGCCCCTGCACTTTACCTTATAAACAGTTTTTGGTCGGTATGTTATCAATCGACATCAGAAGAAACAACAGGTGTTTGAACTTCAACCATGGCCAATCTTTACATTCAAGTTCTTCAAACGACGCCTTATGATATTATACTAAAAGTTTGTTCTCAACCAATTCAACAAGCAAATGGTAAGACTAAATATGCCTGCAAGGATAATCAAAAAGCGGATGGAAACTTCGGATTTAACAGCTCTACAAGTAATTGATATTCTAGAAACCAAATTCAACCGAATGAAACGATGAAGGGTGGCGAGGAAATATTTCTCCAACATTATGCTTCATTTAAAAAATCAATAATCGTTCCTATATTAAATAAAATAGTAATAATAAACTTTAAACCAACTGCCACGAAAATACAGCCAGAAAGATGCAGATATTGAGGCTTCTAGCATTCTTTTTGATATATTTCGCATTACAGTCCTATGGCTTGAATATTCATCTGTCAAAATATGAGCAACGCTGTATATTCATGAATCGCCTATTATATATAAACATTTGGGATCAGTAATATATTAGAAGAACGTGACATCTACTGTAGAAACTACATTGTCTACATGCTTCTCGTGCCGAGATCGTTAAATTCATCCCTTTAAGATTCGACAACAACTCAATATACAGTTGAGGAAAAAACCCAGAAATGCAAATAGTGATGGTTTAAGTATGTATGTCGAATAAAGTGAATCCCTCACATATTTATGAGACGACATTGACATTGTCACGACATTGTCTAGACCAGAACGCCCAATCGCCAAGTCCTGTCGCAACAATAGCAGCATTTTGATTGAGAAGTAGACACTTTCACTGAACTTTACTTTTAGATTGATAATTATGATGATATTACTGCCAATGAACAACCATTTGAAACGTGAGCTTAAGAGCAAAAGCAATTGAAATAATTAATACATCTTTTTGTATATTTGTATACTGCAATTTGTCAGGTTTTTCACATAATCAGTAAAATATAATTTCTCTAAACATCATGTTGATATAGTTTAATTGAAAATGTAAAGCTTTAAAAACAGAGCAACAAATATTTTATAAAAAAAATCAACAACAACCCCAAAAGATCCAATACGACATTAATAAAAATTATTTTTGTACATAATTTAATTTTTTTTTAAATAAAGTGTATTTAAAACATCTTGCACTAACAATATCAAGTTTAATGTTATTTCTTGTAAACAAATAATTCAAAATAAATAACACTGTGTGACATAATTTTTCTAACATAAATAAGATTACATGTTTTGAATTCCTTATTCCAGTGTTAAAAGCATTGTCTATTGATATGGTTGTCTAGCACCTCTCGATCCTTACTAATAGTATTAATATTATTTACACTTAAAAGCTGTATTACGCCACAATGGCAGACGGTATCCCTATTGAGTATTCAGCGATTTTAAAAGAAACGTATACGAACATGAAACTAATTTTAACTATATTACTGTGAGTACAAGTAGGTCTCATGAAATGTTGTTGTTTCCTCTGTTTGTGGGCCAGTAGAGACACCAAAAACCACTATGAAGTGAAAGATTGGTCAAAAAGAACTGACTTATACATCTTATTCCACAAGAATAATTTAAAGAAGGTATTTTTGTTGGCCCACCAATAATAAAACTAAGCGAATGAATTAGTGGCTTGGTTATCTCTAAAGAAAGTAATTTTTGGATTTTTAGGCAATCTTAAAGCTGAAAATGCCAAGTTTTAGTGAATGAGTTAAAAATTTTAAATGATGGGGTGCAGAATATCTCCTTTATATATTTTAGTCTCCTTTTACCAACTATGGGTTTATCTGGACTGGACCTACTATTTAACGTAGGCTCGGAACCATGGTCCTCACCATTAAGCCTACCGACTGGCGAGTGACCAACTTATAATTCATCCCAGAAGACATCCGATCTTACCCAGCCTGGTTGCTGGTGTGACTGGGATCATTTTCCTTGTCGGATTTTACAGTCTTGCCTAGGACAATCACAAACATAAATTTACCACAACGCCCCAGCAGGATTCGAACCCGCGAACAGTATGAACTAGGAGGACCGCCCTGTTGCCTTTACCACTGCGCTACCAAGCCGGTCAGAATGTCTTCAAAAATACATTTATTGCACCCCCATTTCGATTTTCTCTTTTAGTCTTGGAATAGTGAGTGACAAACAAGCTGAACGCTTTCACCAGGATATAAAACAGATAGAAAAGCTTTACCAAGGAAGATAATATGCGAAAATATTAGCAGATTACTGCTAGTTTGTGATGAAATAGAGTTATACTGTTCACAAGAGCAGAAGTTAATATTTTGTCATTTTATTTCAGAATATATAGCACATTTTTTCTATTGACCACTTACATCTGAGCTACTTTGATTCATTGTCTATTTGTAAATATATGTTACTACTTTTTTATAAAATTAATAATATAAATAAACATGATTTTATATTTTCATACTCTATTTATTTATTTATAGTGATTTAATTTATCACAACTTTAAAAGATTACGTGTTACAAAAAATTTTAAGTTTTTGTGTTCAGCAGGTAAAATTTCACATAAAAACCGTTTTGTTTAATGTTATAGAACAAAAGAAATTTTCACACAGTGTAATCTAACAAGCGGGCTAAAAATTATAGGCAATATATGGTACTGAAAATAATTAATTCCCGGTTACATTCAAATTTAGAAAATAATTTTTAAAAAATCACAAAAATAGATAATGTAATTTTGGAGATTCCGTTTGTTTGCTAACGAATTTTCCTCGACCGATTTAAATATGGTAATCGACTTTGTCGGGTAAACAATGGAGTAAATAATTCGGGAAAAATCAATCTGCCTCGCAACATTTGTCCCCTCCCATTTTTTCCAGCAATTTTAAATAGTTGATTTGGCTGGCCACAGAACACAGGCGTTAAAAATGGAATGGGCTAGAAAATCCGTTTTTTACGGCTGTGGGAAGTCGAACTAGTTCGATGCCATTATTGACTTTTACGCCGTTATGCATTTTTTATTATTTTGGCTCGATTTTGTTTTCAACTGGTTCGGGTGTTTTTAATAATTTCTGTTCTCCTATTGAAGATAAATCGATATTTTAATCAAATATTATTACAAACAGGACACAACACCCACTAAGCGGAACGTTCCTTTAATTTTGACAATTTTCTCTTCGCAGAATGTCTTTACAGCATTTCCTTTATAACTCTCCCTATTTTTTTCTGATCTGCAAACATCCGATATTTAATGGAGGCCATATCTGAACTATATAAAGAGACTATATAGAGACAAGTAACTCTAACTAAGCTTATTGAAAATAACAAAAGTTATTCCGCTAAAAGGACTTCAATTTTAAAACCCATAGAAGAACCCAAACACAGAAGGCGATATCCCTCTATACAAAATTTTAACCAAATTTTCCACAACATAATCTTCAAAGAACGTACCAATCGTGAACATGTATAGCGTGGCATTTAAGAAAAGGGCCAACATTTTTTAAAACATTAAATAACATTTAAGATTTGAATGAAACATTTTCAAAACACTGTCTAATCCGAAAATTATGTCTGACAAATATGAAAAATGTTTCATTAGTGCAATAAAATATTCTTCTTATATTTTAAAGTAGAGTTTATCTGGACTAGACCTATTACTTAAAGTGGACTCAAGTCATGGTGGTCATAAGCCTTTGACATGTTTCGTTTAAATAATGGAACGTCTATATTAAGTTTGTCTTTTAGAAAAATCAGCAGCCGTCAAATACACAACCCATTGAGCGGTACATATGCTAACATTGTAGTATCTTGACGGCTATTGATCGATACTTTCTTCTGTCCAACAAAAGGTTGGTTTAATAAAAATATTTAACTTAAGAACAAAAGAACAAAGCAATCATTAAGAAAAAAAAGCACACATACGACGAGTTCCTTAATAATTCAGTACCCATTCGACATTCGGCGAACTTTTACCGGCTGGCATTAACCTTTCTGAAGTTCAGCGTAGTTCTTTTAATTTACCAAAGTAAAGCTTAATTATTCCGCAGCTTTCAAGAAAAAGAAGGCCGATTTCGAGAAAATGTTTACGCCTTTCCCCGGCCTTATTATTTATTTAGACCCCACTATAAGGTTATTGTCTATAAACTGATATATAGGTTATAACGGTGGGGCATTTAATAGTTACAGCCGTCTGGAATAACCTTTAGAATGTCGAGTAACTTTTCGTTGATTGTTGGCGTTTCTATTTTATCTTACGGTCGTACTATTTTATTAAATTTTGTCCTGTTATAGTTTTTGTCATAATTTTTATTGTTTAAAGTAGATGACTTTAAATGAATTATTTTATACCATGAATACATTAAAACATCCCAGCCATTTTCTCTCACCTTTTGCCAAGTCACTAAATATGTATGTAGTCTACACTTCATTTTAGTTTTAAACATTTTTCTTTTTATACATTCTTCATAAATATATACTCCCTGTTTGCTGAAAGTCTTCTTCCGTTAGCTCTTTGAAGCTACATGCCACTTCACAGCTTTATTGCGTTCAATTCACATTCGTTTTAATGCAGATTTCATCTTAAGCATCAGGTAGAACTTTTAGGTGGTAAGATTCGGTAAGACAGGTGGTCTAATATTGATATAATAAATTTGGCTAAAAATATGTGGAATGTCAAACTCACAATGAGCCGACAAATTACTCAAGTAAAAATCAATGTCTGTCCAAAAGAATAATCGAAAATTATTTTGAAGATTAATTAACAGTATAGTCTCCAAATATCCACCGCAGGCAAGTACATGTATGTCAAAAGAAATAACGGCCATTTTTTAAATTTTGAGTTATTTTAGTGATACACCGTAGACGTCATCAGTAGGTCCTATAAAATGGACTATACTGCTCTGGTGCCTTTTGGACATAAGCCAAGCCAAAACAAATTTTGACAAAGTCTAACATGATGGACTGACATACAAACTAAAACAGACGCTTCTACATACATATTACCACATACTTTCATCCTAGTTAAATCGAAGTAACTTCGTTATTAAGTATAATGACGAGTAATATTCACCTTTGAATGAAAAAAGCTATGATATGTAACAGTACAACGCACTAGGACGGATTTTGTACCTAATTTACATGGCGGGCCTTCAAACAAGTGAGGACACAATGATTGCTATCGATGGGGACGAGACTACCGTACTTTCAATGCATTCTGACCCAAAAACTGGTTTGAAGCGACTCCAATGTGATCTAAATAAAACGAAGAAAGGGTTTAACTACTGGATAATAAAAGCAAACACAACCAAGTCTATTCGTGTTACGTAAACTTTAGAAACTGTCGATAATATTATTATTATATATCCAACACATCCCACAAGAGGTACATGTAAAACACTTGGGTCTTTACTTGGACCGTAGGTCAACTTGGCAGAAACACATCTCGACTAAGCGTAAACAATTCAATTCCAGACTCAGTAGGGTGAATTGGTTAACAATTCGCTACTTCCATTTAAATAACGCGAAAAAAATTATGGTATACGGCATTCAAATATGGGGCAGCAGCCAAATTAAAATAATGGAAAGGTTCCATATCAAGGCTTTAAGAAACGTACACAATATTTCTCAAAACATGAGCAACATATATATCAGGCGTTCGATGTGCGAACATTAATGAAGAAAATTGGTCGGTATAGCATAAAGAATAATAGGCATATTCACGTAGATGGATAGGAACTGCGCCCATTGATTTTTTTTTTTTTTGATTAAAAAGAGAAAACAAACAGTTTAGAAGATGGACATAGTCTGAAAAAAATTGCGATGACACATAACAGAGAAGGAAAAATATCAACCACGTTAATATAACAAAAAACCAGTGAACGCGCACAATTAAACGAAAATGTTTCAATTATTCTATATAATTATATCAAGCGACAATAAACGCGTCTTATTTGATTGTCGAAGCTCGTTGGAGAAGCAACAAAACAGCAGCTGCATCGCAAAAAGAAGAACATAGTCGCAATTAGTCCTGCGTTTCCACGTACTGCGCCACTGATTTGCATATCTGCATAGGCGAAAGGTTGGTTGATGGTAACTTTGGCAACCGCATGAACCACAGTTTGCATCATTTAACGAACGGTCGCGAGACAAAGACGTAATTATACTCGTCTTCTGTCTTGGCGTCGAGTAAGCGCTAATAATTAGCAAAAAAGATGAATGCAAGAAGCGAGATCAGTGGCGTGCTTGTTTTGTATAAATTCCATATATGTTCAACACCGAAAAATGTAGGATCTTCATTTTTCTATAAATATTTCAGTACTCATTTTCACACTGTGTATCAAACTAAAAAAATGTTTTGTTTTGTTATCTCGTTCTACCTTCTGCCTGTTAAAGTTTTATTGGATACTCATTGATAATAAACTTGTAAAAACATATAAATAATAAATATCTGATAATTTTTATATCAAATACGAATAATGTTTCATTAGTATTAGTTTTCAGTATGTATTAATTACGTCAAATGTGATGCAAATTTAAAAATAATGAAAATTTTCTATTTCTTTTCTTAATACAAAGTCTCCTTTTACCAGCTAGGGGTTTAACTCGACTGGACCCACAGTTTAACGTGGGCTCTGAACCACGGTCCTTGGCATTAAGCCTACCGACTGGCCAACTTAGAAATCATACCAGAAGACATCCGATCTCACCCAGCCTGGTTACTGGCGTGACTGGGGTCATTTTCCTTTTCGAATTTTGCATTCTTACCTATGACAATCACAAATATTAAACAATCACAAACATAAATTCACGACCATGCCCTAGCAGAATTAGAACCCGCGACTAACGCAACAGTAGGCGGACCGTCTTGTCGCCTTTACCACTGCGCCAAGCTATCTGGCCATTTCTATTTCAATAAAAGAAAATGAAAATACATTTTTTGTGAGAACTTATTGATTATTTTTGCATTATTATAATCTTAAATATAACATTTTATTGTAAGATTTTCAAAACACATATATTTTTTATTTGTTTACTACAATTTTTATACTTGAACATTATCCATATTTTATTTAGTTTTCACTATATATTGTTTTTAATTATGGACCGTTGATATTCTATTGGCTGTTTCCTATATTTTGTATAGTTTGTCAGAAGACCGCTTGACTTCTAATAAAACTTATTAAACGAAATGATTAAATCTTGATCAATTTTATTTCTAAATACAACAAGGCATTACCCTTAATGCAAGATGTATTAAAATTGTTACTATAACGAACATTACGATCTTGTAAAAATCCTAAATTATTATTCATCAAATTTTAATCTCACTTCTGTTATACAAACGCTTTAATACGCCAGTATTACATTCTACAGAAATACAAACAGGTCAAAAAAGGTCTGTTCAACCAGAATTAAATAACACATTAAACCAATTACTTTTTTAAATATATAGTGTAACATTAGATTTGATTAATCGTTATTACTATTGAAATATTAATCTTAGCCATCCATCAACAATAAATATGTACATAGTTAGGCAATGTGTTTGGTCAAGGCTCTAGTAATCGATTACTGTCTAAAATATGGAACAAAAATTACTTAATGGAATTGTTAATTTTTATGTAGACCTGGTTTTATGGATAATATATATATATAAAACCTTAAATTAAATATCATTAATCTATCACTAAAATATTCTAATATAAAAGGTAAATTATTATAGAAACAAATCCTTAACAAATCACAATTACTTGCAATATTATCTTAATTTATGATATATATTATAATATTTTTTTATTTAAAAATCTCATATAATACATATACATATAATACAATCATTCTATCCAGAAAATGTTACTTCATAATTTTCTTAAAGTCCAAATCTAAGACCTCAAACCCATACTTAATTGGCGTTTGATGAATTTAACCCTATTGGTGCCCTCTACATAAATTTGTACCATGGCAGAGTTTTCACATATACGAGTAAATAACTCTATAAATTTCAAAGAGTTTTTGTCCCTTCAAACTCCGGGTTCCAGGTGTTTATGTTGTTGTTGGTCATAGCAATCTTGATCTCCTCAAGCCTCTTATAAACACTTATTATAATCGAAATATAGCGTTGAATAAATATGCAAGTTCTAATGCATATTTAATAAATATATACTTATTATTAAACATATTAGGACATATCCTGGAATTTGATATTAAATTTTCTCCAATTTTACTTAAAGTTTTCCATTGACTTTATTGAGTTCATTATAGGTTAAGTAAGGCAACTATATTAAAAAATAATAATATTAAAAAGAATACTAGAAATCTTACATAATTGAGCGAGTATTTCAGACACTGTAACCATGAAATATGGTAGGTTATTGAATAATAATAAATAAAAATACTATCAGTACAACACTAGGCAATAAAATTAATAAATGCAGGTAATAACTCTAAAGAGTACTGTAATTGTGAGAATAGTCAATAAAGTTTCCTATATTTTCCTATATTAAGATAAATCAAAATTGTATCAATGGCAAACCTATTGAAAAATTTTATGATATAATTTGAAGATACACTTTTAAATATATTAGTCAGTGGTTCCAAATTATTCATTTTACATAGTTGATACTAACCACAACACAGAAAAGGTTAAAATTATATACCTTTAATGATGGATGTTTGATTTTCTTAAACTTCTAGCAGTTTTGTGGAATAAAAAGGCGTAGCAGCAATTTACAATTAAAAATAATAAAAAATTATATAAAGTATTAGAACTATAGTTTACTCAACGTTTATTTGTACATACGTCATCAAGATGTTCAATGTATTGCCTACCGCAATTTATAAATTCGTTTTAGAATCAGACATTTTTTTTCTCATATTATTCTAGTTAAAAAGAGACACAATGTCTGTCTGGCTGTCTGATTAGTTCGAATGAGTAAACAAATGAATCTGTCAAAATCGTCCTGTTATCAGACTTAAACTTATTAGGACATACCCTGGAACCTTTTTGACATTAAGTTTTCTCCAAAAATACTTAAACATTTCCATTGGATTAATTGAGATCATTGTAGGTTAAGTAAAGTAACACCTCTGCCAGTAGAGTGAACTTGAAAAATGTTTGTTAAGTACTTAGTAAATAATTTTGCCTACATGCTATCATGCTTTTTTAACTGCATTCGAAAAAGAATAATTAGTCTTAAGAATCATCAATCTTCTACTAAGTCCATTGAAAATTCAGAAAGTATTTCATTTCTAGAAATACGAATGTTTTCCTTGAATCTAAGTAAGTTATATCAGGTATTTACTAATTATTCAGTGATCGTTTGGCAATATTAAATATAATACATTTTAATAGAGCACAATAAAAATATCGGGCATTTTAAAAAATCCACAAATACACAACATCACTATCAATAAATAAGTCAAATCAGATACTAAGAATTATAAAAGAATTATTTAAAAACACCCCATATTACCATAATCGATACCTTAAATTAAAATCAGGTCAAATATTTCAGCTGACTAACTTTATTATTCACCAAAAATTTAGTAGTTTTTTATTGAAAATCTATAAGCGATATCTACCTGCCACTATTTAAATTTATGGACATTAAAAACCATTTGACGAATTTCTGAAGATCTAGGTCTGAAATATTAGCTTCAACTGAGCATAAATAAAAACTATTACAATTTGAAAACTGTTAATTTTCTACATATATCAACAAATACAAGATGTCAATTTATTTGCAGGATAACAAATCAACCAACGCTCTAGATGACGAGACAGAGGACGCCACCGACGCTGATTTTCTCGAAAATGGCCGCGATGGTCTCACAGGAACCCCCGACTCGGCCAACTCTCGTAACGACAAGGAACTGGAAGAAATCATGGAGGTGGAGCATCAGGTAAATGAGCGTTTAATAACCAAACAATGTTCTGTTACGAAATTGGTGTGTTCCGATTGTTCTCGATGCTAATATGTCTGATAATATGAAACAGGCGACTGCGGCAAAGACCATCATGCACGCTCTCAGTATCGTCAGTGCCCCTACCTCCCAACCAGGATCGTCGCCTCCGCCTTTGGCAGCAGTGGCGCCACATACCGAAAACGGAGAGGTCTGGAAACCTCACACAAGCCTTAGTCCTAAGTTACCACGCGAGACATACTAAACCCGTAGCAATTAGCGTCTAAATCCCCTAGAATCGTTGCAACAACATTAAAAAAAGAAAGTAACCTCGATCCCGAGATATTACGTCACTCCTAAATATAACCCAACCTAACTACTTGTATCAAATGGAACCAGAATAGTGAACACTGATCATACAAGTGCCAAAACATCTCGAGATCTTTACCGGCAAGTCTCTCAAAGAGCCACCAATAATATTTAGGACTGAAAATGATATCCAGCATGAAAGTAACACATTCTAGACCAAACTAAATGCATATCCAAATTTGCATCATATTTATTTCTTGTTGATTATTGTAAACTAAAAAGAAAAGTAAGCCTAATATATATGACTTAGTATTATAAGGTGTATAAAAATTAGGATTTTATTTATTAAAAATGGATGATACTTTTTAGGAAATAGTTCTAGTTAATTTACCACAGGTTTTCAACGACGGTCAGGTCTGGAAGGGTCTTGGACCAAATCCCATGGTCTGTTTGATGCGTGGGTAATGAGGAAACAAAACTTAACCTTTAAAAAATCGTGTAAATAGTCTTGTAAATGAAAAAATAACATATCATAAACATTTACCGAACTTAAGAAGTGTACTAAATAAAAAAACAAATATAGCAAATTCGCCATTAAGACTTTTTAAGACAAATGTTTATAATCTAGTCGAGAAAAATTATATTAATATATTTAAAAGCCGATTTTTCGTTTTCGTTTTTTAGATGATTAGTATATTAACGCGCAATGTTATGAGTCTCCTGTAAGAAAGCTTTTATAATTTTAAGTAATAATAAAGAGCTTAATTAGCCGTTAATCTTCATTTGGACAGGTACAGCAACAATACGACGTATTTTAGTGAAGTGAAAATAAAATAGAAAAGCCTCTAAGTTAGATGATTTAAAGTGATATAGTATGTGATAACTCATCACTCCTTTTCGGTACCAAGATCAAGACATCAAGAAATATTATTGCTGAACCATGTGTGTTTATGTTACCTCTATATAATTATTTTTATTCGAGTGTTTTAACAGTTTTTTAACACAATTATGTCATGAAGTATTCGACTAACAACCTTAATCGATTATTTCTTGACCGATGAGAGAGCAGAAGCAGTGAATGAATGACAAATCATCGATTACAATGTAACAATCATGTATAGGTGTGCATGAATTAAAATGTTTTCTTTTGCCTTGTCAAGGAAACTTTAGAGCTTTTGAACATACGTTTTTCGATACTGCTAATGACCATATTGTTATAAATTCTAACGTATATGTTAAACTATTGAAATGTAGTTGATATCTAATAAATGTCCTCCATTGTAAAAAAGTGTGTTCTTTTCGAACCCTTCCTTCCTTCCTTCCTTCCTATGTTTTTTATAAAAATAATGCAACACGATGAACATTTAGCAAAAAATGTAATAGGTTGCATGACTGTAATAAAGGAAAACAAAAATGTTGGGTTATAATAATAATGTACTATAGCGAGCTTATTAAAATTACATTTATTTAAGCAAATTTCAAAATACACTATATTCTTGCCACGCCACACTAGTCGTGTTAAGCCAAGAAGCAACGACGTCACTTACCGTCTCTTAACCTTCATTTCCGCATTGCAAAGTTTGAATTTTTAAGCGCATTTCGATTTTGTTTAAATAAGTTTTCTTATATTCCACAGTAAAAATATTGTTTTTCTGCAAAAAATTGAACTGGTCATCAAAGTCATCTGGGACTGATCATCAAGGTAAATAACCTAAATTTGCTCACAATTGATTCGTCGATAATTAATTTACTGTGTAAAAATAATACTAAAACTCTTACATAGTTTAGTGAGTATTCTAGGTACGCTAACCATGAAATTTGGTAGGGTATTGAATAACAATAAATAAAAATACTATCAGTATAACAATTGGCAATAAAATTAATAAATGCAGGTAATAACTCTAAAAAGTACCCAAAATAGCACGATCGCCTCTTGAGAATTGTAAGAATAGTCAATCAAATTACCTATATTTTCTAAGACAAATTGTATAGATGGCAAACTTATTGAAATATGTATGATGATAATTTGTAAAATTATTCATTTTACATATGTTACTAACTACAACATAGAAAAGATTTAAATTATATACCTTTAATGATGGATGCTTGATTTTCTTAAACTTTTAGCAGGTTTGTGGAATAAAAATGCATAACAGCAATTTACAATTAAAAATAATAAAAATTAATTAAAGTATTAGAAGAAGTATAGTCTATTCAAAGTTTATTTGTATATGCGTCGTCAAGATATTTAATGTATTGCCTGTCACAATTTGTAAATTTGTTTTAGAATCAGACAATATTTTCCTTATCATTTTATTGATTAAAACTGATTCCCCTTCTTCTAAATTGGTCATCCAATTTCAACCTTATTTCGAGAATAAGAAACGCTATATAATATTGAATGGTTGGCATAAAACTTTCCAATTTATTGATCAAATTATGAGAAACCATGCAAAATATATCAATTCCAATAATTCCAAATATTCTAAAAGTTATCAGAGCATGGCGAATCTACTGAAATACACTCCAACCGAAAAACTATATAACAGTGTGATTGTTAATATCATTGCCCCCAAGTTTTTCTAAACAGTTGCTCTTTGTAGTATTAAATTTATATCAATTTGTTTGAACTATCTTTTTTGATATTGTTAGAAATATATGCAAATACTACAAAACTAGAGCATACAAACTAAAACTACGTGTTTGTTGTTCACTATTATGGTGGTTTTGGTCGTCTTCTCTATTTCTTTATTGTTTTATTGAGATCCTGATTTTATGGTGGTATAATGAAAATCTATAAATATTTAATGCATTTGCACGCCTTTTAAGTTCTTGTTAAAGTGTTCTGTTTTAAGTTCTTCGCCTTGTTCGTCCAGACTGTGATTTTTCCAATTTTGTACTGTTCTAACTCTTCATACCATCTGACTTTTTGACCCATTTTTAAATGAAACAAATACTTTACACGTTCTTTAAGCAACGAAAACCTCACGAGACAGTTGTTGAAATCGATAAGTGCCCCATATTGATTTATATTCCAATATCCAGGCCTAATTACTGATCTTGTTGGATTTACAGGGTTCAAGCAGAAAGTTACAAAATACAAGCATTCTAATGAGACATTTTGTACTAGATGCATAAGGTGATTTTTTTAGTAAGGATAGTTTATCTAGACTAGGCTTATTGATTAACGTGGGCTCCAAACCACGGTCCTCGGCATTAAGCTTATCGCCTATTACCAATTTTAGAGCCTGGTTACTATCATGACTGGGATGATTTTTCCTTGTCGGATATTACACTCTTGCCTTATGGATAATTACCATAATAAACAATCACAAACACAAATGTATCATCCTTCAGCAGGAACAGAATTCGAGAGTATCGCAATAGCAGGAGGGCCGTCTTGTCGCCTGGACCACTTCACCAACCTAGCCAGCAACCCAAATAGTTTTTATTTATTTATTTAAAATCGAGTCAACATATATATGTTATTTGATTACTATAATCTGAATTTTGTGGATCAAGAATTATAATGTACAAAGACTTATTAAAATACAGAGACTATATTTGTATATAAACAAAAAGTAAAGAAAACAAGCCATAAATGTGTAAATATAACATAATTATATACATAATACTGGTCTTAAAAACATGAAATAGACGCAAATGGAACTGATCTCAAGGTTTAGGAATTATAGGAGTCATATATTGTATATATTGTTTCTAAATTCAAGGATGCCAAGGAAACAAATGCATTTGGGTAGATTTTTTTGGGGTAAATATGTCAGGTTCGTCATGAGGGAAATCGAGCTCTTGAATATGACCAAAAATTAACATTCCATGTAAATGTGACACAATTTGTATAGAGCGCCATAGCGAGGAATTATGGAGGAACCTGCTCTTAAAACCTGTAAGTGCGTAGCTTTGCAGTGTCGCATGATGGAAGAAAAAAACATGCTTTATTTGACACAATTTATTGTTATCCTCAAGTAGGTCTCAGGCACACTGGGTGAAAACAAAATTAAAAAGGTCTTTGTGATAGACAACACCTTTTCTTTCATTTTTAAAAAACTCTTCGTGTTGTAGGTCTTACAAGAAATAGTATCTGTATTCAAAACTTATTAAACAAATTGATAATATATTTTATAACTACAAAGATTTCGTTATTGTTTTCATATTTAGGACAACTTAAAGTAACTGGTTAATTGACTCATATTCACAAACTATATTTTCTTGGCGCTTTCCACATTTTCCGCGTATTATATTTAGACAGCGAACACACCAATCTTTCAAGACATATAAATTAGATAAGTTGATATTTTGATTTTGGCTGTTAGTTTTGGCTATTCGTTCGATTTTAAATTACGCAAATATCTGTCTTGAGCCGACGGCCGAAATACCGATCCTGATACATGTGAATTATCGAGAGAAATGTATCGCTGTATCAGCTGATGCTATTTTTATTATTATTAATAGTTAAGCGACTCGCAAAATCCATCAGTTCGTTTATTTTAGTATATTTCCGATGGAATTTGCGTTATTAATCAGAATTAATTGGCGTGGGGATCATAAATTGGGTTTTATTTTGTAATTCTCGTGTTGAATGTTTGTGCGGTTTTAATTTAGTCGTGTTGTTTTTACAAAAAGCAAGTGGGATTTTGTTGTATACGATCGATTCTTATTTGATTTTGAAGAGATTAATCAGCATGTTTTGATATGGGCTAATGTTAAGTGAAATGGGAAAAGCAATCTATGATGTTAAAGTTTACATGCGTATAACAGCGAGCTTTATTTGTTCATATTTTCTCGATGATTTTTTTTTCTAAAAACACAAAGACATGTACCGTTCAAGGAATTAATAGATCGTTCCAATATTTTTAAACCTTCTTTATTCGTCGATCATCACAAAGGTTTCAATAATAATGTAAAGTGAACTAGACGTTTTGCTGGACATCCAGCAATAGAGACAATAACCGTGAATAGCGGCATTGTTGATACTTTTTCATGAGCTGTTATTGCCCGATAAAATATAACGAGTCCACGGAACGTTAGAGCTTCATAAGAGTTCACTCACAACATGTTTTATTATATTGATTTTACGGTGTTTTGTGCTGCCCAGTCTCAGTTTCATCAAATGGTCAGTTTGTTCACGGAATGTTCCCGTTTTCTGCCTTTAATTTCTTTCTATTCTATTTATTTCACTTATTATTTTAACATTTATTTTTATTATTTCCATACTTAAATTACTTTTAATTTTAAAAAGGCATTTTATGACTGCAACTATAAATATAAATTATAACTATTTTATAAGCCAGAAACTGATGCCGAATTGGCCGAAACAACTGATATAAACGTTACCAAGGGTGATAGCGTATCCAGTGTGTTTACATTTGACTTTTCTCTTGTGCGCATTACATGTTAACCCAACCGGAATCAGAAGAACTGAGTACCCTAGCTTTATCCTATCGAAGCCTAGTAACCGTAATGGCAGAATCTCGCGTATCTCGTTTCCTTGATCTCGCTGCACGTCCATTACTATTAGTGTTAGGGTAGAAACTGGTCCATGTGTGCTTTTTCTATAGCGATCAGCCTATTCGTACCTTGTATGAATGTCATATTTCATCCTAACATATTAACCATTGTTATTAATTACTATCTGTTACGATTATCTGTCATTGGTATTGTCTTTCATTGTTTCGCCTATTATTGATAATTGTCGATAAAATTAATTATCTATACTATTAACTGTTAATAATATTAACTGTCAGTACCACATACAGTTATATACAGTTATATCACCTTACTGATTTACACTAAAGGTATATATTATGATAATCACCTACCTTTTCTATATTTCATATCTATATTTTAATTTATATCTTGTCAATGAAAATCGTTTTCGCAGGTACGTTTTCATTATGTTTTCAGAACTATCAACCGGCCAACTCGACATCAAGTTGTCGCACTTTTATTTACTTTAATTATTGTACCATTTATTGTGTAAGTAGTTGTTATATAATTTATTTTGATCTCTGTTTTTATTTCTTTAAGATATTAAATTATTCTATATTACATATTTATTTAAATATAATTGTAATTTAGCACTATATAGGTTTAATGTGTATAATTTAAGAAAACCGATTATTTATATAATAACTCGAATTTGTATGGCCTTTATAATACTTATTTATTTATTTATTTTGAGGCATTTATGCTTATTGAAACATTCTAGTGATGATGTAAAATGAACAATATGTGGTTGTCATTTATATTATTTTCGTAGGTCTTGTCGCTGTTACTGGCACCCTGCAACATGTTCAATGGAAAAAATATTGAGCGATGTTCATGAACCTGATGCAAGATTCGGTAAGTCTAAGAATCAGTACAGTTTCATAACAATATAATGCAAGTTGTCTGAATACAAAGTTATTACATTTTATGTCACTCAATTGAAGAAGTTTCCATCAATATGCTGAATTTGCTCATACAGTTTGGAAGCCTACTAGATAAACAAATAAAACGTTGAACTAAAAACTACGAATGTATTTCTGTCCTATTTGTGTAAGACGTATATGGTTTTAAAACATTTACTTATAACAAAACTTAAATTAAATTACACTAATGCAATAACCTAACTTATATCTAGAGGGAATGGTACAAAATAGTGAATATTAGGCTTGAAAGCTTTAACTTACAATAAGGTTTTGTCTGCAAGGCCCCCAAACAATGATAATCTAGAAATTGATGGCTATGATTTGATTGATTTTAATAAATATTCTCTTTCATTACTCGTGATACAAGACACGTTTCCTCATGTTGCAGACTGAATGCGTCCTTGCCAGTTCCAGAAATCTTCTTATATGTCCCAAGCTACTTTCTTTGCTTCGATTACTTTGTTTATTGTAAGAAGACTCTCTATTCTTTATAGTATTTGTGTCGCTAAAAGAGATGGATCGTCATAGATATATATTCCAAAAAGTAAGGTGTTGATAGTAAGGAGTGACTAAGTGAATGATAGTAGCAAAGTTGTTATGACAGTATTGACCATACTATTTACATAAGACTGGGTAAAAAAAAGAAACTTAATATTACGTTTTAATATTAATTAGCAATAAAAATAAATATGATATCAGAAAACAAAACAAAACCAAGTCACAAAGGAAAGATTACTAGCGATAAAAAGTGAACCACGTAAGACAATATTGAGCTAAAATTTTATTTTTTGTCAATAATAACTGCTAACGTGTAGAGGTTATGATGGCAACCTGACAATGACAAATTGCAACCAAAATCGTTTCAAAATTTCCGCTTTATTGAAGCTTCCGAACAACAAGTATTCAAGGATCCTCTTCTATTAATATTAAATGTCGTGCAAAAGTTTACACTCTACTCACTTACAATTACCGGAGTATTGCTTGAGTTTTAATACATGGCCTTAAATAGACCAACCAATGTTGGCTTGATGTTGCCACATCAAACTTGACCTTTTGTTTACAACATTTGCCGGTATAAAACCTTTAATTATTATCACTAGTGTTTTGAAGAATTTTACAGACATTCGGCAACATGGCCCACCAGACCATCCCAAATCGAATTTTGCAGGCTTACTCTTCTAATCCGATCCATAAGACAATATTCTATCTCTTCTCAACCAGGATAATATGGGATGAAACGCATTTTACATCTTTACGAACTGTAAGCGTCATCTATGACATGTAACAGGTTAATTGAAAAGTCGCCGGCCTGCCACATAGATGGCGCTACTAGAATTAAATACATATGTTTTTAGTCATCCCTAATCCTCAAAAGATGCGTGTGTAAATTTGACAGCTGTCGGATCATTAGTTTGTGAATTATAGCATTTTGAGTGAAGCAACTTTTGTTGCTTTGAAAAAAGTGGATAAAAAGGAATTTTGAGTGTTGATAAAATATTGCTTTTTGAAGGGAGAAAATACAGTTGAAGCAAGAACTTGGAAATCAACGATCAAGGATTGAGCACCGAAGACGTGAACGCAGTAGACGCCCAAAAGAGGTTGTTACCGACAAAAACATTAAAAAAATCCACAAAATTATTTCGAATGACCATAAATTGAAACTGAATGAAATAGCATACACTCTAAAGATATCAACTGAACGTGTACATCATATCATTCACGAATATTTGGGTAAGAGAAAGCTCTGTGCAAAGTAGGTGCCGCCCGAGCTCACTTTTGACCAAAAACAACGACGAGTTGATGATTCGGAGCAGTATTTGAAGATGAAACATGCGAAACATGAAACAGCGACTATTACATAGCGTTATTGGACCACTTGAATGACGAAATCGCCGAAAAACGACCGCATTTGAAGAAAAAGAAAGTGCTGCTTCTTCAAAACAATGCACCGTGTTGAAAATTCATGAATTGGGCTTCGAATTGCTTCCTCATCCACCGTATCAGTTCCTGTTCCGTTCTGTTCTCAGATCTCAAAAGAATGCTCGCTGGGAAGAAATGTTCGTCGAATGAAGAGGTGATCGACGAAACTGATGCCTGTTTTGAAGCAAAGGACAAATCGTACTACAACAATGGCATCGAAAAGTTGGAGGGTCGCTGTAATCAGTATATCACTCTTGAAAGAAAAAACTAATTTTGCCAAAAAAATGTGTTTTACTATGGTAGGCCGGGGAATTTTCAATTGACCTGTTATTGACTGTTTTATTGGACGGTCTATACAAAATAGATTGATGCTATTGTTTTCGTTTAACCCACGAGAATATCCACTACCAGACTCACCCTTTCGGCGCAAGCCGTGTTCCTCATTGTGTCCCTTCACAAAGTTTCGCTCTAAATTAACAGCTTAAAGCGTAAAAGTGAACGGACTAATTCGGTTTCGTTTTCGCGCGCTCGCCTCTTTCGCCACCCATCGACCGCCGCAATCGTCCTTTAGCTCGTTCGCGGCCCAACAAAGATTTATTAACCGGGTTTCGGTCGACGCTTGTTGCTATTTAAACGAGTTTATCGTTTATTTTCGACACCTTTGTTTTCGGTTAATTGAGTTTTTGAAATGGCGACGCCTCCACGCCACCCAACCCTCCTCCCCCGCTGCACCGACCCCTCGCTCAACCCGCTAATGGGAGGATGAAAAGTATCACGACCGCGGAGGAGGGTGAAGTAGGGGTGCGGGTTTCGGATCAGTAACGAGATTAAACAGTATATTGGGCTGTCAGCGGAAAAAATCGACGGTTCCCTGTTCATAAAACATCCACGGGGCAAAGGTTAAAAATCGTCTCGTTTCGTTGATTGATGCGGAACCCATTTTTTGAGATTTATCGATATTTTCCTTCCGGGCATATTCGTTAATTAGCATTAGTATCTGTTAAGTGTGTTTCAATTTAATTTTGTTTCAATAATGTTGATTATTTTAGACCTTGTTATTTTTGTATTTTTTGTGACTTTCCAGATTATTACGAATTTCGTGTGCTGCTACGAAAATGTTTCTCAACATGTGTTTCCACTCACAGAGTAGGCTATGGGACTATGTTTGTTTTGAGAACCCATTTTGTGAAAATTCTACGTGTTTACTTTACCCGGAATAAAAGTTATTTCTGCAAAAAGAAACGATTTGAAAAGAAAAATTGACGTTTGACAGTGAAATTATAAATGCGTGTGAAGTAGTTGTTTTGGTCGCACTGGACTGTTTGTATATGTTGATAAAAGTAATTATTTTTGTGGGAATTCAACCACCATAATTTGAACATCGGTAGTTTATTCCCAGGAATAATATCATTCTAATGTAAGTATTTACTATTCTAAATACATTGAATTATGTCTAAAAAAATTAAATGGAATATGGAATATTATATTCAAATAAGGTGACTGATTTAGTCATATAAGTATGCATGAAGTAGTTTATGTTTCTATAAGATTGGAATGTCAACTAGATGGAAGAAAATGGTCTTCTAACTGAACTCACTGAACATTCACTACTGGCCATACTTTCTCAAAACATTACGAAAAGCTAATAATGCTAATATAGCTAATAAAAGCTTCACCAGGTTAAGGGTAAGTGACACATCTCTGATTGAACAAGTGAACAAGTAATTGATTAAGTGAAGTTATTACAGCCTGGTGTATATACTAAGAGAAATTCCAGATATTTCGAACAATACTTACGTACAGACCAGGTACGAACCTAAATGTCACTGAACTCAAATAAAGTAAAAGAAGGTCTAAAAAATCTACTATAAGAATTCATAAGAGTTATGTTATAGCATGTCTAAACACAGGTTTCGAAAGTACAGTGAAAACTTACTTCAAACTGTCTTCAAAGTGATCAGTTGGTAGTAGTTAAAATAATATTGTAAATAGATAAATAGGTTTAGGTAGGTATTAAGCTAAATTATGTAAATATAGTAAAATATAAAATACTTGTAGCAGATAGATTAAGGTTTCTGATTACTTTTATTTAATTATTACAAAGGTTATTATGTACATATTTTATTTTAAAATGTTTTAAAATGTTGAGTTAAAAATCTAAGTTTGATTATTTTTTTATTTTTAGTGAGTTCCTTATTTATTTTTTGAAGCCGGTAATTTTTTTGTAAAAAAATATTTTATTTTTCTCTTTTAAGTGTTAGATATTTACTCAATAAATTTCGCAGTTATTTTAGTAGGCGAAGTAAAGGTGCAGCCCGTATGAGGAAAAATGCGAATAAAGGAACAATGATTGACAATAAGGAGCGCCCCGGGATCCGCTACCCAGCCTAGGTGATTTAACAAATGCTTTAACTAAACAAGAACAGAAAGTTATTGTCCTCGCCAAGAATTGTCCCCGCGACCTCCGTTTGGAAGCTAAACGCTTTAACCATTAGACCATAGAAGCAGTTGTCTGCATTATTTCTACGAAATTTTATGTGCTATAGTTAGTGTTTAAAAAGCAAACTGAATGGCTTTTGCACTGAACCACTTCCGATTTTCCATAACATCAGCTCAACAATAACATTATACTTAAATATTTGATTATTTTAGATTAAGAATATGTGAAGACTTTGTACGTGCCTTTGAAATTTAAGCGTTCCCCTCGATTTCCCCCCTTCTCCTCCAACAGATCCTGATTTGGTTCCAATGGGGCTACTTCGGAAGTGCACTTTTTCAAATAAAATCAGAAATTTGAAAATTGGCCCACAATTGACGCAGTACTCGGCGAACATACATTAAAGAAATTTACAGTTTAATTACACAGCTGTCGGATCATTAGTTTGTGAATTATAGCATTTTGAGTGAAGAAACTTTTGTTAATGTGAAAAAAATGGATGAAAAAGAATTTCACGTGTTGATAAAATATTGCTTTTTGAAGAGAACAAATCCAGTTGAAGCAAAAACTTGGCTTCATGCTGAGTTTTCGGATACTGCCGCAGGAAAATCAACCATCAATGATTGGTATGCTGGAAGTTTAGAAGTGGTGAAATGAGCACCGAAGCCGGTGAAAATAGTGGACTCCCAAAAGAGGTTGTTACCGACGAAAACATTTAAAAAATCCACAAAATAATTTTTAATGACCGTAAATTGAAACTGAATGAAATAACAGTAATTAAATTCTAAAAAGATCAATTGAACGTGTACGTCACATCATTCACGAATATTAGGGAATGAAAAAGCTCTGTGCAAAGTGGATGCCGCGCGAGCTCACTTTTGAACAAAAACAACGAGTTGATGATTCGAAGCAGTGTTTGAAGATGATCAAGCATTATAAACCCGAGTTTTTACGTCAATATATGATAATAGATGAAACATGGCCCCATGATTTCACTCTGAAGTCCCATCGACAGTCATCCGAGTGGACTGCACACGATAAACCCGCTCCAAAGCGTGGGAAAACGTAACAGTTGGCTGGCAAGGTTATGGCATTTGAAGAAAACGAAAGTGCTACTTCACCAAGATAATGCACCATGTTACAAGTCAGTCAAAACGATGGCAAAAATCCATGAATTGGGCTTCGAATTGCTTCCTCATCCACCGTATTCTCCAGATCTGGCCCCAGCGACTATTTCCTGTCCTCATATCTCAAAAGGATGCTCGCTGGGAAGAAATTTTCGTCGAATGAAGAGGTAGTCAACGAAGCTGAGGCTTATTTTGAAGCACAGGACAAATCGTACTACAAAAATGGTATCGAAAAGTTGGAGGGTTGCTCTAATCAGTGTATCACCCTTGAAGGGAATTATGTTGAATAAAAAAACTAATTTTGCCAAAAAAAATGTGTTTTTCTATGGTAGGCCGGGGATTTTTCAATTGACCTGTTATATATAGAGCCGAACATAGAACCTCCTCCTTTTTCGAAGTCGGTTAAAAACCGCACTCGTCCGACTAATTTGCGAATATAAACCGGCCCCCGGATAGAAAACAATATTAATTTACCTCCGGCCAACTTTCGGAACATCATCGAAACATTAAAGCTTAATTTTACGCCGATCCAGGGCGCGACGTTCCAGGCTCATTCGATTCAACGGTGTCCGGCGAATATCCATGCCTTGTTATTTAAATAATTAGCCGGCCAGTTTTGGTGTACAACGGCGACGTACATGGAGAACGGGCGCGCGGATATATGGTAATGACGCACCAATCTCCATGATTGATGCTTGTTGTTGTTGTTGGATACATCCAGTTCGCCGCGCCGTTTTGTAACACTCATCGGTCCGGCGAGATTTATTAACCCTTTCGCGTGTTCCTTGTTCGGATGGATCTCTCCCCGTGATGTTATCGTTAAGTTTTGTTCTGGATTAATCTGGAAATTTTTTGGTTTCTCCTGAAAAATTTACTGGAATTTTTGTTAGAAGAAATTTTGTTTGTTTTGAGTTGCTATTAATATTTTGACAGTAGTGGCTAATAAGCTAGATGATTATTTTTGAAAAACTATGATATTAATAGGCTTAGCAAAAATTGTACATCCCTTTTTGAAGAAAACGGTGGCACCTGGCGTAAAATTTGGTAGGGTTAAAGTTTATAGAGAGGAATCAATTTTAGGCCTAAATTCCTTGTGTAATATGCGCTACAAATAAATACAATAAAACGAAAAACGCGCAAATCATGCTCGATTACCATGGTTGCTACTTGGTATAACCGTCAGATTGGTGACACAAAATATATAAACAAAGTCAGCGGGTAGCCCTGCTGGTTGAAGGTTTAGCTCACCGACAGTAACGTAAATAGGTCTATTGAAAAGTCCCTTTCATACCATTGTAAAACAAATTTTTTTGGCAAAATTAATTTTTTTTATTCAACATAATTCCCTTCAAGGGTGATACACTGATTATAGCGATCCTCCAACTTTTGATACCATTTCTGTAGTACGATTTTGCCTTTTGCGATCACCTCTTCATTCAACGAAAATTTCTTCCCAGCGAGCATTCTTTTGAGATCTGAGAACAGGAAATAGTCCAATGGGAGCCAGTTCTGGAGAATACGGTGGAGGAGGAAGCAATTTGAAGCCTAATTCATGGATTCTTGCCATCGTTTTCACTGATTTGTAACACGATGCATTGTCTTGGTGAAGCAGCACTTCCTTTTTCTTCAAAAGCAGCCGTTTTTCGGCGATTTCGCCCTTCAAATGGTCCAATAACGCTATGTAATAGTCGCTGTTGATGGTCCTTCCTTTTTTCAAGACAGTCAATGAAAATTATTCCATGCGCATCCCAAAATACAGACGCTATAAACTTGCCAGCCGACTGTTTTCCCACGCTTTGGAGCGGGTTCATCGTGTGCAGTCCACTTGGGTGCCTGTTGATTGGACATCGGAGTGTAATGATGGAGCCATGTTTCATTGATCATCTTCAAACACTGCTCCGAATCATCAACTTGTCGTTGTTTTTGGTCAAAAGTGAGCTCGCGCGGCACCCACTTTATACTGAGCTTTCTCATACCTAAATATTTGTGAATGATATGATGTACACGTTCAATTGATATCATTAGAGTGATTTCATTCAATTTCAATTTACGGTCATTCAAAATCATTTTGTGGATTTTTTAAATGTTTTCATCGGTAACATCTTCTTTTGGGCGTCCACTGCGTTCACCGTCTTCGGTGCTCATTTCACCACGTCTAAACTTGATGGTATACCAATCCTTGATGGTTGATTTTTGCTTCAACTGCATTTTTTCCCTTTAAAAAGCAATATTTTATCAACACGCGCAATTCCCTTTTATCCATTTTCTCACAATAACAAAAGTTGCTTCACTCAAAATGCTATAATTCACAAATTAATGATCCGACAGCTGTCAAATTTATGCACGTATGTTTTGAGAGTTAGAGTTAACTAAAAAACATATGGATTTAACTATAGTAGCGCCATCTATGTGTCACGATCGAATCTCACCGGGGTCAAAATTTTTATTTAATGTTTATAAAATAAAATAAAGGATAGTGTTCGTTAACATTAATTGATTTTTTTACAATTAAAACAATATTAAAACAGATAGTAGTTGATTAAAATATTTTTAAACGATGTTACTTAATTTTAAACATTGTTATTTATATTTTGTGTTACATTCGACTTATTAGATTATTCCAGTATTGTTAAAATTATTAAAGAGTTATGTCAAGTTTCGATAAAAACAATTAAGAATAACATGGTCACGTAAAGTTATATTTTACATTTTTGCAGAAAAAATAAATTAATGTGCCCGCTTTATTGGAAGGTATATAGAGCTGTGAAAGAAAAACCCGACAGACGTGAAAATTTCATCCCAACATAGATAAACAAAATTCCAGAGTGACAAGAATCGTCTGTTTTCTTTGCTTACAAGATATTTAGATTGTCGAAATCACAATCTTGATTTTATTTGTTACTGCTTCAGTAAAAGGAAAAAAGAATTTTTTTCAAAAAAATATTTTACTATTTTTACTATCGACTATTTCAGTCGTGTACTTTCAGTTACTATTTCCGGTCATATTAGTTTCATTCGACTGATCTTTAATATTCTGGCTTTATCTCTCTAGCCGCGACCTTGAAAATAATGTGCCCAATTTATGCTTACAAAGATTTATATGTAATAAATATATATATATATATATATATATATATATACATATATATATATATATATATGTATTTATATTTGGTTGTGGTTTGACTGCAAGTAACAATATATTGAACATTAATATATCAGTATTTTGGAATCCTATTTTTCAAGATTATGTATTAATGTAATAAGCTAAAAAGAACAACATTTTAACTGATAAATAGAAGAGTAATTAACCGACTTCGAAAAAGGAGGAACTTCTATGTTCGGCTGTATACATATTTTTTAATGTATGTCCGCCGATTTCTCCGTCAATTGTCGACCGAATTTCAAAATTATTTTTTTATTCGAAAGAGTATACTTCCGACGTGGTTCCATTGGAACAAAACCGGGATCTGATGGGGGGTAAGGGAGGAAATCGAGGGAAACCCTCAAATTTCAAAGGCACGTACCAAGTTTTCATAATTTTTTTAATCTAAAATAATCAGATATTTGTGTATAATATTCAGTTTAAATTTGTGTATATTAAAGTCGTTCAGTGCAAAAGCCATTCATTTTGTTTCTTAAGCATTAACCATAGCACAAGATCTCATAGAAATATAGTGATAACTTCTTATATGGTGCAGTGGTTAGCGTTGAGCTCCCAAACGGAGGTCGCGTGTTCGATTTCCGGCGGGGATAATGGCGGGAACTCACTAAAAAGTAAAAAATAATTAAACTTAGATTTTTAACACAAAAAAAAACTTTTAAAATAATATATGTACCTAATAATTATTGTAATAACTAAATAAAAATAAACAAAAACCTTATTTAACCTATCTACTACACCTATTTCATATTCTACTATGTACACACAACTTAGCTTAATACCTACATAAACATATTCATATAGTTACAATATTATTTAACTGATCAGTTTGAATACAAAAATAATATAATTTTGTGACATAAACACAAAATTAAATTACGAACAAAACAAATCGAATTTGATGCACCGATATAAAAGTATGCGATTGGTAAATATTTGATAAAGATTGATTGAGAATAAACACAAATATTTACTAGTCACTAATCCATTCATCTTTACAATCAAGTAAATATATAAAATATAAAAATAATTTTACATAATTCAAAACAAAACTGTTATTTTGAAGGTAATAAATTACAACAAATATTTCTTTCTTTTTCTTTCCAAAAGAAATTCTTTCAAAAAGCCCATGTTGGAATGAAATAGAAATAAACCAATTACTTTTATAACCACAAGAACGAGCACAAATAGTGACAATATTTATTGAAAACAATCATTCCATTATTGCCACTCAGCGGAAATTGTGTCAAAAATATCATAATTGTCCAGTGGCTCACAAAACCACAATTTATCGTTTACATGCGAATTTTCGACAGTACGGTACGACAGCAGACAGGCTTCGTTCTGGAAGCATGAAGCCCATTTTCTTCTAAGTGGCCACGCATGAAACATCATTGCATTCACAAAAAATAACTGTATGGTATGGTATTCATGCTGGAAACATCATTGGTACTGTTACTGCTTAACGGTACCAAGACATGATTCGAAATCTTCTTGTGCCTGAAATGGCACACACAGCTCGTTCAACAATACTATTTTTAATTAACGTTTTTCCACGAATGCCAATTTCGCAATGTGGCGATTTAGCATGGCCAGCCAGATCTCCAGATTAAACAGCACCAGACTTTTTCTTTACCATTTAGCCGATATAATTTGTCAATTATAACGATCAAATAATTTTTTTATGAATACCAAACTTATTTATCTTTACTTTTGGGACTTTTGCCCCACGTTGTATGTATGTTGTATATCATTGTAACTTTCCGAATATTAAAATACGATTAAATATATTTGGGATCCTTATTATATTCTTTTCTCGTTCTGCCACTTACAATCTAAGTGATGTGTCCTTTCCTCTATCAAAATTAGTATCGGAAAGCCTCCAGTTTTCTTCGCTCTCGCTGAATAAAGAAACAGCCGAATTGTGAATTTTACTGAAGTAGTAATGACTATTTTCAGTCGCTAGTTTTTTGACTATTGACTAGTTCGACTGTTTTGCCACTTTCTACTATTCTCAGTCGATAATTCCCAACGCTAGCTAAAACTTTATACATGGAAAATCGCATCCTATGCCTCTTTGTTATATGCCAAATAATTTAGTTAGAACTTAACCTCCATTCTTTTACTTATTACTAACTGTCATCTAAGTTGTCAGACTATATTAAAAAACACGAGAGCCATTTACAGTTCGGATTGTGATCGTGTCAGGAACTTTCCCCTGTCGTCAGATAATCCCGACGTATGGATCCGACCCCTCCCCCTCCTTGCCACACTCTCTCACTCGTGTCGGGCTTTTTTCTTCTCGCTACGACCGAGGACGCGGCAACACGGCGGAATTAAGTCCCTTCGTGACGTGCGCCTTCACGACTGTGATATAAATCTAGTGAAGGAAGGCCTCATGGGCGCTCCTAAATCCTCTTAACGTGTTAGCAGGAAAAAGGGGTGTGTGTGCTGGATCCCGACGGAGCCAGACTAGTGTTACGCGTATTGGGGCTGAATTGCAATGTTGCCGATGGGCGAGGCGGACGATAAATCAGATAATGCGTCGACGGTTTTTAAACAGACCAAGCGACTTTAATTGGATCTAGAAAATGGACAAAACACGTCGAAGTAGAATTACATACGAATTTAACACACGCCAAAAGAATAAAAACTTCGTAGGCTTTAAGACTTGTAGTAAAATTATAGTTTCCTACTTTAATATGCGAAACGTTATATTAAATACTAAAAAAACCGTTCCATTCAGCAGTGTTGCCAATTTATATATAGTCCGTTTAATAAAATAGTGAACCCACGTCATTATTTTGGCTTTGAAATACAACAAAAAATTCTAATCTTAATAAAATATTATTATAATTAAACAAAAATATTGTTTTCAAATATAATTTATTTCAATGCATATATTATCGGAGAATTTAAACTACAGTTAATTATAAAGTCACAAAGGATTGTAGGTTGGGGTTTTTATTTTTTAAGGAAAACATATTTATCTTTTTTCGTTTAGTTCTTGCATTCTTCGCTGCTGTGTTTTCTCGTCAAATCGTTTTATATTGATGTAATTCGCTTTAGTTTCTTCTGTTACCACTTTTGAACATTTTTTTAATAAAATCAGATTTAATCACTACTTTCTCCCTAATGGATTTACCATACCTGCATTACTGTTTGTATTCATTATCTCCTTATGCTTATGCTTATGTTTTCACACTCTACAATTTCACACTTGATGACTTTCTACAGTTATCCTATATTAATTATAGTTGTTTACTTGTTTCACCTTTAGTTATTTCCAGTTTCATCGCCCTTTCTTAGTAATTTCCAACATTATATCATCATAATTCTATAAGAATAATCACAAATATTAAGCGGCGATTTGTCAAAAGCGAAATTTATTAAAATAAGCAGACCGCCAAAACATTATTTGCTAATTTATAACCTCTAGTTATTCTCATTAATGTTTTGAAATTTTGCGGACATTTGGCAACAACGCGAATTTGAAAGGCTGATTCGGTATGCTCGGACGCATTAGACAGCATTGTAACTTTTCTCTTTTTAACTAGAATTAAAATGATGAAGAAAATATTGTTTTATTTTAAGACGAATTTAGAAACTGCGAACATATAGGCAATACATTCGACATCATGATGACGTGAGTTCACTGTTATTTTAAATAGACTATACATAAGTTGGTTCAAATATAATGATCTTGGAAACCTAATACGCTATACCTTTATCCGAGTTTTTTCAGAATTAATTATCTGTCACTCCTATTTTAGATAATTATTTGGGTCTTTTCCACAACTTCCACGAAAAACTTGGCATATCAAAGCTAATGAAACAGAATCTACCCATGTAACTTTTACCTTGTGTAGATTAACGTAGTGCTTACCAGTGTATGTGAATAATTTTCAGTCCTCCCATGCAGGGGGACCCTTTTGATTCTACATAGTCATCATTCAACTGTTCCAAACCAAAGTATTCTCTATAATCGATACTTCTTACTACGTTTTCAATGAACTGGAACGTAATCTGTTATAGAACCCCTAATGGGTCTATTCTAAGTGTTATGTACTTCGAGAGAGTGTCAATGAACTTCCATATATTTCCAGTCAGATCATTATGAGTGATGTGAGATCAGATTGGATAGTAGTAAGCTGATTAATAGAAATTTATTACAGACTTTAGAACTAGATAGTTTACTATGTGTGAAGTAAATATCATAAATATTATACTTATTGCCCACTGGGGAAATTGTTAAACCATATAGACATTTTGTAGCATTGAATCTGATTAATGTTCAGAACAAATATAACAAGGTAACATGGTGTAACAAGTAAAAGTGCAGTTGCGTGGCGTCTCGGACCGCTTTTCCCGTCGTCTAGACGCGATTTTATGCACCTACTGCTTATTAGTCGTCGATATACATATATATATCGTCGTTTAACGCACACGTTTTTTATAAGCCTAACTTATAAAATAAACTGTGTCAATAGTTTGTTTTATCTGCTTCGTGTCGATAAAATAACAAGAACAGTCATCTCCATCAAATGCTTATTTTACAAGATGTTAATTCGGTCCGTACTCCTCTACGGATCTAATGTCTACTTCAAGTTTGTTACACTCAACCAGGTGAAACGGCTTCAATTTTTCTAAAATAAGCTCTTCAGGAGAATCTTAAACGTTCAATGGTTTGTCAGAAATAATCAAATTCATAAGGAAACTGACACTCCAGAAATCAAGCACTTCATATCTCAATCATACCACAAACAACTCAGCTCAAATTCTTCTGAAAAAGCACTTGTTCGCGAGCTGGTCGACATGCTGGGAGCTTAGCACCGCGTCACCGGTAACCTCCCCCTTTTCCATGCTGAAACGGCCTCATCCGTCGCTGCAGTCATAACTTTTGCAGCCATACGACAGTATCCAGTCGTGTGTTAACTCAAATTCGCAAATCAACAAAGTCGCCGGGTCTTCGTGCCCAATAACGGCTGCCCGATCTGCGGGTGCTATATCACCAAATTTAATGCAGTAGCAGTAGCGATCCACAGGGGTCAACTGTGAGGCGGTTTTGGTTTAGTGTATTGCTAAGCCCAGCGGCAATCCCACATAACCCAGTCCAACTTGTCACTCCAGGGCAAGTCTCCGCGACCAGGTATGCGTCATGCATTCAACTACCTGGTTTTAGGCCAGAACAAAAAAAAAGTAACAGTGCAACAGTGAATCTCCTTTTCAACGTGTGGTTCTGAACTTGATAAAAATAAATCAGGTAGTGTTAAATCACATAATCGATGTATTGGTCTGAATTCGTTCCAGAGTTATCAGATGGCTCTTATAACTATTGAGTATACCAGCTTCGTTGACGCAGTGGTCAAGGCGACAAGACGATCCTCCTACTGTTGCGATAGTCACGCGTTCGAATCCTGCTGGGGCATGGATGTACTTTATGTTTGTGTTTGTAATTGTAAATGAAAAATATTTTTTAAAAAAACTAATGAGTATCTGAGATGAGTATTTCCACTGGCTGATAGTATGTTGCACTGTTTTATTAACAACGCATGGCATAAATGTTACCAAACTTTCGCAAATGACCCAGATATAACCAGTATTGCTTGAGCAACATAAAGATGAAAACCAGTTTCACTCCTAAAGATAATTTTGTTTAAAAAACTTTCATTATTTTTATGCTATTTATTTCATATTTATTAGCTATGAATGCCTCTTGTATAGTACTCAACTAAACAAAAAGACACAAAACTCAAACTAAAACTCAAAAACACTGAACTGTAAAGATGTTAAAGTATACTGTTTTTTTTGCATTACAGTTCAGACACCTCTTATAATTATTCGGTCCTTCTATCCTAGTTAAATAACTTTTAGGTCATCATTCGACCTCTTAGAATCTAAGAAAAATTATCTTGTTTACAATTCTACTATACTAAACACTGATACTACTGAACTACTGATATAAAACATATACTCTATTCAAAACAGTAGTGACACACGTGATCAATATGTGCCTGTCGAAACTTGTAAATTCGTTTTACAGTCAGACAATATTTTTCTTCTCATTTTATTCTACTTAAATTCAATTAATACAATTATTTCAGAGAAAATTGTTAGTCTGAAAAGTAACCATTAAAGTCAACCATACACTGTTGGGTAATATAAGATTCAAGAAATGTAAAGATAACTTCCAGGGATTGTTTTTAAAATAATACAATTTTTAAAAACATATAACAAAATCAATGAAGAATTATTATAAAAATTTATATATTTAAATGAGACATGAATATTTCAGAATGGTATATTGGGTCGCTCATGGCAAGATGATAATAATTATAGTATAAAGACAACAAAAGTTAATGGAAAAAGATAAACGTTGGAATAACTATCGACTAGGTTTGTTAGTGATAGAATTTGTTAATAATTAATTGCAGACATATAGTTCTTCATGCTGGAAACTGAAATGGTTTTATTCCTGGTGACCATAACTTGTTTTTACAGTAGTTTGAAAATCAGCTTTAAGAACTTGGAGCAACCATCAGTTATTGTTATATACAATACACCATATCATAGTACACCGGTGGAGAAAATCCCAACAAGAGCATCAGCAAAGGCTGCAATTAAGGAATGGCTTAAAGTACATAAAATAAGTTTCGAGGAAACCATGTTAAAGAATGAACTATTTCAAATTGTTACTCGATAAATATAAATGAAATATTTAATTGCATTTTATGTAATTTACTTTTTTAGAAAGAAGCCTGAGAAAAGATACATGGTAGATCAGATTACTGAACGTTATAGCCACAGAGTATTACGGTTTCCTCCCTATCACTGCATATTTAATCCTATTGAGTTGATATGGTGTATTGCAAAGAATTATTACAATAGACATTCAAGGTCGAGGAGAATATTCAAATCAGATCTGTTTCGATTTATGGCAAGAGGCATTGGCGAAAATAACACCTTCGGTTTGTGTGAGCTCGATCAGACAAATTGAAGAGGAAATTGACAAATGGTAGAAGCTTGAGCAAGTTTTTGATAGATTGGAAATAAACAGCTTAATTATTTACTTGATTAGTGTTTCTGAAAGTGACAGTGATTGAATAAAACTTTATGAATGTTGGTTTATGATTCAATGTTGACAATTACCAAGACAGGGTGAAGAAAGAGGAAACAAGGTCAGTATACAATTAATATACCTCAATTGTAGGAAATTGTGAAATTCTAGAGTGTGAAAGCTTTATGAGCATGTGTGTTATTATTCAGAATATACATGAACGTTTGGTTAAAATGTATGAGGAGAGAAATAATACTAACTGTTTTGCAGATGTGGTAAAGGCATTAAGGAGAATGCAATGATTAAATGTATTAAATGTAGTAAATTTTCAAGAAAGATGTATACAGTTAGTACCAGGACAAACCAAGGAGAGATATAGTAATATCATAATGACTTTACAAGGAAATATTGCATCGAAGGAAACAAGAACTAAGCGTAAAACATAAATAAGCTCTCCAATGAAAGTAAAATACATTACTCGGATATACAATTGTTAATTAGATGGATTAGGCCTTAGAGGAATACCATTACATAAAAAAACGCGCTTAGAACTCTACCTATACTAGTGTGGAAAAAAGTTCAATGTATATATAATAAAACAACTCTAACCTATAAATTATTGTGGCTGTATAATTAATTGTAGTTTTAAGTTCTTCGATAATATATGCATTAGATGTACTATAATGTTAAAATAAATTATAATACATAACATTTTTGTTTCATTATTTTATTTAGATTAGAATTTTGTTGTCAGAGCCAAATTTACTAAAACTCACAGTTGCTGCGGCAACATTGCGACGTTTTGACGTCACGTGCGTCACTACTGTTTTGAATGGACTATATATTTTAACCACATATTAAAGTTAATTGACATCCTCAGTTATTTAACACAAACCAAATATTTAAAAACCAAGTAAAATACAAAAAATGTGAAGGCACAGTTTTAAATAATTATGTATGAATATAAAATAATGAGTTCTCTCTAAGAAAAACTTACGTATACGTAAGTTAATTACATCCACCCTATTTCTGCATTGGCACTTGGCAAGGGTTGGTTGTCTTTTTAATAGGAGACAATCATTTAGGGGGCGAGTTTACCCTTCACTCGTGTGATTGATGAAGCTATACGTCTGTTTCATAACTCGCCCTTAACCGGACTTGCGAGATACTCGAAACTTCAACTTTTAATAACTCAGATTGTCGCGTCCGCTTCAAAAGCCTGATGGATGGCGTATAGGAAATTATTTTGTACTTATTTGCTTTCTTCCGGCGTGGATTTTTGTCTATTTAATCAACGGCGACTGCGATTTCCTTTTTTTTTTGCTTTCACCCCTTGTATAATTATTAATAAATGGTAACGTTGGGAACTATCGACTGAAAACGACTAGGGACTGTTTAATAAATGACCACTTTTTACTATCGACTCTTTTAATTCATTTGACTAATTTCTAACGTTATGGCTTTTCCGTCATAACCGCAACCTTGAAAATAATATACGGAATTTATGCTTATATGTAAATATTACGGTTTTATGTTTTGTTTGCAATATGATTGTAAATGACAGTGTACATTAATATAATAGCATTTAGGAACTTTATGTTTTAGTAGTATTTACTAATACAATAGAGTAAGGACGCGATATTGATCGATAAATAGTAAAAATAGTAAAAAAAATTAGTAATAAGTAAAAAAATAGTTTTTATTGACTTATTCGATAATTTTTCAATCTTTTCCTTTGAAGTATCAACAAATAGCAATTTTAAAATATTCCTGATTACGGCTAAATAAAATTATTATATTACTTGAAAAGAGTGCTGTAGTTAAATAGTTTTTTTTTCATATGTTTTAAAGTCTCTTTTTTACTAATTAGAGTTTATCTGGACTTGACCTACTGTTTGATGTGGGCTCCGAACCACGGTCCTTGATTTTAAGCCTACTGACTGGCGATGGACCAACTTGGAGATCATCCCAAAAGACATTCGATCCTACCCAGCCTGGTTACTGGCGTGTCTTGTATTATTTTCTTTGTCGGATTTTGCACTCTTGCCGATAATAAATAATGAATGAGAAAATACGACAAATATATTTCTATATTAGTTATTAATTATATATATATATATATATATATATATATATATATATATATATATATAATAGAAGGATTCCATCTTGTAGTAATTCTGGAAAAGAAAAGGATCAAGGCAAGGAATTCGTATATCTCCCTCTGTTATAACGAATAAAAAAAGTCGAAGTGCGATTTAACTAAAATAGTAATTACTAGTGTTTTACTACATCGACTGCTTTCAGTCGATAATTTCCAACGTTAATAAGTATTTTAATGCCTTTGCCAATTATTTCAGTAAATATAAACATTTACATTATTCTAAAATAAAATATAACTATATTCAAAGTTTATTTCATCTGAAGCTATAAGTTATGGCTAGAGAAACTCGTGAAAACATTTGTTCCTACAAGTTAAACATAAAGATTAAATATATTTTTATAAAAGCTGGCCCTTTCAGGACCTTTTTAAATTTAGCAGGCATGTTGGAATATCACATTTCAAGTTTATCCCGAGAAGACATAGATAGTTTAAAACTTTTTCTCGATTTGACAACAGGTCTTCACACCCTCTACGAAGTTTTCCAGATACTTTTTGTTTAAGTGAATTGTCGAAAATATACAAAAGTATTTTATAGATCGCCTAGGGTGAATAATAAATCAACCTTTTTGTGAAGCTTCGTATTTAAAAAGTATAAAATATTTATTTCCACTTTATGTTAAATATATTAGGCATTCTGATAATATTTTTCACTGTAAAAAGACCCTTATTGAGAAAAATTGGTACAATATATATTAATCAAATTATTATTCGCCTGATTTTAAGATATTTCTGACCACATGGCGACCATTTTCCATTTTCGACCCATTTTCGAGCTTCTTCAGCATTTCGAAATCGTGTGCCAACCATGCCATGCTTCATGTATCTAAGCAAATGGTAATCAAAACGTGTTCTATATCTGGGATTACTCTAGACGCCGCAAAACGATTCGAGCTGAAACAGTGCATATTTCACCTGGTGTGGATACACTCAGTGGGCCAATGTTGTCATATGAGATGATATATGCGATGGGTTCACTATACGCATGCGTTTTTCAATAATCTACATCTGATTATTATTTGCTAATACTAGGTGTTTTCAATATAAGACTGGAACAATATGTATTCAAAAAACGTCACTAAAATGAAAATATAAATAAAAATTATTATATATTGTGTATGTGACAATATTACCAGGATCCGATAAGCTCGCACAACAGCACATAATATAAAACATAACCTGTTATCTAACACTGTTTACTAGGATATATAAAAATTTTATATATTAGTATTAATCTCATGATTCCTAGTGGTTATTTAAAAGCATAATGTGTAAGGAGGTTTGATAAGAATATATAAAGAATAGATGCTGACACTACAACAGATATTATTGTAACATGTACAATACATGTGGAACACGCAAAGTACATAAACATTACAAGACTTAAAATAAAGATACACGACAAAATATTCAACGTACAACAGGACTTTAGTGCTATAAAAAATCAAATATAAAGGAAATACATTAATAACAGGTCAATTGAAAAGTCCTCGGACGGACACATAAATGGAGCTACTAGAATTCAATCCATATGATTTTTAGTTCACCCTAACCCTCAAAAGATACGTGTATAAATTTGACAGCTGTCAGATCATTACATTGTGAATTATAGCATTTTTAGTGAAGCAACTTCTGTTATTGTGAAAAATGGATAAAAAGGAATTTTGCGTGATCTTGCTTTTTGAAAGGAAAAATACAATTGAAGCAAAACTTGGCTTGATGCCGAGTTTCCGGACACTGCGCCAGGAAAATCAACCATCAAAGACTCACTTTTGATCAAAAACAATGACGAGTTGATGATTCGGAGCAGTGTTTGAAGATGATCAAGCGTAACAAACCCGAGTTTTTGCGTCGATATGTGACAATGGATGAAATATGGCTCCATCATTTCACTCCGAAGTCCAATCGATAGTCATCCGAGTGGACTGCACACGATGAACCCGCTCCAAAGCGTGGGAAAACGCAACAGTCGGCTGGAAAGATTATGGCGCCTGTATTTTGGGATATGCCTAGAATAATTTCCCTTGACTACCTTTAAAAAGGAAGGACCACCAACAGCGACTATTACATAGCGTTATTGGACCGTTTGAAGAACTAAATCGGCGAAAAACGGCCGCATTTGAAGAAAAAGAAAATGCTGCTTCACCGCATCGTGTTACATTTCAGTGAAAACGATGTCATTCTTGTTGTAAAAATATATGTTTATATTCTTATTCTCTTGTTTTTATGACCATTCAGTAATTAACTAGAATAAAGTTTTATTGAACGAACAGAACATATAGTAATTATAACCTAGTACTATATAACGGAATTTTCAATAATGGTGGTCAACGAAATGCGCATCCTAGTTTTGAACCAATAACGATCCATTTAGATCGTTTTCGTGACGTATCATTAAGAAGATATCTCTAATGTGCAAGAGTGTACAGATAACTAAAACTTTCTATGCATATTGTTGTAGCCTCAACACATATGTACTATTTGGTGACTACAATGGTGGCTGTTTATGGTTACGATCACTATGCCTATAAGAATAAAACAGTAAAAACCGTTGTACCGTTGATTATATACAGTAAAATTAGATAAGTAGAATGAGAGTAGGTGATTACAGACCACAAGAAATTTGTAAAAGGTAGAGCGAACAGATAGATTTATACAGCAAAATTCATGATCATGTTGTAAATTACAGGTCTCAAAGAATCTAAAGAGTTTAGGTAAAATTTTCGGAATGAGCAAGCCTGATAAATATTGAGAAAAATCAAGTTCGGCTCTCAATGTGGTCAAAGAATGGTATTCCATTAACTCTGAATACATTAGGAGTGCGTTGAGGAATAGGCTCATCTCAACAAATAACAGGTCAACTGAAAAGTCCTCGGCCTACCATAATTTTTATTTACCAACATTTTAATACCAACATTTCCAAATTAGTTTATTTTATTCAACATAATTCCCTTTAAAAGTGATACACTACTAATAGCGAGTCTCCAACTTTTCGATACCATTTTTGTAGTACGATTTGTCCTTGCTTCAAAATAGGCCTCAGTTTCGGCGACCACGTCATCATTCGACGAAAATTTCGTCCCAGCGAGAATTCCTTTGAGAACTGAGAACAGGAAATCATATAGTGAGCTCGCGCGGTACCCACTTTGCACAAAGCTTTCTTATACCCAAATATTCGTGAATGATATGATGTATACGTTCAGTTGATATCTTTAGAATGTCTGCTATTTCATTCAATTTCAATTTACGGTCATTCAAAATCATTTTGTGGATTTTTTAAATGTTTTCGTCGGTAACAAACTCTTTTGGCCATCCACTACACACCGCCTTCGGTGCTCATTTCACCACGTCTAAATTTAGCATACCAATCTTTGATGGTTGATTTTTCTGGGACAGTGTCCGGAAACTCGGCATCACACGCAAAATTCCTTTTTATCCATTTTTTTTCACAATAACAAAAGCTTTTATTCTTGCATTTTAGCTTTTGCTTCACTCAAAATGCTATAATTCACAAACTAATAATCCGACAGCTGTCAAATTTATACACTCATCTTGAGGGTTTGGCTAACTAAAAAACATATGGATTTGCTTGTAGTAGCGCCATATATGTGTCGGGCAGGGGACTTTTCAATTAGCCTGTTGGTAAAGGATGAATTTGTAACACTCTAGCAAGTCAGTGAAAGGAAATCTAGCGGTATCTAGATTTAAAAAGGGCAATGGAGTAGAAGAAATTATGTTTCATTGCATAATATGTTGCTATCTTTCATTAGGGCGCAGTTCAGTTGAATAATAGCATTTAATTTGGATTGAATCTAAGGAAATATATCTTATTGTTTGATATGTTGAAAGTGAGGTCAAGTTAATTTGACCTCCTTGGCTATCAGATGAATTATTACATATTTCAATTACCTTAGAGATAGGAACCCATGCAAGATAAATTACAATGCCTAGTGTAGTGTCTTAAAACGTACTTAGGATTAATGGAATCAACATGAGTGCGATCAATTGTACTTTTTATTCTAAAAGAGATCGAATCAGTATTCAATTCAAATGTATAGCAAACAGCTCATCAGTGACAACTGTCATATGTTTGAGGGGGCTGAATGTTAAGGAAATAGAGACACCTAAAATAGCCGCATCAAGACCTCCATCGTCCCAAAAATCCATTTCGAAATCATGTTTACTATATCCAAGGAAATATTTGATTCTATACATTTATATGTATATTTTATATTGCGATTACTCTTGTTAAGCTACCCATCCCTATATTGTTAATTATATGTTCGCAAGAAATGTTGAACAAACATATTCTTTCGACATATCAAGATTGCTATCATAGTTTTTCCCAAACCATGTACTATTTTGTGTAGGTTTCCTTTATTTCTTTTTGTATGCAAGATGACGCTCTGAATTTCAACGCACTTAAAGCAAATTGCAGAAAATCATCGCTTTCTTATTTTCTTACCGTAAATGAACCCAACCTTATAGCCATAAGTTTTTAGAAACAGATATGCCGGAGTTGAGGTATCGATCCCGCTGTAAATCATTCTGCACTAAATAGCTAATAATTCTTCCAATTAAAGGCCTGCGGAGCATCAGCCCTATAGCGAGACTACGTAATGGGCGTTGTAATCCTTCGCCAAAACGTAACGATGGCACGATGCAAATTCGGAACAATTAATTTCCCTTAAATATATTTGCTAAACATGAAAATTTTCCACTTTAATAAGTGTCAGACACGCGATAAGTGGAAAAACCTGAGCCGGGAAATCGGTCATGTATTTGCCTTTTTTTCGGGGCAGTTATATCGATAAAGTCGCTTTAAATATAGTGCAAGCGTTATTTTTAGTTCTTGCACTCTGTTGGCTGGGGAACTTGAATAACTAACTATTGTTTGTAAACATAAAATGGATTTTATTTGAAAGTAACGTGCATTTTAACGCGATTTATGACTCAGTATGTTTATATCTAGAATTTTTTTCTAATTATAGAGTATACAAAAATTTTTTAGCTTTGCTCAAAGAATATGTTTTATTGAAGGCTTGTTGCTTGTTTTGACAAAGCCAATAAATAACCCGAATCAAAAATGGATTACATCTCTAATCAGTTACTTCGAACAGGAACAGGATAATGTAGTGGGGGGGGCTCCTACCAGTGAAATGTGTTACAAAAGTAAGTATAGGTAGGTAAGTAACTTTCTGGGGCATTTATTGGAAATATTCTAGCGTGTTATAGTTGCACTGAGTATTAACATGGACACTGCGACTAAAATTTAAAAAATATAGGGATGAATTCATCGAAAAGAAAGCGTCCACATATAAAACGTGTGACGTATCAAGTTCAACTTGATATTAAATCTATTCGA
Source organism: Rhynchophorus ferrugineus (assembly GCF_030347505.1). Classification (NCBI taxonomy): domain Eukaryota; kingdom Metazoa; phylum Arthropoda; class Insecta; order Coleoptera; family Curculionidae; genus Rhynchophorus; species Rhynchophorus ferrugineus. The sequence continues at coordinate 16,631,504 of NW_027472585.1, read as the reverse complement.
GACCAAATTTTGAAAAATGAAATGTATAAAAACGATCAGCGTCAAACAGCCAACGCACGTCATAGATGACGTCGAATATACTGCCAACTGCAGTTTGTAAAACCTAAAAGAAATTAAAAAGAGACAGAATTCTGTCTGACGCGTCGTAACATCTCTCATCTCATCTCTAATCAGTTACTTCGAACAGGAACAGGATAATGTAGTGGGCTACCAGTGAAATGTGTTACAAAAGTAAGTATAGGTAGGTAAGTAACTTGCTGAGGCATTTATTGGAAATATTCTAGCGTGTTATAGTTGCACTGAGTATTAACATGGGCACTGGGACTAAAATTTAAAAAATATAGGGATGAATTCATCGAAAAGAAAGGGTCCAAATACAACGTGTGACGTACCAAGTTCAACTTGATATTAAATCTATTCGAGACCAAATTTTGAAAAATGAAATGTATAAAAACGATCAGCGTCAAACAGCCAACGCACGTCATAGATGACGTCGAATATACTGCCAAATGCAGTTTGTAAAACCTAAAAGTAATTAAAAAGAGACAGAATGCTGTCTGATGCGTCGGAACATGAAACCAAATTATAAAATTTTATTTGCGCTAGTTGTCAAATGTCTACAAAATTCTTCAGATTCACTGTTATACAATTCAGTGTATACACTACAATGTTAGTCAATACAATTATTTCGGAGAAAGCTGTCAATTTTGAAAGTATCCATAGAAAACGTAGAGGAATGCAGTTACTTGAAGGAGGTAGATCATCGCCTCATATACTGTTAGGAAACTTAATATTGAAAGTTTTAATGAAAGTTCTAAACAGTGCTTTTAAAAGAATGCAATGTTTAAAATGATATAATATTATTAACGAATATTTGTTATTTTAATTTGTGTATCTACGATACAAGACATGGATATTTCACAATGGGATATTGAGCCACTCTTGGCAAGACGCTAATAAAAAGATTGTAAAGGCAACAAAAGACAATGGAAAAAGGTAAAAGTAAAAGAAAAAAACTAAAACATTCGATTATGCGTTGTTACATTCACAAATTGTTTTAACAATTTATTGTTCTTCATGTTGGAAATAAGAACAGTTTTATTCCTGAAGCACAGTTAGTTTTTTTCCTAGTTGACGGGCCATTGTCATGGAAAAATGAATCACAACTAGTTTTTGCCCTGGTTTGAAAGCTAGCTATCAAAAAACTGGGAGAACGGTCAGTTACTGTTATATATAAAGCACCATACCACCGAAAACTGATGGAAAAAATGTAAATGTAAATAAAATGTTTTACGCATTATGTAATTTACTTTTTAGAAATGGACCTGAAAAATGACACATATTGAAAACTGAATAAACATATAATGGCAGAAAGGCTTTGGTATGGGTCTTAGGTTAGTGGCGCTTTATCCGAAGAAGAAATTCAAGGATGTTACGGTAAACTGTATTGAAAACACAGGCAAAATATAAGCCCCAGAAAAGTCATTTAGAAATGGTGGCATTACTAGTAACAAACCAACATAGGATTCATTTTGTAAACCACATTGATGTTATTAGGTACTTTATAAATATTTAACTTTATATAAGGCCGTTATTAGAAAATATACAGCATTATCACGCTTCTGTTACTATTGCTATTTATGTTTTTTTTTTCGCAACAAACCATTCCTCAATGTTTCTTGCTGATTTCATCATTGGTCGATGTAGATGTATCTCCTGAAGTAACTCATGAATTTCTGCGCTTGAGATTGTTATAGCAAATCCACTTATTATCACCAAATATAATACACTACAAAATACTTAACAATACATTACTCAACACTACAATATACTAGTCATAGCAGACATCTTCATTCATTTTGAATGTATCCCATCACATGTAAATGCCTGAACAAACAAAAGTTGAATCATCAACTGCTAAGCTGTCGAAAACTTACTTGGGAATTTCATCTTGGTTTTCGTCCAATAAATTTTGCAGTTCCTCGTCTGTTTTCGAGTTTTTAGGTCGACATGACCTGGACATTTTTTTTTGCCACGTATGAAAATCATCACTATTAAATCATTGAAATGAAAACCGACAATATAGATATGACGAAGCAGCATCACCCTAAGTTTCTAGAAGTCTTATGGGATCAGGATCGATCGAATAGAAGCGATAATAGATTTCGTCAAATTAAACAATAAAAATAATTATTGGCGAAAATTAAATTTTTATAGTTTCATGATTTACGTCTGTATACACTGAATAATTCAATGTTAAATAGAAGGCGATTATTTTATGTAAAAAAAATATTTAAACCTTCAAATTTTTAGTTAAGTTGTTTAACAGCTATTTATATTAATACTAAGTTATCCCGAAATTTGTTATATGCATTCTATGATTAGTATATATAAACAAATATTAAAATTATTGTGAACCTCTTGTATACAACAATAAATAACTACTTACAATATGTAATTGCTTACAAGGTATTTACAATTACCCGACAAGAGTATATTTAGTGGTAGCTTGAAAAGACAAAAAACGTCAAGCTAAATTAAATTATGGATGGTTAAAATTTGCAGCTTAAAACATGCTTAAGTATTGGTTTCAGTCTTTAGACCTGGGCATTAATAAGACAAAATTAAGAAAGAGTAAAAACTTATTACGTATTCATAAAGCCTGAGTTGCTAACAAACCTCTAATTTTCAATGTACCTTTCGCCGTTACAAATAATTCCTAAAATGTTTATGCCTATATTACTTAAATAATCATTGCCAATATTTTTAAAGAAGACAATAATAATCCGCCAGCAATAACTATAAGAAAACAATATTAAATAACATGAATGCCGTCGCATTCACCAAAATAAAATAAAACGTACCCATACAACAAATATAGGTTTCCATCCCATATACGCTGCCTTATTTACGTTCCGGATGCCTTGGAGAGTGGGGTAACCATTTTTATCAATTAAAATACATCTGTTTTATTAATGTTTAATGGGGCCTCCCCACGCACGACTCAACTGTCGCGCTCGCTGATTGGAACCATGAATAAATCATGGACCGTCTAATTCGGCCGCCGCCAAAGCGTGAACCCTACGTTTTTATCCCGATTGGTTACATCAAGTGCGTATCCATGTTAACAGTTTTTAGCGCTTTTAATTATTCACGACAGGTGTGCGCTTTTTTTTTTGGCGTCGCCGGGGAACATCTCCGAATCGCAAGCGACGCTTCCAAATGGAAGGTAAATGGAAGTCCTTTTCGGTTAATCGTTCGGGAGCCGGGGAAAAAAAGGAGATCGACTTTTTTCGCCGAAAATTGCGTTTAATTTAATTAGGCGACGAAATGTTCCCGTTATGGACGGGTATTTCGAAAGCGGTTAGAGGGTGAGTCGGTCAAGGGTGGATCGTCCGAAACAATCTCGGAAATTGTATGGATCTATAATTAAAATCGAGTTATTTTTCAATAATGTATAAATCAGTAGCTGTTGAGGAAATGGTGAAGGTAAAAATTAATTCATTTATCTAACTCTTACACGTTCCCTCATATTATTTTCGTTAATCAATTAGATGTTATAAATGAAAACGTGCTTGCTTATCTCAGACAATATTTTTAACGTAAATTAAAATTTACTGAGAAAATGGCGAATGCACCATTTTTATACATTTACTCAAACACTTTTACTATTACATTCTAAACCAATAATATACAATAAAGCCTAAACTCGTCATATTAATAAAAAGCTTAATTAAATATTGTCAAACTAAAATCTCAACCAAACTTGACTTATTCTAATTTACAAAAAATATTCGTCATAAAACATTTATAATTATCTCTTTGTACTCATTTCTTAAATAAAATTTGAGGATGTTTCTGTATTTTAACTAACTACAGATACGGTCTGGTTTTTAACAAAACGTTTAAAATAAATTTCACGTAAAATGGTAGATTGTTTTTCGAGTTTTGCAGGCACAAACATACACAAACTAAATTATATGTAAAAAATAAATGTTTGAAGTTATGTTGGACTAGTTATAATTTATTTCATGTTAATATCATGTCAAGGTTCGCAGCTTAATGTAACTATGAGAGATTGTAAGTTGACTTAACCCGCTTGGAATTTACCATTTCCGTCGAAACCTTAAAATAAAGAATATATAGAAAGTCTCTTCATCTATCATAGTGCTAAACTAAACATTATCATAGTGAAATATTGAGTAATAGTATCAAGCCATTTATCGATCTCTTTACAAGTTTTTCATGCGAAAGCTAATTTTTTACACTACTAAGCGCTTGCATGTATTCTCAACATTTTTTCACTTTAAGAATGAATTTATTGAAAAAACTTCGTACAATATATATGAATCCTGTAGAGCTAATTTTAAACCCAGGGCATAAAATAACAATTTTATATTTTAACAGCTACTTACAAAAGAAATAGCAAAATAAATAAAGGAAATTCAAAGCGTGAAGGATCTTGATGCCAAGTGACCGGATAATAGTTCTGAAAACAAAATCAAAACGTATTTGGGCCAATAATTTTCAACGGCAAGGGTGAAATTAAAAATATACATGAAATATAACAAGGAAATTAAAAATATACATGAAATATAACAAGGATCGGTAATTATCAGGACAGATCGTTCTAATGTCAGGTAATATTGAAATATAACGGTACTAACAATTTATATATCGACAGCCAAATGTACGGGTGATTAATTATGCTGGCATACTGATAAATAATAATGTCGATAAATAAGTATATCGACAAGTTATGATAACGGATGGTATTGTCTATGATGGTATATCAAAAACATGCAATGATAATAGTAGTCAATAGCAATGACGGAATAACCACGATAATTAACAACAATCCAATTAGTCCATAGCTTAGAATCCTAATAAACCAGCTACTACCCTCATACTAACAATAATGGATGTGCAATGAGACTAAAGGAAGCAAACGCAAGAGATAATTAAGAAGATATAAACCAGCTACGACAAAATAACTTTTGTTAAATTTTGACCTCCCTCGGGCATATTAAGATATAGTTAATTATTTAATTATTAGATTAAGGACAAATACAGCCCACAAAAAACATCCATAATTTTTCCATTAATGGTAATTATTTCTGTGGTGACCGCCACGATCCTTTAGGCCACCAGGAATTCATCAACAACAACTACAAAGGTTGGCAACGCCGGTGGATTGGTACGTCTCGTTCTCTTTTCTTTTCTCCATCCCCTTGTAATAGTACCACTTCCACAGCGCTACCGTACTTCCTCTACCTAACCTAATATCCTTTCAATTCTCCCGTCGACCAAATGTATCATTTAACATTGAAATAAACAGTATTTCTTCAACCAGTTCTCGTGCAAATTCCTTCCAATAATAGTAGTGAGTGTTCTGACAAATAATTGCAGCGGCCGCCACACATTTCGACCGACTGACCGACCCGACGAACATTCCTACATTTCTATTGCTGATTATCCGAAAAGGCGACAAATAATCCATAATTAAGAGGAAGCGCCATACCTCCTAGATCACTTTAAAAATTAACGACTCAAAATTAGAAGGTCTAAAAGATCGAATTACCAAATGGAATTGTAAGTACGATAAATATTCTGAAAGATATATGATTTCCTTGAATGGTACATATCTTGTTGTGTTTTAAGAAAAAAAAGCCAGAAAATATAAAGGAATGTCGCTTTTAAAGTCAGTATGTTTTCCATCATTTTCCAAAACTTTTCCCCACCTTTCTAACAACGTAGCGGTACTGTGTAGAAATAACGTTTAATGTTGTTTTGGCATCGATTAAACTATCATTCCATTTTCTAACTTTTTCAGCATTTCAAAACCGTGTGCCAACCAAACCACGCTGAATTAATCTAAACAAATGGTTATAGAAAACCCTATGCGAATACACGGGATACGACAGAACTTCTACATTAACAGTTTCATTCGGTTTAGGCATCTTATATACAGTACACTTAACTTCATCATATACACATTAAACTTGATGCTTTGAATATTCCGTTTCCGTGTCGATATGGATGGCCGTCCTGGGCTAACCAAATACTTTTTGAGCTTGGGATTATCGCAGCAGATCCAATTTCTCCAAAACTCTTTTTCCCTGACAAGGAATGAAACCGCAATGTTGAAACAGTCAAAAATAGCTATTTCAGCCTCTTGTATTAGCTATTTTCCTTACTTTTAGATCAATACCATCGTGTATAAATAAGTCTTGTCCATAATTTTGGTTCTCTAGATCGTTATTTTTCATTGCCACCAAAATCATCAAAATCGGGTCAATTTATGATGATGACGCAGTACTACCATAAGTTTAATGGTTATATAAATTCCATTATAACAGAAGAATACAAATTATGTTATTTTCATTTACTTCAACCTAAAATATTTGCAGTAATTATATGCATGACATCCTGTATATGATGATGCACCTACACGTACTTCGAATTGCGAAATATATTCTCGTTATAATGAACAGTTGTCGAGCAAACAAAATAATCCATCGACTCGTTCTTATTTTCGCCAAGTACACGCTGTTTGTTTTGTTCGCAGCCTTCAAAATATTTAGTCTAGTTGCCGAACATGATGTTAATTAATTCTAAATAATAAATATAAAAGTGTCGATGTTCGCAGTACAATAAAATGTACTCCCACAATAGACTGTGTAGGTTGTTATATATTATCATGTCAAATATTTTACAGTTTCAAGAATGTATTGTTTGAAATACATATTTATTAAAAATTATTTACAAGAACACAGACTTGATACACCCTCGAATAGTTAAAACACTATCATTTACAGGGATTTCTTATGAACGGTAGTGCTGCTTACATCACGTACCATTAATCAAGATAATTCATGGATACAAGAATTATATAAATTTCTGGCTAGATCGATCTTCTTTTATTAAACGCAAGCAGTTTGTTACCCCAAATGATTACAAATATAATAGTTTCCTTCAGAACTTCAAGCTACTCTAATTACCAGTTTATTAAAACAACGAGTCAACCAAAAGCGTATGCAATCTACGGAAGCCGAAAATCCAATAAACTATAATCTATAGAACACGTACTATATGCCACGTAAATTTTTAACATCATTTTTGGATCCTTCTGGTAAACTTCAATGATGACATAAAAAACAAGAAAAACGTTGCACTCTAGAATAGGCGCATTTAGCGTTAATGGCAACATTCTTAAGTCATGTGTGAACCGTTATTGTCAGATACCAACGAAACACTAAAACTAAGATACGCCCATTAATATGTTGTGTTTCTTCACAGAGTATTCCAGTTTTCTATCTGTTAGTATGTTCTTCATAATTGGCAATCTATGATTTAATTCAATATAATAATATTTAATAATTGTAATTATAAAACGAGAACAATAATGACATTTTATGGTTACAACTAACTATCACTGATTTAAGTAAAACTGATTTATGCCAAAATGGACATCGGCCAATAATATTAAAGTTATAACAATTTCAGGATAAATGTTCATATTTTCAAACATACATAAACTATCAAACATTGTCGTACCTTAAGTACTCGTGATAATTCTGATCACGTCAATTACAATGGGTTTTTGATGATCAAGCGTAATGAACCCGAGTTTTTGCATCGATATGTGACAATGGATGGAATATAGCTCCACCATTTCACTCGGAAGTCCAATCGACAGTCATTCGAGTCGACTGCACACGATGAACCCGCCCCAAAGTGTGGGAAAACGCAAAAGGCAAGGTTATGGCGTCTGCACTTTGGGATGCGTATGGAATAATTTTCATTGACTACCTTGAAAAAAGAAGGACCATCAACAGCGACTATTACATACCGTTAATGGACCGTTTGAAGGACAAAATCGCAGAAAACGGCCGCATTTAAAGAAAAATAAAGAACTGCTTCACCAAGACAATGCACCGTGTCACAAGTCAATGAAAACGATGGTAAAGATCCATGAATTGGGCTTCCTCATCCACCGTATTCTCCAGATCTGGCCGCCAGCGACTATTTCCTGTTCTCATAACTCAAAAGAATGCGCGCTGGGAAGAAATTGGCAATTTGACGAACTGGCGATTCATTCGCCGAAACTGAGGCATGTTTTCAAGCAAATGACAAATCGTACTATAAAAAAGGTATCAAAAAGTTGGAGGGTCGCTATAATTAGTGTATCACCGCTGAAGGGAATTATCTTGAATAAAAAAACAAATTTGGCACAAAATGTGTTTTACTATGGTAGACCGGGGACTTTTCAATTTATCTGTTACTGTTGATACTGTTAATACAATAATTGAGTACCAATTATTTACCATATTTCATAAAGAAATCTTCAATATAATGCACTCAAATATAACCTAATACTTAACATGTAAACTCAGAAAAACGTTACATTATTTACACGAAAGCAGCATTGCCAACGTACAACAAGATGTACTATTGCACTGTGTTCATCTTATTTTGTCTATATCCTGTATATCTCCTAAAATTATTTAAATTCTGAAAATTCCCCTTAAGAGCATATTCTTTGAAAATATGAACAAAAATTGATTTTTTCGAATTTCTGGACTAGAATAATCTAGAAAGGACTAGAAATCAGTTCATGACTAAACATTTTAATAGTACATAACCATTTTCTGATTACTTTGCACAAAGAAGAAAGAAATATGCTTGTATTTCTTAATACATCGAATATTCCTCCCCTACATTTCAACACTATTTTTAAAATTGATTTCGTAGTTATTCTTTAAAAAAAAAGAAAAGATGAAATTTCATTGTGGCATTGTTGTCAGTGGTGAAGATAGGTGAAAACACCCGATGTTATATATGTTTTAACGGGTAAACCTTTGGCGAAATATTCTGGCAGACGGGTCCGAAGCAAGCGGTCGCGCGCCGCTGGTTCAATTGAAGCTTAATCGTCTATGGCATGGTTCGGAAAATCGTCCGAATTGGATAGTTTTCAACACGATGAGGTCCCGGTTTTTGTCCAGGCCTTATTTGTCAAAAACAGGTTATTTATTGTCTCGAACTGCTCGCTCCTGATTTATGTTGCGCCTATGATGTAGAGCCATTTTTTTTGCATCGTGTCCAGGACAACTGACCCCAACTTTGTACACATTTTTTTTTCTTTAGATAACACGAATTCGTTTCCGTTTCTCTCGATTGTCTCAATAGGTTCGTTAAATGGTTTTTTTCTGCGTCGGTTATTTCTAATTTTGATCATATTTTATCTCAAAATCCGTGAACAGTGATTCATAATCGTTTCCTGTTGAATTTTTTTTTTCTTTGATTAATATCCGATTATTCATTATTCCAGTTGGTAGGTTTTCTTTTCTCTCTGATAAATAAATATTACAACGCTTTTCACAAATACAAAACAATACACTTTACAAATATAAAATAAATATTATAAATGTATTTTATATATATATATATATATATATATATATATATATATATATATATATATATAATTTGTTGATTTGAGACTATATTATAACTAACACTATCAAGACATTAACAGGCTTTTTACCGGAAAATACGATATTTGGATATACAATTGTTAATTAAGTAGATTAAGCCTCCAGGGGATACAGCTAGATTAAAAACGAGCCTAGAACTCTACGTCTTAGTTGGTGTGGAAAAGAGTTCAATGTAAGTAGGCTAGATGATTGTAACAAAGAATAACAAAAATATTAATTTATAATAATAATATACTACAGAGAGATTATTAAAAATATATTTATTTTAAAGTTAAAACCGGGATTACTAAGATTTTATCAGAAGCCTATACGAAGCGCTACGGAACATTAGCGTCAGTTACCGTTTTCTAACTAATCATTTCCGCATTCCAACATTTCAACTTTTTAGTGACTTTAATTGAATAATTTTTTTATATATTTAACACTTAAAAAATTGACTTTGTGCAACCAACGGAAAAGAAAGATAAATGAAAAGATTGAACCGGGATTTATCAAAGCAAATAAATTAAATTTGCACACAATCAATTCGTCATTACGTTCGCACTGTACTGTGCGACCGTAACTGAAATAATAATTTTAAAAATAATACTAGAACTTGTATCATTTAAATTCTGAGTATTCCAGACATATTTACTACGAAATATGGTAGGAACATTATTATAGAGGAACATTAAATAAAAATACTATCAGTATAACACTTGACAACAAAATTAATAAATGCAGGTACTAACTCTAAAGAGTACCCAATAATACCATAATCGCCAATTGGGAACTGTGAGAATAGTTTTAAAATCAAGTGCTCTATATTTGCTGAGACAAATCAAAATTGCATCGATGGCAAAACTACTGGATATTTGTATGATAATAATTTGAAGATACAGATGCAAATGTATATGACACGTCTACCAAAATATTCATTTTACATATCATTTTCATATTATAATATCTCCTTAGTTTATTTTACTTTACTTGACTTCAGTGGCATTTAATTCAGACATTGTCTTTACGAAAGTTTTATTCAAAACGTTTGAAGCTCCTTTTTGATACTAACTTGATAAAACCACATTGTTTAATAAAATATATGTCACTAATCCTTAATCTGGCGTAAGTATAGCCATCGATAAAATATGATACCAAATATTTGATATTGACATTTACTAGTCTAACTCTGATGGGATTTGATTGACACTGTTGAAACCTTGGATTTAATTAATATGTTTCTTTGTATTTTGAGAATATATGGTCATTCAGTAGTAAACAGCACTGAGTTCAGTTAGAAGTCCATTTTCTTCTGAATATTTGGCATTCAAACATTGTATAAACATGTACTGACTTCATGCATACTGTACGAGTCACATTATATTAAATATGTATTTCTATATTATTTGGTAACTGAAATCAGAATGAAATTATTTGGGATTATGCACAATAAACAAATAAATGAATCCTAACTCCAAATGTTATCAACAATGTTATTTACCTCGACAATGCGTTAATTACACTCTAGACATAATTAAAGGTACTTAAAATAGTAAATAATTGCATTAGAATGACCGCCTTGGAAAATTTGTCTGCCTTGGTAGGAAAATTCACAACTTTTTTGGGATTTTTAGCGATTTAGATTTTTTAGATTTTTTTTAATCAACATAATTCCTTTCAAGGGTGACATTGATTCTAGCAACCCTCCAACTTTTCGATACAATTTTTGTAGTACGATTTGTCCTTTGCTTCAAAATAGGCCTCAGTTTCGGCGATCACCCATTCATTTGATGAAAATTTCTTCCCAGCGAGCATTCTGTTGAGATCTGAGAACAGGAAATAGTCGCTGGGGGCCAAATCTGGGGAATAGACTAGATGGATGGATTTTTGCCATCGTTTTCACTGACTTATGATACGGTGCATTTTTCTGTTTCTTCAAATGCGACCGTCTTTCGGCGATTTCCTCCTTCAAACGGTCCACTAACGCTATGTAATAGTCGCTGTTGATGGTCCCTGCTTTTTCAAGGTAATCAATGAAAACTATTCCATGCGCATACAGACAAATGCAGACGCCATAACCTTGCTAGCCAACTGCTGCGTTTTTCCACGCTTTGGAGCTGGTTCATCTTGTGCAGTCCACTCGGATGACTGTCGATTGGACTTCGAAGTGAAATGATAGAGCCATGTTTCATCCATTGTCACATGTCGACGCAAAAACTCGGGTTTATTACGCTTGGTCATCTTCAAACACTGCTCGTTTTTTGGTCAAAAGTGAGCTTGCGCGGCACCCACTTTACACAGAGCTTTCACATACCCAAATATTCGTGAATTATATAATGTACACGTTTAGGTCATTCAAAATCAATTTGTGAATTTTTTAATGTTTTCGTCGCTAAAAACCTCTTTTGGGCGTCCACTGCTTTCACCGTCTTCGATGCTCATTTCACCACGCCTAAACTTAGCATACCAATCCTTGATGGTTGATTTTCCTGGATCAGTGTCCGGAAACTCGGCATCAAGTCAAGTTTTTACTTCAACTGTATTTTTTCCCTTCAAAAAGCAATATTTTATCAACACGCGAAATTCCTTTTTATCCATTCTTTTCACAATAACAAAAGTTGCTTCACTCAAAATGCTATAATTCATAAACTAATGATCTAACATCTGTCAAATTTATACACGCATCTTTTGAGACTTAGGGCTATCTAAAAAACATATGGATTTAATTCTAGTAGCGCCATCTATGTGCCAGGCCGGAGACTTTTCAATTGAACTGTTCAATTAGGCGCCCTGACAAAATAATGTATAAAGGCCTCCACCTATACAAACCGTCCAGTGTGACCACAGCAACTACGTCACCGGCAGATTTGCAGGGTGTTAGCGCGCATTTAAAATTGCATTATTTCAAACATCAATTTTTATTTCAAATCGTTTTTTTTTTTGAAGAAATAATTTTTATTCTTTTTAAAGTAAATACGTAGAATTCTTATAAAGTAGTTTTTCAAAAATAATCATCTAACCTGTTATAATAAAATAATTCTAAACTACAATGTATCGTAACTATAAAATTCACTGCAGCTTAAGTCCTTTCATAACATATGCGTTCGATGTTAAAATAAAATATATTTTTTAACATTATTTTTGTTTCATTATTTTATTTACATTAAAATAAAATGAAATAAAAGTCAAAGCTGATGCGCTGATGCGGCAACAGTGCGACGTTCATACTAATAAATTAGTCATAAATTTAGATGACGTGAGTTAATGATGATAGTATAACAAATGAGACACTCGGATAATAGTCTATATCTTTTTCATATCCGATTGTTGATCTACGACAATACCCTTTGTTTTGTTTTAAAAAATAACGCAGACTTAATCAGTTTTGTTTTTAAGGATTTCAACAAGAGAGGCCCAAGGAAGCAACTATGCGAAACGAACGCCGTACAACATCCACTCCATGACTGATTTTTCGACGACGAGTTAATCTCCAGTGACAAGCAGAACGTGGACGCAACAAAAAAAGAAAATTCGAAACAAAAAACGAACGCCAAATCGCAACCAACTCGAAATCCCATCGTTACTGTAACAAGGTCGTTCGTTCGTTTGGCGCATAATGGAGACTGACGGATGATGAGGAGCACGGCACCGAGAGCGGGAGAGATAAATTAGCAAAATCTAATTAACGGCCTTATTGTGTTCGGAATCGCAAGATTCGCAAATCGCGAGACATGTTTGCGACGTGAAGAACCGACGAGAATTACGGCGGAGGAGAGAGGTCAAGTAGACAAAGAATGGCGTGTATTTACTCTGGCGGTGTGCGGGCTGGCGTTTACGCACTCGACGTTGTGGTCTTGTCGATCGGTCCGTGATTGTTTCCTTCTTTTGTTGTGTTAATTACGTTTTTGAGCGGTCAGTCTGGTTCGCGTACCAGAAATACCAGAATTTCGTTTTAGTATTCTCCAGAAATCTTTTCAGTGTAGCATTTGTAGGGTTAATTTTAAACCCAGGGCGTAAAATAAAATTATAATTAACTAAACAATATAAAACAATCTAACATATCTTTTTTTTATTAATCTCAATGTTACAATCCGCCCGTGGGCAATAAGTATTATTATATGATTTCCCTTATACATTATAACTATCCTGACATATAGAAGATCGCTTCAGTAAGTGATCTTCTGTACAACTTATAATCTAAATCTTATTCTAGGCACTATTCTAACTTATTTTAAAATCTATCCTAACTTATTATAAAAACTATTCTAACTTATTCTAGAGGTTATTAAATCTCACTCTATGTGTGTATTAATCAGTTCTTATGGTAGTTTGCGTTGCACTGCCATGCACTACACAGTCATTGCGCAATTTTAACTGTTTGACGAGTGCATTGGGATGCACCAATAGTCTTTCAGGGTACTACGAACCAACACTTCCAATCACACTCGTTATGGGTTCTATGGGGATACCGCGATCTATCGACGATGACTCGCAGCACTTTATTCTGGAGCCTCTGGAGGATAGCTATGTTAGATTATTAGTTGTATCCCACAGTCCAAATGGGCCTAAATATTGGCATATACAGCAAAACCTTGTTATCTAATGATAATTTAGATTTACGCCCTATCTGCCAATACATTTGGTTTAGTTTAAGCCCAAGCTGTTTGCGTTTTGTCACTATATTTTTTCCATGTCAAACGTCGATCGAAATGCATTCCCAGATATTTAACGTTGTCTGCTTGCAGAAGTTCATGATTACTCAATTTTACTAAGGGACCAGTTCTTCTACAAATAGTGAATGTCACATGGGTAGATTTTGTCTCATTTGCTTTGATACGTCACGTTTTCAATCGTCAAATTCGACTTTTTTAAGATGAAGTTGGAGCTTTCTTGTAGCTGCTACTGGATCCTCATGTGAAACATATTAAATAAAAACGAACAGAGATCATAATAAATGATATAACAACTAATTACACCCGTGCAAGATCTGATGTTCAGGTGGTGGAGCGATAGTTAAAATGAAAACGTACCAACCAATTTTCAATGACAAGGGTGAAATATAATAGGAATCACAGATTTTTAGGACAGATACTTCTAATCTCAGGCAATATTTAAATATAAAGATACTGGCAGCTAAAAGTACGGGTAATTAATTAGGCTGGCGGATCATAGTACTGATGAATAATAGTTTCGATAAATAAATGTACCAACAACAAATGGTACTGATAATGGATAGTATTGATACTATAGAAAAAAGACAATGACAGTGGTAGTCAATAGCAATGACGAAATAACCATGATGATTAAAAACAATCTTAGTTCACTGTAGTCCATAACATTGACTGACAATCGTAACAGAGAACAAATAATATAAAACAGGTAATAGGGATAACTGATAAAAATGATAAACTGTGCTAGAATGAAGTATGACATGTGCACACGGTATGAAGGGAAAACAATACACGAGGTACCAGCTTGTATCCTAACACTAACAATAATGAATGTGCAATGAGACCAAAGAAAGCAAACGTAAGATAGCCTGCTACTAATGTTAGAAGGCCCGGCTAACATAAAACCAAAATCACAAATAAAAAAATAAGCAATAATCTGGCGCACTCACTTCTTCAATGTCAGCTATGATGAATGTGCAATGCGCACAACGGAAAAGCCAAAGGCTACGCATTAGATATGCTGCCAACAAAAGCAATCAAAAACCACTTTGATACAGCATTATTGGGCTAGCATATGGTTCGAAATGTTAAAGAAGTATGAAAATGGATCGATGATTACATCTCTGCAAAACCAAAATCAGTATTTCGACATGATATCTTCATATTACTAAAAAACCAGTATCAGCTTTTTCAAAAATGTCTTTTTAAACTGAAAAATCACCAAAATACGAGCACCTAAGAAATCTAAAGAATTTTAAATTAACAGCCAACCAAAATTATACCTGTAATTATCTTTTAATTGTTGTTGTCTGATTAAAAATGTTGTTTTCATTAAACCACTCCGGCAACCGGAGCGATTTGATTTATTCCGAGAGCAACTGTTCCTTGTTAGGGTTTTTCTCGGTCTTCACGAAAGGCACGATGTTAATGCCATCTGTAATTGGCCTAGTTAGTAAATTAAAGACTACGGTATCCAGCGCGAGATAGAGGGAGTTTAGCTTTGGGCTTTGTTCGGACCGGCCATCTTCTTTGCCTTTGAATCCATATTCAATTAAGTCCTTTGTTTCAATAACAAGTTATGGCGCTTCAAATATTCCCGTTTCCGATTGGGGACTTGAGATGGATTTGTTCGAGGAAGACTCCGGACAAGGATTCGTTTGTCGGAGGAATCGAACGTTTAGGATAATTGGAATCCTTTTTAAACAATGATGATGGCAATATCGATGTTTCTCTGTAGTTTTAACCTGTTATTTTACCAATACTGATGCAAATACGAGAGCTTTTACATAATCCATATTTCCTTATTATTTTCTATTACATATTATATCCAACTTTATATTATTTTTATATAACAAAGCACCTACTGAACTAAGATGTAGTTATATGTTAACTGGAAAACCAACTTATTATCCGACTGATCAAGAGAAAACCCCAGACCTGTTAGATTTCTTCATAGTAAGAAAAAAAACATCCAACTATATAAAAGTCGAAAAAAATGTTGAGCTAAGTTCACATCATACGCCAATGATTCTGACGTTGAGCGAAAATATAATAAGAAAAGAAATAAACTCAACGTTAACAAACAAGAGAACAGACTGGGAAAGATTTGCTGAAGAATTTAACAAACGAATTCAACTAAATGTACCCCTCAAGGCAACTGAACAATTAAATCTTGAAGCAGAAAATTTCGTAGTAGATATCCAACAAGCTGCTTGGAATAATACTCCAGAAATTGAGAGTACAACTAAATGAATTAATTATCCAAAAGAAGTGAAGGAAATGATAGCTGAAAAACGTAAATTACGAAAAAAATGGCAACAAAACAGAACAATTGAAAATAAAAATAGTTTAAACAATATAACCCAAAGAGTGAAAAGAGAAATACTGGAATTAAAAAACAAAACCATAAATGACTATCACAGAAATTTAACAGATGATAAAGAAAATTATTACTCACTCTAGAAAGCCACAAAATATCTAAAGCGCTCATGTCTACACAGTCCACCTATAAGAGACCTATGTGGGAATTGGGCACGATACAATCGTCAAAAAGCAGAAGCGTTTGCTGAATATCTAGAAAAAACTTTCAAACCAAACGAAACTAATATTCAACATAATTTGCCGGACATAGAAGCTGAAAATTCGATGATTGAATTAGTCATGCCGAAAGAGTTAACCAAAGTTATTAAAACTGACCTTAACCTCAGGAAATCACCAGGCTACGATTTAATGACAGGAGAATTTCTGCAAAAACTACCAAGAAAGGGAATTATAAAACTCACCAACTTGATCAATACAGCATTTAGATTAAAACCAGACATTTGGAAGATGGCGGAAATTATAATGATCAGAAAACCTGGGAAGTCACCAGACGAAATAAAATCCTATAGACCTATATCACTGCCGCAAGTAATATTTAAGGTTTTTGAAAAACTCCTGTTGAAAAGAATAGAAACGATCATAGAGAGAAAAAACCTAATACCAAGACACCAGTTTGGGTTTATTAACAAGCACTCAACAATTGACCAGGTCCACAGAATAACAGAGGTTATTTAAAAAGCCTACGAAAGTAAAAAAGTATGCTCAGCTATATTCTTAGATGTAGCACAAGCCTTCGATAAGGTTTGGCATGAAGGCCTTGTTCATAAACTACAGAAAATGCTACCAAAACAACACACAGAACTATTAAAATCATACATTACAACCAGAATGTTTAGAGTCAGGCAACAAGAAGCTTACTCTACAATAAAAGAAGCTAAAGCAGGTGTACCACAAGGAAGTGTACTGGGCCCAATGCTTTATCTACTTTACACTTGTGATATACCACAAATGGAAAATATCACAATGGCTACATTTGCTGATGATACTGCGATTATAGCTGTCGGAGACAATAGTGAAGAAGCCTCAGGAAAATTACAACAGGCAAGTGACAATATAAATAATTGGACACAAGTTTGGAAAATAAGAATTAATGAAAATAAATCTGTACATGTGCAGTTCACCTATAAACAGACCGTACAAGCACCAATAACATTAAATAACACTATCCTTCCAAATAGCAACAACGCTAAATATCTCGGAATGAATCTCTATGCAAAACTTCGCTGGAAGGAACACATAGAGAAGAAAAGAAAAGAAGTGGAATTTAAATATAGGAAAATGTACTGACTAATTGGAAGAAAATCACAATTATCAGTACATAATAAATTGCTATTATATAAGGAAATATTGAAACCTATATGGACATACGAAGTTCAATTATGGGGATGTTCTGCAGAGAGTAACATTAATAAAATACAAATTTTTCAGAACAAAGTCCTGAGAGGTATTGTGGGCGCACCCAAATACTATAGGACTGATTACCTACATCGAGACCTTCAGATACCCACAGTCAGTCAAGAAATCAAGAGAATTGCAAGGGGGCATGAGAAAAGACTCCATTCTCATACGAATATTGAAATATTGCAACTTTTGGATACCACCAGAACAGGACACAGACTCAAAAGAATCAAACCATCTGATCTTGTATAGTGTTGTGTAGTGAGGTGCATATATTAAAAAATTCAGCAGTGACATATATAAACATTATTTCACTAGAGAGTGAGTTAGGGCTGATGGGTCCTCCTAGTTATATACCCAGATTTAAGTTAGCATAAAGACAAATTGTAGGTTAAACGACTAGTAACAATGTATTAATTAAATAATAAATAAAATTAAAAAGATCTAATATATTGCAGGATATCTTAGATAAATGTGTTTTTTTACGCTTTTGAGTATAATTTTAAGAAAATTCGTTGTTATTTTCGATATGTTATTCAACGAAATATTTATTTAAACTTTTAAACTGATATAACATTTAAAATAAGGCTTGTTTTTGTTTATTTCAAATCAGATGATTATGGACCGAAATATGAAAGAGCATTGCTCAACCAAGATGGCAATCTCTAATTGTAAAATGCTAAAGCCTTTCGTTAAATCTACATCGATAACTGAATTGAAATACATTAAACCACATTAAAATCTTTAAGGATAATTTAAAGTACAAATGTAATAATATTTTCAGAGGCAGTAAATTTAGAGGTTTGAAAACTGAAAATATATAAAAATTAATAATCTATACGTATAATTTCATAATTAATAATCTGACTCCTCAACAGATTATTGCATAAAAAAATATAATAATTAAGTGTTTTTTCATTTGGTTGATGAGGAAAGTTAATAGAATCTTTCATATTAGACGTAAAAGGGCAAATTTTTTCATTAATATCCAGTGAAGGTGATATGATTTGCACACACTATATCTAATATCTTAACGAATAATATTTTCAATATATTCCCATTTAAAATTATATTACAGGATTAATACATTTTGGGTTTTGAAAATGTTTTATTTAAATGTTAACTAAATTATGAATAGGCACTTTATTAAATATTGTTTTACTAATTTTCCGCTATAAATATTCCATCTTGGACTCCAACCAAACCAAACATAGTTTCAATATTATATATATATATATATATATATATATATATATATATATATATATATATATATGTATATATCAGAAATTGCATTCCATATCAGTTTATTTCATTGATCCATGCATTCTGATTCTAAAAATTCCAATTATTTTGGAGTCTTAAGTCTTATACTGAGCTAATATACTGATTTGTCACATTTATCTTTTTGTAATTTTTCCACTATTCCACTAGAACACAATTTAGGTTTATATTCTACGTTTTTCAGAATAAAATATTTTCATCACAGCCACACCCACGGCAAACGATATAATATTTCTTTAGTTCCACACTTCGAGTACGCAAAAATAGTTAGTTTTCGTTTAAACAGTCTTTTATTTAATATTCGACTCCTTTCTTTCTTTTTAGCAGTTCTCTGGTAGAATCTTCCATCTAAAGCACAAACATATTTAGAGGTTAAAAATTATGCGCATATAGTTTTTGCAACCGTTATGTGATAATTACTTTTATATATAAAGGTGGCATGGGCCCATTTTGCCTCATTTAATTTAATTATCCATCTTTCTGTCCAATATATATTCATATACATTCATATTAAATATATATTTTCGACATAATTATTTCCATCAAGTTGTGCAATATATTGTCTTCTAATTTTGGTGCTCCTGGGCGTTCTTTTATACATGCAAACATCCAATACTTCTTGAGAGAGGTTTCCCCAAAATTTTAATATTTTGTTTATTTTTCTTCTTCCGGATTTTGGCAAAATGTCTTATTTGATAGATCCAAATACAAGAAAAAGTAACGAATTCATTAAATTCGGCCATTCCTAGATATTTGAAATTACAATGATTGCAAAGCAAAGAAATTGAGTGCTGTATGAATTAAGCCGAACGGTGTTGAAAGACTATTCCTAACATCCAAATGTTACTTCAATACCAGACAAATCAATCAGTCTAATGAAGTGCTAAAACCTGTCATGCCATTAAATTCGAAGCCGAACACATTGGATTAAAAGGGACCCGAAGGCCAACTGAAGCAAATATTGGGCGAAAATAACCATATTGAGAGTCCAAACATAAAACAATTAACCTTCCAAAATAGCAACACCTGACCAATTAAGAAATATTTGGAAAATAGCAGTTATGAAGTAGTTACTCGCTCTTCATGTAGCAGATATCCCTAATTAAAATACATGCAAACATCCAATACTTCTTGAGAGAGGTTTCCCCAAAATTTTAATATTTTGGTTATTTTTCTTCTTCCGGATTTTGGCAAAGTGTCTTATTTGATAGATCCAAATACAAGAAAAAGTAACGAATTCATTAAATTTAGCCCTTCCTAGATATTTGAAATTACAATGATTGCAAAGGAAAGAAATTGAGTGCTGTATGAATTAAGCCGAACGGTGTCGAAAGACTATTCCTAACATCCAAATGTTACTTCAGTACCAGACAAGCAAATCATTTTGATGAAGTGCAAAACCTGTCACACCATTAAAATCGAAGCCGAACACATTGGATTAAAAGGGAGCCCAAGGCCAACTGAAGCAACTATTGGGCGAAAATAACCATATTGAGAATCCAAACATAAAACAATTTATTTCAAAATAGCAACCAGTTAGAACCTGACCAGTTAAGAAATATTTGGAAAATAGTAATTATGTAGTAGTTACTCGTTCTTCGTGTAGCCCAAATTTAGCACCTCGACTACCACTTGTTCTTATCGATAGAACAACAAAAAAAATCTCTTAATAATAATATAACTGTCTGAAATTAATAAAATTAAATAGTATATAAGTTTAGTGTTCTTTCTATTCATATGCTTTACTTGACTTCACTTTTACTAAAGTTACATTTGAAATGTATTATTTTATGTTATATAACTTGAATGAGTTATAAGCCTTTATGATGCCTCTTGAGACTTTCTTCTAAAGTATTTTTGTATTAATATTTAAACTTTATAAGTATAAGTATATATAAGTACATATAAGAATTATATTTATATACACTACCTGATAATAATTTTATGTTCTTTTGTTTTACTACTAAAGTTGAACTACTAATGGATTATTTTATTAATTAATATAACTATTATATTAATGTGTAAGCAAAAAATCATTATTTAACGAAAACGAGTGTTACCTCTTTTTTTGTTTATTCTATTTTATTAAACGAACTGTTCATTCTATCAGAAACAATTTCATCTAAACAACCGTTTTTTTTTGTTCTCTGTATAAACTGCGAGATAATTAGAACAACGCCAAGTTATGCTTGGAGACCGAGAATATCGCTAATTACAAAAATATCCGGCACGTACACTGTAAATAATTTAAATATTACGCGAAAACAGTCTGTCGACTCTATCTGGAATAATTATCTGACGGAATCGTCACTAATTAGCGCACAAAAAAGCTACTAGATTTCTCTTACAATTAGACACTGTCTGAATAGGAGTCCCGGCGGGGTCTTGGCTTGACCTGGGCCATAAATTGGGAAATTTCGCTCGAGTTGAACGCGACAATTACGTCACCAAGCCCATTATGACGACTAATATGATGATTATCGTCCTGTCCGGGTTGATAAAGCGCCCGTCCGTCATTTGCGCTTGATTTGTTCCTCTTTGCTCGAGTCAGATTGTGCTCGTTCGGGACAAAAGCCGTTTCCACTCCAGCCGCTAACAATTTTGTTATGAACACACACAAACCTCGATGGGAACGACCTTTTTCTCGGATATGCGTAATGAAATGGACTCATCAGCCATCAGGAAATGTATAATAACAGTTAAAAGAGACAAAATATTCAGCGTAAATATAACTCTAAATTGCATGGTGAATGCGCTTAACGAGCTAATAGTGAATACGTTACAAATCCAAACAATATATTTGAGTCCTAACAACAAAACTAATGAACATCAGTTGTTCGAAATATCAAAGAAACGATATACTTTTATTATGGTTTCTTATGATAAAATTGTTATAAATATGTGAGAAATTAAAATAAAAAGGGGTATATTTGTTTAAATAAAAGACTTTTCTTTGACAAAAATATTGGTTTATTGGTCTGAGAGGTCAGAAAAGGCAATTTGTTCCAATCAATGAACCACAAAACCTAGAGAATATAGAAATAGGAATATAGGAATCTCCCATGTATTCATCGTGAAAAAGTTTAGCTCCCATTTTGCACTAGATGGCACCAGAGCCAATATGAACATCAGGAAATTGAAAATATATAGTAATAATAATAATAATAGGCAAAAATAAAACATATTTTAATCTAGTATATTTAACATTTTAAGTAAATATTTGGAAAATGCATGAAAACGCTATATTATTTTACAAATTTCACATATTTGAAATATGAAAAATATTTCATTACAGTAGTAAAATCACGTTAAATGCAAGTTTATAAAATTTGTATTGTATTTTTAATGACATTAAATAGATTATCATTTACTGAGTTCCATTTAATTGAGCATGAATGAAATAATTTTTATTTCTGTAATAAAATCTCCAATTGGTACTAATTTTCTAAATATTTGAGGCATATTTGAGGTACGCGTCTACAGCTGGTCGCAGAGACCTGGAGTGACAAGTTGAACCGGATTATGTAGGTGTTCCTCTCGGCTTACCAATACACTAAATCGAAACCGCCTAACAGTTGGCCCGTGTGAATCGCTACTGCTACTGTATTAAATTTGGTGATATGATACCCGCTGATCGGGCAGCCGTCATTGAGCACAAGGACCCGGCGATTCTATTGATTCGCGAACTTGATTATTGAAACATTCTGTAGACAAAATAGTGTTCGAAAGAGAGACGATTCGACGGTTTCAGGAAATTTTCCTGGATGAGAGCAACGTCGACGTCATAGAATGTCATGACGTCTTCCAATTCTGCTTGCTTTCCGCGTAAGCTGTTTATATTCCATGTCATAAGTATAAGGGATTTTGGAACATCCATTTCGTAGATTTAAAAGGTTACGGGAAGTTAAAGAAACAGGTAAATGTTGCCGCTTAGGCCGAAATGATTGGCAATGTTGTTGCTGTGGAGGTTAAGGTTTGGTTAGTGGCCTGGCTACTTACCTGTGCAGGCTGGGTTCGTCTGGTGGTGATTTGTTTCGGCAGTGGCTGTGGGATCGTCCTGGTTTGCACTGGTCTGGTGGCGAATTTAGTAATCGAAGGGTGTACGTTAGCCTTGGCTTTCGATTGGGTAGATTGAATGGTCGGCTTGGCTACCAGTTTGGGTTCTGATTTGGAAACAGTTGCCCGTTTCGCCTTGTTGCCAGCCTTCGGCAGCTGGCTTTCCTGAGACGGAGTGATGGGCCCTCTAATCCCTCTGGTTTCTTCTGACCATTATACCGGTTTAGCTGGTGTCTGGGTCTGTGTTTCTGTGGCAGTGACAATCGTTATTTCTATGGCATCTTTTTGGTATTTCATGAAATCTGTTATAGGAGCGACTTTTATTCTATATAACTAGTCTCACTATATTTAACATATTCTTGTAAATTGTAATTGTAAATATACAAAACTCTCATTGTAGTCGCCAAATAACGTATATATATTGATACTTGTGTTGCTCGATAAGCAATTGCTGAAGTAATCTTAGTAATAACAACATGATAATAAAAACTTTTTAAAACTATAGAAATTTCTACTGATTGAAGGGATATAAATGCTGAGATACTCCTGTTGATCGCTACAAATTTTATATTATTTCTAGCTTGTTATATTTTATATTGTTATTCGACTTGTAAATACCTTTTATCGTAACTAGATCATTTTAAACTGATGGAAATGGTAAGAAATGAGTGTTCAGTGCATTGTATATATTAGACATGTCTAATTATGCTGATCAGGTTTGAGTTGAGATTTTTCAAGGAGGTTGTTGCCAGAAATTTTCTAAATAAGTAGGTAGTCTTGAAGATTTAAATATGATAATGCAATAATCTCTTACTTTATGACACTTTATTGAAACATTTTCTACCATTTGATAACCTTTAAACCGGAAAGGTATAAATAGTGTGTAGGTTTGAGTATAAAAGAATATAGGTATTATCACTTTTAATGTACGCAGTATATGGTGACTGAACCAAAAATAAACCAAAAAAAATCCTAACAGCAAAAATAGACATTAACAGATGAGAACGAAAAAAAAAACAAGATCTTATCGAAACAATATCCAATAGATCGTCGTGTAAGAGATTGTCAATACCATAAAATCCAATCAGTGCGTCTCCAGAATCCCATTACTGGGAACCGTTTCGTCTAGTTGCAAATTAAACGAGAAAAAAATGAAATATTAAAACAAAAATATATTTTCATTACTTTACTGCCAGACGGGCAAATACAAGCGAGCAGGGAAATACGAAACTGTCAGATGCAAGGCTCTAATAAGAGTTTTTATATTTAACGTTCCATTTGCCGCTGCGTATACATTTAACGAGGCGATCAAAAGGAAAAAATCGGGTTAATCGATAGAATATATACTGTATAAATCAAAATAGATCCACCATTTGGTGTAGGAATGGCGAAGGCGCTCAGTTAATAAATGGCGAATGCGCTTATTGAATCAGTTGGTAAATACGTTCGATATTTATTATTCTGTGTATTAATATCCAATATTAATCAAAGCGTAATTGTTCCATCGCAATCTGTGTATTAAGTTGAACGCTACACAAACCCACACACACACACGCAAGCCGGCGAGTTTCACACCCATGCGTTTGGCATTTATGAAATGGCTGCCAGGCTAATGCGAACTTATAGAAGTAATTTAAATTGTGTTCGGGCCTTTTGGGAAATCTCGTTTAAGGCTAAGAGGAGATGAATATTTTAGACCCTTTAACTTTTTGTCGACTTTTAATTTATTTTATATTTCCGTCGAATTAATATTACAAATTGGGTTGACTTAATCGTACGCCATTTTTGTTATTACATATTTTTCCTGCATTTAAATGAGATTTTGTTCTCTGCTCAAGGCCATAGGTGAACCACCTCACTTTTTGTACACTCATGTGCTTCTGGAACGATAATAAGTTATGATCAAATGGAGCAATTGTTCCAAGAGTATTTTAATTGGGTTATTATATTGGGTTGAGAGCAATATCACGCTACCCTACAAGTATTCCTAGATATGCAAAAAATAGATATTTGCCTAATATCAGAAACCCATTTAACAAAAGAATCCTTTATAAAATTTAGAGAATATACATTCTATCATACCATACATCCAGCTAACACCACAAGAGGAGGAAGTGCAATAATAATAAAAAAGAACATTTCTCACCATCAAGAACCCGGGCTTAGTACAGCAGAAAATCAGGTCACAGCAGTAACTACTAAATGAAGCAGATACAAGATTACACTAGCCGCAATTTATTGTCCTCCAAGATACAATCAAAAAAGGATAATTATTTGAATGTTCTAAATGAATCTCGATGCAAAACTTCGCTGGAAGGAACATATAAAGAAGAAAAGAAAATAACTGGAATTGAAATATAGGAAAATGTACTAGCTAATTGGAAGAAAATCACAATTATCAGTACATAATAAATTGCTATTATATAAGCAAATATTGAAACCTATATGGACATACGGAGTTCAATTATGGGGATGTTCTGCAAAGAGTAACATAAATAAAATACAAATTTTTCAGAACAAAGTCCTGAGAGGTATTGCGGGTGCACCCAAATACTATAGGACTGATTACCTACATTGGGACCTTCAGATACCCACAGTCAATCAAGAAATCAAGAAAATTGCAAGGGGGCATGAGGAAAGACTCCATTCTCATACGAATACTGAAATATTGTAACTTTTGGATACCACCAGAACAGGACACAGACTCAAAAAAGTCAAACCATCTGATCTTGTGTAGTGTTGTGTAGTGAGGTGCATATATTAAAAAAATTCAGCAGTGACATGTATAAATATTATTTCACCAGAGACTGAGTTAGGGCCGATGGGTCCTCCTAGCTATATATACCTAGATTTAAGTTAGCATAAAGACAAATTGTAGGTTAGACAGAAACAACTAGCAACAATGTATTAATTAAATAATAATAAAAATATTGGGTTGAGAATCATAAGCAATGACACCAAGCTAATATTAATGGATAATATTTTTTATAATGGATAATATTAATTCTCTTTCACAAACACTTTTGATTGTCAATAATGATACAGTGTCAGTTGCATGCCTGTTTCTATTCTAAAATTCACACAGTCAAATACTCAAACTTCGAAGTAGTGATTAGTTGTTTCATGTATCGCTTAGAATATTTTAATGTATTAAAGCTTTCATTTTTTTTTTATTTCAGCTCCAGGTTTTTTTTATTAAGATTTGAGATAATCAAATCAGTTAATTCTTATTTTAGAGTTCAAATCATTTTTTCAGGTAATGATTAATAATGCTAGAAGTGAACATAATAGATGCTTGGGTGTGTTCTGATCATTTGTTCATTTTAAAAAGACATTTATTGAAAAAATTTGTTTAGAAGCTGTTCTCCCTTCTTCAGCTTTTCGACACCACCCACCAACTATGCTAATCATACTGAATCTATCTGAGCAAATGGCAATCAGAAGGCATTATGTCTGGTGAGTACATTAGATCTGCGTTAGTGTATACTTTACAACATATACTCGAGCATTGTCATGCAAGAGAAGGAAGACATAGATATAACTTTTCTGATTCGCTATTGCTGGTCTCTTTTTCAAGATTATATTATTGAATTTGTTCAATTGGTGTCATTAGACATATACAGTATTTATTCAGTTTAACAGCAGTAAATACTACATCTTGCTAAATCCATTATAAGCATAGCAAGATATTAGAGCTTCAGTGTCAATATGGTGTCTTTTCATTCTTAGTCACAACAGGCCACATAAAATTCTTGGAAAACTCCTGGAAAGTAATAAAAGTGCGATGTTGCAATTTTCTTGCTTTATTTTCCTGTGATATTGTAGTACAAGGCAAGTTCAGTGCTATAATTATTGTTATAAATATACTTGTTTATTGTAAATACCATATAATTAATGAGCAATTGTACATATTGAATTAAGTATGACGAAACGGTTCGTAAACATTTTGAACAATTGAAAAGAATGTTTCATATCATGTATCATATTTATTATATTACACCAAAATTAAATCGAACTCAAATAACGTGACAGATACAAGAAGACCGTGAATTATTAACAAAAAAGTATCCGAAGCTACTTTGGCATCGGTGGCAAAAAAACCAACATTAACCAGTGTAACATATCGAAGCAAAATCAATAAATTGTAAGGTAATATTGTTGATACATGTCCAGCTTTATAATATAACAATATCGTCTTCTTTTGCTAAAAGAATAAAGTTTATTTGCACTCTGAATATATAATTTGGTTATTAGAATGCAATATCGGTACATATATGTCTAAAAAACAACCTCACAATAAAAACCACGCAATTATGTAACGAATTTTACAATTTAAATGTCAGTGTCCATGGGCTAAGCCTCAACATTTGGACTGGTCGGAAATTATTCTGTCAAAGCGAGAACAGAGAGGAAATAGTCATCTTACCACCCAAACCCTTTTTAAATAAACATCGTTCCACAAATTACCGGCCAACGCACCAATTAAGAATTACAATCACGAACGAATGAAATGAGAAAATAGTATACAATGTAAATCAGTATAGATTGGTTATTATTATTCATTATTTATTATATGTTTATTTAATTGGCATCATATTAATGCGGTAGATAAAGTTACATGTGTTATGGAAATAAGATAGAAAAACAATTTACAATTATTTATGCAATTTGAGTAATAGCTATATACACATAGATACATCTTTATTCTCTACGGTGGAGGCAAGGATTAGCAGGCCTTGTGGCTAGGGCTGAAGGGTGATATCTTAAATAGACGACTGTGATAAGGAATCACAAAATTATTGATTTATATTAATAATATACGATAGATAGATTACTTAACATTAAAAGTGATATTTTTTCTGAGATTACTAAGATTTTACCAGAAACGAAAACACAAAGTGCCAATATTTGCCATTTTAAGTCAAACACCCAATCAAAAGAGCTACGAAACATTGACGTCACTCACCGCATTCCGCATTTCAGCATTTAAACTTTTTATTGCGCTTCGATTTTATTTGAATGATTCATCTTATATTACAGAGTTGGAAATTTGATTATGTACTACTAAACGGAAGGAAAAGATAAAGGAAAAATGGAACTGGGATTTATCAAGGCAAACAACCTAAATTTTCCCGAAATCGGTTCGTTGATGGTAACGATAATTTAAAAAAAAATACTAGGACTTTATAGAACTGAAGTGAGAGAGTATTCCACCCACACTCACCATGAAATATGATAGAATAATGAACAACATTAAGTAAAAATACCAGCAGTATAACACTTGGCAAAAAAAGTACAAATAATAACTCTAAGGACTATCCAGTAATAGCATAATCGCCAGTTAGGAGCTGTGAGAATAATATTATTGAAATCAAGTGTCCTATATTTGCTAAGACTAATCAAAATTGTATCCATAGCAAACCTTGTGAAAATTTTGATGATGACAATTTGAAGATACAGATGTTTTTGATAGGGTTACCAAAATACTCATTTTACATAGTTGGTAGTACCTAACTACAACACAAAAAAGGTTTAAACCATATACATTTGATGATGGATGTTTGATTTTCTAAAACAATTACCAGCTCTGCGGAATAAGAGGGTGTCAATCAAATTACATTGTTATATTTGTGTAAATACAATTCGCAAATTGTAATTTTACAGTTTATTTTAAAAATAACCTTTACTTAATTAAAGGTACTTAAAATAGTAAATACTTACACTATAGTGGCTGGTTCCCGCCTTGTAACATTTAATGATATATTTCTGCCTTGGGACGAAAATACACAACTTATTTAGAGTGTTTAGCAATGTTTAATGACATTAGAGACCCTCATATCATCGATACTCGTTAAAATGTCTAATTATAACACAAAATTATTAAAATAATGCATAAATATATGGAGCGAAAGGGGTAATATTTGGCTAAATATTTTTTTAATTAATTACATCTTATATTAGATATGCTTACTATAATCTTAATTTACAAATTAATTTATTACTTACTGTTCTATTCTACGTGCATTAATACACAAGCAAGGCAAGTATGGGATTAATACATCAGAATGTATTTCCCAAAACTAAAATAAAACTAAACTACTTAAGTTAAAGTTAAGAATACATTTATACATTAAACCAGTTAGTATTTGATTTGCTTCAATCTTCTGATTTTGTGCATGTTCTCCAGTAGCTGTATTGTGTCCATATTGCAATAGCTTCAAAGTTACTTTATGATTGACTAATATACTAATCTCTTCGATTTTAGATCAAGTATGAGTATGAGTATGAGTTGAGAGAGAGAGAGGGGGGGGGGGAGATATGAGAGTATCAAGTTGCTTGACTTGTCTAATCTGCTCTGTTTTTTGTCTAGCATGATGTTTCGAATTCAACCTACCATAGAGATGTATTCCCAGATATTTAGCTAATTCTGTTTGAGGAATGGGACATTCGTCAAGTGACAATTAGATTATTATCGCCGCAACGCAAAATTAACTTGGATAGACTTGGAACAATTAAGCTGTATTTTCCATATTTTCCATTTGTAGATCTTGTTGACCGCTACTGGTACTTTTTCCCCATTTGGACCTATGGTATTGAACTGTAGGGCATTACTAGCAAATCTAACATAGATATCATCCAGAGGTTCCAGAATAAAGTGTTGTGAGTCATCGTTGATGTCCCATATTACGTGTCCAACAAACTGATTCAGCACGATAGAACCCATAACGAGTGTGATTCGAAGTGTTAGTGCGAAGTACTCTCAAAGACTATAAGTGCATCCTAATGCATTCGCCAAACAGTTAAATGTGCGCGATTACAGTGAACTACCATATAAACTGTTTAATAGATACATAGAATGAGATTTAATAATCTCTAGAATAAGTTAGGATAGACTTTAAGATAAGTTAGAATAATATTTAGAATAAGATTTAGATTATAAGTTGTACAGCAGATTACTTACTGAAGTGATCTTCTTTACATGTGAGGATGGTTATATTATATAACGGAAATCATATAAAAATACTTGTTGCCTACGGGAAGATTGTTCATGTTCTAAGGGATTGATAAAAAAAAACTTTACTACTTTTTCTACAGCCTTAGACAGAGATACATCTTTTGCCATGATAACTGTATCGTCGGCAAATATTTCAAGTACGGTTTCTTTTGTTGTTGGGATATTAGGAGTATAGAGCAGATGCAGAAGTCACTACCCTGCGAAACTCCAACTAAAATAGGATTAAGTGTTAAGAATGTCCCTTCATGTGAGATTAAATTTTCTTTCGAAAAGATATGATTCCGGCAGTCGACAGTAATTTCAAGGCAGTAATTTATAGT
Source organism: Rhynchophorus ferrugineus (assembly GCF_030347505.1). Classification (NCBI taxonomy): domain Eukaryota; kingdom Metazoa; phylum Arthropoda; class Insecta; order Coleoptera; family Curculionidae; genus Rhynchophorus; species Rhynchophorus ferrugineus. The sequence continues at coordinate 16,600,903 of NW_027472585.1, read as the reverse complement.
AGTATATCTTTTCTACGAACGTCTTTTCAACAACCGCTCTTACTCCATGCACTTGATCGCTAGTCGAGTAATGATTTCGAAATCCAAACTGGAAATCTGGTGTTTCTATAAATGGTTTAATGCCCTTGAACAGCAATTTCTCAAAATTTTCCATATCGCGGTAGCAGCGAAATAAGTAAGATCCAACTTGTTCTACCGGTTTGTCAAGTTTTTTAAGCATAATTATTCGAGCAACCTTAAGATACTCCGGAACATGGTGTCAAACAGGCTTTGAGTAAATATGTCAACATGATTATTGCTTTTCGTGAAAGCTCTTTTATTATCCCAGGTGAAATATCATCAATTCCAGGAGCATATTAATCGGTTGGAATACGTTAGCTAAATGTTCTGCGAATAACTCAGCTTTTTCATCGTTGCGTAGAACGCATTCATTTCGATAATTTTTAATAGGCGATAGTCTAATAATTGGTCTTTTAAATCACCGAGATGCTTTCCATAGCGAGTAGCCTTTGTCTGCTTCCAGGCTTGGTTCACTTGCATATTTTTCGAAGCAACTCTGCTATAGAAATAAATAAAATGCACAAATTGTATCATTTTGAAGTTGTACTGTGTCCATAAAAATCACCGTCCAGTGCAAGCAAAACAACTACGTCACCAGCAATTTTGGAGTAATTCAGCACGCATGTAAAATTACACTATTTCAAACGTCAATTTTGCATTCAAATCGATTTTTTTGCAGAAATAACTTTTGTTCCGTGTAAAATAAATACGTAGAATTGTCATAAGTAGTTTTTCAAAAATATTCCACTTGGTTGGACAGTCCTATTGTTTTATATCTAATGCAATTTTTGACAATAATAAAGTACAAGAAAAAAATCAAATAATCCTACAAGATCAAAATTCATACTCGGCCGTTCCATGAATAATTTATGCACTTTTTCCCATTTCAGGCCGATACCGACCGATGTCCCATGTCTCCGAAATCCCGCCAGGAAATATCAATTTCGTCGGCATCTGCTAAATATCAGTTCTAGTCCGTTAAACGCGCCCCCCTATTAAAATATGCTAATAAATATAGCGCCGATACACATTATCCTCGCGTCCAGATTTCCAGAACGAAACCCTTTTCCTCCGCTGTCTGCCCCCGTGTTCTTCGCCGCGTCCCGCCCCGCCGCCGCCGTTGACATTTACGGTCTGGTGAAAGGTTAAGCCGGCTTTCGCCAGACCCTCCACGCTACGTGATCTGTAACTTCAACAGTTGTTCGTCGTCTCGCTCGCTCGTTCGCTCGCCTGCCTTTTTTCACATTTTTGATTCATTAGCCGTTATTTATGAGCTTTACGGCTGATGATATCGCGCTTCGGTATCAGTCGAGAAAAAGCCGCAATTTTTCCTCGCTTCCCATAACCCATACCGATCAGTTATTTATTATCGGTTTCGCTACGACGACACCGTCACCTGATATGCCGATAATGAACGGCATAATCGATGCTCAACCACTAGGTGATTCGTTTTAAAAGGCAAACGTTTTACGCAGTGGCTGTTGGTTTTTTCGACTTTTTTTCGGTTAATTTGTATGTATACAAGACTAACCGAACTATTTAATGGAAGTACCCCACAAGCTGCAGTTACCGCTACAACTCTTTACACCACCATATATAATTTTATCAACTCCGCCAAGGTCTGTCCCAAACCCGACAGTAAAAGGCGAAAAGTGATCATATTGCCGTAATATGCAGAACTGGGAAACTAGCGAAACTATTAAAACGACAGCAAATAACCTACACATCCTTCAACATTTTCCCTTCAAAATCAATATTTTATCAACACGCGAAATTCCTTTTTATCCATATGTTTCACAATAACAAAAGTTGCTTCACTCAAGGTGCTATAATTCACAAACTAATGATCCGACAGCTTTCAAATTACAATACGTGCATCTTTTGGGGTTTAGGGCTAACTAAAAAACATATGGATAATTAATTCTAGTAGCGCCATCTATGTGTCAGGCCGGGTACTTCTCAATTGCCCTGTTACAAGTTTTGATAGGCTAGAACTGCACATGCGCAGTTGTTCTAATCTAGCCTGATGGTTTTCACAACTATGCGTCCTTTTCTATATACCACAGTTGTGGTTAATTATAATAAGTAAACAGATAGACACTAGCGTTTGATCATTCAATGTTCAAAATCCTTTTTCAATTTATCAAATTTACCAGATCACCCAACGAATCTAATAGTTTTTCAACTGACACCCCAGCATTCCTTCTTAGTGTATTTACTTTTAATACATTGTTCAAAGATTCTATTGTCACATTTGTGCTGATTCGAAATATGCTTTAAAATATCTGTAAAATCAGAAAGATATAAGTATAACAACAAATTAACAGAAAACGTATACAAACATGACCATATTTCATTCTTACCTTTACTATAATCTTTAATTCCATATTATTTAACATAAAAGTATATCATTTGTTCTATAACAATCTACAAAATTAGTGATATAAAATGATAATATTTTACTAATAATTCATACCTTATACACTTATTTTCATAATAAGTTTCACACACACACATTTAACATTTTCATATTATCTGTCTCTAGTTTTGCCTATGAAATAATTATTTTACCTCAACAAAACGTAAATACAAAATAAACCTAAAAGTGACTTATAACCACAACAAGGCGTATATAGAAAAGGGCGTGTAGTTGCGAAAACTCTCAGGCTAGATTAGAACAAGTGCGCATGTGTAGGTTTTTTATTGTAGTCTAAACTATTATAGACATAATACTAATGAGACGACAGTAAAAGGACTCCAGGGTGCGTGTTAATTGGCCAGAATTGGTCAGCACGCGTTATTGTTTACAAGAGTTATGATTTTAGGTTAATTTTATTTTTACAAAAGTTTGTTACGTCAGTAACCAGGTCTTCTGTGATAATTTCTAAGTTGGTCACTTGCCAGTCGGTAGGCTTAATGCCGAGGACCGTGGTTCGGAGAGCACGTTAAACAGTAGGTCCAGTCCAAATAAACCCTCGTTGGTGAAGAGGAGACTTTAAAATATATTTTAAAAAATGTTTGTTAAGGTCATATAATTATTTATTATTTAATACAGAAAATTAACAACAAACAATGCGAAGATAAATCTATAAGGTGTTATGTTTAGTAAAATATTATAATTTTGTTACACTCATTTTTTAGATTGCTATGGAACAAAGTGATATTTATGTTAAATAATATGAAGACAGAATTTGTTTGAAGATTATAGTAAAGGAAAGATTTATAAATGGTTATATTTGCATACTACCATACCTTTATATTAGTTTCTTTATATTAGTAAACGGACTACAAATGCTACCGTATCTGGGACAGCCAATGCGTCAGTACTGGGGAACCAGGGTGCTGATGGGAAATGAATTACTAGACAAGAGACTCATGCTACTACATGTGGGGTAAGTGCGATCTGATCTCATCCTTGCGATGGTACCAGAACAACTGTTTAAACTACCCTCTATCTTACCCCATAAAGGGAATGGGACTATCTATGAGGTTGAAGGGGGTATCTACCAAACGGTGATGATAAAATCGTTAATAAGGCTGCGTCAATTTCCTAAGAATGTAACATTGTTATTTCTAGCGCCCGTCGGCATCTGAGAAACAAATCCACCTTTAGGTAACACTTTCTCGGCTATGGCTTTCTTCTTAACTCATTCTGATGCATTACAGAACATTGATTCGTTAGTAGCAGTTTGATTTCATATTATAGAGGAGAGTTCAGTTATCAGTTTGTGAAAGCACAACATGTATTGTGTTGCATTTTTCTGGTTTCCTTGATTTTACGATTGAAATTTCCATGGTTCTCATATTTTCTAGTATCTTGCAAATTTCGTAATGGCTCTTGAAAAAACTAACTTTAAACTTCCGTTCAATCACTTATTATAAATATTAATATTTTATTTTAAACACTTTTATTTTACTTTAAGTACTATTTTATTTAACGGAAAAATGCGGCGACTTGTTGAACCTCGATACAGAATGACACTGAAGATTTAAATTGACTCTAACATAAATACACCACCTTATTAATACATTTATTAGCAGTCAGAACCGTATCACTCGCGCGATGTAATATATGTATATATGTATACAATATTTAAACTATATTATTTACAACCAAGTATACTTTTAAAGAAATCGTTAAGCTTATGTATTTAGCGTTAATTAAACAACAGATAATCTTTCATTTCAAGTTGTAACAAGCGAGTTCCTAACACAAAAAAATTACTTAACATAGAACTGCCACGAAAAACAATCATCATGTTGACATATATATTTAATGCCTGTTTAAGGCTGAAGCATGTCCCGGAATGCTTTAAAGTTGCACAAATAATTATGGTCAAAAAACCTGACAAACCTGCAGAAGAAGTCGAATCTTACAAGCCTATTTCGCTACTACCTGCAATATCAAAGCTATTTGAGAAACTGATAATTAAAGGTGTTAAACATTTGGTAACAATACCAGATTTCCAGTTTGGTTTTCGAAATCACCATTCAACTATCGATCAAGTGCACAGAGTATCTGCGGCTATTGAAAGAGCGTTTGAAGAAAAGAAATACTGCCCTGCAATATTCCTAGATGTCTCACAAGCTTTTGATGGGGTTTGGCATTTGGGATTAATCTGTAAGATGAGCAAATTGTTACCGCGTAACTATTGTCAATTGCTGGAGTCATATTTAATCGGAAGAAAATTTAGAGTATCGCACGAAATGGCGTTCTCGACATTTAAAAATATCTCAGCTGGTGTTCCACAAGGTAGCATCTTAGAACCTCTCCTGTATCTGCTCTACACTGCTGATATTCCAACAACAAAAGAAACACTTCTTGGAACCTTTGCTGACGACACAGTTATTATGGCAAAAGATATATCTCTGCCTAGGGCAATAGAAAAAGTGTAAGTGGCAGTCAACAAAATCTACAAATGGACGAAAGATTGGAAAATTCAACTTAATAGCTCCAAATCTGTCCACGTTAATTTTGCATTAAAGCAAAATAATAAAAACTTAATTATATCACCCAATGGATGCCCGATTTCTCAAGCAGAATCAGCAAAATACCTTAAAATCCATCTTGACGGTAGATTAAAATGGAAGCATCACGTTAGACAAAAAGCAAAACACATTAGAACCAAAATAAAACAACTATACTGGTTAGTCGGAAGATACTCTCAACTTGATCTAAAATCAAAGAGGTTGATCTATAATACAATTATAAAGCCAATTTGGATCTATGGGGTGCAAATATGGGGTTGCACTAAAATTTCAAATCGGTTAGTCATATCGCCTATCGCTATGTAACCAATGAAGAACTGCACGATGACCTGGAAATCAAATGGATTTGCGAAGTTATCCAAGATTTCGCCTTGAAACACGAAAGAAGATTATTAAATCATACTAGCGTGGAAGCAATACAACTGCTGGACAGCGCGCAGGATGTGAGGAGATTGAAACGAACAAAACCATACGAACTTGTGTGAACATTTAGTATGTAATATTAGTGTAAACTATAGCTATAAGTTAATAATTAATAAATAATTATAATTTTATAATTGACGAATACATACTGATGTATTTTCTCGCACTCGTCTTGCTTGTTAATTAATCCAAGTACATAGGAAAAGTAGTAATAAATTAATTGTAATTAAGATTGTACTAAGCGTATCTAATAAAGATGTTATAAAAAATACTTAACATACTAATAACGTTCCATTACCCATAAAGATATTTTTTTGTCTTACCATATGGTCCCAATCGGATATAAATCAAAGAAACAGTAATATGGCAATAAAACAATTAATAACACGTAAATAAATTAAAATTGATCTAATCTATTAACAAGCCAAATTACGTAAAATGGTATAATTACACTGTTTATTTACAATCTCATTTATAGCGATATAAAGTAAAAAAAGTAACACACTTCATTGGTATTATATTATCGAGCTCATATCCGGTACAAATTATTAACGATTCCATTGATATAATGGCTAATTGCCTATATGTTACATAATTCCATTTAGAATATGTTTAATATCAGTATCGCGTCATAAATACAAGAGCAATTATATTTAATATTAATCGAAAATGTATACATATTCGATACATAAACGTTATGACCGAGTAGACTTATTAAAAAATAAACCAATTCTTCGTAATTATTTATTTGGAACTGGAATATATTGAATTATTGGACAATGGTTTTGTAATTAAATTATATTTATTTATCTGTAAACTGTCATTTTTTTAATATATGGAATATAATGAAATCATTTATGCGTGTGAGTATGTTACTTCAGTATTCCGGGCTTTCATCCGCTTTTGGATTGGATTTGTTTGGTTTGATAAGGTTTTCACGACGTTTCGGTAGAATCTCATCTCCCACCTTCAGGTGTTGCTTCTTTTTGCTCTACCTCTCGTTACACGAGCTGAACCGAGTTTCACAAACTTCTTGTTTCCTTCTGTCACTATCTGACTACTAACGTGCTAATTTAATGACAATAATAGTCCATTATCTCATTACTTATCGAAGTAACTGATTAGAAACGCAATATTTAGTGGCTTTGATATTTTGAATCGTAGTATTCACAACCAATGCAAGGTAATATTCTAAATTCCGACATGCAATCGGCACGTTGTTAGAAATATATAGGAAAAATATAGGAAAGAGTTGTAGAAAATTATGTAAAATACTTTGAGTAATATATGTTGTGCCAATTTTCTCAACATATGAATATGTCCGTCGTTTCATCATATTAGATGAGACTTGGACTTACAAAACTTACTTATAAACTTAACATATTATTGTAACATTTTAAACCAATTGTATCGAGCATTTGAAAGACAAAGAGATTTATAGAAATCCAAGACATTTGTTGTGAACATCAATATAATAAAATACGGATTGTTTCAAGATTTGATTCATTCGACGGGCTTAAATACCTCTGCCTTGTCTTGTTTTTAATAAAACATTATTTCAAAAAAATCATTAAAATAGGTTCCATAAATTGAAAATATCTTTGGAATAAGTGTATTGAAATTAAGTAAAATTGTACTGAAAAATAAGTTACATTTACAACTATACATCCTTTTTTTATTTTCATTCCGTAGGCTTCTAAAGTTGCATCTTCTGTAGACTGTTAACTTATCGAACTAAGCATCTTGATAAAATAGAACTGTATATGAAAACTTGCCATATTGAAGTCAAAGAAACAAAATCTACCTAAGGTAAAAGTTAACCTTGAATATATAAAAACACGGCACTTAACAACCAATAATATTAACAGATGTTAGGTCCCTCCAGGCAAAGGAGTCTGGATATGTTCAAAAAAATAGGTAAACCAACTTATTTGGATTAAGCAAGTGTGATGTCTGATTCAGCATTGTTTTTACTATGGCACTGCACGTATACAAATATATACATAGGAAACCTATTCTTCAACATATGGGTGATGGTTGTAAAAATATTGGTAGGAGTATACAGAAAATGTATTCTTCAAACGAAACTAAATGTCAAAATTATGAAAGTAAGTGGGACTACAGTACCAAAAAAATGTTATGGCAAAGTCAATCAATATTTGAACAGTGCCCAATTGTATAGCTCGTTAAAGAAATGCTTTAAAAAAAAGCATCAGTTTTTCAAGGGATTAATTTAATTTAAAAAATAGATTTTGACTAATTATCCAAATCAATATGTTGTGCTTTAGCGCTATTTGGCCAAGATAGTCGGTTTTATAAATATACCAAAATATACATCCTTCAATAATCATGTTCAAAAAAAAATAATTAAATATAATTTTTGTTTACAATCCCTTATGATTAGCTCTGTAAACAACCAAGATAAGAGTCTGTAAAGAGAAGTTTGCCATTATCACAAGCGTTACTTAACAACTCCGTCTGCGTGTAGGTCTTTATCTTTTTTTTTATCTATCTCCATTATCTATGCTATCTGCTTCATTGTATTCCTAGATTTTTTTTGTAAATTTTAAAATATTTGTTTTATAATACATATCAATATTCAGGATAAGATCTTGTATATGTCATATTTTTACCTTTATATCTGCAAAGTATTGTGCAAAGTTATAATCAATTGGTCCAGTTGTTCAGCACCATTAGACTACTAAACAACAACTACGTTACTATCAAAAAACCAGACATATTACTATATGAAGAGATCTTAGAAAGATATAATGTACTAACTGTTAATAAAGTTGCAATTGCTGTAGCCTATAGATTGAGGTGCAGAAATTAACAACAGAATTAACGCGATGAACTACGCATACCGATTGATAATCCGTGCCAATCAGGATAATAACATTCTCCTGTGCCTCCAACTATTTAATATGTGTTGAAAACTGAAAGTAGGCAAAATGAGCAGTTCAAACATCAATGCATCGCCATGAAATCGCTGAACGCATGTTCAAACAAAAACTAAAATGGTTGATCTAAAACTTATTTTCACATCACTTGGTATAAAAAATGACATTTGGACAAGACGTCTCCACGAGATCTCCAACTCTTATACAGTAAATTATTCGTCGTTCCTGTTGCACGTAAATCATTTACGAACGCATACTTTTTAAAATGAAATTCTGGCAACGTTGTACTGCAAAATGCCGGCTGGCAATATTGAATTTGAAATGATATGAAAACGCAGGGTGCGTATGTTCAAACTAGCGTTGAGAACTATCGACTGAAAACAGTCGAAACAGTTGAGAGTCGCAAAACATTCGAACTAATCATTGATAGTCAAAAAACTGAAAATAGTAATTACTGCTGTAGCGACCTTGAGGCATGTCGAATTTTACATCGTAGAATAACGGTCTACAAAATACCCAGAAATATAATCACAGATGTTGAACACGGGCGGGGTGCCAGCAGCGCCAACTAGAACCCGATAACGAATAGCTGGCGGCAACCCCGAGACGTTTATCTGGGATGTTATGGAAGGGTATTTCGATTCATTCAGTGCTCAACCATCGTTTGGTGTAGACATGCCACCATCGACTGCCCAAGCCTCGTCTCCAGGTAACACCGCTGCCATCCGTTTTATCATTTGTATTTTTATATTTTTATATAGCCAATAAATAACGGTCACATAATGTAAACACCACGGAACCAAACGCTTTGGAGCGGGTTCATCGTGTGCAATCCACTCGGATGGCTGTCGATTGAACTTCGGAGTGGAATTATTGAGCCATGTTTCATCCATTGTCACATATCGACGCAAAAACTCGAGTTTATTACGCTTGATCATCTTCAAGCACTGCTCCGAATCATCAACTCAACTCATCAACGTTATTTTTGGTCAAAAGGAACTCGCGCGGCACCCACTTTGCACAGAGCTTTCTCATACCCAAATATTCGTGAATGATATGATATACACGTTCAGTTGATATCTTTAGAGTGTCTGCTATTTCATTAAATTTCAATATACGGTCATTCAAAATCATTTTGTGTATTTTTTTAATGTTTCCGTCGGTCACAACCAACCTCTTTTGGGCGTCCACTGCGTTCACCGTCTTCGGTGCTCATTTCACCACGTCTAAACTTAGCATAGCAAACCTTGATGGTTGATTTCCTGGGGCAGTGTCCGGAAACTAGTCATCAAGCCAAGTTTTTGCCTCAACTGTATATTTTCCCTTCAAAAAGCAATATTTTATCAACACGCAAAATTCCTTTTTATCCATTTTTTTCGCAATAACAACAGTTGCTTCACTCGAAGTGCTATAATTCACAAACTAATGATCCGACAGCTGTCAAATTTATACACGCATCTTTTGAGGGTTAGGGCTAACTAAAAAATATTTGGATTTAATTCTAGTCTGTGTCAGGACGGGGACTTTTCAATTTACCTGTAAATATCTGAAAAAAAAATTACTGTGAAAACAAGTTTTAATAATATATCATTTTTAAAGGATTCCCTTTACTCTATTATGAGAAAAACGTTATTAACTTAATAAATTGTGCTCGAATTTCGACTACAGGCGATCACTAGCATATAATAATTATCATAAGAAATTGGGCAGATTGTTGAACCAATTCCGTGGAATCATTTAATACTCTAATAATATTCGAGTTAAAATCATCGAGAAAACTTCACGTCGACTTCGGATGTGCGGATCGACGGTAGATGGCATAAAATTGCATCAGCATCATTACTACGCCTGAGACAAGCGTCTCGAGCCGGCACGGTCGAATATTCGAAAGTTTTCCGATTATAAAAGAGGACGAGACGAACGACAGATACTTGGAGAACGTGGATGGCGTCAAACAGCGGCCATAGATCTTATTTTGGCCAATAAAGGCGTATTTCAGGATAGAAACCGGTCTCCGGGGAGAGTCGAACATATGCAAAGCCCTAAATATAAAGTGGATATCGGCCGAGCCGACTTGGCATTTCAATATTTTTGAAATACGACATATAATGATCATAAATCTCTTGAGCGGATGAGTTCTAGCCGTCACGTAAACACGAGTACTCCTCGGATACTTACCGATGGCTTTTGATGAAACTGAAATAATACCACAAGCTCGGCTTCAGCATACTCAAATATGTTTTATGTGTCATATTTTATTTTGAATTTTTTGACATAACCTCTATATAACCTTGATAAAAATGAAAGTTTTCGAAATTTTTTTCTTGAAAGTTACTCCATAGATTTAGATGCAATAAAGAATCACAAAAATATTGATTTATACTACTAATATATTATGGTGAAATTATTAAAAATATATTTATTTTAAAATTAAAAGGGGGATTACTAAGATTTTACCAGAAATAAAAACACAATATTTCGAAATTCGCCATTTTAAGTCCAACACCTATCAGAAGCGCTACGAACCATAGACGTCAGTTGGCGTTTCCTGACCATCATGTCCGCAATCCAACACTTGAAGTTTTTAGCGCGCTTCGATTTTATTTGGATTATTGATCTTATATTTCTCAGTTAATAATTCAGTTTTGTGCTGCCAATGAGAAGAAAAGAATAAACCAAGAAATTGATCTGGATTTATCAAAGCAATTAACCTAAATTTGACCAGAATCGATTCGTCGATAGTAACTGTACTCTGCGACTGTCACTGAAATAATAATTTAAATAGAGTACTAGAACTTTTATAGAATTGAAGTGAGTGAACATTCCAGACATACTCATCATGCAGCCTGTAAGAACATAGAAGAACATTACGTAACAATACTACCAGTAATATAACACGCGGCACGGTAATTAATGCAGATAATAACTCTTAAGAGTAGCACTATCGCCTGTTGGGAACTGTGAGAATAGTATTGATATAAAGTGCTCTATACTGTAATAATTTAATAATTTGAAAATACAGATGCAAATGTAATTAACAGTGCTACCAAAATATACATTTTACATTTTGCAGGCCCAGCCGCATATGTTATCAACAGTGTTATTTACTCCAACACAAAAAATATTATTAAATATTAAAAAAGTTAATTAATGAATAAAATAGTTAATTTAAGTTATATACCCTCGGTGTATGTATCTCTATGTTGTATCCAATTACTTATCTGTAATGTTTGTGTAAATAAAATGCATAAAATGTAATTTTGAGATTCATTTTAATAATAGTCTAACAATCTTGTAAGCACATGCCATTGCAATACTTGATCAAGTACTCTACAAAATCTGTCTTTAAAGCAGTTTTAACATACTAAGTTTTCCCATGAATTCTTCAGCTAGATGTCTACTTTATTTGATTTCAGTGACTGTACGTCTGTACATAACAGATCAATTGAAAAGTCCCCGGCCTACCATAATAAAAGACATTTTTGGGCAAAATTAGTTTTTTTTCATACATAATTCCTTAAGGGTGATACACTGGTTATAGCGACCCTCCAGATTTTTGATACCATTTTTGTAGTATGATTTGTCCTTTGCTTCAAAATAGGCTTCAGTTTCGACGAAAACAAGCAAAAAATAAACAAACTTAGATTTTTAACACAAAAAAAACCATTTTAAACTAAAATATGTACCTAATAATCGTAATGACTAAATAAAAATAAATAAAAAACCTATTTAACCTATCTACTACACGTATTTTATACTCTACTATATACACACAATTTAGTTTAATACCTATCTGAATCTGTTTATCTATTTAAAATATTATTTTAACTACTACCAACTGATCATTTTGAAGTCACTACCGAGCCCAAACAATACAAAAATAATAATATAATTTTGTGATATATACAAAAAAATAAATTTCCAACAAAACAAATCTATATTAATACAACTGTTTGGGTTCGGCACCATTACACCACTAAAATAATATTGTAAATATATAAATAGGTATAGGTAGGTATTAAGCTAAATTGTGTGTATATAGTAGAATACGTGTAAAAAAAATACGTGTAGTAGATAGGTTAAATAAGCTTTTAGTTTATTTTTAATTATTACAACGATTATTATGAAAATTTTTTATTTTTAAATGTTTTTAATGTTAAAAATATTTTATAAAATGCACAAAATTAACCCACACTTGTTTTTCATAGATTAAATGTAACATAATACGTCTGAGAAAAAGAAACAATAAAATTCAATTCACATAAAAATGTATTACAATTTATTATGATTACACTCCAGTCCCACTTCAGCAAAAATTCCAGTCATCTCAAGTTATCTAAACACCACTCGAAAACAGAAGCAATATGTTATAACAAACCTTGGGATAAAACTCTCCGATAGCAGACTTACGACTGATTTCATTAAATCACCGCGCTATCGGTAATCTGGCGATCGCAAGAATGTGACAGGAACATTAAACTGGGATATAAAATCAATCAATTCATCACACGTATCTATTCAATAACATTATTGAATAAAGTAGCAATTGATCAAAAATGAAAATCGTTGTAATCCGTCGCGTCATGATAAACAGCATTATAAAAATGAAGTGAACCACTTGAAGCGAACACAGTTTGAACGTCCCGGTTAAGGAATATGGAGAAAGCGCTAGTACTGGTGGTTCTTCTAGCCCTGGGGGCTAACAGCGAGTTCAGCGGGTAAATATACCTCATAAACATTGTCAAACAGGAAAACATCAAACCGGTATTTGAACTGTGCAGATACAAAGTGTACAAAGTCACTCCCAAAACTCAGGATCACGTTAAATTCTTGCGAGGACTCAGCGATGAGACCTATTTCGACTTCCTGAAGCACCCGCGAAGTCTGGGCGACTACGGTGACATCATGGTAGCCCCGGAAGTACAGGGATTCTTCGAGACGATGCTCAGAGGTTTCTCGGGCACCGGTTTGGAATTTAACGTTACCATCGATGACGTCCAAAGGTAATCACTCCATATCTACTATTATAGAATTTTTAAAAACCTGTAAATCGTTTTTGCAGAGCTTTAGAAGAAGATAAACAAGAGCCGTCGCCCAGGGATGATTCTCTCTTCACTAGTTTCCAGTCACACGCCGACGTAAGAGTTACACAATGAAATACTGAGCTAAAATACTAACCATCTTTATTCCCAGATGAATGCATACTTACGCACCTTGGAATTGAGGTTTCCCCAAGTGGTAAAAGTCGTCTCCATTGGAAAATCTTATGAGGGAAGAGATTTGCTAGTAATTAAGTACGTAAACATCACTTGAGTACAAAGTTCGACATTTAAACACAATCAGACAGACGCATCTGTACACAAAAGTTACGAGTGCCCGATAAAATTTTCAATGATAGTTTATTTATGGAAAAAATCATTATCTAAATTATATCGATGTTATTTACGTCTAAAATATTTTAAACCTCAGCACAGTCCAAATTATTTATTACGTCAAAGAATAAATATTCAGGAGAAATATAATTTAAAGCCAAAAAAGTATCTGGTAGATATTTTACTATGAAAGTACAATAGAACAATTAGATTATATATTATTAGGTCAATATTCAGAACATTTTTTCACTTTAGGCATTTATAATATTTTTTTAAATTATTTAATTAATATATTGTTATTAATCGTTTCCGTCTAACCTACAATTTGTCTTTATGATAACTTAAATCTACGTATATAACCAGAAGGACCCATTAGCCCTATCTCAGTCTCTGGTGAAATAATTTTTATACATGTCACTGCTGAATTTTTTAATATATGTACCTCACTACACAACACTACACAAGATCAGATGGTTTGATTCTTTTGAGTCTGTGCCCTGTTCTGGTGGTATCCAAAAATTGCAATATTTGAGTATTCGTATGAGAATGGAGCCTTTCCTCATGCCCCCTTGCAATTTTCCTGATTTCTTGACTGACTGTGGGTATCTGAAGGTCTCAGTGTAGGTAATCAATCCTATAGGGTGCACCGGCAATACTTCTCAGGACTTTGTTCTGAAAAATTTGTATTTTATTTATGTTACTGTTTGCAGAACATCCCCATAATTGAACTCCGTATATCCATATATGTTTTAATATTTGCTTATATAATAGCAATTTATTATGTACTAATAATTGTGATTTTCTTCCAATTAGCCAGTACATTTTCCAATATTTCAATTCCAGTTTTTTTCTTTTCTTCTTTATATGTTCCTTCCAGCGAAGTTTTGCATGGAGATTCATTCTTTGAGATATTTAGCGTTGTTGCTATATGGAATGATAGTGTTATTTAATGTTATTGGTGCTTGTACGGTCTGTTTATAGGTGAACTGCACATGTACAGATTTACTTTCATTAATTTTTATTTTCCAAGCTTGTGTCCAATTATTTATATTGTCACTTGCCTGTTGTAATTTTCGTGAGGCTTCTTCACTATTGTCTCCGACAGCTATAATCGCAGTATCATCAGCAAATGTAACCATCGTAATATTTTACGTTTGTGGTATATCACAAGTGTAGAGTAGAGAGTAGATAAAGAAAACATTGGTCCCAGTATACTTCCTTGTGGTACAGCTGCTTTAGATTATTTTATTGTAGAGTAAGCTTCTTCCTGTTTGACTTTGAACATTCTGGTTGTAATGTATGATTTTAATAGTTCGGTGTGTTGTTTTGGTAGCATACTTTTTTACTTTCGTAGGCTTTTTCAATAACATCTGTTATTCTGTGGACTTGTTAAGTACTTGTTAATAAACCCAAACTGGTGTGTTGGTATTAGGTTTTTTCTATCTATGATCGATTTTATTCTTTTCAACAGAAGTTTTTCAAAAACCTTAGATATTGCTGGTACCAGTGATATAGGTCTATATGCTTTTATTTCATTTGCTGACTTCCCAGGTTTTGGGATCATTATAATTTCCGCCATCTTCCAAATGTCTGAGATATGTTTTAATCTAAATTCTGTATTGATTAAGTTGATAAGTTTTATAATCCCCTTTCTTTGTATTTTTTGCAGTAATTCTCCCATTATTAAATCGTAGCCTGGTGATTTCCTGGGGTTGGGGTTAATGTCAGTTTTAATAATTTTGGTTAACTCTTTCGGCGTGACTAATTCAATCATCGAATTGTCAGCTTCTGTGTCCGGCAAATTATATTCAATATTAGTTTCGTTTAGTTTGAAAGTTTTTTCTAGATATATAGCTATAATATATGGTAATCAAAATATTTGTAATAATTTTCTAAAACTGTTTCCTGTCTTTTAGTGACATAGGTGTATCAATGGAGTGATGTTAGTACCATTATTCATCACAATCACGCCACTTAAAACTCTTCTTTTTGACTGGCATGAAATAAATCTACAAGGTTAGAAAGGCTCAAAACTGCATTTCAATAGTCAATTCGTACGGCAGTTATTTTCTTATCTTCTATGGCATATCAATATCTGGAGACAATTGAACAATCAACTGCTAAGTGATCCGAGAATTCTTTGAGATTTCGAGCTATACTTTGGTCCAAGACACATTCTAATTAATTGTCTTTAAACTTGTTTTTTCTTTGTTGTAAAGTGTTTGTAAACTTGTTGGCACCTCTTTGTTATTAACATCAATAGCATCACATTTAAATCCTTTTGAAACCGATGCTCATCACCATAACTTTCTAAAATTTTGATTGATGTTTGATTGACTCAAAAATTAAACCCGCATGTCCAACTTTTAACCTACAATATTTTCCTCAACGGCATTAGGTGCCTATATGTATTTTGATATCCATTGATGAAAAGATGAAATGTTATTATAAACAATTGTTAAGGAACCTAAACATAACCTAACTATTAAATTCAATGATTTTGAATTCCTCTGCATGACATTTAAATGTATTTATTACATTGTTACTACTAGTTGCCGACTAACCTCCAATTTGTCTGAAGAACTACAATAACTTAAATCTATGTAGGCTCTAATCAAAGCTCTAATAATGTTTATGTGCTAACACTGCTGTTTTTCTATTAAAGGCACCTCACTATACTATAATACACAAAATCAAATAATTTGATTCTTTTGAGTCTGTGTCCTGTTCTAGTATTATCCAAGAGATGTAATACTTGCCTCTCTTCATGTCTGCTTGTGATTCTGCTTTAATTTCCTGAGTAACAATCGGTATCTGAAGATCCCGGTGTAAGTAGTCAGTCCTGTAGTATCTGGGTGCACCTAGAATATTTTTTAGAACTTTTTCTGAAAAACGTATATTATATTTAAATTAATTTTTAAGGAATATCCCCATAACTGAATTCCATATGTCCATGTAGGTTTCAATACTTAGCAATAATAGCAATTTATTATATACTGATAATTGTGATTTTCTTATTATTTTTAATATTTATTTCCAGTATTTACTCCAGTTATTTCCTTTTCTTCTTTATTAAGATCATCCAGTTTTGCATCTCGTTGTTGCTGTATAAAACGATATTATTGTTGTTATTGATGTTTGTGCAATCTGATTATATGTGAATTTTTATTTTGCAAGTTTACGTCCAATTATTTATATTGTCACTTATTAATTGTTGTAATTTTCGTGCGGCTTCTTCTCTATTGTCTTCTGTAGCAAGAATTGCAGCATCTTGAACAAATGTAGCCATCGTAATATATTATTTATGGTATATCGCATGTATAAAGTAAGCAAAAAGTATCCAGAAGCTTTAACATGAAATTTACGATTTCTTCTAGAATTACTTTGACTGACTTGAATTTGACAAACAATTCTAATATTTTATATAGTTCATGCACATCTACTAATAAACAAATGGTTTTCGAATAGGGAAATGTCTTTGAAACGTCTCCAAAATTTCCTTCGCAATGTTGTTTTTGTGCTGAAAGATCACTTTGTCAACAGAGTTTTAGAAGAACATTATCAAGAACCCTCCGTTTAACTGCAGCTATCGTTGTTGATAATTTTGTTAAGCTAATCGAAACTTTTGAAGGACTAGAACTAACAATCATGTGCTTTATTGATGAAACATGTTTTATTTTTGCTTCGCACGTCAACTGATGTCCGTCAACTTCCATTTTCTTCGAATTGAAGCAAGAATCAAATTGTCTTTCATCCTATTTATTTAAGATAATGTAATGTATAATGTATTATTATTATCGATAAGTAATGAGAGACGATATTTTCTTAAGAAATCAAAATATTATCAGTTTTACTAGCCATTTTTTGATCAATGCAAAGTTTATTTATGCAGTACAAATTGCACCAAAAACAAATAACAAAAACAACTTTTGTCGTATTTTAAGTCACCAGTAGCGTAAATCTTCATATTATATATGTTTAATAAACTATGCTTACATAAAACCAATTACATAAAAATCACAGAAATTAATATTCACTCAACCACAAAGCCTCATATAATGTTATAAAATACCAACATTTCATTAAATAAACAGTAAAACTAGGTTATGTAATAAATAAACGTTTCAGGATTGGCTCAGGAGACCCCAACCTCCCCACCATCTTCGTAGATGCCGGCATTCACGCTAGAGAATGGATAGCGCCACCAGCGGCCTTATACATCATTAACCAACTGCTCGAAAATCCCGCCAACGTCAGACTCTACCAAAATGTTAATTGGCATATAATTCCCAGTTTGAATCCAGACGGCTATGAATTCTCCCGCTCCACAACCTCGGTAAGTTACAAATTACTTATTTACATATTTCGATTTGTCTTGACGTCTACACATATGTAATAATGCCGCCTGAAAGTTATTACCCCCAAGAAATTGATCATAATTTCAAGATATGAATTAATTTCATAAAGAATATATTATACGTTTTTAACAAATTATAATTAAAATTAAATGGAGATCTTGTTTAGTTTTATGACAATGACAGCTTCATATGTCAAATTGATTTAAGTGTTGTCAAAAAGTCTGTCAAATACATGGAATTTTTAAATATCAATATAAATTTTTGATACAATTTTTTTTTCAAATAAAGAAAATTAAGATATATATGATAGCGATTTTCATGTTTAATATGCTTATATATCAAATACAAGATACCATTAATATCGAGTACAAGGCTTATACAACTATAATAGAACTCCGTTAGATGGCAGCTTAGTGTTAGTATTAGTAAAATATATTTAATAATTAAAAGAAATTACGAACCGTTATTTATTTTTTATATTTAAAGTATGCCAGTCCATGTTTTAAATAAAATTAACATTTTTAAAATAACTTTACTGTAAAAATTAAAACATTTTTAATGAATATAAAAAATAGAAAGGTATAAGTAAAAAATTATGCATGTTCTTACTTAAAAACTTGATTTCATTATTTGTTATGTTTTATCAATCTTAAATCACATTTTAAATACAATTCCACTAGTTGGCATGTTATAGTTGAAATTAATTATTTCAAAAATTGTAATTTCACTTAATAAATAAATTTAGTGAGGTTTAAACATAATAAAATACATGTTTTATTAATTTTTATTTTTATTATTTATTATTATTTTTATTAATTATTTTTAAGAGGCTGGAAAGAATAAGTCTGAAAATTATTTACGTAATTATTTGTTCTTTTAGAACCGCCTATGGAGAAAGACCCGTCAACCCAATGCCGGTTCTACTTGCTTCGGCGCTGACCCCAACCGCAATTTCGACTATTACTGGATGTACGCTGGTGCCAGCTCAGCACCATGCTCGGACGTCTTTGCTGGACCGGTGGCATTCTCCGAACCAGAGACGGCGGCAGTCGCAGCCCACATCCTCGAAAATCGCAACACCATCAAA
Source organism: Rhynchophorus ferrugineus (assembly GCF_030347505.1). Lineage (NCBI taxonomy): Eukaryota > Metazoa > Arthropoda > Insecta > Coleoptera > Curculionidae > Rhynchophorus > Rhynchophorus ferrugineus. The sequence goes on along the minus strand of NW_027472585.1, from coordinate 16,581,714 downwards.
CTGTACCTCAGCTTCCATAGTTACGGAAACATGATGTTGTACCCATGGGGGTAAGCTATCAATTTTCTTTTGACTAGCGAACGGGTGAAGATTAAATGAATCTCTTCAGTTACACCAGCGCTTTACCAGAAAACGCAGCTGAGCTTCAATGGCTTGGAGAACAAGCGTCCGCGGCTATTGAACGGGCCAGCACGATTGGATCTCAATATGTTACCGGTAGTTCCACCAATGTACTCTACGAAGCTGCTGGTGGTAGTGACGATTGGGTCAAGGGTGTTGCCGGAGTTAGCTTAGCTTACACCATCGAATTACCAGCCGGAGGTAACAAATGACACTCGATACTAACTCGACATTGTTGTTAACACCACCTACTGTGTTTTGCAGGTATATTTGGGTTCAACCCACCAGAAAGAAGTATCCTTCCAATGGTCCAAGAAACCTTCGAAGGTATTAGAGTCTTCCATGATTATATAGAAAGGAAATATGTTGTATAATAGTGATAAGAAAAAACTAATATTATTGAATAAATGATATTTTTAATTATAACATAATCAACATTATTTCCAACCCTGCTCTATCATATACAGTTTGGGTCATAAATCAAGAAAATTTTAAATAATATTAATTTTCATTATCATCTTTGTTTTGTTCCATTTTTAACGGATCTAGCGGAAAATTGAAATTATCATATTTTTAAGAAATATCTTCTTCAGATTTTGATACTACAGTTTTCGAAATACGATACACAATACATAAGAATCTAAAGGAAATGAAATACACGTTCGGTTTGTTTTAATTATTATTTTTCAAAGGAACAATTTTAGGAACGTTTATTTTTTAACCTTCAAAAGAACTTTGCAGCAGAACATTTTAGTTGTTTTATTAGTGATATCTCACATATGTTCCGGTGCATATTTTAATCAATTTTTATTTTAAAAAGCTTAAAGAAATTGATACAATATATACAAATCCAAGTATTTTCGATAACTGTTTCCCATCTTCAGGTAAAAGGGTAGGTCAAAATGCTTTGATAACGATTCAATCATCAACAAACCGTGTGCTATTCAAGCGATCATATATCGATTTGAACAAATGGTAAATAACTTCCCATTCTAACCAAGCTGGGTAAGACCGGAAATCATCGGGGATGATCTCCAAGTTGGTCACTCGCCAGTCGGTAGGCTTAATGACTGAGTCCCGTGGATCGTAATTCACGTTAAACAGTAGGTCCAGTCCATATAAAATCTCTGGTTGGTAAAAATTAGTCTCCAAGTTATTTGAAAACAGTATATTGTCCACAACTTTTACAACATGTTGCCGAGCATTGTCATGTAAGGAGATACAGAGAATGTGAAGGTGTTAAGCTATCATTTGCTTTTAACACCTGCAATCCTTCTCAGAATAGATTCATAGAGTGCCTGAATAATTTCCAATGAAATGTTGTCCCATTTTTGTACGAAAACATGAACTAAATGCTTCAATAATGTTACATATAGAAATCTGCTCCCCATTCTCTTATCTAAATGTCCCCATATCGATTTTTTGTTCTGGCCTAAAACTAGGCGGTAGAATGCATGACGCATACCTGGTCGCGGAGACTTGCCCTGGAGTGACAAGTTGAACCGGGTTATGTGGGACAGCCTCTGGGCTTACCAACACACTACTGCTACTGCATTAAATTTAGGGATATGGCATCCGCTGATCGGGCACCCGTTATTGGGCACGAGGACGCGCCGATTCTATTGATCTTAAGTTAGCACACGACTGGATACTATCGTATGGGGGCAAAAGTTATGACTACAACGACGGATGAAGTCGTTTCAGCCTGGAAAAGGGGGAGGTTAGCGGTGACGCGGTGCTAAGCTCCCAGCATGTCGGTCAGCTCGCGAACAAGTGCGTTTTCAGAAGAACTTGAGCTGTGTTGTTGTTTGTGGAATGATTGAGATATGAAATGCTTGATTTCTGGAGTGTCAGTTTCCCTATGAATTTGATTATTTCTGACGAACCATGGAGCTTTTAAGATTCTCTTGAGGAGCTTATATTGGAAAATTTGAAGCCGTTTAACCTAGTTGGGTGTAACAAACTTGAAGTAGACATTAGATCCATAGAGAAGTACGGACCGAATTAACATCTTGTAAAATAAGCATTTGATGGAGATGAGAAGTCTACTAGAAGGGCATATCAAAGAAGATAGCAGGTTTGTTATGCCCGAACCTTTCTGGATTGCTTTCTGGATATGGGAATGCCAACCGAACCGTCGATCGAAGTGGAGACCTAGGTACGTGACGTTATCCAGCCATGGAATTGTTGTAGTGTCGATCTTAAGTTGCGAGACGCGCAGTGCGTAACGCTTCTTATGGAAAATGGGCCTGGGGTTTGATTTGCAACCTCCAGAATTTGAACCACTTAACCACATTATCGAGCTGCTTCTATAAACATTATTGAATTGTCGAACCTGGAGGCCGTGAAGAAAGCAGTGTTGTCAGCGTAAAATGCGACTCAATGTACTCTTTTCTCGGCAAATATGAAATAAAGAAATTAAATAAGGTTGCAGCCAGTTGTTTTCGACTGGAAAGTGTTTTTCTGATCTTGACCTGGAAAGATCTGTCGGATAAATAGGACTTGATGAGAGCGGTTAGATCTTCTGGAAGGTCTAACCGTACGCATTTTGCGATCAAACCATTGTGCCAGACATTGTCGAAGGCTTTGGTTAGATCTAGAAGGACTGCTCCAGTTTTTTATGTTGGTCAAGAGGATACAGTGGTGAGCGCGAAAACTGAGTTGTTTATCAGAAATGATGTTGTTTTCCTTTGTGAAAGAGTTGAGAGCGTACAGTATAGCCCTCTGCAATCTTCGAAATGGCACTGAGAAGGCTGATGGGCCAGTAGTCAGATGGAGATGATTTTGCTCCTTTCTTGGAAATATCTATACCGCTATATGCGCGTATTTCCAAGATGCCGGGAAATATTGCAGTCTCATGATGGTGTTAATAATGTTTGCCAGTTCCGCGAGCTGCTTATGTGCGAGCTTTTTCAATTGGGTAATCGATATTCCGTCGAAACCCGGAGATTTTTGGTTTGAAGTTTGTCAATCATAGTCTGTAGAGATATTGGAGACACGAAATGGTTGAGAAGAAAGGCTGGGGTGACTGGTCTTTTGATGGAGCTAGATTCGTTGATGGCCGTTGTTTTCAGGTTTGGTGTTTTCTACGAAAGGGAGGCATCTGGGCCTCGTAGGTATCTGCGAAGAGCTCGACATTTTCTTGGTCAGTTACTGCAAAATTTCGAGACATCTGGAGACACGCCAGGAAAAATGAAGACCATCCAGTCTTTGGCCCGCGAGAACTGAGCTCCATTTCATCGCTCGCAAGGTCAAGACGGCCTCCCTGACCCCCATGCTCCCTTTGTCTGCAGCATTGAGGATGAATCAAGCTAATCTTTAGCAATTTTTGATGCAAATTTCACGTTTAATATAAGCGGAAAGGTTGTTTCCTCGCGATTGGGGTTGTGGATGAAATTTAAACTGTGGCAGATTCGTGAGCAGACTGAATATCACATGTTAGCTTGAGTACAGATTCCTCGAGCTGTTCTGAAGTGTCAATTTTCGGAATTGGATCGAAGTCCAGGAGAAGAGATTGGTAGTTCTTCCATTCCGTCTTTTTCTCAAATCTTGTGAGTGTGACTTGAATGGTGGCGCATTTCCCGAGTTTAAGAAGGACCGGACGATGGTCAGAGTCTAGTTCGTCAAAGACTTGAACTTCAGAACGGCGATTTACGTCTTGATGAATAAAGAAATTGAGGACTTTTGCTGCGTAGTACTAAGGTAGCGATAGCATTATACTACGGAAGAAATTTATTTTTATAAACATTTCGGTGACTGTATTTGTGAATACGCTAGATGGCTATTTTTGAAAAACCACTTTATGACAATGCTACGTATTTACTTTATCCGAAATAAAAGTTAATTCTGCAAAAACAGATCGATTTCCAAGGAAAATTGACGTTTGAAATAATGAAATGTTAAATGCGCCCGAAAACATTCCAAAACTGCGCGTGCCGTAGTTCTTTTGGTCGCACTGGACGGCACATAGAGTAATATAGAGTGTTAACTTTATACAGATAATTTCAAAATTGTTTTGCGTGGTCTCAGGAGAAAGGCGCTGAGAACGTCTGCTGAATTTTCGCTGAATTTCATTGGTTAGTTTAAATTACCATTACAGACACCTGAATATTTCATTGGTCGACGATTTCATACGCATCACGTGACTAACCTCTGACGTCACATTCTACTGACCAATTAAATTAAATGTAAGGTTCTAATAAATACAAATATTGTACAAATGGCTGCAATCTAATTGAAAACATAACATATCTCGTGGCTAATATAATCAAAATTGTCTATAGATCTTTTTCCCTTTTTCATATTTCTTTAGTGCTATCAATTCAAATAAGATGTACTGAAGTTTCTATCTTTTTGTTCCCTCTTATTGAAAGCAGAGCAACACAGGTGAAAGTGTGTCTGTTAATATTTTACTTATTTGTTCAACGCAAAAATATATTGAGACAAGATATAATTATTTTTACAATGTTATTGTGAAAACTATGGAACGGATAATTAAAACAGTTCAATCGTATGATATACGTTAAAAAGGAGAAAACATACCAAAAAGTAATACTTTGCAACACAAAATTAAAATGTATGATATATACCAAAATTATTGTTGAGCTCTTATTATGGTAAAATCGAGGAGTTAAAAAGACAGCTTAAGCATCTATTATTAACAATATAATAAAACAGGCATAATATCTCATGTCTATAAAATCAATCTCATCTTGTTGGTCTACAAACTGTATTATATTATTTTGTATTAATGTATTTTATTAACATCCTTGTTGAAAAGGTTAACTCAGTTAAGAAGTCCTAAGCCAAAGTATTAATTATAACTAGATAATTAATCTCGCTAACTTGAGTTGTTTCCTCCAAGGAAAACTACGTCCGGTTTTTTATTTCCGCACATACACTGGATACACAACACTTTTGAAGATGAAGATACATTACAATCAAATAGTAGTGATTATATTTAAGACTCAAAAAGACTGATTGTATTTTCTGACACACAAACAAGGCGTCGTAAACAAACTGAAACAAGCAATGGCGTTATAGAAATGAGCCAATCAAATGCCTTGGTAGGCCAATTCAAATGAACCAATAAGAAAAGTCGTCTCAGAGCCAGCATTGGTTAAACCACGTAAAACAATTCCTCGGTTTCGCCTGTTTAAATAAAACCTGTATATGTACTCTATGGGACGGTGTGTATGGGTGCAGATCTTATTTATACATTATTTTAATAATTTTGTGTTATAATTAGACATTCTATCATCTATCGATGGTGTCAGTGCCCCTAATATCATTATACATCGCTAAAAACGCGAATCAAGTATCTCAACATCTTATTTTCGCACATTTATATTTTTTTAGTCCTAGTCATATAGAAAAACTGAATAACTTACTAATATCAAATAGAAAACCGTTATTTTATATAGAGAAATGTCAAATCCATCGAATTTAACAGTTGTTTGCACTGATACTGCACATTTTCATCGATAGATATAATATGTAACATTAGTTTCGAGATCGATCATTTTCGATCGACAGGTGGCATCATAATGTCATTGTCATTGTTCGGTTTGTGGTTTATGAAAGAAAGATGTTGGGATTAGTTTATGTTGAGGATTACGTTCAAACTGCGTACACTTATTCCTTGGAAGAGTAACAATGGACCTAATGATAAAAATAAAATAATAAACTTGACAAGTAGAAAGCAGTTCCTTCAAAAAGAAATCGGTCTTAACCGTACAATGGAACGTCGGTCCCAACTGACTCTAAATAGAAACGGTCGTATTATAATGGTCCGCATTTCCAGGTATAGCCTTTACGGTAATATAAAATTTAAGAGTTTACACATTTTAAAGAAAAAGTACCTAGTTCTTTTCTACCTAAAATATAATATTATACGTTAGAATATAATTAAAATATGCGTAGGGGGTATTCTAGTCTAGGTAATCTAGTCTAAAATTGTCTTTTTTACATTTTTTTTTCAAAGCTTTAAATATATTAATAATTAATTTTTTATTTTTCCCTTTAAATATATGCCTTTAAGAGAATTCTTCAAAATTCGCGGTGTTACTCACGCGGTATCTAAAATCAAAACTTTAAACGCATTTCTGAAAGTTCCATTAGAATTCTTCCATACTTCTGGCATTTCCTTCTGAAATAATTGTATTAAATTATGATTATATTGAAAACACTACTCACTGTTTTTATACATTTCATTTATATTTGATCTCTGATGGTGCTATCAAGCTGATCTTGATTCGTGACCCTCTTTATATGAGAACGGTTTCTTTTCAGTGAATCCAAGATTGTTTTTCATTTTTTAAGATATATCGGTGACCGTGTCCATACTAATATTCAATGCAGCTGCAACACGCTAAAATATATTCTCACTAAAAACCGCAGCAAATTAATATTTAACAGTAAAAATGCTTACCTCTCTAAAGAATTTTATGGCAAGAGGGGGCCCTCCACTATCTCGTTCCTGTTCGAAGAACTCATTAGAGAGGCAATCCGTGGCATCCGCATTTTTATTCAGAGTAATAATAAGCAACGACTTAAAATGTATCAGAACCAACAAAGCGTTAAGACATTTTCCAGTTTATAACCTTCTATCACTATTGTTTTAATGAATTTTGCATACGTTTGACAACCGAACTACTTTGACAAGGTGGTTCGTTTACGTTACGAATCAGACAACTAGAATAAAATGAGAAGGAAAATATTGTCTGATTCTAAAACGAATTTATAAATTGCGACTGGCAATACATTAAACACATTGATGACGTATGTTTACAGCAATTATGGATAGACTGTAATTGTATATATTGATGCAATTTTTCGATACTGAAACTTACTATATTTGACATCAACTTTATTTTGTAACGTTCATTTTCTTTAATGTTTTCAATAGCTCACTTAAAAGCTTTTATTTATATCATTTTAATTTAGCAAAGAAAGCCATGTTAAGTTTGATCAACATAAATATCTATCGATACAATTTTGATTTTATTTTGGATTGTATTTTAATATTAATTTTAATGCCCAAAATTATTAATAATAAATGTGTAATCGCATGTGATGAATTGTTTGTCAAAAAGGACAAAATGTCTTTACATTTATTTCACAATGAAATACGGAGTTGTAAACAATAGAAACCTCAAATGTCAAAGATCAAAGATAACCAAACTAAATTAAAATGTTTTTCATTTTATTTATGACATCTATTTCGTTGTAACCTCATAAACTATCATGTTTGACATTGACAAATACATTAGTGTCAAATCTCTATGTTTTTAAAGTAATGGATATTCCCGAAAATCCTAACCAGTATTCGGTAAACTTCGGTGGTTTCCGCCTGATTTTGCGACGTTGACATTTACAAGCAATCGAGAGATAGAATCCTACGTGATTGTTTAAAATTTGTGATTGTTTTAGGCAAGAGTGTAAAATCCGACAAGGAAAATAATCCCAGCCACGCCAGTAACTAGGCTAGGTAAGACCGGATGTCTTCTGGGATGATTTCTAAGTTGGTCACTCGCCAGTCGGTAGGCTTAATGCCGAAGACCCTGGTTCGGAGCCCATGTTAAACTTTAGGCCCAGTCCAGATAAACCCCTAGTTGGTAAAAGAGACTTTAAAATATATATAACAGGTCAATTGAAAAGTCCCCGGCCTGATATACAGATGGCGCTACTAGAACTAAATCCATATGTTTTTTAGTTAGCCCTAATGCTCAAAAGATGTATGTATAAATTTGACAGTTGCCGAAACACTAGTTTGTGAATTATAGCATTTTGAGTGAAGCAACTTTTGTTATTGTGAAAAAATGGATAAAAAGGAATTTCGTGTTCATAAAATATTGCTCTTTGAAGGGAAAAAATATAGTTGAAGCAATACCTTGGCTTGATGCTGATTTTCCGGACACTGCCTCAGGAAAATCAACCATCAAGGATTGGCATGCATATGCTATATTTAAACGTCGTAAAATGAGCACCGAAGACAGTGAACGCAGTGGACGCCCAAAAGAGGTTGTTACCGACGAAAACATTAAAAAATCCACAAAATGATTTTGAATAACCGTAAATTGAAATTGAATGAAATAGCAGATACTCTAAAGATATCAAATGAACATGCACATCATATTATTCACGAATATTTGGGTATGAGAAAGCTCTGTGCAAAGTGGGTGCCGCGCGAGCTCACTTTTGACCAAAAACAACGACGAGTTGATGATTCGGAGCAGTGTTTGAAGATGATCAAGCGTAATAAACCCGAGTTTTTGCGTCGATATGTGACAATGGATGAAACATGGCTCCATCATTTCACTCCGAAGTCCAATCGATGGTCATCCGAGTGGAATGCACACGATGAACCCGCTCCAAAGCATGGGAAAACGCAACAGTCGGCTAACAAGGTTATGGCGTCTATATTTTGGGATGTGCATGGAATAATCTTCATTGACTACCTTAAACTACGATATAGAGTTAATAAATTGCGAATAATTTAATTGAAAATGGTACTGTCCTGAATGAAGAGATGCTTAAATAAGGATACTATTAAGAGCATAATCAAAAACAATCATCTTCTAAAACATTTATGGGTTAGAAACAAAACTGCAGGTATCATATATGTCACATAATCGAATTGATTATTTAAATCACGTTCTAACAATATAATATAATGATGACGAGCAATATTTAATACAAAGGTCCCACAGGTTAGTCTGTCATTCTAATTGACACAGCGACGTAACCGAATCCCCAATAGCATTATTTTTGCAGAGTTTCGATCCCCATCCCGAGCTCAGTCCCATATTCGTCGACGCAGCTATCTACGCGGGAGAATGGGAGACATCCCGCCATCGCCCTCTACATTATTCAACAATTAGTCGAGAACCCTTCGGGCGCCGCATTGTATGGGGACGTCGACTGGACCCTTTTACTCCCCTGTTTGAACTTGGGGAAAGCCACCAGCACACGGCAGGCCAGGTAAAATCTGTTCCAACGCTGAATGGGACTTTTACGCGCCAGCTCATCCCGTCTAAAGCGTCACCGATCCACTCTCGATCGTATATATGTAAATAAAGCTATTCTTCCATTTACTACTATGCTGATTAATTTCTGTACCGCCTTTGATCCACCTCGTTCACCCAAATCGATTAAACCATACCATGTTTTGTATTAATTTACAGAAAATCACCTCCTAATGTTACCTTGCAAAAACTATTCTCACTTTAAATTAAACTAATATTAGTGTCTTTTAATTATAACTAAACTTAATATAATAATTAAACCACATAATAGATTCAATGGTATCTTTGGTTTCGCTGTGTAACTTTGAATTATAAATATATATAAATACAGAGATATATGCTCCTAAACGTTTCTAGCATCCCATCCCATTTGTCCTTTTTAAATACAGGGGCTTTGAGATTGTAAATACCTCTAGTGTCGGAAAATTGAACCAAAGCTCTTCTTTTTTATTTCGATTAATATTTCTATATCATATATAACTAAACATTAAATAGTAAAACTTATTAGTAATACCAATTAAAATGAGAGTATGAAACGAAATAGGTCATATGATTGTATAAGTTAACTATTTAAACGTATTGTAACGTAATGACTATTTTATTCCACATCATAAAGAAGAAAAAGAGAGGGGAGTGTCAAAAATTACCATTCAAAAGTAAACAAACAAATGCGAAAAAGTTCAGTTGTGTTTATGCACGGTTACTTATTTTAGCGCGAACCATTTTAATATAAACCATGACTACCGCGTTGCAACAGCAAGTATTTGCTCTGGATGCACGTTATAATGCACTGAGAGCGCCAGAGAATCCTAGTATTAGTAAGTATTGATTTTTCCTTATACTATGCAGTGTATATGTAGTAAAATATTTAAGGAACACAATATATAAGACGAAGAAGTCAATTATTACGCGAAACTAAGAGAAATTTAGATCAGTGGAAGCAGTATACTAAATTAAGGTCAATGCTTCTACAAAAGCATTATGGAAATGCGAAAATTGACTCTGAATCAAGAAGTTTAAGTAAAGTAAGGATTATATTTTCATAATGTTGTTAATTCTTATATATATTTTAACTTTATAGACAAGTATTTTGACTGAAAATCAAACCCCAGTCAATCAGTCATCAACTACAGTTATACCAACAAAACAGGCAGTTGCATCCAAAGCTATTGTTGGCGGAAATAGTATTGCAGAGAATTATGCTTTTAGTGGTGTTCATCATATTTTCGACCAGCATGCCAAAGCTGTTACTATGGTTAAGTTTGCTAATAATGACCGTACAAAATTATGTTGCAGCTCTGGAGATTGCAACTTGTCGATTTGTGACGTCATAAGTGAACCCCCAGCTGTACTGGCTATTCTTAAAGGACATAAAAAACTGGTGACTGGTAAATTTTTATTTTTTAATAAATCTTTTGTTAAATTTTTATATTTCTAGCATTTGATTGGTCAATTAACAATGATCTGATTGCAAGTGTTTCTCTGGATGCGACAATTAGGCTCTGGAAAACTAATGATTTCAGTTGCTTGAGAACATTAAAAGAGCCAAACAATTCACAAATATTATGCTGTATGTTCCAGACCAGCAACAATAACTTAATATTAACTGGTAATTGCAGAGGTGAGTTAAGGGTTGTCAATGTTTCCACTGGTTTATTCCTGAAAAACATGTGTAAAGTTGGTGGAAATGTGCTCTGCATCACATCAGATAATGATGGAAAGATTTTGTGGGCAGGTAAATATATATATAGATTTTATTGTTCAATGGTGTTATGTAATCTTTATTTGAATGATCTTCAGGCAATAGTAAAGGGGAAATTGTTTCTATTTCTTGTGAATTAAATGGTGCCTTGTGTATACTCAGGCGATTCTCATATGATTCCAATTGTTGTGTTACCAATCTAAGTTATAGAACTTGGGTAAGCAGAGAAGCCAGAGATCCAACGTTGCTAGTTAATGCAACAAACAACACTGTGACTCTTCTACTGTAAGTATTTTAATATTATATTGTGTTAAAAATGTAAAGGGTCTGCTGTCCTAGTGTAAATGATAATCAGGGTGGAGTCCGTTGCCGACGAGTGTTCAAAAATAGACACACAAAACACATGATTAAATCAACATTTTGTCCTATTATGTCATTCAGAGAAGGGGCTTGTGTTGGTAAGTACTAACATTATTGTTTATCAATGATACATTGGTTATTTTAGTATCGGGCAGTGAAGATGGAAGCGTTTATTTCATCGATGTAGAGAAGACCGGGCCCAAAGCCATCGTAAACACATTGCAGGGTCACGCAAGAACAGTGCTAAGCGTCAGCTTTAACTACGATGAATCTCTGTTGGCTACCAGTGATTTAGATGGACTAGTCATCATTTGGAAAAGAGGAAACGTGGTGCAATAATGGCTTATGTTAATATATTTTTGATATACCTTTTGGTGATAATATAATGATTTCACGACGTGGTGACCATAAAGATGATGTTTCAATTCAATCCTGATTCAGTAGTTTAGATAAAACACTTTTAATATAACAAGGTTTATCATCTTATTCTTATACCCAAATCGTAATATTTAATTTGATAAAACTGCATCTGCAAAAAATTCCTAGAAAAATAATGGTGTAACGAGTAGTTTTTGAGCAAGGGCTGTTTCGTTCAGGCATAACCAGAGAGCGGGTTGTCAAATTTAATTTGTTGCATGAGAGATTGTCTATTAGTCACGTGAGACTGAAGAGATAAAGGTATGTGGTTCGAAAAAGTCATGAAATATAAGAAAGGGGAATGAAATATAAGAAAGGGGAATGAGATACATTTATTTTTTACATTTAATGTATATATTTATTTCCTACTAGTAAATGTCATGTACCAATATAATTATATGGTTTTACATAGTTACAAGTCCTTTATTATTTTTATGTCAGTCAGAAACGAACTGCAACCTTAATGTCTATCTGAACATTTTTATCATAGTGCTTACCTTCCCGGTATTTAAAGATGTTTTGAAACACTTGAACATTGAGAAAACACACGATTTTGGATAGAAGGTTCAAAAGCCTTCCCCACCAAGATGTTTTGACCAAAAACTGCTATTGGTGGGGAGAGTCAAAAACGTAATGAATGTACCGAACATAGTATGAATTACCTAAGTCTGCTCGAAGTAATAAATCGTACTAATAAACTGACTTCTCTCGAGCAGATCATTTTAAGGAGGTTGCAAATCAACCCCCAGACTATCAGCTTTAAGTTGAGAAAGCTGGCATTCCATGGTTAGAAAAGGTCTCTTCGAGCAAAGGTTTAGTTGATTATCACAGATACAGCCGTCTAAAACCGATATCGCCAACCCTCTGATTCTGAATATCCAGCATAATATATTTAGATAACGTCTTATACGGGTCTAAAATCTATTTCAATTTCGTTACACTAGTACAGGTGAGATACTTTCACGTAATTCCAAACGAGCTTCTTAGGCACACCTTAAACGTTCGCTGATCCATTAAAAAGTCCCAAGTTAACCCGGAAATTCATGTCCCAGATATTCATCTCAATTTTTTCCAAGGACTCTAATTAAAACCGAAGCAGCCTGAAAATAAATCCATCCGGGAGCTAGTTAGGTTCCACTAAAATCGGCCAAATCCCTTTTGACTTTTCCAGTCGCCATAATTTATGTTTCGCGGAAATGCTACTAGGTATCTCATCTAGGTTTTGTCGGATCGTCATTAGTTAAAAACTAAAACCTTTTAAATTAATTTTCCATAGCATAATTCAAAAATTAAATATGTAGAAATTAGAGATTCGATCCAAAAATCCCTGTAGTTTTAATAAAATTGCGATAATTTAAAGGAAAACGACAGCATCAATTTTGTAATGACAAAAAGTACTAACTCAGCGTAGAATAACATGGACGACGGAAGTGGATATGATCGTGGACATAGCAACCACAACGGAATATCAATAACCATAATTTGATGTTTTACATTTGACATAAGTAACAGGGATTGATTTACTATAAAATGATAAAACTGATGTGAACTATCACTACAAAACCAGCAAAAAATGTATTATTGCCAATTAAATAGTAAAAGTTCTCGCACACCCGGTATACTTATCAAACTTAGCACCATCCGATTATCACTTATTTTTTAATGATATATTTAATATTGCTGATTTAATGTTATTTTAGGAATATCTGAATAAAATCTATCTTAGTGGTTTAGATAAAACATTTATTAACATAACTATGTCTACACTATTCTTGTAATACAATTAATACCGACGCTACTAATACAAGAATTATCATCAACCAAATCACATTACTTACTTTAATCCGATACGGACATAAATATATCTACAACAATTATCTACAGAAAATTAAAAAATAATTAAAAACTTTTTATAAGGTTCCTATCGATGCTTAAATCGAATATTATCCTTCGTTAGAAAAAACGTAAAATTTGACAGCGTTTAAAAGCCGAAACGACAAGAATAGTAGTCTAACTTCCCACGGTATAACCAATCGTCCCCTGGGGAACGTTAGTATTCGACTGCCAAATTTCAGTAAAAACTATACGTGAGTACATACTAATATGAATTGGCAACATTATAATATTATTAGAAAAAAAGACAATACTGGGTCCCAATATAAAAATTACCACAAAGTATAGGGTTACCATTTCTTGATTTTTATGTAGGACACGATGGCCCTCCACTACTCGAGACGTGTCTCATTTGTACTAACTCCAATACTAAATCTATTAGTAAGGAAAATATATATTTTAAGTTTTTTTTTCTGATTGTTTCCCTTATTCAACCCTCCCCCTTCGCGCTCTCTTCCCGCCCCTCCTATTAAATAGTATAAATTGTTTTAAGTCTTTTCCCAACAACACATACATACCGCGTGACCTGAGAGATCATGAAACCTAACGGAACGACACACAGAAAACAGTTTAAACGAATCACGACCGCTAATCTGAAACCGAAAAACTTAAAAAATACGTATCACAATGGTGTCTAAGAATCACAATTTAATCGATACCTGTCTATCATTCTCATTAAAATTAACACAAAAATGATTCGGAACGGCGCTGGTTTGTATAGAATAATAATAGGACCCTGATGGCATGGAGATTCTTCAGATCATTACAATATTAAGCGAAATATATCGGAAACTATTTTTTAAACCCTTGGTTAATATCAGAAAATCACTATAATTTTAGATAATTGATACATTATCTAGGAAAGTTCAGAGATTTCATCGGATTGCTAATAATGATGGAAACAGAAGAGCAAAAATTCATGTACATCTTCTTCTCAAATTTCCCATTACTATTATCACAAAGAATAAAATAATCAATTGAAAGAACCGATAAATACAATGAATACAATGACTTGAACTATTATTTCAGCTCAATGTGTACAATGTGTCAAAAATTCATGTACATCTTTTTCTCAAATTTCCCATTACTATTATCACAAAAAATAAAATAATCAATTGAAAGAACCGATAAATACAATGAATACAATGACTTGCAACTATTATTTCAGCTCAATGTGCTCAGTGACCTTCCTCTCTAAAGTACTCGACTCTATACCACTGTCTTCATCGGCACTATCGAGCAAATTTGCTTCACCCTTACTAAAAACCTCCTTTTTATCATGGAACCTGCCGATCTCCTCAAAGTTTTCCTTCAGAGGTTCATATATAACATCCTGCTTAACATTTGGCTCTATTTGGTCGGGAATGGAAAAACTAGGGGGTTTATAGGGAAGAACTTCGAAACAGACGTTTTTCTTGATGTTGTTCTCCGTCGGGGTATCCACCTGCTGAACCAAGAATCGACTCTTTCCGAAGGTGGAGAACGTCGGCTTTTCCCTGAGTACGAACGGTTCTGGTGCTGGTTCTATGGTGAAGGTTCTGTTCGAGGTAAAAGCGCTGGGACTAGGAGGCAAATCCAACTTTAACTTATTCCTTGTATGGCGCAACCCACCCAAAGCGTCCTTGGAAGCTAAAACATATCTTTAAATCAATAATTCGCGTCTCTTTTCTTCAAGGTTTCCTCACCTTTATTTTCGTCTTGCTTGCTACGTTTAACAACATCACCGGCTAGTTGCTGCAATGATAAAACCTGTCTGATTCGCGTGGGGTAACTACCGGAGAATTCGGACGCGTCGCTCACGCTTCCCGGCGTGGAGTCCTCCAGACCACTATCTGGGGTCGCGTTCTCTACCCAATTGGTGTTGCCTGGAAAAAACTGCGAGCAAAGCGGGTTGATCTCGAATGGGCTTGACGAACTAGATATCATGAAATCATCTTCGGTATTGCCACCAGTGCCTAGAACAAGTGTGATATTAGAAGTTTGCATGGGCTAACTTACCATTATCTTCTACTTCTAAGTAAAGCTGTTCTGGATTTCAACTATCAAACTATTATAACCAGGAATTAATTCTTATCAATGCCATCTATCGACTGTAATTTTAGTTCTATAATCAACGATGACCTACATTCAGGGAAACTTTTTGATGATACTGCTTCACCATATTCTAAATGACGAATTTCGTTTCAACGATTTAAAATAGTTTCAAACAACTAATCAAAACCATTATTGCACATTAACTTGCGGGGCGGCAATGAGTTGATTAATTAATAGTTGGGAAACATCTAGGCAGCTTGAAAAAATTATTGACTAAAAGTTAAAGCCCAGGTGTGACAAAAATTGTGAAAAATACTTAGAGTGTATTTTAGGCAAGGAATGGAAATTCCTTTAGAAAATTCCTTTAGCAACAGGAATGGAAAATCCTTGTAGTTCCGACATATTCGCCAGACTAAGCTTCTTCTGATTATCCCTTATTCAGATTGATATAATACAACTGAATGAAGGTATGTGAAAATGAAAGAATTATAAAGAACGATATTTTAAATGAACCTTGTGCCAATGCTTAAATAAATTAATTAATAAAGCAGAGAAATAATAAGTATTAATCCCTGGTCTCAATATAAGTCACTCTAAATATCTTGGAATAGAACCATCCCCTGATGGATGGTAAACATTCGTTTTCTATAATGCTAAAATTAATTTAAAACCTAAGGATGATTATTTAAAAGTTTAATACTGATATTACTAATTCTAATTACTGTTGACAAAAGCTAATTTAGATTATGTAGGATGAAACAAGACTAGTTTTTATTGTTCTTGTCTAATAAATTGTGTGTGTAAAAATAATTTGAACCCAAAAACTTATTTTATTACCTTTCTCACCCCATAGACTGAATTACATATACCGTAACTAAAGATACAACTAACAAGTCAATTTAAAAGTCCTCGGCCTACCATAGTAAAACACATTTTTTTTGGTAAAATTAGTTTTTTTTATTCAACATGATACCCTTCAAGGGTGATACACTGATTATAGCGACTCTCCAACTTTTCGATACCATTTTTGTAGTACGATTTGTCCTTTGCTTAAAAATAGGCCTCAATTTCGTTGAGCATTATTTTGAATCTGAGAACAAGAAATAGTCGTCCAGATCTGGAGAATACGGGGGATGAGGAAGCAATTCGAAGTCCAATTAATGGATTTTTGACACGGTGCATTGTCTTGGTGAAGCAGCACTTTCTTTTCCTTCAAATGCAGCCGTTTTTCGGCGATTTTGTTCTTCAAATGGTCCAATAACGCTATGTAATAGTCGCTGTTGATGGTCCTTCCTTTTTCAAGGTAGTCAATGAAAATTATTCCATGCTCATTCCAAAATACAGACGCCATAACATTGCCAGCCGACTATTGCGTTTTCCCATGCTTTGGAGCGGGTTCATCATGTGCAGTCCACTCGGATGACTGTTGATTGAACTTCGGAGTGAAATGTTGGAGCCATGTTTCATCCATCGTCACATATCGACGCGAAAACTCGGGTTTATTGCGCTTGATCATCTTCAAACACTACTCCGAATCATCAACTCGTCGTTGTTTTTGATCAAAAGTGAGCTCGCGGCACCCACTTTGCACACAACTTTCTCATACCCAAATAATACCCATTCGTGAATGATATGATGTACACGTTCAGTTAATATCTTTGGAGTGTCTACTATTTCATTCTGTTTGAATATACGGTCATTGAAAATCATTTTGTGGATTTTTTTTTGTTTTCGTCGGTAACAACCTCTTTTAGGTGTCCACTGCGTTCACCGTCTTCGGTGCTCATTTCATCACGCCTAAACTTAGCATACCAATCCTTGATGGTTGATTAACATTTTTTTTCCTTGTTCATAATGTTAGTTTTTGTATGTAAATTTGCATTAAAAAAATAAATACGAATGTTGTTATCATTATCAAGATTACCAAGTTAATAGCATGAATTATTTTAATTAGAATAAAATATAGTTGGCTCTTTAATGTTATAATTTGGACACATTTTTGGATTAATGCCAAGTTTTATTGGCGAGTCGCTAAAGTAATACTTAAATTTGCACTAGTTTATTAACATTACATTATTTTGAGCAACAGCAAAAGTTGCTTAATTTCTTTCATCATACGGAACATCTGATCAAGAAGGCATTAATACTAATGATACTCAAACCTCAGTGAAGAATGTAGAGTAAGGCAAGAAGTACGTTGAACGTTAAGAACAATTTACCAATGATCTAAAATTAGTATTCCCAAATAAGTAGAGTGGCTGATATGATAATTCATGTAGTCTTTACATGAACCCGATTAGCAATTCTAAGCAAAAATTATTAGTTGCTTACTTGAACCTGCACCCTGATCATCGACACTTGTAAGGAAATATAAACTACATCTACTGTTGTTAATTTTAGGTTTGAAGGTAAAAGTACTCGGATTTAGGTCACTATCGGCGGTAGGTGGGGGCAGATAGGTCTCCGCGTCGAATTCCCACTCTGGAATCATCACCAATGGTAATAATTTAACATGAAACCTGTGAGCTACATTAATGATATGATTTACGTGATGATAAATGATAATATTATTGGGTGCAGTGATTCTAACGGAGAAGATGAAAGTAAATGAACTAGTGAGACATCTAAAAGAACTACCAGTAAAGTAGATAAGATGAAATAAGAAGAACGTGAATGTTTGAAGAAGAATGAAGCTACCCACGGCCATATTAGATAAGTTCATTAACTCATACATAATATTTAAAATTCCCTTCAAAATATGAATGAATTTATGAACTTTGGTTATTGTGACGGTATAAGAACCCCTAAAACTTACCAGTGAAAGGGCTGAAATCGGTTTGAGCTTTCCATAAGTCCTGACTCTGCAGGACAGGACTTTCTGGTTCTCTGGGGTACTCATATACACAATGATATTTTTGTTTTTTAAACCACACTCCTTTCGACTTCTTCTGGAACAAATCAACCGTGTTATATATAAGATAAAATAGCTGTAACATATTACACTCACGTGTTCTGACCTTTCCAGGCTTTTTTCCGGTGATCGTAACGCAGACTTCGTTGGAGTGGCATACTTGTCCCAAGCAGAAGGAACGAACTCCGGTGTTTCTCCATCCTCATCGCTGCTGGTGCTCACGTCACTATCGGTAAGTTCCTCCACTATTTCCTCCATGGGTTTAATATCTTCCAACTAATCAAGAAAAATACAGTCAATGGAACAAGACCGTGCTTTTGTAAAGGATTACACCGAGTGTTATTTACAAGGTTTGGGAATGCTTACCATATCGTGAGGCGCAGCTCTGAGGGCTTTCAGCGATTCCTCATGCTCCCCCTCCTATATAGGGGATATCACAAAAACATAATATTACATACGACACAAAACAGAATAAATATACAAGGAAAAGGGGAATAAGCACAAAGTCAATTAACTTTACTCTGAAAATAGTGTACTCCGATCATTTTCCATTCAGTAATTTATCAATACAGAAAAATATTAATTAATAGAGAATAATTTAAAATAAGAAGTTGAGTATTTTATAGCATGGGAAAAAAATAAAAATATGTCCTCGTTACTTGTAAATAAAATAGTGTTTTGATGACTTTTTTAGAACAGATTAGATTAATATAGAAAATTAATATTATATTGCATAAATAAGTCTCCAACAAAAATATATTGATGATTTTTAATAACAGATAAAATAAAATTGTGTCATATTGTTTACCTTATATATTAATAAATGAAAACTGCGTTACTCTTTAAGGTTATTAGCATAGTTAATTGCATTTCCATTCATATGGAGCAAAAAAATAGAAAAGTTATGTTACAAATAATGAAATTATTTGGCACGGCGCATTCACCATTTTGCATACTGTTTCATTAACGCAACTTAATGTTAGTTGCAGAATTTGTAATCACAACACATAATCACTTATATTACATATGTAGTTTTGTGCGGCTTTCATTGCGGCTTCATTTAACTTTCAAAGAACTCGACTTTCAATTATATATGCATTTGTTATGGCTGTGAGGACAAACATTAGACAGTTGGAATTTTATTGAGACTTGAGATTAAGACAATCATAATGTTAAAAAATAAAACTGACAAAGAATTGCATCAAAATATAAATACAAATGAGAATTATCAATTATGTTCTTTTAATTTTTAAATTCAATTTGATAGATATTGGAGGAAGGGAACTAAAGCAAACAGGCTAATGATAATTGGTATACTTTCATAGTTAACGTAACAGAACAAATTTTAAAAACATATACAATTAGTATTACTCTTTTACCAAAAAAAAAACATAGTAAACTTAATCAACTACAGTATAATTTCAAAATTACTAGACAAGGTTTTACTAAAGTCTGTCTTTCACAAAGTGGTATCATGAAAATAAATTCTTGTAAATATAAATCTGATTATCTCAATGCATCATTCTGTTATTATATATTGCTTATTTATTCAGCTATGTTGTTATTTACCGAGGAAATCAAAACACTCCCACCTTGTTTAAAGTAGATTAGATTAGTATAGAAAATAAATATTATGTTACAGCAATACCTTAGCAAAAACTCATAAATGTTATTTTAACATGACAGGACGAGGACTTACGATCATCCAAAATATAAAAACACCACTACAGAGGCTCCAAACTACTAGTTATAACATACCTTCCATATAAACTCTCCGCTTGAGCTTGATCGAGTATCTGAACCACTGTCCCAATCCTGTTCGTCCGGTTCATTACTTTCGCTGAACGATGTAGACATCAGTTGATTATCCAGGGGTCCATTGAATCTTATGTCAGTTAAGACCCCAAGAATATCATGATCGGTTTCCATGTTTATATTTTCTTTCTGGGGGATGCTGTTCTCGTAAATTTGTTCTTCCTTCTCGTCCATCAACACCTCATTATGTTTCTTATTCTCCATATTAATTGCGTTTACATAATCGGCCTCGTTAATAATGTCTGAAGGATCAATAACATTTTCATACACCGGCGTTTCCACGGGTATCAAGGAGCTTGAAGAAGGGATGTTTATGTAAACACCAGTATCGTCGCTGTTGGAACCTTGCTTCTCGTCGTGGACATTAGTATCAAGGTCCTGGTCCGAGGGAGATTCATTCTCGACAACGGCGTTAGTCGCTGTTTCGTTATCGTTAATTACTTCATCGTTAACACACTCGTTCAAATTTAAATTTTCGTTCGTAACCTTACTGTCCTCTGTGCTCTCGGAGGTACTCTCCACGTGCTCAGGAATTAGTGAGTTTTGGGTGTACTTATCGAAAGACAGTAGTGAGGCTGGCAGTGATTTCCAGGGTTTGTCTTCGGGAGATGGTAAGGGCGCAACCTAAAATAAAAAGTTAGCTTCACTATGTGTCAGAGAGCAGAAATAACAATATCATGCCGTTAGAACGAACCAAAAATACTTGCACTAAGGCTGAAATAAATCATGAATATTAAATCAGCATATATTGAAAAGACGAAAAAGTGACTTTGTCTACTCGATAATAGCGAGATAGATGAAGTACGCCAACTTTTTTTTGGAAATTAACAGAAAGGCAATAAAAGGTATTTTCAAATGTATGCTCTTAATATATTAAGTGCAAACTTTTAAGTGCTTTTAGGATACACTTACAAAAATGATATTTTAGAAAATTGATGTCTAAATTAATAAATAATTTGTTTCTTAACGGAAGAATAAAGCGGAAGTGACAGACACTCTAGTAGTATACAGTAATCTGCCCGAAAATATTTACAAAAAAATACCATAGCGTATTAATACCAAGTCAAATTCAAAATAGCCACAAGCGCTCATATTTTGAAACGTGACTGAGGTGGCCATCACTCCCAAAAAATTAGGAATTATGGCCGCAATCGTTCAGGTCAATGTTGACGACCGTAACATAAATAACACTAAAACGGATATGCCCGTTAATATTTCTCCCTCCAACATAGTTGAAAAGAATTGATGGTATTGAAAAAATCGTAGCCAAAAATGAAGTAAACAAAAGCCACACAGATTAAAAATTATTTAAAAACGCTATCTGACAGTGATGACGATGACGAACCGCCAGCTATTTGCGTCAATTTTTGCCAAGATTGGGTTCAACCTATCTTTTGTCAACTTTGGATACATGACAAATGTATTGAATATGAAGGAAAATATGTTCCAACTCTGGGATACGAGATAAAAGAACTAAAATGAAAGTTCAGAGTAAAAGAGAACCAGTTAAATAAAGTGCTGCCCTCCTGTAACGACTGCGAAACATCACCTAATTTGAATCAATATATCTAAAACAAGGCCGGAATTTGGAAACCAATACATAAAATAAAAATGGCTATAAGTCCCTAACAATTTTCTTTCAAATAAATAGCTGGCATTACTACGGTGATTGAAAATAAAATATTCTGTATTATCGTAGACCTCATTTTTATGCAGTATGATGCATATTTATTAAAAATCAACTAGGATATGTTACTATAAAGTGTGGTTGGTGACCTAGTTAATACCGTAATTACTTTCTTGTCAACTCAATACTGCCTAGTAAAGTCACAGAACCGATAGATTTCATCATGATTTTTATAAAGGAATATATCGTATAACTTTACCTGTTTTTGAATGAAACACAGTCTGACGTCAACACTGGACGTATGATTCCTTTCACTGTCCAAAAAATCACCCGTAGAGTCCCGACTACACTCCAGAATATCCGGGCGAGAGATTTGCGAAGCCTCCGGCGATTCCACTAATAGTACCGGTTCGGTTTTGCTTTCCTCCTCCAAATTGGCCGTTTGCTCTCTGGCGACGTACGTCTCGTTGGCGCTGCTCTCGGTGACTTCCTTTACATCATCCGCAAAAAACGCCACGTGGTCTAAATCGTACAGGTTATCGTCAGGATCTGGTTCGGGCAGCGGGGTTTCTTTATCGTTCGCGCAAGCAAAATCCTCCAAGTTGAACAGTGTGTCGTTGGAGCAGCAGGAATCCTGACTGGGCGTGTGTCGGTGATTAGGAACTCTCAAGGGACTCTCGTTGGTTTGCGACGACAATATCGCGGGACCATCGGGCTCACCTTGATCTGACCAATCGCTATCGGTATCGTCCAATCTAAAAGTGACACCATTTAGCACACAGGGGTTGAATGGTGCGCAAGAGTTTCCTTACTTACACTAACGCTAACGAGATAGTAGAACGACGACGGTACGCGTGCTGGTACGCCATCGAAAAAGCAGAGGTAAAAAAACAAAAAACAAGCTTGCGAACTGCACATTAGAGTATATTTTAAAAAAATGACAAAAATTAAATGTCGAAAGCAAAAGGCATAAGAGTTGCTATGTTAAAATAATTACAAGACACACTGTAACATTACAGAATCAAAAGACTTATACATAATGTTAAAAATAATAGTAAAAGTAAATGATAAAAACACCACAGCCACCCCTATTGAGTAATACAAGCTTCCAATGTCTGGATGCGTTTGCGTTTTAATGCAGGCCTAAGAAATGATAAAGGAATTAATGCAGCACCAATGAGACACAGACAGATGACTTAGTACGAAGCGTGATGGTATTGATAAAAAGAAACACACCGAAAGATATATGCATCAAACAGCACTTACTTTTGCGTGTTCGTGTTCTCTGTGGTGGGCTGATCGTCATCATCGTCCTCCTCGAAACTCTCTTCGGGAATGGGGGACAGCGGTGTATTGTACACGTTGTACCTCAGGAAGACCTCGTTTCTCTCAGTCTGATCGAGTTCATCTTCCTCTTTGACGGCTTCGTGAGACGCGCCCTGCAAATGTACGGTGTTTTAATTGGAATCCCTAAACAAACAACATGCCACTACCTGAGCGTGTGGCAATTTCTCCAACAGTTCATTCCTAATTGCCGCCATTATTTCGTCATCCCGTCCAAACCCAACATAACTGCCTGTAAACAAAGCCACAAGTTTATTCAACAGCTTATGTAACGAAGCAACAATTGGTATTATTTACAACTTTATCTCTAATTTCCTGCATGGAAATTATAGGGCCACATCTACATCTTTCAATAATTAATATACACGTTATAGAGACGTTAATAAGTGAAATTTTAATTAGAGGTTATTAAGAGAGGGAGTCCAATTAACCTCGGTGTTTATATACAATAGCTATCTTGTTGATGATTAATAGCAAACGTTATACTATTTAAAACACACCTGTATATTACACTAAAAAAATGCAGTATAGTCATCTTTGACCAGAAAAAATTTAAGCGATCTTTGTGAGTCATCAGCATTAAATATTAATTCCATTCGTGTAACGATATAAGAAAACAGGCAAACAATGTGAAAAACAACGTAATAAGGCTGGCGTAAATGGGAAAAGATCTTGCACAACAATTTTGGACCTACATCAACACATTGATGCATTATTTTCGTGAGATTTTAACTGGTATCATTAGCACTTATTTATTTCTAACAATTTATTTAAAGTTCTTTATATCAAACTTTAATTTTGATACATACTCATTTGAATAGAAATATGTGTAACACATGCAAATGCAGTTAATAAGATCAATAACAAGCACAGGTTCAAAGTCTAATGGAAATCAGGAAATATTTTGTACAACTATTTAAGACAGACCTACTCCAAAAATGTAAGTTATTTTAGAAAAATTATGGACAACAATGTTTTATTATACATAACTTAGAGTGTTATCATCATGGTTTCAATAAGTTGTTAAGCAGATTCTATTTAAACAAATATTTGGGATATTATCATTTAAACTTTCAATCGTGTTGCATATATTAGTACTTTTCTGTATCGGGATTGCATGCAATTGTAAATTAAAAGGGAAGAAAACATTAGATCCATTTTAAAATATCAATATTAAGATATGAAGATATAAATATTATATGAAGAGGTAACAAAGCTAACCAAGAATTGGGAACTTCTCTAGGTCATAATATCTGGTGCGTCATGCTTTGTTTAGACATATATTTACCTTTACTGGTACTTGGTTGGGGTTCAATGTTACCCGACAACTTATCGTTGTTTGACTGGGGATGTAAAAACCATCCACCTCCAGATTCCCATCTACTGTTCCCTTTATCTGGCGCAAAAACACAGTTAACGCAATTCAAAATAATACGTCAAATAAATTACCTTCAGGGGACTCGGAATTATCGTCGTGCTCCAAAACAAACGTCCCGTCCTTCCTCTCTTCTTTGACGAACGTTCCGTCGTTTCTCTCGTCTTTCACAAATGTCCCGTCGTTCCTCTCCTCTTTCACAAACGTCCCGTTTTTGTTGAAGGTAGCGTCGCCTCGAGCTTCCATGACGTAGGTGTTATTCTGAGTCTCGCCACGTTCCTCTGCTATTTTTTGGTTACCATCTTCTATAAACAACATACTTTGTGGTTCTGACGAGAAACTGTCGAACAAGTTCTCGTTGCTCGCCCTATTAGAATCGAACGATTTCCCCAGGAAGTTGTCCCAGGTTTCAAGCGAGTAGTTGAGTTTAGCCTGAGGATTAATGGGCTGGGATTCTAACGGAACGAAATTTGATGAGAATTCCATGGTTCCTTCTTGACCTTTCACCTCTTGGGGGGCATCAAACAAGTTCAAACTGGAGTAGGGACTCTCGGTGTTGAAGGATATTTCTTGCTTTTTCCTGAACGGGGTACTTGTGCATAGTGTGTGATGAGTCAAAGTGTTGGGTATCATTTCATCCTGATCTTTGCTGATATCAAAAGCCACTCTTGGCTTCGCTTCTGTAACATTCAGAGATTCCGGAGTTTTATCGGTTGTTTCCACAATTACTTGTATGGGATTACTGTCTTGTTCTTCATTCGAATCCAGTGCATTATTGGAATTTAATAAACTATCAATTGATGAGGGTTCCGGTTCGGTATTTTCTTCACGAGTCAACGGTGTGTTTTTGCTACCGACCTCAGTGTAACTGAGGGAAGCTTGTTTCCGTTCTTCGTTCAGGAAAGATGCTACTTGTAGATTGGTGTCTTTTTTCGAATCACTGTCCGTATCCATTCGATATAAATTTTCGCTGATATCTTCGACGGGACTCGACCTATTACTTTCGATATAATCGAGTTCTTTAGGTATGCCCGATTCGTCGTCGGTGCTGAGATAGTTATCTTCGTCCACTTCTTTCTCGGTGGTATCGCTGGTGACGTCACCTGATATGGAATTGGCGCTGAAATCTTCGGAACACTCGCTGGCGGAGTCGTTCTCGTCGGCTTCCTCCTCAACTCGGAATACGGAATCCAGGTCCTTATAGGTCCCGCTATCGCTGAGTATTTTAGTAGGGGGTGGCGGTGTCAGCCGTTCGATCTTTGGTCCCTCCACGAAACTCTGCTTCAATTCCGGCACGAAACTCTCGCTGAACACCTGCTCCCTGGACGAAGCAGATGAGTTCGAACCGACGGAGGTCTTGCGGGATATGTCTGGCGCACTTGATATTTTCATAATGAAGAAATCTTCGATATCGTTTGTATTTACACTATGACTACTTTTTACATTTTCAACAGTTTCACTACAAAAATCAGGTACATTCTGAGATTCCTTAAGAGTTATTTCGCAATCTTGAACCGCTCCGATCTGTTTGCCTTGCTTATCAGGGCTCGTAAGCACACTCATTAAATCCTTATTATTTCGAATGATATCAGATAATTTGGGGACTAGTACGAGCGCCGACTGACGATCGCTTGACGCGCCTTCGCGAGATTCCTCGTTTTGTACTAAATCGTCGGGTTGAGGTAAGTTATTTTGATTTTCGTTTCTTTCCTCCTCGATAAACTGCTGGCAGACGTCCCTTATCTCGTCCACATAGATACATTCGTTGAACTGCAACGAATTCGATTCGATCAAGTCGAAACTGTTTTGATTCTGCTCTTGGTCTAGGCTAGCTATGATGTCGGGCAGATTCTGCTTTTGCCCGACAGACACGTCGATGAAATCATTGGGATGCCGCTGCTTGTCCTCTGTGTCCGTCGGTTCTTCGGGCATCTTGGCCGGCTCGCAGTTCCTGAGCCGTTCCTCTATTTCATTTTTGATGCAGCCGATCCGATCGTCAAGCAGTTGCTCGCCGTCTACGCTACCGAAGTCGCTGTTCCGCTCGCTGTTGTGCAATGTGGCGTAGCCCAGGTCGCTTTTGTTCTCACTGTCCTGCCTGCTAAAGCTCCTGCTGTCGTCGCCGATCCCGATGATCTCCGCCAACTTCGAGCCGCTGGTATTCAAGGGCCCAAACTTGTCGATGGTGACGTTGTAGACGTTGAATACTTGATTCACCGGCTTGATCTCGCTAGGACTGTTGAGCTCGTGCAGTAAGCTCAGGTTCGAATTATTTCTGCTGCTGCTGTCGGGCACGAACAGTAAACTGTCTCTTCGTTCCAGTTGTAATTTTCGTAATTCCTCCTCGAAGGTGTTCTCCACGCTCAACAAATTCCCTTCGCTACTGAAACTCAAACCCGCCGACTCCAAGTTTGATTTCTTCCCGCTTTTATTCGCTCTATAGTCCAGACTGGGCAATGGCGTCTCGGACTCGGATTCTGAGTAATCGACGTGGGTTAGCACCATCAGATCAGCGACGGATCGCGATTTTAACTTGACCTTCTCGGTGTAAGCGCCTCGCTCCACCTTCTTCTTCCAGTTCTCCTCTTCGGTCTCGCTCTCGCTGCTCCCCGGTTGCTTGAAGATCATACTATCCGTCAGACTGTCATTCTGATTCGGAGAATCCGGCGTTTTCTCGTTCGCGGAAAATATCGACGGCCCCAATTTGAAATCCACGTTGGGTTTGGCACTGTGGTCCGAGCTGGTGGATATGTTTTCCAATTCCAAGGCGGTGTCCAACGTTTTGATCGCCTCCGACACGCCCTTCACGTAACTGGCGTCTCCGATGTCCTGCAGCCACGACTCCATCGGTTGGGCGCTGACGAGATTGTCGAGGGAGCCGTGAAGATTGTTCAAGCTGGGCGACATCGGTTTGGAGATGACAGCGTCGTGGGGTTCCATGATGATGCTTACCGTGTAATTATCGGTTTTGACGATGGTGTTCGGCTTCAGCGATTCCCATCTCTGATCGAAGTCGTTGGTGGCATTGGGGATCTGGTTCTTCGTGTTCCGGTACACCTGAAGCAGATCGGAGAGCATGATGTCGATTTGTGCTATTTTAGGCCGCGTCTCTATGTTGCTCCAACACAACTGGATCAAGCGATATCTGAAACAGATGGGTATAATAAAAATTCCGTCTTATCCGTCATAAAAAAGAACATACATGTAATCGGTGTACATTTCTGACTTGCTCGGTTTTCCAAGTCGTAACTGTTCCACTCCGAACACCCTAGAAATGACATCGTCATCATCCAAATCACCATAAGGCTGGGCGCCGTTCTCGCATATCTCCCACAACACCACGCCCAGAGACCACACGTTCGCGTCTGGTGTCATTTTACGAGGCTGGATGGTGGTGGGGGTACACTCGAGCGATTCGGGAGATCTCCAACGTACAGGTACCAGGGGTTCGCCTCCTTTATAGTAGTCTTCCGGGTATTTCGACGGTCCCAGGCCATAATCTCCTATCTTTAGCGTTAGGTTATCCGTCAGAAGACAATTTCTCGCAGCCAAATCACTGAAATGTACAAATGGCGTTGTAGAGCTCGGTTAAGGTAATGTCGATCAAAGTGCACTTACTGATGTACCAAACCATGATCGTGCAGATGTCTTAAGGCTGACGTGACTTCGCAGCACCACTGCAACGCTTTATCCTCAGCACCCACGTTCCTAAGCCGGGCTTTTAGGTCACCAAGTGGGCAGGACTCCTGGAGGAGCAACAGCGGCGCCGCTCCGACACACCGACCTTTCAGACTCAACAGACTCGGATGCTCGGGCGCCAGGTACATGGAGGCGTCGTTCAAGAACAGCACCCTCTGGCGAGCGTCGGAGGCCGCATCCAAGATCCTGACCACGACTGGTGTCCATGTCTTGCCAGTATCTAAATCCTGTGCTGCTCCTTCCACCACCTGAATGAACAAATCATAAGATAATCTAAATAAAACATGAATATGATGATGTCCTGCATACCTTTCCAAACCATCCTTTTCCGAGTTCCTTAATGTATTTTAGTTTGATACGGGGAAAGTCTTTCTTAGAAGGGTCTGAAATCGAACGAATGTCATGAAAAATTCATCGAATTTATTCCGACATGACTCACCAAACCAAAAACTGACATCAATATCACCATAAACATAATCATCCGATGTACGAGTCTGGAAAGAAATAAAGTTGTTACAATAACATTCAATTGTTATTTGCGCACATATAAGCTGTGTGAATTAATTGTAAAGAGGTTTTAAAGATCTTTTTATTATAAAACAATATATTTTATCACAATTAATTCGGTATTACTGATCCTAAATTATTGAACATCGTCTGTTTCCAACACCTCTTGGTCTTCTCTTTATTCTTAAACCAGTATATAATTTGATGAGAAGACTCTCCATTCATATCAGCAAAAAATATAGTCAACATCGTGTCTTGTTAAATACTCTACATAATTGAATCTTCTGTTATATTGAAAAGTAGTGAAGAGGCAATGTAAACAGGTTTAACGCAATTTGATTGTTATGTATATATACCGAGATACATTCCACAGCCTAAGTCATTGAGACTCGCTATGTGTTATTTTTTTGCAAAATTAATTTGTTCTTAACGAGTAGGTGGCTTAATCTAAACCCACATGCAGGATCTGTTACTGATCTTTCTTTCTGTTTCTTCTTTGTACCGCAGTTCAATTTGTCTAATTTCCATAAAATGTGTTCCGAAAATGTATAGAAGACTTATTTCACGAATATATAGTATCGAATATAATGTATATAATGTTGTAACTGCTATCCACCATGCATTTCTGCTTTATAACATACAGAGTGTCCATTGGAAAATTTGGATTCTGCAATAACGGTTAATTGTCGTTGAGCGTGTGGATTTAGTAGTTTTGCGATTGAAGAAAATTTAAAGATTAATGTTATTCTATTGCTGCAGATATACGTCGTTCTCTCCATAAACTTTAATCACTTCCACACTCAAGTGTCAAGTTCCAGGTACAAGTTGATAAGTTAAAAAAAATAATTTCCATCCTAACAAAATGCCACTGTTGCTAAAATATTCGATATTAAGCGGCATATACTAAATAAAGTAATATTCAGTGACAAAGCCATGACATCATTATTAGTCATTCCAGGTATGTTTGACACGCCATATTTGCCGGTTACGTAATGGGATCGTTTTTCTTTGAAACACCGTACATGTACAAAAACACGGATATCTTTTCTATTTTCTTTTTATTAATCTCCTAGAACGTCAACAATCTGCCCGTGGGAAATAAGTATTATTATATGATTTCAGTTATATAATATAACTATCCTGGCATGTAGAAGATCACTTCAGTAAGTGATCTACTGTACAACTTATAATCTAAATCTTATTCATTCTATTCTAAGTTATTTTAAAGTCTATCCTAACTTATTCTAAAAACTATTCTAGCTTATTCTAGAGATTATTAAATCTCACTCTATAATCTCACACTAGACTTTAAAATAAAATTTAGATTATGAATTGTACAGCGGATCACTTGCTGAAGTGATCTTCTACATGATATGATGGTTATATTATACAACGGAAATCATACAATAATACTTATTGCCCACGGGCAGATTGTTGACGTTCTAAGAGACTAATAAAAAAATAGTTAGAGGAATGAGATGGGTGTGTGGGAATAGTTATAAAACATTCGAGAGAATAGTTTTTTAAAACCACATTAGTTCTATTTTACCTATGAAATCAGTAAATTCCCGGGCAAAAAGTTCTTCAAAAACAAAACTATTAGAGAAAATACTGTAAATTGGTTAGTCTTATTAAACTAATTCACAATACTTATACATTAATATAAAAACAAACTTTATACTTACTATTACTTGTTCGTTGGCTAGGAAGACATTGTTATTATATAGCGGTGGTGACAGTGGAGTGAAAATAGTAAACTCTCCATTTGCTATGGGATTAATTTGTCCATGGTCCAAGTTCGATGCTACGGACGCAACCACGGGACTATCACGGAATTCCTTCAAACGAAAACAGAATGTATCGTTAGTAAAACACACTCCCATGCTTGACTATATGAAAATTACTAAATAAAATAAAAAATAACACATTCTTTTACGACTCAACTCTGCTGGCAACCAAAAGATAAATCTACGAGTTTGAGATAACGATGTTAAATGGTGCTTCTATGATTTTGTATAATTTTTTTCAAACAAAAATCGAAATATTTACATTGCTAACGACACAGGCTAAAATTAAACATAAACATTTTTATGTTTACTGATACGATCTGTCTAGATTATACTCCGGCATGCATTAAACACTCTAAATAAATTAAGTAACAGCTGTAAATTAGGTTAGGCTTAATCATACTTGTACACACTCCATTTAAAAGAAATGGTTCCACTCCCCGTACGGAAATCTTCTGACGACCAGAGGCCATACGTATGACTGTTAATTTCGTACGTAGTTTTATCGGGAATCCGACATTTAGTTAATAAAAAAAAACTATTAATTCCTCGGATCTAGGCGTTTGTTTCGTTCTAAGCGTGCTTAAAACTAATAATCTGTAGCAAGCGACATAGTTTTTATTTGTTTAACAATTTGTAAGATTACTATCGCATCATTTACTAAACCGATACGAGGGACAGTCAAAACTAACGTATCTTTACATGTGGAACATTAAGCTAATTAAGTTTGTAAAGAATTATATCATTATCTTTCATTGTTTCATATTACATTAAATTAAATTTTTCAAATACAGATCTTGTATACACATCTTTAAATTTCCGTTACTTTTCCGCAAATTTATCGAACAATATTCTTATATTTCCATGGAAATTTATCTTAAACAAAAAAAGAAACAAACATAGAAAGATAAAACCAACACACCAGTTTGGGTTTATTAACAAACATTCAGCAACTGATTAGGTGCACAGAATAACAAATGTAATTAAAAAAAACTTACGAAGATAAAAACATTATGTTCAACTATATTTTTAGAAGTAACACAAGCCTTTGATAAGGTTTAGCATGACGGACTCGTTCACAATCTATAGAAAATGTTACCAAAGCAACACAATGAAATATTAAAATCTTACATCAGTATGTAAGTCAGTATGTTTTAGAGTCTAAAAAGACGAAATACTCTATTTAAAAAGAGACAAAAGAAGGTGTACCACAAGAAAATGTGTTGGGCCTAATGCTTTAACTACTTTACACCTGTGATATACCACGAATGGAAAATATCAAGATAGTCCTATTTAGATATACAGAGACAATAGCGAATGAACAAACCAGTGACAATATAAATAATTAGACCTAAACCTAGAAAATAAGCATAACCAAAGTAAATATGTGCATAGGCAGTTCACCTATAATCAGTCCGCACAAACACCAATAACAATAAATAATACCATAACACCAATATATCCGAGTGACTCTTGATCCAAAACTTCTTGAATAGAACATAAAAGAAACCGGAGATAACCGGAGTTAAAATATAAGAAAATGTATTGGTTAATTATAAGAAAATCACAATTATCAGTACCTAATACATTATTATTATCCAAATAAATAGTAACAGCTATATGTATATACAGAATCCAATTATGTAGATGTTTTGTAAAAATAAATGTTAATATAATGCAAGTTTACCATGATAAAGTCCTGAGGAGCATAGTAAAGACATCCAAGACACCCACCAAGTTAAATATCGATTGTCACTCGGGAAATAAAGAGACACAGGCTCCATACGCATGTTAATGTCGAAGTATTGCAACTCTTGAATCACACTAGAACAGGGCACAGACTCAAAAGAATCAAATGATTTGATCTCGTGTAGTGTGTTCAAGTGCATTTAATAGAAAAAACATCAATGTTAATATATAAATATTATTAGACTAGAGACTAGTTAGGGTTAGAAGTTAGGGTCGATGGGCCCTTCTAGATATATACCTGGACTCAAACTATTGTAAAGACAAACAGCTAGTTCTAATGTAATAAATATTTGATACATCATTCATCAATTACGACATTGACGAATTTATTATAACAATCCAAAAACAAAGGAAAATTGGAACAATCGCCAACACTGCAACCGAGACTAAATATATACAATCACAAGTTCATATCCTCCATCTGGTGCGACTCTTAAGGAGTGATATATTACAAAGTGTTAAAAATTGAATGAAACCGTGGTTGCTTAAAAATGCCAATTAAGCAATTTGAATACAAAATTGGCACGAAAAAAGAACAGCAACGCATATGGAAGTTAAAGATAAATTATTTCAGTTTAAATGGGAACCTCCACCAGGGCTTGAAACCGTTTGATTATCATTTAATGAGATCAAAGAAGGGTCAAAATAGGTGTATGAATCAACACGGATATGTTGTCAGGAAAAAATAGAAGAATGAGCATAGCTTACGCCAATTCTTCGCCATAAAATTATGTAAAATTAACTCATAGTCCTTATATTTACAAAAGTGTGCGAATTAATTTAGCAAACATTCGAATCTAAACCTGTTTGGATGATGATTTTACATAATTTTTAAAACTGGCGTCATAGCTTTGAAACATAGACATTTATTTTTTGGGCAAGCCGTGGATGTAAAAGAATGACCTACACAAACGTACCAAAATCAACGATTACGACACCGGCGTTATAAAACGACCTGTCGAAATATTTTGGTTGATTCATTCGGTTGTCGTAGGATAGTTTAGTATCGAAAGCTGCCGTCTATTGGGTAAGGTCGCGAGTGGGCATATCGACAAGTGGCGTTATTTATATTTGGCGCCCACCACAAACTTGGCGCGTTCGAATTTAATGGCGACGCACCGCGCGGGGAGCGCTCCAGAATCCCGCCGACGTTGTTCACACGTGCGTCGACTCAACGGTTATTGTCTACGTGGTAAGTGTGATTAATTCTCCACGGCGTCTGGGGAATATCCGGAACAAATTCGACGATTACCGGGAAAAATCACCGCAGAAAAACTCGGGTAAAACCTCTAATTCATCTCATAAATTATAGATGGCGTGACAAGATATTTGGTGGAAATATAGGGTATATTTGTTGGATAAGAATAAAAAGGCTTTAGAAAGAAATTTCCTACATCGTTACTCAAAGTATGATAGAAATATAGGGTATATTTGTTGGATAAAAACAAAAAAGCTTTAGAAAGAAATTTCCTACATCGGGTACTACGTCTTTACTCAAAGTTTAGCAGGAAATGAACAACTAGCCTAATGTACAGGTATTTTGTTGTAATTTGGTTAAACTTTATTCTAATCAACATATAATTTAAAGCTTAAGTTTAGACTTACTTATTAAATGGCACCTTAAAGAAATAAATATAAATCTAGCCTAGTTAAAGCCTAGCCTAGTAGTTAAATGAAATATAATTTTAATATTTTAATGTATCGATTTAGTTTTTATAGAGCCAATATTTTGAAAAAAAAAAGAATTGAACGACTAGTTTAATTTTATAAGTATTTTGAAGGTTAAGCTATATGCAATCAAGGCTTCAATCCACTCACTTACTAAAAATTGTTAGATAGGATTAAAGACTGATTTATTTATCTTTCAACGGCGTTTTGAAAACAAAAAGCAATAGCCAGCTTAATGTCAAAAATTGTTAGGTAAGTAGAGAAGCTTTAAGAATAACTTTTATATTGCCTAATACTTTAATGTCTTTAGTAGCTTATTTATCATTCAGCAGTATTTTGAAAAAGGGAATCAAATAACTACATAACTAATAAACTCATACTGTAAGTTTATGCTGGCTAAGGGATATGTTATTAACTATTAAGCTTTAAAATTTAATTTTATGCCATCGCCTAATATTTAAATATTTTGACCGATTTTTCATTGAGAAGTGTTGTGAGATTGATTGAATTTTGAATTTATTTTGGTTAAACAATAATATACAAAATAAACAAAGATATTAAAAACCAACTTAATATTAAAAATAGTTGTGTAAGTGGAAAGAATGAAATGTTATATAGCTGCCTAATATTTTAATATCTATCTTTCGATAGTGTTCTATCTTTCACAATTTTAAAGAAAACCGTTAGACAAAAGTTGAGAAACTCTAAAAAACGTCATTGCCTAATATTTTAAAGATTAACTGACTTATTTATCACTCAGCAATAGTTTTAGAAAATAAATAAATAATTTATAATAATAATAATTAATTATTTATAATAATTAATAAGGTTTTTAATTATTGCCTCAAATATCAATGTGTTTTCATTTAAGATTGCCTAATATTTTTATATATATTTGTCGCTGTTTGGTAAGTAGAGTTTATATTATAAAATGCGACTAGTCAGATAATGATACTGATCGTTTCTATCCAGGGATGATAATCGATTTTTTTACATTAGGACTAAATTATAAGATATTAATTTTCAGATAGGTAACTAGCAGATTTGTTTACGTAACTAGCTTAATAATTTACGTTACTAGAATAAATTATTTCTAAAATAGTTTCCTGGGCTATATTCTAACAACTACCTACAATTCTTATAAAGTAACAAAGCATACTAACATACTATATATAACTAAAAAAAGTGATTATACTAATGATAAGCTACAGCATAACAATATACAATAGAGATAACAAAAGGAATTTCAAAAGTATACATAGCGTGCGTGCTGGGTAGATTTCAGTTTACCTTTTCCTTCTCCGTCTCCTATAAATGGCGGCAAGCGATGGAAAAAAGAAAGCAAAAATTGTTAGTATCACGAAATCAAAAGTGGACTAAAGCTAATAGTTCTGCCCCTAACAGCGCGGAACGAAGTATGCGGCCGACAAGGTGAGAAATGGTACTTTTTAAAAACCGTTACGAAACAACATCATGCTTCTTCAAAAATTAACTTTCGTTAGATCGCCGTGAAATATTAATCCGCGTTTCTTTAACTTTATTATGTTGAAAATCAATTTTATCGTCATTCTAAACAAGAGTTACAAACTAACAGTGTGTTTATATCCTTCATATATCAAGACTTTGACTTCTTTAAGTTTGTAGCGACCTTGAGGCATGTCGAATTTTACATCGTGGAATAACGGTCTACAAAATACCCAGAAATATAATCCCAGATGTTGAGCACGGACGGGGTGCCAGCAGCGCCAACTAGAACCCGACAACGAATAGTTGGCGGCAACCCCGAGACGTTTATCTAGGATGTTATTGAAGGGTATTTCGATTCATTCAGTGCTCAAACATCGTTTGGTTTAGACATACCACTATCGACTGCCCAAGCCTCGTCTCCAGGTAACACCGCTGCCATCCGTTTTATCTAATTGTATTTTTCATATTTTTTATATAGCCAATAAATAACGGTCACATAATGTAAACACCACTATTTCATTTCGTTTTACCTCAATTCACCGAGCCACATCATTTACCCTAAAAGTTGTTTTATGCTGATAGTTATTTACCAACCAAAATGGTATATTTTGATATGTATACCTAGTCATGACATTTAAAACATGATTAAATGTTGGTTAACTTGATAAACTTGAAAATTACTTTCGCTTGAATTTTATTCTACCGTATATTAGGTTAATATCGACCGAGAACTAATTAACAAAAATTAGAATAAAAAGCTAATATCATACATCATTTTCGAGTACCCTACAATAATTTAATTAAAATCGATCTTTATTACTATAGTATTTGGTTTAACTTATAGATTATTATCAGCATAATATCACCAAAGAGAGAAGGCACAAACATATTTTGGAATAGCCTATATTTTTCTTCTACCAACTCATAGATTTCTTTATTAAAAATTAATAGCTAAATGAATTAGTCGTAATTAAGAAAAATCATTATAATAATATTTGTGATATCCTGAACCGAATCAGTAAGATAACAAGAAATTTATTTTTAACTGGATCATCAATAATCGCACATAAAGGACTGTCGAAGTAGAATTTTAAAAAAGCCTAAAATATATCCAACAGCAAATTTTCCATTTGTTGAGTTGCCTAATGTTTTAGAAGTCGATCCGCGATTGTTATAGCATTTAAAATACTAATAATAATTAGTAATATTAGCAAAGAAATAAAATAAAGAGACATTTTGAAATAATTTAATGTTGAATGAGTCTTACAATCTATAGTAGGGATGCCGAAAAAATATATCGATATATTTCGATATTAAAAAAAATTAAAGAAATTTCTTAAACATTATAAAACTGGTACTTTGTAACTTTTTTTACTCTTTGTAATTCCACAATCTGCCCTATAGGCAATATGTGGCATGTAGAAAATCACTTCATTAAACGTTCTCCTGTATAAAATATTCTTAATTAATTAGTCTTATTCTAAAGCTTATTCTAAAGTCTATATATGTCCAGTGATCAGATCAGGTGGTGTTAAACGTTTTAGTCTACGTACTTCACTATCACGTCGCATATTTAGCTGGTTAGCGAGTATGTTGGGATGCACTGATACTCACTCTCTCGAAGTATTTCACACCAACACGTTGAATTACACTCGTTATAGGTTCAAGAGGAATATCGCGTTGTATCACTTTATTTGAAATATAGTACGGAGCATCAACAACGGCACGCAATACTTTATTTTGGAACCGCTGAATGATGGATATATTAGATTTGTTAGCGGTACCCCATGGTTGGATTCCATATGAACAAATAGGCTTGAACATAGACTCATACAGCAATATGTTCTTATCTAATGATAACTTGGATTTGCGCCCGATGAGCCAATACATTTGATATAATTTAAGTCCAGTTGTTTTCGTTTAGAGAGTATGTGCTTCTTCCAGTTTAGGCGTCGATCTAAGTACAAACTAAGATATTTAACTTGCTCTGCTTGGGGGAGTTGACGATGATTGATATTCACTAGTGGACATGTTCTTCTACGCAGAGTAAACGTTATATGGGTGGATTTTGTTTCATAGACTTTAATGCGCCATGTCTTCAACCATAATTGTATTTGCTCTAGGTGGGTTTGTAGGTTTATCGATGCTGTGACTGGATCTTCATGGGATGCTAAAATGGCTGTATCGTCTGCGTATGTTGCCACAGTAGTTATTTTTGTGGTGGGCAGATCGACCGTATACAGAAGATACAGTACTGGGCCCAGTACACTACCTTGCGGAACTCCTGAATATATGGGATTTAATTCGGTATGTTTATCGCCTTGATTTACAATAAAATGTCTGTCAGTGAGATACGATTTTAGTAACTGATAGTCCGGATGAGGGAGAAGTTTCTTTAGTTTAACCTGCAAGCCCGTATGCCATACATTGTCAAAAGCCTGAGATATGTCTAGAAAAGCAGCCGAACAATATCTTTTGGCATTTAGGTCAGTGTTTATTTTGTTTACAAGTCTATGCACTTAATTTTAAGGATTTAAAAATATCGCTGTTATTGCAAAAAAATCGATATTTTTTCCCTCCGAGATAACGATATATCGATATTATTTAAAACATATATAACGATATATCGATGTTTTTCTCGCCGGCCGACACCCCTAATATATAGTGATGAAAAAAATAATTCGACTAGTGTGGGTTGCGTAGTAAACGATGTCTTTCATAACACAAGATAATAAGTTACATCAATTAATAATCATAGACAAAAAAATTAGTACAACAAAAAAAACTCAATGGCAAAATTAAATTAAAAGGCAACTAACTAGCCTAATATTTAAAAATATTTTCTTTTTATGAACGCCTTTCTTAGTTTTGTCACGCCTGCAATTCATAGTGACTAATTAATTTAAATATTCCTTTGTAATTGCTTAAACCTAGAATGGCGATCTACATATATATATTGTTTATTTTTATTTTTTCAAATTTCATAAGAATTAACTTAGATGAATATTTTCTGTGTTCATTCAACATTCACGAACACTTTAATGTCGCCGCTGTTTTTGTCATTAAAAATTTGGCAAAAGCTTTTATTACCACTAATGATTACTTGGTCGAATTAGAATTATTAGGAAGCTTTCGCAAAAAATGTGAGTTACCTTTTCATACATCTTATGTTACGTATAGCGTTTGGAACGAAAAATGCGGGCAATTGCGACCACATTGGATAAACAAAACGGCCGCAGCGTTGTTTAAAAATTTCACTTGTGCCCGGTGCTTTCGTTTTAATTGGGCAATTTTTCGTTAGTCATCGTTGGAAAGGCGCACATTGCACACCAACGTCAACAATCGGATTCCTAAACAAACTCGTTGTTTCGCAACCGGCTGCTCTATGCTGAATCACGACAAGAAAATAACCGGTATTTTCTTACAGAATAATTTCTAATATTCCTCTTTTAAAATAAACTTAAATATCTTATTATCCCTCATGGAATACTTAACATCAAATACATTTCTCGTCAAATCGCGTTAAACATTTACTAGCCTAATATTACCAAACTTTTAATTAATATCTGTTAAAATATATTATACTAAATTTAATATGAAGAAATAAATTCGTAGTATCCATCCACTATCTTCATTACTCATCAAATTATTGATAAATAGTTTACTAATTTGATTTTTATGCGTCATATTAAAATAACAACATATTAAACAGTTCGTATTAATCATTCAACATGTTTAGAATAAATAAATCAACCAGCCTACAATTTATATTTTATATATTTATTGTCCAACACTCCCAATACATTAAAATCATAATATCAACGAGAAAAAAAAAAGAGAGAAATGCGGGAATGCATATTTTCATATATATCTTGATCTCTTGACATAAAATTATTCCAAACTGATTCTAAAAATGAATTCTAAAAATGATTCATGAAATGATGATTAAAACCTATTCTAAACTTGAAAACTCCCTGATATTGAATAATTGTTAATTTATTTTATATTATAAAGTCTTCTTTTTAACAACGAGGGTTTATTTGGACTGGACCTACAGTTTAACGTGGGCTCCGAACCACGGTCCTCGGCATTAAGCCTACCGACTGGTGAGTGACCAACTTAGAAATCATCCCAGAAGACATCCGGTCTTACCCAGCCTGGATATTGAGTCAGTGGGATCATTTTCCTTATCGGATTTTACCAACTTTCCTAGGACAATCACAAACATCCTGTCGCCTTTACCACTGCGCCAACCAAGCGGGCAATAATTGTTACTACTATAAATTAAAATGTATTATAAAACAAAATAGCCTAATATTCCCAGAGAGAAAAAGCAGAACTTAATATCAAAGTTGAATTAATTTGAGTATTGCCTAATATTTTGAAGACCTGTATTTAGGTTATATAAACTTCATTGTTGAATATGTACTTTCCCAAAGATAGGTACTGCCCATCATTGAACCCATTTTTAGACTAAAATTCTACAGTTTCGGGAAACGTTTAACAAAGAGCTTTAAAAATTAAATTCCTGTTTCTGTTCTGATCATATAAAAGCGGTCTGATGGTAGATCATGCAGTTCTAGTTGATAATCGATCTTCACACTTTCAACTGCGATTATTTCGTCCATGTATTTCTAGTGGTGCAAAAAATCTCTAAATAATGTTCATTACAACTTGGAAAAAATGAAAAAGCATTTCGTTCTAATGGCATTTTGAACAATTTCAGTTTGCTTCAGTACAAGTTGGCAAGTGTTCGTCATATCAGTTACGCATTAATGCAAGATCAGGAACTGAGCATTTTGCATTTTATTTTGTAGTTTGGAAGTGTCAGATGCTATTTCATTTTTTAGAAATAAAGGTATTTTTATCTTAAAGCTAAAAAGCATGCGACATCAAATAGAGATAAAAAAAACTTGTTGCCAGAAGAGAAAATAATTTGATTCATTTGGGATTACAAAAAAAATTCTCTCTACAAAAATTTTGTTATTTAAATAGACAATAAAAAATATTTGGCGGGCCGCGTGGTGCCCGCGGGCCTTTTTTTGGACAGCTCTGTAATAGAGAACTCTTTGCTCTTGATTCCCATTATTCTATTAATTAGAACGTACCAACAAGATAGAATAAAAGTAACTAAACTAAAATTTAGCAATTAATAAATATCATATTTTCTATCAACTTCATATTGTACAGTTTTTTTACCATTAATGTAGTAGAAGGTATCTCGATTAATTTATTATTGTTAAAATAGACACTAGCCTAATATTGCTAAATAAATGTTTATGTGCTTATAGATGTAAAATATTAGCCTAATAAACGTCCTAATAACAATGTTAGATTAATTCATGTATTGCCTAATATTTTCTAAATACATTGCTCAATTTATAAGCTGTATATTTTTAGGTATCTCCATTAATTTATTGCTGCTAAAATGGACACTGGCCTAATATTGCCAGAGAAACGTTTAAATGCTTATACATGTAAAATATTAGCCTAATAAACGTCTTAATAACAATGTTAGATTAATTCACGTATTGCCTAATATTTTCCAAATACATTGCTCAATTTGTAAGCTGTATATTTTAGCTATATCTATTAATTTCTTGCTGTTATAATGGACGCTAGCCTAATATTGCTAGAGAAATGTTTATAGATGTAAAATATTAGCGCAATACACGATTTAATAACAATGTTAAATTAATTCGGGTATTGCCTAATATTTTCCAAATACATCGCTCAACATGTAAGGTGCATATTCTAGGTATCTCCATGAATGTATTGCTGTTAAAATAGACGGTAGCCTAATATTGCTAGAGAAACGTTTGAATGCTTATAGATGTAAAATATTAGCACAATAAACGGCTATAATAACAATGTTAAATTAATTCTAATATTGCCTAATATTTTCCAAATACATCGCTCAATTTGTAAGCGGTATATTTTAGGTATTTCCATTAATTTATTGCTGTTAAAATGGACGCTGGCATAATAACAACATTAAATTAATTCGAGTATTGCCTAATATTTTCCAAATACATTGCTCAATTTGTAAGCTGTATATTTTTTACAAATACATAGTAGTGCTTAATAACAAATTAACCAATTAGTTACCAAAAAAAACATAAATTTTGAAACAAAATGTTAGCCTAATATGTAACGAGATTAAACAAACAATTTTTAGGCACTCCATTCATATTGATCGAAAAAATTATTACGATATTAACATGTGTTCGATATTAGAGATACCGAAAAAACCGCTTAGTCACAAAGCAGTCGATCCAGCGCGTTAATTAAACAGGAAAAATCGAACATATCTTTGGCGAAACATCGTGAACTAGCGGGGCAGGATTAACAAATCCAACGACCGGCCGTCCAATCAATACACCGAGATGCGAACCGACAAAACAAAATCGTTTAGGCCGAGCGAGCTTAATTCCGAAAATTTCACCGAAGATAAACAAACAATAAGAGAACCAGACGAGACGAGGAGTTTCGAAAATAGCCGCCTTTCCGTGCAAATAGCTGCTGCGTAAATATATTTTGGAGAATTAAATAATGTTTGGCACAAATCTGACCCGAATATGAATCAGTCGACGCGCTGCTAATATACACCGTCATACGGTTGTGTAAATGCGCTTTTGATGATGGATACGACCACGAATTAGTGCGTTTATAGCAACATTAAAACAAAAATCCGCTTTAAAAAATCTAATTACCATAAAACAACATCATAACCCGATCTGTTATTAACTTATCAAACCAGTCGGGATACAAACGAATTCGTTATCAGTTAAAATGTTTTCATTTTAGAAATTACGTTATACTTCGGAAATGCCAGCACACGACAGATTATGTTTGTTGTTACATTGTTTTTATTTGAACAAAATATATGTTTCTACAAATTAAAAAATATATCTAAAATCGTTTGACACAGTAACAGTAAAACTTATTTTAAAAAAAACTAGCCTAATATTAAAGGAAATGTTAGAATTTAAGAAAAAAGATTAGGCTATATTGCAGTTTTTACCTGTTAATTAAGAGAATTTTATTAAAAATTGATACAAATATGGGCATATTATTTTATATATTAAAAATTTATGGCCTATAATCATACAAAACCACAGTTTGTTTAGTTAGCAATATATTACCAGCCGAAGATGATCATAAAGGAACTACATTTGCCGAGAGGGTAATACTCTACGCTCCCAAATCTTTCACAAAGGAAAACAACATCATTCGTGACAAACAATTCGGCTTTCGCGCTCAGCACTCATCCGTCCATCAGGCCACCCGCCTGGCCGCACACCTTCGTCACGCTCTTGACCAACGTAAAAAGCTTTGAGAAGTCCTTCTGGGACCAACCAAAGCTTTTGACAAGGTCTGCAGCGATGGTTTGGTCGCAAAATGCGTGCGGTTAGGTCTACCAGAAGGCCTAACCGCCCTCATCAAGTCCTATCGGACAGATCTTTCCAGGTCAATATCAGGAAAACACTCTCCAGTCGAAAACAAATCGACGCTGGCGTACCTCAAGGTTCCCCACTGGCTGCAGCCTTATTTCATTTCTTTATTTCAGATATACCGAGAAAAGAGCACATTGACGTCGCGTTTTACGCTGACGACACTGCTTTCTTCGCGGCCTCCAGGTTCGAAGT
Organism: Rhynchophorus ferrugineus; assembly: GCF_030347505.1. NCBI lineage: Eukaryota > Metazoa > Arthropoda > Insecta > Coleoptera > Curculionidae > Rhynchophorus > Rhynchophorus ferrugineus. The sequence goes on along the minus strand of NW_027472585.1, from coordinate 16,538,567 downwards.
TACAATTAAAGAACGTTTACAGAAGCAGCTCGATCATGCGGTCAAGTGGTTCAAATTCTGGAGGTTGTACTGCTCGTCTTGCAACTTAAGATGGACACCGTAACAATTCAATGGCTGGATAACGTCACGTATCTAGGTTTCCATTTCGGCCGACAGTTCGGTTGGCATTCCCAAATCCAAAAAGGTTCTCTAGCAGACTTCCCATCTCCATTAAATGCTTATTTTACAAGATGTTAATTCTGTGCGTACTCCTCTATGGATCTAATATCTACCTGAAGTTTATTAAACCCAACCAGGTGAAACGGCTTCAAGTTTTCCAAAATAAGCTCCTCACAAGAATCTTAAATGCTCCATGGTTTGTCAGAAATAATCAAATTCATAGGGAAACTGATACTCCAGAAATCAAGCACTTCATATCTCAATCTTTCCACAAACAACAACTCAACTCTAGTTCTTCTGAAAACGCTTCGCTGTTCGGCATGTTGGGAGCTTAGCACCGCGTCACCGCTAACCCCGTCTTTTCCAGGATAAAACGACCTCATCCGCCGCTACAGTCTTTTTTGCCCCCATACGACAGAATGTAGTCGTGTGTTAACTCAAGTTCGTGAATCAATAATTAGTTTCATTGTTCATCTGTTTGTTCGCCGGGTTCTCGTACTCCATAACAGCTGCCCGGTTAGCGGGTGCCATATCCCCATATTTAATGCGGTAGCAGTAGCGATCCACAGGAGACAACTATGAGGTGGTTTCGGTTTAGTGTATTGGTAAGTCCAGAGGCAGTCCCACATAACCCGGCCTAACTTCATTCGAGGACAAGTCTCTGCGACCAGGTATACGTCATGCATTCCACCGCCTGGTTTTAGGCCAGAACAAAAAAAAACTACACATAAACTGTAAATATCTGCTAATTTAATATATCAATGGGCAAAATGATAAAAAATAAATTAAATAAATGTGATCCATTTAATCATTTATTCCAACTGGTGTGTAATTACAGCAAAGGTATTTGAAATTATGGCTGTCAAGTCTGGATTGGTATGAGTGGAGTATTCTTGATGCTCTTTGGTACTTCAAAAGAAGTGGTCTTCATTGAGGTCTCAAATGAATTCAAATCTATCCTATCTGCCAAAACAACAATCTGATAAGAATTAAACCTTTTGAGTTCCAAAATGGCTTAGCATTGTGATATTTATTTTATGGGGACAAAACCTATCTTAGCGAGGAAAAATATTAAGCTAAATGTTTAATGTTTAATTACGTTTTACATATACGTTTTCTACATAGAAAGACAAACAGAATTGTTATGTCCAATGTAAATGTGTTATCAATGGTATTTTTTAATATCAGCAATAAATGAATGACATTTGATACTTTCGAAACGTACACGATGAAAACGACTGTTCTTTAAAAACAGTTTCCGCCTAATCTAACTTTTAAAACATTCAGTCAATAAAAAAAACTCAAGGTTGCCAATCAATAACATTAACCATATATAATTTGCATCGACGTATCATACTCACAAAACTTTTAGAAAGTTTATATATTAATATCGCAGATGCAATGCCTTTACTTGTAAAACGACCTTGACCATATTTCTAAGAAATGCATCAAAATTGCATTCTGTAATCTTATCTCGTATTATAAATAAACTACCTTTAAGGAATATTTGATGACTTTACATTTGACGTTAATAATCAAAACAGACGTTAATCATGTATATGCCATCCCTACCCAATAATAATCATAAACATAAACAAACATTATCTCATTCGTTACTACACAATCACTTTCATCTTTATTTGCGTCTTGAATCATCACAAACGAGTCGAAAAAAAAACACGTGTATCATATCCTGATGGTATTACATCAGCTGTATTGACTTAATGATTTTCGCTTTTTAGATCAAGTCGGGAATTATAATTAGAACACGATCAAATTGTTTTTTTATTATTGTTTTTATTCATTTTATTCAATTAATATGCACGTGAAAAACCCATTAAATATTTCTGTTTTTCTTTAATTGTGATTTTTTGTTTACAAAATGTGAGGCTATTTGTTTTGTATATATTGCAAAATAGGTTTGTAACGAAAAAATGTAGCCATCTTTGTCTAATATTTTCTTCGTTGTCTAATATTTCTAATGTTGTTGAAAGTAATTTATAAGTAATTTAAGTAATTTACAAATACAGATTTGTTAGGTTCTGTTTTTTGAAAAAATAAAGTAATGACTTTCATTCGAGCTACTTTAAATGATATAGAGCAAATTGCCTAATATTTTTAGCGCACAGTCTTATACCGACAATATGTAAAAGTAAATTTTGGCAAAAATAGTTACCATCCCATATTTTAAAGAATAATTAGATTGCCTGATATGTTATTTTGCTCTACTATTTTAATTAGGGCTTAAAATATGGGTTAACGTCAACAAAAGGCCTCGTTGAAACTTTAAATAATGTTATAGGAAAGAATTCTTACAGAATGAAAGGTATCGCCTAACAATTTTAAGAAATAAAAATAATTTTAAGCGAAATAAATTATTATCTAGTACCTTAAACGAAAAACAGAAACATATAGCCTACATTTCTTTTCAGAGTCTCATAATGATAATATGAAAATGTAAATTTTAATTAGAGATAATTACTATCACATATAATAACATATAGCCTAACACGTTATTTCGCTTTAGTATATCAATTAGGGTCTAAAAAAGATGGTTTAACATTAATGAAAGGCTTCGTTAAAACCTTAAATAACATCATAGGAAAGAACTTTTTCGGAATAAAAGCAACAATCTCAAGAGAGTATAATTATTTTAGACAAAATAGAATATTATCTAGCATTTTAAACGAAAAACAGAAACATGTTGCCTAATTTTTTTGTCCAGAGCTTCATATTTGAAAAAAGCGAATTTTAGCCAGAAATAATCACCATCGCATATTTTGAAGAACAATAAAATGCTGCTTAATATGTTATTTCGCTCTAGTATTTTAATTAGGATATAAAAATATGGTTTAACATGAATAAAGCGCGTCATTGGGACTTTAGCCTGACAATTTTAAAACAGAAAAATCATTTCATTCATCATTCATTTCAAAATAAAATCAATTACCGTATTGTATTTTAAACGAAAAATAGACACATATTGCCTAATATTTTTAATAACATTTCACATTTCATTTTAGTATGCTATTCGCTTTGATCTAACAGGTCAATTGAAAAGTCCCCTTAGTAAACCATACTAAAACATATTTTTTTAGCAAAATTATTTTTTTTATACAATATAATTCCCTTCAAGAGTTATACACTAATTATAGCGACCCTCCAACTTTGCGATACCATTTTTGTAGTACGATTATTTTGTTTAAAAATAGGCCTGTTTCGGCGATTCCCTCTTCATTCGACGGAACATTTCTTCCCAGCGAGCATTGCATCTGAGAACAGGAAATAGTCGCTGGGGGCCAAATATGGAGAATACGGTGGATGAGGAAGCAATTCGAAGCCCAATTCATGCATTTTTGCCATCGTTTTCACTGACTTATGACACCGTGCATTATCTTGGTGAAGCAACACTTTTGAAGCGGCCGTTTTCCGGCGATTTCGTCCTTCAAAAGAGCTCAATAACGCTATGTAATTGTCGCTGTTCCTTCCTTTTTCAAGGTAGTCAATGAAAATTATTCCATGCGCATCCCAAAATACAGACGCCATAACCTTGCCAGCCGACTGTGCGTTTTCCCACGCTTTGGAACGGGTTCATTGTGTGCAGTTCACTCGGATGACTGTCGGAGTGAAATGATGAAGCCATGTTTCATCCATTGTCACATATCGACGCAAAAACTCGGATTTATTACGCTTGATCATCTTCAAACACTGCTCCTAATCATCAAATCGACGTTGTGTTTGGTCAAAAGTGAGCTCGCGCGGTACCCACTTTGCACAGAGCTTTCTGTATTATACCCAAATATTCGTGATGATGTACACGTTCAATTGATATCTTTAGAGTGCCTGCTATATCATTCAATTTCAATTTACGGTAATTCAAAATAATTTAGTGAATTTTTTTAATGTTTTCGTCGGTAACAACCTCTATTGTGCATCCACTGCGTTCATCGTCTTCGGTGCTCATTTCCCCACGTCTAAACTTAGCATACCAATCCTTGATGGTTGACTTTCCTGGGGCAGTGTCCGGAAATTCGGCATCAAACCAAGTTTTTGCTTCAACTATATATTTTCCTTTCAAAAAGCAATATTTTATCAACACGCGAAATTCCCTTTTATCCATTTTTTCACAATAACAAAAGTTGCTCCACTCAAAATGCTATAATTCACAAACTAATGATCCGACAGCTGTCAAATTTATACACGCATCTTTTGAGGGTTAGAGCTAACCAAAAAACATATGGATTTAATTCTAGTAGCGCCATCTATGTGTCAGACAGGAGACTTTTCAATTAACCTGTTAATATCATAAAAGTAGTACAGTATTGTATATAGCTTAATGTTACTTTAATCTCGGTGCATTGTATTCGGCAAAAATCATAACTAATTAGCTGATCGCATCAACCCATTTCTCGGGTAATTCATAATGATGAAAGCTTCCGAGTGCTTCCCATACGCCAGACTGCAGGACCGTTTGCGGTTCTCGTGTTCGTACGTCACTATGGTAACCCTGCATAACTCTCCTCCAACCGAAAGCGACTAGCGAACTCTGGAACAGGCCAGGATTTATGAGAGCGGAATCGCGACCGCGTCGGCATCGCCGCCAGGATCGTGTGTTGTTGTCTGGCAGTAGTATTAATCTTTATTGAATTTAGCAAACATGCACAGTATGATCTGGTATAAATGACCTGAAGTATATAAGTTTTGCTCTGTTTTTTCTCTGTAGCGCTGTATTTATTCAAATACCAGCAATTCTGTTCGAAGCAGAGCAACTTAACAATCGAACGATGCCACTTTATGATTTTTAAATAGACCAAATAAGACGGAGTTTCTCAAAGGGTATCAGATCTTTATTATTATTAAAAGATGCTTATGTAAAATCATGCTTATCGAAAATAATAGCTTCTGAGTGGGACAAAGTGTTTAAGGATGGCTTATGAATGTATAAAGACAACAGAAATCCAGAACATTTAAAGAATAACACAAAACCATCACTAGTAAAGACTAGTAAGAGCCATAGATCTAGGAAGGTGTACAAGTGTACGAATCAGCAGCACCAAACCAGCCAGAAAAGACAGGGAACCAATAAATCATTAAAAAATGATCATCACAGACCCCTTTTAATTTTCTTATATTCAAAATCTTGTTTAAGAAACTCCTTCGGATTTGTGGGGTAACAAAATAAAAGCATAAAACGACAATAGCAATAAATGACATCAATAAGCCACCGTATTCACCAGATAAGATCCCGTGTGACATCTTGTTGCTTAAATTAAAATGACAATTCTGACTGGATTGAAACAATAAAAGACAATTTTTGATAAGGACTAAAGGTTATCCCTGAAAATGTTAAAACGATCAAAAGTATCGCTGGTATTTGGATATTCGTATTAACATTAATATAGTTTTAAGGGTGATTTATAAATTTAAAAAAATCAACTTATCCATGCTTATTATTTTTCAGTTCAAATAATTTTATAAAGAAAATATCTGGGGACAATTATTTCAAGCACTTATTATTGGATGCAACGAAATTGATTTGTTGCATTACCAAAAGAAAATCTGTCCAAAAAACAGCATAGCAGCACGAAAAAAATAAAAATGGAAATAAAAAAAAAGAAGAGAACTTAGAGAAATTATTAAAATGAAAAGTGAACTGAAAACTACGAAATATACAGAATAAGAGAGCAAATAATATGAATGTTACATGAGGCAAAAAGAAAACATGATACAGTTTGGGAAAAAAATAGAGACGAATAGGAAAAAGAGATATAATAACTAAAGATGAAAAAGTAATGGAGAGATAAGAGCAACGAAAGCAACAAAAATATACCGACCAACAAGAAAAGAAAATTAGATCACAAAGCAGATAAAAATTGAAGAATTATAGAGTGTACCCAAAAAACTGAAGAACGGAAATACATCGGGACAAGATAACACAGGAAATGTTGAAAAAAAATTAATCGACTACTGAAAAAAATTACTGAATTATTAGTGGAAATGTACAATATAGTATGAAAAGAGAAATTAATACCACAAAACTGGCAAATAACACTTCTTGTTCCAATGTATGGAAGGATTATTCTACAGCGCATGGAAAATATAAGAGAGGTAAAAAGAATACGGAATGCAAGAACGGAGAGGAGAAAACTCACAGATGAACATATCAGAGAAATATACTGAGAAGACTGAGCAGAAACAAAAAAATTAATAGAACATGGACATGGAGCAAGAGAGTATAGACAATAAATATGCCGCACCTACGTGGTGTAAAATGTAAAAAAAATATAAATCAAACTGACCAACGAATATTCCATCGAAATTTAGAAAAATAATAAATTGCAAGATGCTTCTTTAGCAGGATTCCATAGACACCAAACCAAATACGAAAGTTCGTTATCATATAAAAGAACCCCACCCTATTGCCTTTGAAATAACAACTATTTTTACCGTATAATTAATTGAAAACGCCTATAAATAGTTATTTTTAGCCATCGGACGAGAAAAAGTCCATTCCCAGTTCGCTGTCGCTCGGCCTAGCCTCTTCTGAGAAAAGGAAGCTCCTTCTCTATATAAATATGGGAAACGTTATCGCTGTTCTAATTATCCGAGGTAAAAATGGAACCGTGTCAGAGGTCGGAAAACTGCCTTTGTGTCGCGGAAATTACTTTTATCGATTGGGTGTCGGCCTAGGTGTGACCACAATCGAAACTGGCTAGAGCCGAACCTTTTTTCTCCCTCTCCGCTTTTCTTCCTCGCCGTTACAATCCACCAGTACAACCGTTAGAAATGCCTATTGTAGTTGTTCTCCTCCATATCAGTGACTGTACAGTGTGAAACACACACATACAGATATAATGTACAAAACGTACAATAATTGATAGAAAAATTAAGTTAAACATTAATACTATATAGTTAAATATCCTTCATCTTAATTAAGCTTGAAACAATTTTATTTAAAATTAAAATTTTCTAAATCAGAAAGCCAATTAACATATTTTAGGAATTATAATCTGATCAAGAACCGCTTAAAACTAATCTTAAATAAATTTAACAAGTTGTCTTGACCAGGAATAAGCATAGCCTAATATTTGAACGGAAAAAAATAGAAATACCATAATTTCAAAACCAGAAAGCCAATTAACATATTTTAGGAATTATAACGTGGTCAAAAATGGCTTAAAACTAATCTTAAATGAATATAACAAGTTGTCTTAACCAGGAATAAGTATATCCTAACATTTCAACAAAAAAAAATAGAATTACCAGAATCTCAAAATCAAAAAGCCAATTAACATATTTTAGGAATTACAATCTGATCAAGAACCACTTAAAACTAATCTTAAATAAATTTAACAAGTTGTCTTGACCAGGAATAAGCATAGCCTAATATTTGAACGGAAAAAAAATAGAAATACCATAATCTCAAAACCAGAAAACCAACTATTATCTGTTAGCAATTATAATGTGGTCAAAAATAGCTTAAAACTAATCTTAAATGAATATAACAATTTGTCTTAACCAGGAATAAGTATATCCTAACATTTCAACGAAAAAAAAATAGAAATACCAAAATCTCAAAATCAGAAAGCAAATTAATATATTTTAGGAATTATAATGTGATCAAGAACCGCTTAAAACTAATCTTAAATAAATGTAACAAGTTGTCTTGACCAGGAATAAGCATAGCCTAATATTTGAACGAAAAAAAAACAGAAATAGCACAATCTCAAAATCAGAAAACCAATTAACATCTGTTAGCAATTATAATCTGGTTGAAAACGGCTTTAAAATAATCTAGAATCAACATAACAAATTTTCTTGACCCGGAATAAGTATAGCTTAATATTTGAACGAAAACAAACGGAAACATCACAAGATCAAATTTAAGAAAGCAATTAGCATCTGATAGCAATTATAATGTAGTCGAGAACGGCTTAAAAATAATCTTAAATCGGTCTAACCAAAACAGAGCCTCTTCATTAAAACTCGGCTTCCCGATCCGGCTTTGGCTTGGTTCAAATCCGCGATGATCTCCCTCGCGACAACGACAATCTGTACCTTTTTTATGGCGCACTACAAAAGCTCTAAATTCTGGAAAACTGTCAGCCTAAGGGAAAATTGAAAAGCCGCCCTCGAGGGGGCCCGGAACGGTGGGGACCATAATTATCCCAGTTGGCAGTGCAATTGAAAGTCTGCGTCTTGAGAGCGACAAAGAGAAGAAATATTTAGAGGGCCTTCCGGCTATTTATTTGTTTCTTTTGTTTTTTTTTCGTGCAGTCTAATTAATGACGATATTTAATTAAAAAATATAAATAATATACCCCAACATTTTAAATAAGAAGAATACAGTTAGTGGATAAGTGCGTTGGCAAAGCTGATATAAACTGATCTGAGCTCCCTTGAATTTTATTTTTTGTTACCACAGTCTTTTATTTTATCGCTAATAAAACAGACAGGTCTGCAACAAAATAGCAGTTTAAGTACTTCATAATCTGATCGTAATCTGATTTCTATGTATTTTGGTGTGAAATAATATTAAAGCAGTTAATAATAATATAAAAAAATGCGTGTACCAAAAAAAACCTACAAGAACTTATAATTGATTCCTCACAAATTATAATATGAAGACTATAGTTGGTAGGTGTGTTATGATAAGTAAACAACATAGTCTAATATTTTTAGAAAATCTTATATACACCATTGTTTTAACATACAGGCTAACATTATGAAATGCAAAAAAATCTAGCCTAATATTTTGTAAGATAAAAAATAAATCAATCTTAACAATTTTAACCAAAAAATCAGATAAATTTAACAAGTCATTTTGTCCTAATTTATTGCATTATTTGCTAGTAACAACTTTTATACCACCAATAAAAAGTATATAATCCTATATATATCACACTTAAGTTAACGTAAAAGTAAATACAAATCCCTTTACATTGCAAACATTCGGGGAATACCCTACATATCAGAGACCTACCGACTTATGAAAAAAATCATGCCATCGCAATTTAGAACAAACCTATTGAAACCGTATTATCGATAGCGTAGTAAATATTAGTAAGATTTCCACTTATTTAATTTCGAAGCAATTAAACAATTTCCTCGGTCAATAATTATCCAGGCCGTCAGAAATACCAACCGAGAAACCTTTGAAATCTAGCTCAGGCAGGTTAAGAACCTTTAATAGATAATCGCTCTACGAGAGTTCAGTAGCAGCACGTTGAAAACCGGAAATATATTATCGTAAAGTGTGGATGAATTATAGTTGCCCGATTTGTTATGTTTCGTAAAAAATAACTTAATATAGCCTAATAAATATGGTAATAAAAGTCACACTTTAAAATGTTTTTACTCCAAAGCAAATTGACTAATACCAGGACTTCGAAAAGTAATCCACCTTTTAACGTGTAAATATAGAACATCGTAACTTTCTTCAAAATAAGTTTCATTCGTGAAAGAACAATGTTGTAACCACGTGAACACAACAGCGTTCTCTGAGTATTATCATTTGAGCACAACAGCGCCACCTTGTACGTGTAAATATAGAACATCTCTATTCGTGAAAGAACAATGTTATTATCATTTGAGCACAACAGCGCTCTCTATGAGTATTAACGGATAGCAAAATGTTTATAAGAGAGGTACGATATCAAGTACAGTCCACCAAGCTGTTAATTTAAGTTAATTTTCAGAAACAAAGAGGATTCAACCCACAATTCCAACTTTAGTTTACTACCCTTCCTGTCTCAAAGATCTATCCGTTAATTCTGCTACCCTTTCCTTCACTGTTTCTATTAACGATCTGGTGTTTTATCAATAAAAAACATGTTTTAACAATAAATAACATCATTCATGTAGCATACTATTTCTTAATACCCTTTTCAAGCATTCACTCAACATAACACCCAAAAATAATAATTACTTACATGTTTTCTGATCATTTTTTCACTTTAAGAAGGAATTTATTGACAAAAATTGTTCTATCCAAACTATAGTGCATCGATCAAAACAAGTGGTAATTAGAAAAGAAATGTTTGGTGAGTAGGCTGGATAGGACCCATTCAAATTGCAACAGTGTATCTTTAACAGGTATTGCTTTTTTACAACAATACGTAGATCGTAATTTTATTTGGTTTTAGCTTGTTAATACACTTTACCTTACTGTTCTCATCATAAGCACAGCAAAACTTTATGAATATACTATTTAAATATCAGTGTGGACACCTCTGTTGGGCTTACCCGTTACTCCTCTCTTGTCGTAGTAGTTCGATTTTTACAATACGAGACAAGAAGTCTTTTTCCGAAAGGAAATTTTCCTCCCTTTTGATCTTTACAAACGGATGTAAACTTCTGGAAACAATTACTTCATCAACTACCAAGCCATCTAAAAGCTCTTTGAGAGTTTGAACTGCTTAGTCTTCATCTAATAAGTCCTGCAATTCATTGTCCTCAATTTTTTTAAAATTCTCCAGCCTTTTCTTTATATTGACATCAAAATCATTCTATTTTAAGTCATTGAAACTAAACAGATAATTGGAATACGACTAATCAGCATTACAATAAGTTTCTAGAACTTCATTCATCATTAACGTCTTTATAAACTGAATAACACAATAATACAAAATGTAAAACTGTGATTTTAAGCAAAGAAATGTCTAAATTATATAGTTTAAGAGTTAGTTTAGGTTGGCACCGTTGATCAAAATACATGCAAACACTTCTTAAATTAAGCAATATATGTCGACTAATATAATTTAATATTTTTGCAATTAATGAAATGGAATGGATAGTAAAAATTCAATACAAACAGTGGACCGAAGTAATAAAAAACGAACAGAAGAAAATCTAAAAATGAAAATATACTTCACAATCAGTTAGCAACGGCGCACAATGGAAAAGGGAGTATACCTCCCTCCACGTACCCCCCGAACCAACCACGCTGGTCTCCCCCCATCAACAGACACAGACAGGGGTGGATTGAGAGTAGGGAGCTTTTGTTCCGAGAGGCTGTGCACCGTTGGAAGAAAATTGATTCGTCTGGCAGCATCGGCCGTTGGGGCTGTTTTCGGTTTCGCTTTTCTCGCAAACACCCGGAAAAATCTAATTGGGACGGCGCTCTATCGGATTATCTATTTCTGTTACGGCCATCCGTGATTGTCCCAGACGCTCGGCTATTTTTGGACCCAGTAATGACTTCATTACGACAGATTTATTACCGTCAATGGCATCCAGAGAAGTCGTATAAAACACCGAACTTATGGTGGGAAACGGCATTGCATTCACCAAGAAATAGATCGCGTCAATCAGTAACCAAACGCTGATCAACAAGATAAATATTCCGCTCAGTTTCTGGTCTTCAATTACATTATAATTAATGATTTTTCTTTGGAATTAAAAGAAATGTAAGTGAATAGAATGAAAAATTACATAGCCAAAGAAAAACAGCTAGCCTAATCCCTTCTCCCTTGCAGATGGGTTTTTTGTCTTTGATATATTTAACGTTCACGTTCAAGTTATCATCAATCTTGTGTCCCGACTTTTTTTTTTAATCAACATTATTTAAAGAATGTTGAAGTAAGTAGAACTACAGTCAATATTTTATAATGGTTGTATGTTGTACTCAATAATAGTTTTATTTAGAAATTCCATTAAAATTTATTAGTTTATATTGAAAGCCGGTAATTCATACTTAACAAAAATTTATTGCTTAATCAACTATGAAAAAATTTTTAAGTTTTCTGTTAATGTTAAGGCTAGTCTGTTCTTGTTTTTTTTTAAATATAAATCATTGTGGTAACATCACTTATATTGTGGTAACAATAATTTACATATCGTTTTATACATATTTTATAATATAATTTCTTAAAAGTTAGAAATAAAAAAAATAACGGTTCAATAGATTGAAATATTTACGAAATATTACTTTGTAATCGTAAGTTTTATTCTACAAATAGATCTATTAGGCCACTTGTTGTAATTAAAATATTGGGGTAATTAACTTTATTAACAATTGATCTAATTAACTCTTGACATACAATTATTAACTGATGATTTTTAAGCCACTACTCGGTTTAAGATCAATTTATTAGTGTGTTCTTCCAGTGTTCACGTATAACAACTCTGACATTGCCTTTCACGCCAATGAGAAAAATGTGGAAAATGGAAAAATTATAATTGAAAGACTACACTGCTAATCAGGAATGAAAAGGAAAATTGAATTATTACGGATATGAAATGAGGATAGGAAATGGCCAAAGAGTGAAGACCACACAACATCTGATCAATAAAGCCACCATTGCTGGCTGGTTAGTTATCATTATCATCATGACATGTCCAGTGACAAACATGTCCAAACCAAACCCCATGTTATCTCCATCTTTGTAACTCATGTTATCTGTGCATTGATCTATAATGATAATGATATATAATAGAATTCAACACTCACTTGAGTACTAATGTTTCGATAAAAACAGGAGTTCTAAAAAGCTAATAATCATGGAAGGGCTGCGATATGCGATTCGGTTGCAAAACCCTTTATAACGGAGCTAACGCTAAGCTGCGAAAGAAGTGGTGTAACGATCATAAAACCTGGACACTTGATTATTGGAAGTATGTGGTACAGTCCCATGAATCATCATTGCATTGTTTCCTACAAACGAGCGGATTTATGTATGAAACCTACTATCCGGACTACCTACAGCCAGGCGCGAGGGAGGTTCCCTTATGATTTATGAGGAACTACCGTAGTATTCAGCTGGTTTTCTCATTCACATCCTGAGCGATGAAGTTCTTATTATGATTAACATATTGCTGCCAAATACTGTCACCGTCCAAGATGACAATAAGCCTATATAAATAGACAAAGTTCAATTTTGGTTTAAAAAGTATCAGAATATCATCAAATATAGTTCGTAGTCAGCACAATCAGTATCAGACACTGACGAAACTATTCTGCGAAGAATTGAAGCTGTTTTAAAAACAAATGGTGTCTCAACACCTTATTAATATATGGTGCTACCATTTTGATTGCGCTCCATCTTGGTTATGTAATGTTTAGTTCAGTTTCGATTTAACCATTGTGTTGTCTAGACGTACAAATTATTATTATGGATAAATATACGCCACAAGAACGCATATATCACATATTACACGTATTATCGTCATCATGAAACACGAATATATATATATATATATATATATATATATATATATATATATACATACATATATATGGATTAGAAAACGAGTGGAATTATTAAAATGGCAAACCGTTAAAGGTCATTTCCAACGCCCAACGTTCGCGTCCAATCGATTCGAAGATTACGGTTCTTTTTATAGGCTTGAACCGATGAAAAAGTGCATAAACAACGAATTACCCAGGCGAAAAGGTTCATTAATAAAACTCACAACTGTACATCGATAACCGACCATGTAGAACGCCGCTATACTTTCGCAACCCGAGCGAAAAACGTTATAATTAGATTAAATGGCAGTTAATTAATTTCATTATTCGCTAGTTGTCCTTTCAATGGGGGACATTTGGTTTCAAAAATAACTGTTGATAATTCCTATAGCATGGAAAGCGATATACAGTGTAAGATAAGAATATATATAGAGGAATAAAAAGACTCAAAATATAGCCTCGTGATAATAGACTTCTTGGAAAGTTATAGCCTAGTATTTTCGAAAATAAAATCATCTATATTATTTTCATAAAGTGTGTTTTTTTCAAACATAACACTTTACAACCAAAGATACAGTCCAATTCCTTAAATAAAAGCTTAGAATAATATTTTGGAACTAAATTTACGTTGGTTTCATCAAAAGGCAGTATATATATTTTGGTTCCTGTGACATAGAAAGTGATATTCGATTATAGCAAACAGTACATTTAAACAAACATAATGTTCATTTGAAAAAAACAGCTGAATAATTTGAAAAACACATGTTTACATTTGAGAAACAGAAAGGGTCCGAAAATATAACCTAATTTAATCAAAGTGAACCGTGATGTTTTGAAAGTACAAAATACTTTTTTGTTAGAAGAAAATATGCTAATGTTGAGATAAAAAAAATACAACGCAACATTTTTGTGAAAGCTAACTGGTTGGAAAATTATAGCCTAGTATTTTGAAAATAAGATAGTTTAAACTAGAGATATAGTCCAATTCCTTAAATAAAATATTCTGAAAATCTTATTTACAAAAATTAAATAATCTATATATGAAAAAGTATATACCAATATTTTGAAAGATGAAAGTTTATAAACCAGAGATGAAATTTATGAAGTAAAAAGCTTCTACACTGATTTGATCAAAAAAATAGTGCTAACATTTTAACATTTTGAATCACAAAATTATATAGAGCCTAATTAATACATTTAGAAACGAATTATAGCCTAATATTTTTGAAGAAGTGATAATATAGGACAAGAATCAAGTAAATTTTCAAATTCAAACATATATATTGTATAATCAACATATTACGTAGCCCTAAATTTCACTATATAACAGGTCAATTGAAAAGTCCCCGGACTGACACATAGATGGCGCTACTAGAATTAAATCCATATGTTTTTTAGTTAGCCTTAACCCTCAAAAGATGCGTGTATAAATTTGACAGCTGTCGGATCATTAGTTTGTGAATTATAGCATTTTAAGTGAAGCAACTTTTCTTATTGTGAAATAAATGGATAAAAAGGAATTTCGCGTGTTGATAAAATATTGCTTTTTGAAGGGACAAAATACAGTTGAAGCAAAAACTTGACCGGTTGATGCCGAGTTTCTGGACACTGCCCCAGGAAAATCAACCATCAATATATAAACTGAACGTGTACATCGAACGTAACGATCACGAATATTTGGGTATGAGAAAGCTCTGTGCAAAGTGGGTGCCGCGCGAGTTCACCTTTGACCAAAAACAACGACAAGTTGATGATGATGATGAGTTTTTTCGTCGATATGTGACAATGGATGAAATATGGCTCCATCATTTCACTTCGAAGTCCAATCGACAGTCATCCGAGTGGACTGCACACGATGAACCCGCTCCAAAGCGTGGGAAAATGCAACAGTCGGCTGGCAAGGTTATTACTGGTTAGCGTCTGTATTTTGGAATGCGCATGGACTAATTTTTACTGACTACTTTGAAAAAGGAAGGACCATCAACAGCGACTATTACATAGAGTTATTGGACCGTTTGAAGGACGAAATCGCCGAAAAACGACAGCATTTGAAGAAAAAGAAAGTGCTGCTTTACCAAGGCAATGTATCGTGTCACAAGTCAGTGAAAACGATGGAAAAAATCAATGGCAAACTAAGGCCTATTTTGAAGCAAAGGACAAATCGTACTACAAAAATGGTATCGAAAAGTTGGAGGGTTGCTATAATCAGTGTATCACCCTTGAAGGGAATTATGTTGAATAAAAAAAAACTAATTTTGCCAAAAAAATGTATTTTACTATGGTAGGCCGGGGACTTTGCCAATTGACCCGTTATTTGAGTCATGATAAATCATCGTTTTACAAATTGATAATTTTTCAGTCCTTTAATGCGAATATCTTCAGAACAAATTATTGACTTTAAATCTGACCTACATCACTCAGTTTATTGTCTATCGTAAACTACTGTAATGCACACACCTATATTTCTTTCATTAACCGTTGTTTTAAATTCCATTTTTTATGTACTCCATAACTTACATATTTACAATCACTGTTTTTTTTCGTATTATTCGCTAATTTATGTTTGAGAATGAAAATTGATTTATTGTTGTTAATTGATGAACAAAAGATGACAAGAAGTATTGCAGAAATATCGATATAATATTCTACGTTTATTAAGATTGCGGTTAACAACGAAAGCAGTTAGATCAATTCATGACGATGAAAACGATATGGACGAAAAAGACCTTCTTTTGTGCGTGAATTGTCCGAGGGAAGGGGAGGCCAAGTCGAGTAGAACAGATGATGACGTACCGAATGCAAATATGTACAAGCGTGTTCGTTCAGTTTTGCAACGATCCGATCGCCGACAACAAGGACTTTCAGATTTTCGTCGAGATTGCGTTCGGTTGCGAGGTACTGCTTTTTTTCAAAGGTCACCGCAGTCAAGTCACGGTATTGTTATGACCCAACCGTTGCTTAATTGATTTATTAATTCGTCATAAACCAACCACTTGTTCCTGGCCGTTTCCTACTCTCGGAACTGTTCGAAATAAAATCATCAACAATGGGAAAATAACCTTAGTGCATGTTTAGAAAGAAGAAAAAAAATCCTAGACGGCTTTTTATGACTCAATCGGGCCAGAGATATAAAACAAACATCATAGATTAATGTAAACACTGATAAAAAAGTAAAACAAAACTAATTTCTAAATATATGATATACATTTTGTTTAAATTATTTTCGTCTTGACAATTTTATAATTGGGGAACTTCTATTAATCATAAAAAAGATTCAAAAATTATATCACGTTAGTCAAAAAGACACAAAATCAAAGAACTGTACTGGTTAGTTGGAAGATACCCCCAGCATGACCTAAAATAAAAGAGACTAGTTTATCAGAGAGTTACAGAAGCTAGTTGGACTTAGGCAACTATGGGATTGTACTAAGACATCAAATTGACCAATAATTAAACGTTGCCAAAACAAAGTTCCTCGGTTAATTACAAACGCTTAATGCCACGCCACCTCAATAAAGAAAAACACGATGATCTTGAAATCAAATGGATCCACGAAGTTATCCAAGGTTTCTCCTTAAAACATGAAAGAAGGTTATTAAATAACAGAAACGTGAAAGGAATACAGCTAATGGTGAACATGCAGGAAATCAGATGACTCAGGCGTACAAAACATTCGAGCGTAAGCGATTTTATTTTGAACAACTGTGTACTAATAATCTGGATCATAACAATATGTAAGCAGAGAAATCAAAATACATAGCCTAATATTTTCTTCTTGATTAAGTAGTTCAATTTCGACTTTGAAATGCAAAGACCTTATTTTTTTTTTGGAAAAGATATTAGCTAGATAGGAAAGTTATAGCCTAATATTTTAGATTTTTTTAAGTATGTACTAATAGCTTCAAATATAAAAATTTATAAGCATAGATATAGCCCAATAATCAAAATTAAAACAATATAGCCTAATATTTTAAAGATAATAGCAAGACGATCTCGAAATCAAATGGAACCAAGATTTCTCGATAAAACATTTAAAGAAGGTTATAAAATCACAGCAATGTGGAAGCAATAAAATTAATGGACAACGCACAAAAAATCAGATGATTTAGGCGAACTAAATCAAACGAATTTGTATAATGCATATTTCTGGGAAACATATTACATAGGAAAATTATAGCCCAATATTATCCATATTATTTAAAAAAAACACATAAACATATAAATAAAATGTATAAGCAGAGATATAACCAAAATAAAAAGGCATAGTCTAACATTTTGATCTCGTTAAGAAGTAGTTATCATTCGAAACGAAAAATTTATAGCTAAAAGATATGGTCTTTAAAAAATTATATTTTTGGGAAAGATCTTAAGGTAAATAAGAAAGTAATAGACTAATATTTTATTAAACAAAATCTACAATAATTGGAAAAAGTATGTACTAATAATTTTAAGCATAAAAGTTTATAAGTACAGATGTAGCCTAATATTGTATTGGGAGCCAACCAATTCGAGGTTAATGGTCAAGAATAGTTAGTAATACCATATAATATTGAAAAATGTTATATACTTTAGAAAATTTAGACAAACAATTAAATCAATTCATAATACTCCTTGATAAAATTTGCTCTGAATAAGAAAAGAATAATTTTGTGCAATTAGAGGATGACCTCATCTCGAGTTCATTTCGTGACCTTTCCAATGATAAGAAAAAAGTCACGATGCAGATTCATAACATTTCGTTTATCGTCACCCACTGATTGTAGTTATCCAATAAATTTGGAGATATCTCTTTTTGTTTCTCAATAATAAACGTTAAATACAGTCACTACTTGGATAGTCTCACAATTTAAGTGCTTTGGAAGTGTATTTACTATGTCGATACATCAAGGCTTGAGATGAAACCATCATATGAAAAGATATTACTATTGATCATATTTTTCCGGATTACCTCTTTTTCTTTATAACTTTACCATTGTAATTAGTCCCAGCATAGTTCTTAACATTCCTTATTCTACAATTTCCTCTAGTCTTCCAACTTGAACTTGCTTCGAATTGACTCCTGTTCCATATACCATTAACATTTTTTAAATAATGATGAAATATTATTGTAATTAGTTTCAGCATAGTTCTTAACATTCTTCATTCTACAATTTCCTCTAGTCTTTCAACTTGAACTTGCTTCGAACTGACTCCTGTTCCATATACCATTAACATTTTTTAAATAATGATGAAATATCACGTAAAGTTTTTTGACATCTTCACTGTACTGTACCGCACCCAATGTGAAAAAAAAAAGAAAACAAGTGCAGGATACCAACAGTTAGCGTCCATTGTCATGTATATTACGAAACGTTCGTTGTTCGGTTGCCTGTTTCGAACAAACCCAGCGGTTTCACCCATTTATAATCAATCAAATCAAAATCCGGCATTTTAAGAACACAATTCAAATTACTTCCTGGGTAGAGCGTGTGACAAAAAGTCGATGGCGTCTCGGGGCTGAGAGAGAGAGTGAGAGAATTGTTCACGTTTACTTCCACGAAACTGACAGACGGGATACAGAAAGTGTTCACATTCTTAGCACGACTAAATTTTAATATTTGACGCTAAATCGTTTCGAATACAAAACGTCAAAACTGAGTGAAGAGGAATTTCGAGTAGGAATAGGAGAAAGACCAACAGTGATAATGGGATTTTACCGGATGTAGTATGTACATTTAGATAGTACAGGTTAAGATGTTGTAAAATGACGACAAATAATAAACTCCCAACCATAATTTAAGAAGAAACTAAAATATACTAATTGAACAATTCACGCTTAATATGTATAAATACTAGGAATTATTTCTTAAGAGGGTATTCTAGTTTAGAATTTCGAATAAATCAATTTTTTGCACATTTCCAACTCTCTAAAAATATGCCTTTAAGAGGATTTTTCAAAATTTAAATTATTTTTGGCATAGCTGTGTTTTTCTCGAAACTACTTTTTTCGAAACCATTGACATAAGTTCTTCTGAACCTACTTAAGTTCAGCAAGTACTTGGGATCAGTAACACGGAAAAAATTGCTGCTGATGTAACAAGTCCAATTGGCAAGCTGCAGACGTTCTTGTTAGAAGATAGTACGTGAGGAAGAAAGCAAATTCAACAATCAAGACTAAAATTCGTCTCTTTCGAATATTTATTTTACGAATCCTGTATGACACCGAAACTTACACACTATTACAGTCTTGGTATTTGTAAGCTTAAGATCTTTCAAATGCGATGGTTGAGGCAAATTCTAAATAAGAAATCATTTGTTGAAAATGTGAAAATCACTGTACAGTTCAGGAACAAATTTAGAAACGCAGATCATAATGATTTGGGCATGTTTAGCGAGTGAAAGGTGAAGTAATTCCTCCGGCGAAATCGACCTTTTAGATATAAGGCACAGCGAATAGCTCCAAAAAAACTGGATCAAGATCATATAAAACGATCTGAAAAATAGAAGACTGGCATTGTCTCAGGTCACAACGGGTACATCAGATCGCCAACCGTAACGACATTTGGTAAAGAATATTTGAAATGCAGCTGCGTATTAGTTGAAAAGAACCTCGAGTACAGGCTATAGATTGACAGTAATGACTTAAAAACTAATTTGGTGGAAAATATTTTGACTACTTTACATATTATATTCCAAGAAATTTCCCCGTCTGAATTTTTACCTCCTTAAAATTTGCTCATTAATATTTTTACCAGTTTTTTTGTATTACATGAATGATACAGTCTGTAGTGAAAAAAAAAACAAGCAGAACATCATAGATATGTAAAGCAATTAAACTATAAAATTTTAATTGAAGCTTTTCGTAATTATTATCTATATGGAAGGAGTTTCCATTGTTTCTTAGGGTTTCTACTTTGTATATATTAATCAGTATAATAAAGTGATTAAAATCAAAATACACTATTAAAGCTATTAAAGAGATAGGAACGAACGAAGAAGTATTTTCTTTAGAGGGGAGGTGTTACATGGCCTGATTCGAGGTAAGTATTGACGTTCCTCATAAACCATGGGGCATTAAGTAACAATAAGTAACATTAAGACCTGTACCTGTACCACACCTGTGCTCCGAAGAGGCAGACTGGACGGACTAGCATTTGATACAGAGTCGCTTTCTGGTTTGCAAATAGTATGCAAATAGTATACGCCATTGCCTTTGCAAATAGTATGCTGGATTTGGCTGACCATTGGAACCTGCGGTCGAACTGGAGACCGAGGTATGAAACTTTCTAGAGTCATGGGATAGGGACTTTATCGATTTGAAGGCGATAGGCGCGGAACTGCTTCTTGCGGTGGAACAGAATAGCCTGAGTTTTGCTCGGGTTAATCTGCAGCCGCCAGAATTTCTATCACACGGTCGCATGGTTCAGTTGGACTTGAAGTGTGTCGCGAATGGCGTCGGGACTGAAACCGGTGGTGAAGAAAGCTGTAAAATCTGCATAAAATGCTGTGTGGGAATTTTTATGGAGTGGGAAATCAGCTATATAAAGGTTGAACAGGGCAGGGGCTAGTGAAGCACCTTGCGGAGTTCTGTTTTCGAGAGGAGACTGCATCACCGATCTACCGTCCAAGTATGAGTCAATCAGGGAGATTAGGTCATTAGTAGACCAAGCTGGTTCGCTTTGAAAATTAGATCGTTGTGTCATATTTGATCGAAAGCTTTATTACGACTATAACATTATACGACTAGTACTGCACTAACTACGGGCTGCACTGTGATCTAAGGGGGCATCTGTTTAGAATGATGTTACGATATCTAAAAATATACGTCTATTGGGATGATTTTCACCTGTTTTAACCTTCAGTGTTACTTCGATGGCCGTTCAACAAGTCGCATTTTCTTTCCTTTAAATAAAACAGTATTTTAAAATAAACTAATAGTTTTTGTGATTAAAATCCTTTCCCATTTTATAACTTACTCACAGTTTCGTTAAAAATACCAAGCCCTAGTTCTTATTTTCGGATAGCAGATTGAATTATTAAAAAATCGATACCAAACGTCGAAACTCGAACCATAAACAATCAACAACCCCCGCAATAAAGAACAAATCAAAGCAATAACCGGAGAGAGGGAACGATAAAATGAAAATAGAGGAAACGGCATCGGAGCCGCGCCAAGCTGTCGACTCTAATAACAACAATAATAATAATAAACGATAAATCGCATCGAGACCGTACCACTTTAATAAGGTCCATTTATCAGGCTATCGCCGCCATGAAGATTAAGCGGCTCGCATACACACAAACAAAAAAAAATGAACGACGACGAGAAAGAACCGGATAGTCACTTCCCGTTCCGAAAGGCTGCCCGTTGTCGGTCGGTCATCGAAGCCCAGATGTTCGGGCTTCCTTCTTCGGCTGCGCCACGGTCTTGCTGGCGGGCGTCGTGCTCGCTCTCCGTCGACGACAGATAGGGAGGACGATATCGCGATTCGACTTTGTTTTTCTCCGCGTGGTCGCCGGGTGAGTCATGTAACGCTACCCATATATAGTTCGCTCGTTATAATCAATCCAACGAGGACTTTTATCAGTCAGTACACTGTTTCGGCTGTTTTAAAAAGTTCTATTACAACAAAGAACTAACCGAAAGATAACTGTAAAAATACTCGCTAAAAATTGAACCGACTTCAAAAAATAAATAAAGAACTCACTAAAATTTAAAAAATAATCAAACAAATAACACACATATTTTATTTTATTTTATTTTTGTCCTTTTAGTGTTAGATATTTACTCAATAAATTACGCAGTTATTTTATTAAGTATTACAATGGACAGCACAATTAAAAGTGCAGCCCTTGTGAGGAAAAATAGCAATAAAAAAACGATAATTAAAAATAAGGAACGCCTCAGGGTCTGGCTATCTAGTCTAGGTGATCTGACACATTTTCCAACCAAACTAGAACAAAAAAAAGTTGCTGCCTCCGTTCAGAATCGAAGCCGCGACCTCCGCGTGTGAGTTGCTTTGTTTGTTTCTACAACGTCTCATATTATAAGGTTAGTGCTTAAAAAGTAAACTGAATGGTTTTTACACTAAATTACTTCCAATTTTTCGTCCCAAGAGCTCAGCAATAACATTATAAACAAATATCTGATTATTCTTTATTATTTTCTTCTGAAATTTGAGAGCGATTTATTTGAGAAACACATTTTTTCAGTGCATTGAACATGACTAAATTTGTACTGAGTAATTTGCACGAAATTTTACACTTTTACTTCAATTTGGAGAAAAATGCGACGGAGGGTCATCTAATATTGTGTGAAACTTATAACAACTATGCTTCATTGATTTCAACATTGAAGCGTTTGAGCCGAACATTGAATGGAAAACAGTCGTAACACGAGCAGATACAACAATCTTATTCTTCAGTATGACAACTGTCTACCATATGCTGTAAAACAGTGAAAACACATTAGGAAACATTAAGATTAAAATGGAAAGTGCTACCCCACCCGCAGGTATTTTCCAGACCTTTCTTATTCTGATTACTACCTGTTCCGACATATGAGTCGTGACCTGTCTGAGCAACGTTTCAGTTCATAGGAAGATATCAAAAAAATGGATCGATTCGTGGATAGTCTTCAAAGATACATCATTCTTTCGAGATGTAATCCGTAAATTACCTGAAAGATCGAAAAAAGTAGCAAGTGTCGATGGACAATATTTTGAATAAAATACATTGCACCAATTTTTCATAATAAAACTTCAAGTTAAAAAAATCCTTTAAAACTAATTTATTGGTCTAACATATTTAGTTAATACAGAATACTGATATACTCTATTCAAAGTAACAGTGTACGCAAGTCATCACAACGCATCAAAATGCTGTCTAATTCTGGGAAGTATTCTCAAAAAAACTCGGGAATATGCGGCTTTTTGAGAGAGAACTATTTCAAATTGTCACTAGGTGTTTTATGTAATTTACTTATTTCAGAAAGAGGCCTGAAAAAACACCTTTTCTCCCTATTATTGCATATTTAATCCTATCGAATTGAAATGGGAATGACAAATTATTATAACATGCCGGTCGAGAGTAATATACAATGACGAACTGTTTAGTCTGGTAGAAAGATGCATTATCTACAATAATACCTTTGGCTTGGATGAACATACTATACAGAAGAAAAAAATGACAAAAGGTAGAATCCTGTACAAATATTCGATATATTAGAAATTAGCAATTTAGTAATTGACTTGAACAGTGATTATGACAGTGAAAGCGATGGTGAGTGAACGAAACATTCCTCATGTGGCTTATGCTAACAGTTACAAGACAGAACGATAAATGCGGAAACAACTAAAGAAGTGTATATAATTAATATAGAGTAATTGTAGAAAATCAAATTATATGTAAGATTAGTGTGCGTAGATATGTGAATACACACGAACATTTGATTCGAATGTATGAGAGGAGAATGGATACTAATTATTTTACAGATGATATGGCAAATTCAAGATTAGGAGAAATAAATTAATGAAAATCGGTAAGATTTAAAAAAAAGAATATATATATTCGTCTCAAAGTAACTTGGCAAGAAAACCTAAGATGTAAACAGCAAAGAAGGAAATAAGACGTAAAAACGTAAATATTCTATCCAATGAAAATAAAACACATCTTTTGGATATATAATTATTAATCAGGTATGCCGTAAAGATGAAGGTGAGGAACATTGTGACGTCATACATTTTGAGAATATTTTCACAAATTTCACGAATCTCTTGTTTTAAGTATCACAAAATAAAGCCTATAACACACTGAAATTTAACCGACAAGACCTGATATGTAAACTGAGCACACTGAGTATACGCATCACATTATTTACATGGAAGCAGTATTAGCAACATTATATACTATATTGCATGGTGTTCATATTATATTGTCTATCCCCGGTATGTGGAAAAAACAATAAGCTCACCCGGCAGCTTATAGCATTAAAAAAGAATGAAAAAATGCCTCGATATCGAGCCATGGGATTTAGCACGTCGCACCTCCGTGGAAATCCATCTGGCCCGAATGAGCGTTGGCCCGCTGCCAGATTCGACTAACAAAATAAATAATAGGGATGATTCGAGGATTTATTATCCGAAAAGAGCCCGCCCCCTTTATCCTCCATTTTATTATCCAGCAAAACGTTACAAATTACAGGAGCAGCCCCAACGAAAATTCTTTTTACGATACATGGCGTGTCAATCTTCCCACATTTCTACTAAAAAGTATCCGGAATTGTTATGTAACGCACGAAAAACTAATTTAACAGTGGAAATTATGTCGCTTTCGTTGAGTACTTGAGAACGTAATCCTTCATGGGTTTTTTTTCGTAGGCTTATCCAGATATAAAACTACAAGGACTTCGGCGAATTTTATTTTATAACCATAACACGCCGGTACTTGTACGAACTTGTGGTATTTGTTAAAAACTGTAATTTCACACCAAACTGTATAAGAAGAGTTCGGCCCTTAATTAGTTACCATTGATTGTTGTAGTGTTTCAACACAAAAAAAGCTATTCTCAACTGGTAAATCTCTGTGGTACAAAATCAATTCATTTTTTTTTTTGAAAATCTGGCCATTATTTTTCGTTTCCTTTTTAAATATCAGGCCTATAAATTAATTTTAAAGGACAGATGGTGTTACTGTGTGTTAAATCGCATCAGGTGCATTTGTAACCACCTTCAAGTCGAAGCTTCACTGACAGGTTTCACTTTGAGTGTATGAATAAATCGCATTTGCGGGAAGTTTTACATTTTTACACCGAAGACAAAGAGCGTTCTGCGTTCAGCCGAAAAAAAAACGAGGATTTGAAGGCATTGATAAGACGCAAGAAGAATATGCAGATTTGTTGGGAGTAAAACACACACACGAAACCATTTATAATTACTTGAGGGACATGGAAATGATCCAAAAGCTTGAATATTTTGTGCCGTATGAATTGAAGCCCAGGGACATTGAAAGACATTTGGCCGTGTGTGAAATGCTGCTTCAATGGCAAAATATTAAGGTTTTTTGCATCGTATTGTTATTGGTGATGAAAAATGAATCCATTACGATGATCTGAAGCTAAGATAATCATGAGGACCACCAGATCCTGCATCAACATCACCGGCAAAGCCAGATATGCATGGCTAAAACTTAATGAAACGATCAATGTTGGTCAAACGATGTTTCAGCCGAGCACTGTGAGAAAAATGAAGAGAGCTTGCTTCTTCTGATTACTACTTGCCTCGATACATGAGTCGTGACCTCTTTGAACGTTTCATTTTTATGAACATACAAAAAAAATGGGTCGATTGGATAGGCTCAAAAGATGCACCGCTCTTTCAAGATGGAATCCGTAAATTGCTTGAATA
This sequence comes from Rhynchophorus ferrugineus, assembly GCF_030347505.1. Taxonomy (NCBI): domain Eukaryota; kingdom Metazoa; phylum Arthropoda; class Insecta; order Coleoptera; family Curculionidae; genus Rhynchophorus; species Rhynchophorus ferrugineus. The sequence continues at coordinate 16,512,836 of NW_027472585.1, read as the reverse complement.
CCAATATTTCACAATAAAGCTTTAAGTTTAAAACATCCTTTAATACAAACTTATAAGCCTAATGTTTGCTTAAAAATCTACAGGGCCCAACCAGAAAGTTACTGAAGTTTTATAGCTAAAACAAACTGAAGGAGTATCTTACTACGCTGGTTCGGTTGTTTTAACTAACACCCATACTAATTGTGACAGGGATGTTGTAAATAGCAAATAGTATCGATATAAATCGATGAAATATTTTTTTAAAACATGGTTATGGCTATTAATATTTTCCACAGGAAATAATTAAATTTAAGTCTTGTAATGGGGTACAACTTTTGCGTCAAAATTGGAAAGTCAAAACTATCAATAAATTATTTTCAAAAAATCTAATCTACTACTTGCAATTCTGCCTCTAGAGCTTTAGCTTTTTTCATTTTGCCGGTTAATTTTTGTTTGCTTGCAGCCGTTGAAAATTGACCAACCCGTCACCTCTCAAAGATAGTAGAAATAGTAGTTGATTCACATCTGGTGGGTCTACCAATTAATAATTGCGGATAATAATAATTAATGGAAGAGGATGAAAATTGGAAGAACTTGGAAGAACAAAGTGAAAGAGAAAAGGTAAAGAAATAAATAGAAAAGATAAACAAAAGAAAATAAGAGGAAGAAAGAACCCATAATATTATAAAAAGAAAAAAAACGAAAATCAAGGCATGACTCAAAAATCAACAAGAAATGTAATCGAATAAAACAAAACAACAAAGACACAAACACTAATACAACAGACAAAAAATCAATAAGCAAGCGGCAATATCTTAATAATGTGTGTGATGTCAATTATACATTAATATTGGCCGGCAAAACTTCACATGCCTCTAACCAAAAGTTGGTCAAAAAGTGTTTTCGATATTCACACAAAGAACACATAACTTTATTGCTCTTATTTTAACATGATTACTATATCAAGAATTTACAATAAAAGTTCTTACAGAATGTTCTCAAATATTTTAGAAATTATCTTTACAAGTACAATTCCTGAATGAGTACTTTCATATTATTTATAACACTAACCACGAAATGGTGAAAGCGCAGGTGACTGATCTACAAAAACCCAAAACGTCGCACTTCCGACGAAATATTTTATGCAAAAAAAAATGACACAACATATCATCGATAAACAAAAACCAGTTCCAGATCGAAAACAAAACAACGAAAAATTTAACGCCTTCCTCATAACATTTTCGCGTGGCATTTGCATCGCTATCGGATTCGAATCCACCGCCCACTATTCATATTTAAGCGATCCAAATTTCCGCATTGCGATTTTCAGCCAGTCAGCCGGGCTCATTAGCATTCCCCGCTCATATTTAACATCTACCTTTGTATTCCAGTCGTCTTTCCAGTCATTTAATGTGAGTCAAAAGATCGGTGGCTCAATTAGCGACGCAAATAACCGACAGATTCCAATTACAGTTCGTCGAAATTACAATTTTTCCATTTGGAATAAAAATAAATCGCTATGACGATTAATGAAAGGTAAAATGTATTCCGGCCCGTTGAAAAACGTGTCGGCATAGTAGCCCACATGTTTTCCAAGAGAACGTCCGGTTTTCCTTATATATATTAAAAATCATTTCGTGAAAGTAGATTGAGTTTTTTTGTTAAAAATAAGAAATATTCCGGCCTCTTCGAGAATATATACAGAGTAGGGTCTAGTGAATTTCAATAAAATGTCAAGATTTATTGGAGTCAGGCCTTTTAAAAACCATTTTAAGGAGGAAGTAGAGGCCTTTTATGAGGTCTGAGATGACATTTCCTTTAATTCTATTTCCAAAAAGACGTTCCTAATTGAATATAAAAATATTTTGTTTTAAAATAAGCAGAAAATATAAATGTCAACAATATACTACTCCTTATATTTTATTATGATATATTTGTACATTATATTTAACTGTGAAAAATAGAAATTTATTTATACCCCGAACCATATAAGGTTGGGCAAAAAGTAATTTAGGTTTTTAGGAGGAGGCTTTAAACTAGAATATATCTTGGAATGCTTATTCAAAGTTCAAAAAAGTTTTGAATGTAAGCATTTTGCAGTGAAAATCTCGCTGTTTTTTTCCGAAAAGGTTTCGTGAACATCAGCACCGGAATTTTTTATGAAATTATGTTAAATGTTAAAGGTCTGCCCTGTACGACCAATGGTTGAAAAAGTCGCCGAAATTCATATATCTCTCATATACAGTCAATTCAAAGTTTATTTGTATATGCATCATTAATATGTTTAATGCATTCCTTGTCGCAATTTGTAAATTCGGTTTAGAAGCAGACAATATTTTCCTTCCCATTTTATTCTAGTTAGAAACAGACACAATGCTGTCTAATTAGTTCGAACACGTAAACGAATGAGCCTGTCCAAGACGTCCGGTTGTCAGACGTACGCTAAATTATTCAAAATATTAGTTATAATTACTACAGGTTATAAACCGGCAAAATATCATATCACTTTGTTTGAAAATACCGAAAACGACAGATATTCAGGGTCACAAGTTGATTGTGGCTTTAATAAGTTATTTCAAAAAGGAACGAGATAATGAAGACCCCCTTTTGCTCGTAAATTCGGTTAGAGAGGTAATTGGTGATATTAAATATTATAAGTTACTGCAATTTTATTGAAAATGTTTTCAGAGTGTTGCTGCTGCGCTGAATATTAGTGTGGGTACTGAAATGAAGAACAATACGTTAGATTCAACCAAGAACACCCGTCTACATACAAAGTGGGTGACGAATCTTGACCATCTTGATATTGGCTTTATTCTAGATCAAATATATAGGAAATGTATAAGAACAGTGAGTACACACTCTACACTGTATAACTATTTTATCGATATAAACATAATTTAATAAAATTATTTCAGAGAAAATTGTTAGTCTGGAAAGTATACATAAAAGAGTTAGGGACATGCTGCTTTTTGAGGGATGTAAGACATCCCTTCATGCACTCTTACAGGACATCGGATTTAAATGGTGTAAAGATAACTCTCGTAGAGGTCTAATGGAACTTCTAGATATTGTCTTAAAAAGAATTCAATTTTTCAAGGCATAAAATAAGACCAAGGAAAATAAACTACTTGAATTTGTGTATCTTGATGAAACTTGGATATTTCAAAATGGTTCATTGGGGCACTCTTGTCAAGACTGTAACAAAAATAGTGTAAAGAAATTGATGGAAAAAGGTAAAAGTTAGTACAGCATTTGATTAGGTTTTGTTGGTCATAATATTTATTAATAATTAATTGTAGATATATTGTTATTCATGCAGAGAATAGGAATGGTTTTATTCCTGGTGTAGAATTAGTGTTTTCCTCCAAATCCAAGGGCGGCTACCATGGAGAAATGAGCCATAACGTGTTTTTGTTATGGTTTGAATAATCAATAAAAAACTTGGAGGAACCATCAGTTATTATTTTGGACAGTTCACTATATCATAGCACACTACTGAAAAAAATCCCAACATCAGCATCACAATAGCATCAACAAAGACTGTAACGAAGGAATGGTTTTCAAAACATGAATTGAGTTTTGAAGAGACTACACTAAAAACTGATCTATTTCAAATTATTACTAGGTTTGCGTTTGCGTTCTTTGCAATTTACTTTTTTAGAAATAAACCCGAAAAAATATATACGGTAGATCAAATAAACTGAACAATATGGTCATATAGTACTGACTTCCTCCTTATTACTGTATATTAAATCCAATCGAGTTGATACGAGGGGTAGCAAAGACTTATTATAATAGACATACTGCTCGAGAAGGATATTCCATCAAGAACTGTTTGGATATACCATAACACCTTCGGTTTTGGGTGAACTCGATAAGACATACAGAGGAAGTAATTGATAAATGGTGGGTCGTGAACATGTTTTAGACAGATTGGAACAGTTTAGTGAATGACTTGGACAGTGACTCGGAAAGTGAAATTGACTAAAGGAAACTTTTAGGATAGGTGATAATGCTGTGCAATGCTGGAAATTCCTGAGACATGGTGATGAGAGTGGAAACAAATAAAGGTATGCACATAATTAATATAATATAACTGTAGAAAATGGTATTGTATGGAATGAAAGATGTGTATACCTAGATATGATTGTAATTGTTCAGAATTAAACATGAGCATAAGGTTAGAATGTATGAAAGAATTAATACTAACTGTTTTGTAGATATGGTAAATGCATTAAGCAGAATTCTGAAATGCATTAGTACACAGGTAGTAGCAGAAGAAATAAAAAACACAGTGATATCAAGATGATTTGACAAGTAAACACACTATCGAAGGAAACAAGAACCAAACGTAAAAAGGTTAATATGCTCTCGAATGAAAGTAAAATACATTACTTTGATATATAATTGTTAATTAGGTGAATTAGGCCTCCAGGGGGATACTACTACATAAAAAAACGCGCCAAGAACTCTACCTCATGGGTGCTGTGGAAAAGAGTTCAATGTAAATATGATAAAACAACTCTAACCTACAAACTACCTGTGTTCTTAATTGTAGTTATAAGGCCTTCTATAATATATGCATTGGATATACTATAATGTTAAAATAAATTATATTTGATAACAGTATTTTTGTTTAATTATTTTATTAAGACATACAACAGTCAAAGCCAAATTGCACTAAAACTCAGAGTTGATGCGGTAACATTGCAACGTTTTGACGTCATAAATTTCCATGACGCATATACAAATAAACTTTGAATAAACTTTTTTTATATATTTCATCCTATGAAAAAATGATAACGTACGACAATAACGTGCAATAAAAGTAATATTGAGCGTTTGCTGTTGTAAAAAAACTTCTTCATAATGAGATACTTATAACTGGCCAAAGTATTAATCTGGCTCTAGATTAACAAAGATAATGCAACTGAGGCAAAAAATTAACAAAGTGGACAGAAATAATGACTAGAAAATATGTTGTCTTTCATGACAATAAGGCTACACCACACACATTTTTAATGGTTCAACAAAACATTGAGAAAAATTAACTAGGAAGTTTTGACGCTTCCATAGTATAGTCCAGATTTTACCCCGTTTAACTACCATTTGTCCCAGTCTCTGTAAAACTAAATAAATCTTAATATTTTAAAGAAGCTTGCGAAGAAAATCATTTGGTTCAGTATTCACCTAGATATCAAGAAATCTCGGAATTTATGAACGTATAAAAAAGTAACAAAATGTCATATATACCATTGATAAGTAATCAGAATGAATGAAATTCCCAACAGAAAAAGAAAACCAACATTAAGAAAGAGGATCTTATAATTTGATGCGTTCCCAAATTAAGGATCATCATTACTGTCCTATCAAGTATGGATAGATTAAGACCACCATCAGTTTCCCGATTTGGCACCCTGTGATTTATAAGTATTTAAAAAATACCTTTAAAGAATATGCAACTTTGAGGAGGCCTCTCGAACCATTTTATTGGTTTTTTTGAATTATCAAACTAAGACCCGCAATTGATTGGTTCATTTCATTTCTATGGTGCATTTGTTTTGGTTGTCGTTTCCTGTTTCCTGTGTACGACGTAGATACGTTTTTGTGGCTAAATTATAATCAAAATTAATTCGTTAAAATGTGAATTCGAAATAGTTGTGTAACCGGATGTAGAGAAAGCAAATAAATAAGATATCGTTTTCCATCGTAGAAGTTTTCTGTTTTAAGAAATTGGTAGATTATGTCAAAAATCCCAAATTATTTTTCACCCAGTTAGAATATAAATCCAAAATGTGTTCAAACGCAACAATTTTAAAATACAAGAAGATTCTTAGCGTAAAGTCAATCAATATTTAGTAGCATCACTGAATGGCTCTGAATCAGTTTTGTATGGAGGGTTAATTTATTTAAATTGTAGTGACCTTGAGGCATGTCGAATTTTACATAGTGGAATAACGGTCTACAAAATACGTAGAAAAATAATCCCAGATGTTGAACACGGACGGGGTGCCAGCAGCGCCAACTAGAACCCGATAACGAATAGCTGGCAACCCCGAGACATTTATCTCGGATGCATATTGAAGGGTATTTCCAATCATTCAGTAAACGACCATCGTTTGGTTTAGACGTGCCACCATCGACTGCCCAAGCCTCGCCAACAGGTAACATCCGTTTTATCTATTTTGTATTTTCTACATTTTTTTATATTCTCAATAAATAACGGTCACATAATGTAAACACCACTGTTTCATTTCGTCTTACCTCCACTCACCGAGCCATATCAATTTATCCTAAAAAATAAATCTATTTTGGCTAAGTATCCAAATCGATACATTGGCTAAGGCTACTTAACCAAGATAGTTGGATATAGGAAGATATTTTTGGATCAAACTGCAAATTTTGTTTACATTCTGTTATGTCTAACTCTGTAGACCAACATGATCTGACTAAGCTTGTAGAGACTAAGCAATATCTCATGCCCCATGTAACAACTCAGTCAAGATCATTTTATTTTACTGTATATAGCATGTAGCCTTTAAGCTATGTCCTTTATTGTGTTTTTCGATTCTGCCATGTCAATAACATTACAGTAACTTTAACATAAAATGTAAAATGTTCAAGTTTGAGATTTTTGTTTTTAATATAAGAAAATAAAAAGATTAAAATACGTATTAATATAATTTTTCAAAGAAATCAAATTTAGTTTTTTATTGATCGATAAAATGTGACGTCAGGGGTTAGCGGTGTGATACCATGTCAAGTGTACGTGAAGAGTCTGCTTGGTAAACCCTGTTTAAGAAGCAATCAAATGCCTTCACAACAAAATCTTGTCTTTAGAGATGCCTATAATGGAAATAACCAATGAAACTCCTCGAATGGCGATCATAGTATCAACTAGTTATTGGATGTTGCGAGACTTTTCTCCAGTGAACCCTTTTGAGTTGCCACTGTCCTAATGCATCAATGTGTGGTAGGTCCTATAGCCCGTCCAATAAAACATCCAATGTCATACGCGAAGTCCAATATATTCCCAATTGCAGTTTGTAAAAATGTAAAATTCATTTTAAATTCGGAGCGGATTTTTTCACTTCATTTCTCATTCTGTCCTAGTTAAAAACAGATAGATGTTGTCTAATACATCGGAATTTGTAATGGAATAAAACTCTATTTGGATTGGTCCAAAATAATAGTATTTTCTCAAATGTCAAAATCAAAATAAATGAATACTGAAATTTCATATGGCAACGCGCTGACGTTATAAATCTTGATGACGCGCATTGTACTGGACGGACTTCTACACTTCAAACAAACTAGACGTCCTTTATTCCGGTCGTGAATATATATATAGTAGGCGAGCAGTCAAATCAAGTCGAATGATACATCAATATTGAGCGTTGCAATGACATTTTAGCTATCGTTTGGCGACAATTACAGTCGAGAGATGAGGATCGGACACGTGTAGACGAATCACCGCATACTACAGACAACGAAACGAGCTCGATTCGCGGGTACGAAGTTCAAGTCGCGTTATTATGCAGGTTATATTTATAAATTTGTTTCTGTGGCCACTAATGTTACAAATCCGAACGATATGTTAACTGAGACGGGCCACAATACGGCGACGGATTCATCGCATTCTTATATCCGGTACTTGGTACACGAAGTGATCTCGTTCAGACAGAACCTTGGTCGCAAACCGCAATACTCGTACATTATGTGCCTTTATTCGCGTTTGGAACGGAACAAAAGCGTGTAAAAATGAGATATGGACTATTGTCGTACCTTAAATCCATTTCTTCGTTGGCAGCATACACAGCCGACTAGGACGACGATACTGCACACCGTAAGCAGGACAGCAACTAGACCAGTCAGGAGCTGCGTGTGTTCTGAAACAAGACAAAAAAGCCCATTACTCTTTTATAGAAAAAACTGCTCTCTGTGATTATTAATTTTAAGCTAACTGACAACCGCATCAACATCTTATATCTTATTCATGGTCCTTCAGTGAACTAAAACCATAAATATATGTAAATGCCCGAACTGTGGATTAAATTCCAGTGGTTTCGGCCTAAGACCCCATATAGTAGGTCAGTAGTTACATGGTAGAAATGTCAGTATCAAAATAATATTGAAACAATTTAAAAATTAATTTATAAAAAACTGTTTTACGAAATTTACAACCTGCAGTATATAAAATTGGAAATGTTTTGTATCTAAGATTCTAAGATATATAATTTCTATATTGTAAAAAAGTGCCCAATTGCGATCGTTATTGTTTTAATTAACATACAAATATGTATTACTTCATTTAATATTCCATGTTAATGATTATAACATAAAAGTAAGTAAGAATCACATATACTTATATTTGATGCCCTGAAATTGTTGCACTTCTAAAAATAATCTCACTGATGACACTTTTATAATAATGTTGAGTGATGCAGTAATTTAAACTTAATGGAAATTAGATTTAATTAAATGCCATTTAAAAAACGTTAATGAGTGTTAGTTATATCAAATATATTTCTGATCTTATACTGAAAATAATGTTAAAAAAAGTTTTAGTAATATTAACAAATAATTTTTTCGACAACAGGGTTATAATAGTAAACATTATCCATGCGTTTTAGTTCCGTGTAAGTTTGCTAATGGTACACAATGGCGGTGGCCAATGCCCATTTACACATCTAACAACATGACAGCTACAACGTATCGCACAATAAACAATCGGTTTTAAATTCAAGGCCGAGCGGTCGTAAAACAGAAATGCATTAGGTAATCGCGATCCTTGCGAGATATATCAGTCAGGAGAATTACCGTTCCCAGGACGAGAGGCCACCGAGCGCCTGAGTAAAAGCGGGAGAGAAACTTTTACGACCAATTCCCCATCCGATGTACTTTCGAAGTTTTCGGAAAAATGGCGTGTTTCTATACAATTAGATTCGTTAGCTATCGCGACTAGTTTTCGGACAGAACTTTCGTAAATAACTTTCTTTGTTCCCCGTGGATGGAAATTGGCAATGACAGGATCGAAGGGTGTATCGACTTTTGGTGGTTCTGCATCCCTTATTGTTTCGCGACATCGAAAGACGACAATATTATTGAATTAAAATTATTATTAGAATTTTCGTTCAAATCTACTTATTATAGTTTTTCTTCTGATATGTCATTGTCGTACTATCAGTAAGTCCCCAACAACTTTTAACCACATTATTTTGATATACGACTTTTTCCTTCATTTTTAAACAAAAATATGTTAATAATCAAGCGTCAGCTACTCATTATATCCAGTAATAGGGATGGCGAAAAAATATTGATATAGTAATACGGTCCAGACTATCCGACCATCTGTTGTTTTTTCTTTTGACTACCCGAATGATGAACGAGTGAGACGCGTTAGTTAGTTTTAAACGACACTAAAAGTCGACACGGTCAGAGGGCGAATGATTGACAGAACACCACCTGATTAGAATGGCGGTGTTTACGATTAGGTTATTGGCGGATAATTTTGATTAGTAATTGAAAAATTAATATATATGGATAACTATGAAACTAATAATTTGATACAGTTTTTCTTTGTGAATTATGCATATAGGGATAATAATAAAATTTAAAGTTTTGATTAATAATTAAGGTTAAGTTACCCTCTACTTTGTTATTCTATCGCTAGGAGTATAATATAAAAGAACATTTATTATTTGTAATAGGTCCGAAGGCTACTAAAAAATCTGTACAAAAATATTAACATAACATTAACAAAATTAGGAATCAGAATGAAATAACAGTCATTCATATGAAAATAAACGAATGGAATACAATATGTTGTCTTTTACAGACAAGAAGGAACTGGGTAGAAAGCCATGGCAAAGGTCATATTTAACAATTTTTATACTTAAGTATGTTTACCTTTTTACTCTAATTGTAGATATCGAAAATAGATTAATATATAGCAAGTATATATATAGTTAAATAGCAATAGATAATAGCTCTTCGTCAGGTTAAAATGAAAATCCAGTAATGAAGTGCAGAAGGAAAGGGAAACGGAAAAGTATCTTGTATAAAGAAATAACATACTATTAGTTTTTGAAAGTACCTATATTATTAATAAAAAAAATTAGTAAAATTTGTAATTATTTTAGTATTGTTCTTATATTGTAAATACTAGCTAAACTTTATTCAAACAGAAGAACAAATCAAGAACAAATCTATTATTTAAACTCTAAAAAATATAAATATAAGGATAAATAGAGATCCGGTAGCTTTTCCACTGTTATCATACATTTTCTCTGAAAATTATTTATCGTCAACAAATTATTGGGACACTCTATTGCCATGTTGATATTTACACATGTATTTTTGCGATAGCAGTGAGACCAGATCTTAATTCTCTTCTCATCTCTTAAGTAATACCTAAAAAAGTGTCATCGTCTCAGTGTCGTTTTGTATCGCCTTTCAACCAGTCGCCTCCTCTTTCAAGTAAATTAATTGTTTTAGTTTCTAAATCTTTTTCATAAATTATAACTGGCGCAGTCTGTTCTCTTTTGAATTAATTCGATAACCGAAATGGACTTGATTATCAAGAAAAGAAGACAAGTTGATGTTGAATTGACAATTGTTCCGCACTTACTGGAAGCGTTTCTTGGTTTAGTTAAATAGAGTTCGGTCAAAAGTATCCCTTCTGTTCAAATTCCAGTAGACTATGTTTACTCACAACAACTTCAGTCCATCATTGGTGGCGTTAAACCTTGAATTGTGATACATATGCCGGGAATCCACAGACTAGGGGTATTTTTCAAAACTTGAATATTTCCTACTCTTTGTATTTGAGACGATATTAACACGGAAAGTAAGTGGCTTCTGGTTATTATTGTGGGAACTACTAAAGAGTTATGGTAATTATGATTTACCACACATATGCATATGCAAAAATTTCATCCTAATACAGATTAACAAAATTCCAGAATAACAAGAATCGTCTGTACTCTATTTACAAAGTATTTAGATATTCACAAGCAGCTATTTCAGATTCGTAATATAAACATCAATGAATCCATTTTAAGAATTCTAATTGATTTGATGTCTGGTTCACACATTAGAACAGCTAAGAAAATGGTTCTTGCTTAAGAACTGGTAGTAAGACTTACTTGGAATAATTTATGGCCAGGGGTCGTTGAGCATTTTCAACACACTTTTTGTGACCTTAAAAGTCTATCCTAACTTATTCTAAAAACTATTTTAACTTATTCTAGAGATTATTATAGCTCCCTCTATGTATCTATTAATCAATTCGTATGATAGTTTGCATGCATAGTTGAGCCTAAACAACTTCACTATCATCGCGCACAATTAACTGTTTGGCGAGTGCATTGGGATGCATTAACAGTCTTTCATTTTTGGCTCATTTGCTTTGACACGCCATGTTTTCAACCACAATTCGACTTTGTTTAGATGAGGTTTGAATTAGGTTTGAGGTTTTTTGTAGCTGATACTGGATCCTCGATGATAAAACCGCTGTATCATCAGCTTATGTTGCAACAGTAGTTTCGGAGGTCGGTAGGTCAACTGTATACAATAGATATAACAATGGATTAAGGACACTTCAATATATTGGATGTAGATCAATACATTCGTCATCCTGTTTCACAATAAAATACCTGTCTGTACAGTATGATTTCAGTAGTTGAAAGTGCGTATGGGGCAAAAGCTCTTTCAATTTAACCTGCAGTCCAGTGTGCCACACCTTGTCGAAAGTTTGAGATATATGGAGAAACGCGATGGAGCCATAATTTTTATCATTTATGTTTTTGGTAATTCGGTTGACTAATCTGTATATTTTTTCTATTATTCTGTGTTTAGTACGGAAGCCAAATTGATGGTCTGGAATAATATTTCCCTCTTCTATGATAATTTTGAGTCTCTTAATGTATAGTTATTCAAAAACTTTGGAGATCACAGGTAACAGACTTATAGGAGGAATACGATAGGAGGAAACGATATGAATCATCAATGAAATAAAAAGAAAAGCACCGGGTAAATTGAACGCTAAAAACCGCGATATTGTTTCCTAGATGCGAGATTTATTTTCTTTGTCGGCCGCGCTAATTGTCTATCATGTATTTATTCATGAGTAAGATTCAATTGCGGTCGGAGCTGACACCAGTTTCTATTTTTGACCCGATCATTCGAAATCACGGCTTCCAGGTACCGGGACGAGAACCGTCATCGTCTGCAACGGGGTCAAGGAGGTTCTTCTCCCGAAAAATGTCGTGTCCGGTTTTCGCGTATCCATCGCCATCGTCATCGGTAACGCGGTGGTCAGTGGCCTTGTCGCGACCATCTCTCGATATTCTTTGATTCGCGACGCCTCTAAACGTTCGAAATTTTTGTCCCTGCCCAAGGTCGAAGTGATGTATGTCTGTTGTTACGTCATACGGCCGTCTCACTGCTAGCCGATTCACAAATTTAACGTTCCGAATGTTTCAAAGATTTTACTAGGTGTACACATGGTTGGACAGTATTTCAATTACTTGTAATTAAAATACATAATTGAAACATAAGTAGATATTTGGTATTTGTAGTTCAATTACCTCATAAAAATGTAATGTGAAATTGGTACTTCAAATACTTAGGCTTCAAAATACATTTGAACATAAATACATTTAGCGATCTTATTAAAGGGTGCGTTCTATAGAAAATAACGTGCCATAACTGTCGTAAGCAAAATTTGCGTTTATGAAAAGATACTTTTACCAGTAAATATAACAGAAGATGAAACTAGAGAGAGTTAGAATTATATCTGCCTAAACACCTCAGCTGTGCCAGCCAAGTTTTTTTGGCCACCACAGACATGAATAATTTCATCAAATATTCTTGTTTTAGCAAGGAAAGCATCTGAATAGATGAAAGGCAAAAAATAAAAATCTTATCAGTCATGCCTTAGAGACAAATCGCAAAAAATGAAATAATGCCTGGGAATAACAAGAGTAGCAGTAGTAGTATAACAAAAAAAAAATATATGTATATATATATATATACAATAAACACAATAAACAACTCATGTAGTATAACTAAACAAATATTAGGTTTCAACAGAACAATAACACTTAAATTACTATTCTAGCAAATTGAGAAAAAAAAACAATAAACCCAAAAGTGATGGACCCTTATATAATCGTTAATTATATTCACATAGATGTTGGTTTCAATGGAACAATTATTACACGTGTTATAACTATAAGAATATTTGATTTCAAAAGTGTATTACTTTCATATAGATCAGTCTTATGACAAATTGACAAAACGTGTGAAATTAATAAATGGTGGAAAGTTGTATCATTTACCACGTACTACTAACCATATTCTGACAGAAATGAAAGATGTTGTTTTAAGAGGAACAAAAGTACACGTGCTTTATAATATTTTATTCCTTCTTGATCGTTTTTGTTCCCCATTCAGTAATTTTGGCAACCCAGCTCTATATCCATTTGCTTTTATACTAATTATATCTTTGTTCGCTCGTTTTGTTTTTTTATCGTTTTGACGGATGTCGTCATTTCGCGACTATACAATAGTACGGTATGGACATGGGGGTGACGGACAAAAAATGTTTATATAAAATAATAAATTAATAAATAAATAAAATTACATATATTATATTTCATATATTTCTTCGTTAAACAATCTAATCTATATTTTAAGAATTTGTAAGGCTTTGAAAATTGAAAGCCACGGGACGATAAAGAAAAAAAATATTGCTTAAATAATTTCTTAGAAAACAAGAAGTCAAAAAGCTTATATGCCACTGTATAAGGAGTTATCATCACGGTAGTATTTTCCATAAAACTATCGATATGATTATCACTACATAGTATAAAACAAAGTCGCCTTTTCTGTCCCTATATCCCTATGTGCGCTTAAATCTTTAAAACTACGCAACGGATTTTGATGCGGTTTTTTTCAATAGATAGAGTGATTCAAGAGGAAGGTTTATGTGTATAATACATGCATAATATACTAAGGCAACATTGCTAATTTTAGAGGTTTCTAACGTGATGTCGTAAATTAACCTATTTTTTTAGGCTTATTTAGCAATTAGCAAAAACGCTGCCTAACCCTACGAGTTAGATCAAATTAATGTACTACAGTATTGTACACCATAAAAAGGTCTACAAAAAAGTCCGCGATGGTATATGTTTTTCTTTTAGGGATAACCCACATTAACCATTTTTATTGTTTACTTTTTACGTGAGAAAATGGCTTATTTACGAAACTATTTTAAGCAATACGGCATTAATCCTTATCGAATTAAGTACCTTAAATACAGTGTGCAATTAATATAGATCAATATGGTTCCTTACAGCATGTAAATTAAACAAATATTTTCGGAGATATTACAAATTTAAAATTTGCGTTTAAAAATGTGTAATGTAATAAAAATTGTATGAATTTAGATATTCCATAGATAGCAGGAAATCTTCATAGTAAGTATAGGGGAAGAGGAATTGTACTCCAAATTTAATGCGTGCAGGCCAAGGGCAGTAATGAATGAACCAAAAATACTGGATCGATTTTAATCATGTTTTCATTGAGTGACATAGGCATATATATTTTATGCCCGTGCAAAGTCGGAGCGGGCCGCTATGTTTTTATATACAACGTTCATATTTTTTCTGTAGTGTATTTAATTTAGTATCAGCATTGCACCCGTTCGAAGCCGGGGCGGGTCGCTAGTTATCTTACAAATGAACTTTAGGTAGTGTACGATAAGTCAAGAAGGGTTAGAGGTAAAAAATTAATTTGAGTCTGTCTATATAAGTTTTTTTTTGTTAAGAATGTTATAAAACTCAATATTGAAGCAAATACAAGTAGCCAATATGAATCTCAGAATAATATTCGACAGTTGAATTTTGACAAGGTAATGGGGAATTATATATTTAAGTAAGTTTAATTAATCGTCCAGTTTATAGGCTTTGCAGAAGTGCAGGAAAATATTGTAACCATTAACCCTGACAAGATAGCTATTAAAAAAAAGATTGTACTTGCTGCATCTGTATGATTTGTTGATAAGGAAAAGGAATCTGCCAAAATATCAAGCAGAAATAAAAGAAAATAGAAAATAGTTGAAAGGTATATATATATATATATATATATATATATATATATATATTAACATGATTGAGTTTTTAGGTACTTGAGTCCTTGATTTCATTAATTATTGTGGTGTTTTTTTAGACGGTAAGCTCTTTTTCCATGAAATATATTAGCCTTGCCTTTATTTGAAAATTTTCTATTGCAACTTTTATTGTATTGTAATTAATTAGTAATTAGTGTGAGAAGTATAAAGGACTGTGTCTACAAGAAAGTTATTAATTTTATTTGTATATTATGAATTTTATTTATGTATAATGCATTTGTAGTATTGTATATTCAAATATGAGGTAATTTAGTAAATAGTTTATGGCATAGTTAAGGTTCATTGTTTTATATCCTTTAATTTATAATTTAAAATTAATATTGAATTTTAAAATATATAAATGAATATAATATAAACATTTAGTATTATGCTGTATTTTTCTTTTTACCTCCTCTAAATGTTTCGTAAACTAATGTCATGTTTTTACTGTTTTTTAGTCATTTTTACTATATATACATATGTATGGTATATATAGCTTAATATAAAACTTATGAACATTACCCTTTACAGAGTATATTTTACGCTTCGAAGACTAACACTATGCCAATATCAGAAATTTGGTTATAGATAAGGCACAGCCCTACTCATGACCTCCCAAGCAATACTGAGAATATTCAAATATTTCTAACACTGGGCCAGTGCAGTAAAGTCAATCTACCGGGCCACGATGCTTTTTAATGTATTCTGCGGCCGCTCGGTGATTCGACCATATCGTTTCAATTGAATCACGGTGCGATAATTATTTATCATTCCTATCGCGTTGTTAAAGCTGGCGAATGTGCGATGAGTCCGCATTTAGCATATGAGATTTGGTGTAGTAATTTTGCGCGTTGTTCCTGCGTATGGAATTCTGTTGAGCAACGAGGACGTTTCTGTACCGACACCGATTTTCTATTGGTGTACGTTTCGGAGATGGTGCGGATAAGACAACGACGACAACACGCAACACGCAAGAAATTGAACGTATTATGTAATATATGCCACTTGAATTAATATAACAAATTGGCGTTAGGATGGCGATGTACGACGTCGAGCTACAAGCGGGATGGATCTAATGGGAACTGGGTCAACTACCGTAAGAGACTCCATCGACCTTGGCGTACAAAAAAATGACTGATGTTCATTACAAACAAAAAACAAAAGAATACTCATCTTTTTTTTAAATTCTTGAAATCCATGGAACATGTAATCAATAAAAGTAATGAGTACTCTGAGTAATGCCCCAACGGCATTCGGTAAACTTCGGCAGTTTTCGCCTCAATTTGCGACGTTGCCATTTACCAGCAATCCAAAGCTCATCTAGATTTGCTCGTCATCAATAAAATATAAAATTATAGTAGAGGGCTTTTATATATCATCATATGTACATATATTTATATAGAAAGTAACTAATTTGATATTGTAATGTTTATATATAGATAAATAAATAATATGTAATCGTACATATTGTTGCTCCTTTTTTGGTATAACTTTTAATACATTATAGATGGCATTTGTACCAACAAACTCATCAAAATTTGAGACAACCTGAATTTAAAAGGATATTTTAGATTAATTTTTGAATCTAAGAAAATGTATTCTATATATATTATATTCTTCCAATATACATATAATTTGCAAGAACTGGCAACGTCGTAAAGTTCAATTTTAGAGCGTATGCCAGGCGTCCCTGAGTAGTGAGTAGACTTACTGAATAAACGATAGTATAAGTATGATACAAAATTATTGATTTATTCAATGTAGACAACTGGCCAGGTATTATGCATCATCCAATCTAGAGAGTGTTTGTCTTAGCTTTTTCATCAACACGGCTAATGTTGAGCATGTTCTATAAATTCATATTTATTGCATGTCATTTTTGGGGAATTTTTTATTGCCCCGCCGCGCTGTCCCCAATATTTATTACATACAAAAAAAAAGTTTTATTGGTGTTTATCGGTACAATTTTAACATTATTTTGTGGGTTAAGGTTCGTAAAGGAAAATATAATATTCTCCTAGGGCAGGGATATATTTAAAGAGGATGTAGCTTTGTAACTTAATTATTCCATGAATCACATTGCTGTATATATAATATATAGTTTTAAGAAACATTTACTCAATAAATATGTTAAATACTATTTATTAGTATTTTCATTGCATCGAAGTATAATTGAAGTTCAATTATGAGTAATCCAGGAGTTTAAAAAAGGAAGATAGTGACAAGCGGTGAATCAGTGACGTCACTAAATTGATGCAAAAGGGCTGATAAGGTCGGGTGTGCCACAAGGAAAAGCGTTCCACCCAGTTCTTGTATGGCCAGTACCCAATAAGTAAGTTGTTAAACCTAGAAATTTCAAATAAGTTATTCAAAACCAGCTAACCAGAAAAATTCTATAAATTTTGTATTCAATAAATGGTAGATACAATAGTAAATACATTAAATTGTATTCGTTATGCAGTTAACGATTGTTTTATTAAAAAAAAAAAACATCCAACTTTTTCCGAACTTTCACATTCAAGTGATTTAACAACACTGCGATAATCGTTGACTGAAAAGCATTTGAGCTTACTAAACAATTATCCAGAGAGAAAGTGATTCATTGACAAATAAATTGGCTTTAATCAATAATCGGTATCAGTATGATGTGAGAGAGCCATTTAAATGTAAAGTAATAATTTACGGTTAAAATTCAAAATGTGAAATAGCATCCACAGAAATTCGATGGCTTTCAAAATGCAAGGTTCTAGCCAAGTTATATGAGCTTCCTAGTGAATTGAAGTTTTCCAAACAAGACAAAACAAGTCAGCATCCGTTTTCGATAGTTTACATGATGAAACAGTGGCTTATAAAATTGCTTTGGAAGAGATGAGAAAAAGCAATCAGGGACAAATTATCAGAAACAGTTAATACGTTAACGCTTTTATACAACCTTCTAAAAGAACACGTGTTAGAATTATGTGGAAAAACCAAAGTAACAGTCAGCAATCGACCAAGTGCATAGAGTAAATGCGGCAACAAAGGCGTTTGAAGAAAATAAATACTGCCCTGCAATATTACTGAAACTCACTGGCATTTGATCAGATATGATATTTGGGACTAATCTAGAAAACGAATAAGTTGTTTTCGCAGAACTATTGTCAATTGCTAGAATCGTATCTTTTCGAAAGACAATTTAGAGGCATAAGGCTATTTCGACTGGCGTGCCACAGAATAGTGTCTTGAGACCACTCCAGTACCTACATTGCTGATATGCCAACCACAAAATAAAAACTAATTAGAACGTTTACAGACGTCAATCATTATGATCACAGCAAGAAAGATGTATGAAGATTTATGAAGAAAAATGAGGCTGAAGCTCCACAAATTCTATGTAAAGCTTATTGCAACCATATTTCGTCGATTTCGACATGTGAATGGTGATTTCGAAGTGGTGATTTTAACAATGAAGCCAGAGAATATTCTGGAAAGCCAAAAACAATTTGAAAACGAGGATTTGAAGGCATCACTCGATGACGATCCATATAAAATGCAAGAAGAATATCCAAAATTGTTAAGAATAACACCAAAAACAATTTCCAATCGCTTGAAGAACATGGGAATGATCTAAAAGCTTGGATATTTTGTATTGTATGAATTGAAGCAAAGAAACTTTGAAAGACGTTTGGTCATTGGAAATTGATCTTTAAATTAGCATGCCGAATATTACTTGGAATGTGAATTAGAACGAAATCCCTAATTCATAAGACAATTTTACAATTTTGACTTATATTAAAAAACAGAGCCTAAAGTATAAAATATCGACAGCCTATATTTCCTATCGGAAACTATAAGAGATAGAAAGCAATTTAGCAAACGACAACGTAATTAGCATGCCAAATGTTACTTGGAAGGTGAATTGGAAGGACAGCAAAATCGACATATGAAATACATTGCAACAGGCTTTTCAAAACAAAATCTTCAGCATATGAAAATACCAAAAAATGGGCCGAAGAAACATCGTTCTTATGCGATGGAATCCGTAAATTGCCTGAAAGATGGGAAAAGTAGCGACTATTGATGGACAATAGTTTAAATAAAGTACATCGTACCGATTTTCCACAATAGTCCTTTAAAACTAATGTATAAGCCTAATAGTTAAGTCTGGTTTACACAGCACTATTTTTTCCCAGACCGGATATCTCTAACATCGTCAAAAATAAAACAAACTCCACTGGACGAGGAGAACGGGCATATTCAAATACGTGCGGGTCCGGGTAAAGCTTACGTCACAGCGGGACGTATTCCGATTAAAATCTAATTCAATCCATGAACGCACGATAAATAACGGTAAATGTCAAACTGGTAGCGCGGAGCAGGAATTTTAGCGGATTTACGAAAAAAACGGCGCTGAACGGGAACCTAACGGGACCGAACGCTTGGTCTACGGCGAAATCGCGAAAAAAAACCGTATTGTCTATTGAAGAGGTATTTAGGCGTCATTGGTCACGCTCCGAGCTTCAGGAAAAACGTCCGTTTGTCAAATAGCGTTTTGTTTACAGCCTACGCATAAAACAAATCGGTAAAACAGTGATTCCAACGTATATTGAATTAATATAAGTATCATTATTCAAACAATTCATTTTAAAAAAATCAATTCTCGAAGCTGCACTATCACAATCCTAGAAAAACTATTTCACAATACTTCTGTTATCAGTGATGATTTTATTTAAGTAAACAACAAAATACACATTTTGCGACTTCAATAGAATAAAATATTTATTTTAAATAAATCATTATAAGTACTTAGAAATATGAAGAAATATAATGTGGTTTAGAATTTCCCCATTTCGTATCCATCGTTTCACATCTATCGAAGCAAAACCTCAAATTTCAAAGGCACGTACAATATTTTCATATATTTTTTATCTAAAATAATCAGATATTGATGTATTATGTTATTGCTGAACTGATGTGATGAAAAATCAGAAGCAGTTCAGTGTAAAAATCAGTTAGTTTGCTTTTTAAGCACTAACCATATCATATGAGACATCGTAGAAACGTTGCAGACAACTGTTTCTATGGTGTAATGGTTAGAACGTTGAGCTCACACGCAGAGATCGGGGATTCAATTCCCAACAGGGCAGCAATTTTTTTATTCTATTTTGATTGGAATATTTGTCAAATCACGTAGACTAGGTAGCGGACCCCAAGGCCTGAAACTTTCCTTATTTTCAATCATTGTTGTCCTATTTTTCCTCATACAGGCTGTACTTTTACTTGAGCTATCCATTGTAATACTTAATAAAATAGCTGCGTAATTTAATGAGTAAATATCTAACTCACTAAAATTTAAAAAATAATCAAACTTACTTAATCGTTGTAATGACTACATAAAAATAAACAAAATTTATATTCTACTATATACACACAATTTAGCTTAATACCTACCTAACAACTGCTAAATGTACTTTGTTATAGAATATATCTAGAAGTCATAAAGGACTGTCTTGAACATCAGTTAATATAATAATACAGTATATCCAATAAAACAGCCAGTGCACGTCATCAATATTTATAACCAAACTCCCATATTGACAACGTCTATCGTTACACCATTCATGTTCATCATCCATTCAACAACTGCTAAATGTACTTTGTTATGGAATATATCTAGAAGTCATAAAGGAGTGTCTTGAACATCAGTTAATATAATAATATAGTATATCCAAAATTAAATGACTTATTTGATAAGTTGGATAAGATTAACACTTTCTCGGCCATAATTGTAGAATACTTAGAGATATTGTATTAAAGTATTGAAGGCAGTTGCTATAGCTTTGGATTAGATTCACGGCAATAATCGTTACTATGGCAAACTTCTGCGTTCCTTAGTGCATATAAGAACCATATTAGATCGGCTGCAAGATTGCAACTTTTAGCACAAAAACATCACTGTCACAACACAATTGTCACCTAAAATAAATGGAACCATATTGATATCAGGCTACCCTAATTACAAAATGCATTGGTAGCCAGAAAGCATTGAGCTCTGAAGAGTGGCAAATAATTCAAAATTTTCCAATTCATGCCTTAGAGGCAAATTACAAAAAAAACATAAACAGGAGTAGCAGTTCTAATAAGGAATATGATGATTTTATTGTTTTTTCGAACAAGGACAATGGTCAACCACAGACATCAGAAACGGAGTTAGACTTAGTCAGCTTCTTAAACGGTAAAAGCAAAAAGCTTACCATCATTGAACGATATTCAAATATGAAAAATATGTTCATACAATATAACATAAGTTTGTGCTCATCAGGGCCTATAGAAAGGTTATTTTCTTTAGCAGGTTTTATTTATTCCAAACAAGAGGCTGTTATCTGGTAGTACATTTAAACATCAAGAGTTTATGAAAGTAAATTGTTCTTTTACTGATTAATGGACTAGGCTGAATTAGTTCTGTAGCGAATTGAGGCATGTCGAATTTTACATCGTGGAATAACGGTCTACAAAATACCCAGAAATATAATCCCAGATGTTGAACACGGGCGGGGTGCCAATTGGAACCCGACACCGAATAGCTGGCGGCAACCCCGAGACGTTTATCTGGGATATTACTGAAGGGTATTTCGGTCATTCAGTGCTCAACCCTCGTTCGGTTAAGACGTGCCACCATCGACTGCCCAAGCCTTGTCTTCAGGTAACTCCGCTGCCATCCGTTTTATTATTTGGTATTTTCACATTTTTTTTATATTGCCAATAAATAACGGCCACATTATGTAAACACCACTGTTTCATTTCGATTTACCTCCATTCACCGAGCCACATCATTTACCCTAAAGTTCTATTCTATTTATAACACCTGACTGCTCCTGTATATCAAATACACGAGTTAAAAATATTTCGTATTTCGTATTTTGAATACATGCAAGATTGTATTTTGTAATTTGTATTTTAATTAAAGCAAAGCAGTGATCAACTTCCAAGTTAGTGTCTATCTCATCCCAGAAGACATCCAGTCTTACCAAGACTGGCACCTAGTTGCGTGACTTGGATGATTTTCCTTATCGAATTTTACACTACAATTTAGAGACATTTGCAATTACAATCATAAACATAAAGTACATCCATTCCCCACACCTATATCCATCCATACCACCACCACTGCGGTTATCAAACTGGCTAAATACATCAATTAGCTAATAAATTAAAATAAGTACATTTGTGTATAAATAAAAACCGGCATAAAATAAAACCAATAAAGATCTAATGAAATAATTTTAGACATACTTTAAGGTATGAAAATACTCTTCAGAGAATTAGATACATTTTTACCAATGGATAATAAGTTACTCCAGTCAATCAAAATATACAGCCACACAAGTTTCTCACAAGGAGTGCATAGAAAATATTTCAGTTCGATCCACCAAGGAGATATATTGACTTCTTCGTATGTATGTATTTCTTTTAGACAGAGATAGAAATTATCATGTAGATAGAGAGTAGGTAAAATGTGTTTAATTAATGTGTCTTCGTCCAACAGGTCCCATTCAAGTTGTACCAGACCATTTATTTTAACGTCTATAAATGGAACAAAAGTGTATTGTAAAATATTATAATTTGTTGGCCATTTGTAAAAGCATATTTGATCATACTATCAGCCAAT
Source organism: Rhynchophorus ferrugineus (assembly GCF_030347505.1). Taxonomy (NCBI): domain Eukaryota; kingdom Metazoa; phylum Arthropoda; class Insecta; order Coleoptera; family Curculionidae; genus Rhynchophorus; species Rhynchophorus ferrugineus. Next base: position 16,490,031 of record NW_027472585.1, on the reverse strand, counting down.
TCATTTCCAGATATGCTTCTTTGGCTGGGGATACAGACGAAGATTAATTTTGCTGGAGTTATCCGGATTATATTTCATGAAAAATAGAACTACTTGTAGACAAAAGGCATTATTAATAGTTTGCAGGAAATTTCAAAAGTAGAAACATACTAGACAACTTTTAGAATAGCAATTGAAGGAGATCATAAGACTAAAGATTTTTTGCTGTACTTTTTTTTACAAACTGGCCAAAATAAAAGAGTATAAAATAAAGAATTAGATTTTGGGACATAATATGGTTCTGGTAATATGATATTATAAAGTCATAAATAGCTTAGAATTCAGTAATTAACAGCTCATTAAGAAAACAAAACTAAAATATAATTGTAAATCAATAGGCAAGCAAAGTTTTCTCTCTGGTTGATCTGTGCCAAATATCTTTGTCTGATACTGAAGAACCAGCAGCATATAGTTGACAAAGGAACAAGAGGTATTATACCACAAATTACTACAACCGAATAAAACGCAAAATAATTTTCTTGTAAATTGGAAAAGGGATAGAAAATAGAAATTGTGATACTATAATAACAAAAAAATGGAAAAGAAAAAAAAGTCCAAAGAAGGACTGTGTGCAAAAACAAATATACCTTACATACAGAAAATATTTTCTATTTTAAATCTCAAGTATCTACTGAGATATCAGAAATTTTTCTCTAATGCATTAAGGAACATTGATACTTTGGAACGAAACAGCTCTCAATAATCAACAGCTCAAGTAGCCATGTTTCATTGGCATCGAACCCGATAATCTGAACCATAAATTACCTTAAGTTCCACGGTCCTGACGCTCTACAGGAGCACCTTACTAACCCTCAAACTAAAAATTCTCAGAAAGGTGCATGGTTAAAACACCCCAATAAATCTAACATGACTCCGCTAATTCACGGAACCAAAACCCACCATTTTTTCTACCTAATGTTTATGTCCCAAAAACCGAAGTATTTTGATTTAAAAACAGTTTTCGATCCTTAAATGGATTTAACCTGTAATAAAATTCATTACAATGTCAAACAATATATGTATAATAAAACATAACGACCGAAAATCGTATCCAATATTTAGTCATGGTAATTCAGAAAATACCTACTGTTTACAGAAAATAAATTATGTATCAACTTATAAATTAGTTGAGGACAAAAACTAAATACCAAAAAGGGAAGGTAGCATGAATTTGTCATTCATCCTTGATTTTTTCTCCATACATAACTTAATACTTTATAAAGTCATGTATAATGTGTTTCTATATTATCTGCGGACGTTATTCGAATGTATTTTATGTTGTTTTATTCATAGGACCATTCTTAAGGAGGCAAAAAGGAAACGTTGAAGCCATATTTACGTTACCCAAGAACACCGAATGAAAGTGAGAGTGGTAAGTGGTGGATGACAAAACCCAACTGGTTGGTGACTCACCAGCACTGGTATCTTCTAAATTGATAGGAAATCCATTGCATAATCCCACTAGCAGAAGTCCCAAGCACAAACTCAACCATTTCCATAGTATTTCCATAATTTTAACGGCACCATAAAACACACAACTATGTCGCACTTAGAAAAATATCACAAATTATTATTTTATTCGCGGACTTGAGAGTCCCTTAAGTGTGGAACGGTGCAACTTGACATTCGTCATATCTTGTCACTAATCCACTCCAGTCGCATTTTTTTGTCGTTTGAAAAAAGATCGTTACTGTTTCGAAAAATATAGACAGAGCGACATTAACGCACCTAATTTTCAAGCACAAATGACACTGGTTACATTTGACAGTCGCTGTAGCGTTCGATTTTGCATGTGCTGCCATCTGTCAGACGTAAAGAGATTTAATATCGATCTCATCGCCGGAAAGTAGTTTTAATAAAACTATTATAGGCAAGCAGATATACATAAGTAATCATCTCTTATCATTAAATAGATAATATAAATTCACACTTCTTAGTAAAGTTCTAAAATCAATAGCATTTCATATAAATAACCATTTTTACATTTTATGAAATAAAATAATCATCACCCAAAATTTGCTAGCATACTGGATAAAACAATAATAACTATATACATTGCTACAAAGCTTTAATTCAAAACAAAAGTATTTTACAAAAATACATAATATAAAAAAATTTAGCTAACATTTAAACAAAATTATCAAGATGAATCACTATTATAATTATTAGGATCAAAGTCTTCATCATCCTCTTCATCATCATCTAAATCTAGATCATCCAAATCTTGAAACAAAGATTCATCAACCTTAACTGCATCTCCACTGTCCAAGAACTTCAAATCAGATTCATTCAAAGTATTATCTCTCATAAATTGCTCTCGTCCTGCATAAAGAACATATATATTCTAACTTATTCCAACAAAACATATAAATTTACCAGTCAACTTTCTTCCTTCCTTTTCTAATAATTCCCTTTTTTTATCTATACCCAGCTCTTGTTCAAACTGTTGTTTCCATTTTAAAAATGTCTCTATTGTAACCCTAGTACCTTCAAACCTAAATTAAAACATTAAATGAACCAAAAAATTATCAATATAGTTACTTACCTTTTCCTCTCAGCTTCCTCTTCCTCCTTCAATTTCCTTGCCTCTTTTTCTTCTTTTTCCTTTTGTGCATTCTCATATTTCATATGCAACCATTCCTGAGCTGAAGACACTAAAGTAAATACCATAACTGTTCCCAGATTCTCTTGGATCTAATCAAAATAAACCACTCATAATTGAAATGAATGTATCCCTTAAACAATTACCTACCTGAACATCTAAATGGCTTAAAAGTTCGGGAATATAATCTTCATCAAAATTGTCTGTGTTTTCTATTTCGACTATAGGTGCTTCTTCGGGATATTTATCTGTATATGTTACAACTAAATCACAGCCCAGCCCCACATCATTATCAAAATCGTAATCCTCAGTTTTGATGGGGATTGAAAATTTGTAAGGTGTTGTCGATATAATTTCGAAATCTCCATAATAAATAGATTCTAATGCTTCTATCTCCCCCTTTTGTTCCTCTACATAATCCATTTTTTAAACGGACCTGACAAAATGGTTTCTGTTATTGACAAATGGTATTTTAGGTTATTCATAATCTAGGTTGGATTCTTTTGTAAGATAAATATTCGTTTTACCTTTGGGACAATTATTTTAATCATAAACATAATTTATATATGACGTATTAAGGCTTTTCTTTTGAAGAAGAGGAATGAAAAATTAGTGATAATATAATACCATAGTTACCGAATAGAAGACAAATATACAACATAACCATAAAAAACTTAACCAAAAAAGTTAATAAGTTAAATGTTTATACTTGTTATACAAAATGGTTAACAAACAAATAAATAACTTCAAAGGTAATTTGAGTAGAGTTTTACACATATTTTATTAATTTTTTATTTATATCTATTTTAGTGATGCAATTACGATATTCGTCCAAAAACAGTACTTATCATGAACTTTTTATAAAAGAGCATTCACTTCGACACAAAGAAGAAGATAAACCATTAGGGCTTACTTTATTTGTTCTTAATATACCACCTTATATTACTGAAGCACATATGAAAGATGCATTTTCTGAGTTTGGTAATATAGCATCAGTTAAATTTCAAGAAAAAGAAACAAATGATAAACGAAGATCTAGCTTTAACAATGGATATGTTGTTTTTTCTAAAAGGTCAGGGTTATTAAAATGTTTTCAGGCTTCCAGCATTAGCTTAGAAAATGTGCAGATTAAAGCTGGTTTAAGTAAATACATAGAGCAATACAATAACTCAATAGTTAATCCAGAAGAGTTACAAAAAGAAATTACCACATACATGAAAGGATTAGACAAGAAAGAACAAAAGAAAGATAAATCTGAATCAGAAATGGAAGTAGATGATGATGGTTGGACAGTCGTGACTAAAAAAGGAAGAAACCCAGGACTCGCTAGAAAAGAGAGTGTCACAATTAAATTAGAAGAAAAGATGAAGGAAAAATCTAAGAAAAAGGAACTGAAAAATTTCTACACTTTCCAAATCAGAGAGAGCAAGATGAAGAATGTTATAGAACTGAGAAAAAGTTATGAGGAAGCAAAGAAGAAAGTTGCTTTAATGAAGGCATCCAGAAAATTTAAACCATATTAGTCATATTTATTGTTATTTTAATTGGAAATATATGATTTTTATACAATTTGTTTTCCTTTCTGATTGAGCTTATGTCATGTCTAGAATATTACCATAGTAACAACAACATATTGATAAATCTTGTGTAATTTAGAATATAATACAAATATGCCGGTCATAATTAAAGATTTTAAATGGTCTCAAACAGATTGTAATATATCTATTATAGTTCCGTTACATGGTGTTCATCAATCAAAAACCGACATCTTCACTTCCCCACAATATATTAAAGTTTCATTTGAAGCTTTCTTTTTTGAAGTCTTATTATTACATCCAATTAATGTTAGTGCTAGTGTATGTACCAAAGCACTAACAGAAGTGGTATTTGATTTAAAGAAAGTTTCATCTGGTATGTGGGAATCTTTGGAGTTGAATAACTCCCGTCAAGAAAGAAATGCACTAAAGCAAAAATTGATTCTAGAAGAACATGAACGAATTCGGAAGGAAACTGAAGGTAGAATAGCGAAAAAAAAGGAACTGAAAAGGTAAATAACAATTGATAAAGTTGATATTTACAAAACAATTTCGCGATTGTAACGAAGTGTTTTGTTTTTTTGTATATTAAACAGGTCTATCAAAACCATTATTATCTATATAGGATGTGCAACGCCTAACTGGCCTTTCGAATTATTTAGAGTAACTTAGACGGAATAGAGCTTAAAAACGAGAATTATTTTTTGTCTCATATTTTAAAGTAACAATAAACTTTTACTTAGGATAGCTGTTAATGAACAAATCAAACTAGACACAAGAGTGCGAAATCGAATAGACGAAATCAAGAAACAGGAGAAGGCCCAGGCTTTGGGAAATATAAACGAATGGAAGGATATCGAGGAAAGTTGTAAATCGAAAAACGAGAAAGTAAAACGGGCCATTAGTTATCAGAATGAGATCGATATAATCCAAAGAAAACCAGTTTTATTACGGACAAAGTCAAAAACTATCAAGAGCGATATACCCAAGCCGAGGACTACTAGGTCTTTACAAATTTTATTCACCGAGAGGGAATTTCCGACCCCATCTAGGGAGTCTCTGTTAGAACAGGAAACTGAGTATTTAAGGAAACAAGCAGAAGCTAGACGATCAGCAGGTTATTTGATTTAAAGTTTATTTTAACATTTAACTGCTATTGTATTACCCAAATTCCACAGGTTTTATTGATGAAGATCTAAGACCAGAAGAAAAGAACCCCCAATATCTGTTGTCTAAAGGCAGAGAGTTTCTGAAAATTGATAATTATTTGGGTGCTATAAGCGCTCTGAGTTTCGGTATTAAACTCAGTCCAAAGTTTGTTGACTTATATATCGCCCGATCAGAAGCTCACCTAAAATGCGGTATTAAAAAAACGAGTATCCATTCTAGTTTTCATTCTTGCAATAGTAACATTTTTGTAGGTAACTTTAAAAGAAGCGTGGACGACTGCACCGAAGCATTAATCCTGCTCAAACCGATTTCACCGATCAATCTCGACGAGAGAGCCTTGTGCATCGGTCGCAGGGGCATAGCTCTATTTAAATTGGGTTTCACAAAACAGGGAATCGCCGAAATCAAGGAATCTTTGAAGAAGAAGAACAACGACGAACTAACGGCGATTTTAAACGATTTGGAACATGAGTATGAACAAAACAATAAAAACAACGATACTCAAAAACCTGCTGATGTGAAATAAACTTCGATTTGAATTTATTTATATAACTGGTAATATGATTTTGTTGTCTATTTGTAGTGTTATGTACCAAATTTAACAAAAACAATAGAATAAGAAATTTTTGATTTTAACTCTTTTTATTGGGCATCTAAAAAAAATTAAGATTTCTGATTATTTTATTTTAATATATGACATTAACGCACCAATGTTGATAGTTCAGAATATTTATACTAGATGATATTTTGGCATATTTTAGGAGAAACCAATCCACGGATTTTTTTAAATTACATCTTAAAGAGTTTTTCTTTAATTACACATGTTTGTATAGGGTTTTGGACTTAAGCAACCAAAAGCCGTTTAAAGGTAAATTGGGGGCGGATTCCAAATCAGCACCCCGTTTTTTAAATTGGTTCTAGTTTTCTAAATATTCAATAAATTCATCATTTTACTATGTATGAGCATTAACGGTCATTTATTGAATTCAAAAGTATAAATCAGAAATGAACAAAGGTTGAACTGAGTCTTTTATACTGCTTGGGATCTGTTTCAGGCATTAGAGCCCAAAAGTGACCATTTACCATGTCTTCATCTCAAAATCTTTGGTATCGCCCTTCGATTTTCGCTATATCTTAGAGTAAGTAGCCTTGCTATACCTTGCTCGTCGCTCGTGCCGTCAAAGTTTCATGGGGAAAAATCAAGATATAAATGCAAAAAATATATTTTGAAAGACATTCGAACTTAATCTTGCGATAATTTTGCAACAAATTGTCGGTTACATGCTTGTAATTCGGTGATTTGTGGTTACCGAGAAAGTTGCGAACAACACTGAAACGATGACCATACTGATGTTTCATCGAATATCAACTCCATATATTTCTTCTTATATTGTTTCGAAATTCCTTTCATTGCTCGCCGATGATGAAGATAAAGTTGAAGATAAAAGCAACAATAATCTACATAATTTTCTGTTCTATCCATAACATTGGCGCAGAAAATGAAAAGTATATATTTTCACCAAGTGACCACTTGTACAGCTTTGTTCTGCACGCGTTATAGATCGTATCATCAGCTGACAGCCCTTATAAGAGTGCAGTGCTGTCCCCATACGCCAACTTGAAAACTAGAACCAGTCTTGATAGACGAACTGAAGATCTTAGTTCAAAGCATCAAATAACGATAGGAATCGTTCTCATCTGCACGGATCCGAATGATGACTCCAATTTGTGTTATTAATTACATCTTGCGTTAGGTGTACTTAGTACAATTTTAATTCAAAAATTAATTTACTACAACTGTTCTGATGTTCTGATTTCGTACATGCTGTTCAGTAGCTGTACTGCTTCCATGTTGCTGTGATTTGGTAACCTGCTAATAAGGTCTTGTAAGGAGAAACCTGGGATAACTTAGTGAGATAACTAGTTGGTTTAATATTTTAATGCAACCTCATAGGTCTAAATTAGCTTTATAATTATGACAAACCAATCTCTTCAATTTTAGATTAAGTTTAGTGTATCTTCCAACCAACCAACCATTAGTTGTTTGATTTTGGATCTGATTTTATCTTGAAGCATTTTCTTAACTCTAGATAAACGTATAAATACGCGCAAAATGTTGATTAAATCAAATCGCAATGGTATATATTAGACACCATACCATTCACAGGTTTCTTTGATTAGAGAGGAGAATAAAAATAGCTAAGTAAATCATAATAATGATTTTATTTATAAAAAGAAAATATTTACAATTTTAAACAGACTTGGTCGTTACTTTTACTGTAAAGAAAGAAAACTTTACACACATATAACTAAATATTTCGGCAATAAATAGCGACGTTTGCTCTTATGAGAACGAAACGATAACAATTGTCCCATAAAAAATAGGAACTGGTTAAACTCTAACGTTCTAACGTGCTAATTTTCTTGCTTGCATTTCTTTATACCTAAAGACTTCAATAGCGCGGTGGGAGACGGATCCCGTCCACGAAATTCTCTAAATATTTGACTACACTGTTCGCTACCACCCAAAGCCAAGAACGTGTCCCTAAATCTTTTACCGACGTCTCTTATTTGTTGCTCGTCGTCTCGTACTTCGTAGAACGCACTGTATACGTCGGCGGCTATCATTCTGGCCCAAAGATGGGAGTAGAATGCCGCCGCCCATTCGTCAGTGAAAATCTGCATGAAGGAACAGGGATGCGCGTCGTATTTGTAATGTAACTCGAAACTTCTGTACTTGGGCCACAGTCCTTTGACCACATCCAACCAGTAGTCCTTCGTGGAGTAGAGTTCCAGATCTAGAGCGGACAAGTACAGTTCGCGGCAAAGATCCACGCCGGCCATGTGATTTTGGGCTTTGCACAGATTCTGGAACATGGCGGCTGGAAGTTTGTCTCCGCTGTCGCGGTGTGATGATATACTCTCAATAACATCTCTGAAAAAGAAAATATTAATAAGGCAGAATTGACCACAAATTAAAGACATAACTGATAGAGGTTTTTTTAGTATCAGAAGAGCTTATCTCTATTTAAACAAAGATTTTGTTGATTTGAGTGACTTACAGATAAATCAACATTTACAAGCATTATCAATCAAAATTATGTATACATAAACATGAATAGGACTAATAAATAACCATAATGTGCAAAATAATAATTACCGGCAATCAAGAACTAGATGAGCAAAACTTTTGAAACTTATTAAGAGAAACTGGTGCAATGCATTTTATCGAACTATTATCCATTAGTTTTGTTTATTTACGCAACCTTCAAGCTTTAAAAGTATCATTTTCTATACATTTAATATGGCCACCAACATTTTTTTAATTGTTCCAGATTGTTTGGATGCAAACATCAAAGTTTTTTTAAAGGCAAACTTAGTCCTTCCTCAACTTTAATCTCTAACTTTAATTTTATCTGTTCTTGCAAGGTAGTAGCTGAATATTGAAAGCTGAATTAAAAGATAGTTTCAACCTTAAAGAACAAAATCTAAATTATTTACATGCAACTTGGAATATTTAGAACAAAACTATTTAATTCAATTATGATGCATATTTTAATAGTAAAATATTATCATATACAAAGCCTTCTATAAATAATAATGATATATTAATCTTCCATTGCTAAAGATACATTTTTGGACTGTTTGAACAAAGAAGCAAGCGAACATGTTAATCGACGATAATTTAGAGGCCGTTATTTAAAAACGATGAATCGTTGAATGACGTCTACTTTAGAGACCTGTGACAAAGTATGTTTAATTTCAAAGAAATATTTTTAGCTTTCTTTAGATATATTAATAATCCTAGGTAGGATTTTTATTTTGAAAAATTATGGCTTTTAGATAAAAGAACAATATTTGAATGTTAAAATGTTCTTGCTTTTTTCACTAAAATTAGTTAAAAAGCGTTCGTTTATACTATAGTTATAGATATTATATACTAATTTAACACTATTTTAAGTTGCTATTTAATATATCTGATTAGCTTTAATAAAACTATTTAACAGTCTCTAATTAATTTAAATACAATCCCTGTTTAGGATTCTCAAGAACTGGACATTTTTCGTAATTTTGTATTATGAAAGTAACATAACATGCTTTTTTTATTAAAAATAAATGATTATTGAGCTATTACTATTATCTATTCTGATTTGTTCATGAGCTCAAATGGGTACAAAGTTCGGAATATACCGGTTATTTCGATCTGGTTAACGATAATAAAGATAATACGTATAATAAATCAATTTATTAACTTATCTCTATATACTTACTTATTGAACAGCCAATGAGGAAGTATATTGCTACAAATTTCCACAGCATCCCATTCAACATTGGAAGATCCAGCCACCTCAGCATAGTATGTCCTTGTCAATAGATGCTGCAGGGATTGACCGAATTTTTGAAATAGGGCTTTGACTTCTATGTGGTATAACAGTGATTTTCGTTAAATAGTCACAAATAAAAAAACAGACTACTTGTTACCTTCAAAAGTTAGGTAAGACTGTCCTTCAGCTGTAGGAGGTTCAAAGTTGAAAATCAACGCTGCCAGGGGTATGCTGTCAGTGACTTGACTCTTACTCTGCATGCCTACGACCCAACCAGAATTCTGAACCCTCATTTTATCATCACCCCTGGCATAGGGGTCTAAATAGAAACCAGCCACCGGTGCCGAGCTGTGAGGCTCAAAAACATCATAATATCTATGAAGCCGCTGTTAGAATTACTGATTAACGATGAGAAAAAATGGAAATACCTGACGTCTTTGTGCCATGCTGTAACTCCAGTTCTGGTCTTTATAACGATATTGAATAAATTCTCGCACAATTGAAACAATCCGTCTAGTACTACATTTAAAGGAAAATATTCCTTTAATTTATCCTCACTATAATTATACAGCGATAATCTTTGTTTTCTCCTCCAATATGGGACATCCCACAATTCCAAACTAAAAAATCGTGCAAAATAAAATGAATCTCATTTTAGATATGTAGGATATTGTATTTTTAAGTTATTATTATAGCTATTAGTTTTATTTTTGAAGAAGTAATGAATCGGAATAACTGGATAAATACGCCTGGTGTTAAGCACTAGTGCCTTGCCAAATCGACTTCATTTGGAAACGGCTATATGTTGTATTTTGATATATTATTTACTGCCATAGTTCATATTTAATACTTCATAAACATTATTATTTTTTTATTAATTAATAATGTAGGGTAGGTAAGTTCGCCCTATACTCATTCAAGTGCAATTGTTGATTTTTCCGGTAGTGCAGGCTTCCGGCAGTTTTCCGGTATCAGGCCTATCGACTGGCCGCAAAAATCAACTGTGCTTTTAACCGATGTGAAAGACTTGGAGTGGTCTTCTTGGACCTAACTAAAGCCTTTGATAAGGTTTGGCACGAAGACTTAGTGGCGAAATGCATTTAGATAAGTTTACCCGATGATCTAGCTCTCTAGCCGGAAAACCATCGACACAGGAGCTCCACAAGGCTCCCCCCCTAGCACCCACTTTATTTAACATTTTCTTTCAGATATCCCTAGGAGACCACAAGTTGAAGTCAACCCACAGAAAACCCAGGCCATGTTCTTCCACAAGATACATTTTGCACCGAGCATTTCGCGTCTTAAAATCGAGAACGTCGAAATCCCATAGTCAAAAGAAGCCACCTATCTCGGTCTTGTCTTCAATCGGAACTCCTAGATTCAAAAGTCCCTCCAGAAAGGTCAAGGTATTGTCAATTTGCTGTTCCCGCGGACCAATCGGGCCAGCACGCTTCCTCTCTCAATAAAATATCTCCTATACAAGATGCTGGTTTGATCAGTCGTTCTATATGTGTCTATCTCAAATACGTCTCACCTAACCAGGTGGAACGTCTTTTTTTCAGAACAAAACCCTCAGAAAATAATCAGTGCCCCCTGGTTCGTCAGGAATAATCAAATTCATAGAGAAACAGACGTCCCCCAAGTTCATGATTTTATATCCGAGCTCTACTCGAGATATTTCTCCACTCTTTGTCTCTCTATTTTATCATGTCACAGTATTAACAAAAAAACTGTGAAGTGAAGAACAAAAAATATGCAAAGAAAAAAAGGGCAATTATTTTTAACGAGGTTTTACCATGTTCAAGAAAGACTAATAAAAATAGCAAAAGAAGGAAAATAAAGAAAAAATTTGACTAAAAAGGACTTGACAAAATATTAATAACCTAAAATATAATAACAATATTCGTAAACTTACTAAAATGATGATGTGGTAATAGTGAAATAGAAAATATCTTTCTTGCAAACAATTTTCAAAGTTTATTTCTATAAAGATAAATTTTATACACAATATTGGACAGTATATCTTGGACATCATCCGACATGTTTCAGAATCTTAATGTTGCTAAGATATATTGCTAGGTAACCAATAATTAAACCAGATGACAAGATTGATCTTTTCAGGTTGGGAACATTTAGACAATAGAAGAAAATACACCCATATAGAGAGACATAAAATGTTAGTTACCTAACATAAATGTTAGTGTCTTGTGTTAGTTAACTTGGAGGTTGATGATTTTAAGTTTCTTTAAGGATTTCGGTATATCCATCAATATCCTACGTAACAGAGAAAATATAGATATACAATACCAATCAGTCTTAAATCCTCTTTCATTAGCATATTCAAGCAGAAGTTGTAGCTCCTCATCTTGGGCTGGCTTTGCACTTTCCAACAACACATCCAACATCTGATCCACAGCCTGTCTACTACCTGCCATTTTTGTTTCCATTGACATGTCAACATATGAGTGATATCCTGCAAATTACTGTTTAGTTCAAAAAATTAATTAATATATTGTGAAGTTACCTAAATGTTTTGCAGTATCATTTTTCAAGAACCTAATTTCCTCAACATGCAAACTGGTTGCTAATTCTTTTACTCCACCAACAGAACCTCTGTTAACATTGGCTTTCCATAACAACCACCTTATATCACGACTAGGACAATGTTCCATGAGTCTCATGTAGACATGAGGTTGTAAGGTAAACTTCCAGGGTCCATTTAAGTGATAATTAGGATCTAGAGCAGTTGCCTAAAGTAAAAAAATATAAATTAGATTAAAAAAGGCTACAAAGCTAAAATATACCTTTAAAAGATCATCAGGAAAATCTCTGACAATAGTCCTATCAGACACTATTTGTGCATGTTGCCTTGTTGATATGTCATTTTTGAATTTAAAGTCATGTCTTTCCTGTGCCAATTTTGATAAATTATACATGACAGTTGCTTTACGTTTTTCATCAAGTTCTAGTCCATTAAGTTTTCCTTCTAAAGCATACTTTTTAAGAACACTATTTTCTTCAGTAGTCCTATTCTTGTTTTTTGCCAGTTCTTCTTTTATGGCAAAATGTATTTTTTTACTAGTAAACTTTGCTGACCTAGCTCTCCTAGCCCTTTCATGGATAGCCATATAAGTTGCTGCAGGCATCAATGTATTATTTCCTAGATACAAAGTTTTGGACAGACCCCAAGTTGTTTCCATCAGATGCCCTAAATTCTCTATAGGTTGTATTATATCCACAAATACATCGTCACATACTTCCTGTTCTAATTGCTTTTCAATGGCTTGAACTCCCATTTCAAAATCCAATGTCTGTTTGGCAATAGCAGCTCTACAGTTCTCAATTGTGATTTGATTAAATTTGGGAAGTCCATCACTGTGATGTAATGGATTCTTTTCAGGTAATTCCTCCCCAATTTCTGGTACACTTTGAAAAAAATAAATTACAAATGTGCACATACATTAGATTAAATCTGCATAGTTGTAATTATGTATTAACTATTTTGTTTTCACTAATAATAAAATATTGAAATATGTATGTACTTACAGTACAATATAACCTTGATTTAATTTTGAAGAAGTATATAACTTTCGGGTCGAGGTAAACAATCTCCCACAACGAGCCAAAGCCATTTTTTATTATAAAATCATTTAAAAAATCAGTACTACTTTTTAGCAAAATATAACCTAATTGTTTTGAAATTGGCAGCAATGTACAATTTTTGACATTACATTCGCTATTGCTTGAAGTAAGAAATAAATTAAATCAAGGTCATTCAATTTTCATATTTATATATATATATATGTCGAAAACGTTATGAAAGAAATTTACATACAGTTACATTACATATAGTTAATGTTTGTGCAATAGAATTATGTTAATGACTGCCTAATTATTTATTTAGTTGATACTATAAAAATAGGGGATTTTTAATTTCTGATGTTGTTGGTATGAAATAACAAATAACCAAAAGTCATGTTTTGCCAACTTAAGGCGTAAAAACTCCAGAATTTTGACAACGGATCTGTAAGTTTTTAACATTTTCTCACATTTTAATTTGGGAGTTTTGCTTGAGTATTAAACCTTCATAATAGTTCAGTTGAATAAGACTAAAACACTTTTTTATAATTTACTAAATTGGGTTTTAATCCTAATAGGGACTGAATAAACTGAATCACTCAAATATGGCCACCCCATCAGCCGGTGTGGGTAAGTACAATTTCAAGCGAAAATAATTTATTTAGCCGATTATATCATATCACTGTTTTTAACAATATGTATGTCGACTTCCATAGTTGTCCCGAGGAATTTCCGTTTGTTAGAAGAATTGGAGGCGGGTCAAAAAGGTGTTTCTGATGGCACTATCAGTTGGGGTTTAGAAAATGATGATGATATGACCCTCACTCACTGGATGGGTATGATTATTGGACCTCCTCGCAGCCCGTACGAAAATAGGATGTATTCTGTTAAAATTGAGTGTGGAGCTAGATATCCTGATGAGGCACCAATGGCCAAATTCATATCTAGAATTAATATGAATTGTATTAACAGCAACACAGGAGTGGTAAGTTTTCAATTGAAGAGTAATTGATGATATCAATATAAGTGACAATTTTTTATTGGATTAAGTGAATGAATCTGAATTGTGAATGTTTTAAATATATTTATGTTATGACAACTATTGATATAATGAATGTTGCTTTGTTATAAAAAAAGTTTTATATTAAGTTGTGACTTAAATGAGTCAATTATTCTATTTTTAGTGTTATCTCAAATTAGGTCTGATACTGAGAAAATTTTTAGAAACTAATTTTTATATTGTTTTCAATATCAGATTGAATTAGGTTTTTTAATTTTTGGTATGTAGGTTGATAACAGACAAGTACCAGTGCTAGCACGATGGCAAAGAGAATACACCATTAAAACAGTCCTTCAGGAATTACGTCGTTTGATGACGCTCAAAGAAAATATGAAACTTGCACAGCCCCCGGAGGGCAGTTGCTTCTAGCCCGGTATGTGTGTAACAGAAGGGGGTCATGGGCGGCAAACTCCTAATGGCCAACAGAGTGTCCCGCGCCCTCTAGAATTAAACAGTGAGGAATACACATGCGGAGTCTTGTGAAGAAATATGGATAATGTTGATGTGATATAGATTGTTTTTTTGAGGTTCATTTATATATATATATATATTTGATTATATATAAGCGTGTGTATGTGAAGGTCAAGCATTTCCCTGTCTCAATCTATTTGTTTGCCGAGTTAGTTTCTGTGTATTCACAATTAGATGTTACAAACAGCTTAGACTAAAATGGCTAAATGCAAACCCTCAAAAAATTAATCTATTTTAATATTAAACATTTTTAAACTGAATGGCACTCCATGTATTCTTTTTGTGTTTTTAGTAGTTAGGCATCAAAGTGATTTTTTATGTTTTTTTTAAATATTATATAGCCTACTTGTTTAATTTCGTTTTATACAAAGTTAAATAAAGTCTAAGTGTATTAAATGAACTATGTCTTTCACCATTTCTATCCAGTTTTGTTTTATAAGACACAAAAAGATTACGTATCCACAAAAAAGGGACACTCTATGTACAGCTTTACATTGGAAGAAAAATTGAGCAGTTTTTCTTTTCCGTAATACCCATAATGTATATTTTTTAATTGAAAAAAATAAATAACTTGCTTAATTGGTCTGTTGAGCCTCTTTTATAAACTATGTGGCTTAAAATAAACCATTTCCCAGACAAGAAAATACGCAAATTTATAAACCACTGTTTTTTTACCAGGTTCTGTTAATAGCTGAAATAATAATTTAAAGAATTAATATTAAATTATTTACTAAGTTTTTATATATATAGTTTAACCGATAATTCACTCATTTATGTAATTTATGATAAGAAGTTCACTGGTGTTATTCAATAAACATGAAACAAAATATATATAGTTTTTCAATGGCATTAGTGTTCCTTTCCTCAATTGCTGTAGCCGTTACGAAAAATGATTAAAATATTCATACTATTAACTTTGTAGGATGAAAAAAATCATTATTTAAATATGTATGTACAGTATTTTTATCTGTTAATCTAATAAATCTAATAATCGAGAATAAATCATTTACATTTATATGGCAAACTGTTAATGTCCAACTGCTATATTTCGTCTGTTTTTGGCATCACAGTAAAAAATGTGGCAGTTATCATTTTAATTGATGTATGAACTGCTATTGAAATGTTTTAAATAAGTATTTAATATCTATAAACATACGAATTTTATCATAGTGTTTAATCCGCTTTTAATCACTATTATTATTGTTAAACTATTAAAATAGGATTATTAACTTTTTGAAAATATTCTTAATTAATTAATAAAATATTTTGTTAACCAAAAACAATATGAAATTCAATCCATCCTTTTAAATAGCTCCATCCATACCTTTTCCTGTGATCCGTACCTACATCTCAAGTGAAAGAAATTGTCCAATAAAAAAATCGATACCTATTTTGACATACTTCATAGCACTGCGCATGCGCATTCTCAACCCAGCACCATATTTCATTCTTGTTCTTTGGCTGTTTTGATTAAATGCATCGTTTTTAATTGGTTTAAGACAAAACTATTGAAGACGTCTCATTGTGAATATTTTTCGACCATTAATAACATAACTTTTGGAGGATGAGATCGCGAGCAGGCAGACGGTAAGGGAATATTGCATTTTTTATTGATTCTTTGAAATTACCAAGAGCAGCGCTTCAGGATTATGGCTAAAATTAGACGTATTCAGGTGCATTCATATGAGTGACAATTTTGTGTATTTTATCTTTGAATATTTTAATTGATCTCATATATGTATTTCGAATAAGGTGCTATGATCATATCCTTAATTTTGGGGCTCTCTCTTGTTATATAATATTCTAGGCATTACTATAATTTACGCATTTAGCAGAGATCGTAGAAGATCGAGGAGTAGAGACAGAGGCGGTCGTGATAGGGGTCATATTGGCGGAGGCCGTAGGAATCAAGCCGGGGCCAGTCTTAGAAAACCCCGATGGGATTTAAGTCGTTTGGAGCCGTTTAAAAAGGATTTTTATGTTCCTCACGAGGCTGTGTCGAACCGTCTTTATTATCAAGTCGATGACTGGAGGAAGAGCAAAGAAATTACTCTAAAAGGGAAAAATGTTCCAGATCCCGTTCTGAGTTTTGAAGAAGCTGGGTAAGTTTTTTTTTAAATATTAGGACCTTTGAAAGTACAAAGATTTCCTTCATCAGCTTCCCTGAGTATGTTATGGGCGAGCTACATAAAGCTGGTTTCAAAAGCCCAACTCCAATTCAGTCACAGGGCTGGCCTATAGCATTGTCTGGTAAAGACATGGTAGGCATTGCATCAACAGGGTCAGGGAAAACCCTGAGCTATATTTTACCTGCAATAGTTCACATTAACCATCAGTCTCGGCTAGCAAGAGGAGATGGTCCCATTGCCTTAATTCTTGCACCAACTAGAGAACTTGCTCAGCAAATACAACAGGTAAGAGTACTATATATAGGTTTGTTTATTAAGATGTTCAGATTAATTCAATGCCCTTTCTGCACATTCTGTATCAGCTAAGTATTTGGGTCTCTGTAAATTATTTGAAACGGATCATCATTCATAAACTGAATGAATCATTGAAAAAATTATGGATATATGAGCTATAAAGTGAAACTATTGATAGATATATATAATTTATATTATTTTATAAAAGCTGAAAATGTTTCTGTAGAAAGCAAAGTCATTATATTATGTCAATTACTATGAAAACTTAGTCGATAGAGTATTACATATATAATTTACTATATTTATATTATAATTTGACTCAGTCCCGCTAGTTTTAATAATTACCACCTCATTGTTGTCAACAAATCACTGCCACCTTACTTCTTCCTGTAGTAACATAACATACATAATAAAAACAAAAATAATTTCATTATTTTTATGCTATTTTTTCTTGATTTCAATTGAAGATATTTTTGAATTACATACTATTAATATATATGTCACAGTTTTATATCTGATGTCTTTTTTATTTTATGTATTTCTGCAGTGTTGCCAGAATGATGAGAAAATATTTTAATTAATGTATGTTGTACCTACTATTTTTCTAAATAAATACCTTTTTAAAGTAAATACATGCAAGCACTTAATAGTTATCTCACATTTTCAGTAAATAAAATAAGACTTTTGTGCATGAACAGCTGATCAGTGCTTAGCAGTCCGAGTTTTTGATGAATCATATATGCACAGTAAATGCATCTAAATATTTGATAGTTTTAAAAATAATAAAGCTATAATCATAATAGGTGGCGAACGATTTTGGAAAAAGTTCCAGAATACGTAACACCTGTATCTTCGGTGGTGCCCCCAAAGGCCCTCAAGCCTTAGACCTGATGGACGGTGTCGAAATCGTTATCGCAACTCCCGGTCGTCTTATCGATTTTCTGGAAAGCAACAGAACCAACCTGAAGAGGTGCACTTACTTGGTTTTGGATGAAGCCGATCGCATGTTGGATATGGGTTTCGAACCGCAAATCCGGAAGATTATTGAGCAAATTAGACCAGACAGGTAATGGTAAGATTTATATTTCTGGGGATGGTTTTTATAGGCGGTCGTGTTTCAGACAAACCTTGATGTGGTCGGCGACGTGGCCGAGGGAAGTACAACAGTTGGCGACTGAATTTCTGAAGGATTATATTCAAATCAACGTCGGATCTCTGCAGCTTTCCGCAAATCACAATATTCTACAGATCATTGATGTTTGCCAAGAGTATGAGAAGGAATCAAAACTGAGCACCTTACTAAGAGAGATCATGGCCGAGAAGGAAAATAAGACAATTATTTTTATGGAAACTAAAAGGAAAGTTGACGATGTTACCAGAAAAATGAAAAGAGACGGGTAATTCTAGCGGAACAGTCGTGAATAAGCCGTGAATTTTGTTATCATTTAAATTCGTTTGCAGGTGGCCAGCTGTTTGTATACATGGAGATAAAACTCAACAAGAGAGAGATTGGGTGTTGCAAGGTACAGTTTGAACGATTTACTTTTGCTTGTTTTGCGTTAATTTTTTCTTTTTTCTGATAGATTTTCGAAGTGGTAAAGCCCCAATTCTGGTGGCCACCGATGTAGCTGCGCGAGGTTTGGGTAAGTGTAGAAAAGATATATAACTTTTTTTCTCACACATTATCTACGTTCAGTTATCACTGATATTGTAGACAGGCTAATTTGTGTATCTTTACAAAACAATGGAGTATTTGTAGTAGTGTGTGGAAGTTTATGAGACCGCCATTTATTAGCCTGTTCTTTTGACAAAGTCTTATTTTTTCTGGGTTTCATATGGTTGATGTTTTTTTACTGATGACGATGGGTATTCTTGCCAGCTTTTAACATTTTATACAAGGTTTCTCAAAAGAAAATATATTTAGTGGATCGTTTATTAATTATAAAAGTACAGAGGTTGGGAACTCATTTAATTGGAGATCAATTCACACCAATATTGTATATAATTACTTTGGGCGAAAGAAGGGGTTTCTCATGCTGGCAACTCGCATTCTTGTAGTTGTCAGTTCTGCTTATTCATTATTAATTTGTACATTAAGATAAAAGTGAGCATCATTTGAAAAGAATATGTTGGTAACCATTGCCAACAAATACCAAACCTCTAACTGGCATTCTGTGGCCTAAATTCTTACACCAATTAAGTATTGCAGGGGTGCAGCATTAGATCTTTGTTCAAAATACTTAAAGCTTAGATTTCTAAAAAAACATAAAACATTTAAAGCTTTTGTGCACTTCAAAATTGAAAATCGTAACATTAATATATATATATCAGTTTTAATTTAATTCAAACTTCTACCAATATTTAGTCTTCAGCTGCGGAAGACTGTAAGTTGCTCCAAGTGTTTTTATGAACCTTCTGATTGTAAAGCGATTTATTGTGTGGGCGTAGGACGATGACGGTACTTCATTTGCATTCTGTCTATTGTATATAGATTTGTTTTTATCAACCATATGGAACTTATTTTATCCAATCAGTGATCAATGGTCAAACTTTTAGTGTAAATCAGCTGTTAGTTGATATGAGATAATGGTGACGTTGATGGTAAAAAAAGTAAGGCTTTGTCGCAAGTGCTAGAATTGCGCTAGTTACATTTAGCCAAATCCGAGGCGCCGTAGCAGTCACCGACACCCGAACTAAAGATAGCCCAATGTCGTCTTTTTTCAGAGGCACAATGTACACGTGTGTTTAGCAATGTCCAACCACACGGTCCACATGTGTGCCTCTCTTGGCTCTCTTGTCCGGCCTCTTCTTGGCCGCCGCAGCCCGCTACTTGTCCTCCCTTGCGCCCGCCGCCACTCGCTGCAGACGTGTCTCTGCTCTCTCTTAAGCCGATTAGTAAGTACCGCTGCCGATAGATGGGGCGGTGGTCTGTGAGTGTGTGCGTGAGACTGGGACCCGTGCCGGCAGAGACGAACGAGTAGGGAGAGCGAGCGGTGCAGAGGGACCACAGAAAGGAGCTGCCGGCGGCTGGTTGGCCCGCGCGCAACAACCGCTCGTTGTACAAACACCCATAGGTAGGATATTATGTGTTTTCAACATTTTTATTTTCCTTTTTGTTCCATTTTCATTTTTTTTTCGACTATTAATTTGTTTAGTTTTTTTCTGTTCCGTTTTAAAATTATTTACGATAATACAGTATTGAAAGTTTTGGCGGGGACACCGAATCTACGACAAATCACCAGACCAATTAGCTGGTGCCGTTCGGTTCACTGCATTGCCATTACAAGCTCATCCCTATCGTTTAAGTAGTTTTTAATGAGTGTTTAGGTACGTTCACATTGGATTAATGTATCCAATATCACACGGCAACAATTCATGTGAAGGTTTTTTTCTCACGTATTTTAATCACGAAAAGCTTCAATCACTTTCCATCTTATTGCTAATTGACACCACATTTTCCCTAGCTGGTGCCTAACTTAGGGAATTCCGGTTCATCCAATTATAAAATTTAAATATTTGATATAAAATGAAACAACAGTATGTATATGTAACAGGTCAATTGAAAAGTCCCCTGCCTGACACATAGATGGCACTACTAGAATTAAATCCATATGTTTTTCAGTTAGCCATAACCCTCAAAAGATGCGTGTATAAATTTAACAGCTATCGGTTCATTAGTTTGTGATAGCATTTTAAGTGAAGCAACTTTTGTTATTGTGAAACAAATGGATAAAAAGGAATTTCGCGCGTTGATAAAATATTGCTTTTTTGAAGGTAAAAATACAGTTGAAGCAAAAACTTGGCTTGATGCCGAGTTTCCGGACACTGCCCCAGGAACATCAACCATTACGGATTGGTATGCTAAGTTTAGAAGTGGTGAAATGAACACCGAAGACAGTGAACGCAGTGGACGCCCAAAAGAGGTTGTTACAGACGAAAACATTAAAAAAATCAACAAAATTATTTTGACACTCTAAAGATATCAACTGAACGTGTAATCATATAATTCACGAATATTTTGGTATGATCAAGCTCTGTGCAAAGTGGGTGCCGCGCGAGTTCACTTTTGACCAAAAACAATGACAATTTGATGATTCGGAGCAGTGTGTGAAGATGATCAAGCGTAATAAACCCGAGTTTTTGCATCGATATGACAATGGATGAAACATGGCTCCATCATTTCACTTCGAAGTCCAATCGACAGTCATCCGAGTGGACTACACACGATGCACCCGCTCCAAAGCGTGGGAAAACGCAACAGTCGGCTGGCAAGGTTTTGGCGTCTGTATTATGGGATGCACATGGAATAATTTTCATTGACTACCTTGAAAAAGGAAGCCCCATCAACAGCGACTATTACATAGCGTTATTGGACCGTTTGAAGGACGAAATCGCCGAAAATGGACCGCATTTGAAGAAAAAGAAAGTGCTGCTTCACTAAAACAATGCATCGTGTCAAAAATCCATGAATTGGGCTTCGAATTGCTTCCTCACCCACCGTATTCTCCAGATCTGGCCAACAGCGACTATTTCATGTTCTCAGATCACAAAAGAATTCTCGCTGGGAAGAAATTTTCGTGGAATGAAGAGGTGATCGACGAAACTGAGGCCTATTTTGAAGCAAAGGACAAATCGTACTACAAAAATGGTATCTCGAATAGTTGGAGCGTCGCTATAATCAGTGTATCACCCTTGAAGGGAATCATGTTGAATAAAAAAATAAATTTTGCCAAAAAAATGGGCTTTACTATGGTAGGCCGGGGACTTTTCAATTGACCTGTTATTTACTGGGTAAAATAAACTTACTAAATTACAACTAAAACAAAGTGTAGTTCTAGATGGCGAAGTTTAACTACTTTACAATGTAACAAATCCACCACTATACTGAGAGAAAATTAAAAATTACAAAACCTTGAACGGCTTTTAAAAGCTATCATAATACTTTCCAAAAGTCCAAGAATAAAACAAAAGTCCACAACAGTTATCATAAGCTTCCATAAGTGTTTGACGAGTTTCAGTTCATATTTTTTTAAATCAAATAAGAAAAAGTAGAAAGTGAAACAATTGTTAGCATAGTAGCGAAAAGAAGATATATACCAGAAGTATTAATAACAGAAGGACAAAAACTGACATATAGAATGAACAAAGAGAAAAATAGAAAAGGATATGGAGTAAAATTATAAAAGTAAAGCATTCTACAAAAACAAGAGGTTTTAATTATTAATCTGCCCATGCATTGTTGTGAGAATCACAATAGAGGTAGAAGAAAACAGCTGTACTCATATCGACAAAAAATAGTAGAAAATTATTGTAGAATAGTGAACTATGATTTTGAAAAAGAAATAGAATTGAAGGAAATTGGGTATGTGTTGGGGGCGACCAGAAAAAAATTGCAAATATAATAATAGGGTGGATGAGGAACTATGAAACAAGAATAAAATAACAGGAATGCGTAGAGGAATGTCTGTCAGAAATAGAACAAGAGCTATCAAAGAGGACTAATCTACTACAAATGATCAAGAAAGCTTCAACGTACCATGTTTTCAATATTCCCAATACATCAAACGCTATACATAAATAAGTTTGTATTTGCCTGTCTTATTAACCGCGTTACTTTTTCATATTTGAACTAATAAAACCTTATCTTCCTTTGATTCCTTTAATAATTTGTCTGTCATATTCCTCATTCCTTATTTTTTTCAAACTTCTCAATGTTTACACTTCTGTATGTTATTCTTGTTATTTTCATAATAGTCTAGACAAAGATTGAATAAGGATAAAAGAGTTTTTGTTATAAAATATGAATTATAAACAGTCAACAGCATAAGCGTTCAGCAGCAATGTAATGAGTTGTAGTTGGAATGTTGTTCCAATGTGAAAATACCTTTAGTTTTCTAAGATCTAGTTAGAACTTGTATTAAGTTGGCAAGAAAATATTCGATTTTAAATTAAATAGTTTTGAAAATAGTTCAAAAAGGAGAGGTATTGGTCCCAACAAGTTTTAATGAATCGCAGAATATTTAGAACTAACGAACAAACTAACACCACGTGAAGAAGCTTCTGAATGATGTCAGCGCATACACTTTTTTAATGTTAACCTCGGAAGATATTTTAAGACACCTTCAATTTGATTTAACTTTATATGACGATCTTTTTTTTTCACCTAAAGGTGATTAAACAAAAAAAACTTCAATATGATATAAGGTATAGAAACATCGAAAATACTTTCGTGCCAACTCGATATAGTCAAATTTAAAAAAGTAGCATCGAACCATCATCCATAAGTATAATCAACCCGTACTATCGTTAACTGATATATCACTATAAATGTGAAGAGAAACATTACATTCAACATTCATTATTTTGTGTATTAAATAAACAACCTTAAGTTTGTTATCATTAAATCGGTAGGAACCCTTATGGATGATAGTAAACTGAGTAAGTTATAATTTAAAGAAAATTATTTCTATATTACATTGTGTTTCTAGCTTTAGATGAAGGATCAAGGCAGGCGTTGAGTAATGATGTACTATAGTAAAATTTAGTTACGCACTTCATTGCTCTGTAAGTAATATTAATCGTATATAAATGTAGTAATTGCTATTCAGTGAGAATTGACGGTTATTAGTTCAAAATTCACCAAGTTGGTCTGGTTTTTTGCAGGATCTAGTCCCCCATGTTTACCTTACACTTTTGTTAATTTTCATTTTCTAATATGGTTTTATTTTGGGAATAAAGCGGTACTAAATGGTTGAGAGCAATTTCAGGCTTCTTGTCGAGGCTACGTATTTTTATATGCTAAGGCTTGGGTTCCAACATATATATATATACATACATACATAATCCTGCTTCGTTTATTATATCTTTAAATAGATTGTAAGGAAATCCTAGATTTAGATACGTACATTTTTTTAACATTTTACGAACAAAGTAAGTATTTATCTAATCTTTTTTTTTTAGTTAAATCAAAACTTAGTTGGCCGTGGCGTATAAGCATTTTCACCGATACTCTTTTATTTAAGAGTAGTTGAAAATAAACATTTAGTAGGGAATGAATAAATCCACGGCCAACTTCGTTCTGGACACAAGTTAAGCGGTTATCAGTACGAAGGGTTCTTCAAGTAAATTTATTTAATAATTCTCGTATTTAACATAGATGCATTTTCAATATGAATAATTCATTGAATTACGTTGTAATCTTTTTTCTATAAATTACTGCAGGTTTTTATTTTGATCGATGGCAGTAAGTATGAGTTGTGTGGACAGTTCCATGGTCATCAGACGAGCAAATTAGTAGGTAGAAGTTGACATGCATATATCGAAGATGATAAATACAAGAAAACGGGAAGCGATAACATTATTAGCGTTGATTATGGCATATTTTACAGATGTGGAGGATGTAAAATTCGTAATAAATTTCGACTATCCCTGTAATTCTGAGGATTATGTTCATCGTATCGGCCGAACTGGCCGTTCGCAGAAGACAGGAACGGCGTACACGTTCTTCACGCCGCAAAACTCCAACAAAGCAGCCGATCTGGTTTCCGTACTGAAGGAGGCGAAACAGGTTATCAATCCAAAGCTGCAGGATATGGCCGATCACGGCAATTCTGGAGGAAGCAGAAGTGCGTTGAAATACTGCTGGTTATAGTGGTTGGATTTTGTGACCGCAAAGCAATTTCAGGTCGTTGGCGTAAGGTAGGGGGTGGCGGCCGTATGATGCGCGGAGGGCCCCGCTCTCCTTCAAGATCTCCCATTCCTCGTAGAGGACGAAGAGATAGGGATCGTAGCCGCAGCAGAAGTAGAAGCAGGTCACGAGACAGGCGTCGCAGAAGATCCTATTCGTATTCAAGCAGCTCGAGTAGCAGGTAAGTGTGCGATTGGTTCAATATGTATTTCAATGAAATGATTTGGACGTTGTTCATTCAGCAACTGTCGTCACTGTATCCCCTTCTAAACGCCTTGGATACTCACATTAGGTTAGATAACTAATAAAGAATCACAAAAATATTGATTTATAATAATAATATACCGTAGAGAGATTGTTAAAAATACATTTAATTTAAAATTAAAAATGAGGTTACTAAGATTTTACCAGAAATAAAAACACAACATTTTAAAATTCGGCATGTTAAGTCAAACACCAATCAAAAGCACTAGAAACATTGATGTCACTTACAGTTTCCTGATCACCATTTTCGCATTTCAACGTTTGAACTTTTTAGCGCGTTTGGATTTTATTTGGATCTTATATTTCTCAATCAAAAAATCAGTTTTTGCTGCCAATGAGAAGAAAAGATAAACGAAAAAATGTAACTCGAATTTATTAAGGCAAATAACCTAAATTTGCCCAGAATCTATTCGTCGATAGTAACTGTACTGTGCGATAGTAACTGAAATAATAATTTTAAAAAGAATACTAGAACTTTTGTAGAATTAAAGTGAGTGGAATGAAATGCGGTAGAATAATCAAAAACATTAAGTAAAAATTCTATCAGTAAAACATTTGGCAAGGAAATTAATATGTGCAGGTTACTTTTTCTTTCAAATACATTTTTTGCAGAAATAATTTTAAAAAATTTAAATGTTTCGCTGTTTTTTGGTTAAAACAATGGCATCATCGGTGAAGAACACCTGTGCAACTTGTGGTTTCTGGATGAAAAGCCGAATCAAGTGGTCTTAACAAGCAAATTTGGAAAGCAGCTTAATTTTATTTATAATTTTCTACAGAGGTCAGTGATACAACAAGAGATACAGAGCAAGTGAGAGTCTATAATAGTGATGCATCAAGAATTACCAACCAAGGTCTCGCAATTTTTAATGATTTTATTTGGGAAGTATGTGGTCTATTACTCAATTTAGGCAGTTTTATTTCAATAGTCTGATTAGATTCTCCACATTAGCGTTGAGAATCAATAGTTCGACTAACTGTAAGCTCATGGTATTTCCATATTTGTTTCGTAAACATTTTTAACAGCACTGTTAGAGGTGACTCGGTTTTATTGATTTACAGCAGGGCTTCACAGATATCTATGATATTTTCATGTTTGGCTCATAAAGAATCCATACATGAAACATCATAGTTATCTTTATTTAAATGGTTCAAGAAAGTTTCGTAATCAGTGCCTAGTTCTATATGAGATATTGATAAAATAGCAACAATCTGCAGATGATCATTTCGTTAATTATTTACTATTGATATCTTATATCTCTAAGAAACCCCTTAAATATTAAAAAATGTGTCGCTGTAACAACGTGTGTACTAACGTGTGTTAATAATGAATTAATTTATTTTCAGTCGGTCCAGATCCAGAAGCCCCCCACCATCTAGGAGCAATTCACAAGCCAAGCCTCCTTCGCCCCCACCAAAAAGTTTGCAGCCCCAAAATGCGCCTGGAGCACAATTACAGCACCAATCAAAGTCCGTCCTACCGCAAACTCAGAACCATCATGCTTCCACACAAATCTCCACTCACCTGCCCCCTCCCGCAGTCAACCATTCACAGTCGTCGATGGTCAATCATAGGCAATCTCATATAATGCAAGGACAGCAATCACAGTTACAAATACAACATGTATGCACAGTTAATGATGATCTTAAAATACTATTTGTTAATGTTTTTATTTTTATATAGATGCAGAATCAACAAATGCAACAAGCTCAAATGTTGCAACAACAACAGATGATGCAGAACTTGCAGCAACATCTACAACAACATCTACAAAGCCAACATAAACAGGTGGGATACCTCAAACAAAAATCAAGTAAACTTGACGGTTACGTTGAATTTTTACGCAGAATCATCACCAACAACCGCCACTACCGCCCTCACAGCCTAAGGTAGCTCAGCCACCTCCTCCTCCGCCTAGTGGAGCGACACCTTCTCTAATTGGGTTTCAAGCTCATATGCCCCCGCCAGGTGTACAAAGATTCCAGGTCGGCCCCTAGCTAACAATTAATATTTTCGCATCACTAATTATCTGTTACTTTCAGACATATCCCCTTGCGCCTGGAGGTCTCATCTTCAATGCTCCACCTCCACCACCACCAAACAGCCAATCTCAAAACAACCAGATGTACTTTCATCCATATGGACCTTCGCCGCCTGTGTCGCGTTAGAGGAGGGAATGTATTCTAATTAGGTTTAGGTGTATGTTGTAAGTTTTACGGACATAGATTGACATTAGAGAACGATTTAATCGGATATACATATATGTTTAAAGAACAGAAAAACTCTTTTTTATATGGTTTAGTTATAAAAAAAACTTTAAAAAACCGTTTTAAAAACTGTCGATTATTAGTTGTATATAATCAATTAAAGTTATAATTGATAGCTTGTCTTTTTTTCTCCATAAAATTGCTTCAAACAAAACTAATAAAAATAACATAATTGTCAGGCAGATAATTAATTAGGAATAGGAATTGATAATATACTGTACAGTTTAGAAAAAGTATGGACGATGCTCCATTCATCAAACGTTAATATCAAGAAAAGTGTTCAGTATTTCCCAAAAAGTGTATATTCATCAATTATGCCAATAATTGAAACAAGCAATGGAGTTATATTACCAGCTAAATGTGATATGAATTGTTACTGGAGATAAAATTGTTCCAGTCAACATTCCAAAATAAAGAAAGCTGGTTGTTACCGACTACTCTGTCGAAAGTTCGAACAAAACTATGACATTTGTTCAGGCAAACTGGCGGACGAAGGTACAAATAGCACTCAAAATACTCTTCTTGATAATTAATTTGATCCTGGTTAATTGAGTTAATTCAAAAGAAACAGCCTAGAATTTGAAATGATTTAAAGCACAAACGCTTTTATGGAAAAAAGAGGCGATTTGTTGAATAGCGATACAAACGACGCTGACACTAAACCATTAAACTAACTAGTAATCCAATGATGCCAAAATAAAGTTCTTCGACAAATTATCAATGCTTATCGCTACGTAACCAACGAAGAGCTACACGATGGCCTCGGAATCAAATCAAATTACAGTAAGGTTGCCAAATTACCGTAACGGCTAGTGGATAACACGCAGGAAATCATAAGACTGAAATAAACTGGCACGAAGTTGTATAGTGTATAAAAGCTAATCGTAACTTTAGCCTAAGTAGTCTAATTTAAGGTTGATTTGGGAAATAGATACCTATAGATATTTCTATTCTTCTTTCGTCTTGCTTGTATATTGATGCAAATACAATAGTAACAATTTAATTTTATAAATTAAGGGTACTAACCAGTAAACCTGGAATACTTACAATTTTCAATTCGAGATAAAAACTTGTTCCAGTTAAAGTGCGACGCTGTGTTAACTTTAATATGAATACTAGTTATAACAAATATTTTTACAATAAAACAATAATTTTTTCATTAAAAGGATACCTAAGTTTACTTATATAGCAAGAAAAGCTATTTATCTTTACTTCAATAAGGCACAGATATATCAACATAAACAATTTGTAGCATTTTGAAAAACATAATTTCTAGATTCAGGTGACACATAAAAACTACCATAAATATTCGAATAAGGGATTTTATTATTTCAAATTTTTTTATTTAATTACAAAGTCCATTTAGTCCTTTTAACAAAATAATTAATAAATTACAACAATGGAGCTGATAGTTAGAACTCATCCATCAACTGAAACCGCATGCCCGAATTTTCCTCCAATCACAAATACCAAATTACTATTAATTAAAAAAAAAAGAAAAAACTAAAAAGTATCCTCTCTTTATCACTCTCTCCGTTCGGTTCTAACTGATCTACAATCTAGGGAGTATAAAAGAAACAAAATAATAATTTCTATCGGCAGCAAAAATATACAACTGATTTTTATTCTGCCCGATTTCATTCTTTTTTTTTATATAAAATAAAAATATTATCACTTACGGTACATTACATCTAACCTACAAGTTAATACTGACACCAGGAAATGCAAGAAGCACAAGTAGAACGCGGGCGCGCAAGAAGGACCGCGTCTAAGAAGACTCGTTTATTTATTTTAGTGTCGACGGTCTAACTTTTTATCGTGTTTTTATCAAAAACATTTTTATGAAACATGAGTTAATTCGCTTTGTCCAATCACAGTCAACTGGTATAATCCGAATCGGAGGAGATTCAATCTATTTTAGTGCTTTCGTCGATCAGTCAATGTGCTCCAACTCCTGTGTCAGTTGGCCAGTTATCCACTGTCACATCATGGCTTCACTAAAAAGGAATCAAACCGTCATTAAACTGCGTAAACCAGTCATTAACAAATATCATGCACATTTTTGTACAAGTTCACATAATCTTTTAAAAAAATCAATTAATAGCACCAATAATTTCCTTATTTTATCGCGACTCTTGAGTAATTAGAGTGTTAATTGATTAATAACAAATATAACTCTGTAAATCTTTGAACAGAACAAACAAATCTAATATATTCCATAATAAATACACATGATGTAGCATGAGTCCTCGTCCAGTTCAGAGATACCAGTAGAGTACCAAAAAGTTACATTGAAACTTATACAAATTGCTCAAAGCCCAAAGCCAAAGATAATTTTGGATAAATAGCTCTATAAATATGTGATTGATACACTTCATTTTCATTTTCGCCATTCAACGATTTAAGAATAAGTGGACACATAAGCGACAGTAATATTACATTTATGAAAAATATGAGTATAATTTATCACAGCTATTAATCTTATTTCCTTGAGCGATACTTATAAACAGAGAAAAAAAAAACAGAAAACTACAGGCCTTTGAAAAATTCTAAACATCTGATTTAATACGCTCCGTAATTAACGTCACTGTATGTACCGATTACACAAATAAATAAAATAAATCAGAAAACTGCAACATTTTGTGAAAGCAATACGAACTTAAATTTTGGAGGAAAAAAAATGAAAATGGACTAGCAAACACAAAATTAAACTTCAGGAAGGAATTAAAAATAGCAAATGTTCGTCGTATTAGCTTGGAAAGCATTATTTTCAAAATACGCTGAGGTTGAATTACAGTTTTTAAAGCTATTCTGATAACTAAAACCAACATCAAGAAACCCTATTTGAAAAATGGAGCCGATAATGTGAATTTGATGTGCCTAGCTGAGACAACTGCATATATGTTAGCTGTAGGTATTTAAGATAATAAAATATTGTAATAAAATACATGAATATTGTAATTCCTTAGGAATACAGATTAACATTGTTAACATTTGGATATTTTTTTTAAAAAAGGTAAATGATAAATAAGAACCACTATCTACAACTGAAACCAACATAAACAATAGACAAACATAAAGATAAAAAGTCTGAGACATGAAAGAAAACTCCACTGTCACCTGAATAAACTCTATAATGCAGAAACTGTACATTTGATAAAATAAATGACAAAGTACATGCTAATACGGACAAATAATCAATTCTTCAATGATGCATAGGTTTGCTAACAATCAAGCATTATAAAAAATGAGAAGTATATCTTGATCCTGAAAAATTATACTTGATTAAAGCATAAAGCGACTGATAAATGTACAACGCCATTGTGTGAAAAATTATATCTGATAAATATATAGTAAAGCGGGGCATTAAGGATTGATGTCATTCCTGCTCTTCAACTAAATATTAAGATCAATCATTAATACTGTTTCTGCGATTGGAAAAAAACAAGTTTTAATGTAACGTGGAAAATAAAATGTTATAGGTCAGGGACTTGTTAGATTATATCAAAACATTCTTATTAAACATAGACAACAGTTTTCAGTTAGTAACATCTCCCAAAAATAAAAAAAAATACCATCCTCAAGCTCTGTTGCAGCTTGGGATAATAAAAAAATAAAATTGAAACACTATCGAAAAAAATAAAAAGATTTCTGGCTCTCCCCTACTGCAAAGTCACCTGACCCACACACGCGGGAGGATCGTCCACCACAATCTTCTCGGTTTCCTTAATGTCTTTCTCATCGAGCACTGTCGATTTTTCATCGATAACGTTAATTTTCTCTTTCAGAATCAGATCCGTCTTAGGATCGCTTATTAATGTCTCGCTTTCATCCGTGACCGCTAAATCGTGGGTGACCTTTTCAATATCGTCGATGATTACCGAATTCTCCTGGCCCTGCTGTAGCTTCGACCCTTCGTCCTGCTTAATTTTGGCCAGTGCCTCCTCATTAGATAGAGGGCAGTAAACTGGTCGTGTGCTTTTGGAGCCTTTATTAAGAAAACAACAATAATAAAAAGCATACTAACACTGAGATGAGTTACAACAATTAGACACGACCATTCCACAAAATAAAGAGCGGTAGCTTCTGCAATTAACTTTTCGTAGTGATATGTGCGCCACTTGTTGCAAATTGTATTCGCTAAAAAACGCGCAGCATTGATGAACTGAAAACATGTCGCAAAAGTGAAGCTTCTCTAAATTATCTAGGCGCTACGAACATTTAACGAACATAATCGCAACCAGCATATATAGCAAAAGAGTCATGATATGTATCATAAAAATATTTTCTTGAAGGCGTCAAAATGTATTAAAAAACGTGTCAAAAATGTACGTATTACCTACCAAGGTTTGTCAAGAAAATTGTGTTTGATGACAAATTATTTCAAATCAAATCGTGATATCATTTATTTTTGTTTTTTAAACCAATTGTTGAAGAAATTGCTAAAACTGAGATTGATCTTAAATTGAAGGGAATGTACAATTAGAGGACTGAATTAGGTTGCGGTACAATTATTATCAGAATTAATTTAGTGCATTTAGTACAAGCGTTTTTATTATAGTGGATTATTATGCTGGCAAAAAGTGTTTACCGAATGGCGCTTTTTGTTAAATAAAAATTATTTTGAAGAACTTGTTAGTTTATGTTTTAGTAATACCTCACTCAATAACTCCGGTCTGACATAACGGGCAAACGAAAAGAAATCTGCATTGTAATCTGGCCGCGTGATATGTGTTCCAGTGATGTATTACAAATAATCGTTAAAAAGTCGTGGGATATTTTTCATACAAAGTGTATACGATTATCGGTGTGACGATATAAGGCGGTTTGTTGTTCGGGTGACCCAACATTTCCGTGGAATGGTTCGTTTTATATATTAATACGCCCTTTTATTATTAGGGGAAAAATCAATACAACCCAATATTAGATAGAAAAAAAAGTGCTTTCAACAGTCACCCTATTTATCTCTATCTAATGAAAAAAGCAAATCCAATTACCTTGTTGATTTTGCTGACTATTTTGTGGTTCACTGTTCCTGCGTTGTTGCTGATTTGGTTGTCTGTAGTTTCCGCGGAATGAACCACGATATCCGCCTCGGAATCCAGCCCTACCGCGATAACTATTGAAAAAAAGCGGTTTTAGATCATTTCATTATCGCCTTGAAAAACAATACTCACCTTCCCCTTCTGGTAGCCGCCACACCAAACGTCTCCGAGTTCAACTTTCTTTCTTTACGCCAGTCGGTCCTCTGCATTTTACCTTTGGCTCTCTCCACCGCCTCGCACGATATCTTGTCAAAGAATGACTTGTTTTTGTCGTAGAACACCTCATGCTCCTCATCCTGCTCGGTCTCCCCGGCTCCAGTTTCGTTGCCCGAATCGTCTTTCTTGTCGGGCTCGACGCCAGATCCGTTCACCTCGTTCTTGGACGTGCCCGCCGCCTCTTCCAGCTTTACCTTCGCCAGTTTATTCTTCAGTTCCTCGAAGGCCGTGTTAGCCTGCTCGAAATCGTAGTCCTTGTCGAACTTGAGCGTGTTCTTCTTGTTGGCGCCGATTTGTCCGGATTGGCCACCCGATCTACAATTTCATCAGATTATTCAAATACTTATGAAGGATGCTAAACGTATCAGACATACCTAAATGGACCTCCTCGAGATCTACCTCTGCCCCTGGTCATATTTCTTTGATTATTCCATCCGCCCCGTTGCTGATAACCCTGTTGGTTATTTTGATGCTGCTGACGGCCCCGGTTCTGTTGGATGTACTGCTGAGAACGATGATCCTAAATAATAAACGATCGATAAGAAACGCTGCCGAAACCGATACTCTGCGAACCTTTAAAAGAACAGAACGTACATGATTATCAGCCCTATTCTGGGAATTCTTCCTATCGCGCGACTTGTTTCTATTTTGTTGGCCTTTCGGCGGTTGTATCGGTTTAACCTGTTTATTCCCATCCTAGAATGTGAGAATCAATAACCTTCGAGCTCTTTTTAAAGGCTGAGATATAACGCTTACCCGTTGCTGGCTACCGCCGGCCTGGGTGCCCTGGTCGACAGATACCGATTTGCGCGACCCGACCGAAGCGGGCGTGGTGCTTCGGCTGGCAGCTGCCCCTCCGCCGATCAAATCTAGAACAGAACCTAACCAACTGAGACATCTAGAAAGCTAATTGCCTAACGAAACTAGCACATCCCATAAAGTCCAATATTGGATCACCAATAACAATGCAAACATAATTTTTAATATATTAGGACCAGGAATTAATTCTTGACATATTTACTAATGAAAATATGTTTTCTAGGAAGGTTTCTCCATCTTTCTGGTAACATAGCGATACCATGTTGGTATAAGATTGCAATTTATTACTTTCCAAGACAAGCTTCCCATTTATCTACGCTATTTTATTACTTCAATGTTTCAGAAAAATGCATTCTATCAAAAAGTACCGGAAATTGATGATTTGAAGGTTTTCACAAGTGTCCTTGTCACAGGCGCGACTAACAATTTTTACAATAGATAAATTCATCGAAGAGCGACCGAAGAATAGGGATTTAAGTTAAGAGATATCCAGCCGCTGAACGTTATGTTTTTCACAAATCATATATTAGCATTTCAAGCAATTGTTGTGCATAAAACGCATTGCCAATTGTACAGAAAGACTAAATTTTCCTACAGAAAAGTAAAAAAACGCGCTACTCTCTGAAAATACGGTATAACAAGCCAGTTAACTTCTTATCGGAGATTATACTTATCCCAGACATGCAAACTAGTCAACTTTAGGTATGGCGGATCTAGGGTACCCGAAACTGAAGAAACAAGAATTAAGGTGTTGTTTGTTTTCTCTGATCACTTGTTGGTATTATCTGGTACTTCGAAGTCGAAATTCTTGCCAAAACGTTAAATTGTAAATTAATAATATTATCTAAGTGTTACTTAGTGTTTCAAAATATTTTTTAAACAAAATGTTCATCTGCTAAGTTAATATATCAATTCCCTAACTTGTGCACAAGTTTTTTGCATATAACTTGGATTTATGTCTAATAATGCTTCCAATACTTCGTTTTCCAGCTTGTTTAGCTCACTTCACTCTCGCTAACATGAAAAACTTCCAAAGCCCTTTTAAAATGTTGAAACAAAACTTGACATCTGATTCAACTTGACATTGTGTTAGAATAATATCAATATATATTTACACCAGTTTTTCGTTGACTCAGATTTCTTCAAAATATAAAATCGCATAATAGTTTTTCTTGCATATTACATTCAAATAATAAAACTAGTAACGGAGGATAAAATTTCACTCAAACTAGCTTAGCTGTATTAAACTAGAGCATTGTACAGATAACAATTATTTACTGGTCCTAATAAAACAACCAGAAAATATGAAAACTGTTCATAGTAAGTGATACATTTAAAGGCGTTTTACAATTAACATGACGTTAAATGGTGACCAATGCAACTTATGGGATATCCTAGGAAATATTTTCAGTGTTGAGTTAAATGCACAAAAATGGTCTGGATGAGTAAAGTCACACAACCATATTAATAATAAAGAAGTGATTGGACCATTACAACAATTACACAATAAGAAAAACGAGTACAACAGATAAATATTGGATAGTGAATTATTTTGTTTTCTATTTTACCTAATCACAGAAAGATGAGAGAATGAAGTGAAGGACAATAATTTAACAGTTTGAAAAAATTTGCTATATTTCGTCAATTTAAATGGAGCTGTGTGTTTAAATATAATTGTATAGTAATATAAAATCACTAAGAAATGTAGTACACTTATTTACTAAAAAAAGATATTTCGTTTTTGAAAATTTTCAGGGTTATAGCTTTAAAGAGATGATCTAGATTTACCACAAGCATGTTTACTATGTTAAATCAATGCACCAGTGTACATAAAATATACAGTTAATGTATGCAAATTCAGCATGCTTCAACAAATTTAATGACATAATATGAATTGAACACGAATAGAACTATACACAACTGCATAACCTCAGATAGAACATTACAACCAATTTTATGGTATATATATTCGCTGGCAACAAAGTGCTGAAAACTTATTCTGATAATTTGATGGTGTTTTTAACAAAGGGCAAGATGATGTTGAAATAAATACAAATATCCATGAGAAATAGCAATTTCCAAATGACCATCAAGAGTACTCGCAATGGTATGGTTTTAACTTTTTTCAATTTTCTGTGACTTTTCACAAGTTTCTCACGCTCATTTTGACAATAGAATTGGCATTGGTGACTGAATAAACCCTGCAAATTCAGCACGGCCATGGTATAAACTGCCAACATCGGCCTGCCCTTGTGAAAAATCCCAATATACTAAACACATTAATCAACATAATAAGGAATAATGCAAATCTTGACCAATGACCACTAAATTAATTCAATGTAAGGAAGAAAAAGATTTAAATTTTTTTCAAACTTCAAATTATAAAGAATCATGATGCAGACATCTTCAAGTTTCCTTTATCCACTAAATATTAAGCTGTCAGTGTTACATATTTGACTCAATACATTAACTACTCTGTTATCCAAAAGTTACTATATTCTCCTAACCATACGAAGAATTTATAATAATATAATTCACACACAATTTTGAGGTGTAATGGTAACCAGTAAAAGGTTTCAGATGTTCTTAATTCATAAATCAGGTATGAGAAGGCCACATAAGCAGCGAACCAATCTATATTAGCAAATTAAGTCATTCTTTATTACACATACAAATAAAAATTAATGTTGGGAGGCTTGATTTTCTTTAAACTATTAGAGGAAAATTTCTAAGTTACTCACTCTACAGCAAGCCTAATAAGCAATCTATTTCAATATAAGAAGCAGCAACAAATTAAAAAAGATATAAAAACTATTTTTACCAGGATGATCGTTGGGCCTTGGTGGTTCTCCCACAGGAGTAGGAAGAGGGGGCGACAGAATCGAGGAAGGTGCGACACCTACGTCAGGTGGCGCGCCATGTGGAATTATCAACTCACTTGGCTTTGAGCCTGGTGCTAGTCCTGCCCGATTCATTCCAGTCGCTGGTAGTCCAGATGTTCCACTTCCTGCCAGGCCTCCCATAGGCATAAAAGTTGAATAGGGAGCATGTGTCATATGTCCCAATATAGGATGTTGCTGAAATTGTTGAGGTCCCAGGCTCGGGGGCACTGAGAGTTGCATGATGGCAGGATCATTGAGTGGCTGAGTATGTGGGACACTGTTAACTATACTGATATCTTTAATATCAGAACCACGGAACAATATATAATCGTAAACTTGATTCTGAGCAGGAACTGGAAACTGGGCCTCTCTATTTTCTGTGCCGAAGGAACGTACTGAAAAAAAAAACAGAAAATTAATAGTTCACATAAAAATATTCCTATATATTATTAATTTTGATTCTCTTGAAAAATAATTCTTAAAAATCAATTATACAAATAATGTTAAATATAACTATAAAGAAACAACGTCGTCTTATCAGACCATAAAAAATTCCTTATTTTTTGTCAGCCATTATTTTTTTCATTATTAGAAAGAAATATTTCGAATTTGTTAACATCAACTAATGTTCTAATAACAATTCTTAATATAAAAAAGACCAAACTCTTTAAAACAATATACTTTTATGAATGTAATTGCAATGTTTACGAAATCATTTAGGTAATGGAAAAAATTCAAATAACATAGTATATCAGTCAAATCTGTCAAATTGCGAATAAGTCATAATAACTAATAAAAGGCTACAGATAAATTATCCAACTTCAATTAATAACTGTATTATTTACCATGTAATCAAAAACTTACCGGACGCTAGAGCTATAGTACATTCTTGGGGATCAACTGTGAATAATCGTCCTTCATATCGAATATCTGCCTTCGAGATTAAACTTATTTTAGAGCCCAACTCCGGCATTCCAGAAGTCATCTTGAAATACAACTTTTTCACTAATGATGACCGAGGTGTTAACTGATTCTTCTCAAGAACCAAACAAATTTGATACCAAAAACTTCAAAAAATGGCGTACCTTAAACAGCTGTCACGTTGACAAATATGACAACACTAAACAGTAGCAGCAACCTAAAATTTTCTACTTTTACTTTATCGTGTTAAATCGGCTGTGATACCGTGATTCATAAAATTAAATAACATATTTTATCTATAACAAAAAAAACGAACATTAATGTAGCAAATTCGTTTCATTATAAGTAATAGAAATTATGAATCCTGATATCCCCAACAGTATCAATAACTAAGAAACTAAAATCCCCAGAATCAAAGTACATTACGTAAATGTCAAAAAGCTGAAAATATCTTCGGTTTTTCCTTCAAGTGAAGAATTATCGAAGATTTTTTTAACTTTGTACGCGGACTTCTATGTATCCTACAAGTATAGCGTTTTAAGAAAGATTTAAGGTTACGTAACGAAACCGGCGCTCACTCTCCTGTCGAACATGGCTGCCACTGTAGGTCGAGTTTGTGGTGCTGGTCTGTTAAAATCAAAAACAGCACCTGCTTTAAATCAGGTATTTACTTTATAACTATTGTAATTGACCTATTGCCTTTATAAAGAGTAATAAATAATTTTCTGCGAGACGTCATAATTAATTTAAAAAATCCTAACTAAAGTTCACCTAGTTATGTCATTACATTAAATATTATCAATGAATTAAAACTTTTTTCAGATTAATTCTTTTTCCACAACGAGAGAATGGACCAAAGGAAGGAAAGCTGTAAGAAATCAATAATTATAATAATATATAACAATATTATTTAAGATAATTGAATAATTAAACGGTGATGTTTTAGCTTTTGGGTAGTTTAGGAGTATTGGCTGGTGGTGCTGGCGCTCTAATTGTGGCGCTAGATAGATCTGTTCGAGCATCAGACCTGGAACTTCATCCACCAAAAAATCCTTGGAGTCACAATGGTTGGTTTAAATCCCTTGACCATGCTAGGTAACCTTACATATGGGATGAAATATCATATTTATTAATTGTATGTTATATTAGCGTACGGCGTGGTTATGAGGTTTATAAACAGGTATGTGCTGCTTGTCATTCTATGAGATTTATTGCTTACCGTAACTTAGTTGGTGTGACACATACTGAAGAAGAGGCTAAAGCAGAAGCTGAAGAACAGATGGTTACTGATGGCCCTGATGATCAAGGAAACATGGTAGGTGGATATTATGATTGTGAAGATTGAATTGGCATGAGGTTCATTATATATTGTAGTTCCAAAGGCCAGGAAAACTATCAGACTATTTCCCTAATCCTTATCCTAATGAGGAAGCAGCGAGAGCAGCTAACAATGGTGCTTTCCCACCAGATTTAAGTTATATCGTTTCCGCTAGACATGGAGGTATAAGAATATAATAATGTTAATGATAATTTTTTAATATTCAAAACTCCTGCAGGAGAAGATTACATCTTTTCTCTTCTTACGGGATATTATGATGCACCAGCTGGTGTAATTCTTAGAGAAGGTCAATATTACAATCCATACTTCCCAGGTGGAGCTATTTCTATGGCCCAAGCATTGTATAATGAAGTTATAGAGTATTCTGATGGTACCCCTGCGACAGCCAGTCAACTTGCTAAGGTAACATGACAACCATACATTTATATGTATATAAATTTATTGGTTAATAAATGTGTTGGTAACAGGATGTATCAACTTTCTTAAAATGGACTGCCGAACCAGAGCATGATGATCGTAAACGTATGACCATTAAAGCGATCGGTATTTTCACCATACTATTCCTACTCAGTTATTATGCCAAGCGATCCAAGTGGGCCTCACTCAAAACAAGAAAAATAGGATTCCAGCCTAAAGACAAGTAAACATGTGTAGGCTCATCCAACAGATCCTCGAGCAGCGTGACCAGTTAGCCAATTTATAATATAAATAAGTATAATATTATTTAATGTAAATATGAGTTGAAAATCAGCGCAGTATATTTTTACTTTGATATTTACCACTTCACTTAGGCCATGTGAAAAACACTTCGCGTGTTGAGTCAGTTGAATGTGTCACGTTATTTGTTAATTAAAAACGTAAATTTTATGAATCGCTTTTTAAATTAAATAAAAACCTTTCCTTATTTATTTATTGACTTAAATAGAGCGATTAACCTAGTAAATCACAATTTTAACATTTTAATTATAGATAAGAGAAAGGAGCAGACCTAAGAAAATATGTCAAATTATTCATTAAATTATACCCAACACAAAAAATACTTGGCTTATATACCAGATATTTTTAAAATGCTTTTTATGGGATTAAAAGTATTTTCATATTTTTAGTACTGTGTTAGAACCGATTTTGTAGAATCGATTTGGTGAAGGTGTTTGGGCAATTAAAACACGGAATTCAACTGAGTCACTTTCTATTTATTTCTACAAACACCTCGGTCAAAGGCCCAACACAGAATGGATGAAGATGGCGGGATTTTCATCTTGTCCGGATGGCATTAGTACGAGCATGCGCCGTAGCGCTCATTACAATTTACATGGAACTGCTTATGCAACCATATATACATCGTCAGATGCAAGCGCATCCACCTAATTATTTATATATCCAACAACTGTTAAATTATAATATAAATAAAGATTATCATACTGTAATATAACATCAGTAATCTGTCATTATGGTCTAGAAAATAATAAATTTGACTTTTTAGTTTTGTTTGGAATTATATATTAAGCAAAAAGCGACTGCGGATTAGTTTTTAATTTTTGACATTTTAATATAATATAACATAATCTACAAATAAATCTACTTTCCTCATTTTAAAATGGAATGCAAAACTCAACCTATGATTATGACACTTCCATCTAACACGCAAAATGTTAATGTGTTAAAACTATATTGTTGGATATATAAATAATTGAGTGGATGCGCCTACATGCTACGCCCTCATGTATATATGGTTGCATAGTCGATATTAAAGTAATTTCCTATAAATTGTACTGAGCGGTACGGCGCATGCTCGTACTAATGCCATCCGGACAGGATGAAGATCCCGCCATCTTGATTCATTCTGTGTTGGGGCTTTGACCGAGATGTTTGTCGAAATAAATAGAGAGTGACTCAATTGAATCCAGTGTTTTAATTGCCCAAACACCTCCAAATCGATTCTACAAAATCGGTTCCAACATTTGACATTTTAAACTATCATGTCAAGGATGTTTCAGTGACTAAAAAAACATGAGCTAGTTTTTTCAAAAAATCTATAAAAAATAAAAGATAAATATTTCTCTTAGAATTCGATAGACTTACCGTAGAAAAAAAAATTGTTTAAAAAGTTTTATCTAACTTGATTTAGGAAAATAATTATATACTTAAGATAGAATATCTACAGTACTACTTTTTATATCGATATTGGCTTTATAAATAACTTAATTTGTAATTTTGACATTTTAAAGTAATGTCATAATGTCAAAAAATGTAATAGAGGCGTTAAAAAAGACAAGTATGCGTTTCTAAAGATTTATTAAAAAATACTTAGGCAAAAAGCGATAAATAAACGAGATAGTAAAAATGATACAGGTAGCAGTAGCATCAATCTTAAACAAATGTCAACTATTTTCCAGAGTTCGATAGAAACATAGCGTACAAAATACTTGAGGTTACAACAGCCGAACTAAATCGATACTTAAAATAAAAACTCACAACCTGTAGTGTTTTTACAGTTATTATCAATAATTTACTGAAAATAATACAAAAATACTTATTCTATTATTTAGTAATATTGAACTGATATTTATATTACTCATACAAATTTGTTTTAATATCGATTGTTGGATTAATCAGAAAGGAGTCCTAACGAACCGAATAAATTTTGGAAGATTTTTGAGATATAAAAAGCGTCAAAACACCAACGTTTAATATTAATATTATCACAAGACTTTCTTTACAAAAGCAATAATTACAAACGTTATATATATGATTCAGGTAAGAAAAAAAGTAAACTTTTACCACGATACAACTATTTCGTCAAGTGTTTAGTTTAAAAGCCCGTAAAAGCGATTGTAGAAGCGTCGAAAATTAGTATTTCTTCCGATCTAGTGACGCGTCAAAAATGGAATGACCTACGTAGAATCGCCTAACAATCTATCAACGGAAAAACAAAACGAAACAATCAAAAATATTCTCAGTCTGTGTTTTTCTCACATAAAAATAGTATGTGCTCAAAAACTTATACAATTTGATATATCAATTTGACAAATATCTATTATAGAGGCACTGATTATATTTTATATATCTTATCATTAGAAAGCTTATAAATATTTTCTTTTTTCTGTTCGTCAGAAAGTCAATACAAGCCCAGGCATTGCCTATTACTATTTAAAAAAATGAATACTGGTCTCGTAGACACTAGCATAAGATAATTCAAAGTTGACGTTGAAGCCAGGGGAACTTGATCTAGTCTATAAATTAATTAGGAAAAGTATCAATCTATGGTGATAAAGTTTTCGAGCCAAGAAAGAAAACATAACCAAGCCAATATAGTGCCCACGATTTCGTTAACTCAGTGCGAATCTAAAAACTATAACCGTAACAATATAAAGTTCGCCCACAGGAGACCCTGTTCAATGTATAAATATATCCTAAACATATTTATTTAAGCTTACGGGAACTCTACATTCACAACTCTGGTTTAACGTGTTCATTTGATAATTGATCGGGCCTCGTCGCGCGTTTTAACACATGAATTTTCATTGATTCCAACCGAAGACCCGAGAAATCAGTACATCTTACATTACTACAACGGAAGCCTCAGTTTCTGCATCTTACATTGTCCTAACCGAAGGTCGGCACAAACTAATTCAAAACAAATTAGATTTCTCCTTAAAATATACGCACACAGCACAATTTGCTGTCTGTCTATACTAAAAGAAGTCCATAAACAGAGACAACAAATATTTACATGTAAACTAACCTGTTATTAACTATTACCAACGTACAGGTACCTCTATTTTTGAATTTGTTAATTTCTCATTGATATATTAAATTCGCAATTTTATTAAGAAATAATAAGATTTTCAAAATAATGTGTTGGTCCCCTCAAATCCTGTGTATAAGTTACAATGTTTAAATTCTGCACGAATTAACATCATTTTACAGTCCGTTACTATTACTCAAAAACAAAACACCAATGCTTTGATCAACAAATCGACATAATAAATATATACGCAGATTAACGAGGATGAATCCATTTTTGGCCAACAAGAAGTTAATAATACTCTTTTTGACTTTTATTATTTTTAGGTCAGAACAAATAACAAACAGGTTAGTTAGTCAATTGATTCGCTTATATATATTGATGCGATAAAAACAATAGCGATTTTTTAGCCATTAAGATGAATTTATACACAACCTATAGATAAATACATTTTAAGTCTAAAAGCCCCAATTATATGTAAAATGCTTAATAACGGCTGTGCGCATATATTTCGAGGATAATTTCGTGTAACCCTAAAAATGTAAAATATACGTTTGCCGGGATATGTTTTCTATTGAAAAGATCAGACACAAAACTAAACAGAGTCGTATAAAAATATTTTGATTATCTGAATTGGCGTGAAATGGTTGGAGAACTTAAACTTAAATCACAAAAATATCACAACGCAAAGTGTTCTTAATAAAAATGCACTCCACCGATGGTCGATCGATTTCAGAGTTCCTGCAGATGGCCATCGGGGGAAAACCGAAAATAATGTGTTGAAAACCGTCGCCAGATTTCTTATAAAACTACTAAACGTTTCTCGGTTGAACTACTGTATTGTTGTTAAGGCGCATTGGGTTCTCATTATTAGAATTCTCGTCCGGTTCGGTACGGTTCGCAGCGGTACCTTCGAATCCCGGATTCAGGATTATGTTAGGGACTAGCTCTATCACTTCCTGTTCTTCCACTGTGAATATAGAAAATTTACGTTTGTTTTACCTAGAAAGATTGACGAAACAAATGAGACATTACTGAAACTTAATGTGTAATAATTCGGGGGATACAGATAACTGATAATTCTCACTCTAATTCTCTAAATTTTTTAATGAAGTATTTTGTAAATATTGCTCTATCATATTGTTAAAAAAAAGGAACAGAACTATTTATACGAGCAACCATACATCTGGACAATATAACCCAGACAGTACTCCACGTCTTTATTTTTTTATTTCTGCCAAATAGGGAATAAAAAGTTGATGTTTTCGTTTTCTTTAAAAGCCGACGTTCTTATTGTCACGGAACGTTACTACTTTTATAATGTAAGCAAGAAGTTGGTTTTTGCAAAGATGGTGATGAAATTGTTGAATAAAAATAATTTTGCAAACTCTTATAACATGTTAAAAATATGAATTACTTTTCTTCACGCCTATCACAGGTTTTGATCAAATCAGAAACGCTACAACGGGTTTCAATAATGTTTCTATCACAACACCGACATCTTTCCAAGGATAACGTGATTGGCGACTTACCAGTAGGCGTTTTACATTCCTGATACAACAATGCGCAGGTCCCTATCCCAAGTAGCACCAAGGTCCCCATAACAATACCGACCGCCACTGCCCACCATCTAGTGTCGAACTTGTCGGCCCCTTCTAACAAATGTCTGGCTAATTCTTTGGTGAAAAAGAAGAGGAAATTGAGGGAGAACACCAAAAAGATGGAAGGAAAAAAGAAGAGAGGCGAGGCTTTAGGCAGTGTGTGTGTATTTTTATGAAAGCAGATAAGTGCTCAGCATCGTATGTTAACGTGAATCAGCTCAGTTCGACACCAGTACAGCAATCGTTCCAATCATCATTGGGACATTCACGCTCATAACCATTAATGAAAAAAAAACAGCGATATATCCATGCACACAATGGATTGGTCAAAGAGTAATTTCGGTTCTCACATTTTTCAAAACGAATTAATTTATATAAATTTCAAATATTACTTGATTAATGATGTTTAAAACATATATATGTGCCGTTTCGATCTGACTTTTGTTTTAAGTTGTGCGATTTCTGGTCAAAAAATCTAAAGTGATGTAAAATGTAAGTGATTTTCACAAGCCTCCTTTTAAACCAGCTCTATAACTATTAAGAACTGAAATAAATGATGATTGAAGGCGAGATATGGCCATCTATTAGGAAAAACGGAAATTACTCTTTTCCCCACCAAACACAAACTACACAAAATGTTTTGCACAAAGCAAGCAACACTATTTCCTATTTACCTCTTTCTGGATAATGGTTTCTAGTTGTACCAAATACATTGACAATGGGGCTTTTTCCCAGCTGATTGGTAGCCCA
This sequence comes from Rhynchophorus ferrugineus, assembly GCF_030347505.1. NCBI lineage: Eukaryota > Metazoa > Arthropoda > Insecta > Coleoptera > Curculionidae > Rhynchophorus > Rhynchophorus ferrugineus. Next base: position 16,445,287 of record NW_027472585.1, on the reverse strand, counting down.
AATTCTGAATTCATAGGTGGTGTTTGGGATCAAATTATATACTTCCACTTGCCTCTATGTGAACAAAATATGTATCTTACTCGCTTATTAATTGAAAATATTTAATTAAAAAAAAAACTTGGTATGCTACAGACATCAATAACCCAGCAGTCCATAAGACTTAATTTTACTTTTCAATGTCCACACGATGTACTAACCTTACCTTCTTGTTATTACTTCCATTTCTAGAGTATCCTTCTGGATTCTGCTTCTCTTCAGCAAAGGAATGACCAAAAAAGTAATTGAAAAATTGCTACTCACTTATGGACCACTCTAATATCTATCACTATCACTACTTCTATACTAAATGAAAAAACAAATGAACAATTTCAACTTTTCGATCTGCATCAATGTACAAAGCTCCATGCATGACTTACTGAATTTGGAGTTATGTGATTGGGTGAAATCGGTATCCAGCTAGTATTGCTGTATGCTAATCGATATTGAGCAGTAAAATTAACAATAGGATAACCCCCAGTACCTTTAACATCCCATAGTATCAGTGCTAATATTGTACTGGGCTTTATTGATACTACTAATGGTGGAGGAGGAGCTATAAGAAAAATGTTGACAAAATTACTTAAGAGATATGCCAAAAAAAACTTACTCTTAACAGTTACGTTGACTCGTCCCCGAATATCTTTAACATCGTTTTCTCTAATACACGAGTATATAGCGGAATCATTCCGGTCAACTTCCTGAAGGAACAAAGATCCATTTTCCAAAACGTTCATTTTTATATTCTCGTCGGCAGTTCGACCTTCTCGCTCCCACATTACGTCTTTTGTTTTGTGTAAAGGGCATTGTATAGTGACGTTTTTTCCTATATCTACTGATACTCTCTTAATATTGGACTTTGTAGCTCCTAAAACAGAAGAAAAACAATGAGTCACTCTGTTATCATGACCTAGCAAAAACAACAAATACGCATAATAACAGTTACAAGGTTTGTTTACCGCTGATAATAAAAAAACTTAAACACAATACAGGTCCCAACGTATTATACATAATTCCATATTAGATTTAACTTTGCACTAATAAAACCATAGTTTTTAACTCATAATATTTGTCAAATTTGACAACTAAACCGCCTGAAAACTGAAAACACCCCTACAATGAATATTGATCGGCAATATAAGAAAAGAAAAATAACCAAAAGTATAATAGTACTCTCCGAAAATAACACTAAAATTCAGTTGGACGACATGGAAATGATTCAGAGGACGTATTCTCCAAATGCGTATTTCAGTGCTGTGGTGCCAAACCTCGTTATAATTAGGTTAACAAAAGATTGGATATAAAATTTAATAACAGTTTAATAACAATACAGTCATAAGATATGAAGTAGAGATCGAATATAAATATAACATTCATATAAAACCGAAAAACCTTAATTGTGTTAATAGATATCCGTAAAGTTCTTTCAGTAAGGGAATATTGAGAAAATAAAAATAAACTATGGCAACATTGGAACTTTGACCCTTTGACGGAACATATGTTTTTAGGAAGTTGATAAAGGTTTACGGTATTTTTGATGTTATAAAAATATTATAACTAAATTGATGAATGATAACATATATAATTTGTTGTGTCTCCTGTTAATTATTGACATAAACAAACCTTAAGGTAAGTCATTTTGGCGTAAGTACGTTTTATTATTATTATCAGAATGAAATATTTTGGTTCACACATACAATTAAGGAAAAATTATATTACAGAATATTTTTTATTTTGGTAGTACTTTGGAATGTATCTTAAATTGCTAACAATTTCAATAAAAATTGTTAATAATTTAAGGCTGCTAAAAGTATTGCTTGCTATTTAGTGTCTTGTAATTTATTGTGTATTATTTGTGCCTTTGTTCCTTTGGTTTAACTTTAAATGTCAAAGGTTACCGGAGTGGCCAAAGATAGAAAAACAGTGGATTAAGGAAATTAACGCAAATACAAGTTTAAAATAATTTTATTTTCAAGAATATTTTATTTTTAGTGTCTAGTTTTATGTTGGTGTTGTTTTTCTTATAGCTTGTAAATAATATAAAATAAATTTAAATATAATTTAATATTTTTATTTTGATTTGCCTTTATTTTGGGATTACTGAATGAGAGATAGATAACAAAACGGTCAAATGATAGGTAATATCAAATTAGCTGATCATCAAAAAATAAGTTATTAATGCATCTTGTTGAGGAGTTACGTATATGTTAACATTGAAATGTATCGATTTGTCGGGATTTATCCTTGACATGGGCAATAAAATAAAGAATTAATTCTAAAAATATCTAATGAAAGCAAACCTCAAATCATAAATTTGAGCTTTTATGTGCACTCGGTCACGCTATGCAATAATATTAAATGATTTAGCCTTGTTTTAACTGATATTTATTTGATTTCAGGTATTTAATTTAATGATATGTCTTTTTAAATACATTATAGGTGTCGGAATATTTATCATTTTACAGAAGTTTATTTGTTAGCGAATAACGATATAGAAAAATGAACGGAAACGAATTTCCGGTATTGTTTAAAAGTTTAATGACACTACTTTGATGGTACTTGTTTCGATTTTCGCTTGAAAAATTATTTTACATTAAATAATCTGTCATGTATCATAACGAATATAATGAACAAACGTCTTAAACGTAGATTAGAAGAAAGGAAAGTCTCTACGCAATAAATATATCAGAGCTTTGTCCATTCAGATCAAATTTATGATCGGATTTCAATTTAAGAGATCAATTTTTGATCAGAATTACCGGGTCTGAGATGTGGAAGTTTCACGGTTTCAGATAGCAGGTTGATCTGGCTTTATCAACAACGCGAAATTTTAGTGTTGCGTGTTTACTACGAAGAGTTCATGCAGAATTCATCGCCTACTATTATCTGATAATTTTTAGCCAATGCGAATACAATAACCTGCTGTATTCATTCGCCGCCAGTGCTACCTGTTACTTTTGGTGTAAAGGGTGCTCAGGTGACAGCGTGAGCTTAAAAACGGACAAACCGCTGGGTATAGACGATCAATAAGAGACCCGCGTGGTTCTGAATGTTCAGGTCCGAACTCGACGCAAATTTCGAGTTTCGGTGGGAAAATATACTATACGAAGAGACCGGGTAGCTGCAGTTTCGATTTAAATAAAGCAAAATTTGGCCGGCAGAACGTTCATCACGATAAATGTTGTTATAATGCCATTTTCACGGTTATATTCATTTTAAAATTTGTTGATATAAAATATTTTCAAGGATACTCGATGAGCAATTGAAATTATAGCGTTTCTGTTTTTTGGCACGGTAGCAACATGCATTTAAGACTTCACTAGTCGTAAATAACAAAACTTGTTTATTTCAAGAGGAAAACAAAGCTTTCGAAAAATCTCTATTATCGAGTTGGCGTATAGTATCGAAAAGTATTTTAGTTTTCTGTTTGAATATTTTTGCTACAGTTTTATTGAAAAAAGTTCTATAAATTAGTTTTAAAGGACTTTTTTTTAAATTGAAGCTTTATTGTGCAAAAAATGGTATAATGTATTTTATGCAAAATATTGCATTGCATTTATTTGGTATCTTCATAAGAAGTGAAGCGCTGTTCAGACAGGTCACGACTCACATGTCGGAACAAGTAGCACAAGGAGATTGGGCGAAAAAGAATACGACGGTTGGGATAGCACTTCACATTTGAATGTTTCCAAATATTTTCACTGGCTTTGCAATATGTGGTCGAACGTTGTCATGCCGAAGAATAATATTGTTGTATCCTTGCTCGTATTCCAGCGTTTTTTCGCGGAATGCTGGTGTCAAATGTATCAGTTGTATTTGATAGCGATTCCCTTTGATGATTTCATCGACTAATGCCTCCAAACCCCCGCCTTCAGTTTTTTTTTGGCTGTCCAGAACGCTTTTTGTCTTCGGTGTTAAAATTACCACTTTTAAATCGTCGAAACCAGTGTTCACATATGGGAATCGATGGAGTATGGTTGCCATAAGCTTCACACAGCATTCGATGACATTAATTCTCTTTCTTTTTCAAATTACAGTCAAAAAGTAAAACTTCCCGCATATGCGATTTACTCTGTACAGAATCAAGCATTTCCACACGGTAAGTTTTTGGTTTATCAGCGTTACAATTTTTTTATGGATCTTTAATAAAGCCCAAGCAAATTAGACATAACATGGATTAAACATTAATTAAACATACATTTCTTAGTACGTCCTTTTTGAATGTTGCTGATGATATCACGAGGAATTAATTCATTCTTTATTTTATGAATATATCCAAATCAGTGTAAGGTGCAAATTTCCGATAAATAATTTTATCGATAAAACTCAACAAATTAATTGGATAGTCTCAGACGGTCGTATTTATTGTCGTTATTAAAGTTTAATGATAAATTTCCGATCATCAGATATTTTTAATCAATTAGAGTGGTCATATCAATACTCATAAATCAATACCCTCTCAAATTTCACTATTGATTTGAATAAATTCGCCAACTTAGACTTGTTGACAACTGCAAACAAAATTTCTTATAACCTAACCTAGATGTCAAAAATAGTCGCAGCACTGACAGATTTCGCAAAATACGATTTACACAGATGCGAAGTCATTTTGTTGCCAACCTAGTTGTTTAAAACGACTCTAATTACCCTTACAACTCGAATTACTTTATTACCATAATTCGAAAAACAAAACAAAAAAATAACGAGCGCTGTAATCTAATAACGATGCCATTATTGGGAACAAACAAATGAAACCGTACACGTTCGTTCTAAGCAAAGAATTAGAAGCCTCTTATAGATAGGCTTAAATATGATTACCTAAATTTAATTCACTTTAACCGATGAACTCATATTACCTGAACTAGAATTAAGTTCGAACAAAAACAGATATGTTTATTTTATGGGTAATGATTATTAGTTTTTTGTCATTAATTTATTTTTTTATTAAATATTCATCAAACATGAGTATTTATGTATTTGCATAGATATAAGGGAATGTCAATGTTCATATTTCTTGTAGAATGTTAGTTTTGCGCCACTGTCACTGATTCTCAAAAATATCGTTTTTTTTTTTTTCATTTTAATAGATTATCGCTCCAAGTGAATTGGGAATTAGTTAATAACCGATTGGTCAATAAAAAGATAAAATAATTTTGGTTTGGTTTTATAACTGTTGTAGCTTATCTACGGTAAACGATATTAAATATTATATATTTTGTTTATTATATTATTTAGGCATAAACATCAGGAATTAATTTAAAATATCGCAAAATCATGTTTGCATTAGATTTTCCTGTCACTAATATTACATGAGTTTTAAATATTTTTATACATGTAAAACACTTCAATTCGCTTGAAAAATAAATTTAAAAAATCAAGTGAGTTATACTGTCAATTACTTGACGTCCGATACTGTTTTTTACATTGACGTATATTTCATAATTGTAACTTTATTTATATCAATTGTCTTAGCTATTAAATAATTTAAAATAAACACTATATATTTATTACTATATGTTCTAGATATTATATATCTATAAACTCATATCAGGAAAAAAACCACAACATTTGGTGTATCTCTCAAAACCGCACTCCTGTTAGCTGCGCTCGAATAATATCGCCGGCAAAATCCGTCAAAAACGATTGTTTCAATCGAGTGTGTCGTGTAGGCATCAATCATTTGACGTCCGGTTTAAGCTACAATTGTTTGACGTATAATTAAACTGAAAAAAATCGACGCCCGTCATTTTGGGCTAGTCCGTGCCTGTGCTGTGGACTAAGCGGCGATGCTAGCAGCAGGATAACATTCGCGAAGCAGCACCTACGCGATTCGGAGAGAGCTTCCAGAGAGAAGTCGTACGCGACCGCCCTTTGAGGGATTGTGCTCAAATATTCGCCGTCGTTTAAATAATGCCGGTGGTCCGGGTGTCAGTGGACGCGGTTTTTTAACGTTTTGTGTCGCACATCAACGTCAGGATTGTGAAAGTGTCTATCATCTTCGTTACAGTTCGAATTCACGACCCACTGTGTAAGTAACTGTTATCTCTTCGAATTCACGTTAGACCAGTTGTGTTTGTTCTAAGAGAAATAGTTTTAATGCCTTTCTAAGAAAAAAATTGTACCTACTATTCAAAATAAATCCTAATTGATGTGTTTTACACTAGACGAATCTTTTTTTAAGTTTTATTTCCAGCATTTGACGTCATTAAAGCGACAAAGTGACGTCACTGAAATTTGCCCTATACATCCCGTAGATGAACGTTAAACATTCAGTGCTACCTTTACATACAGAATAATTAATATTGCTTTTTTTGTCAACGTTCGTCTCTAGGTCTAATTATCTCTTGAAATTAGACAAAATTTGTCAATTACATATTTGTATATGCATGATAGCGCATTGTTCAAAATAATTGTAAAAAAATAGAATACACAACGTTCTTATGCTAGTATAATAATAATATTTAAATATCTATATTTTAAGCAAATGTTAGGGTCATATACATTCTACTTGTATATTATTGTATATTACAGGGTACCTCTCTTGCTTGCTTTATTAAAACATTTTAAAATTAAGATTTTCTATCATAATTCAGTGTCAATGTCATTCGAGGATTGTCAAAAACTATCCCACTTGCACAGTTCAAACAAAAATAGAACGAAACATTTCGAAATCAAACTTTTCAATGTACGAGAATAAATATTTATGCTTTGTTATAAATAATTCTTGATATATCGCGCATATATCAGTATAAAAGCACCCGAAATTCCTTGTTATATGTAATGCAGATTTACACGTTATGGTAGAGCTAATTCTGTTCAAATAAACACATTTTTTTTAAATGTTAAATTTGAATGTTTCAGTATACACTATTGTATATACAAACAGATGTATTATTGTCTATAAATATATTAAACAGACAACATGTTTAATAATACTATGGGAATGTCCAGTATTTTGTATTAAAATTCACAAAATGTCAAAAGTATACTTTCTCAAGATTAATGGATTGTTTTTATTAGGATAGTTAAAACAGAAAGAATAATATTCGTATAGTATTAAAATGTTTTTCGTCATTAACAAAGTATAGAATATGTTAAGTGAAAAAGTTAGCCACGTTTTTATTGTTTTTAAATTTAATTTAAAAATGGTAAATTGGAGATAGAAGATGAACGATACATATAGTTTTTTTTTACGGTCAAATAAATATGAAAAAAAAATAGAAATTAATCAGCTTTAGTGGAGCTCTAGGGAAAAAGTGAAAATTACAGGAATATACCGTAGAACATAAATACTTACATTTAGTAAATTCAGTAGATATAGTATATCTATATAACTATAATGTTAAAATAAATAGTATTTTATAACATTTATTTCATTCATTATTTTATTTGTATTAAAATGTTGTAATATACAAAACTCTATTCAAAGTTTTTTTGTACATACGTCATCAAGATGTTTAATGTATTGCCTGCCGGAATTTGTAAATTCCTTTCAGAATTAGACAATATTTTCCTTCTCATTTTATTCTAATTAAAAAGAGATACAAAGCTGTCTGATTAGTTCTAACGCGTAAACAAATGAGCCTGTCAAAGTCGTCCGGTTGGCAGACGTATGCAATTCTTGAAAGCAATAGTGATAAGAAGTTATAATTCTAATCTATGAACTATTGTGGCTATATAATTAACTGTAGTTTTTAGATGTATTATAATGTTCAATTAAATTATATTTGATAACATTTTTGTTCAATTTTTTATTTAGATTAGAATTTTGTTGTATATCAAAGCCCAACTGAACTAAAACTCATAGTTTATGCGGCAACATTGCGACGTTTTGACGTCACAAATTTAGATGACGTATGTACAAAATAACTTAATATTATGTATAAATGTAATTTAAAACATTTTATTAAACATTTATACCTTGCACTGAAAAGGAAGGTTCATCATGATGGGTCTAAGGATATTGCCTGTAAGGAAAGAGTTATTCGTTCACTTCAAACTAAGAAAGTAAGAGCGAAGCTATAAAAAGAAACAGTTTTGTAGGGAGGTGATATTCTAGTAGATGTAATGGGCATAATTAACATATAATAATAATACTAATATAATAACATATGGCACCATGGCGACGTTTTGACGTCTTAATTGAGATGACTCTATTCAAAGTTATAAGTTGGGCATAAGTTCGAAGGCATTGAAAAATAGTCCTTGGCAGCCACAACATGGTAAAATACATAGTAAAGAGCTCTTTTGTCGATAGGATCACGATAATATTCATTCAACATCTCCATATTGGACTTGCACGCATTAAACTGTGATGTGTCAATCATAAAATACGTTTAAACATTTTGATCTTGTTGTATAGTGGTTTTAAATCATCAGTGTTAGAGCTCCCGCACTGAAGATGCAATTTGCAAGGATAGCGAAACGTGAATTACTATCAATATCAATAGTTCGGATGTTAGCAACTGCGTAAGTCTCATGTCTAAAATTGTTACCACTTTAATGAATTAAAAAAGACAAAATAATGCGTTTTACACTTGTACATTATTTAGTTCGGCAAAAATCACAAGGACTTATCTAAATGTAATTCTAATGAATCACTGTCAATGCTATTGTTTTAACACTTTTTTGAGGAATAAGCAGTTTCACTAAAAGACTACAGTAGAACTAAAAATACAATGTTATTTTAATATTTCGTCATAACAAAAAACCCTGATTCATCAAAATCCATTCAACTTTTCGGTCAAACTCGATTCATTGAAGACAAATACTTTTCAGTCAAAATAATGCACCTGCTATAACTTCAAAACTTATGACTAACTGTTTAAAGGCGTAACTTATTCACCAGGTTTAGCTCCTGCTGATTACTTTTTTCACATTTCAAAATATTTTTCCGTAAAACAAATTAACATATAAAGAAGATAAGTGTTGTGTTAAAAATGGAAAACATTATTTATTTAATCTGAATCTTTTTAAAATCTGATTGAGAAATATTTGCATATATATTAATCAAAATATTTTCAAGCATTTTGTATATTATTTCTCATTTTTCTGGCAATACGGCCATACCATGTTGATAGAGTGGTGTTGATTTGGCAGCGGTCAAATCATCGATCCATTTTCGCACTTCTTAGACATTTCGTGCCAGCCAAGCTATGCTGCATCGATCTGAATAAGTGGTAATCAGAAGGCGCTATTTCTGGGGAATACGCTGGGTGTGGCTTAACTTACTATTTCAGCTACAATAGTATCTCCTTAGCAATTCTTGCAACATGGGCAAGCGTTGTCATGCAAGAATATTACTCGTCTGTTTCTCACTGATGCTGGTCTTTTTGGCAACTTCGTTCATTTTTTTTCAGTAGAAGTTGGTAAGCATCTGCGGTAAGAGTTTCATTCGGCTTTGCGACAGTGTATCCTCCAAATTTCTTGCTACACTTGATACTTACTATTGCTGGAGTCTTTTACAACAATATGTCGTTCCGTTCGATCAATTGACATTAGCGACTCGTAATATACTACACTTTGCTGATCCTAGCATTTAAGACAATAATATTACAATTAAACGACTACAGGATTATCAGTAAAGTAGTGTTTGAGAACTTAATTTGATTTTGAATTTAGAAAGCAGCCGCAACTCGTCCATTTTTATAAATACTTTGATAAATAGTATAACATATATAGATAATAATCTTGGCGGCGTCCATAATAGATAATAACAGGTCAATTGAAAAGTCCCCGGCCTAACATAATAAAACACATTTTATTTACAATATTTTTTTATTCAACATATTCCATAATGTTTTCTTCGGTCTTTTGGGCGCCCACTGCATTCACCGTCTTCGGTGCTCATTTCACCACGTCTAAACTTAGTATACCGATCCTTGATGTTTGATTTTCCTGGAGCAGTGTCCGGATCAAGCCAAGTTTTTGCTTCAACTGTATTTTTTCCCTTCGAAAAGCAATATTTTATCAACACGCGAAATTCCTTTTAATCCATTTTTTTCACAGTAACAAAAGTTGCTTCACTCAAAATGATATAATTGACAAACTAATGATCCGACAGCTGTCAAATATATACACGCATCTTTTGAGGGTTAGGGCTAACTAAAAAACATATGGATTTAATTCTGATAGCGTCATCTATGTGTCAGGCCGGGGACTTTTCAATCGATCTGTTACTTAAAGAGGTATAGCAATAAACTCACCAGCCAGCAACCTTTCCAGCATTATTTGAGATAGTTGTATTAATATTTAATAATGACGTTAAACGTTATACAATTATTCCTGGACATAAACCAATTTTGATACAATCATTTCCTTTGCAACAAGGATTGCAAGGATACACCTTCAACATTTTTTCCATAGCATCTAGTTTATTGACTTTAAGAAAATTTCTGTCGCGAACTTATACGCTGATGATGATTTTTTATGTTTTAACGTTAAAAAAGTGGGTTACTTTTTCACACACCCAATATATATCCTTAAGACAACTAGGAAAACAGAAAAATCGTCCGTCAGAGAGGAATTTCCATATTTTTGTGAGTATAATTTCCATGATATCCCGATTTCTATGCTCACATAAATCTTGTATTTGCCTTTTTTTATATTATTTTACTAGGCAATACAAAAAAAAATGTCCTGTGTTAAAATTCAACGTGAACATTGGAGATGTTAACTAGGACAGACTAGCCGAGAAGACGTATGTCGACTAATATTGAAAAACTACTTTTTGTCAATTATACGTGTTCACTTTATTTGGAATAAAAGTTGAAATATAATAATTCTAAAAACGCATTTGTTTTGGTCTTATTTAGCCATTATTTTAATATTTTTGCGTTATAATTAGATAATCTAATGTATATTCTCATGGATAGATTACAAAAAGCTAATGTCAAATATCAGGTTTCTTGTACATCAAATAATTCGATGAACTATATCTTACTAGGCTAAATATGACTGATATTTGATTGACTAATGTGATATTATCAATTTTTTACAGCTTGGTATGCGTGTTATAGACAAAATTTTCACAAAAACACAAATTTAAAGTACTTGATGAAGTATTGCAGCTGCACGAGAGGTTTTATAAGCTTGTACGGTTGTTATTAAAATAAACTTCAAAATTACAATTTGTGCATTTTTATTTACCTAAATATTACAAAGTAATTTGTTACAATAAATTTTTTTTATTCCAAAGAGCAGCAAAATTATCCACTATGTAAAATTAAAATTTTGGTAGCGTTGTCAAATACATGTGCAACTATACTTTAAAATTATCATCAAAAAGTTTCAGTAGGTTTGCCATCAATATAATTTTAATATGTCTTAACCAATGTAGGACACTTAATTTCAATATTACTTTTTTTACAGTTCCCAACTGATGATCGTGCTAACATTGGGTACTCTTTTGACTATGTATTATGGACTAGACAACTTGAACTTTTTTTTTGAGGCCTGAATTTTCATATTAAGTGCTGTATTTTTTACTTTTCTTCAGTATTCGACGACATTTCATGCCTGGAATATCCACTCACTTCAATTCTACAACGGTTGTACCATTCTTTTTTAAATTATTATTTCAATCACACAGTATAGTCACCATCGACGAATCGTTTCTCGGCCAATTTTCGTTATTTACCTTTATAAATGTAAGTGCAATTTTTCATTTATTTTCCTTCCGTTGGTAGTACAAAACCGATTTTTTAACTGTGAAATATAACATAAATAATCCAAATAAAATCGAAGCATGCTAAAATGTTCATACGCTGGAATGCGAAAATGATGGTTAGGAAACGTTAAGTGACGTCAATGTTTCGGTAGGTGTTTGATTAAACATTGCGAATTTTTAAGTTTTCTGCATTTCTTTCAAGTAAAATCTCAGTAATCACAGTTGCAATTTTACAATAAATATTTTTTAGAATCTATATATCCTATATTATTACAGCCCCAAGGAAAAATAATTTTAAGAGTTAATGCAAAATATACCCGTACATTACGAATATATTTGTCAAAAACCTCTTTAGGAATTTTTAATGTTTTAACTCATAACCACGCATATCTTATCAATTATTTTTGCTTTTCGTTAAATTATTTGTAAGAAAATCATTGTTGTTTAATGCTAAGTAATCTAAACGTTGATATTGTAATTGCTGTAAAATTGCAATGGCTGAGAAACGAAAAAAGGGTCCCTAATTGTACCAATTCCCATTCCCAAGTACATTGGCCACAATTCTAAAGTTTAATGAAATATTTTCCGAAGATAATGTGTTGCCTGCAAACAGTAAAAGATTGAAATTATGTTAATTCATAGGATTGTGTTTTGAATTAGTTAAAGCAGTACTAGACGAAATGTGATAGAGCCAGCAGAGACCCTATTCTTCAGGAAAAAGAAAAAAATATAAAAAAATTCACAGTAAAATTGGGTCCATACTAGCACCGAGTTACTTCATGATTTAAAAAAGATAAACGAAATGATTTTTCCAAAATTATGTGGTGAAGATGCAGAGGTATGTGATGAATGAAAAGACAAACTTGAACTTGACTTAAATATCTTGATAAAAAGGTAAAGAAAAAAAGAAAATCCTTATGTTTTTTCGATAATTGTTACTGCACATGGAGACATTTCTAATCTACAAACATAAAACTTCAACTACTAGACCAAGGCATCATTAAAGCCAACTACAATTAACGTGTTACAAGCCATGGGGATGATTGTCAAAGCTTGCAATCAATGTCAAGTCAGTGCAAAACAATCACAAACTGTTTCAAGAAGAGTGGATTTAAAATTCCATGTGATAAGAATGATGACTTGTCGGTCGCCGAACTAGCTAAGACTCGACAAAGAGTTCCAGAAGAATTCAACCTTCAAGAGATCGAGTTCGGAGAGTTTCTTACCCCTGATGATGGTTTAGTTGTCTGTTGAAAACTCACTGATGTTAAAATTATCACATCTGTATTGCCAGTTACTAATGATGAAGCGGAAGAAAGCGAAAAAAAAAGAAAAATTAAAACTAATCAATATGATTTTACAATAAAATACGCTCGTAACGCTCTAAATGTTATAAAATGTCTATTTCTCATAAAGGTGGTTTAAGGGATTTAAGGGTGTTGCCAAATCCGTCATAGAATTGGATTGGACTTTTTCTCTTATCAAGAGAAACAAAATGAAAACTAGATGAACAAAGGTATATTACATTGTTGATATTCTGTGTTTATGTGCGAATCTTGTGATTTCTATTTTGACTGTGTTTTAATTAAGTGTATTCTCATTTATTAGTAGACATCGTTTACTTTAACAGGATAAGCACATGATTTTTTCTACGTAATGTTGAGGTTATTTTTTTATTAATTACATCTTACTACTGTATTACTTCCACGTTGCTGTAATTTAACAAACTTATTTCATGTTTTAAGGCGAAATGTTGGATCACTTCGTGTATCAATTTGATTTCGAGGTCATCGTGCAGCTCTTCGTTGGTTACGTAGCGATAAGCATTGGCAATTAATCGTAGAACTTTGTTTTGGCTGCGCTGGATTAGTTGTTGGTTTGATGTCTTAGTACAACCCCATATTTGCACCCCATAGGTCCAAATTGGTTTTATGATTGATTGATGAACCAATCTTTTTTAGGCTGCTGTTGAGGTTAAAAAATAAGATTTCTTACCTTGTTAAAACCAATCTTAGTCCAACCTAACCTCTATATAACAAACCTCAATGTAACGAATGTTTTCTAATTCAATTTCATTATATAGAGGTTGCACTGTCTTATGAATCAATAGTTTTGTTATTATTTTATACAGTCATCATGATGCCTATTGCTGATCGGATCTGAAGGAAAATAAAGTCCACAAATAATTTTATCCATTTTCTCACGGTTCATATCATATTGCTTTTGCGTCTATTGATCTAGTGACCAGACGAGAGAGACAGAGGTATTTGTCGCGGATCATGACAACGTACTTACTCGGTATTAAGCGTCCGCGTGTGATTAGATTACCCAATCTTCTGGAACGGCACACCCGTTCCATGCGAGCGTTAGCGTGTTTATTAAGCCGAATCAAAGCCGAGTTATTCTGGATTATGAACGCGATGGGGACTGTTTTACCAGAAATTATAGGCGTGACAATGAGAAAAAACAGGCAATTCATTGGGGGTAATCCGAGAATGATACGGTTTTGTTTTTAGGCACGACACGGCCCATTTGACGGAAACGTTTTCACTGTTTTCTCGTCGGTAGAATAACGTGATAATGTGTTACGTATTTACTAGCGTTGGGAACTATCGACTGAAAACAGTTGAAACAGTCGATAGTCATAAAACTAGCGTATTATAGTAATTACTATTTTCAGTCATATGCACAGTTCGAATGTTTTTTCAATTCGTGATATCAGACGAAGATGTACGAACCATTTCCTGTATAAATTGTGAGAGAAGAAAGGACGGAGATAATTGCTTAGAACAGTTAATTTTATTTGTGCTTATATTTTCCAACGGTATTATAAGCGAGACAGAGAAGTATATATTCCTTCACGTACTAACTTTAAAAAAGAAAAGGAAAAAAATATTATTGAATAGTATTAACATGCAATTAATAATTTTATTTTAAACGAAGTAACATTACTCTTTTATATTTGAATGTTCTCTGGATCTGTAAAAAGGAATGGATTTTTTCGATGGACTGGAATAATACCCCACAAATGTTTTATCGTATTTTAATATATTGTTGTTTTCAAATAATATACTATAATAAATATAGACAATACAATAGAACTTAAACAAAACCTAAAAAGTAAAGATGTGCAATAAGCATAAATACTAAATAATAATTAAACATGTACCTAGAAAAAAACTAATTCATGACATAAATAATCACAAAATAACTGCTAGAGCTTTTTTAAATAAAGTAAATGCTTTATTTATTATTGAACGGAAATATTTTTTGTTGAGAGAGTAATCCAAATATTACCTATTATATATTGTGTACTATTATAGGTATTGCCATAAAAATAGTCAAAATTATTTTACTATTATAAAAAATAAACTATTGCTAAAACTAAAACTAAAAAATGCTACTATATTAAGATACAATATATTATTATTTATAAGCAAATTATCGAAAAAATCATAAAACTATATATATTAAATATGAATGTATGTAAGCATAAATTGGCTACATTATTGTCAAGGTCGTGGCTAGCACGACAGAGCCAGAACGTTAGAAATAAGTCGAATGAAATTAGTAGAACCAAAAATAGTAACTAAAAGTACACGACTGAAACAATCGATAATAAATAGCGACTGAAACAGTCGATATTAAAAAGTAGTCAATTACTAAACAGTCGATAGTTCCCAACACTAGTATTTATTCATTGTAGGCTCCGAACATTTGATATCATTAAAATATTAGGTGCATATATTCCTATCCTTGTTTTCACAAAAATCCATTTTTTCTTCTCTATGAATAGGCAATACTTGGTACAATACGTATTAATCAAATCATTTTCTACAACTTATTCCCATCTACCGGGCAATATGGCGATTCCGTGTCGAAAGATCGTTATACTTTTTCAATATTTTAAAACTGTGTACCAGCCAAGCCATGATGCATCTGTCTCAACAAGCGGTAACCTGAAAGCGCTGGGTTTGTGAATATTCTGAGTGTGGCAGAACTTCTCATTAGAGCTGCAACATGTGACTTGTCACGTAAGAGGATGACATATGCAGTCACAGTTTCATTTTGTTCTAAGAGCTAAGACTATAGCCATGAATATTTCGCTTTGGTGTCGTTGTGGATGGTTCTCTTGGACTAGCCGATGAGATTTTGCGCTGACTCGCATTACACTATAGAAAATTCTGCTTTTTACATCGCAAATAATGAAACGAGAATGTTGAACCGGTTCAAAATGTATTCTGAAGGAAGGAAGACGAGGATATGAATGCATTACTCGATGAAACAATCCATGTGGAGTGGCTATCGACTACAACGGATGCGTTAAAGTCGAGCACTGTGTTAAAAGCAGCCGAATTACGAGCAAAGACACAACAACTATATTTTTCAACACGACAACGTTCGATACCATGTTGCAAAACCGGTAAAAATATATTTGGAAACATTAAAATGGGAGGTGCTACTTCACAGACCGTATTGTCCAGACCTAGCTCCTTCACAAAAACTTGCTTGCTGTTCTCGCAAAGATCGTCAGCTAAGCGGACAGGGTTATTGAAAGTCGCCCAAAATGACCAAAAATTCAAACGCCAACTGACAAGATTATGGCCTCTACATATGTATTTGTAAATTTGAACAACTGAGTGAATTAAGAAACTTCCTCAAATATAAAATGAAAAAATTGCAGTGCAAAACTAACAGTGCAAACCTTCATCTAAATCTGGTCACCGATAACTACTGGTTGTTTGCAGACATCAAAAGGGAAATGTAAGAAGCTCCAGAAAAAAATATTTGATTCAAATGAAAAAAAAATTATTGTCAAAGTTGAAGCCTGTTTTGAAATTACGAAAAAGGTATAAAATAATTAGATTGCTACAACTGAACGTATTGTTGTAAGAATTGTTATTTTTAACCAACTTCAAAAAAGGAGGAGGTTCTATGTTCGGCTGTATATATTTTTTTAATGTATGTTCGCCGATTTCTCCGTCAATTATAGACCGATTTTCAAAATTGTTATTTTTTATTTGAAAGAATGCACTTCAGAAGTGATTCCATTGGAACCACGTTAGGATCTAATGGGGAAGGGGGGGAAGTCGAGGGAAAACCTCAAATTTTGAAGGGACGTACAATATTTTCACATATTTTTTTATCAGATATTGGTGTATAATGTTATTGCTGAGCTGATGTGACGAAAAATCGGAAGTAGTTCAGTGTAAAAGTCAGTTTGCTTTTTAAGCACTATCCCTATCATATAAGTCGTCGTAGAAATATTAAAGGCAGCTGTTTCTATGATGTAATGGTTAGAATGTTAGCAACAACAGGGTAGCAATTTTTTGTCCTGGTTTGATTGGAACATTTTTCAAATCACCTAAACTAGGTAGCGGACCCTAGGACCTGAAACGTCCTTTATTTTTAATAATTGTTTCTTTGAATCGACTTCAAAAAACAAATAAGGAACTCACTAAAAAATCAAAAATCCTCGAAAGAAAAATGGTGCACATTTCGAATAAAAAAAGAATTTTGAAAATCGGTCCATAATTGACGGAGAAATCGGCGTACATACATTTTAAAAAAATACATATAGCCGAACCTAGAACATCCTCCTTTTTTGAAGTCGATTAAAAAATCAGTACGACTTTGTTTAAAAAATATATCATTTTTAGAGTGACGTATTTTCTGAGAAAATTGAATCATACTTTTTCGGAAATTTCGAAAAAAAGAATCGACGAAAAAAAGGAATTTTCGTCGATTCCAAAAATGTGATGTATGAATAGTTAAGTATATATACACATTTGATCAGATAAAATATATTATTTTCAGTTATTTTTTCCCATAATATTTTGACAGTTAAAGCGAAACAAAATTAATCATAACGTCTATTTATGCGTAAACTGAACTTTTATAATTTCGTAATATTATATTACAACAACTATGAAAAATATGGATAAAATATGTAAAGTACGAAAATAAATTAACCCTTTAAAGTTAAGTACTAAATGTAATAGTTTATTAAAAATTATATATAATTTTTGGGAAAATATATCGAAAAATATCGACTAACAAAAATATCTATATTTTTCGGCATCTCCATTACACACACATTAACGAAAGAATTATATAGATAAAGATAACGCTGTTATTTTGGAGGGACATAACATACAACTTTGAGCTTAATGTCAGTAGAATAAAATGAAATATGTATCAAATCAGAACACTGTGTACTTGTGACTAGTGTTTCCAAACCGGAAATAATTACCGACACACTTAGTCTTTTGGATGTTCAATCAGGTTTTGTAAAACGACTGTTTTTATGTTGCAGATTATATTGGGCCCTGGGTGTTAGGGCACGCAAGGGCCCGGGCCTTTAAACCCCTTAGGCTGGCCCGGGGCCCCCATCATGCTCATCAAAGAGTATCGAATTCCGCTGCCACTCACTGTGGAAGAGTATAGAATCGCCCAGTTGTATATGATAGCTGTAAGTATAAGTCAGTTACTTTCCGGTACGGCGACTTCGCCATTTTATTCATAAGTGCATCCACCATGCTATTTTTGTTATTGTGGAAACATATTATATGACGTCACCCGGTTCTATATAATAGTTATAATGATTCTATTTTAAAAATAATGGCTTTACATATCCCAAAGATATATCTCTTTTGGTATTAGAAAGTACTAATACCATTTACTACTATAGTATAGGCGCATTCACCATTTTTCCTGTTTCACCTTCACCACGGCCAGGATTAAGCTGTTGTTAACCAATAATCGATGTCATTCAGCCAGCTCACGAAAGTGTGAAAATTATTGCTGGCAAATGGCCAATATATCAACGTGTTTGTCAGATAATTTCTACATCGGTGATAATACTGATTCGTAGTCATTCGACTGAAAACTTAATTTAAGCCAGAAAACTTTAATGAACCCGCAAATTTCCCAATTTAGTTTGTGTTTATTGACGAGAACATTGTTTTATTAGAAAAAAAGTCGCGAAGAGAGCAGCGGACAAGGCAGCGGCGTCGAGATTTTGATCAATGAACCCTACAAAGATGGGCCGGGTGGTCAAGGACAGTACACCAAGAAAATCTACCATGTTGGTAGTCATTTACCAGGTATATTAAGTCGGTGCGAGATAAATTCGGTCATAATTATGTTATTTTTATAGGGTGGATTAAAGGAATTCTGCCAAAAACCGCCTTGATGGTAGAAGAGGAGGCTTGGAACGCCTATCCATATACAAAAACTAGATACACCTGCCCTTTTGTTGAGAAATTCTACCTTGAAATTGAAACATATTACTTCCCCGATAATGGCCATCAAGACAATGTCTTTCATTTAACTGGCAGCGATTTAAGAAACCGTATAGTTGGTGAGTATTATCAAGAAATAACAACAAAAAATAAATACCAAAAATGTATCATCAAACTTATTGATTGTAACGGCAGCAAGCATATTAATATTACTTTTTAAAATCAGTAAGTCGCCTTTCGTCATTTTTACCCGTTCAATAGAAATCACCAAGATTTCGGGAAATTATTCATTTTTAGCTATGAAATTCTTTCACAATTAAGTACAAATATTATTTTAAAGTATTTTATCATCATGGTCATATATTTGATCGTATTGAAGAACTCACACGCCCATTGAAAACTCCCGATATCTTGGCAATACAACTTGATCAGAGTATAGAAGAAAATAGTTTATCACTATTACTGGAATTCGTGAGATATATTTTGTAAATAAATATCCGAGAAAATATACTGTTCCGAACATTTTTATAGTATAAGTAAATGTACCAAATGTTTAATATATTTGTAGTAAAATAATTTATTTTTCCTTTTTTTTGAAAAACCAACGAAGTCATTACAATTCAACACATAATCAACAATACTTCTGGTTAAAGAAAATTATCAATCATAAATAATATATTTCTGGATTGATTTGGGATTAGTAATATAATGAGAAAGATCATAAGTAATGTGTAACTTTGAAAATATTTATAATTCTGTTCCTATAAGTCAGTTAAAATGTTAAAAAACCTGGCGTTTATAAAAACTCTTACACAATATTATTTCTCTATAATGTCTATATAAATAAAGTTTAATGATTTCAAACATAAACTATAACATCTAAGATCAAAAGAATGTAAATATAGTAAACATTTATAAATACTGATATAAATCATTTTATCCATGATTTTTATCACAGGTAATAAAATAAATTTAGTTTAATGCGTAAAAAAACACGTTAACATATAATAAAATTGCTATCAATCATTCATTAAGCTAATATTAATTTAAACATGAAATTGATTAAAGCCGGATTATGTATCATTAAATTCGCATTCACCATTTCTTCATAAAAAATTAAAATACAAATTATTTTCCTTTATAACTTTTTATTTAAATTTGTGCCATTTTCCTTCGAACCTAATACATTTAACTAGTTTAATAAAACTGGTATACAACTAACAATTTGGAACCTATAAAAAACTTATATTTTTAGACGTCATCGATTTCGTCAGAGATCAACTCTACGGGGCAGACTACTTACGCGAAGAGGATCCGTTGATCTACACATCCGAAAAATCAGGCAGAGGGCCGTTGTCCGAAAACTGGACCGAAGAGTACTGGAATGAAGTTCAGGACAAGGCGCAACCAACGCCCACTGGCAAGGCGATGATGTGCGCTTATAAGTTGTGTCGCGTCGAGTTCAGATATTGGGGGATGCAGACGAAAATTGAAAAATTCATTCACGACGTCGGTACGAAGCTCGTCGACATCTGACGGTTGTTCTTTTTTCATTTATATGATTTCAGCTCTGCGAAAAACCATGTTGCGAGCGCACCGTCAAGCCTGGGCTTGGCAGGACGAATGGCACGGTCTGACGATGGCCGACATCAGGGAAATAGAGCGACAGACTCAGCTGGCTCTTAAGAGGAAGATGGGACAAACGGAAGACGACGAAATAGGTATATTTCAAAGTAATATAAACAACGATAATCTAGAAACATGGTATTTTTAGATGAAGATGACAATCTTAATAGTAGCACCTCCAAGGAAGATCCATGTAAAACGTTGGCCGCCACCTTAGGTAGCATAGAAGTTTCTGAAGACAGTCCCTTGTTGACCAAAAACACCAACGTACCCACAATTCAAACTGCGGCCAGTTCCGATGCAGATGCTTCAGATGATGATCAAATTAACTTAACAATAAAGTAACTAACTGTAATTATCGCTCTTATACAATCTACACTTTTGTATGTGCAGGCGAGACGAAAAATGGCAACAATCACGAAACTTGCACTCACCAAGTTCAGCCTCAGTGAAAAGTTTCGATTTGCAAGTAGCCAATTGGAGGATAGAAGCGTTAGGGAGGGATTCTGAGTCGCCTTCTGACGAAGAATTCTTTGACTGCGAAGGTAAGT
This sequence comes from Rhynchophorus ferrugineus, assembly GCF_030347505.1. Lineage (NCBI taxonomy): Eukaryota > Metazoa > Arthropoda > Insecta > Coleoptera > Curculionidae > Rhynchophorus > Rhynchophorus ferrugineus. The sequence continues at coordinate 16,424,162 of NW_027472585.1, read as the reverse complement.
TAAATTTCTAGCAATGTCTAAGTTCCCTTTACGGTGGTCTTTTTTACCATTCTTAATTTCATATAAATATTAATCATTTAATTTATCATGTTGTAACAAAGTATACTATTATTAGTAAAAAATCTACAATTATTTTATCATCTCATATATACGCTTTAATTTAGTTTGCTTTTATATATCAAAAATATTAATTCAAACACAAATCTATAAAATTATTCTTACACACATCGGAAAATGTTCCTGATAATTAATTTAACACTTTAACAGAAAGCTTAACACATAATATACTGTTACATTCAAAATACTAGAATAATTCGGCCACGGCCATTAAAAATGCCGTGATAAGTTAACTTTAATTGGCTTGCCAACTTGAAATGAATTGACAGATGCTGCTCAGTGAATTTGTTAAACGATGTAGTATTTAACTATTTTGTCTTCTGTTACTAAATATAGTAAACAATTTGATCTTAATTTAAGGTCATTTGTTGATGCCATTAAGTGTATATTGGAGCGATTTAGCAATATTATTTGTAGATTCCTCTTCTTTGGCGAAATGGAGCTCGTTGGATTTGTTAACCGAAGAGGATATAGAGGCTTCGCCTGCTATCTTAGACAACGCAAAGAATGGTGAATTTTAAACCTGCTTTTTAATTCAATATGCTGATTTATCGTGATGTTTCAGATCAATCTGAAGATAGTATATTTTCACCAACGTTCCTGCAGAGGGTCGCCAGCGAAAGGGGTACTCGCAAGGTGCTCCAACGTGGAAAAGTTAATTCCCTAGATACATCCAGGCCAGATTCGCCTAGTGCCGTTGTTTCTCAGATTCCATGCAATACCACAGTGTTAATACTCGTTCTTCACGCTGGTAGCGTTCTAGGTATGTTGAAATCGTGTTGTCTTCGGACAGCAAATTTAACCACGATATTTTTTAGATGCGAACGTGGATATGACGGCGAAAAAATCGGACGTCACCACATTTAAGGGTGCGTTCGAATCCGTAATGCGTCAACATTATCCATCTCTAGTCGGACACATAGCAATAAGATTAGTGTCTTGTCCATCAGTATGTACAGAGAGCTTAGGAATATTATCTAGTCTTAGTCCGTATAGCTTCGACGTTTCTCCATCTTGCGTTGACGTGCCTCAAGTCACCCACGACTCGATTCCCATCGGTGCTATTCCGATTCTGGCCACGGCCACTTCCGACCACCAGGATGCTGTAACTCGGACAATCAATGCTGCTAATGGCGCTTATCAAGGTTAGTCCGTCATACAAAGTGTATGGATTTTTTTTTAGTATTTGTGTTTAGTCATCTACGTCAGTAATGGTAAAATCGTCATTTTAGCAGTATTTCTATACATCTAATTTTACTTGGATTTAAAATTATTATTACATTAGATGCTGGCATGTATTTTCATCAGCAATATCTATTAATGTAGATCACTTTTCTAGTATTACTGAATTATTCGGTGTATACCATTCAGTTCAAACTTGCATTTTGGATATTCATAACTTTTGTTATTTTATTTGAAGAAACCTATTGCCGACGCCCATCAAATACTCATAAAAATGTATGCTGATGCAATTCTTTTATAGTAGAATTGTAGTTTTTGATTCCAACAATTTAAATGTGATGACAGAGAACAATGTGATGACAAGAGCAAGCATCTAATATTTTATTTTAATATAATATAATGTTTTGACCACAAACCAGTAATCAGAATTTAGTAGAAGAATGTTGATCTTTAGAAAGAAAGGGTTTAGAGCTAAGGCTTCCTCTTTATAGCTCTAAGGCTCCTAACTTTATTACTATGGCACGCAATTTGATAGCATTCCTGTAGTTTTGCTATTTACCTTACGCCATTTTAAAAGGTTCGCGGCAGGTTTTTCTATAATCCGTAATAGTTTTTGTATAAGAAAATAAGTAGGGTTTTGATAAACAAGTAAAGGGAAGATGATTCCTTTACTATCATAGAATGTTACTATATTATATGAATATTTTATTTTAGAATACCAAAACACTTGCTGTGTTTTCAATAAATGACAAAAGTATAAATAACCAATATTGCTGAAAATGTATAGATACTGTCTAGGTATGCTTGCCAACAAAAAACTTCTGACGAACGCAGTCTGCCAAATTTCGGTTACTTTGCGAACTTATCGATGAAACCTTTTTTATAGAATTCCTTAGATCGGAAGAAGGTCAGGGCTTTTCTGGTCAGGTATGCTTCGTGGCTGACTCGCTAGGCTCCATATTGGGTTACGACGCCTTGTGTAGGAATAACAAATACACCTCTAGACATGGCAGTGAGAACAGCATCTTGGACAATGACCATAAAGGTGACATATACATTGAGGATTTTCCGATTGTTATTGTTATGATACTGTTAAAATCTTGCAGACGAGACCAGCAATAATGATGCGCTCCTTATTGCCCCGCCTTCACGACGTCGATCATCTTCCACCAGTGATTACTCGCAGGTTAAGTTGGAATTCGAGGTGTCCGACTTTTTTATGTTCGGCAGTCCGCTGGCTCTAGTTTTAGCCTACAGGAAAATAGCTGCTCCCGACGAAAAGTCCGGTAATTTTTCAACTTTTAATAGGTGTATGAAAAACTAATCCATTCTTGTAGTTTCAGGGTTTAGCCCTTGCACTACTATACATATTTTGTTTCAAATTATAACAACTTATTTGTCTAATTAATTATGAAAATAAAAATAGGAAAAAATAATTGTAAAAATTAATTGGCCTACAAAAATTGAGAAAAGTGAAAAAGTAGTGGGAGACATCATCTCAATACCACTTTTTGGAGAATTAAATGGTTCAACAAAATGGTCCTAGTTTTCTAGCATTATAAATCAAATTTAAGTCAAAAAACACGTTTTTTTAAAATTATTATCAGAAATTTAACAAAACTTTTTTAATATAGCCTTCTTGGAATTACCTTTTTTATCTTTATTTTGTTATGGCGTATTTTGTATAACTTTTCTGTTATTTTAACTATTCTCTTAAAGTTCTGCACACTAAACATACAACTACGAATAAAATATGATTTCAAAAAACATGGATTACTTTTTTGCAAATTACATTTATTATATTTCATCGAACTATAGCTAATCAATATATTCTCACAGGAAATATAACCCGTCCATGTTGTCTTCAAGTTTACAATTTGTTCCATCCAACCGATCCTGTAGCTTCCCGACTGGAACCTCTTATTTCTGCCAGATTTTCTATTCTACCACCGGTGAACGTACCACGATACGCCAAGTATCCTCTGGGAAATGGTCAACCTTACCATTTACGTAAGTTAGTTTGCAAATATATATAGTTTTGGTAGATCTGTAGATACATGCAATTAAATAAAACATAAAACAATCAGTCTTGCCATTCGTTATCCAATTAAAACTTATATAGCCAGCATGTGGAAATGATATAAATACTACTGAATCTCACTTAGATATTTTTTCAATTAAGACAATAGTTTAGTAATTGTATAGTTTATCAATTATTTTGATTGCCATAAATCATAGGTAACTCGATTTTATAGAATGGTATGGGAAAATAGTTATTATTGTTATGTACAAATTATTTTCTACTTTTGGAGGAGTCTCTGCTTATGAATGTTTCTATTGAGGTGTTACTTATAGCAATAGAACCCTAAACAGAGGCTTTTACTGAGACAATGATTATTGTATGTACTTTACCTGTCCACCAAATGAAATAGCACAATGTAAATTAATGATTTAAACACTGAACATAATCAACCCTTCGATGTTGTGTCTGTTTCTAGTGGAAATTTTACAAACTAATCCCCAAGTGTTTAATGACCAAGTCCAACCTAGGCGTTTATCCGAAGTTTCTATACAAAGTACTGTATCTGGTCTGATAGAATCCATCCCACTTCATACCATCAACGCTTGTAAGTGCTCAGAGTCTTTGTGTAACTTTTTTTCAAGCACGTTTACTTGTTTTTTTTGTAGTTGATTGTGTTAGAACCAGGAATTAATTATTATTATCATCGGTGCTTTCTGTTACTTTAATGTTAACAATGATTTACAGTGATTCAGTAAAAGTTGCACCAATGACATCCATTACCCTCTGTTTGTGTTTCCTCCTGTTTCAATCAAACAATAATGAAAAGCTATAATTATGTCCCTTCAGGATTATTCTGATGTTGTGTTTGCTTTTAATTATTTAAAACTAGTGAATTTGACGTAAAAGTGTGAAGATTGACGCATTGAGAATTTTATTGGACAAAAATTCATGGGTTCACCCTGGAAAACCATCAACGAAACCTTCTGATAACATTGCTCAACAATGAAAATATTCTTCTGATCAATTAAAAAATAACTGCAAAGCGCCATTACCTATAATTTTACAGATACATGTAATTTTTTTTGTATTACCTTTATTTTATATTTGCTCTTGTGAAGACTGCCTAATGATATTATTTTGTCATGAAAGTAAGGGGAGAAGAATCATAACTTAGGAAAAATGATAATTTGCCTTTGCTGTGCTTATGGTTTGACGAGAGCCTCTCTAGTCACATACTATGGTAAATTATATAACTGCTAGTTTTGCTAGACCTCTATAAAAGCAGGTTCGTCAATAAAAAAAAAGGAACAGTGTAAATTCAAATCGAATCTTCCATTTGTTTATTCAACCTGTTACACATTCAAACAATTTACTAGTTCCTACTCAACGTCAAATTTATGAGTTGAAAGTAGAAAATGAAGACAGTATGGAGAAACTCCGTAAGTTATGCATGAACTCTGCAGAGATCGGGTTGTTCCAATTTTGATCATTGACTGATCAGAAAAAGGCGGAAGTTGTAGGGTCAAGATTACAACGATGAAACATTCTGCAGAATAATGTATATATATAGAGTATTCAATTATTGAATAGTATTATCACGTTTTCAGATCAATACAACATAGTCTGTAGCATCCATCAATGTACCTGGTTCTAATAATTTGTTTTTTTTTCTCTCGATTGTCACTGCTTTTTATCACCTATTGTGTTTGTCGTTAATTTAGCCCAGGTCGCGATTATGTTAAAGCATAATGTGGATTTCGTAGTTATCTCATACATGTTTCGAACTTATCCGTAAAACGAGGACAGCTAATTTCCAAAATCACTTTGTATCTAAATGTATCCACGTATCGTTGATGTTTTAAAACAACCGATTATTTCTCTGATGTAGTGCAACAAAAATGGTGGGGAGGCAAACGCTTGGATTACGCGTTATACTGTCCCGAGGGTCTATCCAATTTCCCAACCAACGCGCTACCCCATTTGTTCCACGCCAGTTACTGGGAGAGCTGCGACGTAATTGCTTTCATCCTGCGTCAAGTAGGCGGCATCGAAGGTGGCGGTGAGGTGGCCGGCGTGGAAGAAGGCCGGGAATCGGTGTTCCGACCCGGACAGCCCAGGGAGAAGTGGAACAAGAAGCGGACGTCCGTGAAACTAAAGGTTAGCTCACTAATGTGAACTCGTCGCCGCCCTTTTCATGCGGGTTTCGTTACAGAATGTCGCTGCGAATCATCGTGCCAATGACGTGATAGTACGCGAGGGGGCAGCGCAGTCGCTGGTCGCCCGATTTATGTATGGCCCGTTGGATATGATCACTTTAACCGGTGAAAAAGTTGATATTCACATAATGAAGGATCCCTCGTCCGGAGAATGGATACTGCTCTCCACAGAGGTCACTGATAAAACCGGAAGAATAACGTACACCATACCTGAAGATAAGAGCGTAGGTTATGGACTTTATCCCATCAAGGTAACGTATGACTTAATTGTGTCCAATCAAAATCCACTTGCTCACTCCCCCGCAGATGATTGTTCGGGGAGATCACACGTCCGTCGATTTCTTCTTAACGGTCGTACCACCTAAAACAGAGTGCGTAGTCTTCAGCATAGATGGTTCCTTTACTGCCAGCGTTTCCGTGACCGGTAGAGACCCAAAAGTTCGAGCAGGAGCAGTTGACGTTGTCAGGTATGATATATATATTAGTAAGTATTAGTAAGTAATTTTAATATTGGTCTATTAAATAATGTTCATTTTTATATATAATAACTGTAGCAAATAAAAATATTCTAGCGAATACAGATTTATCGAAAACAACATTGTTCAATTCAAGATCTATAGAAGGTAATGTCTGTAGAATAAATTTTTCATTGAAAATTTTTGATAATGAAGCTAGTGAAGATTGCCAAAATGTTTGCGAAAAAAATCCACCTATTTTCTGTAATTACAGTTTTTATTGCATCTCAGAAATTAAAGGTTGTACAAAGCTCATTTTACTACTGTTAGTTTCAATATAGAATTCTTTACAATCCCAATAATTTTCATCAATCTAAAATCATTTGAACCCAAATAGCACCAAAAGATGTGAAAATGGACAAATCACAAATTCACCCAACTATGTGGAAAAATGCAATATTTTTATCTCTCAGGTATAAAACTTAAATGATACAAATGAAAAGAAATATATGTGCATAACTTATTCTAAAAACTATTCTAGCTTATTCTAGAGATTATTAAATCTCACTATATGTGTTTATTAATTAGTTCGTATGGTAGTTTAAAACTCTATGCACTACGCTCATCGCACACATATAACTGTTTGGCGAGTGCTTTGGGATGCACTAATAGTCTTTCAGAGTACTTCGCACTAGCACGTCGAATCACAGTCGTTATGGGTTCTAAGGGGGTATCGCGTTGAATCAGTTTGTTGGACACGTAATATGGGGCATCGACGATGACTCGCAACACTTTATTTTGGAACCTCTGGAGGATATCTATGTTAAATTTGCTAGTAGTACCCCACAGTTCAATACCATAGGTCCAGATGGGCCTGGGTATTTTACTTATACAGCAAAACTTTTTTATCTTATGATAATTTATATTTACGCCCGATCAGCCAATACTTTTGATTTAGTTTAAACCCAAGCTGTTTGCGTTTTGTCACTATATGTTTTTTCCATGTCAAACGTCGATTAAAATGGATTCCCAGATATTTAATATTGTCTGCTCGCTTCCGTTCATGGTTATTCCATTTTACTGAGGGACATGTTCTTCTACAAAGGGTGAATGACATGGGTAGTTAGAAGGGTCAGGGAGGAATATTTGGAAGAACAAAGATCGAAGAGGTTTAATCAAGATATTTAAAAAATGAAGAGTTCAATATCTGAAAGCACAAAAGCTGGGGTGGTTGGTACATATGAGTAAAATGACAGTGCAGACAACAAGAGAGTATTAGTATGATAAATTGGGGAGAGGTTTAGTAGAATCCTAGAATATTTCATCAAATTCACATTAATTTGGCCGTGACATAGAATTAAATTTTATCAAATAATTGGCAAACGTAAAACGGATTGGAACTAGTTTGATCGTCGATCAATTCCTAAAAAAATATTTTAAATTTACTTCAACAAAATACAATTTATAAAATGTGGATTTATTTTTCAATGAAGGCTTGGAAGAAATATTGTTTCTCACAAATCATCATAATTTTATCATATAAATATGGCGCTCTTTCTCGATGGGAACTAATTTACAAGCCTAATTTGATTCATGATGATCCCCATAAATTGTGACATTGATCATTAAAATTCCTAGCCAACTTCGTAATTAGGTCATCGAAAATTATGCAACTGTAATTGACATGCTTTTTTAGACACTGGCAAGAACTGGGTTATTTAATAATTTACATCACTGGGCGTCCTGATATGCAACACCGAAGAGTTGTGTCATGGCTGTCTCAGCATAACTTCCCCCATGGACTGGTTTCCTTCGCGGATGGCCTTTCCACAGATCCTTTGGGTCACAAGGCTGCATACTTAAACAATCTCATCCAGGTAACGTTTATCAAGCTCAACATATATATTACTTTATTATCGAACATCGTCTCTGTTAATTTCAGAATCACGGCGTCATTGTACATTCGGCTTATGGTAGTGCGAAAGATATAAGCGTCTACACCAACATCGGTTTGAAACCCAAACAGATTTTCATAGTAGGTAAGGCGTCAAAGAAGCAACACGCGCAGGCCACAGTGTTGACCGAAGGTTACGCGTCGCATTTGGCGTCGCTGATGGCTCACGGTGGTTCCCGGCCAGCACAAGGGAATGCGCGCATGGTAATACCGAGGGGTTACTTCGGTCTACCCGGTCAAACCATCAACAGACGACGAAGGTGAGAACTAAGTTATTTTACCGACCAACATTTATGACGAAATGGTGGATGCGATTCGGCATTCTGTTTCGTGTAGTTTTCTTACTGCATGCGAGTAATTTTTTATTTCTATATTTATCGCTTGTTGTTTTACATTTTCGCAGTTTATTTATCAGAATCAAAAAATAATAAACAAATAAAGTTTCCCAGTCAGTATGTATAAAATGGCGCCGTAAAGCCGCTGATTTGTTGTTCGTGTTTGACCATTTTGAGTGTGAGACGTGTTTTTCAGTCACGACCAGGGAGGAATATCGTCGCCGGCCCGAAATTGTGTTACAGCCACAACAGCAGCCTTCTTAAAACGAAAGGTTTACATTAGTCATATGTAGCATTAGCAGTAAGCTTGAGGGTAATTATTCTTACATTTCAACATAGGTGGACTATATCTAAATAATGGTTATTGCCAAAGCACATCCCCTCTGTAGTATCAGTACATATCAGGTTTAATAATAATTACTATTATCCACCATTTATGATGCATTTTTAGATAACCAATAGTTGGGTTATTATTTCGCAAATATTTTGACTTAAAATATGAGTTTAAACATTAAATAAATAAGAAACAATACGAATATTAATTTTCATTAAACCTGATGGTACAGAAGGTAATCATCATCTCGTAAAAATCATCGAAATATTGTCATTGACCTATAAAATGAAATTCTGATGCATGTAAAAAGTAATCCACGTTAAAACATATCTTAAAAAATTAAACGAAGGAAACCAGATTGGTTCGTTGACTGTAGAATCAGCAAACTCAAACGGAGTATAACATTTCCCGAGACCAAGTATTATTCACCACTCTTAAAGTCAATATTCCTCCCCACTATCCCGCTTAACGATTTCCGCACAATCGTTTGAGCTTGACTAACGGGCACTCTGTCGTCTGAGTTACACACTCATAGAAGCTTTTTTGGACAAATGGGACAAATTTTACATTAAACAAAGAAATAAAAACAATGCTTCGTATAATTGTGAATTCTTACTTTTATTTCGTTTGCTATTAAAGGTCAACATTTTTATTATCCTGGAATCTCATCGGCGACTTCTGACAAAATCGTACAGGGCATCAACTTTTATTCTAGGGAAAAAAATCTGAAAAAACGTGGATTACTTTTTCACAAACCCAATCTTACACACCATTTAATCTTACACGGTGATCTTTTGTTATTAAATTCGACTCAAACGCATCAAGGGTACTTTTTTATTTATTAAACAGAAGATTGCTGTGAACAAATCAAAAACATGATCGACAACGTCGTGTTTCTTTTAATGTTTACCTTCTATACTACACTAAACCTTCAGCACTGTTGTAAATAACACAAACAAAAATAGACTGAACCATTACTCAACCAACCAACCAACCAACCAAACACGTAGTAATTGTTATTGGCTAAAATAACCGAGTTAATAGCGAACTTTAAAGTGATGTATGTAAATAAATTGATTCCTAAACATTTATGTTGTAAATATTAATATAAACAAGGTAAAAAATTGAGGAATAAAGCTGCTGTAATCAGAATTAATTAAATTGGCTTGACGTAGTTCAATAGCTTCCCTAACCGTCATATATGTGTTAAACAATATCCGACCCGCGAATCGTGAATTAAAACAAAAGTATAACATGACTCTTTTGTTTTCGCAGATCGGCAAAGAGGGCCACATCTTACCCAATTGCATCCGATCTACCACAAACCGTCGAAAGATCCATGAGCACTAAGAGATATCTTCCGAAGCCAGTATTATCAATATCTCCCACTTCGAGTTCGGAACCGTGAATTTTCTCCCGCTGAACAACACTGAAACCAAAATATATATTACACATCATTTATATTGACCAGATTTTTTACATAGTCACCTTTGAGATTTATATATATATGAATAAACTTACTATGTATTTCATATTATATAATATTTGAAATGAATCAGACACTACATAAATATCATAATTAAAACATAGAAAATTTCAGTAAATATTTTTTATATGTTGTAATAACGTTGTTTAAGATACATTTTTAATATCATAATTACCTGGATGGAAAATTTGCCAAGAACAAACTTTCTATTTCACTGTATGTTACTTAAATTTGCAGCTTAAGAAGGCATAAACTATACTTTATTGTATGATAATGATATCTTCTAATAACCAGTAAAACTAAACAATTTCTAATAAAATTCAAAAAGACAGTGATTGTCAGAACTTATTAAGATAGATATCCGTTTTATTTTGTTTTGTTATTTCTTACCAATCATCCAATAAAAATACTATATTGTAGAATAATTGTTAAATCATAGTAATCATGTAAAGTATTGCAAAGAGAAACCATAACACAAATCCAAGGGTTTGTAAATATTTTTTTGTTATTTCCGAATGTACAATCAGTTTTTTCAATAAAGCAGGCAAAGTGATACATATAGACATGTGCTTTCTAAATGTTAGCGCAAAGTTGTGTAAATATTATTGTATAATTATTGTAGCAAAATTGTACTTATTTATTTTCACCTTCGATCGTTATTATCGTTCGAGAAATGCCGACATTGTTCCGTTCGTACATTCCAGTTGTTTCTCGTAGATGTTAAATGTTCTATTCGACAAGAATAAATTCGAAAAAAAAACTTTACATATAAAAAAATCAAATCACTTTTAGTCTTTCCTGTTTCATATCGGAACTCATCTTTAGACAATATGCTTTCGATCGTGATGTTTCCTTGTGTTTTTTCGAACTGCAATAGCTGATAAAACTTAATCATTGTACTAGGTATATATGGTGCTGTTGTTTTTTGTTGTGAAGACAAAATCTATATAGATAGAATCTATACACTTGTTAAATAAGACGTTGTAATATATTAGAGTCTATTAAAATTATTTTGCTGAAATAGACCGATTGGTTTTTATTTTACCCATGTGTGCGTTACTTAACACCGCTTTCTAAACTTGTAGTTTGGAGTGAACAAAACTATCATGTTACTAGCTGTTTAACGAAACGTTAAAGCTGTGAACATTTCAACGTAAAATTTTAAATTTATTTTTATAAGCAAGGCTCTATCTTCTAGGAATTTCCTTTTTTATTTTCGGAAGGGTAAATCGAGCGAGTAAAATATGAGGCGCGTAAATTTAAAAATTTAAATCAAACATTTAGTAACTATTAAGTGATCTGTACAGTTAATTTCAATACATAATGGCTTATCCACATAACCTTTCTGCCGATTTATCAATTGAATTACCCGCTCTTCGAAGTAGCGATCAATAGCCAATAATAAGGAAAATTAGCGACTACTGGCCTCAAAAACTCATCCAAACATACAACAGTTTCAGTGCCCTTACAGAAGAAAACCAGAACAACAAAGAAAACCAACCAAAAGCAATTCCCAGACCACCCCCAGTAACAATATATAAGGTAGGTATAGTTAAAAATTTGCGTGACTTGCTCAAGACAATATGTAATAATTACATAATAAAAACAATTGGATCTGAAACAAGAAAGATTCAAATATTTGACGCTGAACACTTCAAAGTGTTAATAAGAGAATTGAATAATCGAAACACGCAATACCATACTTTTCGACCAAAGTCCGAAAAACATTTAAATTCGTCATAAAAGGTTAAAACAGCCCTAGCTAAACAAGGCTATGAAGTTGTAAATATACACAATATTAAACATCATGTAACAAAGGAGCCACTGCCAATGTTTTGTATTGATTTGAAACCAAAAGAAAATAATAAATATGTTTACGAGATGTCATTAAATATGAACCACCATACACAAAAAGAATCATCTCACAATGCGCCAGATGCCAAGCATATGGGCATACCAAAACATACTGTCGCAAGTTGTATAGATGTGTGAAATGCGCAAGCGAGCATGCGATCAATGATTACAAGCACAAAACACGTGACGATAAATTAAAATGCGTCAACAGTAACGGTGACCATCCTGCAAATTCTAGAGAATATCTAGTCCATAAAGGGTTCCAACAAAAATTTTATCGAGCACTGAGAGAAAAAAGAAACTTACAGCCACCAAGAGAGCCTATACCATTTAACTCGCCTAAAGCACCAATACAACATCCTTATATATCATACTCAACGCAGTAACCAACAGTCAGGCCTAATACGCAGATAATGCCAATCACCACTGAACCCGTAAGTACTATTAGTAAATTAGAGGAAATGATGGGTAAACTTATGGAGCAAATGAGTACAATGAATTTATTCACCGTCGTCGTTACCAAACTAGCCTAATGACTGATAGACATTACAGCAAATACAAAATAGCCGTCTGGAGTACTAATGGACTCCAGCAACATGCCAGGGAGCTTAAAATGTTCTTATATGAACAAAATATTGATATGATGGTATCGGAAACACATTTAACGGAAGTAGGGCCTTAACGATGGCCTTTAACAATGGGTGCTATCTATTGTCCACCTAAACACAACAAGGCAGAACACGGTTCCTTTAACACGCTGGGTAATAAATTCATTGCGGGAGGAGACTACAATGCAAAACATGTAATTTGGGGTTCTAGATTAATAACAACAGAAAGCAGAGAATTGGTCAAAGCAATGAAGGCATATAACTTACAACATATCTCTACTGGTGACCCAACATATTGGCCGTCAGATAGAAATAAAATTCCCGATACCATAGATTTTTGTGTTACAAAAAATATTGACACCAAAACGTGCAAAGCTGAATCATGCTTCGATCTATCATCTGATCACTCACTGCTTATTATAACAGTGAACTCAAATATTTTCAACAAATCAAAACCACCTTCTTTGCATAACACCAAAACTAACTGGCCATTATTTAGAGAGAATCTAGGCAGAATATATAATACATATCTTTAAATTTACCGTTTATTTATTTAACACTTCGTTTCAAATGGATCTGCCACAAGAGAAATTTACTGTTAAGGAATTAGAACAAACAATACATAAAGAAGTTTATTCTAAAAAAGCTTCTGGTTTTGACCTAATTACTGAAAGAATCTTAAAAGAGCTTTAGAAAAGTACATAAAATTAATAACATTCATATTTAATGCCATACTAAGACTTAATTACTTTCCTAGCACTTGGAAAGTGTCTCAAATCATTATGAACCTGGGAAAAAATCAGAAGACGTCTCCTCTTATCGTCCCTTAAGCCTGTTACGTGTGATCTCTAAACTATTCGAAAAACTATACATTAAGAGACTTAAAATAATCGCATAGCAAAGAAATATTATTTCCAGACCATCAATTTGGCTTCCGTAATAAACACGGAACAATAGAACAAATACATAGATTAGTCAACCAAATTAACAAAAACTTAAACGATAAAAAATATTTATCCGCTGCATTTCTTGATATTTCTCAGGCCTTCGACAAGGTGTGACACACGGGACTGCATGTTAAATTGAAAACAGGGTGACGAACACACTGACCTACATCCAATATATTCCGGTATTCCGCAGGGCAGTGTTCTTGGCCCTTTGTTATATCTATCATACACAGCTGACCTACCGACTTCAAGAAACACTACTATTGCAACATATGCTGATGATACAGCGGTTTTATCATCACTTCAGGGATCCAATATCAGTCACAAGAAACTTCCGGCTTCATCAGCAGCAGCGTCCAGTGCATCCCAATGCACTCGCCAAAGACTTAAAAGTGCGTGATGACAGGGTAATGCATAGAGTCAAACGCAAACTACCATACGAACTAATTAATAAACATCTAGAGTGAGATTTAATAATATCTAGAATAAGCTAGAATAGTTTTTAGAATAAGTTAGGATAGACTTTAAAATAAGTTAGAATAGTATCTAGAATAAGATTTAGATTATAAGTTGTACAGCAGATCACTTATTGAAGTGATCTTTTACATACCAGGTTCATGTTTCATTATTTTATATTAATGAAATAGGCCACCTCTCAAGCACAATATTATATTGTAAATTAAAATAGATCACGTCTCACGCGTTAATATAATTTTGAATAATTAAGTTAGGATCTACAAATTAAACATTTGAATTTACTTTATCCGAGTCTATTAACGTAGGAGATCACTCAATAAGTAATAGGTTTATATATAGATGACGCCAGTTTCTAGCCTTCTGAGATCTAACCTAGAAGTCCTAACCTCCAAATGATATAAAGTTGTAGGAAATGTTCGTCTTTTCGGTCGGAATGTGCGGCTGTCGATGCGGTCCTTTGTCGGAACACTCACTATTATTTTTGTGGAAGGAATTCGCACGAGAACTGAAAATACTGGTTGAAGAAATACTTGTTTATTTCGATTTAAATTGATACATGTGGTCGACGGGAGAATGGACAGGATATTAGGTTAAGTAAAATACAGTAGCGCTATGGAAGTGGTACTGTTACAAGGGTGCAGAGAAAAGAAAAGAGCGAGACGTCGTCGTGGTGGTCTTTTATAGCCGGGAACCGCATGGTACTAATCCAACTGGCATTGCCAACATTTCAACTTGGTGTAGGTGAATGCGTGATGGCCTAAAGGGTCGTAGCGGTCGCTACAAAGTGAACGAATTACTTAATCACTCACCATATAGACTAGATTTAGTTCGCGGTGACTACTGGATTTTTGCAGATATTGAAGGAATGCCTTAAGAAGATGGTATAAGTTAAAAAGTAAAGAAGCCTATTTCGAAAAACCAAGGCAATCCTTCCACAAAAGAAGCATAAAAAATTAAAGAAGCCCTGTACTAAAAAAAATATATATGATACATCATTCTTAAAAATATGTTGATGAACAAAGTTGAATTTTACCTCAAATTTATTGTTTATGTTGGAAAAGCTCGGTCGGGAGCTTATTATATGACGAATTATATTTATAAGACGCCAATAAAATTATTTCTTTTAAGGTCAACTTATAGGTATAAGACGGTATAGGATTATATATTAAGTATTAATGTAATAAATAAAACAATTATACATAAATATGATGTATTATCAACGATTTTTTTACATAACTGTATAATTCCCAATATAAATATCTAAAGTTAATACTAAAAATAGTTAGGTCATAAATTAAGATAAGAACCAAATAAGGAAGGACTGGTTTAACTCTGTTGGGTTTTCAGCGCATTCGAGTTTTGCAATTTGATGGTTTTGACTCGATAGCCACAATAAATCCTTAGCAATATACTAAAGAAAACCAAAAACAGCCCTATGCTACCCATAACATCCACCTGGTGGTGGTAAATGATGCAACTCAGTAAAACAGACAAGCACTGTCTGATGGTACTAATGATCACAAAAACCAGAGGACCAAATGAATCTATGGTGCTGAAGATGAACATCTGACCAGAAGCTGAACATACGGACAATACTATTATGTCAAAAATAAATTGGGGATAAGTAAACATGAACTGTAGAGACTCCAAGAGCCCACCATGTTGAATTAAGGAAACCAATGTAAAAATACAGGAAAAAAAGTTAACAAAGCACATCATCTGGACCGGTTTCATTTCATATGTATTAAATAACTTTCCTTGCCAGTTTGAGGTGAAACTATCAAATGCTATATAAGAACATAATAGAATCACACCACTAAAAGTTGTTACAGTACTAGTTGATCTATCATTGCCTGTATCTAACATAAACAACAACATTCCCACAGACAGAATTACAGCAGTCAGATATTCATAAAATTCATACTTGGTTTTTGAGATCACTTTACCCATTATCATTACAGGAATAGTCTTACTAGCTTTGGCTAATACTTGATGAGGAAATGAAACATACTTTAATGCCTCATATTGACACCATGAACTCATGATGTTTGAGAATGAGCAAAATACATATTTATACAAGGGACACCTGTGTCTTGGTTGCCTTGTACAAAATAATACAATGGCTGACATAATGAATGCTAATATTCGATTTACAAACACTAAAAATTGAGAGTCTTTAAAATATCCTGGTTCTCCACTGCCTGATTCATATTTCTGGGTCATAACCTTTTCCTGAAGCACACCCCAGGATAAATAGGACACTTGTAGTCCAAAGAAGTAGAACAACAATAACACACCATCCTGGAATGCCGTTCTGGGTGCTCGGGTGTTGTGTAAATTAGAATTTACTAATAGTAACTCATCTTCGCCAAAACATGTACGAATTACTCCACCAATTGGTCCACGGCCGCTTTTGTTTAAGTAATTTGTTTTCGTTACATATTTAAATATCACATATCCAGGCAGAAACACAGTTCCATAGCCCAATATATTCCGAACTGCATGAACAAACCAAGCGACGTTTTCCGGGGGATTTTTTACAATTTCAGTATTCAGTAACCACACATTCACAGAAGCCACTAACACTATCGTAAATATAATTATGAAACAAATAAATATTTCGTTATTACGAGCCATGTTTGCGGTTTTCTTTGGTATAATAAATAGCAGCATTAATCATTTTTATATTTAAATAATATTAAAAACCTGACATTATTAAATTTCAAATACTGTCAAAGTTAACATTGACAGTCAAGTAATTAACAGATGTTTTTGATTGACAAGTATTTTTAGTTGCATAAAACTAAATAACAAATAATATTAAGAATCTAATTTGAAATACCAGTGAAGTTAACAATGTTAGCCAATATGTAATATATAGAAATGCGTTACATAAAATTAAACTTACAAATTAATTAAAAAAGCGACAAACATTAAAATGTTAAATGCTTATATATCAATGGTTATAATCCATACATTTCGATTATGAACAAAAAATTGATAAATTCAATAATATAATACAACAAAAACTAAAATATTTTAAGATGTTTTATACAACAGGCACACTTATTACTAATAGCCACTCTTAAAAAGTTATAAATCCGAGGGTTTATCTAGACTGGACCTACTGTTTAACATGGGCTCCGAATCACAGTCCTCGGCATTAAGTCTACCGACTGGGTGAGTGATCAATTTGGAGATCATTACAGACATTGATACGTCGCATGATATCATCCGTTGCTTCGGCAACTTTTAGTTGCTCGCCTTGCGGGTCTCCTACAGCCTACAGCCGGAAATTCCAGATGATGAGTAGGCTAGTATGGATTGCCATTGGTGCACGCGAACAATTCGTTGAAGATTTTTGCCTAGGATGTCGGGAGACCCTAACGGCGCGATAATATCATCCATTGATCATTATCTTTTATCACATTTTATACACTAATTCAAATTGAAATCAGTTCAGCGTATGTGTTTAGTTTTCGATGGAAATAAGTTTTCATTGCCAAATTGCCTTCAGGCATCTCGTTGGCTAGCGTAGAAGCTTCTTAATCGAAGCCAGCATATCTCAGCATATTCTTCAGAAAAGTTAGGTGAGTTTTTCTCTCAATTTCTAATATATCAATTTTTAGTTTTGTTTTATTTTAGTTCTAGAACAATTCGCATGCGCAGCGTGAGTGTTTATGGTGCCAGTGAAGTGTGGTCCAACCCTCAAGAGAATAAGGAGCCGGATATCGTATCATTAATTATTTTTGTAGGGATCGTTCGAATTCCCAAAAAAATCTCGAGCGCCCGAAGTGCACGTTCCGTTTGTATTGTGGGTAGGGCTGAAATAAATAAGCCGAAAATATATGGCAGATCAGATTTTTGTATCAAATTTTAATACATAACTTTATTACAGATGGGACTACAAATAAAGTCATGTCACAGTTCCAAGTCGGTACTATAACAACTTTCGATGAACAAATAGCAATGATCATCGTCTGGTAACTGTCCAACATAAACTGTTTCATTGCTGATATTTTCGAACGCCTTCGATGGGATATTTATTTCTTGGAATCGCGTTCACGAAAATCCGCAAATGGTACTGGCTTGGAACGAACTTATTGGGACCCTCAGCAGGATTATAGCTAACTTTCAGATGTCTTCAGGTATTTTTTTTGTGTTTACGTTATAAGTGAAATATTAGCCTTAAGATATTTATCAAATTGAATGGAAAGGATTTTTGGATTTCACCTGTTGAATTTAAAATTCTCCAATCATGTTGGATAGTACTCACTTTAGAATTATTAAAGGATCTTTACCATATTTTATATTATAGGGCCCTAAATATAAAATATCTCGGATGTAATTAATAATTATTAGGGTAAGTAAAATGCAGTTGTGAGTTGCATTTGTTCTGTTTTTTATGTATGATATTATAGTTAACCAGCCTATAACTTTTCTATGTACATATATTCTCTTTATAAATTAAAAATTAACTTTGCAATGGATTTAATAAACGTATATGTCTTTTATTTGAGACAGTATAAGTATACAGAACAGAGTATTATTTACCTCATTACAATTATTATATTGTGTCATTGTTACTTTCCAGATAATAAAATACAGTGAAAAATATACGGGATAATTATTCCATTCCTTTTTTGTACTGTCAATTCAATTCATTCTTGTTATCATTCAATGGACTTGAATTTGTCATCCAATTTTTTACAATTCAATTATAATACTAAAGCGTAAAATCAATATTATACTTCCACTCGCATATTTAAAAATAACTCTGATTGAAAAACTAATCTCTACAGTACATATATAGAACCAATATTTCCGACCTTTTTTTTTCTCAAAATTAATTCGGAAATTTGTACAACTCCATCTGGTGTTATGAATGGAAAAATACTGCTACTACTTTTTTGACTATCGACTAGTTTGATTGTTTTCTATCGATAGTTTCCAACCTTACTAATAATTAGTGAGGTTAGATCTACCTTACAGTAACAAATACCTGTGCCGCACAGTATAAAAATCAGGATGGCTCAAGGAAAGTTAAAAGTGAAAACAAAGTTACCCGCAAACGCGAAAAAATCAAACAAAAAAGGTTCGGCCGTGACGAAAAGAGCAAGTAAGTGTACCCATATGTAGGTTACTTCCATTTTCTTCTCTCTTCTGTTTTAAGATGCACCCATAAAGCGTAAGAAACAAAGCCAGCAAGAAGCACAGAAACTCAAACAAATAATAACGAAGACCGTAAATAAGGCCGTCGAAGAGGATATACGAGCACAAGCTGGAAAAACTCAAGCGAACTTATCCAAAGCGCAACAGGCTGTAGCGAATTACCATAAACATGGTAATATGTCAGCTACATGATGCTAGGAGTACAAAAATAGATTCTATTATTATGATGTTTGTTAAATATTTATAAATAAAATAAACAGTGGTAATACTTTAGAAAAATATGTATATACAAATAATACAAAAATCCTATAATATAATGGAAGAAATAATAGTAAATGAGTTTTGTTCTGTAATACATAAAAGTTATTCATTGAACACTTTAAAAGTGCTGCTTTTAAAGCTGTATAAATATTCGTGTTTAAATTGTAATAAAGGTATATATAATTATAGATATATCGATCTATACCTACTTATTCGATTAATATTTAGAATTTCTTCTGTGATAATTCGACTGCCTTTGATAAAATAATCTGAACATCCATTGGAGGGAAATTCTGTAATAGTTTTATATTGGCTGAGAAATCTCCTTCCAAAAGTTGTTTTCTTAGGATACTGAAAATAAGTCATGAATATAGGTGATATGTAATTATAAATCAATTTATTAGAATCAATAAAAACCACTATGATATTGTTATAAAAATACTCACACTATCATGGCACAGCACACATAAATAAGAAATTCGAATCTATTTTCATCAGAAAACAAAGAATCCCATATTCTTAAAACGTCAGGAAGAGGGAACTCTTGTGACAACAGTAAAGTTATCCATCTACGAAGGAAAAAAATGATAGTAGCTAGAAATATTTTGTTTAATAATCGTATCTCACCTAAAACTATAATATTGGGGCTTCAGATCTAATTGCTGGAACTTCAACCATACGTGCAGATCATTGTACTTCAACTTTGTGAGCATTTTACTCATCATCCTGTTGATACCGTGGTCCGTCTCGTCCAAACTTTTTATGAAAAAATCCCTAATTTCAGACATCAAGTTTGTAAAACAGAAAAAACTATCCGCCTCTGCGTATTCTAAGAATTATTTGAGTAAGCCCGACTGTCTCTTACATTAATTGAATGAGGAATACCTTACCTCTAAACCTCATATCTGGATCGGACGCGAACGCGTGATATATAGGACCGATGATTTCATTCATTCCTTGAACATATCCCTGGCCGGGATTCAGCTTCGCGTACAGGAACAATATTCTTTCCACCACTTCCCAGTGGGCTTCTTTACCTTCGGCCATCGGGGCATAATCTTCATTAGTTTTCTTAACCAAGAGAGCTATCTGAATTCAAATAGTAATACCAGTCAAAACACATTAATATAAACGCATACCTTGCGCATACGCATTGGACGGGTCATAATTTTTGAGGGTTTAAAATAGGTCAAAAAAAATTAATCCGTTCGATTGGGACAAGCGATTATAAACTAACAATCTATCGAATGCGTACAAGCAAGCGCTTGTAGGTTACACCTAAACAATTCTAAATAAAACTGAATAAATCCTGTCTTTAATCAGTTACATGCGGTTCGTATTTATTTAGAATCACTGCGTATAAGTACAGGGCATAATTAAATTAATCAAAAAACCTAAGACTACTGGTTTTAATAACAAGAAAGCAACTAAATTGAAAAAGGATATACTATCCTGAAACAAATGAACAAAAGATAATTTGACAACATACTATCAAAATTCTACAAAGATATAATTATTGTATCATAAAACTCATCAAATAGTTCATGAAATGTTAAACGCAAATAATTCTAAATAAAATTTTGTATGGTACTAACAGCGCCTTCAGAAACTATTTGATTTGTTAATATACAAAAGAACTGTGAGACAAAATTCGATTTACCTGCTACTAAAATAAGTTTTGCATGGAAATAATTTTACATATTTTGTGAGATGTATATTGATTTATATTAGATTTAGTTAATAGAAATAACTCCAAAGCTATCTTGAATTATAACAACAAAATATGGATAAACATATAACTTTTGATAACATTATTGTCACAAAACAAACATAAAGCAAGATGCACACTTTGTTGGACAATTTTTGCCAAGATTCTACATTGCATTCAATTTTTTATCTGTTAAATCGTTATTTTAGTTCATTCTGCTTATTATACACGTCAAATCTCCGTATATATATATATATATATATATATATATATATATATATATATATATATATATATATATATATATATATATATATATATATGACAAACTAGTCAAAACTATTTAATGGTATTAGGTAATACTTTTAATTGTAGGGATATTCATGAAATGTTTCTTTGGGTATGTCTTTTAATATTTTTGATAACAATTAATGATGAAATTTTAATAATAATAGTACGGAATATAATAAACTTTATATTTAAGTAATAATAATAACAAATATATCAAAAAGAATGGCGATTCATCTAATATGAATCAGTGCATGCTTACCTTAAATATTATTATTGTGGGTACGATATTGAAAATTATACGTATTTTTTTAAATTAAATTATATCTATATATTTTTAATTAAATTCAAGATAACGAAGTCATTGAACTAGCAAATTAACATTGCGGATAAAATCAATTGTTAATAATATTGTGTCTAAATTTATTAGTAAAAATATCTATTCACCTTAGTAATTCCCAAACCCTTTCTTTCTACGTTTGCACAGTTTAGTACCCTTCTTTGAACTCTAGTATGCAGTCTTTTGATTTCATTACTATTAACTATTTCATCACAGGGAAACTCGGTGGGTTGTTGAAAGAATGAGATATTGGGGTATAATCTGGAATCAGGATTGTTTGATAGAGAATAGTGACAGTGCAGAAAGTGCCATACTAACCTTCTAACATCTTTATCGATTTGAAGTAGAACCTCATTGTCTTTAAAGTAAGTTGACCATTGACTGTCTGGATTTATACTCAATGGATGATCTCCAAAGGTGACATCTCCATTGCTTTCATTTTCACCTGGCATAACAATCATCTCCTCTACAAGGTTTTACGTAAAAACAGGCTCATAAAATATAAGTATAATATTTGTTTTAGTACCTATAAATTGTTTATATAGTTTCCTTTTTTCCTCCAGAAAACCGGTCCATTTTGTCCTCTCTAACGGCAAATAGTTTAATAACAGCTTCCAACATAAAGCTCTTTTCCCTTGATCGTCGGGAATACCTTAAAAGAAATCAATTCTTTTATAAAATGAACTGACACAAAAAAAGTTAT
Organism: Rhynchophorus ferrugineus; assembly: GCF_030347505.1. Lineage (NCBI taxonomy): Eukaryota > Metazoa > Arthropoda > Insecta > Coleoptera > Curculionidae > Rhynchophorus > Rhynchophorus ferrugineus. Next base: position 16,401,702 of record NW_027472585.1, on the reverse strand, counting down.
AAAAAGATTAAACTTTTACAGTTTATTAAGAAAAATATGTTATTACAAAAATAATTACCATGAAAAGACAAAGCTTTTAAGGCTACTAAATCTATAATATCTTGTTCAAGTATATAGTCAAATTCTTTGAGCCTAAAAAAATTCATTGCGGAATAGGGTAGAAAAATTAATTTTGCCTTTGGTACCTTGCTTTGTAAGCCATGTCTTGGAGTAATTATAATAAAACAAAGTTTTATTAAACAACAATGCACGCAAACTTAACAATATGTGTAGTAAACAATATAACAAACTAAGGGACATACATTTTTGAATAGGTTAAATTAAAACATTTAATATATGGAACGTCCTCCAAGAACAGTCAAAATCAGCTGATAATGAAATGTAATGTCAAAACTATCAGAAATGTCATGTACTTTCTCATAACAAAAATAGTTTTGTCAAAACATCTGGAAATTATTCATTATACTACTAACAATTGTGCTAGGAATATTATTTGGAAGTAGTGTAACACTCGTAGTATATACAAAGATTAGTGTAAACATTATTGTCATGCTAAAAATATTGAGATAGGAATTTTACAAAAGTATATAATAATAATAAAGATAAAACTTATCAGGTACTCTAAAGCGTATTTTTTTTTAAATTTTAGATGCCTCATTGTATGTGTCGGCATTCCGCGACGATTCCAACGGAAACTTGTTGTTTTTGTAATTCGTCAGTCCCAGAAAAGCTGCTAGACATTTGTTTTAACTATATTAACAAAGACTTGGAGTCAATATGCGAATACACAGGATATTCGGGGTATTTGAAATTAAAAGATGGTATATCCTTGCCCGTAGAAATATGTGAAAGACTGCTTGATGTGCGTTTTCGAAGCTTATGCAATGTAGATTCTAATTTCATCAATATTTTTAAAGATACAAAAAATACTAGGTTAAAGCGTGTTCGTCTACGAAAAAGTAACATCCAAGATCACGATCTAGAAGTCTTATTGAGTCACCAATTGTTAGAACTCGATTTAGGTCAGAGCCCTGAGCTAACGCATAACAGCGTCAAGCTCATAACCGCTTTCGGTTCTAGTTTGTTATCATTATCAGTCGGAGAGGAAACTAACATATTTCCGCGAACTTACTATGGCGATTTGCAGCGCGTCGACCAGGATTTCATTTTTTTAGCGCCAAACTTACGCAGATTTGCCTTAAAGAGCTGCCAGTGTTTACCTGCTCAATTCTACTCTGTACTGTTAAGACCTCTAGGAAATCTAACCCATCTAGATTTAAGTCATTGCAGCTCCTTGGGTAAGCTGGAGTGCGTAGGTCACCTAAAAAATTTACGTAGCCTCATTTTGTTCAACGTGGATAACATTGAGCAAATGGTGCCGGCCATTTGCAAGCTGAAAACGTTAACCCACCTAGATGTGTCGCAAACCCGTCAAGAGCACAGGAAATTCCCGAGACCCAACGTCATCTTGACAACGATAGTGGAAAGTTTACACAACCTGACCTCTCTAGATATTTCGGGTACCAATTTGGCTGGTACTGGGGTGGCGGAGACGGTGAAATCTAGAGGCTCGGACATAACGGGTTTGAAGTCACGTGTATCCCGACCGTTTTACTTTCTAGGACTGTACGAGACCACCCACGACGCGTGTTTGAGGCACGACATTCCAGCAAAACTGGTAAGGCTTTGTAATGTGTTTGGGGGTTAATTCTTATCATTTCCTATCTTTTTGATAATACAGTGAGGCTATTTCAATAGAACCATGTCATGTATTAATTCTCGAACTTACTTAGGATTCGAAAATGCCAATATAAACAACTCACAATTCGAACGTGCTAAGTCTGGTGTATAATCTGGTATGCAAGAACTTCCCGGCGAATTGCAATAGCGTATATTTCATTCTTCGTGGCAGTGACAGATCCGGAATTTCGGTTTGGAAAAGAAGGCCTGACTATCTATCGATGTTAATTTAAGATTCGCCACTTGGTGGTTTACAATTGGATATTGACCTTTGGAGTTTTCACGCCTCGTATAACGCCCACAAGTTCTTTACGTGTTTATATATCCAGTAATACCTTCTGTTCTACGCATCTTTATTTATTTAGTCAAGTTACCAATTTTAATGATCATGAGTCTTCTTCATATAGGTTTAATAGACCTTCACAGCAGAAACAATAGATACTAAGGGTGACCACGACACGGACGAATTCTATTTTATCATATATTGCATTCGGTCTATTCCATTGCTATTATTTTTTTCATTAAATTCCAAGCCTACAATGCCATTGATATGTGCTTTAAATAAATTAAAACAATAACTATATATTTTCGCTTATCCCATACCTTCGATACACCCAATTGGCAATGCACAATGCAATGCACCCAATTCGTACCGGACGAATCATAGGTACGAAGTCGACTAAATTTTTTAGATCAGAATACAATGATTACTTAAAAATCGGTTAAAAAACAGTTGAAATGTTAATATACATCGAATATAGTGTTTCAAAAATGACAAGGAATTATAGATTTTGACATTTGAGCATCCTTAAGTTTCACATAATTACAAATATATGGTCCTGATAAGAATTAATTCCCGATTCCAATACTAGGTGTTCTATCCTGTATCCTGTAATTCACAACGAAACTGTGTAGATTGCCGGCAATGCCAACGAGGAACAGATACTTATATCGGCGCTGGCCTACATGGAGAGAACGGAGATGCTACAGAAAGTTTTGAACGAACTGTTTCATTTGTTTCGATTTGAGACCTGCCAGTATATCGGGCAGGCGTTGAACGTAGTTTTGGAAGCGATGAACAAGCATTTGCATGAGCGGCATATACAGATATCCGGAAGGTAGGTTTCGAACATAGTTCTCTTCTTCGTTTATTCAACCTTTGGCTATACATTAATTTATCGTAGCGCTACATTGTTTTACATTGTGAAAGGAACAGATAGGGAGCTGCATGATGCCGTCCACGTTAAGAGGAAGATAATATCGACACTATTGAACGGCATGAGCATTCACAGAAACGATGAGACGATGATGCGCAATGGATGCTTGACCCTGTGCCAATTCAGAATTCCTTTGGACGTTGTGAGTATTCCTAGTTTCCTTCGTTGTTTACAGCGAAACGATGTTTTTGCGTTTTCAGCTTTTCGAGTACGAGCGTTTAGTTGAGGTGCTTCTCTATGCTGTTCATGGGATGACAGCCGAGAGTTTCGTTCAAAGAATAGGTATATATTTACTGAATTCTTTGGCGTGCCAAATAGATGGGTATCAGAAAGTGCGACTGGGTGAATTGGGAGCCATTAATGCAAGTATTAAATATATTTTTGGCGAATGATTTACCTTGAAATTTTAGAAAATGATATGGCTTATATCAGAACGTTTGGACCGGGGATACTGCGATGATGTATTGGAAGTAGCGTGGTCGACAATGTGGAACGTCACCGATGAGACCCCAGCGAACTGCAGAAAGTTCTTAGAGAACAACGGTATGGATTATTTCCTGATGTGTCTGAAGGTACAGGTTCTATTCTCTCACATGTAACAGAAATCGAGTAACCTTGGTTCGTAATTTCCGTAGAGGTTTACCGACAAAGACGACCTACTGCGGAATATGATGGGGTTACTTGGTAACGTTGCCGAAGTAAAAGAGCTACGACATTATTTGATAACTCCAGAATATCTCACCGTGTTTTCCGATTTGTTGGAATCGAAATGTGACGGAATCGAAGTGAGCTACAACGCGGCGGGAGTAATTTCACATATTGGTATGCCAAGACGTCATTTTTTGTTTTTCCCGTGAAGTCTGATTAATTTTTGTTCTTATCCAGCGTCCGATGGCCCAGAAGCTTGGACAGTCGAAGAACCCTCGCGTCAACACGTTTTAAATAAAATGGTTACGGCCATCGACAGGTAAAGCTGTACCGTTTAGTTTTATTAGTGATGTTTTATACCGTTCCTTTGTTTCAGTTGGGATCTAAGCTCCCATAGAAATATCAACTATAGGTCGTTCGAACCTATTCTCGATTTGCTTAAAGTGTATCACACTCCCGAGTGTCAGAGGTGGGCCGTGTGGGCTCTAGCTAATTTAACCAAAGTTTATCGTAAGTATATTGTTTTGTTTTATTATTTTTAATGTGACTATTTCATAATTTTACTATATTCCTTATATTATGTGTATGAAAAAGTAATCTGTGAGATTGTCTCGTGATTTTGGACATGTTACACATTGTTCTGTTATTGAATTTGCAGAAATTAATTGTTGTTTAAAGGATGAGCGTAATATGAGGTTATGGTTGGGTTAGAAAAAGGGATGAAGAGAAAACAACGGCACTGTTTCCTTCAAAAGGCATTCCATAAGACGCTTGAACCTTTAGAGATCCGTTTAAAGATAATCTTGATTATGTACGGATTTTCTAAAAACCATCTAACCGGTTAACAACAGGGTCTTTTATCAATATTGGTTTAAATTAATATTAATTGATTCTCACAGAGCATAATTCAATATTTCCTTCTATTTATCTTAAATATAGTAGAAGAGCCTAAATTAGAATGTTGACAAGAATCACATGCAGAGTGATATACCATAATCATATACCATCGATACACTTGGTTAACGATTGGAGAGATTAGGACATACCAAAATGTGCTTTCAAAATTCTCGCCGATCATTGTATTCGAAACAGTGTCCGCCTTGTGTTATTCAAGTGGTGACCAGCGATCATCGGTTTCATGGTCGACAAAGAAACTGCTTTTAGTGTCATTATTTTGTGTAGGAACCTTCTGAAACAAGCTCAGATATGATTGAAGATTACTTTGATTATCAGCCTCGAGACGTTTTTGATTCTGTTCCAGTAACTGATCCATCTATTCTGGCTGAATATTTTACAGGCTCAGCTAGAACGAATTGCGAAGAGGTTTTAGAAAGTTTGGCTATGTAGAAGTGAACTTCACTTCTCCAATGAAACCATTGCCTCATTAATAGCATTAAATAACTGTATTCTAGCACCCTCCAAACTACCAACTAACATGGTGAAATCGAAAAGGCATGGATTCAGGGGTCTTTAATTATGTTTTTATAAACCCCCGGTTTTGGTTCGACGCTTAACGATGTTAAGGTGATGCGAGGACTGCTGATTGTGGATCTGGATACTATCTCGTTCGTGTAACAGTTGCATACAATCAATTGCGACAGAAGCTAGTCACAGAATCCAAAATGTCCGAAGGCCTAACCGATACAGATATTGATATAACAGAAAAGCCAATATCTGAAACAATTGTTGAGTGTGCGACTAAAGCACATCCATCGCCTCCATATAAAACACAGCCCTGAACATCCGAAAAATGTCCATAAAGATAGAAGATCGAAAACAAGCAAAACTAATCCATTTAAAGAAATACCGAAAATTAAATAGATCATTAGGCGAAAACTAAAACTGGGACAAAGAGCCTACTGGAGTGGTGTAGCCTATGATTTGGAAGTTGCTGCATCGAAACGTGAATATTGAACGTTGTACCAAACATTTATGAGATTGAGCGACAAAAATCTACCAAAAACAACATTCAAAATGCAGATGGAACTTTCGTAAAGTGATACTATGAGCAGCTTCATACAGCTCTACAATCATAATCTATCACAAGGTTTAACAACTCCGCAATTGATATTCCAGAAACTTTATTTCCTGATGGCGAGCCAACAATGGCCCAATTGAGAACGGCGATAAAATAATTAAACTGGGGTAATACTGCTGGAGTCACGACAGAAATGATCAAGCTCTCTGAGAAAACGTTGTTTCGACGGCTACAAACACGAAGAAAGGCGACAATAAACAGTGTAAGAACCAAATGGACAAAAGACAAATTAATAAATAAATAGAGAATAATAAATGGAGATTTATGAAATAATAAATGGGAATTAAAAAGAGAAAACTGGAATATTCTGTGAACAAACTCACCATTTAATGAAACTCAGGTTGGGCGGCACGAAACACTAAAATCAACTGTATAAGAAATAGGTAGTGACTCTGAACGTGGCGTCTTCACAAATTAACTCTTATGAAGTTTTGACGTCCTTTGGGCATGTTAAGAGATCATATCTGGCAAATAGAGCCCACGAAAAAACATTAACAATATTTCCATTTATGGTAATTATTTCTGTTACCCGGTAGCAAAGGCGGCAAATTCCACATTAAAAAATCGGTAATCCCGCTTAGTTCACTTACGTTTAAATTGGTTATGTAGAAACCTGTAGAGAAAACATTTAGTTTTGATTGGTCCTCCATTTACGTGACCACTATATGACGTCACATTCAAATTTAATTTATTAAAATAAAATCCTATACAAATATAAATAAAAATATACATAACGATAAATAATATAAATATATATAAACAAATATAAGTTTAAAAAAAGGTATTTGAAAAATTAAAAATCATATAATTGATACATAATTGTATATGTACCTGATAAATATAATGTTAGTATTTATTTGATCAATTTTTGGAAAACGATGTCTAATTTTCGGTAATAGGTAAACTACATTTTTTTACTACACGGATGCATTGTAATCAATGTTTATATTAATTACTTAGTAACAATTAATGTAACACAGAAATTATGCATAATGTAAAACGAACATTTCCTTCTGTTTTATGACGTCTAAAATAGCTCTAAACTCTTAAAGCAAATGATTGCATCCGACAATTTAACGGAACATGCTTTTGCAGTGGCGGTTCGAACAATTTAAAATAGCCAACACGTTGCGATCGCAGCGCTATCTCTGGCTAAACTAAGCAAAACATTTCCCCAAGGTCGTCTATACAGTCGAATTCCAATTTTTTTTCTATGGTAAGAACTACCGAGGTATAAGTCTTTTAATTGTGTGAAAGGTGTTTGACCTAATCGAAGTTGTTTATATAAAATTCTCATGCTACGCTAGCTAATGGAGAAACGTATTATATTTGGAAAGCGTGCAAATGTCGTTCTATTAATCTTCGTTCTGCTTTCGATTGTAGACACTGGCCCTCACTTTGAACAGCTTTTAAGTCTGAACATATTTCCCTAAAACATCTTTTAAAAATTACTAAATTCGCTACAGGTGTACAAGTACAGGTGAATTATCGTAAGAGTTCCATTGGCTCTGTGTGAGTGTAAAATGTTTTATCAAATTCATTTCACCACTTTTCAGCATACAACATTCGCTAACGCAGAGATTGAGGCATTCTTCATAATATAGTTTTCTATATATAGATATAATTCGCATCGTTTCTTTGTCATTTTCATTTTGCTCTTGGATAATATTTCAGATCTCAACCAAGGTCGCGAATTTAAGAGAATGCCATTTATGATAACAAAGTTCTCCTTGGAAAATTGACGAAATTCCTCGTTTTTCAAAATTCTATAACTTTTACATATCATGGAGCTCGACGAGAACTAAGGTAAGTTCGAAATTACCAGATCATTGCGACTGTTACAGAGGTCTCAATAATATATGGATCATAATTTGAATGAATTACATACCCTATTTCTATGCTTTGAATACATAAAGCTTTAAACAAGATAAATATGTAAACAGAGAGAATCAATAAATAAGGTTTTGAATAATATTGCATGCCATTCACGAAAAGTATTCTAGAAACTTTCATCAATAATAAGATCATAAAGTGAATTACTTTTTCATACACTTAATAAATTTAGGAACGTATTCTAGTATACGGCAAATGAAAGTCAACACCAGGAGAATATTTTTAAATCTCTAGAAATAAGCAGAAAGGTGCCAGAAAACGTCAAATTTCTCAATAAAATAACAGATTTTTAGAAAAAAAATAACACCTAACGTTAAACGTAATTTATTCGATTTAAATATTTGAAATATTTCAGCTGAAAAATATTGCCACTTGGTAGAAAAAGAAGGAGGTTTGGTGCTATTACAAGAGCTGATGGAGCACCCAGATCCACCAGTGGCTATTAAAAAATACGCCGATAGAGTGATCGAGAACTGTTGGAAATTCAAAAACTACGATTGGCAACAAGAACTCGACGGGTAAAACCTAATTTGTACAGGAATTACTCATTTTTATTGCTCCACCGATTCAATATTTTGCGAATGCTTCCACATAAAACTACACTGCGTTTTTGTTATACGGATGTCTGAATTTTGTTTCTTAATTTTTTTACCATTCAATACTCATCTGTTACCTGTATAGCAAGCAGCATAATAGAAAAATTATAAAAGCTTTCAAACACAAAACCCATTAAGAACCGTCAACAGCCCTCCGCCTATTATGCTTAGGCGAAAGGAAGAAACAACATTTTTCCGTTTGCTATTAATTAACCTGAATTAATAACGCTGTTATTAATTATAAGAATTTTATAATTTTGCCTTTTACTAAATATATATAAAGTTTCTCAACAAAGACCGTATACACTATTCCTTTTAATTTGGTGATAATATTGTTCACGCTAACTTCATATTTGATTTTGTTATAATTCAATTTTCAAAGAGTAATTGTTTCGTTGTTTTCTTTTTAGATAAATATTGATGTAGAATTTGTAGTGAAAATTCGTGGATTGTTTTTTTTTTCCGATTGTAAATACTTTGATAGCAGCTTCCTATACCTTTCCATATTTGAACATGACACATAATGTTTATGCAAATTTAAATATATTTATTAAGATATTTATTGGTGTTTTTATTTAAAAAAAATTAATCCGGAACAATGTAGGGTTTCAAAATGAAAAATCATGAAACAGTCCAAGCTCTTTTATTTCTATTTATAGAAATGTTTAGCAAATGTTTGTGCTACTAGTAACGGAAAAATTAAAGTGGCGTCAGCATAAATTTTTACTGGACTGGCGTCTTTTTTAATCTTTCCCCAGGATTTGGCCTCATCAGGCCTGGCTCCAGAATCACTACCATCGAATTCAGAGGCTGTATTAATAAAAACCGAAAAATCAGCTCCGTTTCTCTAAAAAGTATTTAACAAGGTAAGTAGAAAGTCATTATGATAAATTGGTTTATAATATACCATCAGGTTGGCATTGCATATGTGGTGTTTTATAAGTCCACCACCCAAAATAATCATTCCAGTATTTACTGACCTAATTGAAAGTAAATTAAGTCTTCTCACATCTAGAATCAACAGATTCACTTTCAAGAACTATGGACCTATCAATGTTAATTAAGTTACCTTGGACAATATCAATTATCAAGCCTGGATTTTTAAAAGAATGTAAAAATAACATGTCTCCAATGCTCCCATCTGTTAACCCTGGACAAAACACTGGAATCTTATTCTTGTTTGTCCAATAGTAAATGCTCTCTTCATTATTAATTTCTCTTCCTAGCCTATTAATCACTGTACTTGGGGTCCATACAACACCATTTTCTTTCTGTTCCAATAACATCTGATCAAAAATTGGTAATACCCACTGTTCAAACTTGCAATAGTTATCATTTGGAACTAATAGGTTGCCTATTCTGTTTATACCTGTTTCTCTCAACATTTTTCCATCTAAACTGAAGTCACCCAAAAAAGTTGGTGCTAAACATTTTATGAAATCCTCTTCGATACCACCAGCTGTTGTCACTAAACAATCTACCTATAATATGTTCACTGAATATAGTGATAAATATATGGAAAACTCTTTACCATTTGGTGTTGTACTAGGAACTTAATAGTTTCCCTTATACCACTTGAAACCATATTCGAAGTATATCCAAGAAAAATAGTGCAACTGTTCCTAACAGTTGTAAATTCATCATCAGTATCAATGTATTTGTCATCAGGTATAGGCAAGTCTCTGCATTTTATCATTCTATTTATTTCATCAACCGCTAACCCAAAATTTGTGGCTTGAAATCCCGTTTGTGTATAACTATTCAACAGTTTATTATAATCTAAACCCTGGCTCCAGTCATAACCGACAACTTTTTCCTTTAAAAGAGATTGATCCGTCGATTTTACAAAAAGTGCTTCCTCGGCCATATTCGTAGAATGTTCAGCCATATTTTGAATATTTTACAAAAATCAAATACCTTAAATTACACACTTTGTAATTAAATACCGATAAACTAAAATATTAAGCTTCCTAACCTAAAAGATTGACAACATCTTCTGAAATTTGGTTAAAAGTCATTATACATATATATCATATATTCCAATATTTTGATCATATGAAAACACAGATGATTTATATCACACACATATAAAAAGGAGATGGAAAACAACAAAGAACAGAAAAAGGAAATTATTGGTAAATATACTCGCAAACAGTTTAACACTGAATATGTTTTCGTAAATAGAAGTATTGAGAAATATTTGGAATAATGGCTGAGGCACTTGCTAGTGTCGAAAAAGATGCCGACAAAAGTAAGACTGAATAGTTTTCAACTTTTTTAACAAGGTTAAACGTTTAATTGTTTTAGCAAATGGTTTGGAGTGCGCAGTTTGCTTACAGCCGTGTATTCATCCGGCCCAATTACCCTGCGGGCATATATTCTGCTTTTTGTGTGTGAAGGGCTTCGCTAATCAAAGTAAAAGATGTGCTATGTGTCGCAAGGAAATACCGGTTGATTTCATTGAACAACCTCAACTAGTTGAACAGATACAAAACACGGATGCTTCCGAAGGATACGATGGTATATACCAGTGGTTTTACGAGGGTAGAAATGGTGAGTTTGCAATGTTTGTTCTAACCAAAACCTGAATCATATTTTTTAACAAGGTTGGTGGAAGTATGATCAAAGAGCAGCTGATGAAATAGAAAATGCTCACACGCTTGATTTGTCCCAAATTAATATAATGATATGCGGCGAGACTTATGTTATCGATTTGAAAAATATGTTTCAATATCCACTCTCTAATCCTAGTAGAAAACGGTTTATTCGAAGAGATATTGCCCAAAATTTAACAGTGAAAGGTGTAGCTGGCTTACGTTAAATTCCCTTGTTTAAATATCTTGATTTCGAATTATATAACATTTTAGTCTTACAGCCATAATAAATCTATTAAAAAATAAATTAGTTTTACTACACCTTCATTACCTGTAGTATAGGTTTTGACTGTCAATATTAAATATATCAGTAAGAAATTTATCAGAGTTCTCTTTTTAGGCTGGTGGCAGTATGACGAAAGAACAAGCAGAGAACTGGAAAATTCCTATAAAAAAGGCGAAAAAAGTGTAGAGCTTCTTATAGCTGGTTTCTTATATGTTATTGATTTTGAAAACATGCTCCAGTTGAGGAGGAATGATCCCTCACGACGTAGAAGAATCAAAAGGGATTTTTCAACAATACCTAAGAAAGGTACTGTAACACTTCCTAATTTTGTAATATTTTTTTGATTTCTGTTTTTCAATGGATTGTGAACGTCCACTTTAATACATCAACCAAATTGCACAATAAATAAATTAATAAATGATGTATTTAATTAGCAACCCTTTACTAATATTTATGTATTACTCCAAAAAAACTGTATTTTATAGTTTTTATTTTCAAGCAAATTTTTTATCAATAGCTCTTACATTACATATTACAAGTTAAAGCGTGTTCAAACCTTTGCGGAAAATTCTCGATTTTGTCAATTTCAATAAAACAAAAGGGAAAGCCGGCTTGGTTGTTGCACTGGTCAAGGCGACAGAACGTTGCGATAGTCGCGGGTTCTGAGACATACTCATACATTTTTGCGTGTGATTGTCCAAAAGGCAGAAATGTAAAATCCAACAAGTTAAATGATCCCAGTCACGTTAGTAAAAAGGCTGGGTAAGAAGATTTCTTCTGGGGTGATGTCCAAGCTGGTCACCAGTCAGTCGGTAGGCTTAATGCCGATGGCCGTGGTGCAGAGCCCACCTTAAGCATATTTTAGTCCAGATAAAGTCTAGTTGATAAAGCGGAGACTAAAATACAACAAAAAACAACAGGCAAGCAAGTTGGGTTTATATTTTGAATGATATTTTATCGTATCATTTACGGAATGATATAATACAACAACGTAGGAAAATAATGTTTAGTATATACTTTCAAAAATTAAGTCATAGTTTGTCAAAGATGTCAAAATCATTTCCAACAAACGTGTACAAGTATGCGCTTACCTTAACAGAGATGTGGATGCTTAAATATTATGGGGGATTTGCGGTATATCATTAATAAGAATATGTAATCATTAGGTTGTTAAACATTATAATTTCTTAGGCATAGCTGGAATCAGAACGGAACCTCCATTAAGTTCGTCAATAGAAACGAGGGAAATTCCTGAGATTCGTCCTGTGAGTCCTACAGATGGCAACGTAGACAATAGCCGGACTATTCCCGTTACGCCGTCCAACACTCCGCAAACTCCTGCGAGCGGCCGCGAATCTCCGAACCAGGAACAAGATTTGCAAGCCACTGTTGAGAGAATCAGCAATTTGCGATTGGACGATAACAGAAACGACCCACCCAATGAGAGCACGACGCAGGATGAAGATGACACTACCAACACACAACAATTTACGAACGTGTGCTGGAGAGGGCACCACTCGCACCACAGACACACAAACGATGATTAAGTCTTGCAGAGACTAACATTTGGTAATTATCGATGGTATTATATTACGTTGTACCTTCCGTGTATAATATGATGAATTTTATATAGATGTACAGTAAATATTTTTGAAAGTTTTATTAGTCTCTATATGTCGTCGCAGTACAAAACTTTGCCGATATTTGACAGTTCTATGGCTATACGTCACTCATAAAGCAAATATTAATTGTTGGAAATTAAAAATATTATCTTACGGTGTTATATTCCTCAAATAGAATATTATATACAATTTAAACATTGAAAAGTTATCTTTTATTATTTTGTATTAAGTATACAAAAATATTTAGATTAAAAAAGAAAATCTCGGTGTCTGGTAAAGTATTATTTATTAAAATATTCATTGTACTTAAGGCAGCTGCCTATCACCGGCGACTAGATTGGGTCACATTTCAGTTTTAACGCGGTGGATAATTTTGTCATAATTGACATCTGTCAAGAAAATATGAAATAAATTAAAGGGACTGTTTATAAGTTATGTATTTGTTTTGCTTTATCAGACAAGATTAAAATATTTAAACTAATAAATACTCTTTTAATTGTATCTTCGTTTTTCAGTTTACCCGTTCGACTACTTTAATGTTTTTATAATATCCACAATTACAACTTATTTACATTCGTGTTATATCAGTGTTTTACAAGTCTCTAAAGTAATTTAACTTGGTAGATTATAATCTGTTTTCAGAAATTTCTATTAAGCGTAAACTGGACCTTGCGGTCAGCAATAACTCGTGTGGTGTATTTAAAAGAAAAACCACCTTAATTACAAAATACTTTATTTTGTGCAACATATCATGTCTATACATGTATAGTATGCGTTATAAATAATTATATAAAAAGCGATATTATTTTATTAACAAAGAAAAACAAAAATATAAATATCTTGACTTTTGAACAATTGCTATATAAAACAAACAAAAACAAAATAAAACAATGTACAATAATGTTCATTCGTGTGTATAAATTAAAATGTAGTCAACAAGATGGGAAGGTGTATGAAAATTGACTAACGTTCTTGATAAAAATAAGTAACAATCTTTATATGTATATATAGTATGTATGAAAGAGCGAACTAAACAAAAATAATCAAATACCAAAAACGTTAGTACTGTTTTTGTATGATTAAATTGGTTAGTTGGAAGTGAAGGGAGAGGGGAGCGGGTGACATTTGAGTAATTTGTACTATACAAAAAGCAATTTATTCTGTTTGCGTCGTTAATATTTTCTGTAATATTAAGGCACGGTAACTAAAATCCTACTTCAATAAAATCTTTGGCATTCACTGTCTTAAAATTTTCACACACTTAAATAAACACATATTATTATTCGTGCAGTTATATGTACACCTCGTGATGTGGCAGTACGATATGGTTTTTTTAATCAAACCAAAAGTAAATCGTAAATGTTCATCGAAAGCGCGCTGCTCAACCGCACTCAAAACGAACTAGTTAATAAACATTTTTGTATGTTAATTTGGCTTTTCTCATTTTTTACGATTCAAAAAATGCTGTGATAATGAACAAAATCACAGTAAATAATGCTCAACCTATACAGTAAATATCTCACTCGGATAAATTCGTAAAATCAAATCAGACATAAACAATATATCTATCGGTGTGCTAATAATATATCCACAAATTAGATAATTACTCTAAAATAATTTGACTAACATATCCTACGCTCTATATTTGATATTCATTGGGAATTGTTTAAATTAAACTAAAATAGGAAAAAAAAATAATGGACTAGTCGTAATCAGTGATGATCCTCATTGAGAGACCCATGGTTTCTCAGCATCCAACCTAGAGCTTTGTTAACATTGAACAGGATCCAGGGAAAAAACCCTGCACCTTTGATAACTCTCCCGCACATAAATTTGATGTAATCAGTGAAAAATGTTAAGGAAATACTTTTTAAAATGATGAAATCATAATTTTTTCAACACTTTTTTTGCATAAAAAAGGATATTATATTGACCAGGGTGGATGACCTTCATTAATATAAAGGACATACATAAATCCATCTTTGCATTTCCCTTTAATTGAATAATAATACGGTAAAAATGTGTGAAGTCGGAATCTGCAATAATTCTACACACTCAGTTCCCCATCCTTAAAGTAGTGACTCAATACTTACTTCCTTTTTTCGTAAAACATTATTGCGGCCGAGTTGGTAGTCAGGACATGTAAAAATACTGCTTTAACCTTCCCTCTTTCAGGGGTTGTTAAATTTTTCAATAAGGAGTCTAATAACAGTGTTGCTATACCATTCCTACGATACTCTTTCAAAACTCCAAGAGACAAAATATAAGCAATATCGCAGTCTCTAAAGTTTTTGGCTAATATACCCGCGTCTTCCTCATTCAAACAAGAATGAGGCTTGATCTCAGCCACTATAAGTCCTATAATTTGGTGTTTGTAAACTGCAGCTAATGAGTAAAAGCGACTGGAAATATTAAAAATTAGATCACATAGATAAAAAGAATGTAAACATATTATTTTACATAATAAATGTCGCATGATATATCGTAATCATCTTTTATTATTCTAATGCACTCAATAAATGTCTATTTAAAATATAAATTGTATGCTGTATTGTACATACCTATTACTAGAAGTTATTTCTTCATACCAGTAAAAAGGATATTCTATTGGGAACCAATCTTGACATAAAGCTCTTACTTCATCTAAATCTTCAGGGCATAGAAACCTAAGCTGAACATCAGCCAGTGAACATAATATTATTCCTTTCTCTTCCATTGCTGAATAGCCATTTATATTATTTCCATGTTGATACCTATTGTATATATATTTGCATAATAAATTTCGTTAAAAAATATTTTGACGTCGAAAAGCTATGAACTAATTAAAATAAATTCTGAATTAAAAAATATATATACCACTACATAGCTACGAAAAAATAATGTAATAATTACCAATTTATGTTTGCCATTTATAATTTATTTGCTGGGTACTACGATTATAAAATATATTTTTCTTTCATTGTAACTACACTACTTTCTTCATATTTGATATTTGTTATCGTTATTAATTATATTTGTCATTTTCACTAAACCTAAACCGTATTGTATCAGGGAAAAATCAAATAATTAATAAATGTGTGGAAGTGAGTTGGACTGAATAAAAATAATTTCCCGTTCTTATTTCTCTCTACAACATACTGTTTTCTAGCTATCTTTTCTCTTTTAGTTGCGTTAGGCCACGAAACATATGATGTAATATAATTAGGTTTTATTTTATAATCTGTGGTTGGGAGGTAATTATATAGGTTCCCATATTTTTATATATGATACCTCGTGTGCTACCAGTACCAACTGTTATTTTTGTGCCAATTCTAGTGTATTTTCTGGATAATTTGTTTTTTTTGTCGTGTAAGTATGAAACGCCATTAGCTTGCTCAACGAGAGGTGGAAGATTATTTGAAGAATCCGAAGTTTACTAGTTACTAAAAAGGTTTTTTTTTAATACAAGTAAAGCTCCAGGAAGCCCTGAAGCCCATAAAAAGGTAAGACCGCCAAGTCCGTGAAGCTTATAGTGCAAAATAACAGTCTCAATTTTTTCCACCTAAAGATGTGTTTGCATTATGTATACAGTATACAGTTGTATTGTTCGCAAAGTACCGAATACTTGTTAAGTATAGTTCGAAATTAAAGTACGCGAGAGACTTTCAGTAGTTTGTGTTGTGAGTAACAAAGTAGTCGAGTTTAAAGTATTAAAGTTAAGTTTTGGGAATAAAATGTATAACAGCAAGATGAAGCGACAATTTTTCTTTTCGAAGTGTTTAAATGGTAACAGAGGATTGAGCTGCTTTTCGCAGGTAAGATTAAAGCTACAACGGACTCAACATTGAATAAGACCATACAGTGTTCTCTCTCAATATTACCAAGTATTTGTGAAATTTACAAAATATTTGATTAATTTTAATGTTAGTGCTCAACATACACACTTATTCTGTATTAATTAAATTGATTAATGTTGACCTTAATTAAGTTGATTTAAAAAAAATTGCCAATATTTGTATATTTACTTTTTTGTTTTTAATTTGAACCCTTTATGTAAATATATAATAGCAGGTATATCAAGGTGTATTTTTATTATTATTTAAATCTACATAGCTTGTGTTTATTAGACAAGCCTTTTATTTTTGTTAAAAAACATAATTTCTTTTTGCTTAATGAGTTGAATGATTGTTCTCAGCTTACAACATGCCTGTTGTGGAGTCGGAGGACTCTAGAAGTGCTTCATCTGATAATGAGAGCGACGTTGGGAGTCCGAGAAGTGCACGGCATAGCTCAAGAAGTACACCAGAGAGTCCATTGGCCACTGGCCCACAAAGCCCTAATTCCCCTAGGTATATAGTTTAATAAGCTAGATGTCCAACAACTCTTTATTCCTTCTTTTTAATTTCCAGAAGTGTAGCATCAAACGCTAGTAGTTCTAGATCAAACTCACCTGTAAGTAGATCACCGTCACCACTAAGTGATAGGCAGAACGGTCCCAGAAGCCCAAGATCGCCGAGTGTTCAATCAAATGCCAGCAGGTATGTGAAATATGATGCATATTAGCACAATATTAGTTCCATCTGTATTTTTATAGTTCGGGATCATCTGATGGTGAGTCTCAATCCCAATCTCAAGCAGAAATTAATCAAGGAGATGTTAGGTCTGAAACACCAAAGTCGCACGCTTCATATCATAGTTCTCCGGCACATTCTCAACACTCGGAAAATTCAAGATCACCGCAAAAAGATTCCGGGAAGTCACCAGCTAGCTCCAGGGAGAGTTCACCAGGTATTTTATCATTTTATTACACTATTTTGCAATTCCTTTAAACTGTTTTTATATACGATAATATTTTAGTTAATTTCCATAAGGGGGAAAAGAGATATAGCAAGAAAAAATATGTACTCTATATGTAAAATGTAACACTGTCTTTACTTGGAAATTACATAATCAAATAGCAATAGAAATAAATTAAAAAAATTAAAAAGCTGTTAGTGTCAGACATATTTTTCAATAATTGAAAAAATTATTTCAATAAGGGAATAAAAATAAATTATTTTGAAATATAAGTAACAGGCTGTTGTATATTTAATATTAATATGTTATGGGTTATAATATTATCAAAAAAAAAAGTCCAATAAAAAATAATATTAATGTTAGGGCGCTCATATTGGATAAAAATCTCTAAGTATTATCATGATGTCAACTTTTATTAAATTTTAATTTATTCCGCTTTTTGGTTCGCAAAATGATATATTTTATGTATTATTAATCTAATTTCATCATTATTTGGCTTTTTTAAATCGTTGAAACCAAAACTGACAATTAGGATCTAACATAGCTGTATCTCCATAAGTTAATGCGGCCTTGGTTGGCCTTGGAAAAGTCCCCGGCCTGATACATAGATGGCGCTACTAGAATTAAATCCATATGTTCTTTAGTTAGCCCTAAACCCCAAAAGATGCATGTATAACTTTGACAGCTGTCGGATTATTAGTTTGTGAATTATACCATTTTGAGTGAAGCAACTTTTGTTATTGTAAAAAAATGGATAAAAAGGAATTTCGCGTGTTGATAAAATATTGCTTTTTGAAGGGAAAAAATACAGTTGAAGCAAAAACTTGGCTTGATGCCGAGTTTCCGGACACTGTCCCGGGAAAGTCCACCATCAAGGATTGGTATGCTAAGTTTAGAGGTGGTGAAATGAGCACCGAAGACGGTGAACGCAGTGGATGCCCAAAAGAGGTTGTTACACACGAAAACATTAAAAAAATCAACAAAATGATTTTGACACTCTAAAGTTATCAACTGAACGTGCAATCATATAATTCACGAATATTTGGGTATGGTCAAGCTCTGTGCAAGTAATAAACCCGAGTTTTTGCGTCGATGCCGATTTCACTACGAAGTCCAATCGACAGTCATCCGAGTGGACTGCACACGATGAACCCGCTTCAAACCGTGGGAAAACGCAACAGTCGGCTGGCAAGGTGATGGCGTCTGTATTTTGGGATGCGCATGGAATAATTTTCATTGACTACCTTGAAAAAGGAAGGACCAACAGCGACTATTACATAGCGTTGTTGGACCGTTTCAAGCACAAAATCGCCGAAAACGGCCGCATTTGAAGAAAAGAATGTGCTGCTTCACCAAGACAATGCACCGTGTCGCAAGTAAGTGAAAACGATGGCAAAAATCCATGAATTGGGCTTTGAGTTGCTTTCTCATCCACCGTATTCTACAGATCTGGCCCCCAGCGATTATTTCCTGTTCCCAGATATCAAAAGAATGCTCGCTGGGAAGAAATTTTCGTCGAATGAAGAGGTGATCGCCGAAACTGAGGCCTATATTAAAGCAAAGGGCAAATTGTACTACAAAAATGGTATTGGAAAGTTGGAGGGTCGCTATAATCAGTGTATCACCCTTGAAGGGAATTATGTTGAATAAAAAAAATTAATTTTGCCAAAAAATGTGTTTTACTATGGTAGGGCGGGGGCTTTTCAATTGACCTGTTATATTTTTATTAACCGATTTTTTATTATCCAAGAATAGGCTTTAATTGTAAAACTGTTGATATAAATGTCCTACAAAGCTTAAACTAATCGCAGTGAATACCCATGCATATAATGAGTGGAAATGGACATGACTTAAGGTTATTTTTGTAACTTAAACTGCGTTTGTAAACTTAGTAGTGTAAATGCAGAAACATAACAAAATATTCTAAATTATAAATAAAATATCAAATACTAAAGCATCATAAAAACATCTATATCATAGCAAAACAGTATGAAGCAAATGTACAAAGTGTGTTCAAGAAATAACGGGATTTTAATTTTTTAGGAACTTTTTTTATTGTTTTTTTTCTGCGAACATTTTCGAAGACAATATAATTAATTATCAATTTAACTAACATTAACATGAAATTGATTTGGTGATTACTCAAAATTTATCTTTTTTCACGTCTTTGCGGTCATTTTGAAAACACTTTTATGCTGCTATTTATTTATTTTTTTAATATTTCTAAGACTCTGCTGTACCTTATACTATTTGAACAAACTCTCTGCTTGTAACAAATGCGCGAAATGTAATACTTCCCGTTACTTTTGAAACACACGTCGTTGATTAAAATCTTTATATTTAATTTAAAGGTTTCGTTTTAAGACTTGTATTGTTATCGACCTTTATACCATGTTTTTAGAAGCCCAAGAAGAATCAATAGAGCACAGTCAGAGTCCCAAAAGTCCACAAGGTGCTGCTTCACAGGTAAGGGTTTGTTTATTGTTCTTTTCAGTTTACACCTCTGTAATCTTGGTAGTTGGATTATTGTCTAATCTCTCTATTGCAAAGTCAGAGGTAAACAAGAGCACTCTTAATTGAAAGGACGACCTTTTGAAGATCCTAAAGGTTTTAGTTATCTTGATTAAGAAACATGTTATTGTGTGGTTCAAATTCGAAGAATGACTTAAATATAATGCAGTCCCATAGCTTCTAACTTTTGCGTTGTTCTTACATCGTCCTTAGACTCATCTTTTTCATTTAGATCTATTCTGTGTTGTTTTTAATCTCGGATGGTTACACATCTGCATTAACCGCATCCAACCATCTCCTCTAGATACTTCCCTTTCTTCTTTTCCCATCACTCTCCTGATATATTACAACATATTATCTGATTTTGTTCATTCTTTACTAATAAATTATAATTTTCTAAATGATAAATTTTTGTCTTATTTTATTTAGCCATAGAAGCTTAATCTTAGAATTACCCAAAGCCTTAGCATATGTCTGAGAGACGTGTTCCGTGTAAATCTGTTTTAAATCCCTGTCATTAATTATTTTCTGATTAAAGTTTTTTTTATTGTCGTTGGTCATGTTGCAGCTATAAGTTGCATCAGTGTATACTTATATCAGATTTATTTACAACAAACATACTTGAAACAGGTGTGGATTAATTCGGAACATATAGATAAACTAATTTCTAAGATATCGGTCCTCTAAGAACGTAAAAAATTAGGTATGAAATCAGGAATATTTGAGATCGAACAACTCTTTAGATAAAGATAGTGCAGACGCATAGAATCAGACGGAATACGTTAAAATTTCATATCCTTGAAAGACACCCGATGGTGTAAATAAACCGATATATTTCGAGAAGCTTATATTGACTTTGGAAACCTGTGGGAAAGAATGGAATTGAAATTTTTTGGGTGTGTATTTTTTACCGATACTGAAAAATCATCATTGGATTCGTGTCAGGTGGCGAGAATATAAGTTAAACCTGCTTACTTTCCCTGTAAAAGGTACCCAAGAGAGGATCAATAGGGGATAAAATTCGATTTATTCGTATAATTAAACACATAATCTTGAAACAAATCACACTCTACATACACACAGTCTTCATTAACACAGACAGTCTAAATACTTGGTCAAAGGAGCGCATATTTGGTGCCACTTTGACAGTGTGAAGGTTGTCGTCACTAATCGTTTACACCGGTCTATCTTTGTAATTTTAAGTTTTTTCATTTTAGATTTGTCAGTTTTTCTTTTTATATTCGGAAAGAGAAATACGCGCAACATATAGAAATGTTCAAATGAAATTACTTTATTTGTTTGGTCGTGCAAAATAAAGGTTTTGCTTGCGAGATGCAAGTATCGGAAGGTAGCCAAGATATCGTCGCAGTCTCATGTATAGGTATGCTAATATCTAAAATAATGCCAATGCAAATATACGAGAAAAGTTGCTTCATTCAGTATATGTAAAAAATGGCGTGGTTCCTATCGGTCATATAATTAGCTAGAGAAGATATATAGATTCTTTATGACATGTAAGCCTCGTAAACCTAGATAAAGTTTTTACGATTATAATACCCTCTCAGTTCTTTTCTCTGTATGAGGACTTTTTTATGCAATACTTATGTATTATCGCCTACGAAGATATTTTGAATAATGGTTTGATGTTTTTGTAGGGTTCGGATAGCGAGGATAACAACTCCATAAAATCGGGCAGTTCTAAGAGTTCTCGAAAGTCGCGTAGCAGTGTGGGTTCGAAAAAATCCCGAGTTTCCAGCAGGTCCTCCTCGCGAGACTCACGTAGGTCTCGTAGGAAATCCGAAAGCAGCAGCGATTCTGATGGGAGTGTCAGCAGTGTGGATTCGTCTTCCCGCAAGAACAAGGATATCAGAGCGGTTGATACTCAACCCGAGGATGTGTCCGATGGTATGTTGAGTTTTCCCGGACGTTTTCGCGAGTACTCAACGTTGTCGAATCCTAGGTGACATGGAGTCCGACCATGATAGAGATAATTCTCACGAGAAGCCCCCGTCTCCGGCCAAGGCCGATTTAAACATTTCCCACGAGGATCTTTCAGACGTATCCGATTTGGAGGATTCCATGGGCGCTAATTCAGATGACGACAATGTTAAGCAAGTTCATTCGCGTAGAAGTAACAGCGAGGACAGATTGTTACATAATGGAGAGGGTGATAAGAGAGACAGTTTTGACAAACAGGTTGTTCATTCTAGTAATTAATTGAATTGTCAGTTTTAAGACGATGTTAATTTATTTAGGTGATAGATAAACCATCAACTAATTCTCGACCCGAAGAAGGAGAGGAACAGTTGGACTTTGAAGCGGAAGACGGAGAATGCGGCGAGCTCGATACGAAGGATGAGGATAAGTCCAAAGAAGACAGGGAAGAGGGCGAGGAAGATGGTAAAGATGGCGAAGAGAACGAAAACGTGGAGAAAGAAGAGAAGGAGTTGGAGGAAGGGGAGGTACTTTGGTACTTTATTCATACAAGGACGGTTGTTTTTAAACATGTGTCAACAGGTTACAGATGAAGACGATGCTAGGCCCGAGGAAACTGAACCTAGACCAGTTTGTAGGTTTTTCTCTAGGGGTGCTTGTACTTGGGGCGCTAGTTGTAGATTTCTTCATCCAGGAGTTACCGATAAAGGTGTGCTTGTCGCGTTTTAATTGTTTCTTTTTGGTGATAATCTGTTTATTTTAGGAAATTACACCATGTTTGATATGGTCCGCCCGATGTTGCCAGGGGAATTTGGCATGGGAAGAATGATGGAAGAAAGGATGTATGGGAAGTCCGAACAACCAATGATAGAATCAGCGTGGGAAAGAGGTCAGTGAAACATGTTTAGAAACTTTATCTGTATCGTTAAGATTAAATTATTCACCTATCTTGGAAGTTAGCTAACAGAACAGCTCTTGGCAGAAGAGAATGAGTGCCATACTACACTTAACTAACTAGGTGACAACATATGTGGCGGAATCAATTTGATTCTCCCTTCAGTGATGATGTAAGAGTCTTCAGTGCGCTATTGTTCTGGAAACTTTTGACTCATCAAATCTTATGCTTATGCTGATGTTTTTGCATAAGATTTCTTTTATTCAGTTTGTTATAATTGGTTTAAAAGTTACCCTTTTGATGTGAATGATAAAGAACAGTTATAAAAATTAGACATGTAACATTCGCAAAACGTTTGTGTGATTTTAAAACGTTGAAAAGGGGTAAAACTTTAAAACTTTGGAGATTTTAAAAACAAATGTGATAAATGTTTATCTGACAATATCAAACGAAAATATCATGGATTGGCTCCCTAAAATGCTGCAGTTGACGAGTTTAGTGCAAAGCTATGAAACAAATTAAAAATGGAAGAAACTAATTCGAAAAATATAAGTAGATGATTAAATGCTTCAAATGAGAGAATGTTAAATGTGCAAAGTTGTATAACTTTAATGGTAAAATGGCAAAACTTATCCCGATATATTGTACGTTTTAGGATTGAGAACGGCTAAAGAAATGCTGAAAAAATCGATACGAAGGAAGGAACAAGACATCGACTTCGAAGAAAAAAAGATGAACCTCAGCATCGCTCAAGAAGAGTTTGATAAGGAGAACGGTTACTACGGGAGGATTCCGTCGCCGGAGCCACGGTAATAAATGGTAGTCTTTAACTGTTGAAAAGAATACTGATAGATATTTTTAGGTATGTCCGTCATTTACCCGAGTATCCGGTAGCCCGTCCACCCATAGACGAGTATTACGGGCGAAGGCAAGTGGTTTATGAATCGGAGTACGCGCCTCCACCGAGACGGGAACATATCCGAGCAGCGTACAGGGAAATGCCGTCGCACCGGGGTGTCCCTCCGGAATATTTCAAGTACGAGGAGGAAACATCGTCCAGGCCTCACGAGAGGATGGAGGGTCGCGATCGTGAGAGGGATCGAGAGCGCAGAAAACCAAAACGGGAGGTTATAGGTTTGTTAATTGGTGCTTTGAAGTTATTTTATTGTTAATCTCCACTGGTTCTTTCAGTGCAAAGAGGCCCCGAGGCAGAAAGTAGGCCGAGTCGGGGCGATGAATGGCAGGACCCTTGGATGCGATCGAAGTCACCTGGTAGGAGGAAAGACCGCAAGAAGTCCTACAGTTCCGGGTCCAGTTCATATTCCAGCAGGTATGCCGAACGTTTAATATGTTGGGTTGGAAAGAATGTAATGTCAGGAGATTCTTATTTGTCTTGTTCCTATTTGTTATTTCATCATTGTTGGGTAATATCTGGTTTTTAACGGCAAACAATTGTTATTATTGAAATCTATCATACTACCAGGAATATAGGAGAGATGCAACAACATTTAATTTATTTTCAATGAGTTGAGTTTGAAATATTTGCTGTATCAATTAGTATCAATTTATTATCTTTTTTTTAAAATTCGGTAATATTTTGTGTGCTCTTTTGAACAACTATTGACGAGATATTTAACTTAATTTTGCGTCCATTAACTTAACAAATCATTGGTATTGCTTTTTCATCTGTAGCTGTTCAAGTCGAATTTGTATTGATATGGATTCAAAACTTTTTGAGTTTTAAAGTCTTTCTATAATATAATATTTTCTATCTTTATTTTTGATAAATATATTGTAATTACTGAGAATAAGTTTGTTGGGTATGTGTCAAAAAGTAGATAGCAAGAAAAGATACATTTTGAGACAGGTTGTGTTGCTAATATTCGATTTAAATAGATCCAAGTTATAGTGGAATAATTATTAAAATTTCAAATTGAATAAAATTATTTTAATAAAATTCTTATTTATATAAGAATAAATATAGAGGCATATGAAATCGATAAATCAAAAGTGTGTTGTATGGATTATGGAGGTTTACATATTGTTCTTCAAAATTTTCCAGGTTTTGGGACAATTATGAGAATTAATGCCGATTTCGTAGTTAATAATGAAATACATACTATTGAATATCCACAAATGGATAATATTATAGAATTATAGAACATTCTCTAATATCAAAAAAATATTTCTTATTTAATCTCTGTTCACCCTACATTCCCATATTATATTGCTCGGAGAGGGCCTATTAATGGGATTAAAAACGATATTAAATTAATTTAAAATTAAATGTATTTTTTAATTAAAAAAATCAGTTGTGTGTATATCCCAAACACACAAAATGTCAATTTATTAGATTAAAAACATACATTCAAAGATACCTTTTCTTCTCGTATACTTTCTTTTCCTAATTTTAAGGATTTCCTATGTTATTTTTGCTTTAAAAGTTTGGTATGCTGAGCTGTTGTGGAAATCGCCTTTTGTTGAGTGACATATTTATTGTATTGAGTACGCATTTTGAGGTAGAAGATATCAGATATGGCCCATAAAATAAAGGCGCGACTATACTCAAGCCTCAAAATTACAACATCCAAATCGATGGAATTACCTTCTTATCAACCCAATAGAACGTTTTAAAAATAGAGTGGCGTAAAACAATAATGTTCAC
Source organism: Rhynchophorus ferrugineus (assembly GCF_030347505.1). Lineage (NCBI taxonomy): Eukaryota > Metazoa > Arthropoda > Insecta > Coleoptera > Curculionidae > Rhynchophorus > Rhynchophorus ferrugineus. The sequence continues at coordinate 16,376,286 of NW_027472585.1, read as the reverse complement.
TGTCAGTTCTTCAAGAACGTCGTCGCCAAGCAGCAAGAGCTCGTACAGATCCAGATCGAGGTCATCGTACAGGAGAGGACGATCGCGGTCCCGTAAAGCCGGCAGGCACGTGTCGCCATCGATCATTGTGTCAGAGAGGAAGGCCGCAAACGAACGCGCCGCCCTGATGAATCCTCCCGCTCCCAAGAGGAGAGTCCCCTCTCCAGGTAAGTCCGATTGATGATGAATCAGCTGATCCATATTTGTATATAAAAATATAATATATTAGATGCGTGGAGAGCTCATTTGTTTTTTTAAAATTATGTTTTGGCGAAGTAAATATCTATTAAAGACCAATTTTTTTAGATTTTTTTATTTACTAATTCATTGTTACTATTCGTTGCCGAATAATCTACAATTTGTTTCAGAATAATTTAAAGCTAAGTATTTATCTCAGAGGTCCCATTGATCCTCACTTAATCTCTACAGTAATAGTATATTTTCTGTCACTACACTACACTTTACAGAATCGACTCAATGCTTCTTTTGAGTCTGCGTACTACTCAAGTCTTTTTCAACAGTTAAAACGCTTCGATGTTAGTACGAGAGTGTCCTGATTCTTCTTGTGCCTTGTGATTCTCCTGATTTCCTGAATGTTAGTTGAAAGTCTTGATGTAAACAATTAATCCTATGGTATTTGCGAGCCTATGCGATACTTGTTCTAAAAAGTTTCTATTTTATTTATATTATTTTTCACGGATTTCATTGCTGTTTTTTTTGGTTGTATTTTCACCATGTTCAATAGTAAGTGTTATAAGTTGATTTAGCTAGCCATGGTAATTATCTTATATAAAGAATTAGCCCACTACTTTATTAATTTGTATTTTTTCGATAATATAATGGATATTACGACTTGATATTCCTATTAATTTAAAAATCTGTGGGATATACTATCAGCTCACTTTTCACTTAAGTTTCGGTGTTGATTAAAATATATATTTTTACCCAAATTCTAGTAGGCCCGGCTATACGTCGATCTTGATATGTAATTCGGTTTTTATAGTCTTCTTATCTTGGAATAATCTTGTCGCCTGCATCATTTGTGGTAAAAAGTCACACTCAGTAACAGATAAAATATTTTGGTTTTGTAGAAACTTGACTCCACGGGGAATAGGTTTTCTTACAAAAGTTTGGGAACATAACACTCTTTAAGTTAACAATAAATTACGATAAATGCATTACAGATTCACTAGTAACTTTTTTGGGGTGGGGGTATTGATCCCTCTAAGCTCCCAGGTAACCCCTTTTTTATTTTAGCATACAATCTGAAGACTGATGGACATTTACTTCAACAATATACTGTTAAAAAAAAAACGGATTCCTCTTTAACGCATCAAACAAATGAATATGGCACAAAATAGTTATATCTTCATAATGTTCATACAAACCTTAAGTAGTGTATTTTTATTTTAAATCGATGCAGCGTTCCCAAATATTGTACGGTATTTGCAATGGAAAGGTAACTCAATCAGTGTCATGTGTCACACCGTGTGATAATTAATTTTACGATATAAGCAGCACTGTAGTTCATTTTTTGTATTCTAACCCCGTTAAAATCTTCGAATCCCCAAGTGTAATGTCGATTCTTTAGGTATGATGAGAGTGAGCAGTGCCGCTAACCCTCCTGCGCCTTCGAGGGAGGATCACTTCGGCCGAACTAGGAATAAACTGGCAGTTGCGGCGGCTTTGGCCAGGGTTAAGAGCAGGACCAAGAGAATGTCTAGGTCTAGTTCTGGATCAAGTTCTGGCAGTTCCAGCGATTCGGATTCTAGCGAGTCCAGCAGTTCGTCTAGCAGAAGCAACTCTTCATCCGTTAGAGATGCCAGAAAAGCTACAGGTAACGCGTTTAATCCAATGATGGAACAACTATAATACTGGTCATATTTTTTGCAGAAATCGTAAAGGCCATGGATGCCTTGAAAGGAGGCGCATTAGAAAAGAATAAAATCAAATTGAACTTGAAGAACCCAGCCGGATTAAGAAAGCCAGATGTTAGTGAAGTACGTAAATTAGAAGCGGTAGCAAAGAAGAGACCAGCCAACTCCCCACCACCTGGGGACCCCAAAGCCAAGAAGGCCACCTCGAGAAGAGAAGAGTTGTTGAAGCAGCTAAAGGCGGTTGAGGATGCGATAGCGAAGAAACGATCCAAGGTTTAAAGGGTTCTGTTGATGATAATTCGAGCCTAATAACGATGATAAATTAACTAATGTTTCGCGTGCGGTAGACGACAGTAAACCGAAGAATTCTCCATATTTAAGCTGGTGAGTTTTTGGATATTTCCAATCAACCGAAGTTAATTAATGAACTATTTACGGAATAAAATTGTTTATTGCAAGAACGTAAATTGTGATATCGCCTCCTTTTTGTTTCTATTCGGAAACGCGTCGTTTTCCATTGGTCATCGAATGGTGAAGGTGCCGCAGCGTCCGATTCTGAAATATTTAGTACAATATTTTTCTATAATGAAACGTGAACGGTAAGAAATGACACTTGGACAATGACTATTTCAAGTTGTGGCATCGCCAAGGTCCCTGCAACGCATATATAATCTGTTAAGTTCTATAATTTAGATTTTTGTTATATCTATATATTATATGTTTTTAAGGGTGGACTTAAAACTGAAAATTATTTTTGATCTATGATGTACAGTAATGTGTTTTGGTTGAAGTAGAAATATAGTTATTTTGAGGACCCAGTGTTTTGTTTTTATCTCAATCGGACATAATTGGTTCGAAAGTTGCTGTACACAAATTTCTTAAGCCAAAGCATTTACTATTTCTCTAAATGCATCGTCGGATTCTAGATGGTCCGTAATTATTTTTTAATTTACCTTTAACAGTTCAGTATTTATAGGGCTTCAGTTGTTATACGCAGACTGTCGAAAATAATTTTCGTCTTTCAACATGTAACTTAATAAAAAAAAACTAATAAACAGTGTGATGTTAATTAGAGTTAACAATTTAATATGGATGTATGTAATCACCTTTTTAATTAGAGATTAAGTCAAATAAATCGTTCTTAAGATCTATCATTGTTTTATTTTACACCCTTTTTATTTCTATGGCAATTAATATAATTTATGTTGAAGTCTTGATTTAAAATAGATCGCATATTCCATGATCTAAATAATTGAACATATTAATATTCAATTCAATATACATTTTGTTATTTCTTTTTAATTATAATTATATTTTAATTCTTTTTACATCTAAAGTTAACAGCGTTGAGTCGATGCCGTTATTCCAGCATATATAACAACTAAACAATGGAGATCAATAACAATTTTTTGCCAATATTCACCATGGCGCTGTTTGGTGATGCATCTTTGCTAATTTAATTGAAATAATATTTGATCCTGAAAAAACACTGTTGAAGTTATTTCGTCGTGTTGTCAGACAAAACATATGACGCAAAAATGCTTCCCATTGCTTATTTCGATCCAATAATTCTGCTAAAAATAGCCGGATACTTTGCTCTGGACCCCTGCTCGTCCAGATCGAATTAAAAGTTAATTAGTAAAAGTGTTAATTTTATGCCTGCTTAAAAAATCGAAAAAAAGACATATATACTATTACATAACTGAGTATAAAGTCGTACAACGCTATTTGTTTTGACCGGCCCCTCTTCTATTATTATTTTTGTTGACATGTCTATCCCCTCCCGGCGCCGTTTCCTCTACCTCCCCACCATAATTTGCGCTTACATTCACCTCGTTGGCAATCGCGCGTCGTCGCTCTCTGTTTAGTGACGTCACAGGCTACCGTTTGTGGTAATTGGTTAGAGCGAGAGGACGCTAAACCGCGACCGGCCCTCGAACGAACTTCGACCGTGGAGTGTAGTAGTTTTCAAAACAACCGTAGACCGAGAGGTGGTTTAGAAGTTTCGTGTTTGTGTATGGAATATTGTGATATTTAACGCAATGGATGCACCGCTCAGAGAACAAGTAATGATAAATCAGTTCGTTTTGGCAGCAGGATGTGCGAGAGAACAGGCAAAGCAAATATTACAGTCGGCCCACTGGCAGTTTGAGGTAATTAAAATGTCCGTCTGTTGTTGTAAACAAACGTGATGAATATGGCGGCCGTAGACGTCCGGTGCCCCTTCTTTTACACTGTTGCCGCTTGTTCTCGGTTGTATTGTTTTTATTTTTTTTTGACCGGCCGGGCGTATTTTTCATGTACCGACGGAAAATGAACGTTAAAATTAATCGTCAAGGTCGTCTGGCGAAATTTTTGTTTATGTAATTTGGGCAGCGTTTGGCACACAATCAAGTTTACGGTGGCGAGGTATAGAGAGAGGTACGTCGGAATAACGGACGTCGTCAAATTTCCAGCCATTTACACTTTTAAGATTAGAATTGTTTTAGTATTATGTTTTTAAATATAACCCACCATGTTAAGCGAATCTAATAATCAATTTCCCGGAAAGGGATCGCGGCTTCCGGGAAAATCGTGCCGATTCGGCAACAATGGGTCCCGGCTTCTCTTTCTAGGCCCGTTTATCGACTACTCGATTTTGCGATCAAGGGCTCAAGGTCGCACGCGTTGAGCAACACTTCCCTTTTCGCTGCCCCTTTTATGCCGTTGTTTTGGTCGTTGCCCGGACGACTGATTTGGTGTTTGCCTTCTTTCCGGTTCAATTTTTCCCGTCCTTACGTCGTCGGGTCGTTGTTAGGTTTATGTAACACGCACGGCCACCTTGAATAATTGGATTTGCTCGGCAATGCCATATTATACCAATACCTTTTCGAATCTCAATCGCTCTCGGACCGATTAATGTCGTCACGGACGCCGGAAATGTAAACAATTCCGAAAGTGTCGTATTCCGATTTTATCCTTTTTCTACTCGCCTCATCATCTTCGGGACCTGAAGAGTATCAAGTTCATGACCGTTTCATATAACAAAATCAGCTGACCTTTGTCGACCTTTAACGGACTAGCTGGTCGGCTAGCCGGTCAACACAGATCGTCTTAATAGTAAAATTACTATGAGAACATATTCGGAGACTATTTTAATTAAACAATTAGGTACATGATAATTTAATCGTCCTGTAAGTCGTATGGTGTTGAAGTAAATTTTCATTATCATATTTTTTGGAAATCATTGTCGTCTGTCCATTTTATTAAACAAACTTTAATAAAATCTTTGCCGAAAATTGGAGGCTACACGTAAAATTAGAAATGCATTTGGCGAAGATAATAAGAATCTGGATGTAAACCACGTGTTGGACGCCTTATATTTTGTTCAGATGACAAAAAAAGTGACAACTTAATAATTCCCATCTAGCATTTTTAGTAATTAACTTTGAAAATATTAGGTATATGAAAATGTAATTAACGCCATTTCAATATTATGCTGTTGTTGGAGTAAAGTTCCACTAATCGTTTTCTTTTTAAATTATTGTTCGTCTAAGTTTTCTTTATGAAAAATTTGCCAAAAATTGGAAGTCACACTGTATTTCGCGAAGATAATAAGAATCTAGATGGTGAATCTATGGGTTGGACAGCATCTTAAAAATTATCATCATAAATCAAATTATTTATTATTAAAATTTTTGTAACTTCCACACTATTGTGTTATTTAGTGACTGATAGCAATGTGTATAAGGTATTACAATACATTTGATAACTTACATAAAATAAATACAGTAAAATGAGCAACTGACTGATGTGGAAATAATATCCAAAAAGGGAATAAAGATAAGTATAAACAACTAAAATAAAAATACAAGTATACATTGAAATAAAATATAAAAGCTATATAAATGTACAATACATTTTATACAGCTGTTTTAAAAATAACGAAAATACAGTACTAGGTTTAAACATATAAAACAAACAAATATTGTAAATGGGCTACATTATTTTCACATATCAATAATTTTACTACATTGTTTCATGTCCTATGTCCCATAATGGAAAAGATCTGGCTTATTATGAAACACTTTGTTATCAGTGAGGTTTGACCAGTGAAGGGTGTTGTTAATATATCTTTCAATGGTGGGTGTGAGATATTTGTGCTAGAGCGATCTATGGATGAGAAGCTGACTGGAATCTTCCTTTTACTAAATATACCCACGTGAGAAAGAATCCATGTTAAAGAGATTTTGAAGCCCAAGGAGGAAAGAGGGTAAAGGACATTTTTAGAAATTAATCACTTAATTATATCTTTAAGGGAAAAATGTTTTACTGAGCTGGGCTAATTTTAAATTATCTTGACTTACATCTTCTTTTCTGTAATTTATTTCAAAAAACGTAGTGGTACTATAGAAGAAATCAAATATACAGTGATAGCAAGATGACTTGATAAGTAAACACATAAACCAAGGAAACAATAACTAAACGTAAAAAGGTAAATATGCTCTCGAATGAAAGTAAAATACGTTTCTCAGATATACAATTGTTAATTAGGTGGATTGAGCCTCCAGGGGGATACCACTATATACAAAATCGCGCCTAGAAACTCTACCTCATGGATGATGTGGAAAAGAGTTCAATGTGAACAAAACAAATCTAACCTACAAACTATTATACCTGTGTTCTTAATTGTAGTTTTAAGTCCTTCGATAATATATGTATTAGATGTACTATAATGTTAAAATAAATTATATTTGATAACATTTTTGTTCAATTATTTTATTTAGATTAGAAAAAACCTGTATTACTTATATTACTATTGGGATATGTAACGAAGCACCTTATATTTTGGCACTTACGCTCTACTAAATGGTCCCCTTCGAAACGTTTAATTTACAAATTAGAATAGCCGCGTCCGGAATGTGATGTGTGCGTCTCGTTACTCAGCCTTGAATCTATGTTTGATATTGGCATGTACTGGGCGCTTCAAAAACTATTTATGTTTTTTCCTGTTGCTCATAGAGGTGGCCCTATCGAATTTCCGATTTATGATGCATTATGTCGAGTTGGCGAGGACTCAGTTTCGGTGTTCCTGCGTAGGCAGTGTTGTAATTGTTTCGCCATCATTCATAATTTTTCATGTTGACATTTGACTTGTGACACATTAGATTTTAGAAAATTTCAAGTTTAGGTGTTACTGTTTATTATATTATTTGTTATTTATTTATGAAAGTTCAATTAGGTTTGTGTTACCATGAGAAAGAGAAACACTGTTTGAATTTTTATTTCTTTATTTGTTGATATAAAGTTACACAGGTCAACGGAAGCACGGACAGGAAATGTGGTTAAGGTTATGGTGGTAAAGGAAAGGGAGTAAAAAATTTACTAGGAATAGGGACAAGAGTCTAACTAAATCTTGAAACGCCTGGCTGTTTTCCCAAAATTAGACGTATATTTGAAGAATGTAATATAAATAGAATAAATTATCATTAATAACACCCTAATTTACAAATTACACGTAATCACAAAAACAATTATAATTATACACACCTCCAACTTAAAATAGTAACTGAATGCATTATTGTCCGATCTCTCATTATCTTCGATTACATTGTTTAGCAAATGAAATTCAGTCAAAATTTTCATATCTGTTTTCTTTAATAGCAGACTTTAAAGTAAAATCAAAAAATAAATTCCTGATCGATTAAACCCCATTTTAGAAGTGGTAATATTTTTACCAAAATAGAATCGTGCAATCTTAATAAATGAGGATTTAGTTGTTCTTCCAATGTTTTTTGTTCAATTTTAACATTGTGGAATGCCTGTATAGCCTATCCAATAAGACAGCTAATGCTCGTCATTAAAAGTTATAATGTCAGCACGTTGTAATGTTGCTGCATTAGCTTAGAATTTTGGTTTACAACATTTGTAATCTTTAATTATCACCACTAATGTTTTGAAGAATTTTATAAACATTTGACAACAGTGTCGACCAGCACCAACACAAATCTAATTTTATATTTTTACAAACTGTATTTGGCAGTATATTTGAACTCATCTATAACGTGCGTTGATTTTTTTATAGGAAAACTATGTCTCTTTACACTAGAACTTTTAACATTGACAGTATTCTCAAATCAACGATTTATCCATTACTGTCTATAATTTATAATTAAAGTACGAACGGTACAACAACAAATAAACTATAAATGGATATAAACACTCAAGAGCTGCTAGTGCTCTTACCAGTGCCAGCTGCAAAACAAAATTGGCTGCTGTCGTTCATTGGATTCTACCGCTCGTAAAGGGCAATGTCGCAATATCAGGCGGAAATTGTCGAACTTTACCGAATACCGGCTGGGAACATCTAGAAATAGTCACTAGTGATGGATCTTCAATTTTCAATGGGTTTATATTTATTGTTCGGTAGATGGTCACCAAATCGTCGGCAGATGTCGTTATCTTCACTTATATTTTGTGTTTCCTGATGTGCAGTTTTTGTTTGTCTATTTAGTTTTCCTATTTATTTGCTGAAGTGTATTTTAAGTGCAGTATGTTAAATTAGTCATCATTAAACTAATAAGAACATTAATTATATATAAATACTGTTACATTCTATAATATAAAACTATTAAAATTGGTTAACTATAACTATAACATTTATTCATTGTATCTGATATTGAAATCTTTTGCCTTATATGATGGTATAAATAAATATACTTTTTGCATAAAATTTGTATCATTAATAATGTTTTTTCTTTTCAGACAGCACTCAGTATATTTTTCCAAGATGCTGCTCTACCCAATTGTCCCCACACTGCAAATTCGCATTTTGGACAGGTAATAATATGTTCTAACAGATACAGTGTACTGATCAAGTGGTAGTTTTTTTCGAGTGATAGAACAGAATTGTTAGAACAATTCTGAAAAAAACTTCCATGTTAACTATTAATAGTTTCTTTTTATTTAGAATCTCGTGTACTTTATTATTTTTGATTTCGGAATAATTTGCCAGATTCTAATAATTATATTATTATATTATATTATTAAGATAATTTGTCAGATATTTGAATTTCACCCATAGGGAGACTCCCTTGTCTCGAGAAATAGTTGTCGGACAGTCGCCAACTTGCTGACATTTTGCTCCCGGTTGACCCGGTTCGTTTTCAGATATTGAATTTTTCCAGTTCAGTGTCTGTTGGTGATGGTCCGGCTGGGACTTCAGGATTCTCATTTTTTAATTTAGGGCTTTAAAACGCCGTTTATAGGTGGCCATGAATGGATTTCTCGAATCATCTATTATTATCATTATTATTTATTTATTACCTTGTTACAAGTCGTTGCGGACTAACCTACAATTTGCCTTTACAGTAACTTAAATCTAGATATATATCTAGGTCTATATCTAGGCCCTATCTTAGTCTCTAATAATGTTTATGTATTAACACTGCTTTTTTCTATTAAACGAACCTCACTACATTACTCTACTGAAGATTAAATGATTCTTTTGGGTCTCTGACCTATTCTGGTTATTCAAGAGTTGTAACAGGTCAATTGAAAAGTCACCGGCCTGACACATAACATAGATGACGCTACTACAATTAAATCCATATGTTTTTTAGTTAGCTCTAACCCTCAAAAGATGCGTGTATAAATTTGAAAGCTGTCGGATCATTTGTTTGTGGATTATAGCATTTTGAGTAAAGCAACTTTTGTTATTGTCATAAAAATTGATAAAAAGGAATATCACGTGTTCATAAAATATTGCTTTTTGAAGGAAAAAAATACAGTTGAAGCAAAAACTTGACTGGTTGATGCCGAGTTTCCGGACACTGCCCCAGGAAAATCAACCATCAAGAATTGTTATGCTAAGTTTAGACATGGTAAAATGAGCACCGAAGATGGTGAACGCAGTGGACACCCAAAAGAGGTTGTTACCGACGAAAACATTTAAAAAATCCACAAAATCATTTTGAATGACTGTAATTGAATTTATTGAATGAATAGCAGACACTCTAAAGATATCAACTCAACGTGTACATCATCACGAATATTTGGGTATGAGAAAGCTCTGTGCAAAGTGGGTGCCGCGCGAGCTCATTTTTGACCAAAAACAACGACGAGTTGATCATTCGGAGCAGTATTTGAAGATGATCAAGCGTAATAAAACCGAGTTTTTGCGTCGATATGTGACAATGGATGAAACATGGCTCCATTATTTCACTCCGAAGTCCAATCGACAGTCATCCGAGTGGACTGCACACAATGAACCCGCTCCAAAAAGTGGGAAAACGCAACAGTTCATTGACTACATTGAAAAAGGAAGGACCGTCAGCAGCGACTATTACATAGCGTTATTGGATCGTTTGAAGGACGAAATTGCCGAAAAACCGCTGCATTTGAGGAAAAAGAAAGTACTGCTTTACCAAGACAATGCACCGTGTCACAAGTCAGTGAAAACGATGGCAAAAATCTATGAATTGGGCATCGAATTGCTTCCAGATCCACCGTATTCTCCAGATCTGGCCCCCCAGCGATTATTTTCTGTCCTCGGATCTCTAAAGAATACTCGCTGGGAAGACATTTTCGTCGAATGACACCTCTTCATTCATCGCCGAGAATCCTCAAGCCTAAAAAGGTTCCTGGAATCGACATTTTCCCTAAATTACTGAAAGAACTGTCACGAAAAATAATCAACATGTCGACATACATATTTAATACCTGTCTGAGATTGAAGTACGTTCCGGGATGTTTTAAGGTGGCACAAATAATGATGGTAAAAGAACCTGAAAAACTAGCAAAATAAGTTGTATTGTACAGGCCTATCTTTCTGCTACTTGCGACGTCCTAATTATTTGAGAAACCGCTATTAAAACGTTTTAAACCACTTATAAAAATACCAGCTTTCCAGTTTGAATTTTCAAAATCGACAATCGACCAAATATATTTCTGGATGTGTCATAAGCTTTTGATTGGATATTGCGTTTGGGACTAATCCACAAAATGAGTAAATTGCTACAGCGATTATATAACTATTGCCAATTGCTGGAACGGTATATTGTCGGACGAACATTTACAGTTTCGCATGAAATGGCATTTTCAATATTTAACCTATTTTCAGCTGGAGTTACGCAGGATAGTGTCTTGGGACCAATGGAGAATGGTATGTTTTACATTGACGACACAGTCATTATGGCTATATCTCTGCCTAGGGCAGTAGAAAAAGTACAAGTGGCATTCAATAGGATCCACAAATGAACTAGACTGGAAAAAATAGATTAATAATCCCAATGCCCATGTCAATTTTGCGTTGTGGCAAATTGATAAATGAATTGATAATTATATGACGCTTCCTCAAGCAAAATCAGCTACATCCTACAGCATCCATCTCGATGGTAGGTTAAATTAGCAACATCATGTTAGACAAAAAACAGCAGATCAGACTCAAAATCAAAGAGATTGGTTTATCAGTCAGTTATAAAGCCTATTTGATCTCATGGGGTTACTCTAAAAGGTCAAACCAACTTGTATCACAATGTTACAAAAACAAAATTTTTCAATTAGTTATAACGACACCATCAACGAAAAATTACACGATGGCCTCGAAATCAAATGGATTCAGGAAGAACGTAGAAGCAATACAGCTACTGGATGACACGCAGAAAATCAGATAATTGAAGCGAACCAAACCACATGATCTTGTATATTGCGAGAAACTATGTATTTGAGAAATATATAGTGCTGTATTTATCCCACACTCGTCCTGCTTGTATGTTGATGCAAGTGCAACAGAATAATAGTAATATCATAATTTTATTAATTAAAAGTGTACTAAGCAAGCATCTAATATAAGATGTAATTAAATTAAAAAAATATATTGGGAAAAATGGATTCCTTTTTACTAGACCCAATATATAATTGGCTATATTAATTACTTCATGACAGTCGGCATAAAAGTATAATCTCAGTTTCACTTAAAATGTACTGTAACTTTAACTTGGTATAGTTTCCCAAAAAAAAAAAAACACTAGACGGTTCAAAACAAATAAAAATGAAGGTCAAATGAAGTATGTGATTTTGTTCTGTGCACCTCCCAATCATATAACGCATCTTATTTCAAGAATTTCAGAATAACTTAAAAACTTTCTTACATCGTTTATTTGTTGTTTACCTCTACGGCCGTGTGATTTACAACTAAATCGAATATAGGTTTGTTTACACGACACCGATTTATAAGCTCTCATAAATTATGAAAATGAATGTACTTCAAACAAGAACGCGGGCAACATACTCGTCCATTTATCAGGCTGGGTCGTAACGATATTGAACCAGCGTACTTTGCTCGATAGGTTTTTGTTTTTGTACGGTCATCCCTGATCTCGTCGTCAATCGGTTACGATCAAAATTGATTTTTATGGCAGCGCTAGTTCTTATACCCGTTCTGTTTTTTTTAGCGATGCCTACATCGTATGGCGATGTCGTAACGCGCTCCCAGATAGAAACTTGTTGAGACGCTGCGTTGAATTGTTATCGAAATTTTCCTTGTCGTCACCAAAGCAAACATGTAAGATGTACGAGCAGGCAGATAATGAAACCGTTTGTTTCGTTAATTTATAACATTAATGGCACCAAGGATAATGAAACCGATAATGTGATATTTTTCGCTGCCGTAGTAACGTAAACAGGAACCGTGTATCAACAAGTGTCATCACGGATACCGCAGCAAAAGAAACAGTGATTAGATAATCACGACTCAATTTTGTGTATGTTGATGTTGTTTCTGAATATTTTCGAGTTGTTACGTATCCAGTGAGTTTCGTTTTGCTATTATTATGATGAGGTTTGAAAACGGATATATAGCCTAGAGAAAAATATCGATATTTCAATATATTAAAAAATATCGATATATCAAAAAAAATACAGATTCTTTTTGCAATAACCAGGGGAAATGTCTATATATCTTTAAGAAAAAATAAAAATATTCATATATCGGCACGAAGAATATTGATATTCTCGAAACATTTTTAAAAGTAGTGGTGTTTTAATTTAGCCTTTTAAAATTAAGTACCAATCTGTAGTAATCCTTTAAAAACGCTAATTTTAAGGGTTTATTAAAAATAATTAAAAGGTTTTTAAAATGTTTAGTTGTTGTGACGTACAACAACTCGTACTCGAAAATTAGGACTGTTGTAAAAAAATTTCAATGTTGTTAAAAAGATGTATCGATGTTTTTTTTACGTTTCTCCTATATATCGATATTTTCTTTCGCGTCGACATTTATATTGCTAATATGGCCAGGGCATGAGTCATCAGTAAGGAAGTGGTAGTCGCAAATACTTAAGTCTAGTGAATACACCGACTGGGATTTCCGTTTAATTTTTTCCATGTGAATTTTCACCAGTCTTGTAGGATGTTCGTCCACATCCGTACTCAAGTTTCTAATCTTTCAAATCATTTGATTGCATTTTTTATTCCCTAACGATAATTTATATTCAATAATTATCAGATGTATCAATTTCAATTTATTGCGTTTTCTCTTTATTATGTAGTTCCGTGTTTTCAAATATTTTCGCTTTTCCACTATGTTTTTTTAATCTTCGACGCTAAATTCACTGCCCTGGAAGCATTACACCTCTGGAAACGCTCTTAACCATCAGTTAAGTCAACGCGCGCTTCTAAAAACAAGCGATGCATCTCAAATTTCTTGATTTATTATTATTATCACCTTTAAAGGTTCAATAATCTGCCTATTGGGTTTCGTATAATAATTATTATATACATGGCATAGTAATATCCTGTGTCGCGAATTTCTCACAAAAATTTAATTCAACCGAACCGTTGGTACCAGATATTTAAAGTTTCTTGAAGGTTCGCGTAGACTTGGTTAAATACTGTGAATACTTGTGTTGGAGACTGTGTGAAGACTCTATGTAATTAGACAAATACATGGCATTTTATCTCCCATTGCTCCTCCCTTGGTTTCCTTGTACTAGAAAAGTAGCTGGCTTAACTCTCTCGCAACCTGATTAATAAGTATTTCTAGGGAAGGAAAGACTTATGGTGATTTTCTTGTCTCGATAAAGCTATACGTCCATAAATACGATATATCTGTTTATTTTCACCATTAGAGGCCTTTCAAGGGGTTGACATATTAACGTATTCTGGCTGGGACTTGTCGCATGCACTCTCCATATCTCATGTGTCTTGTTCGGTCCCAGATACTCCTGCTTACACATCTAATTTTTTATACACTCTTACGGGATCGATATCTTAAGAATTAGCTTACCTAAATATTCCGAACTAATGCATATGAGTTATAATGTGCTCAAGGTAGAAAACAAAAAATGTTAATTTACGTGAAAATATTTTATATAATGAAAAGAAGAGGCGACTTGTTTTATGGCGATACAAAGCGACACTGAGGGTAAGAACAGACCAAACCGTCTCACTCGTTTACCATTCAGGTGGTCCAAAAAAAAATGGCCAGACGGTCTGGATCATATATTATTAACGCGTCCTTCCAAAGAAACGGCTACAGGGATGTTGTTCACAGGTTCATTCACATTCTTTTAGTTGTAAAATTATGTTTGAGTATCGCCTGTACCTTTTGATGTACCTACAAATTTCCATGGTAACCCTCTATGGAATGGCCTTCCAAATGTTGATGACTCCATATTCCAATACTCTACTGCTAAGAAACTGAGCTACTGCAACCCGCTTTTGGTGGCTGTTCACTCTGAACTGCAAATTTCTGTCCAAATTCCAATAGGATGTGATAATTCACAGCAACAACAATTCAGTGTGCCTTTGGTGGCTCTACATCATGAACTGTGATGCATGTGCCCGAACTCCATTTAACTACACCAAGAAATGTTTCGAGTAACTGCGGAATGATTGCTAATCCAACGTCAACCTGTCTTCATTTCTTGGTAATTAATTTGACCGGTTAATTGAATGAACTCAATGCAGGACATTCTTATGATCTCCCCGGAATCCTACCGACTGTGCCAGTTATGATATGTGAAACAGTTTAGAAAATAAAAACTATTAATTTACTTGAACATATTGTTTTTTTAAGAGGCGAGTTGTTGAACGGCGATACAAAGCCACACTTGGGGTAAAAACAGACCAACCCGTCTCAGTCGTTCACCATTCAAGTAGTAAAAAAACAGATATGTGTTTCGAGTATTTTTGTTGTCATAAATAAATACCAAACACATAAATACATTAGACGCCTAAACTAATTTCTACATTCACTGTTGTACGTTGTATAACATTAATATCATGATCATTATATTATTTTGTTGATTGTTAATATTTTATTTATCAGTAAATTCAGGTATTTCGGGAGTTTTCTCTTCTGATTTTCTGAATTTCTCTCCTGAAAATTATCAGAGACGACAGTAAAATATTCGGTGGCGATGTACGTCTGGTAAACGTACAGCCAGACAGTTCTCTTGCCAGGAAACGGTTGCCAGTGGATACATTTTTCAGTGTATAGGTCAAAGATGCAGTCTGAACATATATATTTTACGACTAATGTTTACATAACATTCTTAAAATAAACATTCTAATGCACGATGTTCCGCGCTGACACGTTATCAACGTCCACGCTTGGTTTCGGAGCGAATTCCAGTCGGTGGGAGGAAACGGTTTTAAAAAACCGAGACACAATAAAAATCGACCATAAATAACCGGATAGCGCCGGAATACAAATTAATTTTTTACGTCTTAATTCTGGGCCTATGTGCCCGATAGAGTAAATAATCGAGAGCGTTCGTTTTACTGTTTGTTTCAGCGTTACGTCAAATCGCAACGTCTGTAATTTAAATATCATTGCAACAGTTTCCATCTACCAGAATTGCGAATTGCGCAATGTTACTCTTGTTTGTTTCTTTCGTGGTGTTAAAACATCAGTGTACCAAAATATTTTCCGTTTTTATTTATTTCATCGAGGATTGTTTGGAAATGCAAAATCTTTTTGACAATTGACATTTTCGATTAGGCTACAGCGAAACAGGAGTCTATTTCTGGATAATCATGGCATGCGCAAAAGGATTTGAATTTGCAGCTTTGCCAGTTATTGCAAATTATACGTACATTTGAAGAATATAATTTTTTTTTATTAATTACATCTTACATTAGATATGTTTAGTACAGTTTTAATTTATAAATTAATTTATTACTATTGATTACTATTACTACGGGATTAATACATCAGTATGTATTTCCCAAATTAAAATAAAACTAATCTACTTAAGCTAAAGTTAAGAATACACTAAACAAGTTCGTGTGGTTTGGTTCGCTTCAATCTTCTGATTTCCTGCGTGTTATCCAATAGCTGTATTGCTTCCACGTTGCTGTTTTAAGCATTGGTAATTAATCGTAGAACTTTGTCCAAATTGGCTTTATGATTGACTGATAAATCACTCCCTTATATATTAGGTCAAGTTGAAAGTATCTTCCAATTAACCAGTACAGTTTCTTTCTTTCTTTCAGACTTTCGAGTCTAATCTGCTCAGCTTTTTGTCTAACATGATCTAACATTTTAAAATGATTTTTAAATGAAAAAAGAGAAAATAAAACTATATGTGATTATTTAACAACGTATAAACATTACAATAACAAACCAAAGTTACAGTTTTTGTAAATTATTCGTACATTTGCAGAGTATAATATATATATTCTCTAAACATTCTCACAAATTAAACTAAATCTCCCTTGAAATTCCTAAATTTAGTGTTTATTATTTTAAGTTTATATATTATGTCTGTTATTTAGCATTTTATAAACATATTTAATTTTAAAAGGAAAAAGAGAATATATACAAGTATAATTTATTTATCAATATATAAAAACAAGCATCCGTTCAATAATCATCAATATCACAAAATAATATATCTTGTATAACATTAAAAATACCTTCGTTGCTTTTTCATCGGATTTGTTCTATATAATCATGCCTATATTCTTTTAACATTTCATATTGGGCTTCATGAATTATGATTAACATAAAATCTTCATTAATCTTTATGAGTCAATAAATCTAATCTTTCCAAATTGCCACTACTTAAATTATATCATGTTTCATTCAATATAGCAATGCAATTGGAATTTCAGCAGCTAGTTTGGCTGCAATTATATTTGTATCTGAGATTAATAACTTTCAACTCTTTCTCTTATGAATTCCTGATCGATTGCATTCAAATTTAGAAGTGGTAATGTTTTTACCAAAATAGATACCCTCAACCTTGAGAAATGAGGATTTAGTTGTTCTTACAATATAACCTTTTCAGGTTATCCTTTCTTTTCTAACCTTTTCAAAATCTTCAAGCGAGCCAGATTTCAACACTTCATATTCAATTTTAATACTGTGGAATGACTCTATATGATCAACGCGCTGTTATTTTGATGATGTACGCTCACATAAAGGACATCGAGTGATATTTATCTGTACTTTTACTTTTGCAGGATCAACTATACCTAAAATATAATGATTAAAATAAAAATCGAATAAATACGCACCTTATACGCAGGTTAAAAGTGTTATAAAAGCTTTTCTGACATATGCTAAATTTGTATATATAAATATTAGTGTAATTGTTCCTAATTTAAAAAAAGTGTAAGCATGTACGTTTAAATGACAGTGTTGCAGATACTATTGTAAATGTTTGGGATATACAGTACATATATACAAGTACTTAAATGCTACTAGATGAAAGGTATAAAATTAAAGAGAAGGTTCCAGATATGTAAGAAACACTGAGGGCACATTGGTGGTGTGAAAAAATATAATGTAAATATAAAATGTTTTGGTACTTAATTTTAAATGTTCTACTTTTGTCACTGTCCATGTATATAGAGCCGTTACAATTACTTCAGTAGATATCATTTGTTATAATTTTTGATATATCGGTATTAATTTGGTTATATTGCATGTGCTTCCTTCTTGATTCCGAGTATTTATAAATGCATTTGTGTAAAATTGTAGTATGTGTACATATTGTATCATTTGCCGTATTAAAATTTTTTCTTGACGACAAATTTTAAAAAATCATTTTGGATACAATTGCTTCAATAGATATTAATTGGCGTCATATTCTTTACATTCAATAGCTTTTGGTTGACATTTTATTTAAATGCTAGCATCTGTCAGTATTTTTTCCTGATATTTGACTTATGTTTATTAATTGTTTTTATTACCATTACTTGTTATTACCAAGTTGTTTTCGCCTAGATGCATGCCAAGGTATTTACCATCCTTTGTATGGTATAATTGAAAATTATTGATATTCATTGGTGAAGATGTTCTGGCAGAGTAAAAGCTGCATGGATAGATTGTGTTTCGTTTGTTTTGATTCGCAATGTTTTCAGCCACAGTTGTATTTTATTCAGATGTATTTGGAGTTTCTTTGATGCTGTTATTAGATTTTTGTGGTCGGTAGATCAATGGTAAATAGAAGATACAATATTGAATCCAGAAAACTATTTCGTGGATATTCCGAATATATTCGGTGTAATTAAGTGTGTTCAACGTTTTGTTTTATGGTAAAATATCTATTTGTGTGATTGTAATAACTAAAAGTGAGGATGAGGGAGAAATTTCTTTAATTTGATATGCAATCCTATACACCTTACTAAAGGTCTGAGGAATTATTTGAATGCTAACTTCTGTCAGTATTTTGTTTTTTCCTGATATTTGACTTGTGTTACATTTGTATAATTTTCATCAAAGTTTTTTTAAAAGCTAATTTTAAAAGTTTCCAGTATCTATACGTTACAATTGCTTCAATTTAATTGCGTTTAGTTATACGTTTATTACGATTCCATCATCAATTAATCGTGTCATAATTGTGTTCATCCATAGATGAGGCGATCAGCACCTTTTTAACATTTAACTTATGGCGGGCTTCAGGTTTTTTTTAAAATAACATACTCAACATCCATTTTTCAAAGTCGAGTTGAAATTACTTTCAATGTCCAGCTTTTTCATCAAAATTCGATAGACTTAATATAAATTAATCTTATGTCCGATTGTTCCTGGTATCGAATGTATTTCATCCCAGGTGGCTATGGGATTCCAGCTTAAAATCTTATCAGAGAGGATGTCACCACGCAGCTGTGTTATTGCGATTTTATTATATTAACCAATTGAAACGTTTCTCATCATGATTGGCATGTGTGTAATATATTTTTATAATATTTGTTTATTGTGCGTATATAATAATAAAATGATGGAAAAACAACATCAAATCTCGTAGAACCACGTACGTCAAAATAATTCTCTGAATGAGATGCTATTGTGGTGGTGTGATTCACGTGTGATTTTTAGAAGTTACCGATATATCTATATGGTGTTGGATATGACTTGAACAGTTTAATTTTCAGTATTTTTTATACGTGCCTGAAAATATATTTGAAATAATTTTGAATTTCGTGGTAACGATATTTCTAACAGGAAAACTAACTTACCTTATAATTACAAATATAATTTACCTGTAAATGTTCAGAGAAGTTGTTATAAGAATAATTGTAAACACGTAATTATAAATATGGCCAAAACAAAATATCGACAAATGATTTGCAAAAATACGTTTTAAAATGTAGAAAAATATGTTTACCTACTTACCGTACATCGGTTTTGTTTTGAAGGTGATAGGCTCACAAAAATTCATTAAACTTTTTGATGAATGGGTGTTTTGATTCAAGAAAGTAATTTTGTCCGTCTATTTAGTTAAAATTTCAAAACAAAAAGCTATTATTTTACTTAAAACCGATGTTTTCAAAGAAAGAAGGGGCGACTTGTTGAATGGCGATTCATATCCACAATGAGCGTTCTTATCTATTAGAAAACAGGCCCCTCCGTTTCATTCGTTCACCATTCGGGTAGATGTTGTTCCGTCTTACACAGAACAACTTATAGTTACAAAAATTGTTCTTAGTATCGATTGCACCTTCGTCCGCCAGTTTGCCTTTGAAGATCTTCGAAATTCGAAAATGATGTTCCTCTATGGGGAATGGTTTTTAAGTTTTGGTTATTTCAGATTCCAATAGTTTACGGCTAAGAAAGAAACTGACCTATATTATCCGCCTTTCGTGGTCATTCACCTTGAACTGCAAGCTTCTGTCCAAATTCCAGTAGACTATGTTAATTCACAGCAACTTCAGTCCGGCTTTGGTGGCCTTACACCTTGAACTGTGATGCATATGCCGGGAAACTACGGACTATTGCCGTTTTTCAAAGCTTGAATGTTTCTTACTTCGAACAGTTTATGGGTAGGGGTCATTGATCACCTTCAATACATTTTTTGTGACCTTACAGCTTCAGCTGAAATTTTGCTCGAACTCCACTTAACTACAAAAAGAAATCCTTCGAGTAACCGCGGAACGATTGCCAATCCAACGTCAACTTGTCTTCTTTTCTTTTTTTTTATTTAATTATTACATTGTTACTAGTCGTTTTCGTCTAACCTACAATTTGTCTTTATGATAACTTAAATCTAGGTATATAACCAGGAGGGCCCATCGGCCCTATCTCAGTCTCTGTTGAAATAATGTTTGTACATGTCACAGCTGTATTTTTTATTATATGCACCTCACTACACAACACTACACAAGATCAGATGGTTTGATACTTTTGAGTCTGTGGTATCCAAAAGCTGCTTTACTTACATGGACAATACAATATTCAACAATTACAATATTCTCATGGAGTCTTTCCTCATGTCCCCTTGCAATTCTCTTGATTTCTTGACTGACTGTGGGTATCTGAAGGTCTCGATGTAGGTAATCAGACCTATAGTATTTGGATGCGCCCACAATACCTCTCAGGACTTTCACGAAAAATTTGTATTTTATTTATGTTACTCTTTGCAGAACATCCCCATAATTGAACTCCGTATGTCCATATAAGTTTTAATATTTACTTATGTAATAGCAATTTATTATGTATTGTAATTGTGATTTTCTTCCAATTAGCCAGTACATTTTCCTATATTTCAATTACAGTTCTTTTCTTTTCTTCTTTATGTGAGACATTTAGCGTTGTTGCTATTTGAAATGATAGTATTATTTAATGTTATTGGTGCTTGTACGGTCTGTTTATAGGTGAACTGCACATGTACAGATTTACTTTCATTAATTCTTATTTTCCAAGCTTGTGTCCAATTAATTTTGTTGTCACTTGCCTGTTGTAATTTTCGTGAAGCTTCTTCACTATTGTCTCCAACAGCTATAAACGCAGTATCATAGCAAATGTAGCCATCGTAATATTCTCCATTTGTGGTATGTCACAGTGTAGAGTAAGCTTCTTGTTTAAGTCTAAACATCAAACACTTCAAGGCCTTCGTGTCAAATTTTATCGAAGGCTTGTGCTACATCTAAGAATATAGCTGAGCATACTTTCTTACTTTCATAGGCTTTTTCAATAACATCTGTTATTCTGTGGACCTGGTCAATTGTTGAATTCTTGTTAATAAACCCAAATTGGTGTGTTGGTATTAGGTTTTTTCGCTCTATGATCGGTTTTATTCTTTTCAACAGGAGTTTTTCAAAAACCTTAGATATTACTGACAGCAGTGATATAGGTCTATAGGCTTTTATTTCATTTGGTGACCCAGGTTTTGAGATCAATATAATTTCCGTCATCTTCCAAATGCCTAAGACATGTTTTAATCTAAATGCTGTATTGATCAAGTTGGTGAGTTTTATAATTCCCTTTCTTGGTAGTTTTTGCAGTAATTCTCCTGTTATTAAATCGTAGCCTGGTAATTTTCTGGGACTAATGTCAGTTTTAATAACTTTAGTTAGCTCTTTCGGCGTGACTAATTCAATCATCGAATTTTGAGCTTCTATGTCCGGCAAATTATATTCAATATTAGTTTCGTTTGATTTGAAAGTTTTTTCTAGATATTCAGCAAATGCTTCTACTTTTTGGTGATTGTCACGTGCCCAATTCCCACATAGGTCTCTTATAGGTGGACTGTGTAGACATGAGCATCTTCTTTTCCTGATAATTAGTTTGATCCCGGTTAGTTGAATGAATTCAAAAGAGAACAGCCTTATGATCTTCCGGGAATACTATCGATTGCGCCAGTTATGATATGTGAAATGGTATTAAACGCAAAACTATTATTTTACTTAAAAAGTGATTTATTCAAAGAAAGAAGATACAATATATATATATATATATATATATATATATATATATATATATATATATATATATATATATATATATATATATATATTATATTATATTATTTTGGAATCTAACTAATAACCGAAATAATCAAATCTTCTCAATTTCAGGTCATGACGCCTTGTAACACTCCAGCGACGCCACCCAACTTTCCGGACACCCTCCTGGCCTTCTCGAAATTGTCGGCCGGCTCACCATCGCAGGGCGCCAACAATGCGATGATGAACACCGCCCCCCTGCAAACCACCCAACACACCCAGACCGCCCCGCCTCAACGATAATGACCGTCCAATCAAACGGCCCTGGGTCCGGACAGTTGGCAGGCCCGCCACCTCGGACCCGGTCTGTAACGTAGTGTTGTCATTGTCATTTTTAAGACTTAACTAATTATTAATGGTGTAAAATTTTCCACACACGACAAAAGGGGGACGATACTGGATTATTTTAGTGAACGATGTGTTGTTTTATATCCTCTTTCTTTCCCAAGTTTCATAAAGTGACGTAAGTGTAAGTTCCGTTATTTAGAATATATTTGTTAATTATTTGAAGCGGGATAATTGCGACGCTTCACGTTTTCCTTGTAACTACCAGACACTGACCGTATCAGTCCTCAATATCTAAGCCAGCGATGGCCTTTTGATGAATATTTTTTTTACAAGCCAAATGTTTACGATATGAAATAAAAGCAAGCTGTGAATGTAATGTTGTAAAATACATTTGTTTTCGATATCATTAAGCATTATAAATATTTGAAAAGATGCTCATATATTAAAACGACTTAATGTTAGATTACTGGATATGTTTTTATATATGATATATATATTCGATTGTTTACGATTTTGATGCTTTCTCCAAGAGAGCCTTTATATTATTTTTCGTTCTGTTCAGTTCCCCTCTCCCGCTAGATATGAGTAATTCAAGACGTGATATATTTTTAAACATGATGATGATTACGATATCGTAGATAATGGGGATTTTTTGTTTGTTTATAATTGTTTTTCACGAGGTGTGCATAAGGAGTATAAACCGACTCGACGAGATATACTCGTTTCACTCTTTATGTATCGGCACTCAGTTAAGTGCAAGCACCAAACTCTGGGTACACCTTACGTATATGTAGCGTAACATTTAAGCGCGTTTGATATCGAGTCATTCAAGAGGGGCTTCGTGTTTGTAAGTAAAATTGGTTCGTTTGTAAGTAACGAGCCTTTCGAATGACGCAGATACGCGAGGATCTATATATGCCTGATGAAGGGTACTTTTATATCTTAGGTAATGTAATTTAGAGTGAGGAAAACTGACACAATAATGGCGGAATGTATTAGGAAAAGTTTTTAAAAAAGAAAGGTGCTTAAGTCTAGTTTAATTTTGTATATTTATGAAGGAAAAACCGAACTTTGTTTTGTATATATTAGTTTTAAGTATCTGAATGGAAAAGCTATAGCTTTACTTTTTATTCTTCTGATTGTAATCCAAGAATTTAAAAAACAATAAAGATAATAACAAGTATTTCGTGTATTATTTACTGACAAGAATCCATAATTTTCGTAATTCTTGTCGAGAAGTATTGTTGTGGAAGATAATCAATCCAACCGTTACACACACATAGGTTATTTTAAAAAGGGCGGTTGGCGCTGGTGTGTAATGAAACAAGATGTATGTAGTATGTTAACGCAATTATTTTTTTATTTGATAGGCCCTTATATATAACATCGCAGAGATACATTTTAGCAATAACCTGGGTTTTGTCTATCGCGACTTTAGAAAAATAACAGAAAATACTTTTGAAAACAGTTAAATCATACGCTCTTGGTGGCCAAACGACCTTTTCTGTGATCATTTAAGTTTGAACGAGCACTGACCGATATTTATATTAACGAATTGTGACGAAATATTTTTATTATTTGTATGGTATTCCAACTCAATTCCTAAAATTGAAAAATAGTATACAAAGTGTAACAAATCAACACTTAAATAATGTTTAGTATCTGATGATTACCACTGTATACATTGCGATAATGATAATTCATCAAAATTTCTCAGGTTTCAAAATACAATGACATCAATGTTAAGTGTGTTCACTCAGGGAGTTTATGGACTGGAGAGATACATGCGCATGCGCCCGATTAATTCCGGATGGTTTCTGGTTAGTAGGGCCAGACAAGATTACATTCGGAAAAATATAACAGGAGTTCACTGTGATAGTCATTGTTCGGCTACGCAAATTTGTTCTGCTAAAATTGGCGCAATTCCTGAACTGAACTTGCTGAGAAACTCTGATAATTGCAAATTCAAAGCAATATTTTGTTATAATATGCGAATAAATTTTCATTTAAAATTCAGGTTTTCTGCATCTCCAATATGATTGTGATTATTATTTATTTGTTTTTGTCCACCTTTCTAGTATAAAAAAAGGTAGAATCTAAAATTTGTTTTTTTGATTTCGAGAGTCAAGATGTTTTAAAAATAGTATCAAGGAGTCATCTATCCTACTATTCAAATCCATATCCTGCCAAATTATCCTTAAAGTAATATCACTCATGCTGGGTTATGCCCTTGTCGCTTTGGTTCTCCATACTCAATATAATTACTCTTAGAATGTAACTCTTTGACCACATTGAGAACCGAACGTAACTTCCCTCGTGCACTTCGTTAAACCTACCTAAACTCTTTTAAATCCTTAAACTACAACACGAGATCTGATCACAAATGTTGCTATTCAAATTTCTTTTATACCCTGTGTCTGGCCATGTCTCCTTTTTTACTCTGTCGTTTTTACATTGTTACATGTTGTTTTATGTTATTTTTATTTTATATTCATATTCGAGATAGACAAACAATACATGTCTTTTATACTCTGCATAATTTTATATATATATATATATATATATGTTTTACTCCACTATTTTTTTGCTTTTTACTGTACTATTTTTATATTATCACATTTTGTTGTATTATTTTCATTTTATATTCGTATTGTGATCGCAACCACTGAAATAAATTTTTAACAGCATGGATATTACATAAATATGATGCAAGATGATGATCCCTTACCAATGTGACGTCATTGTAGTAATCTTAGATTATAAATTTTTTTAGTTATGATAAATAAGATTTAATTATACCATAATATACTTTCATCATATCCTTATCCGTTTTTTGCTGGTGAGAAAAACAAAATCCACTTATACAGTGAGAATGCTTAATTGTCAAACCTTTATAAATAAAACAAAAGAAAATTATTCCTACATTAAAATATCGTCAAAGCATTTTCTAAAGATTTTCTAACATATCTCTCTAATTGGAGGCGCACCTTGCGCTATATATAAAAAAGTAATATCACTTTCCTTTAAACCCCCAAGTGAATTTTTTTTTTGAGATTTGGAAATATGTATATGTATACAAATTCATGTATGAATCAAACATTCATGGTGTTAGTTCATTAAGTGCGGAACTCGCTTCATAAAGCTTCTTAATTTTTTTTTAATATGTTATGTTACTACTCTTAAAAAAATAGGAAACTCTCAAGTGGGAGGGGTTAGTCAAGATCCTCAATACTTGGCATTAACCTTTACCCTGCAATCTTAGTTTAAAACAAGAACCCACCCTGGATACGCGCATAATATACATACTACTCAATGTGTGCAATCGCTCACTTCAGAAAAGACGTGAATAGTATACTATAAATTAGTAGAAGATATATTTCTTGGATATATGAATTGTTTCTAGGCAACATCTTAAATCTCCTCAATTGGTAATATTGATAAACTATACATTTACTTGATGCAAATTTCTATGAACTATTAGGTTATCAACAATTAAACAAAAATATCATATAATTATTTTATTTTTTTTATCGTGGAAAAAATGTTATGGCAAGTGTTCTATTTAGTTTTAGTTATATTTCTGAGGTCTGTCCTTATTAATGTGACAAAAACACCAATCATCCTCACATTTTGTCCATTGTCACTAGTATAAGAGTATTTAACATTTTTCGGCTACAATAATAAAACAAATTACAGTCTTCGTCGCGGATTAAAAGTGTATTATGTAACGACGACTACTGTCCAATTAAGACGTTTGCAAAAAGAAGATAATTAAAAACTAGAAATGTACAGTCCTTCTAATATAATACATAATATATCCACTTGATAATTATAAATATTCAATTAAATAAACATTAAAAATTCAATACCTAAAACAACTTCTACGCGCATCATTCGGGCGGAGGACCGTTGAAATATTTGGAGGTATTCGGAAAGCGTTCAGGAGTGAAGTCTTCGTTATCTCGGAGGTTAGCCTGGACGGTTTGTCTGAGCAGCGTCCTATAGGCGGTCTGTATGTCTATCGATTGTCCGGCTGCCTCCGTTACTACATCCAGTGGCGCTGCCGAGGTTAGTCCAGTCGCGGTTACGGCTTCTCGGACACTATCTGTATCAGCAGAGACAGTTTATTCACTGTGTTGGACGGATTGTCCATTAATATGAATTACCTGAGATGACTTGCGGAAGACTTCCCTGGGGTTTCGATTTATTCACCAGCTTCCGTCTTTTGCTAGGCATTCCGGATAGGTAAGCGTCGCTGAACGGGGGTTGTGAGTTCTGCCGTCTCTGTTTTTGCATGTCTCTGGTGATGATTGGAACCCATTCCTAAAACGTCATATTTTCCAAATAAATTATGGGTAATTATTTGCTTTTTTGTTCTTTCAACGATTAATCACTATTTTGATATGAACTGTCATGTTTCATATCATGATGCTGGGATGGTTCATCATAATATTAAACTACTTAATCAAATATGATACTGGACAGGACATATATAAAATAAAAAGGGTATAAAACATAATAAAACATGTTCAAAACATGTGTTATAATAAATCTAAAAGACAAATAGTTAGTAAAACAAAATTAAAGAAATGAAACCTCTACATATTTTCACCAATTAATGTTTACATCCTGGATGGAACCTTAATTTTGGCAAACATAAATAAATTATTCTTGATTTCAAGACAGGAAGAATTAATTTAGCAGTTTAAGTTTGTAAACTGTTTGGCATATAAAGTATTATTGAAAACAATAAAAAAAACAAATCGAGGTAGTCATAAACTTGATAATAATGATATGAAAGTATAAGTAATTCCACAATTGATTAGTTTTTATTTAAATTACATATGCAAGGGGATTACAAGTTTGAAACGGAAAATTATTGTCTGATTAGAAAACGCTGTCAAGAGCATGATCACCTAGATTACCGGAGGACAAAAGGTCATAAATGTATAAGGAGGGAATGCGGATATATTTTGACGAAAGTAAAATCCGAAGAACAGAACATCCCAAAACTAATCTGCGTTGGCCTTATTCTTCTTCTATGCATTTGGTTAGAAATTAAGTAAGAACTACTGTGAAGTTATTGAATAAACATCCACATTCAACAAATCATGGATTTGGTAATAAGGGGATGTACGTGTGAGGGAGCACTGGATCTAAGCAACCCACTATGTTCTTATCGCAGGAAAGACGAGATACCTAAAATAATCACAAATATTGAGAGCAGTTCTGCGAATATAATTGACATGATCTGGTCAAGAAGTTTGAAATTGAAAATCCCATTTGAATAGAAAGTGCTGTTATAATAATACATAAATATTGCCAAAAAAGTAATGAGAATCGCAAGATAATTGACTTTCAATACGCCCCAACATATCTGAAAAATAAGGGTGATCATATGAAACGGAAATTGCAAAGGTCAATTTACAAAACCCTTTAAACATTAAGATGTGAAATTTTTATTTAGCGAAAAAGACTTAGAGATATCCAAAAATGTGTACTAATAATGATAAAGATATGTTTTAGATACTCTTACTAAATGTAAAAAAAACTATACGTTGTTTCTACCACTTCAACTTTCATTAAGATTACTACATTAATCTGTAAGACAAGTTTTCAAACTTTTAAAGAGCACAAAAAACAAAAAGTGCTTGTCAAAAGCATGTATTCACCCAGGCCATTAAAAGATACCCGAAAAGTCCTCTTATTTATCTTCCTTATACCTCCTTTTATTTCTGTTTTAAGAACTTACTACTTTATTTTTTATAATAAAAGCGCTGAAACCTAAAGATTTAGTAAGAGAGCTGCGCTGATGAATTGCAAATTTTTTTGGCTTATGCTCAGCTGTCACACAATGGAAGGCTAATCAACAACGATCTTAAGATAACAACAAACCTCCGGTGTCTGTCGATGCCATGGCTCCGAACCCCAGATGACGTTCGGTAACGGCTCAGTCTCTTCAACTTTAATTGACGTATCCACCATCTGTTCCTGATTCGTTGGGCTGGTGGCGTAGTCCACTTCCATAGCCTATATTCAACCGAAAAATTACTATCACAATAAAAAGGACGCGACGGAATGGAAATCGTTTACTATGTTCATAGTCATCGAATGGAAAGTTAAGGTTAATTTATTCTCGAACGTTGTGCATTTGTGACGTCAGCGCGTATATAAAAAGAGATATTCTAGGTTTTAAGTTAATCCGGCTTTTTTTTCGGAAGATGTATACACATTTTGTTTGGTAAAAACGAATGGGACAGCAAACGGAATGTGTACGGTTGCGTAAAGGCCACTGACCTCGAGATAAGAGAAGTGTAAGTGTATTGAAAAAAGCCCGAGTCGAAAAAACTAGAAGAGAAAACGTTCATTCAAACGATAGTACACCGGTTCGGATCGAGGTTAACCTTGACGATTTTTTCCCGGTAGGGTTAGTGGACCTTTGTCCCATTACGTTACTGGTTGTTTATCGACTTGTAAATAGGTAGTTTTACATGAATATTTAGGTTTTGTTTTTGTGGATAATGTCTATACTTTGCATTCCTCTTAAAGGTCATTTTAAATTCAATATCATATTATTAACTTAAATATATAGTACATAATTGAAATATATTCACAAAAAACGGTATATTAAATAAGTACGTTGTTCAATTTTTTTATAATACGAAATTTCCTTTTTATCAACTAAGAGTTTATCTTCTGGACTAGGCATTAATTGATGTGACTGGTGAATACACTGGTCAATGGGCTCACATATTTAGGATTTGTCCTACTAGATATATATACTGATAAAAAATATAAAAAATTCATACCGAAAAATTAGGTTAAGTAACTAGGTTACCATTAATACTTATTTAGGGGCACACAATTAAATTATAAACCTCTTTTAAAAAGGTTGTAACCTGAAAAGGCCGCCAGACTAATAAACCGCCCATTAATAAAAACAATGCATCAAATTATACTTTTAATAGTGTAATTGGAATGAAGACAGACACATTAACAATCACAAAAACATATTGTATTTATCTAATGAAATCAGTTTTATAAAGATGAATTTATTTTAATTCCAGGTTGATATTGATAGCTCATTTTTCTTAATGTCATTTTGTTCCGTGCAAAGTTCAATCTGCAACAATTTCAGGATTCCTTCATTGTATTATCTGCGTCTGTACAGATCCATACACAAATTATAATTTTACAATTTATGATTAATATATAAATTAAACAATTTTGATGTCATATTTAAATAAAAATAAATTTAAATTTAAAAGTCTAAATAGGGTCTTTTTCCTGAAAACTTTTATGTTTTGCGGAAATATTATATTTTTAAGGAATATTAAAAGCCAGTCATCATTCCAATTATTAAAAATTACCATTTTGTTAATTATTCATACATCTTTTTCTCACATATAAACCTTCACCATATCAAAATTGGCTAAATAAAATTAAACTCACCTCTACTTCATTACTTTCAACTGCTCTGGGTTCTACTGTTGGCTCACTGGAAGTACTTTCTGGGGTTTTTTTGACTACATATTGTTGTACCTCCATTGATCTTGTGTCCAAATTATTGATTAGGGCTCTTAGAGCTAACCTTCTCGTTGGAGCTACAAAATCCAAAGCGCCCGCTGGGACATTGGACTGTAAAAACAGCAATTACTGGTAGTTATTAATCTCCATACATATTGCAAATAATTTATGAATTAAGGGATGACATACCATCAATTCTTCACAGGCAGCTTCAACGCCTTGCTGACCATTGGCGCTGCAGTGAATAGCTAATGCCAGCAACTCCTTGGCAGCAGTCCATAGTGTAGTCACAAGATCTGTTCTACTAGAATTCCTCTGATCTATACGAAACAACATGGTAAAATCGTCAAATTCAGTTTGCGCTTCATTACCTTCAGATTGGGGATTAACAACTAATTGGATAAAAGCTGACATTCTCTGTCTGAAAAAATTATTTATGGTTCTGGTCATGTCGATACCATCGCGAGGCGGAACAGATTCCTGCAAAGCAATCGTAATTGATATACAATAAACCAGAAACAATCCGGAAAACGGAAGACTTACCAGAGCAGTGATAATAGGTCTACAATCGTTGATGACGCGATCGGTAGCTCGTTGGATGCCCGAATCAGTGATATCGTTTTGGCAAATATCGTTGAGAACGAAACGCTGTACTGAGTCGGCTTGCCTATTCAGCGGAGTCATATTTCCACGAGCCAACAGTAAAAAGTCACTAAAAGATATATTTATAAGTAGAGCCAATTCGCCTGAATCAAAAATAAGATCTCACTTGAAGCGGAGATTCCCAAGCAGCGACAAAATCAAGTCAATCACCACGCTTTCACCTTGAAGGTAGCTATTTGGATACAATGTTTGGATGTATTGATCTAATGTGGGCCCATTTCTCATTAACTGGGGTACAGCCTGAAAACAGATTTGTTATTCGTTTTGGAAAAGGTAATCAAGGTTATTAGAATTCAAACATAAAATATTGTGTGCTACATTTTCACGTTAAGTATTTACCTTATTCACTACCTTTATATGATTTTAACGTGTAAACAGCTATAGCAATAGTAATAATACGTTGTTAATTATACACTATCCATCAAATTTGAAGTTAGGTTTAATTTGTTTTTATTTAATGTTATCCCATTTTTTTTTTATATACAAGAGTATCTAAAAACTTTATTCTTACAATTACCACATTAAATGGAAAATTCAAACAAAATATGAATGTCTATAAAGCCTATAATAACAGCACAGAACAATCATATGTTAAAAAAAAAAGAAAAATATACAGATAATTTGAAGAACTGAGAAGAGAAAAGTAAAATCTACAAAATATATAGATGGTAGTTCATTAGAATGTTTAGATTTTGTTTCAGTAATTTATATTTAGGACTGCAATGAATTAAGAGCAGAGACTAAGAAGTGATAGGTATCAAATATTATAAAATACATATTACCTAAAATAATGAAGAACCCATGTTATTTATCGGCCCCTTCTTATTTAGGTGAAAATTAGGATATTATAATTTATCACTATTAAATGTAGGCAATAATTATAGGTAGTTTTAATATTTCGAAATTCAGCTGACTAAAAGTCATTGGTGTAAAAAAAACCCTCTCAATCTTAAGAAATCAATTCTAGCCGCATTTGGCTTGATGGAATATTTGTTCTATAACTAATGCCTCCATTTCATACTTTCTGTAGCACAAACCCGTTTTGTAGTTATTACGAAATATCAAATAAATAGTATAAATAATCAAAAAGAACAATAAAAGCTAAGGGTATAAAAATTATGTATAAGAAAGCATGAACGTTTAACTTTTGGGCAGGATTGTTTTGTATTTCTTTAAAATATAACCACATTTGCAATATCAAAACAAGTATTTTGTTATGTCCCAACACTTATTACTCACCTGATTCATAAAATTATTCAATAAAGCTTCAGTATCCTGTGGTAATTGTCTAGGTGGTCTTTGGCCATCCGGCGCTCCCCTCTGAGGGGGTGGTTGCTGTTGTCCCTGGGCCATTTGTTGGTTGAAAAGCTCGCTAAGATTGTCGGCAAACCTATGAGAAGGCAGGTTTAGGGCAAATATTGTTTTGTTGATTATGGATAAACTAACATCTGAATAGTATTTTGATTATCCGGCATCATTGGCGGCAACTGGGCGGGAATACTTCTACTTATATCCTCAAACTGAGCGAGAAAGCTACCCAGGTTTGGTGGTATATTATTGGTTCTTTGCGTCTGTTGATTCGTTTGCGTTGATGTCGATGATGTTTGAGCTTCACATATTGAACGTAAATTAAAGGAACCAGTCACAATTATGATGACATACCTGATGACGTATCTCTTGTCGGTGTAGATTCACTGCGATTTGGTTGGCTCATAGGAATTATCTAGGAAGAAAGTGATGAATTATTTTCATATTTAGATTAAAAGATTTGTTTAAACCAGAGATTCCTAACCTTTTGAGGTAATAGAACACTCACCAAATATCTTATTTAACTGAACCACGCATCAAATAATCAACATACAAATAACACATAAATCAATAAATACCATTCAGACTTTACAATTAAAATATATATATATATTAGAGATTAAAAAAAATAAAACACTTATTCTTTACTTTAACATTTAATGGGAAGAATGAAATTGTTTCACTGTTGTTTTAAGATAGGTATTATATCCAATAGAAAAAAAATATTTTATAATTATACATTTTGGAAAAAAGATGTAAAGTTAAGGTAGTAAATGTCTCAAGATACTCACTCCTAACACTAACCCAAAAACTGAATGAGAATGAACTCTTGATCTATCAATGCTTCATTATAGTTATTTAACATATGTAAAACATTCAATATTGTCTCTTTCTACATAAGTAATTCAGAAATTTAATTTAATTTTAAAGGCCCGAGATTTTTCCTTCATCATCTATATATAGTTGATTTTTCTTGCAAATTCAATGATTTTATTGTTTTTTATTTCAGAATCAAACAGTGTATGAGTGAGTTAATTTTCAAATTCAACCATTTACCATATGTTCTCCCAATATGCATTCAAGTATTTCTAACCCGTACGTGACCAAAACTGTATTTAAACAAAAGTAACGGGGTATTTTGTCCAAATATCCCCGGAAAACCCCAGTGATCTTGCTACGACATTCATTTTAGGAATCGCTGGTCCAAACGGTTAAATAAAAAGGTTAGAAAATTCACTTCCGCAATACATCTCCGTCAGTCATGATCATAAATTACATAATTACCCGTTGTCCACGAGAATGGCTTACATGATGAGAGTAGCATGGCAGAAAGGGATCGAAACCGCCTTGTACCGCCTGCTGGGTCATATGTACGTGAGGACGTGGCGTCGACCTGGTGTGGGTGGCGGTGGTCGGGTTGGTTTGGGTATTTCCACGAGCCTAAGACACAAGACGCGTTGTATTTTAAGTCAGCGACTGAAGTCAAATCGATTCCAACCTGTGACTGAGAATTCTGGGTACCATTAGTCTGTGATGCATCCGTTGTAGATGGTGCAGTTTGTGATTGGGCCTGTTGTTGCTGCTGTTGTGTCGCATGTCCTAATCCTCCCCCCAAGTGGCTACCAACCAGTTGCATTAATGATTGAATGAGGTTTCCACTCCGTAAAACTAACAAACAAAAATTAAGTCTAAGTTGAATGATTTTTACACATTTTACACAGTAAATAAAGCACACAAATTAAAAACAAAAAAGCCGATTAAGTAGAGACCAACCAAAATATCTAAAGAGAATAAAAACACGACCAAATATTTTATTATAATTAAAACCTGATGCTATGCAAGTAGCCATGGGGTCGTATGGAGTTTGAGCAACATTACTTTCTCAATACCTTAATATAACTTTTTTATCCTATTGCCGTAACGTAACATAAGAGAAATTAAACAAATTTGGGAAAAGGTAAGTTGATTAATAAAATTGTAAAAAAAATACAAAATATTACAGTTTAGCTATTTGGTGTTAAACGGTTTTACAGATTTAATATCAAAGTTTCATGTCATCTAGCATTTAGATTAAAACTTATAATGGGTTTAGTAAGGCAACTTTTGTTGGAAGACAGTGAAAATGATGATCAAGTTGAATTAAATGGGATTCGAATCGTTTTGCCGGCCACCTCATATTCT
Organism: Rhynchophorus ferrugineus; assembly: GCF_030347505.1. NCBI lineage: Eukaryota > Metazoa > Arthropoda > Insecta > Coleoptera > Curculionidae > Rhynchophorus > Rhynchophorus ferrugineus. The sequence goes on along the minus strand of NW_027472585.1, from coordinate 16,342,186 downwards.
AGATATGGAACCCGGTGATTATCGATTGTTTTCAGACCTCCAGAGGAAGGGGTTTGGTTCAATTGCCGAAGGTGACGCTTATTTTTAATACAAAGCCAACCTGTTCTAAGAAAAAGGAAATTATTTTGCTGAATAAAGCTGAATTGCGCCTAAAATTATATTAATTAAGCCCCAGCGTTATTGATGTTAAGAGATAGAGAGCTATTGCACTCAATAAGGATCCAAAATGTGATGTCCTTACTACATCGTTTGGTGGCGACATTTAAGAATATCTCCTACCGATGTATTAAGATTTGCCCTGAGATGATTTATTCAAAGATGATTGGCCATATCCAAAAAGCTACTATAAGTTTTAACACGACAGTTCGGCGTAATCTCCAAATTCTAGGCTAAAAATGGTTGAAATTTGAGTTTCAGTGTCGGAATATTTAATAAAGACACCACGACACACAGAATGGATAATTTTGAAAATAATGAATATATTGATTCTTGGCTCCAAATGCTCGAAAATATTCACGAAAATCATTGATGAATCCTAAGTAATGAGACAGGAAGGAGTTTTCCTGGGATATAAGCAATCTTGTTATATGTTGTATGTTATATATGGAATCGTAGCTTGATCAATAGAAATTACATTTTTAATGAGCCGGTAGTTTATAAATTTAGTGATTTTGAATTATTGTGGTGACTTTACAATTTCATCGTTATCGATTTATTATTAATTTTATCGATCTCCTAAATATAACAAAAATGTAATAATTCTTTTGTTTGGTTTCGAATCGAAAACATTACAAACCACAATTAATGAACAAAAACAGATCATTTTTGACATACAACTTTTGCAATCGATAATAATTTGATTAGTGAACATCAAATTAACTCAATTATTCGTCGAATTGTTAGATAAAATGAAAAATGAACTGGTTATTTGTGAAAGCTCAAATCTTAAATCACGATGGGTGGAATTTTGTTGGATTAAACTTGAAACTGAAGAATCCAGTATGAAAAATTATGTTTACTTTCAATATTTTACAGTGCAAAATAAAAAAAATCAGCTTATGTAAAATAGCTGTTGCACATATTTTATAGCAATATTAATTAAAAAAAAACGTTAACATGCCATGAATGAAATTGCATCATACATACACAATCAAAACAATGAACATTTTATGCTATAAAAAACTATTAGAATATGGTATAATGAAGTATAGAAATCATTTTAGAGAAAACCTACGTATACCTAGATTGTTGAAGTTAAACAAATGATGATCAAGTGCAAAGTTCCATGACTATTAAACGTGCAAACGTAAAACACTTACACTCGTTGGCAGCCTGATTAGAGCCTGCCAGAGATTCCAAAGAATCAATAGTTATACCTTCAGGTGTAACTTCCATGAAGAACTCCAGATTCCCGTTGTTGGCAGCGAAGGGATTGCCGGGATTAGGAGGAACGGGTCCAGTACGAGGTTGTCCGTTTTCTGCCGATGGAGGTGCCGAAGCGGTCGTCTGGCCTTCGGTCCTGGGTGGCGGAGTGGGTCGTGGGGGGTTATTGAGATTTCCGGCTCTTGCATGAAGCGTCCGGAATTCCAGCGGGGTGGTGATCACACGCATTGAACCAGTCGGCATGAATGGTAGACCTGAAATGTTTATGCACAATGGCAAATGTTTGATTCAGGTTAAGATTTTAACGGAAAGGAGATAGATCTTGTTCTTTTTATTGTATAAAAATTGGCTACGTGCGAGATAATCAATGGAATAAAAAATGTACCCAAAGAACCCTTAGTAGAAATCGAAAAGGTTTGTGAAACTGAAAGCTATAAACAAGGATGGTTACCGATTACAATATTCTTCGAACTTCCTTCTGCTTATAAAGTTCCGAAAATATATCTATCAATATATTTTTTAGTTTCCATTTAAATTTTTTTCTCCAAAATCTTCGTGCCACATCAGACGAACATATTGAGAACTAATACTAAATGTATATAGAAAAACGCTACAATAGAAGACGTCGATTTTTGTTGGACCATTGAGATTTAAACTCCAACTGATAACATGAAAGCAAAATTATTGACTTCCAAGATTGGAACCGCGTTCGATGATTAAAACTAGCCGACATTTGTAACATAGCTGGTAAATTTCTTTGTTAAATTTTCATTTAATAACATGAAATATATTATCATGTTGCTATCAAAAAAAAAATTGTATAAACACCCATTTAAAAATTTAAGATTATGTCAAGAGTAAGTAAAAAATGTGTTTTACAAGGTAGTCGAAATAAAAAGCTTTTAGCGAATTTTTGTTTCTTTTTAAAGGTATATTTCTAAATATCTGTAACTGCTTGATTTATGGTGTTTACATTGTCAATAAAAACTCAAAATCATTTGTATTTCTACTGCACTTAATTCTAGCGTTAGTTATGGATAGAAATTTTAATAAATTTACGCCGGGGATATATATTATCGAAACGGCCGTAACTAATAATGGCTGTTGTGAGTTATGTGAGTTAATGATGGTGATTCCTTAGTTGAACAAATTTGCAATACTTTATATTACTTAGCCGTCGATTACTTTTTTATATACCAAAATCAGTTACTCACCTACAAATCCAGGTTGCAGTGTAATCCCTGAAGCGCCAGTCGTTTGACCTCCACTGCCAACAGTACTGGAAGCGTTAGTATTGCTACCACCGGTAGAGCTACTAGTTGTAGTGCTAGTAGCGGTTGAAGAACTCGCTGCCTGTTGACTACTGGCTGTGCTCGAACTCGAAGTGGTGGTAGAGGTGGTTCCAGGCCTATCGGCAGACACGTTAATTTGAGCCTGAAAATGCGTCGGTGCGTTAAAATAACTCAGGACGTGAATATGTAAAATTCAGTATACCTCTACTTGAATGGGAATACCGGCTTGTACCACTGCGGAATGTTGAATAAGAATCGGGCGACAATAGAGCAATCTAGGTGGGGCTAGGTCAACATTTATCATGATATCGCTTAGACTATGGTATGCGTGTCCCAAGAAATGTAGGATTTGGGACACCCTATTGATCAGTCCACGCGTTTGTTCCAAGTCTTCAGCGGATACTTGAGGGTCATCTTGCATGAAAGCCTGATACCTTGCTAAAAATGGCGCGAACCGTGCTTGCAGTTGATTGAGGGTTGTGAGCAACTCTGCCATTTCCGGTCCTCGCGTTCTTCTGTAAATCATACACTGGAGTAAAATAAATCATGTACGTTACCGCATTTCGGTAATACCTCGAGCTATTTGTATTAGCTCCAGTCTCTTGATTCTCGCCGCCAACATTCTCGGAAGATCCTGATCTGGGCGTTGAATTCTCCGGTGTCGACCTAGTGTCCGACGGCTGACCGTTATTTTGAGTATCGGTGCTCTGACTGCTTGAACCGGCAACCGATGTTGTTGATTCCGCGTTTCTAAAAGTAACTCCGTGTAATATGTTTAAGAAACCTATTTTGCGTCAGTTAATTATTAAGTATAGTAGAGTAGACTATAGTTAACCTAGAGTAGTTATATGTAGTAAAGATATAGGGTGGTATAAAAACTGGATGGTGTAATCAACAAAATTGTATTTTTTTCATTAAAGTTTTTCAGTTAAAAATCATCAACTTCAAAATCATCTAGAGATAGAAACTATCTGGTGCAAGTTATTGTTGATTTGATATTTAAGAGCAATAATTTATTGAAATTACAACATCTAAGGTAAGTAATTATTTTCTATGAAAGACAATAGAAGGATGTCCGTGGCACATGCCCGTCATACATCTCCGTGACGAAGTACTACATGATATTACAACACATTTCCAGTAATTCCACGCCCAGTAAGTAAATATTATTAGAGGTGTATAAAGTTCCCGATCTAGAACTCATTCTAAATAATATATTATTGCTGTTGCGGAAAATACTAATAAAATAGCACTGTTGAAGTTCTTAAGTCTTCAATCTGTTTTTGCAAATATTTATTTATACCATTGAAGTTTTTAAATCTAATCAAGGCCTTTAACCAATTGCTTCCAGCATACCTGTAGCTTAGTAGGCTTTAGAATGCGTCTATTAGCGTCTCCGGTCGCCAAACACTTTTTATTTGTTTATAGAGTAGGAAGTTGGTACAGCAAACAGCAAAAATAACAATATACTTTAACAGACTTAGAGCCACGCTCCTCTAATAGAACAACGCGTGAGTCAATATTGAAATAAAACTGGTGTAAAGTAATATTAGGAAGAGAAAGAACAAGGAATTCCTCGTAGACTAGTAATAAATTAATGGTAAGTGAATTATTTGAATACTTCATCGCTTGAATTATATTATTTTAAACGCGTTTTTCTTAGTGATCTTCAATATAACTAAAAAAATCTTAAAATCTGAAAATTAACATTCAAAAGTAAAAAGTTATAAAAAGATAATAATAAAAGAAAAATATTTCAGCTCAATGGTCAAAATCAACAATAAATATCAAAAAGTAAGCTTTAGTAAAATCATTAAGATATTAATACACCATTTTAAAGAATGAGTTCTATTTTTTGATACCACACACCACCCCTGTTCCCTAAATTGTATTGGGTAAACAATGAACATCCCCCTAATTTAATAATTAATTAAAATATTTAATTGATTATCAGATCTTACCTTGTAGAGCCAAATAGGGAATTTTCTACTGCATTCACGATAGCCTCATCAACAACTGACCTGTCACCACTGGAGGGAACAATAACCCTTAAAATCAGTATTAAAAAAGTATACGTACATATAAATATTGTGTTTCACTCTAGAAATGTACCTTGCTTCTATAACTGGAGTCATTTCTTCTTGTGGCTGTTCTTCAGAGGATGGCTGGTCTGAGCTGGATGGATTTTCCAAAAGTCGAATAACTGCTTCTGCCTGTCGCAGCATTCTAAAATTATACATGCCTACTAATGATTACAAGGTAATATGTTAAATGTTCTTACCGTCTTGCTACATTTAATCTGCTGACACTTAAAGTATGTGTAGCTCTTGGCGGTATCATCTGTTGTGGATCCATAAATCCTTGTGGAAAAGGCATAGGCATATATACAGCATTTCCAACCCTCTCAAAGCCTCTAAAGCCACCCCTGGCACGATTAAGATCAGGAGGAGGTGTAATGGAACGAGCACTCCTGCTGCCTGATGTTGGTGGTGCTCTTTGTACAAGATGAACAACCTTACCATCAACATCTATAACAAACAAATATTAAAAAAACTATAAAGGAAATATATAGTTGTTAAAAACTATAAGTCAAATCAATTTCTGTAAACATACCATAATCTTTTAATTTACTACTATCCTGTAAGACTCGTCCGCAATATATAATGCGTTGTCTGTCTGCTGCTACATTGACCGCAACTTCTATATGCCGTTTAAATTGTTCAACTGTAATCTAAAAAGCAATCATGTTAGAATCGAAGCCTATACTTTTGTGATAGGATTCATACATCGTCTTCAACAGAAAATTGGTGGTTCTGAGAGTCCAGAGTTTTAACAGTAACACTGATCATCTTTGCTAAAATAACAATTGGCAAATAAAATGGAAATATTCATTTTAAAAGGTAATGGAATATTTAAAATGTATCATGACTAATTACCTGGAATTTTCAATTAAACTTGTCAATGTTGAGTGATATTTACAACGGACCTCAAGCACCTGCTTGGTGATTAATTTACAAGTCGTTTATAACATACACAAAAAGCTTTACCACAGTTTATATTTTCTACAAATATTAAAGCAATGAACAGTTATATTAAAAAACTTTTGATCCAGGCGTAATTCACGCCTCGCGAATAAAATGGCTGCTTATCTATCTGTCAGTGATTGGTTACTTATTAGAAATGATATTAGACATACATTCCTTCCAGAAATTTCTTTGCGCGCAGTTTACCGACATGATACTCGATTATAATTAGATCAGAAAGTAGAACTATTGTATTACATTACCTGCAATAATACTATAAAATTTCGAATTTTGCGTGTTCAATATGCAAATAAACATACAATGTGTATTATGGGTCGCCTAAAATCCAACAATATTTTATAAAGTTTAAATCAGTTAAAAACTTATTCTGAAACAAAAAATAAGTATTTTTATAAGGATTTTATTCATTGATATGGGGTAAACATCTGATTTAAAATGCCTACCGTTCATAGTCCTAAAAATAATAATAAGAATGCTATTGAAATATTAAACTTTTGACCTTCAATAAAACCTAATAAATCCGATTTAATATAAATTACGTCAGAGTTATAGAGTAGGTGTTTATTAGATCATATAATTTTATGTTAATTTACAGGTAAAAAAGGCTGGGCGATTTATAACGAAATAAATAGGTTGTATATAAGAACCGTTGGCAGTTTCTTTTAATTCATAGAGGTCGCCGAGTGACTGTTTTTAATCATTGGATTTATATGATTTGATTATTTTTAATTTGTGGAATAAACGCTTTGGAATGAACACATTAAATAAATTCAAGAGTATAAAATTAGTTTAAAATAAAACATTATTGCGTAATATATTATTATTAAATAATTATCTGCATAGATAGAAAAATGAAGTTTAATAATAGAGGAATTAGTGACATATTGATAGTTTATATAAGTGTCACTGATAGCGCTGCACCCAAACTGTTTCACTTGAACATTTATAACTATAGTACCCGAAATATCCATTTGTTACAAAAACGAAAAATGTTATATTGAAGCACAATCCGTAAATATGCAGCACGCCTAAAATTAATCTGTCGAGTGTTATTTTTAGATGTGCAACAAGTCGTGCTTTAATTCCCCGTCGAATTAAAGCGGCCATAAATTCGATCCCGGCGTAGCATCGCATAAATTAGGATCCAGAGAATGTAATAAAAGAACGAAAACCTACACTGTTTATCAGATTAGTCGTGTGCATTTTGTTTGTGCATTTTAGTTGCATATCTTTACGGTGGTCATTATAACCGATGGCAATTTAGTATAACACAGTGCGCTGCGTCAGGGATATGTATCACTTGGTATCAAGACGAGTTGTAGTTAGTAATGCTGTATCAAACACTGACGAATAATATATTACATGTTATAATTTCTATATTACTAAATTGTTTGCACCATACTGAATTATTTTCTTACACTGTGATTTATATATAAAAGATAAACAAGAAGTACTAATTTGAATTACTAAGGTATTTGTTATAGTGGACATTTTAACACAGGTGGCTTTGTTTTTGTTAATTTATTATTTTGTTCTGATTATATAGGTTATTTCGTGGTAAATTTGTTTATATCTAACACTACTTAAAAACGTGGTTAGTATGTTCTTAAAAAACATTTATTTATCGTTAAAATGGTTATGATTTGGTTTACAGTAAGATAAGATAAATACGCTGATGATGATGGTAAGGTTGTCATAATAGTAAATTTATCAAACATACAACCTTGTAATTATCAGTTTATTATTATATAGTGATTAATTGACTAATCTACAAAATATCTGGCATGTCATTTTATATGTTTCACCAGAATTTGATTGTATATGTATCTAATAATGTGTCAATAAACTTATTTTATATGTATTTTGAAATAGTTTGAAATTTAGACCTAAATTGTATTAGTTCTAATTAATAATTTTTCATTAGAATGCAGTCAAACTTTTTCCTCTTGAATATCTGTGTCTGTATAATCTCTTTTAACAATACATTGTTTTACTTCATGGAGGCGTGAAATTTGGCACGGTTAAAGTTTATATCGAACAATTTTAGGCCTAAAGTTTTTGTCTAATTTGCGTTACAAATAGATAAATTCCAATTAAACGAAATACCCTCAAATTAAGTAACCTGGAATAGCCGTCAGATTGGTGAGACAAAATATATATACAAATATTTTAGGCTTTGGCCGACGTGCCGCCAGCTTCTTATGGTGGGTACAGATCTGTGCATTCGGGGCGAATTTCGTGGGGAAATTGAAAATACGCATGAGCACAACTGAAGTCGGTGGACATTCGTGATGAACAGGTTTCAAAATTGGTTCGAAGTCGTAAATGGCATGTACAGCCTATTATTTCCTTTACTCTGCAGAAAAAGCAAACTCCTAATCCCACAGAAAGCGACTCTGTATAAAACGCTAGTCCGTCCAATCTGCCTCAATGGAGTACAGGTGTGGTACAGGTATGTCTCGGAGAGACAACTTGAACTACTCCAAGTGTTCCAATCCAAAAAAGTCCGCGCGTTACTCAGAGCCCCATGGTTTATGAGGAACGTCAACACACACCTCGAATCAGGCATCCCATTTGTATAAAATTTTATAAACATGCTCAGTGTGAGGTTCTCCATAGGAACCTTAGCACACGATAACACCTTAATAAAATCCCTATCCGTCTACAAACCCCGGTAGTAAACAAACTACGACAGTCCCAGTCGTAACCCAGGGTCTCTGTCGCCCGCAAAACAATCATATCCCGAACCTGAAGCGACATCATTTGGTTCTAGCTGGTCAATCTAGAAAACGAAAAAAAAAACGTAGTGCGCATGCACTCTGCCTAGTTCCAATGTTCGCCACAATGACTTTCAACGCTTGGCGACGAACAGAAGGCAGTTCCAGGAGCCGCGGATCTGGTCAACTAATTTTATTTAATTCATAGAACAATGTAAATATTTTAAAATGTGACGAACACATCAACATGTAAAAATAACTACAACACCCATTAAACGCACTATACTCAACAATCGCTTTTTAGCTTCTTTCCAAAAAAAAACTACTATATCATCGACCTAAAATATAAAGTAAAACTCATTAGACACGTTAGTTTTAGAGAAAAGGGTCACTTAACTATGTTATTCTTTACACAGCAGATATATCACTAGTTTTAAGGTAGTGATATCCTCCTTAACTTTTACTCCTTAATTTTTCCAAGATATGTGTCAAATATGCTTGTTAGAAAGTTTATTTTTACTTTATAATTTGAAAAGATACTAGCATAATATCATCTTATAAGGCCTTCGGCTCTTCCATCCAAATCATCTTCTTAATTCTTAATTTAAGGTTTTATTATGTCTACCTCATAGTGAAATTTACACATACACATTCTTTTCTCTTGGGACCGGATATATCCTCTGGTCATTTTGAATCATTTTGTAATCGTTACAATTCTGTATTTAATCTGTCATCGAGATATATGCAGAGATATTTAGCAGAGCCAACATGGCCAGATTTAGAGCTATTAAGTTGTATTTTTTGTTATTATTTGTTGACTGCTACTTGTACTTTTTCTACAGCCTTAGGCAGAGATATATCTTTTGCCATGATAACTGTGTCGTCAGCAAATGTTCCATACTGTACTGTACATACTGTTTCTTTTGTTGTTGGGATATCAGCAGTATAAGAGTGGTGTCAGTAAAGTCACGGTGAGTTTTTTAAAATACGAGAAGAATTAATCGAAACTGTGTGGATTCGACATGTTTTATACGATCATGTGGATTTAGTCAGTTCAGTCGTTTAATAACGAGTATCAATTGTCATTGTACCAAGCCTACTACGGGGTACAGCTTTACTACGAAGCGAGAACTGCAATCGTATTTGCATGGTTTCGGTGTCTTGCAGTTTTGTCCCGCGTACCTTTGCCGTGGCCCTTACTGCGTCACCTGACCAAACTGCGTCTCGTTTTGCGCTTGGTCTTAGTATTCTTTAATTTTGTATCACGTTTCATGGTTAGTGTGCGTGGAACACTTCAATTACATAAAAGTTCTAGCGTTCTTCTGAAAATTGTTATCTCATTTAAAATCACACAGTACAATCATTATTGACGAATCGATTCTGAGTATATTTAGATTAGATGCCTTGATAAATACACGTTTTTTCTTTCGATTGTTAGCACATATACCATTTTTTAAACTATGAAATATAAGATAAATAATCGTAATAAAATCGTTGCTCGTTAAAATGGTCAAACTTGGAATCAGGAATCAAATGGAATGCAGAAATGATGGCTAGGGGGCGATAGCGCTTGGTAACGTTGCGAATTTAAACATTTTATTTTTTTTTTCTAGAAATATTTTAGCAATCCCACTGTAGCGACCTTCAGATGTTTCGAATTTTTCCGCAATTCTCAGCAGCCCACAGATCTACTAGAAGCGTTGCACATACCTGAAGTTAGCACCCACGGTGAGGTGGCAACAAGTGGTACTGACAGAGGGTACGACGTGGCAACCTCGGGTGGTGAAGCTAGGGGATGACGCGATGTATCACGTCGGGGTCACCACTTTAGGGTAAATGATGTGGCTCGGTGAATGGAGACAAAACGAAATGAAACCGTGGTTTTTACATTATGTGGCCGTTATTTATTGGCTATATAAAAAAATGTGAAAAATACAACTAGATAAAATGGATGACAGCGGTGTTTCCTGGAGACGAGGCTTGGGCAGTCGATGGTGGCACGTCTAAACCAAACGAGGGTTGAGCACTGAATGACCGAAATACCCTTCTATAACATCCCAGATAAACGTCTCGGGGTTGCCGCCAGCTATTCGTTGTCGGGTTCTAGTTGGCGCTGCTGGCACCCCGCCCGTGTTCAACATCTGGGATTATATTTTTGGGTATTTTGTAGACCGTTATTCCACGATGTAAAATTCGATTAATAATAATCAATCTATATTATATTATTATAAATTAATATATTAGTGATACTTTATTAGTAATCCAACCTATCGCTGCATATGTTTGCACCATATAAACTTTCGCTGGACTTCCACACATATTTCAAAATTCCATTTAGCCAAATCGGTGTTACCGTTCTCCACTTTTAGCGAGACTAACGAACAACAATCAATTTTTATTTGTAGATTAAGATAGATGTGTGTCAAAATATGACCAGTTGGAATAACTTCCATAATATACTTGTAACAACGTCAAAATAGAGTCGTAACGGCAGCCCCGGCATGAAAGATGTTTACACGACACCTTCTGGGATTATTCGAAATCGCCGGAGCCTACGCTCTTAAATCTAAATTTATGGCGCTGACACTCTTTAAAGCCGGCTCGCTTCGGTTCTTTTACCTTGCGGTTTTTTTGCATTTCTGTCTCTCGCCCGACAGATCATAAATACCTCGATATCGGCTACTGTTCGGTCAAGTCTGAAAAAGGTAAATAAAAGACGACTGTATTTCCAGGCCGTTTAAACTTGGACGGTTTTCGTGCGATTTTTTATCAACCAGGGAGGTTCTGTGCAGATTAAAAAAAAGTCTATCCAATACTATCATCGAAATTTATGACGTAAGCGCGTCGTAATGTTGTCGCATCAATATACGACGTTTTCCGGCTTATAACCTCTAATTATTATCACTAATATTTTAAAGAATCTTAAAATCTTCTTTATCGAATCTTCTTTAAAGAATAAAGAATAAAACGAGAAGGAAAAATCCGCAAGTTTAAAATGAATTTTACATTTTTACAAACTGTAATTGGCAGTATATTCGACGTCGTTTATGGCGTACATTCGCCCTTTTATTATATTTATGAAACGTTGTTAAGCGTCCGTATTTTAGTTCATTGGCAGTTAATTAAATTGGAGTCGACTTGGTTGGCGCAGTGGCAAAGGCGACAGGACGGTCCACTTACTGTTGCGATAGTCGCGGGTTCGAATCCTGCTGGGACATGGTCGTAAATTATTGTTTGTGTTTGTGAGTAACCAGGCTGAGTAAGACCGGATGTCTTCTCGGATGATTTCTAAGTTGGTCACTCGCCAGTCGATAGGCTTAATGCCGAGACCGTGGTTCGGAGCCCACGTTTAACTTGGTCCAGTCCAGATAAATCCATAGTTGGTAAAAGGAGACATATATATTTTATTTATTTATTTTTTGGCACACTTTTCTCCATATTTTCCTAAATTATATTCCTTTCTTATTTCATCTTCTGTCATTTCTATTTCCATTATCAACCAACATTTTATTGTCTACTTCTCAATACATGTTGCAGCCACTTTACTGTTTGCTTCTTTACCTTTCCTTATACATCTACTTCTACCATAGAAGATAGCTAGAACGGATATCGTAGAAAAATATCACTTCTATCATATCATACGATAACAGTTATTTAGTTCTTAATCATAATGTGTTTTAGTTTATGTTATAGGTTAAGCTGTCTATGTAAAAACTATACCAAGCCTTTGTTAATTGTTAAATATTTGGTCCAGTCTCTTTTTGTGTTGTTACACTAATTCTGGTTTTACATAGTGTCAACTTTATCATAATAAATACAAATATTATACAACACATATAAAATACAATTTTGTTTAGAATTTAGTTACTTGACCTCAAAACAAGATATATATAAAAATTGTATATACTTCACTGCTTTCTGTAAGTTGATGATAAATAAAATTATTTAATAAATTTGTTTTGGTTTATTTATAACTCAAACGCTTTCATGTGTAACTTAATAAATTTAAATGCGCAATCTTCCAGAAAAATCCCGAGTACCAATACAGTTAATATATCGTATCATAGTTTATTTTGCTATTGTTATTGCTGGACTATACTATATATAAATAAAGAGTAACAGTGATTTAGCTTAATATTAAAAGAATCCGGAAATCTAAAAATCGCTGTCAAACCCATCTCTACATCCAACGCGAGAGTCATTCATTTCTCGGCATCGCGTTCAGACAGTCTTAGTCGCTTAATCTTCGCCAGTGCAAGCTGAATTATAATGTTTCGTGATAAATAATTTATAGTTTTAGAAGAATGCCTGTATGGGTGTCTTTAACATTCTTATTAAGGTCGCTATTAAAATTTCGGACGTATTAAATATTGCTACGCATATCGTAAATCGTGAATTATGATCTTAACCACCGTATAGCTGAACTCAGTAGAAGAAAAATAAACCTCTTTCTCTCTCCCTTAAGTTGTTGTTTGATACTTTAAAATATCTGCGTACACTTGAAGAGTATTTTATATACTTTGAAATTGATGAATTAAGCTAAAACCTCTAACTAAGGCCGGCTTGGTTGGTGCAGTGATAAAGGCGACAGGACGGTCCACCTACTGTTGCGATTGTCGTGGGTTCGAATCCTGTTAGGGCATGGTTATACATTTATGTTTGTGATTGTGTAGTATTTTTGATTGTCCTAGGCAATAGTGCAAAATCCGATAAGGAAAATTATCCCGGCCACGCCAGTACCAGGCTGGATAAGACCGGATGATTTCTAAGTTGGTCAAGCGCCAGTCGGTAGGCTTAATGCCGAGGACCGTGGTTCAGAACCTACGTTAAAAACATATAACAAAATCGTGGAAGAATTATTATATTAATTTGCTAAATATGCAAATGATGATGGATATGCCAGAGATGGATATTTCAGAATGATACATTAAATTATTCATGGCAATATGATAATATATATAGTGTAAAGACGACAAAAGTTCATGGAGAAAGGTAAACGTAAATTATCGATTAGGTTTTGTTAGTCATAACATTTATTAATAATTCAATGCAGACAGATAGTTCTTCATGCTGGAAACTGGAATGGTTTTATTCTTGGTGCAGAATTAGTGTTTTCCTTTAAGTCCAAGGGAGACTGCCACGGAGAAATGAACCATAATTTGTTTGTTTTGTGTTGTTGTTTTGTTGTGTAGTGGTTTGAAAATCAGCTTTTGAAAAACTTGGAAGAACCATTACTTATTGTTATGGACAATGCACCATATCATAGTACACTGGTGGAGAAGATCCCAACAAAGGCTGTAATTAAAGAATGGCGTAAACTACATAAAATAAGCTTCGAGGAAATCATGTTAAAGAATGAACTATTTCAAATTGTTACTAGTTAAATATAAATGAAATATTTAATTGCATTTTATGTAATTTACTTTTTTAGAAATAAGTAGATCAGATTACTGAACCTTATGTCCACAGAGTATTACGTCTTCCCCCCTGTCATCGCATATTTAATCCAATTGTGCTGATATGGAGGAAATTATTACAAACAAATAATTATTAATATAGACATTCATGTCGCGAATGATATTCAAACCAGAACTGTCTGCATTTTTGGAAGGAAGCATTGTCGACAATAACATCTTTGGTTTGTGTGAGCTCGATCATACACATTGAAGAAGAAATTGACAAATGGTGGAACCGTGAGCAAGTTTTTGATGGATTGGAAATAAACAGCTTAGTTATTCACTTTATGAATGTTGGATTATGATTTATGATGAAAAAGGAAACAACTAAAGGTCAGTGTATAATTAATATACTTTAACTGTAGGAAATTGTATTATAGGGTGTGAAAGTTTCATGTGCACATCTGTTGTTGTTTAGAATATACATGAACGTTTGGTTAAAATGTATGAGGAGAGAAATAATACTAACTGTTTTGCAGATATGGCAAATGCATTATGGAGAATGCAGTGATTAAATTTAGTTTTATCAAGAAAAATATATACAGGTAGTAACAGGACAAACTAAGGAGAAATACAGTAATATCAAAATGACTTTACAAAGAAACATTGCATTGAAGAAAACAAGAACTAAGCGTAAAAGTTAAATATACTGTTTAATGAAAATAAAATACATTACTCAAATATACAATTGTTAATTAGTCCTTCGGGGGATACCACTATATAAAAAAGCGCCTAGAGCCCTACCTATACTAGTGTGGAAAATAGTTTAATGTAAATATAGTAAAACAACTCTAACCTATAAATTATTGTGGTTGTATAATTAATTGCAGTTTTAAGTTGTTCGATAATATATGCATTAGATGTACTATAGTGTTAAAATATTAGATAACACTTTTGTTTCATCATTTTTGTTTAGATTAGAATTTTGTTATATATCAGAGTCAAAATGTACTAAAACTCAGAGTTGATGCGGCAACATTGCGACGTTTTGACGTCATCAAGTCAGATCACGTGAGTTCACTGCTGTTTTGAATAGACTATTTGTTACATGTTCCTAGCGGGAGATATGCCACCGAAATGCGGTGAACAAATCATATACCACCTCTTGTTTCTTTCGCGAAAACCGCAACGTTTTCCTAACTTTACTCGTTAAAAAGTGATCGGCGTACCGATATCGTACCGAATAACATTCCGCGTACAGACGGAGTTTACCGCGACCGCATCATAAAACTGGCTCCAAAAAATCTCTAAATTTTGATTAATGACCGACGGGGTCGTGGGTCGGAGACATTAACAAATTATTTGTTTTTTTCTCGGGTGCGACTTGTTGACCGATAAGGCGAGAATCTTAGCGCCGGCGGAAAAGGAATCCGATGATTTATTGGCCGTAAAATGAAACAAATATCGTGCGGTATCTGTCGTTTGCCTTATTTGTTTTCATTTTTTCTGAGTAATTGCTACATTGATTAATTAGCGTTAGAGGCGTCTATGTTCGACGTGCGATTTCGGGTGTTAAACGTTCGTACAGCGATCGTTTCTAATGGAGGAATAGCTCGCACTGCACGGTTTTTGCAAAATTTATGAAATTTTTTTAATGGCGTGTAGCGACCTTGAGGCATGTCGAATTTTACATCGTGGAATAACGGTCTACAAAATACCCAAAAATATAATCCCAGATGAAGGGTATTTCGATTCATCATCGACTGCCCAAGCCTCGTCTCCAGGTAACACCGCTGCCATCCGTTTTCATCTAATTGTATTTTTCAAATTTTTTTATATAGCGAATAAATAATGGTCACATAATGTAAACACCACTGTTTCATTTCGTTTTACCTCCAATACCTTACCAATAGTGATAATAACCGGTCAACTGAAAAGTCCCCGGCCTGACACATAGATAGCGCTACTAGAATTAAATCCATATGTTTTTTAGTTAGCCCTAACCCTCAAAAAATGCGTGTATAAATTTACAGCTGTCGGATCATTGTGAATAATAGCATTTTGAGTGAAGCAACTTTTGTTATTGCGAAAAAAATGGATAAAAAGGAACTTCGCGTGTTTATAAAATATTGCTTTTTGAAGGGACAAAATACAGTTGAAGCAAAAACTTGGCTTGATGTCCAGTTTCCGGACATTGCCCCAGGAAAATCAACCACCAAGGATTGGTATGCTAAGTTTAGATGTGGTGAAATGAGCACTGAAGACGATGAAGGCAGTGGACGCCCAAAAGAGGTTGTTACTAACGAAAACATTAAAAAAATCCATAAAATCATTTTGAATGACCGTAAATTGAGATTGAATGAAATAGCAGACACTTTAAAGATATCAACTGAACGTGTACATCATATCATTCACGAATATTTGGGTATGAGAAAGCTCTAGGCAAAGTGGGTGTAGCGCGAGCTCATTTTTTACCAAAAACAACGACAAGTTGATGATTCGGAGCAGTATTTGAAGATGCTCAAGCGTAATAAACCCGACTTTTTGCGTCGATATGTGACAATAGATGAAACGTGGCTCCATCATTTCACTCCGAAGTCCAATTGACAGTCATTTGAGTGGACTGCACATGATTAACCCGCTCCAAAGCGTAGAAAAACGCAACAGTCGGCTGGCAAGGTTATGGCGTCTGTATTTTGGGATGCGCATGGGATAATTTTCATTGACTACCTTGAAAAAGGAAGGACCATTAACGGCGACTATTACATAGGGTTATTCGACCGTTTGAAGGACGGAACAGCAGAAAAACGGCCGCATTTGAAGAAATAAAATTACTGCTTCACCAAGACAATGCACCTTGTCACAAGTCAGTGAAAACGATGGGAAGAAATTTTCGTCGAATTAAGAGGTGATCGCCGAAATTGAGGCCTATTTTGAAGCGAAGGGCAAATCGTTCTACAAAAATAGTGTCGAAAAGTTGGAGGGTCGCTATAATCAATGTATCATCCTTTTAGATTTACCCTAGCGAGTACTACTACTTTGATATCATCTTACGTCCATTATTGTTAGTGTTAGGGTATAAGCTGGTACGTCGCGATTTACTTTCGCTTCTTACCGAATGCACATGTCATACTTCATCATAGCATAGTTTATAATGACTATGTTACCGTTACTGTCTGTTTTATAATGATTGTCCTTCAATATTATTAACTAAGATTGTTGTGAACCATCTTAGTATTCCATCATTATTATTATAACCTTCTTTTTATTCTATTCCTTATAACATTTAGCTTTCTCATCTTTCGAAATATCTGTAAAATCAGAAAGATATAAGTATTAATTACATAAAACCATTTGTCATTCTTACCTTTACTATAATTTTCAAATGAGTTCTGTTTCCATATTATTTAACATAAAAATATACCCTTTGATGGTTGATTTTCCTGGGGGCAGTGTCCGGAAACTCGGCATCAAGCCAAGTTTTGCCTTCAACTGTATGTTTTCCCTTCAAAAAGCAATATTTTATCAACACAATTTCTTTTATCAATTTTTTTCACAATAACAAAAGTTGCTTCACTCAAAATACTATAATTCACAAACTAATGATCCGACAACTGTCAAATTTATACACGCATCCGTAAACATTTATACAAAGAAAATACTTTAATTTACACCGAACATTTACTCAAAATTTATACACGGTCATTTTAATTAACCGGCCGAGATTATGTATTATAATTTATCTGTAATTTATGAACATTCTCAGTAAAATTACCATTGATTAGACAAGTTTCATTTAAATATCGAGCTTGCTTGTTTTATATGGGCGAACAGTGATAATCAGAATTCCCAATCGGCGTTTTGGGATTTCTGCTTCGTCCTGCTGCGAAGCGGAACTAAGCTCTGGTCACATTGGCGTCAAATAACGAAATCGCTTCTTTATCTGTACCCCATTATCATCGATTAACACGAAAATGAGCAAATAGTTTTTGCGATTATGAAACAAATAGTTTTTCACGTGACCGACCGGTTGTTATTGACTAAGAAAACGATGTGTATACGATTGAAAACACGGATGATTCGTTGTAGTAGCTATTTTTCGTGTGTAAATGCATTGAAACAGTCAATTATGGAAGCAATTTAAATAAGAATTGAGAATTAAGCCCACACAGGCCATTTTCCAATCTGCTAAAGCATAAATAATTATGTTTTATTTAATGGATTTCGGTATGACTTTATTGCATTAAGTTATATGTGTTTTAATTAATACAATATAAACTTTAAAGGAAATGATAATTTATATTTGGGAATTGACTTAACTACGATAAATAATATAGGTACTTACAACAAAATCTAAGATAAATACTATGATGTACGTATGAAATATTAAATATGATATCAGATGAGTTATCTGAAAAACCTATAATAACATAATAATAGAATATTTAATAAAACTTGTGACGAATTAAATGGATTCGAAAGAAACGATAACATATTATGTTAAATTGTATATAGATATATATATATATATATATATATATATATATATATATATATATATATATTTATATATATATATGTTTTTGTATATATATGCATATATATACGTTTTTTTCGTCACGTCATTTAGCAATAACATTATAAACAAATATCTGATTATTTTACAGAAAAAATATGTGAAAACATTGTACGTGTCTTTGAATTTTGAGGTTTTACCTCGATTTCCCCCCTTCCCCCACCTAATCCTAATTTGATTCCAATGCGACCACCTCAGAAGGGCACTTTATCGAATAGAAAAATAATTCTGAAAATCGGTCCATAATTTACGGAAAAATCGGAGAAGATACATTAATAAAATATATACAGCCGTACATAGAACCTCCTCCTTTTTCGAAGTCGGTTAAAAATACTGATACATGGACAGAATCTGTTAGGCTACAGACCAGTGGAGATACATTTTCTATATTTACGGTTCTATTGTGACTAAATTAAGCAAATTTAAGTAATTAACTTAAGTGGCTATAACGCAGATGGTGAGTGAGGTCATTTATTGTAGATTTAATTAAAATTTTTCAAGTAGCAGAAGAATGTGTAGTTAGAGTAGTAGAAGAGTCTGTACAGCAGAAGTAAAAGCCCAATCCAACAAGCACCAGAACATTTTTCTTCTCTAAGATAGTGTATGTGGAAGACAGGAAATATGACAATCAAGATCAAAATGCGTCGCTTTCGAACGCTTATCTTGCCAATCTCTCTATATGGCTTAGAAACTTAGACACTGTTACAGTCTGCCAATTGTAAGTTTGAGGTTTTTCGAATGTTCTGCCTAAGACAAATTCCACATGTTTCTCTCTGAGATCGCATTAGAAATGAAGCCAACTCTAATGAGTTTTAGTAAAGAATATTCCAAGTCCTGCTGCACCAACAGCTGCGTATTGGTTAAGGAGTTGATACTCTCCACAAGCGAAGCCTATGAATTAATGATGATAGGTTTTTCAGGTATCTTATCTTATCATATCTTATGGTATATTTATTGCAGATTTTTTGCAAACATGAAAATATTGTGATAATCTAACTTATTTGGCATCATTTCCTATCTATATATAGAATATTTTATTACAGATTTATATTAAACATTTTAATAAAAATATTCAATATAATCACTTATAATATCTATTTTACATTTTAATTAATTCTTATTCAGACATCTTAGTTATGTTACCTACCTAAACCTATTTATCTATTTATAGTATTATTTTAACTACTACCAACTGATTACTTTGAAATCGGTGGTGAGCCTAAACAATACAAAAATAATAATACAATTTTGTGACATATACACGAAATTAAATTACGAACAAAGCAAATTTATCTGTAAATCTATCTGATGAGTCGAAATTTGTAACCGAATGAATCTATAAAATTCACTTTGTGTTAGTACTAATCGACTCTCAAATATGAAAATTAATAAAAATTCGTCTAAATCAGGGAATCCGGGAGCTAGAACTATTTCTGAGAACAAATAACATAGATATAGCTCTCATATCGGAGACTCATTATTCTAAAAATATTACACACAACTACGGGGTTTTGGTGCATACTGGACCCAGTGAACCAGTGAACTTACTCGAGCAGGAACAGATGTAATAATAAAATAAAATATACAGCATTTCCGACAAGACGAGATAAAAAGAAGAAATACAAGTTACGATAGTTAGTATTGTAAAGAAAGATTGTTCACCAAGATACAAAATAACATTAAAAATTAGGCCCAATATTTATTATTGCAGGGGGTTTTACTGTGTTTCCTCGAAAAGGAAACGAATTACTCGCAGTAATAAATATTGCTAACTCTAACTATCACTCAGGGCGCAAAGAAGCTACTCTGATATAAAGAGAGAAATCATAAAGCAATATTGGTCCTAGGGAGTGTAAATATGGGGTTGCACTAAAACATCAAACCAACTACTAATCCAACGCCTCCAAAACAACGAAGAGCTGCACGATGAGTTCTGAATCAAATGGATACATGAAGTGATCCAAGATTTCGCCTTAAAACTTAAGGTTGCTAAATGACAGCAACGTGGAAGCAATATAGCAATATAACCTACAAAATATTATAACTGTATAATTAATTGTAGTTTTGAATCCTGCATTATGCATTAGATATACTATAATGTTAAAATAAATTGTATTTGACAACAGTATGTTTGTTTAATTATTTTATTTAGATTAGAATTTTGTTATATGTTAAAGCCAAAATGAACTAAAACTTGGAGTTGATGCGGCAACATTGCAACCTTTTAACGTCATCGATTCAGATGACGTGAGTTCACTGTTTTATTGAACGGACTATATCATTTAAAACTGAAATTAGTATACGATATAAGGAATAAACCGAAAGTGTGAATTAAATACTAGGCTAATGAGGAGTTACCTTCGCTTCGTTGTTCTTTACGAATACATGACAAATATTCATTATTCCCATTAGCAGAAACGAATTTGAAAATCCGCGGTATAGGCGCCGGCGTCATCTTAACATTCCGAGCATGCCAGCCCGATGCCCGCTTGATTTAGTAGGATGTTTACTTCAAACGTCGATTAATATCCGACCCGAGCCGATATTCCCAACGACTTTTATCGCAATTATCCATCATTTACCGCCAATTTAGCTGATTTATCCGTCATGCAAAAGGCGATCCGTTCGACATTTTAATATGCTTGTTTTTCGCTTGGATATTTTCAATCTGGAACTCGTGGATTTGCCTACGTAACGTGGGTCGGTCGTGACGTCGTGAGTTATGTGACATTGCGGCAGTTAAAAAAAAAGTATTTCAAGCCGGTGACTAAAATCGTGCATATAAATGATTCAGATTGAGGTTTAAGGCTTGACAGGCGGGTCAGGATAATGAAACAAAACATGTAAAAGCGATTTTAAGTTTTCTATATTTTAAAGTCTCCTTTTTACCAACCAGGATTTATCTGGACTGGACCTACTGTTTAACGTGGGCTCCGTACTACGGTCCTCGGCATTAAGCCTACCGACTGGCGACTTAGAAATCATCCCAGAAAACATCCGGTCTTGCCCAGCCTGGTTATTGGCGTGACTGGGATCATTTTCCTTGTCGGATTTTACACTCTTGTCTAAGGACAATCACAGACATTAATTTACGACCATGCCCCAGCAGGATTCGAACCCGCGACTATCGGAACAGTAGGAGGACCGTCCTGTCGCCTTTACCACTGCGCCAACCAAGCCGGCCTATTTTTATTTGTTTATATTCTCGTTCCAATTATAAAACGTTTCAAATATTTGTTGTACTTATGATTCCCTCAGGCAATTCAGCAGTTTAGACCTTTTTTTAATTTTGAGTCATTTATGTCAAAGAAAGGTTGAACGATAGTGCGAAGTCAACTAGACGAACCATGAATGGTAATATTTTTATTATTAATTACGTCTTACATTAGATATGCTTAGTACAACCTTAATTTATTTATTACTACTGTTCTGTTGTATTTGAATTAATACACAAGCAAAGCGAGTACGGGATTAATACATCAGTATGTATTTTCCAAATTAGAATAAAACTAATCTACTTAAGCTAAAGTTCAGAATACACTTATACGCTTCCATCTTCTGATTTCCTGCGTGTTCTCCAGTAGCTGTATTGCTTCCACGTCGCTGTGATTTAGCAACCTTATTTCATATTTTAAGGCGAAATCTTGGATCACTTCGTGTATCCATTTGATTTCGAGGTCATCGTGCAGCTCTTCGTTGGTTACGTAGCGATAAGCATTGGTAATTAATCGTAGAATTTTGTTTTGGGTTCGTTGGATTACGAGTTGGTTTGATGTTTTAGTGCAACCCTATATTTGCAGCGCATAAGTCCAAATTGGCTTTACGATTGACTGATCAATCAATCTCTTTAATTTTTGGTCAAATTGAGAGTATCTTCCGACCAGTTCAGTTTACCGGTACAGTTGCTTGACTTTGAGTCTAATTGGCTCTGGTTCTTGCCTTACATAATGTTTCTAGCCTAATCAACCATTGAAATATATTCCGAGAATTTTGGCTGATTCTGCTTGAAGAATCGGGCATCTGTGTAAAGTTTTTGTTATTTCGTTGCAATGCAAAATTAACATGGACATATTTGGAGCTATAAAACTATATTTTTCAGTCTCTAGAACAATTTGTAGATCTTTTGCCATGGTAACTGTGTCGTCGGCAAACGTTCCAAGTACTGTTTCTTCTGTTGTTGGTATATCAACAGTATAGAGCAGATATAGGTTGCAATGCTATTGCGTTGCTTTCGACATAGACTTGTGTGGTGTTTACCAGCACATTTCACCGATCTAGGTTCCCTACTGCAGACATTTTTAGTATGTCCAAGCTCTATTCTTGTATTTTTCTTCGGGTGCTCTACTTTTATTTTGCAATCTATTAGGTATTTTATGTGATAAATCATTTTGTTGAACTCATTTTGTATTAAATCGACGTAAAACAGTGGGGCCGTAATATTTTTTTCGGAATGGCAATATTGATGATAATTTTTCGTGGATTGTTGTGTGGATTGCCAGATGTGATATCTTACCATGTCGAAGGCGCGTCAGAACTTTATAAGAGAGTTTAGTTGTGATGATACGACGCTTAAAGTCACTACATTTCGCAATTTTGTTGATTTTACTGTGTTTTGTGTTGCCCAATCGGGTTTCATCAAATGGCGAGTTTGTTGACAGAATATTCCAGTTTTCCCTTTTTAATTTTATACCATTCTATTTTTATCCATTTATCTTTACATCTATAAATTAAAAATTACAACTATTTTATAATCCAGCAGTTGATTCCAGATTGGTCAAATTAACTGGGGTGTAGTTATATAATATTAATATTTTGAAGAATAACATATAACGCCACTAATGCCAGTCAGTCTGCTACTGGCCTATAAGTTTATTACCGATAATCTCGAAAGTTTTCGAGAACCTATACATGAAGAAGCTAAACTTTATAATAGAAAAAATAAAAATAATTCCAGAACATCAGTTTGGGTTTCGCAATAAGTATGGGATTATAGAACAAGTGCACAGACTTGTAAACAAAATAAACACTGACCTAAATGCCAAAAGATATTGTTCGGATGCCTTTCTAGATATATCTCAGGCTTTTGACAAATATGGCCTACGGGCTTGCAGGTTAAACTAAAGAAACTTTTCCCTCATCCGGACTCATCAGTTCCTAAAATCGTATCTCACCGATAGACATTTTATTGTAAATCAGGGCGATGAACATACCGAATTAAATCCCATATATTCAGGAGTTCCGTAAGGTAGTGTACTGGGTCCAGTACTATATCTTCTGTATACGGCCGATATACCCACCACAAAAATAGTTATTGTGGCAACATACGCAGACGACTCAGCAATCTTAGCATGCCCTGAAGATCCAGTCACAGCATCAATAAACATACAAACCCATCTGGAGCAAATACAATTATGGTTGAAGACATGGCGCATTAAAGTCAATGAAACAAAATCCACCCATGTAATGTTTACCCTGCGTAGAAGAACATGTCCACCAGTGAATATCAGTTATCGTCAACTTCCCCAAGCGGAGCAAGTTAAATATCTTGGTATGCACTTAGATCGACGCCTAACTTGGAAGAAGCTCATACTCTCTAAACGAAAACAACTTTGACTGAAATTATATCAAATGTATTGACTCATAGGGCGCAAATCCAAGTTATTATTAGATAACAAGGTGTTGCTGTATGAGTCTATACTCAAGCCCTTTTGGGGATATGGAATCCAACTATGGGGTACCGCTAGCAAATCTAATATATCCATCATTCAACCGTGCCAAAATAAAGTGTTGCGTGCAATTGTTGATGCTCCGTACTATATTTCAAATAAAGTGATACAACGCGATATTCCTCTAGAATCTATAACGAGTGTAATTCAACGTGTTTGTGTGAATTACTTTGAAGGAGCGTCAGTGCATCCCAATGTACTAGCTAATCAGATAAATATGCGACGTGATAGTGAAGTGCGTAAACTAAAATGTCTAACACCACCTGATCTGATTACTGGACATATCTCTACTTTAGAATAAGCTTTAGAATAAGACTAATTAATTAAGATAATATTTTATACAGGAGATCGCTTAATGAAGTGATTTTCTGCATGCCATGTAAATATAATATTGACATAAGAAATACTTATTGCTTATAGGGCAGATTGTGGAATCACAAAGTGTAAAAAACATGTCACTCAATGGTCCTCAACTTATTACTTGTTTTAGTCGCGATGCTAAGAGTCGCGAAGGTTCTTGAGTGGTTCATTTCGTTTCTATGATGCGGTTTTTTATTGTGGGTGCCATTTTCTGAGTGCAGAAGTAAATAACAGTGCTTTTAGCATTTTTATGTGGTTTCGTGATTAAATTAAAATCAAAATTAGTTCGTTATAAAACATATTCGTGTTACCAGGTGTACAATAAACAAAATAATGAGGCATCGTTTTCTTTTGAAAAATTTTTTGAAAAAATTAATAAAAAATTAAGCACGTGTAGTGTCTGACTTTGCATTGTTTTTACCGATATGTATACAATCATAGCCATAGGGATTTTGTATATATATATATATATATATATATATATATATATATATATATATATATATAAGCATATACTGTTGTTTAGAAAGCTAACCTATTTTTCACCCTGTAAAATACTGGCCTGAGTATAAACACAGAATATGTTCAAATCGGATTGGCTACTTAACCAAGATAGTTTAGATTTTAGTTTTGGATTTATTAGAAATCATCGAGGAAAAAATATACACACCTCAACAATTATGTAAAAAAAGAAGTTAAGTGAATTTTTGTTTAAAATCTGTTATAAGTAACTCTGTAGATCAAGATGAGATACCTTAGCAACTCCATCAAGATTGTTTTATAATATTGTTAGTAGAAATTGCCTTATTCGTTTATTATGTAAGTAGCTGGTATATTATATATTTTGATTTCGGTTTTTAATTATTTAAAATGTTAAATTGTTTTATTCAAATATATATAAAATTTTGGATAAAAAACCTATTTTCATATGATTTGACTACGATAAACAAACAAGGTGTCGTATTGATTGACAATTTGCTCATTCATAATACGTTATGATGTTTTTTTTAATAAAAAGACTAAAGATTAGAAATAAAGCAAACACAGTAAAACAAATTTACTAAATGCACCTACCATGCCCCAAATTTGAAATCTAACACACGCTATTTCTTAAAAACCCAGAAAGTATTATCAGTTTAGGGTAAATGATGTAGCTTGGTGAATGGAGGTAAAACGAAATGAAACAGTGTTGTTTACATTATGTGACCGTTATTTATTGGCTATATAAAAAATGTCAAAAATACAATTAGATAAAACGGATGGCAGCGGTGTTACCTGGAGACGAGGCTTGAGCAGTCGATGGTGGCACTTCTAAACCAAACGATGGTTGAGCACTGAATCAATGGAAATAACCTTCAATAACATCCCAGATAAACGTCTCGGGGTTGCCAGCTATTCGTTATCGGGTTCTAGTTGGCGTTTCTGGCACCTCGCCCGTGTTCAACATCTGGGATTATATTTCTGGGTATTTTGTAGACAGGTATTACACGATGTAAAATTCGACATGCCTCAAGATCGCTACATCAGCATTTAAAAATTATTACCAGGTATGTGAGGAACATTGATATACAAATTTTGGAAACTTATAAGTACCAGTAAATAAATAATTCAAATATTCAAAAAAAATAATAATAAAAAGTATATATATTAACATTCGAATCAAATCCCAAAGTATCAAGATCATTAAATTGGCAAAATAGCGAAAAATATATTTAATATCAGAACAACCATTTTTTTGCAGGTTTGAAAATTAACAATGTGAAAATAATGAGAATTAGTAATAAAACACTAAAATTGGAATTCAAGGAATTGGAGTCGTAAACAACTTTAAATATCTAGGAGATATGTTGTCAAGGAATACATATAATAATACAGAGATTATCTCAATTTATTTATTTATTATAGACCCATCAACTTCCCGGACTATTTAGGGTCTGTTCATAATTATACAATGTACATTATATTCACATCAATTAAAATATAAATAATACAATACATGAAATATAAATTATCTAGGGTAAGATTAAAAGTGTAGTATAGAGTATATTTATATTGTGGATATTGAACAATATTATTATATATATGGCAGTAATCCTACAACAGTTAAGAAGTTCATCAGCTTATCTAAGTTCTTTAGCTGAAGACACTGGTCCATCGTTTCTCCTAAATTGAAAAGTCATCTCTACGAGTTGTATCTTCCACGCTCAGTTAGTATGTGTTTGTCAGTTAGTGATGAACCACATTCAACGCACAGCGGTGAACTTCATCACTTAATTATAAATTCATGGATCAGTTTGCATTGGACAATTCTAAGACGCGAGAATATGCTTCAATTGCGCCTGCTGATGTTGGTGGTGTTAAGGCCCTGATAAAACCCTTTTTTTCACCTCCCAAAGCTTATTGTTTTCTATTAGGTCCCATCCGAGTTGGTCTAGATGCCTAAAAATAGAACGCCTCACGATTTTGAGTGTTATCCTTGCACAAGGGCTATGCTACTCTCCTCTATATCGTTCCAATTTTAGTATATGTATCACCGAAGCAAATACAGATTGTCTCGAGATGACCTAAAACAAGAAATTATGTATGGGACAATCGCAATATGATTTACAAAACAATGGATAAACTAAAAATAGTACAAACAAAAGGACAAATGTTATGAATTGTGCTGTGATCAATAAAACTGGTGTGCAAGATCGATATAGTTAGATGATGTAAAACATAATTGTGTGGTAGAATAGAAAATAACTAAACGAAGGAACAAAAGAGGGAAAGAAAAATAATAGGTAAAACAATGTGTCTCAACTCATGACCGATATTAATACTTGATCGTATCTAGGAAGCTTCTTTAGATACTGCTCCATGCAATATTAATCATCAGAAAGCGAATCATCACGTATAAACTTGTAGGCCTTTCGTAGTTAAACTTCGGTGGTGTGGATACCGATATTAAAGCTACAAATCAAAGGGATCACTCACTCACATCTCACAAAAACTTTTAATAGAATAGATTTCTAATCTCTTTTATACAGAATAGTTAATTACTATTTTCAGCCAAATGTACGGTTCGACTGTTTTATTCAATTCATGATGTCAGACAAAGATGTACGAACAATTTCCTTTATAAATTGTGAGAGAGGAAAGGACGGAGATAATTGCTTGGAGCAGTTAATTTTATATGTGCTTATATATTCGAACGGTAGTATAAGCGAGATCGAGATGTACATATTCCTTTACGTACTAACTTAATAAAAAAGAAAACTTAAACTTTAAAAAAGAAAAGGAAAAAAAACTACTGAATTCTATTAGCATGCAATTAATAATTTCATTTTAAAGGAAGTTTCATATTTGACAATACAATAGAACTTTTTGACAATACAATAGAATTGTTTTATTATATTTACATTTAACTCTTTTCCACACTTAGAGTTCTAGAGTAGAGGTAGAGTTCTAGGCGCGTTTTTTTATGTAGTAGTATCCCGTGGAGGCCTATACCACCTAATTAATAATTTTATATCCAAGTAATGTATTTTACTTTCATTAGAGAGCATATTTACATTTTTACATTTAGTTCTGAAACATTCATGTCTCATTTATATACACAAATTGAAACAAGTCTTCTTTGATTTTTATTATATGCTTTTAAAAATTGTATTAATTTAAAAGCAATGTCAGAAAGCCTCTTCGTGGCTTATCTTTACACCATTTGAATCCTATATTACCTAAGAGTGTACAAAGGGATGTTCTACATGCTTCAAAGACCATAACTCATAGCTCCAAATTATCTATGGATAATTTCTTCTGAAATAATTGTATTAAATTATGTTAGTATTGAAAAAACTATTCAGTATTTTAATACATTTCATATATTTAATCTTTGATAGAGCTAACATCAAGGTGGTCTTGTTACGTCACCCGCTTCGTATGAGGACCGTTTCTTTTCAATGAATCTAATATTACATTTTTCATTTTTTGATATATTTTAATGACCGTGCCCATACTAATATTCAGTGCAGCTGCGACATGCTAAAAATGCTTTCAATAAAAACCGCAGCAACTTAATATTTAACAGTAAAGATGCTTACCTCTTTAATGTTATCTTTAACATTATCTCGTTCCTGTTCGAAGTAACTGATTAGAGACGCAATCTGTTCTGTCTGGCATCGGCATTTTTAATCAGAATAATAATAAGCAGCGATTTGAAATTTATCAAAACAAGCAAAGCATTAAAACACGCTTGCTGGTTTATAATCCCTTATTATTTTTGTTTTGAAGAATTTTGCATACGTTTGACAGACGGACGACTCTGTCTGGCTGGTTCGGTTACATGTCCGAACTTATCAGGCATCATAGGGTCTCTTTTTAACTGGAATAAATGAGAAGGAAATATTATCTGATTCCGAAACGAATTTACAAATTGCGGTAGGCAATACATTAAACATATTAATGACGTATGTTCACAGCAACTTCGAATAGACCATATATTTCTTATTCAAGATACATTTTATAGGAATCAAATGACAGAAAAAAATGAAACTATAGTCTATCCAATAAAAGAGCCAATGCGCGTTATTAATATTTAAGACGACAGCATGTGGCAAAGTTGTTGCATCAAATTGAATATTTGGTTCGGCACGTTTGCCGGTTTATAAGCTCTAATTATTATCACTAGCATTTTGAAGAATTATATAGGCATTTGGCAACAGGGACGACGCATCAGGTAGCATCCCGTCTCTTTTCCCGAAGGTAAAATCCGAAAAATCTACTCCGATTTCAAAACTAATTTAAAATTTTACAAACTGCATTTGGTAGTATATTCGACGTCATCTATGACGTGAATTGGCTGTTTTATTGAAAGGACTAAAATATCATTGCATATAAAAGGTAACGCAATCACGTGACACTCATGGTGTTACAGTAAAAAGTAGCATATCAAACGACACTAGCGCCACATTTTCCTACTTTCAACTAATACTTCAGCTATTGTTAAATGACATGTACGCGACAACTGTCAACGTCACCATGGTAAATCCACGATATATTTAATACAAATAGTTCCCAAGGCTACCAATGGGAATCTGTTGTTATTATATAACAACAATCGCTAAAACAAAACAAAGCAATATCATTAAACTGTTTACAAGAAATCAACACTGCGGTATCAGTTGGAATTGAAAAAAAATATTTACTGTTATACTTAATGTTAATCATTAATTAAATATGTGTTCAAATTAAAAGCTCGTTCGGTTTGTTGCCACTGTCATTTTAGTCAACGGAGGTTCATTATTAATTGTCGCTTATTGCAATTCATTCGCGATAACCATTAGTTTTGAGGTTATCTGAGAAAAAAGTAAATTATCTATTTAATGATAGATAACATCACATATAACCGCATTTTTATCAAGATGATGGTTTTCAGATAGGACAGATGACTCAGAATACAATACTGGCAAAACGTTCGTTATAATGTTAAAAATTTTACTCAAATATAATAACTAAATACTAATACTATGTTTTTTTACCTTATTCTATTCATATTACTAAACATACCCCTATACACTATAAGATAGTATTAAAACAAATGTTTTTGTGTTGTGTTATTATGGTTTTTAATTGTTACAAAATGACAGATAACCTTGCCTATGTCAAAGTCATTTCATCATTAGTTGGAGCGATTTTCTATGTCTACTTTATATTTTGCACAATAAATTTACATTTGAACTTAATTTCACATAGAATTGCATTATTCTTTAATTTTAATACGCAGAAAATTGAAGATTTATCATTATTTTTTTAATGTACACAATTTTTAGCAGGTGTTTAAATAAACGCCAAAAAATCTAGGAAAATTAATTCACAAACACAAACAGTATTTTCCAATTCATTCGAAAATGAACGTTTGTTTGAGTAGTAGGCCGTGGAATGGACGTCATTTTTCGTAAGAATGATTGAACTCAATGGAGAAATTCTTGGGTGAAGTGATGCGTGACGTCACCGAGACCAAGTAGTCACTGACGTCTTTCTCACCATGTGATCTAACCTAATCTTCGACATTAAAATGACCGCATATTTTTAGGATTCGTATAGATGTGTGCGGAGATGAGAATAAACAGAAACAAATTCCTTTCTACGTTTGATTGGATCTATTTTTACTATGTTAATGGATAAGAAGTATTTTCATTAAAAAAACTGTTTCGATCGATCGAAATATATTTAACATCTGCGTGAAAGTTATAGTTTGACGTTAATGTCGATATTATTTGTAAGTTTGTAAATAACAAATATTATAACTTAATCAGACCAAAAATGATATGTTTGGGTATACAATGAATTGGTTTTGTGGTTTCATGTATATAACAGAGGTGCATCTGTTCATATATTAGCATTATTTGAAGATATAGATAAATTTGCGGTTTTTAGGTTAGTTTCTATTTTATATTTTTGTGAAATATCCCCTATGTTAATAACGTAAGAATGTCAATTTTGTGGTCGATAGGCAATGTGACTTACAGATAAAAATATACGTAAATTACCACTGGGATATTATAGAATTATAAAATATTTGACCAAAAATAACACATTAGTTAATTTTTTGTCGGGAGTTGTCTTTTTCAACGTTTATTTCATATATCAATCAATATCATTGTTAATGTTGTTGGCTAGATTTGACAGAAAAAAAAGGTATAACTCTAATTATTTGGTTAGCTTGACATTTACAGTTTGATTCTGTTTTACAGTTTTCTTTATATTGTGTTTGTTGTTGATTTTGATTTGAATTATTGAAGAAAATATAGGATAATACAGTTTTTACCCAAAATATTAAAAATACCTTGACAATGTGATTTACAGAAAAAAATATTGGTAAGTTACCATTGGGTTATTAAATAATTATAAAATATTTGACCAAAAACAACAAATTAGTTAATTTCTTGTGGGAGATGTCAATTTCAACGACTTTTTCATACACCGATCAATATAATTGTTAATATTGTTGCCTAAACTTGACAGTATAAAAAATGTATAACTCTAATTATTTGGTTTGACATTTACAGTGTGATTCTGTTTTATAGTTTTCTTGGGATTTGATTGCTATATTTGAAGAAAATATTTAATTATACAATTTTTACTCAGGGTATTAAAATATCTTGTGAAAGGTTGTTACAATTCTGTTAAAATAATCAAAGAATGTGGTATATTGGAGGATATTGCATATACATGTATGAAAAAGTCTATTTTTTAAACAAAATATCGCAACATTTCTCGGAAAATATAATCGATTATCAGTTTTACAAATGCATTCCTTGTTTTTGCTACAACCAATGGCGCTAACAGCCAACTGTAGCCCTCGAAGGCTTACAAGAAAGTCCTCGCCGATGGCAAAGTCGTGCCGTGGCAATTGCCGACGAACTGTTAAAAGTTGGAAACGGGTTAGTCGTGGTGTAGCAATCGTGCGAGCGGTCCATGCCCAGCTCGATCGTCTTCCGTCATTCACGTGGTTATTTTCAGAAGAGCACGCCGGCGACATTGGCGTTCTCCCATTCACAATTTTCCATTATTGTTATTTTGTGCGTGAGTCATCGCGGTTGTAGTGATTTGATTTTCCTTTTAATTTGGAACGAAATAAAACATATATCGTCAAGTTTCCATCCCCATCAAGTAGGTGCACTCTCATTTTTTTCGAATTTAGTTCATTGGCGCAAAGTTGAAGTTTTTGGTTGAAAAAACAGCAATGTAATTTATATTTGTTGTTAATTTAAATAATATTATTATTAAATAAATCAAATACTACTTTTTTCCTCTATTAAGTTTTTTTGTTGTCAAAATAATTAATGACACTTACAAATATTTGGTAATTTTTTGTTCTTTAAATGCGTGTCCTTAATACAATATATTATAGATTTTCGAAATTAATAGAGATTAAATTTTATCATTATATGTTGGCAAATATTTTTTTTGTACAAGATGATACATTCTGCTGCTCTTAACTTTTTTTTAATTCATTTTATTGGTGAATGTGTGAAAATAAGTACATATTTGAATCATTTTATGTAGATAAATAAACAAGAGATATTTTTAAAATTATACTGTATTATTATCATCGTTTCTTCAAGTTTTATGAGTTAAATTTTACAATGAAAATGACGTGAAAATTTGATACTTTTTTGTCTAGGCCGTATCATGTATCAAATATTAAAAATAAAATATTTGCTATTCTTTTTCATCTTTATTTGAAAATAAATAAATTAAGTATTCAATTGGATCATTAAAGATCTGTAAATCAAATATATTTCTTAAAATTAGTTTTTTACTAAATAAATTCTAAGAATTATGTTTTACGATGAAAATTTCTTTGGAAAAATTATATTTTCTTAACCATGAATAAAGATCCCGCTGGTTATAAAGCGTAGTTTTTCGAATCATATTGTGTAGTGAACAATTTGTGTAAAGATGATACATTCTGCTGTATATGAGATGTTTTCAATTCTTTTTTATTCGTTAAGCTTGCTGTGCCATTCTTCTTTTATTTTAAAATAAATAATTAAGTGTTCAATTTTAGTTTTAAGAATTATGTTTTACGATGAAAATTTCTTTGGAAATATGATATTTGCTTAACCGTGAATAAAGGTCCCGCTGGTTATAAAGCGTAGTTTTTCGAATCATATTGTGTAGTGAACAATTTGTGTAAAGATGATACATTCTGCTGTATATGAGATGTTTTCAATTCTTTTTTATTCGTTAAGCTTGCTGTGCCATTCTTTTTTTATTTTAAAATAAATACTTAAGTGTTCAATTTTAGTTTTAAGAATTTTGTTTTACGATGAAAATTTCTTTGGAAAAATGATATTTGCTTAACCGTGAATAAAGATCCCGCTGGTTATAAAGCGTAGTTTTTCGAATCATATTGTGAAGTGAACATTTCGTGTAAAAATGATACATTCTGCTGTATATGAGATGTTTTCTATTATTTTTATTCTTATAGCTTTTTGTAATTTAACTTATTGCCGAATGTGCGAAAACAAGCGCATATTTGAATCGTTATATTTGGGTAAAAAAACAAAATAAATTTTTAAATTAAATTAAATATTACAATCGTTTCTTCTTATTTTATAACCTTAGTTAAATTTTGTTTTAGAAATAATGTGAAAAGTTGTCTAGGCCATGATATGGATTAAATATTTGCTGTCCTTTTCTATTTTTATTTGAAAATAAATATCTAAATTTTAAATTGGATCATTATAGGTCTGTAAAAATAAAATATATTTGTTAAGAATTAAATATCTTTCTTGGTAAATGTGACCAGGGAAACTGAAGGGCTCTACATCCTACAACAATCACAAAACTATATATTTTCTGAAAATCAAGAGGCTGACGTGTCGAAAATACATATACATATTGACATGTATATTTTTTGGACTGAATTTTACAAGGACTGAAATAAAAATGATGAAGCCTATAAAATATATTATTTGTAGGTACATTATTTTTTCTATTTTTTCTACATTCCTTTCTATTTTTCCATAACTACTTTTAATTGTAAATATTAAGAACAGCTGATATTTTTTTTTATAAAACACTTGCTTCTTTATATAATTTCATTTTGCAGGGGAAATATGGTTAATACTGTATAAAAGTCATTGGTTTGGTTGTTTTTTATAATAAGATATACTGTATTTTTCCTGTTCTTATAACTTTTAACAGAACTAATTTAATCGTATATGTAAAGATGACAGATAATTTTAGATATTTTATTGTTGAAAAGTAACGAATAGTGGTAAAAATTCTTTGGTTTGATCACTCTATTGTATGTATAATCAAGATTTCTTAGCATTTTCTCTTCTTTTTTATACATAGTTCATTTATACATATAAATCATATTTTCAGGTAAAATCTTATAGAAACCTAACCATTTCCTTAGTATATGTTATGACCGAATATCTTCATTTCTGATTAACTAATTAATTTATATAAGAAGTATAAAGAAGGACAAATTGTATAAAGAAGATACGTTTCATGAAATGTTGACACATTCTTTGATATAAATAACTATACGTTATTATATGGTTTATTTGGTTCGTATTAATAACGAAATCACAATTATAGAATCTATAGTACATTTAAATTTAAAACATTTTAAGGAACTCTGTATTTTCAGTATATAGTATATTTAAGTTCTCGTTTTCATATTCTTATTTTTAATTTTAGTACCAACTAAATAACGAGAAAACAGACTGTTGATAATTTAAGGAAATCTAAAATGTTAAAGGTCTGTAATTCTAGTGAATTTTCATTTATTAATAATATTTCGATACTTCATTCACTTCCTGGAATTCAGCGTCTATTTGTTAAGTTGTATTTTGTAAGTAAGTTGACCAATAACTTATTTTTAGTTTTATAGCTTTCTAGATATTATATACCTCATATTTTTTATTTTTACCTCAATATTATGTTATTTTTCTATTTTTATATATAAAATACCTGACGTTTTCTTATGTTAAATAACGACACGAAAATATTTTCATGTCAAAACATCGTTGTTTCTGTGGATGTGTTAACTGGCGTTTGGTACCAACGATTAATTTTCAAGATTTTTTTTTATTGCAGGATCCGACCGCAATGTATCGAAAACTGATAGGTGTCTGTATTATGTTCCTAGCGCTTTTCGGCGCTATAGTAGCGCATTATCAGTGTCCTAAATACTCCAACATCATGCCCTGCAAGTGCACATCCGTGACCAACAAACACAAAACCCCTGCTATAGAGTGCGAGAAGATGCCGTCGTATGAACAGGTAACATTATCTATAGAGTAGAGTGAACAAGTAATTTTAAATTCATAATCAAATAGATTTTAAAGATCGTTCGAATTAAAATTGGAATAAAAGTAGTATGTTTAGAAAGTTTGGAGCCATATATAAACGTACGTGGAATATCTAGTGGATAAATAATCTTAGATATATTATTTTTCACTCTAAACGACATTCATTGAATTGTTACAATATATTTTCTTTGAAAATAGGTTTCACCTTTGGAAAATATTTCTTAAATTAGAATACAAACAGCCAGTGGTTACTGGAGCTAGATCTGGACTGTATGGAAGATAACATACTATTTCACAACGTAATTCGTTCCGTTTTGCTCTTGTTTTTTAAGCTATTGTTTTGAAAATCGCAAAAGTTGGTTCACTAATACATTTGTAACTTTGAAACCAAACATCAGATTATCATGAAACTTGTTTGATGGTTAGGACTATGAGATTGGGTTTAGAGAGGTTAGGAGACAGTTTCATTGAATTGCTACAATATATATTAATCAAAAAGTTTTCATTATTTTTTACTACCATTTTTTATTTTCCCGTCATTCTGACATTTTCAATGGATATCTGCAGTAACAGTGCTATTCTATTTTAGCAGCTTATATGCGTTGCAAAATTTTATGACCATTGATGTCCCACTTCAAGTAATCTGATTGGCCAATTTAAATCTCCATTATAGGTACCTGTAAAAAATATTTCGCTGTGAAGACATTTGACGTCACGTTTAATTGACCAATAAAATTTAAATAAAAAACAATTTAATTTCTGAAAAAAAATTATTAAATAACATTCAATAAATGAAATAAATATAATCTAAACTTAAATTAATATATCTATAAAATATAAATATTATATATATATAAAATCGTAAACAAAGGACTTTGGAAAAAATCAAAATTAATTCTTCAGTCTTTTCCCTTCTTCATATTTCTTTAGTGCCATCAATTTAATCTATTAAGATCTCAATATATTCTATTAGAGATCTACTACACTTCTGTCATTTTGTTTTCTTATACTGAAGGCAAACTTTTGATTAATTCCATGTTAAAATTCTGTGTACCTATTTTATCCAATAGTATATAGGGCACCTTATTATTTCTAATATTCTAACAGGTCAATTTCAAAAGTCCCCGGCCTAATACATAGATGCCGTTACTAGAATTAAATTCACACGTTTTTTAGTTAGCCCTAACCCTCAAAAGATGCGTGTATAAACTTGACAGATGTCGCATCATTAGTTTGTGAATTATAGCATTTTGAGTGAAGCAACTATTGTTACTGTGAAAAGAATGGATAAAAGGAATTTCGCGTGTTGATAAAATATTGCTTTTTGAAGGGAAAATATACAGTTGAAGCAAAAACTTGGTTTCCGGACACTGCCCCAGGAAAATCAACCATCAAGAATGGGTATGCTAAGTTTAGAGGTGGTGAAATGAGGTTATTACAGACAAAAACATTTAAAAAATCCACAAAATGATTTTGAATGACCGTAAATTGAAATTGAATGCAATAGCAGATACTATGAGATATCAACTAAACATGCACATCATATCATTCACGAATATTTGGGTATGAGATAGCTCTGCGCAAAGTGGGTGCCGCGCGAGCTCATTTTTGACCAAAAGCAACGACGAGTTGATGATTCGGAGTAGTGTTTGAAGATGATCAAGCGTAATAAACCCGAGTTTTTGCATCGATATGTGACAATGGATGAAACATGGCTCCATTATTTCACTCCGAAGTCGAATCGACGGTCATCCGAGTGGTCTGTACACGATGAACCCGCTCCAAAGCGTGGGAAGACGCAACAGTCGGCTGGCAAGGTTATGGCGTCTGTATTTTGGGATGCGCATGGAATAATTTTCATTGACTACCTTGAAAAAGGAAGGATCATCAACAGCGATTATTACATAGCGTTATTGGACCGTTTGAAGGACGAAATCGCCGAAAACGGGCCGAATTTGAAGAAAAAGAAAGTGCTGCTTCACCAAGACAATGCACCGTGTCAGAAAGCCATTAATTGGGCTTCGAATTGCATCCTCATGCATTGTATTCTCCAGATCTGGCCCCCAATGACTATTTCCTGATCTCAGATCTTAAAAGAATGATCGCTCGGAAGAAATTCTCGTCGAATGAATAGGTGATCGCTAAAACTGAGGCCTATGTTGAAGCAATCGCCGGATAAAATAAAGGAGGTAGCTCAAAAATCTACTGACAGTATAATAAAACAATTTTCTAGGGCATAAGATATTGCCTTGACTGTTTGTTCGTATAGCAACATCTGGAATTGAAGTTATAGAGTTATCCCCCGTTAGTTAAAAAATTATCTTATGATGAGTGCTTCAAATGATCTCTCAAAAATACTAGCCGAAGATGTATAGTCGTCAATCCATGAGCTTTAATAGATCCAAAAAGAATTGCAAAACTATCTTGATCTAGTAGCCTTAAGCCAATAGATTTATTCGGATAATTACATTTTTTTTTCTTTAATGAAATGAACCCTTTAAGGTAATAGTTATATTTTAAATTAATGACCTTTTAACAAATTTGTTCTTACTTGGGCATTAAATTTTGCAGTATTTAAGTGCTGAGTCGCTTAGAACCAAAATTCCTCGTGTATTGAATTTCGGTTAATCCTCTCCCAATAGGTTTGCATTCAGGAGCTATTGTTTTAGTGGAGTTGAGTAACTATTGACCCCAGAAGAACATTATATAGCCGTTTTCATAGCTTCTTTCAGAAGGGGATTAATTTCTAAAATTAAAAAATAAATATTTGATAATTATATGTATGAATAAACTTACCCCCACTTACAACAACAAAACATGCTGTAACGATCATAAATGTCTTTGATACTTAATCCATTCAGTTTGGGATTTTTAACATTATCAACCATTTCTTAATGACAGCCCAATTCTTCTTCGAAGGAAAAAGATTCTGCATTTCCTTACTATCTGTGCATCCGGGTACACAACACTTCCTAGATCGAGAATTCACTTTACTGATTGTACTACCGACTTATATATACTAATGAACTAATAATTTAATCTCTAAATGTTATAAAAATCTAAACGTACTATTCCTTACGTCAGTCATACTGAAACGCACAGAATAAATAAACAATAAACGCGCCATAGAAAGGAAGTGAGCCAATCAGATCTCGTGGCGGCTCTTAGCATTGCAATTAAAGCAAGTAATAAGTTAAAAGTAGCAACATCTATATGTTGGACGTCGAGAAACATTTCCCCAAAATTTCCCATACAGTTAAATCTCTATTTCTCTGTGGTCATAATACGCCAGAGAAAACTATTTCTTTGTTGCCAATGAAACTGCGATGTTCAAACCCAAACTGTTTGAAATCGAATTTTCAGTCAATATGATAGCCATTTACTATTTTGGGATCTTTTCTATCGCATGAAAATATCTGGAAACAGTTGATGGAACTGCTAATCTGTTTGAAAGTTTTTTGAGAGTTCTAAGTTTTTAGTTTTCGTTCTATAAGTCTTGCAATTCACTATCTTTATATTTCTTTGGTCCTCTAGGTCGTTCTTTATCGTTGACATTAAACTCATCATTACTCTCATCACCATAATTTATTATAGGTGATTGATGCCGTGCACGATCAAATAGTAAACATAATGTGTATCGAAAATTATTAGATTATTATATATTCATTATCACTGTCATTGTTCATCATCAGTTAAAAGCGTGTAAGCATATTGAAAATATTGTATATGAAGCTTAATCACCTCCGCTATTTTACCATCTTTTTGGCAAAAACATCTTGTTCTCAAATAACTTGTAGCTGTCATTGCAGCTTTTATAGAAATTATTTTCTAGTGGGGAATTTCACTACAGTTAATCTCTCATTATGACATATAGATAAAATATGTAACATAACAGTATCAACAAGCTTCAGACGAATAAGACATAAATTAATAAAACAACAACTTTTAGGTAAAATTTAACTTTATTTATTAAGCTACTCTTCTTCATATATATATATATATATATATATATATATATATATATATATATATATATATATATATATAGTCGTTCTAATTTTTTAATGTGCTTTCTTTATCGATTTGTATTTACAATATAAACAGCCAGTGGTTACTGGGTTTATATCTGCACTGTATGGACGATAGCATAGTATTTCAGAACGCAATTCGTTCTATGTTGCCCTTGTTTTTTAACCTATTGTTTTGAGAGTCGCAAAACTTGGTTCACTAGTACCATTGTAACTTTGAAACCACACACGAGATTTTCATGAAACTTTGGGTTTAGAGAAAGAAGTTAGATAGTTTCATTCATATGTTGATGAGATTGAGAGTTATTGATTAATGTGTTACACTAAAAATATTTATAGGTTTTTATATCAGCTGTAAATTGATATAACAAAAGAGAACAAATTATGGAAATTAAAAATGATACTACCACAACCTACACTTAATCGGTTTAAATATTGTTTAGTAGAAATAAAATTCATGAGTACATACTCAGAAGTAATTCTTCTTCATTTTGATCCGTGTGTACATTCTGTGCCAAACTATCCCACTTAAAAGGGTTATAAAATGTCTATTTGCCGCTTAACTATTTTTTATATTAGTTTGTTTATAGTGCTTAATTTTGCTGGTTGTTGCTTATCTTCTGCGATTTAAAAAAATTTTAAAAAATATTAAAATAAAGAAAGGATATTAAATTATATTAAGAAACATTGAGCCAAGAATTGTCTTAAAAAATGAGATTTCGCAGGTTAAATGGGCTGTATCAAAAAAGCGATTTATATTCACAAATGGTTTGGGATATTATTTAAGATTTTTTTCGGTTTTGGTTGGTTAATAAATTATGTAACTACATCGCAAAAGTAAAGTTTTTGTCGCCTGAGTTTATTAGAAGCAAATAACAATCTAGAATTAGCCCATAATTTTCTCTATACGATTTTTATTATAATAATTTTGGCCTAATTATTAGAAATAAGTTTCATTAAATCAGTTTTGATGAAGAGTTACATTATTTATTAATAAAAAATATAATGTCTATACGTGTTCAATAAACAACGTGAATTTGAGTTTTTCACACAACCTAAAATAATAATGTCGGTGAAAATCGAACCAAGGAGACTACTTATATTAATCATTGTTTTCTTATTAATACCAAGCAAGAACATTAGCGTTGTTTTATTCTATGAACTCATTGGGTTGTCCTAATTTTATTGTAATGATTGATTAATTACTCAATCAAATTTGATTTGACGAAGAAACGGCAAATATTTGGGCTCACGGTCAGAAAATATTAGCAAGCATCTCAGTATTAAATATGACACTTATTCTTAAGGGATTTGTAGTAGATGATGTTGCTATAGAAAGAAGTATCGAAAGGCTTCGAAAGAAAATTTTATCTTAAATGCAAGGCGATCACTTTCTATCTGATATGACATTGGTCTATTGTGGAAGTTCTATATGTAAATAATAACATAAGGAACGAGGCGATTGGGTTCCTCTATTACTGCGATATTATGTTTGTGATTGTGTGTAGTTATGATTCTTTTTAGGCAAGAGCGTAAAATTCGATAATAACATGGTAGGATGTCTTCAGGGTTCGTTTCTAAGTCACAATTCAGTGAAAACGATGGCAAAAATCCATGAATTGGTCTTTGAATTACTTCCTCATCTACCGTATTCTCCAGATCTGGCCCCCAGCGACTATTTCCTGTTCTCAGATCTCAAAAGAATGCTCGCTGGGAAGAAATTTTCGTCGAATGAAGAGGTGATCGACGAAACCGAGGCCTATTTTGAAGCAAAGGACAAATCATACTACAAAAATGGTATCGAAAAGTTGGAGGGTCGCTATAATCAGTGTATCACCCTTGAAGGGGATTATGTTGAATAAAAAAAAGTAATTTTGCCAAAAAAATGTGTTTCAATATAGTAGGCCGGGGACTTTTCAAGTGACCTGTTTTATAAGTTTTAAAGTCATATATGTTTAGTAATACTTGTTCCACGTTCCATACAAGTCACACTATAGCGTGTTTGAAACCTAATAGACCATAGAATACAAGTTCTTGTGCTTTGAAAACACAGATTGCTGAAATGTGATTAGGAGTCAGAATTGATTTGGTCAATTGATTGATTGAGTCTTGGTCTCGCAAATTTCGATTTTAGAGTTAAATTACGACTTTGCCAGCCACTTGTTGATAACGTCGACCGAAAGGTATATCGACATATATCATCCCTTTATTTTCTATTTTCTATTACATTCTATTTCACGAAACTAAGCATCTAAAATAAAACAGCTTTGAACCATTTATAACTTTCCAACTGGATAATAAAATAAGCTCGATACTTGGATACAGTGGGCCGAGTTTCTAAAAGAAACGAAATTGAGTCATTCTTTAAATGATAACGGGTGATGAAGAGTGGATTATTTATGATAATAATGTGCGCGCAATGATGCCAAGAAAGCTGATGCTAATGATAGAAAATGGATTTGAAAATGAATTACTCATCATGGGATGCTTGAACCAGGCCAAACTATTCATTCGACTCTCTACTATCAACAACTGCATCGTCATCACAGTAGAGTCCAGAGCTTATCCCTTTACGACCTCCACTTGATTTGTTTATATCTCTGAAAAGCTATTTTAATGCCGTCAAAATATTTTAAATTTTAACCAGGGACTTTGGTTCACAAATATTTTAAAGAATTTTTAAGAAATTATGACTTGGTTAACCAATTTATATAATTTAAATATTATGCTAGATGACTGATTTTTTTATAAGTGTGACTTCATTATTACACCTCTTCTTATTGTTATCTTCACATTATATTTTCAGAAAAATATTTTTTATAACATCTTTATTAGATACGCTTAGTATAATCTTAATTATAAATTAGTTTATTACTACATTTCATTTGTACTTGGATTAATTCTCAAGCAAGACGAGTTCGAGAAAATACATTAATACATACTCCTCAATTATAAAATTATAGTAACTTATAGCTATAGTTTACACTAAAAGTATACACTTTATATAAGTTCGTATGGTTTTGTTCGCTTCAATCTCCTGACATCCTGCGCGCTGTCCAGCAGTTGTATTGCTTCCACGTTATTATGATTTAGTAATCTTCTTTCGTGTTTCATGGCGAAATCTTGGATAACTTCGCAAATCCATTTGATTTCCAGGTCATCGTGCAGTTCTTCGTTGGTTACGTAGCGATAGGCATTGGTAATCAATCGAAGAACCTTATTTTGACAGCGTTGTATGTTATCCGAGCCAAGGATAAAAATATTGCGAATCTGTAGCTAAATTAATAATAATGAGTATTTATATATAAAGACTGGATAATGGTTTTTCCAGAAAAATGGCAAAAGGTCATCGATATAAAATTTATTTTTGATTAATATTTTAAAATTAGAGTAATACATTTGTTTTGAAAAGCATAAGAAAATTGAAACTATATGTTCATTAATTCTAAACTGGAAGAAAAAAATAAAACAAAAATTAAATCCTCCCTGCGCAACTGTTTATTAAAGTAATTTAATTTAAATTACACGAAACTCAACCTAAGTTTATTACTAACTATATGATTCGGTAAATATCGTATTACCTATCTTTATCTTTCATCAACAATAACATTAACCAGTTCGTCGATTGTTCATGAATTAACTTCTTGTACTTACCAGCAGGTGTTTTGTTAGATGTTTTGTCTGATGACGATATAAAACTATTTTGAGTCTTTTGACTAAATTGTTGCTCTGATGAAAAAACGTTTGTAGTTCTTGGACAAAAGTTCGTTTCATTGTTGGATTGTCAGTCCAATTCCTATCGATTTACGCATCCCGATTGCCCATAAAATAAATCTGCAAGAATTTATGATTTGTATGTTATAAGCAACGTTTATTACCAAATTAGGTTACTAATTTATTTATTTATATATTCGTTTGTCCTACAATATAATACATCATTAACAATGTAATTCTTAAGGCAATGTATTGCTGTTGTTATGATTACATTAATTTCCTGTAATACTCAATTTGAATTATATCTTTTTTAACATTTCTTTGAAGTATGATGTTTTGTTTGTTATTATGTTTATGCTATGTTTGTGTGT
This sequence comes from Rhynchophorus ferrugineus, assembly GCF_030347505.1. Taxonomy (NCBI): domain Eukaryota; kingdom Metazoa; phylum Arthropoda; class Insecta; order Coleoptera; family Curculionidae; genus Rhynchophorus; species Rhynchophorus ferrugineus. The sequence goes on along the minus strand of NW_027472585.1, from coordinate 16,298,765 downwards.
TCTGTCAGTTCATCGGGATCGAGTATCAGATTCTTACTTGAAATTGAAGATTCATATTATTATATGAGAAAGTTCTTTTCAGTTTTATAGCCATATCTTATTATTTCTTAGGCATTCTTCCATGGCTTCCTTGATTTTAATATGAGGTTTACAAATATACTGGAAAATACAGCTTAATAGCTCCGAATCTGTCCGTGTTAATTTTGCATTGCTGCGAAATGATAAAAACCTAATTACATTACTTGACAGATGCCCGATTCCTCAAGCATATTCAGGTAAATACCTCGGAATATATCTCGATGGAAGGTTAAATTGGAAATATCATGTTAGACAAAAAGCAGGGCAGATCAGACTCAAAATCAAACAACTGTACTGGTTAGTCGGAAGTTACTCTTAACTTGACCTAACATCAAAGAGATTGGTTTATCAGTGAATCATAAAGCCAATTTGGATTACAATTACAAATTAACAATGCTTATCGCTACGTAACCATCGAACAGCTGCACGATGACATCGGAATCAAATGGATACACGAAATGATCCAAGATTTTGCTTTCAAACATGAAATAACGTTGATAAAATCACAGCAACGTTGAAGCAATATAGCTATTGGGCAGGAAAGCAGAAGATTGAAGCTACTGATTGTGGTAATTTTACATTTTAATTGGCACAACATAACCTAGTATATTCACCGCTTTATTTTAATGTCTTACAACAGTAATAAACTATTGTTATTTCCCCAATTGTAACTGATTTGTTGGCAATAAAATACGTTACCAGATGGTAGTGGAATGCTGCTTGTTCCTGGATCACAGGAGCACTGCGTCTGGGGAGTCTTTCAGTTTTATTGTGCTCATTGTTGTTGTGCTTAATATGCATGCACTGTAAGCCTATCGACTTAATTTGCAGTCACTCTTTAACGCGACATACCAGTACGACTATTATCATCTTCTGTCTCTAGCTGGTCATCAGTGCGGTTAGCACGTGAAGTAACTCGTCATACATTTGATTGACTTTGACAATCAAAGTCAGGGCGTCTTTTCCTTGGTATTCTCATGCTGTAAATTTGTGACTATAATAAAATAACGTGAAATACATTTACAAAGTATGCTTTAGTATAAACTTTATTTTAATACAAAACCAAAATCCATCCAGCCGTTCCCGAGTTTTAACGAGATTAATATAGTTGATGAGATAGCATATGTACATGAAATGGTGTAGAATTAGTGAATATGAAGAGATTTTGACTTACTTTTGGATAGATGAGCAAACAATATGTGTAGTGTCCCGAGAAAGTATGTTGTTGCAAACGGTAGGTTGTAGGCTTCCTCGTGATACATATGGTACAACCGCGTGCAAGGCTTGTTATTAGATTTTTCCTTTTTCAGTGACTTATAAATTCATGCATGGAGACCGATGTAAATGTTAGAAGTGGCCAACTGCACAGATATGACTCTTGATTTCAACGGCTTACGGACTGTGACAACTAAAATACTGTATTTACAAAATATCTCTATAATATGTTCGATATTCGTGAATTTTCTGAATTTTAATTAGTTTTCTATCATTGCAGGTGGTCACCATCCTGAACAATCATTTCCAACCGACCGATCGGATATCGCTGAAGCTGATCCAGTCCAACCTCCAGGATCTCCAGTACCGATCTTTCAGGGAATTGAACGCGACCATCGAGGATCTTATTTTAAACTATAGCTATTTAGGGTAAGTAAATACGACATTAAGAAGGACAATATTTACGAAGCGAACGTTAAGTATCGGCGTGGAGATAGCGTGGGGGAGCTAGACGTTGTTTTTCCTTGTCGTTTATCGGGTGTCGTTAAGCAAATCAGCCAAATGGAGACGTTGCCTAACTATCGCGCCCAATAGAGATTCGGAGGCTTATCGGTCGTGTTTTTGTTTTTGATTCCGACAATCAAAATGGAAGACTAGGCGCGCACATCGAACACTCGTTACTTCCGCTGATCGATCTAGGAATCGATCGATCATTTTGTAAAAAATACATTTCTTCTACAACTAGACAAGAGGTAAGAAATGCACTGAATTTAAAAGGTCCGATTAGATAGAACAATTGTGACCTTTGAAAAAATATGAAACGTTTTTCATTAAACCAATAATATAATTTTACATTGTAATCTACATAAATTTTTATTGTTTAAGACATTAAATATAACACGTAAATCATATCCCCTTGATTTAGCATTAATGAAATATGTTGCTTGATAAAGTAAAATATTGCCCCTTGATATTCTAGTGACTTTTCTCAACCACTAATGCAACACTTAAGATGACTGTAATAAAGAATCATAAAAATTTTGATTTATAACAATAATGTACCATATTTAAATTGTATTTGAATTGAGAAAATGAAGTAAAAATACTAGCAGTTTAACAAGGCAAGAAATTCAATAAAATAATAAAAATTAATAAACAAGAGGTAATATCTTTAAAGAGTAGGCAATAATAACATATTCATCATTTGGAAACTGTGAGAATAGTATGATTGAACTCAAGTGATCTATATTTGCTAAGACATCAAAATTGTTTGGATGGCAAACCTACTGAAACATTTTATAATGATAATTTGATTGATGCAAATATATTTGACATGGCTACCATAATATTAATTTTACATAATTAAACAAACTTATTACAAATATTGCAGAACAAATTTAGGGACTTATATAGACAACAAACAAAACAAATGAGGCCCAATCTCGAATAATATTAACAATATCATTCACTACAACATCAAAAAAGGTTTAAATTATATTTGATGATAGAGCTCTGTATTGTATAAAATTGCCTTGTAATATTTGGATAATTAAATGCATTTTTTTGATTATTTATTTATTACATTGTTACTAGTCGTTTCCGACTAACCTACAATTTGTCTTTATGATAACTTAAATCTAGGTATATAACTAGAGGACTCATCGGTAATATCTCAGTCTCTGGTGAAATAATGTTTATATATGTCACTGCTGTATTTTTTATTATATGCACCTCACTACACAACACTACACAAGATCAGATGGTTTGATTCTTTTGAGTCTGTGTCTTGTTCTGGTGGTATACAAAAGCTTGCAATACTTCAATATTCTCATGAAAATGGAGCCTTTCCTCATGCCCCCTTGCAATTCACTTGATTTCTTGATTGACTGGGGGTATCTGAAGGTCTCGATGTAGATAATCAGTCCTATAGTATTTGGGTGCACCCACAATACCTCTCAGGACTTTGTTCTGAAAAATTTGTATTTTATTTATACTCTTTGCAGAACATCCCCATAATTGAACTCCGTATGTCCATATAGGTTTCAATATTTGCTTATATAATAGCAATTTATTATGTACTGATAATTGTGATATTCTTCCAATTAGCCAGTACATTTTCCTATATTTCAATTCCAGTTCTTTTCTTTTCTTCTTTATATGTTCCTTCCAGCGAAGTTTTACATCGAGATTCATTCCGAGATATTTAGCGTTGTTGTTATATGGAATGATAGTATTATTTAATGTTATGGGTGCTTGTACGGTCTGTTTATAGGTGAACTACACATGTACAGATTTACTTTCATTAATTCTTATTTTCCAAGCTTGTGTCCAATTATTTATATTGTCACTTGCCTGTTGTAATTTTCGTGAGGCTTCTTCACTATTGTCTCCGACAGCTATAATCGTAGTATCATCAGCAAATGTAGCCAACGTAATATTTTCCGTTTGTGGTATATCACAAGTGTAGAGTAGATAGAGCATTGGTCCCAGTACACTTGCTTGTGGTACACCTGTTTTAGATTCTTTTATTTTAGAGTAAGCTTCTTCTTGTTTGACTCTAAACATTCTGGTTGTAATGTATGATTTTAATAGTGCAGTGTGTTGTTTTGGTAGCATTTTCTGTAGTTTATGAATAAGGCCTTCATGCCAAACCTTATCGAAAGCTTGTGCTACATTTAAAAATATAGCTGAGCATACTTTTTTACTTTCGTATTTCAATAACATCTGTTATATCTAAAGATAATGCAAATGTCTACCGCATGAATTGTTTGAAAATATTAGCATAGGCTTTTACGTTGTTTTCTCAATATATACATTTCATTAATTTTTAATTTTGCATTTTCTTTTATCCCAGGGAGTCCCATTTCTGTTTATTATATGTTATTATTTTCCCATTTGCGCAAGTGTTTTAACGATAATTAGCAAACAAGTAATATGTGCTTGCTTAATTATTAATGATTTTTATTGAAAGAAGTGACCAATATTTAATAGTGCTTATTATGCTGAAATATCCACAATCTCCGTTGTCTGAAAATGATGATTTCTATGACGGTGTTTTGTAAATGCTATGAAAAAGGTATCTCCTATAATAATCCAAAGTGGTATAGTCTTGAAGAACTATTGACATTTCGATCAAAATAGAATATCCATAATAACAAGCTAACATTATTTATTATTACACAATTTGCTATTACTGTTATTTACTATTTGAATTCAGCAATTGTTGTGAAAGTGTCTAACAATAGCGAATAATAAACAAAATTAGTTATACGTTATAAGGAAAGTGAAAGAAAGATTATTGTAATCCTAATATAACTTTATCGCGCATCCAGTATGTTTTCCATTTTTCCAACTTGAGCTCTTCTAGTCAACTGTTAAGTGTAACGTTTGAAGTACACTCATGAAACTTTATCAAAGTTTGCGTTTTAGACCTTAGATCTGGAATAGAATAACATTGTTATGACAAAATTGCTGGATTATTGAAACTATTAACACATGCCTTAAACCGTTTTTCTAATTTGTAGTCAAAAATTATAATCCTAAATATGCTTGTTTTGTTTTATATTCTTTGAGAGTTCTTTCTAGCGTTTCGATGTTACATTTGGAAACAGATATTTGAAAATAGACAATAGACAACACTATCAATATCAAACCTTAATATTAATACATGAATGAGTCACACTCACATCCTTAATCTAGCTAACTTGGGTTGTTTCTTCCAAGGAAAACTACGTCTGGCTTTTTATTTCCGCACATACACTGGATATACAACACTTTTGAGGATGAAGATACATTATAATCAAATAATAGTGATTATATTTAAGACACAAAATTGCTAATTGTGTTTTATGTCAAACACAAAAATGGCGACGTAAACAAACTGAAACAAACAATCGCGTTATAGAAACGAGCCAATCAAATGCCTCTGTAGGCCAATTCAAATGAATGGTCTACAGAGGCAGCATTCAACGGACCACGCAAAAACTTTCCTCAGTTTCGCCTATATAAGTAAAACCTCTATGTTTACCCTATGATGTATACCTTTGAAGCTTGATGTCAGTAATATGTAAAATGTAAAATGACATATGTTTATTTTTTAGAAAAACCGTTAATGACTTTTCGGAATATCTGGTACGTACTGTATTGAATACTAAATACTGAACAATAGAGTGATGAATATGCCTTTTATGTTCATATCATAGAGCCTAGAAAATATAGATGTAAATACGAGAAAAACTCTTAGAAAACGACGTGAAAACTGATTGAAGCCGGCTTATCACAATTCAAGCGAACCAGTAATCAATTGCCGGTCCTGGAAGCACCGACGCTATCGCGGTGCGGAAAAAAGCCGGTTTAATACGTACTGAATAAAAGCGGTGTACGTTTCATTTGTTGTTGTAATAATTTTCAATAATCGGCTCTCATTATAATTTATTATTATTTATAGCTCGGGTCGGATCTATCTAGGCGCCACGTTAATGAACATTTTATTGCCTATAAAAGCGATAATTTTTGCAAAAGATACACCCGATGTTCTCAAGTTCACGTTACGACACAGAACTCCTTGCGTACGAGAGAACATAAATATTGACACAAGAGGTTCGTTGGCGAAATGTTCTCGCTTCCTACAAACTACAAACAACGGATCGTGCGTTATGCCGTCAGGAATGATTACATAGACCGGTCAATTTAGGAGATTTCTAAATTATCAACAGAGCTGAATTTTGGTGGAGACCTTGGATTCACCATTATAAAGAAAAAATAAAGACTTCTCATCAATCCGATGTCTGTTCAAAAAATTATTCAAGGTTCTTTTCTCTTAAAATACAATTAAACATATTTGGATCATAATTCTATTCCTATTTCCATACTGAGTCTTGTTAGTTTAAAATTATTTAAAATGCACTGATCTATAGAGTACAGATAATCAAACAATTATGTCGTCAGGAATGATTACATAGACCGGTCAATTTAGAAATTTCAAATTATCAACAAAGAGACCTTGGAGTCACCGTTATAGAGAAAAAAGAAAGACACCTATCAATACCATGTCTACTTAAAAAATATTCAACGTCAAAATTTTCTGTTTTTTGTCAAAGGTCAGTTTCCTCAAAAAAAAAACAGCTGAGATTAATATTCTACATTATAATATTATATACAAAAATAGTCTTATTATGGTAATAAAATGTATGCTTACATAGTATGCTTTTTGTTATATTATGTCATTGTTACTTTCCATATATTAAAATACAATAAAACATATTTGGATCATTTTAACATTCCGTCTTGTCAATTTAAAATTATTTACAATGAACTGATCTGTACAGCAGAGATAATCAGACAATTATCTCAGTCTATTCCTTTTTCAAAATTAATACAGGAAGGAATTCGTACATCTCCGTCTGTTACCACGATTAAAAAACAATTGAAACGTGCATTTGACTGAAGTAATTACTGTTTTCAGTAGCTAGTTTTTTGACTATCGACTGTTTACAGTAAATATTTTTCAACGCCAATCTTTACCAAAATTCAGCTCTGTTGAAATTTTAGTAATTTTATCACTATTGTTAAAGCCAAATCGACGGGACTAACATTAACGATATGTTCGCGTAATTTTTTCAGCACAGTCTCTCTGAAGATCTTCATTCCGTAGAGGTATGGCGCTATCGAAAACATTTTTAAACCAACTGTAAAATTAGTGGTATATTGCCGTTAAACATAACATGTTTGAAAAACAACATCAAGTTTGAAAAATCACATCAATTAGGGGACATCCATTTTTTGTTGAGATATTCCTATCGAGCATACCTTAGATAGAACAATATTTCCTGTGCGTGTCCATAATCAGCTTCTTACTTACTTTTGTCAGTAAGCTCTCGAAGACCTCGTGGCCTTCTAACAAATTCGAAAACACTTAAAAACTTTTTTAAATCTCTATATCTAAATATAACGTGGATGATGTTCAATTACATACCTATGAGCAATATATAATATTCGGTTGAGTATTTTTCAATACAAATTGAGCAATTTACGAAAATAAAGAGTAAGTTGTATTTTTATTATGTTTTATATTTTATAATGTAGAATTATTACACACACAAATTACATGCATTTTAATATTAAACGTATAAATGCAAAATGTTTTATTCATGCGTGTTGGCTATTTTGTTTTCCAAATATTTAAACACTTTTCTTAACTGATTATGAACTTTATTAACCGAAATATTATGCTGGACGCCTATTACCTCTTTGTTACCGTATTTTGTTATTGTTTTTCTTACTAGCAACTTCCTCATATTAACATTTTAAAATTGACACCGAAACCTGTCAAGTACATAAACTTCTCTCCAAACCAAGGAAGATAGAAATATTGCAAATTTGCACCTAATTTAACGATAATAATATAAAATAGGAGTCTTTTATATCTAAAGACGCAATAATGTTGAATAATGTGATCTTCGTTTAAACTTATACTTGCCGGCTTGGTGTCGCAGTGGTAAAGGCGATAGGACGGTCCTCTTACTGTTGCGATAGCCGCTGGTTTGAATCCTGTTGGGGCATGCCTAGGCAAGAGTGTAAAATCCGACAAGGAAAATTATCCCATTCACGCTAGTAACCAGGCTGGGTCTCTCAGGACCGGAAGTCTTCTCAGATGATTTCTAAAGTTGGTCACTCGCCAGTCGGTAGGCTTAATGCTGAGGACCGTGGTTCGGAGAATACGTTAAACTGTAGTTCCCGTGGAGATAAACCCATAGTTGGTAAAAGGAGACTTTAAAATATATTAAAAAAACCTTATATCATTGGTCTAAGGATTTTTTTTCATATTTGTTATAATATAAAAATTTTCAGTAACTTATTTTTATGTATTTCGACAAAGTTTATTACTCAGCTACAATGTTAAAAATGGCGATTATGAATGAATATAGAATTAATTTTACTCAGTAGACAGAAAAAAAGAACAATATGGTGTACATGTACAGAACCGAAAATGTTTCTTGAATTTAGTGTATTATTTTTAGTAGTAGCTCTCTTATCATAAGGTAGCAAAGTCGTCCCAATTACTTATGAACATTGCTCCAAGCATCCTTTCAATTTTGAGTGTCATGGTTTTGGAAAAAGTTTCATGAATTCACGGTTTATTTATGTAAGCTTTAGATTTTAAGTACGCCCATAAAAATGGCTACAAGCTGATAAATCTGGCGACTGAAGCCGCCATATCGCGTAACAACTGACAACATTTGGCGCACCAAGAAATATTTCAACGACTACTGGGATGGATGATATCCTGTAACTAGTAGATATTAATTCCCCTCTCTATCCGCCCTTAATCATACATCAAACATCCAATTAGTAATTAGATATCTTAACACTGTCTGGTAACAACACACAATAAATCAACATTCTCGACTTCAAAAACATTCAGTTGAGTGATACATTCATTTCATCGCATCTCTAATTTTATACCCTTTTCGTAGAACAGATAACCTTTGCTTTCAAAAATAGGTTTCAATTCTTCATTTGAGCTGAACCTCTTTAATTAGAGTGTTCTTTTGAAGTCTAAAAACAACCAGTAATCACTAGATGCCTGATAGCACGCTTCTTTACTATACGATGAGTCAAATTTAATCAGAAATATAATTTGATATTTTGATTTCAACTTTAGCAACAAAAGTTGGTTCACAAAAATAATTTAAATTCTAAACTGAGCTGTCTTGATAAGTATCTTTCGAAGAGGCATGACAATACCGTGTCTAAAGAATGATGTTTGTATGGCAGCGATCCATTTTCGCATTTCTTCAGCGTTTCAAAACTGAACCAATTATGTCTAACCCAAGCTATGCTGCACCGATCTGAACAGACAGAGGCAGAATGACTTTCCATCTGCTTTTCGCTACTAAGATGTCACACTGTCATGTACACTTGTCATTAGTAAACATCTTCAGTAAGAGATGTATTCGGTTTTAGAAGCTCGTAATACCTTGATAATCTTACCATATGGGTTGCAAGACTTTATGGCCATTCATATTCCGCATAAATATCGATATAGATTTCCCTAGGCTAATGAACCTCCCACAACTTTTTGCGCTTAAACTTTTGCCTAGAAAGCAAAACAATCGCGTTTGCAAATGATTCGTAATCGCAATTTCAGTAACGTGGTGTGGGTTTCGCAATTCGTGTTGTCATTTCCTCTGTTTTTGAATCTTTTCTCTCAAATGTGAACGTCTAAAAGTATTGATACATTTACCTCTACGCTCTTTGAAAGTTCTTTGAGAGTTTAAATTGAGTCTTAGACCATTCTGATTTTTGTTATTGACCTCAAAAGCGATTTTAAATAATTGAAACCAGAATTTATCGTCGGGATACGACGGAATAGCAACTAAAAGTGTTTGATAGTTTTTGACGGTATATTTCTAAAGACAGACAGTATAAAACAAAAACAAAAGTAATGAATGTCAAAAATACAATAATACTCTATGTAAATTTAACAGTTAAGTTACAGTGCATTTGTTTCGCATTTTTACCCTGTCGATGGGTAAATAAAACCGATTTTATTACTTTAGGAAGTCTAACTAAACTTAAATTAAAAACATATATACATTGTGATTCAACCTGTATTCTTTCCCATATGTGCTAATGATGGGAGCAAAAAAAGCAAAGATAAAACTAGTTAAAAAAGGACGTACGAATGTCAAAGGAACAGAAATAAAACTAAAAACTGTTTCTGATGCCAGTTATAACAAGAAATCCGGACAGAAGTGGTTCTGTTCAATGGATACCAAAGACGGAAGTTTTTGATGGTATTTTTAAATTCACGAAGAATTAAATCCGATCCCGAAAAGTTACAGTTTTTCTGTGAATTTGTTCCGAATACAACGAAAGCTTATTTATTTTAGTTATTGTCTTGTTTTGACAATATGGCTAATTTGATTTGTCACCTTTGATGCTAGAGCAGACTTCAAATTTGACGTTTTTAATTTTTGGGATTATTGATAACTAATAAGTTCTAAAATTCTATTAATCAATAAAGAGCTTTTAGTATCAAGAAACTTCAAATTTTATTTCCAGAAATATGTATGGCACTCCATATTTTGCGACATTAATCTACTTTTTCCATGAACATACCAGAAGAAGATTTTTAAATAATTTTGAAAGTTCGCAAATTAAAATCAGTTTCATTTAAAAGCTAAAGTTAATTCGAAAAACAATAAACTCGAATTATCATTAAATTAGTAATATTTTAAGTCAATTATATACAAAAAAACATAACTTTAAGTAAAGTTGATTTGTTTCTATAGGTAGCTTACATGGTCTAAAGATTTGTCGCTATTTGATTTCTATTCTCACACCTCAAAAAAGTCCTTTGTGGAATAATTTTCTTCAAACAAAGACGTAAGATATATCAAGAGGGTTATTTGATAAACTTTACGGCTTTCGGACAAATCTTGCAGTAATATAATCGTTCCTTTATTTCTATTTCTGAATATTTTCGTACCATTCCTGCGAAAAAAATCTCAAAATTGAATCCACGGTTTTTAAGAAATTATGTTAATTTATTCATTTATTCATATATAATAACAACCAACAATAATGCCACTTTTAGGGAGTTTCATTAAAAAAATAACAAACTGAATGAGAGATATGCCATATAGAACAATTTGACTTCTATTCTCACACCTTAAAAAAGGATTTTGTAGAATAATTTTCTTCAAACAAAGACATAATTGATATCGAGAGGATTATTTGACTAATTTTTGTGGCTTTCGGATAAATCTTGCGGTTATGAAATCGCTCTTTTATTTTTGTTTCTAAACATTTTGGATTCCATTTCTGCGAACTTATTGAACACTTGAACCCTTATTGACAACAGCAATGTCGATTCTTTGTGACGATGTGGTATTTTGTATATTTTATAAATTTTGTATATATATGTATATATATGTATATGTTGAAAGCCGACCTGTATAAAGCGACACGGAGGGTTTATATCCATTAAAAAATAGACCTGTCCATCTCACTCGTTCGCCATTCAATATATATATAGTTATATATATATATATATATATATATATATATATATATATATATATATATATATATATATATGTATATATATTATAAAATTTTAAAATTATTAATTCATTCATTCATTCATTCATGTATAACAACGAGCAACAATAGTGCCATTTTTAGGAAATTTCATTAAAAAAAATTAAGAAACTGAATGAACTACATTCCAACGGTGAAGTCATAGCGACCGCAAACAAGGAAAAGACTAATTATCCTGCTACTCGACGTCGTTACGCGAAAACAACGAAAAAAAACATTATAAATTGAATAATTTCCACTGAAATGTCCTCGTCCTTTACGACTTTTCCAACTACACACTAGAGCGTCGGTTTTTTTATTGTTCGCTAGCCGTATCGCCGATTGACAATGGCGACGCTGGCCCCTGGGATTTTGCTCGGTATCGCGAAATGCGATTTGTTTAAAAATTGTTACGTTTTTATCCGTGTGTCCGATTTTTGATAACCTTCGGGTTTCTGTGAATTATAAGCGTGTTTTAATTGGTGCGAAAAAATAATGACAAGAAAATAATGCATGTAAATCGCATGTTCGACGCATCAGCCCAACTATGCTCATCAGTCTGAATCAGTACTATAGCGTTTTCTTTAAATAAATAAAAATAGACTAACCAAGTTGTTTAAAACTTCACTTGCTTGGAATAATAGATCTGCAACTATTTTTTAATTTATTGATATAACAGGTGGGGCAAAAGACCTGCTACCATTTTGATTGCATATAACTTTACTCAAAGAAAACATTGGTTTTCATAAAAAGTTTATTTGGTCTTTACATTTTTTTTCGTTATTGTGGATATAACCAGATACTAGAGAAATAATCATCATTTTTCATGACATCCTGCAAAAATCTGATCTGAAATAATGATCGCAATTCGCTATGCAACTTTCGACACTTTTTAAGGCATTCTTCATGACATCCTGCAACATCTGAAGCTGAATTTCTTCAATTTCGTGACGGATATTGTCTTTAAGATGTTGAATAGTTTGGAGCTTATTCACATTAACTTTTTATTTTAAAAAACATCCGTGGCCCCATCTGAAAACACATGTCCTCTAGTCCTACCTCTTCCATTTCAGGCGCAAGCAAATTTCGAATCATGACTTGGTACCGTTCAGCAGTAACAGCAACTGCAACACCTTGGTCATTTTCGAAAAAAAATAGGGACCAATAATGTTTCAAGCATGAATACCACACCATACAGTTGTTTTTAGTGGATGCAATGATGTTTCATAAATTTATTGAGGATTCTGTGTTCTCCAAAACCGACTGTTCTGTTTACTGACGTGGCCAAAAAATGGGCTTCATCTCTAATTATCAGTTTAGATGAAAAATCTTCAATTTCACCAGACAACCTTGGGATTACATTACTGTACTCAACTCATCCCTATTATAAAATTCGAATGTCTGCACAACACAATGGTTAAAGTGAAACCGAGCTAAACGTCACATAACCAAGATAGCTCGCAATGAAAATGGTAGTGGTATTTTTGCCCCACCTTATATTATTACTAATCATTGTCGATTAACTTATAATTTGTTTCTACAGTGATTTAAAATTAGGAAGCCTCATTAGCCCTTACTTGTCCTCTAATAAAATAAAAAAGTTTAATTAAAGTTTTCTTGTTTATATAACATAAGTGAAAAGTTTAAAACACTTTTCAGTATTTTTACTATTTAGTGCAGTTCACTACATACTTACACAAGATTACACGGTCAGTGTCACACTCTATTATAACGGTTGTAATCTGAAGGTCACGCTGTAAGCAATTGTTTCTCTAGTATCTGGTTATATCCACAATACTTCTCAGGACTTTATTCTGAAATACTTGTATTATGTTGATGTTACTTTTCACAGAACATCTTCATAACTGAATTTCATTATGTAGGGTTTAGCATCTGCTTATATATACATATATATATATATATATATATATATATATATATATATATATATATATATACACACTTTGTAAGGGTAAATTAGTAATACATATTTTTGTATTTCTATTCTAGTTCTTTTCATTACTTTTCTTTTCGATGTGTTCTTTCCAACAGTTTGGTTGTAGGTGAAATCAATATCCACTTTACGTCAAAATTCATCCCAGGATATTTAACATTGAGTGTTACAGTTTTCTGGTTGCTTCTTCGCTGTTGTGTACAATAGTAAATATCGCAGTGTCATGAGTAAATGTAGCCATAGTAACATATTCTGTTTGTCCTGGCTGAGATGTAGTAGTTTAAGATTTCAAAATATTGCTTTGGTAATATTTTATGGAGTTTATACTTGAGTATAAACCCTTATGCCAGACTTTAATGAAGGCGCAGCGTCGAAGAATATAACTTTGCAAATATTTTTCTCTCCGTAAATTTTTCGATAAAACTGTGATTTTACGTACCTGGTCAATTATAGAATGTTTGCGCATAAAATCAAATTGTCTGGTGAAAAAATCACCTCTAAAACAAATAAACAAAGAAAACACAGAAATCAAATGAATAGTGCCTAATAGAAATTAAGAAGAAGACTTGAGAAACTAATTATTCCAACGAAAATATTTTTTTTTAAATCTGAATAAAGTAAACAAAATCTGAAAACGCCAATATATTAAACAATATAACACACTAAATAATTATCTGCGAGATAGCTGACAAAGATATACGCTCAATAAGTCTCGGGTGTGACACAGATGACACCACCTCCTACCCTTTCTAAATACAATTTAATAGTTTTATCCTTCGAACGCCTCATGTCAAAATTTCATGATAATCTGACTTTTAGGTTAAAAGTTACAGTTTTATTTTCAAACTAATATACCGTATAGTCCAGGTCAAAAGAATATTTCATGGAAAAAGGTTCAAATATGTTGAAAACAAGGAAAAATCATTACTATGGCTGAAAAGATTTCTAAAAATTGAATGAGCGCTGGACTGAATATATCTCTCTTTATCATTGTAATTAAATTCTGCTTAAAAGATAATTTATTAGTTACGGTGGGACTTTTTTTCACCTTTACTTATTATGGAGTAATTTATTACAAAGACCTAAGTAGAGTCAAAAAAATATGAAGCACTTAAGTGATTGTACATAAATTTTGTTTGGTTTTCTAAACAATCGCAGATAATATTGAAAAATAATACTACGAAGAAGAGCAGTCTCAGTTGACGTTGAGTATATATAGATTTTGAGAATGTTTGGCGTGTGAGATCATAGAGTAATTTCTAAATTAGATTTACTAAAATAATTTTCAGTAAATAACGGGACAGACAGACAACGGACGTCTCGTAACGCTGAAAATGTGGCTCTGGTGCGCGATAGTGTTGCAGTCTCCAGAAACATCAATTTGGAGACGTGGTTCCCAGTTACACATTTCTGTACGCAGTTTAAGGCCAACTTTGAAAACTGATTTGAAAATGTTCCCGTACAAAATTCAATTTGTCTAAAAGTTGCTATCGAGAGATCCTGATCAACGAGTTGAGTACAGTAATGCAATCTTAAGGCTGGTGAAATTGAAGATTTTTCGTCTAAATTGATAATCAGCGATGAAGCCCAGCAATAGTCGGTTTTGGGTGTATCCCGTATGGTGTGGTATTCATGCTGGAAATATCACTGGTCCCTATTTTTTTGAAAATGACCAAGATGTTGCAGTTACTATTACTGCTGAACGGTACCAAGACATGATCTGAAATTTTCTTGTACCTAAAATGGAAGAGGACATGTGGTTTCAGCAAGATGGGGCCACAGCGCAGACAGCTCGTTCAACAATTCAATTATTGAATGACGTTTTTCCATGAAGACTAATTTCCCGAAGTGGCGATTTAACATGGCCAACCAGATCTCCGGATTTAACAGTACCAGACTTTTTTATAGGTTTTTTTTAGAGTCAAAAGTTTATGTGAATAAGCCCCAAACGTTTCAGCATCTTAAAGACAATATTCATCAGGAAATTGAAGAAACTCTGCCTCGGATGTTGCAGGATGTCATGAAGAATGCCTTAAAAGATGTCGAAAGTTGCATAGCGAATTGCAATCGTTATTTAGCCGATATAATTTTTCAGTTGTAACGAAAAAAATGACCAAATAAACTGTTTATGAAAACCAAACTTACTTATCTTTATTTGAGCAAAGTTATAGGCAATCAATATGGTAGCGGGAATTTTGCCCCACGTTGTATATGCAAATAATATATATAAAAAAAATAAATATAAAAATAGACAAAATCAAAATAAACATAAAGCTTTCTGAAAAATAAAAATTATGTACTCAGCTTTGTATTCGGAGTAATATTTTCACCACATCGTCTAGTTTTTGAAAAGAACTAGGTGAAAAATAGTTCAACTTTATGTGAAAAGGCAATGAAAGATATGATGAGTGACTAGACTGGGGAGGAGATTCTAGATTTAGATTTACTATAAATTTAAACCCTCGCTATCATCACCGAGGGTATAACTCAGTGTTCAACACGCGCTACATCTTTCTCTGAAATAAATAATGGGGCATCCATAAACAGCACAATCTATTTTTGTGTTCTCATCTCGTGCTGAAGTATCAGCATCATTATCACATGATATTTCCATGGATAGCTAAATAATTTATCATTCATATTTTACAAAATCAAAAAGTCAAAAAATACGAAATGATGGAGCAATAGTCAAAACTTTGCACGTCATCAAAATTTATGTGCAGTGATTTACAACATTTGCCGGTTTGTATCTGCCTCTTTTTAACTAGTGTAAAATGTTAAGGAAAAATCCGCTTCGAATTTAGAACGAATTATACATTTTTACAAACTGCATTTGACAGTAAATTCGACGTCATTAATGACGTGAATTGGCTGTTTTATTGAAAGGACTTTGTTAGTATTTATCGACACTGTAACCCATTGAATAAAGCACAACAATGTTTTAAAGATAAAGATAAATCCAGAATAACATGTTAGCAAAGTTACTACCTCTAACTGGCCACCATGTCAAGCTCGTTGGACCCAATTATTGATATGCCCTTATAATAAGCGGCGATTCCATTTGAAGATAGATCGATTAAATGTCATTATAAATTGACGTACTATCTCGATTATTCCGGGAAATCACTGTTTACTGCCCTGACGCATAAAACAAACGGAATGTCTGGGGTCTGCCCGACGCGTTTGAGTTTTCGCTGTAAAATTAAGAGTGATGTCATAAGGTTTTGGAAAATATCGCCACATGCTTATAAAATAACACAATTATATGTAATGGTTTCGGTAGTACCGAATTCATCAAATATACTGTGGTCATCAGGCGTAAATAAGCTACATTAATTGAAACCTTACGGTTCAATGAATTCAACAAAAACAAGTTCCTTGACTAGGAAAGTTATCTTGCTAAATTTAAACACTCAAGTTGTACTCAATGTATCTGGATATGGTCCAGGTTAATCAACGACAATTTGGTAGCATTTTGGCATTTTTTGGCATTTGAAAATTTTATTAACCCTTCGTGTAAATAGTTTTTAGCAAATAATTTTCTAAGGTGTAAAAAAAGAGAAAAGTCAAAGGCGGCTATATCTGACGAATATAATGAATGTCAAAACAGTGTGGGGTTAAAAACAGCTATTAATATTTGGGTGTAAATTATATGACTCGGTGAATGGAGATAAAACGAAATGAAACAATTATGGTTACATTATTATTACCGTTATTTATAGGTAAATAAAAATATAGAAAATACAGTATATAATAGTTAAAAAGGATGGCAGCGGTGTTACCTGAAGACGAGGCTGGGGCAGTCGATGGTCGCACGTCTGAACTGAACGATGGTCAGTGACTGAATGCTCAAAAGTACCCTTCCATAATATTCTAGATAAACGTCTCGGGGTTGCCAGATATTCGATATCGTTTACTAGTGGGCGCTGCTGGCACTCCGCACGTGTTCAACATCTTGCATAAAATTTTCTGGGTATTTTGTAGGCCGTTATTCTAACATGTAAAATTCGACCTGCCTCAAGGTCTCAAGTGTCCAAAGATTCGTAAGATTCCAAACCCTTACGAGCTGAAGGAGATTAATTTGCTCCTTACTGGAGATGAAAAGTGGATCCAGTCCTACAATCCAAAGCGAAAACAATCATGGGGACCCCTTGGTCATGCATCAACATCAACGGCAATAATAATAATAGTTCAATACAAGTCCCCGGCCTACCATAGTAAAACAAATTTTCTACAAATTTTAACATAATTCCCTTCAAGACTGATATACTGATTATAGCGACCCTCCAACTTTTAGATGCCATTCTTGTAGTACGATTTGTCCTTTGCTTCAAAATAAGCCTCAGATTCGGCGATCACCTCTACATTCGACGAAAATTTCTTCTCAGCGAGCATTCTTTTGATATCTGAGAACAGAAATAGACGCTGGGGGCCAGATCCGGAGAATGCTGTGGATTAGGATGCAAGTCGAAGCCCAATTTATGCATTTTTGCCATCGTTTTTACTGACTTGTGACACGGTGCATTGCCTTGGTGAAGCAGCTTTTTCTTTTTCTTCAAATGCGGCCGTTTTTCGCCGATTTCGTCCTTCCAACGGTCCAATAACGCTATTTAATAGTCGCTGTTGATGGTCCTTCCTTTTTCAAGGTAGTCAATTATTCCATGCGCATCCCAAAATACAAACGCCATAACCTTGCCAGCCGACTTTTGCGTTTTCCCACGCTTTGGAGCCGGTTCATCGTGTGCAGTTCACTCAGGTGACTGTCGATTGGACTTCGGAGTGAAATGATGGAGCCATGTTTCATCCATTGTCACATATCGACGCAAAAACTCGGATTTATTACACTGCATCATCTTCAAAAACTACTCCGAATCGTCAACTCGTCGTTGTTTTGGTGAGCTCGTGCGGCACCCATTTTGCACAGAGCTTTCTCATACCCAAATATCCGTGAATGATATGATGTACACGTTCAGTTGATATCTCTAGAGTATCCGCTATTTCGTTCAGTTTCAATGTATGGTCATTCAAAATCATTTTGCGGATTTTTTAAATGTTTTCGTCGGTAGCAACCTTTTTTTGGGTGTCCACTGCGTTCACCATCTTCGGTGCTCATTTTACCACGTCTAAACTTAGCATACCAATCCTTGATGGTTGATTTTCCTGGGGCAGTGTCCAGGAACTCGGCATCAAGCCAAGTTTTTGCTTCAACTGTATTTTTTCCCTTCAAAAAGCAATATTTTATCAACACGCGAAATTCCTTTTTATTCATTTTTTTTACAATAACAAAAGTTGCTTCACTCAAAATGCTATAATTCACAATCTAATGATCCGACAGCTGTCAAATTTATACACGCATCTTTTGAGGGTTAGGGCTAACTAAAAAACATATGGATTTAAGCCATCTATGTGTCAGGCCGGGGACTTTTCAATTGACCTGTTAATAAACATAATTTTTTATTAATACAGCCTATGTATTTGTTTGTTGAAATTCAATGCACTAGAAATTGGAGTAACTATTGGATTTATTTTACATCATAACTTTTTAAGTCGCCATTAGGAAATCTGGGCGAGTAACATCAAATAAAACTAAAGCCGGCTTGGTTGGTGCAGTGGTAAAGGCGATTATCTGGTACACCTACTGTTGCGATAGACGCGGGTTCGGATTCTGCTAGGGCATGGTCGTAAATTTATATTTGTGATTTTCCTTAGGCAAATGCGACAAGGAAAATGATCCTGGTCAGGCCAGTAACCAGGCTGGGTAAGACCGGATGTCTCCTGGGATTATTTCTAAGTTGGTCACTCGCCAGTCGGTAGGCTTAATGCCGAGGACCGTGGTTCGGATCCCACGTTAGACTGTAGGTCCAGTCCAGATAAACCCCTAGTTGGTAAAAGGAGACTTTAAAATATAAAAAGAAATAAAACTAAAATACTATCTTCAAACAAAGTGGTCACAAATAACAATCAAGTCCGAATCAGAAGATTCTCGTCAATAATGGTTACAGAGGATTGTAGCGTTTGTATAAATGTATCACCTGTCTATCCTATCCATAATGCACAATATAAGGGAGCTTATAGTCATAGAGTGATAGAAATGCAACTCAATAGGGGACTCTGGCGCAAATTATTGCTTTGCCCAACATCCAGAGGGAGCCATAATGGGCCATTCAAGTAATTTAATTGGTCAATTTAAATTTCCATTATAGACACTTGTAAAAAAAATATTTCACTGTGTTGGCTCATTAGTTATGTTTGGCATGTTCAAGGCTGTCACATGTTTAATTGACCATTGAAATTTAAATAAAATACAATTTTTTTCTGAAATAAATTTATTAAATCAAAATTCAATTAAATATACATATAAATATAATATTTAAAAATAAATAAATATAAATATAATCTGTAAAAATAAATAAATGTAAATATAATCTATAACAATAAATATAAATTTATAATGTTAATTTATTCACTAAATATAAATATTATATACATATATATAAAACCATAAGCAAAAAACTGTGGTGCATTGCAAATCAAAATTATCTCTTCCATCTCTCTGTTAGTACAATTGAAGAGTTTTAAATTTACTTTTTTTTTAAACCTTTGACAAAAATTTTGTTATATTATCGACGTCGCAAAATCTCTGAATAAAATAAGACATAGCTCAAAGACCTACTGAGAGTATAATAAAACAATTTTGTTAAAGTCTGGGGCACGAGATATTATTTTGCCTCTATAAAATCAGTCTCAATTTCTGGATCTACTGATTTATTCATAATTGTATGTAAACAAAAATCACACTTCATATAAAAAGTTTTACTAAATAACCTGAGATATACACTACGGTACAACGTAAAACTTTATTTGCTCTTATAGGAACATCTGGACTGAAGTTATAGAGTCAAGTATAATTAATAGTAAGAATAAGCAGAAAGGGGATACTGGCTGAATGAATACAAACTTTACCATTACATTCTGGAGTTTGTTCAAATGTTGATGATACTTGCTTCGAACACCCTGGTTGTGAGCCTGGAACGATGGAAATAGGCACTACAAATATAGTAAGACAATTTAGAAATTAATGGTAATAATTATGAACAGAAATGTAACTGACTCCTTCTATTTACCTTCTATATAATTTTGATTTTGATCCACTTCCATTTGTACATATTCTGGGCTCGTGCTATTATGTTCACCATCACTAAATTGTTTATAAGTACTTAAGGGAAAGTTTAAATGTATCGCAAAAATGTCTCACATGGTAACGATCATAAATCTGTTTCATGTTTAACCCAGCCAGTTTAGGATTTTTAATGTTTTCTACTCATTTCTTAAAGATCGCTTTTTTAACGGAAAACGATGATACATTTCCTCAATATCTGTGCATCCGGGCACCGACCGACTATACCGACTTGTATATAGTAATAAAATAAAATAATAATTTAATGTATAAACGTTATAAAAAGCTAACCATACTGTTCTCAATATAGGGCATATTGAAAACGGCTTGCAAAATAAACAAACCATGGAACGAAATGAACCAATCAGATTCCGTTGCGGCTCTTAAAAAATAGCGAATAAAACAAGTAACATGTTAAACGTAGCGACATCTACATGTTGGACGTCGCGAAACATTTCGCCAAAATTTCCTATGAAGTTAAATCTCTATTTCTCTGCTTATAGTTCGGATCCTTTGTATCAATACTAATTCAATATATCCAGTTATCTGGATACTGAACTATTTTAAGTCTTTATTAGATTTAATACTAGATTGGGAAAAAAAGTAATTTCGACTTTTCACATGTAGTTCAAAGCGGATTTATTCATATACATTTGAAGCATTAATCAATCTGAATAGTTTCGACAGATGATCTTTGGCCATTTTTCTGATAGGCCAGAGCGAGGTCTGTTGAGCCGCGGGTTCTAGTATTTTGGTTTAAAAATACGAATGTCATGATATTATTTTATTATATAATTAATACATTGTTACTAGTCGTTTCCGTCTAACCTACAATTTGTTTTTATGATAACTTAAATCTAGGTATATAACTAGGAGGACCCATCGGCCCTAACTCAGTCTCTGGTGAAATAAGGTTTATACATGTCACTGCTGAATTTTTTAATAGATGCACCTCACTACACAAGATCAGATGGTTTAATTCTTTTGAGTCTGTGCCCTATTCTGGTGGTATCCAAAAGTTGCAATATTTCAATATTCGTATGAGAATGGAGTCTTTCCTCATGCCCCCTTGCAATTCTCTTGATTTCTTGACTGACCTGTGGTATTCCTATATCAGTCCTATAGTATTTGGGTGCACCCACAATACCGCTCAGGATTTTGTTCTGAAAAATTTGTATTTTATTTACGTTACTCTTTGCAGAACATCCCCATAATTGAACTCCGTATGTCCATATAGGTTTCAATATTTGCTTATATAATAACAATTTATTATGTACTGATAATTGTGATTTTCTTCCAATTAGCCAGTACATTGTCCTATATTTCAATTCCGGTTCTTTTCGTTTCTTCTTTATATATTCTTTCCAGTGAAGTTTTGCATCAAGATTCATTCCGAGATATTTAGCGTTGATATTTACGAATGATAGTGTTATTTAATGTTATTGGTGCTTGTACGGTCTAATTATAGGTGACCTGCTCATGTACTGATTTACTTTAATTAATTTTTCTTTTCCAAGCTTGTGTCCAATTATTTATTTTGTCACTTGCCTGTTGTAATTTTCGTGAGGCGTTTTCACTATTGTCTCCGACAGCTATAATAGCAGTATCATCAGCAAATGTAACCATCGAGATATTTTCCATTTGTGGTATATCACAAGTGTAAAGTAGATAAAGTCAATACACCTCCTTGTGGTACACCTGCTTTAGCTTCTTTTATTGTAGAACGATATTATGATTTCAACATGGCTTAAGCTTCAAAAATAAAATATGTTATATTGATATTTAGTTATTTAACATATTAGTAGTAGGAAGGTAGCATTTAAGCTAAAAAACGAGGCCCGGTAGCCACTTTCAAATGGCCGCTAATCTGTATTATGGTGTTTGGTTGCACTGTTAATGTGACAAGTCTTTCAACGCTTTAAGAATTATGTTAAATTATATTTCTACAAAGCAAGGCTCACAAAGCAACGAATACGAGAAGATGCGCTTACTTTGGAACAAAAAACGTTAACAAGAAGTTAAAAAAGTTCAGGGAAATAAACCCTTATAACTAAGTATCAAAAATATACCAATCCCTTAAAATTAAGTAACAATTTGAAAGGTTTATTGAAAATAATTAAATGGTTTTTTATAATGTATAAGAAATATATTTAATTTTTTTGAAAAAATATCGAAGAATATCGGCCAAAAATATCGATATTTAAAAAAAAATATCGATATATCTAACCTACCTTATCATAATATGTATTTCAAAATTATACCCTATTAATCAATCTTAAAGTTACGTGTCAAGCCAGAATCTTTTCAGTCGATCTTTTTTACATGTTTTACATAGTAATTACATATCGTTACGGACATATATAAACAGACAGAAGCAATACACAGACGTACACGATATTTATTACGAAACAAATACGGATAATGAAGTGGGCCGATAGAGCATTGAAGATGACAAATTAATAGCTCGATAATGGCGAGGCGATCGTATATCGAGAGCGAGAGATAGAGAGCTGAGAACGAGAAAGCGGCAGGGAGACGAACGTGAACGGATAACCTCTGACTCCATTAACTTTCAATTATTGCACCGAAATTGAATCATTTGTGATTGACTGGATTGGCTGTTCACCGTATAATTGCCAATTAACTGTGCGTGTTACGTTGGCAGTTTGGCATCATCGATTGTTGGACTGCGCAAATAGCACTACCTGATTTATAATTGAAATACAGTGAATGAATAATAAAATAATTCTTAATGAATGACATAAACCAAGCAACAAACGTAAGGTGTAATCTAACTTACTAAGGAAGATATCTGTTTTATCGGCCCTACTTCACATTAATTTTTTAACTTCGTTCATAAAACTATTTTTATCGATTCGTTGACTTGCGTTATTCTTTGAATTGTACAACACAAACATTATCCAGAAGAGCTCGAGGTTTATTAATATTCCCCTTAAATTACAAATTTGAAATTGAATTCTAAACATGGCAAACAAGATACCTGCTTTATCGACTTTAGTCCTAATTATTTTAAAGTTTTGTTTACACAAAAATTAATTTGAATCTTGAAGTATCCATTTGAGTTGTATATATAACATAGTCATAAATCAAAAGAATTCGAAATATATTTTTATGTTTCTTAAGTGAAAAAACCTAAATTGAACCCTTATTAATATATAACCTGTTTTATCGACTTTAGTTTAATTTAATGTTTTTTATTTCCACTGTTTATGAATAATTGATAAATGGTATATTTCTATAAACAATTTTGCTTCTTTTTACATATGACAGCTGTTAAAATTATTTTGTATTATAAGCGTTACATGATATTTGATATTTAATTTTTTGGTTAGGTCATCTGTACCTGAGAATTACATATTAAGCAATATAATTCTTAATTTTTTTATTAAAACTTTTCTTATATAACATATTAGGCGAATTAGCTTAATTTTAATCTTAAGCTTACGGCCTGGCGAGTAACCAATTTTAGAAATCATCCCAGAAGACATCCGGTCTTACCCAGCCTAGTTGCTAGCGTGATTGGGATCATTTTCCTTGTCGGATTTTACACTCTTGCCTAGGACAATCAGAAATTTTAAACAATCACAAACATAAATTTACGACCATGCCCCAGCAGGATTCGAACCTACGGCTATCGCAACAGTAGGAGGACCGTCCTTTATCTTTACATATTAGTTTGTGAATTACAGCATTTTGAGTGAAGCAACTTTTGTTATTGTGAAAAAAATGGATAAAAAGGAATTTCGCGTGTTATAAAATATTGCTTTTTGAAGAGAAAAATGCAGTTGAAGCAAAAACTTAGCTTGATGTCGAGTTTTCGGACACTGTCCCAGGAAAATCAACCATTAATGATTTGTATGCTAAGTTCAGACGTGGTGAAATGAGCACCGAAGACGGTGGACGCAGGGCACGCCCAAAAGAGGTTGTTACCGATGAAAATATTAAAAAATCTAAAAAATTATTTTCAATGACCGTAAATTGAATGAAATAGCAGACATTCTCATGATATCAACTGAACGTGTACATCATATCATTCACGAGTATTTGGGTATGAGAAAGCTCTGTGCCTCATACCCAAATATTCTATATTTATTTATATTCTTCTAATTATATTAGAAGTGGGTGCCGCGTGAGCTCACTTTTGACCAAAAACAACGACGAGTTGATTATTCGGAGCAGTGTTTAAAGATGATCAAGGGTAATAAACCCGAGTTTTGTGTCGATATGTGACAATGGATGAGACATGGGTCCATCATTTCATTCCGAAGTCCAAACAACAGTCATTCGAGTGGACTGCACACGATGAACCCGCTCCAAAGCGTGGAAAAACGCAACAGTCGGCTGGCAAGGTTATGGCGTCTGAATTTTGGGATGCGCATGGAATAATTTTAATTGACTCCTTTGAAAAAGGAAGGACCATCAACAGCGACTATACGTAATGTAGCGTTATTGGACCGTTTGAAGGACGAAATCGCCGAAAAACAGCCGCATATGAAGAAACAAGAAAGTGCTGTTTCACCAAGAGAATGCACCATGTCACAAGTCAGTGAAAACGATGGCAAAAATCCATGAATTGGGTTTCGAATTGCTTCCTCATCCACCGTGTTCTGGTTGATCTGGTCCCCAGCGACTATTTCCTGTTCTCAGATCTTAAAAGAATGCTCACCGAGAAGAAATTTGAGCCGAAACTGAGGCCTATTTTGAAGCAAAGGAAATAGCGCTACAAAAATGGTATCGAAAAGTTGGAGGGTCGCTATAATCAGTGTATATAATAAAAAAAAATTTTGTCAAAAAAATTAGCTTTACTATGATAGGCCGGGGACTTTTCAATTGATCTGTTAAAAGGAGACTTTTAAAATATAAATAAAATAATAATAATAATAACAAACATTTAAAATAAACAAATCGTCATCGTCGAATAAAAAACCGTATACTAACCCAAAAATAAGTCTCTGAAACGCGGTTTAGACAAAAAGCGAAATAACTTGGTTCTTAATGGCACTCAAAAGGAAAATCAGCACATATTTATTTATATCTTACTATTTAGTAAACCCTAAAAATTCACAACTTCATAAACTTTCTTCCGAACAATGTTTAATAATTATTTTACAAAATACAAAACTATAACATCAGTATGTTTTTTAAACAATTTCGTATAATATTATGGTACTAAATTAGATTAAACATTAACTTACTGATTAGCGTTTATAACGTTACACCAGAACTTGGACAAATACCGGTCAAAAAAATGACGCAAATAACCAATTTGGACCTTCGTGATAGAGACGTAATTTGTATTCCGCTTGATCTCGTTGCTTGTGTAAAATGTTCGCATTTAAAACCAAACAATCGTTCGTGATTGGTAATAATTAACGATAAAAAATACAAACATCCAAAACGATTCCAATTCAATCGGTAAATAAACCGAGCTCGAACATACGAAAGCAAGAAACAGCGCGGCGGATCGCGTTAGTGTTTTTCCATAACCTCAAAATTAAAATAAGGTTATGGAAATACATTTAAAATTATGCTGTAGTAATCAACAGGTTAATGAATAACCAATGAGTTGTAGCCGACGTCTGTTTTACTTTTTTGAATTATGAATTTGTATATAGTACTTAAAATATTTTCGGTGTATGTTCATGTCCCGTGTTAGTGTTACTTTCATCAGTGTTTTTAGTTTTGCAGTTTATTTTATGAAATTTCTCAACTGAAAAGTTTCAAAATACTATTGACTTTTTTGATATTTGACAGATGTCAAAATTATTTTGGATTATGAGTTTTACGTGACATTTGACATTTTAATTTTGGGTTAGGTGACAAGATATCAGTATCTGAGAATTAAATATTTAACTTCCCTTATAAATATTATATAATTGAAAAATACTATTTACTGAAATTAACGTAGCTTAACAAATAACCATTATTCTATAAGAAGTGTGCCACTATTATTTTGTACATGTGATACTGGTCAGATTTATTTGTTTAGCCAGATATGGCATTTTGTATTTCTAGGTTTAAATGGCAAATTGGGTGCAGCTGCTAATCTAATTTTTATCATTTATATTTTCGTTTGTTTTTTAACTACATTGATATAACACGCCAGCTGAGAAAATTACCGGATTTGGCATACAGATGGATATAATCTGATAAAAAATCCACGTATAATATTGGAGATGTTCTTTATGTCTTGTACTTGTGACAACTGTCATATTTATTTGAGTAGTTGTTAAGGGGATATTTTTTCGCTTTTGTTTTGTAATTGAAACCTAAAAAAGTATCAGTCTAACTTATTACAATTTAATAAAGTTTTATTGGTACTTTGTATTGCAGCTGACGAGTTAGCATTAAATATTCTAAAGAAGACAGCCGTTAAAAAAGCAAATTGGCAACATGACAACGTTGGAAAACAACCAAAACATTGCTCTTTGTGATTATTGATTATTTCACGACCGATAGACTATCTGTAAGATGAAGCAAAAAAAAAATCTTGATTTTTCAATAAAAAATTATCCCGACATATTATAGGATATATGAATAATTTTCATAACCGTAGTTATTTACTTGTCAACATAATATATCTCAAATATAATAAACCAGTGCGTTTTCTGCTTATTTACTTTTAGTTTGCCGTCTACATGAGATTGCAAAACATGCTGCATGGTTTGAAAATTTGTTTTTTCTAAATCGAATAATGCAACGTTGATGTTTAAACTATGCATTTATTAAAATGGTTATAAACGGTTGAATGCGACAATTACTATATTATTAGATGTGTAGTTCTAATATTATTTAACTTTTTAACCAATTTCGAAAAAGGAGGAGGTTCTACGTTCGGCTGTATATTTTTTTGAAGTATGTTCGCCGATTTCTCCGTCAATTATGGGCCGATTTTCAACATTCTTTTTTTATTCGAAAGAGTGCCCTTCCGAGGTGGTCCCATTGTAACCAAACCGGATTAATTGGGGGGAAGGAGGGGGAATCTAGGGAAACGCTCAAATTTCAAAGGCACGTACAAAGTTTTCATATATTTTTTATCTAAAATAATCAGTGTTATCGCTGAGCTGATGCGGCGGAAAATCAAAAGCCATTCAGTTTGCTTTTTAAGTACTAACTGTAGCATATAAGACCTCATACCTAAGTAGAAATATTGTTTATATTGTACTACTGCTTCTATTGTGTAATGGTTAAAGTGTTTAGCTTTCAAATAGGGGTCGTGGGTTCGATTCCCGACACGGAGGACAATTTTTTACTGATCTAGTTTAGTTAGAACATTTGTCAAATCACCTAGGCTAGGTAGCGGACCCCGGCGCCTGAAGCGCTCCTTATTTTTCATCATTGTTTCTTCATTCCTATTTTTCCTCATACGGGTTACACCTTTACTTGGCCTACCCATTGTAATACTAAATAAAATAACTGCGTAATTTTATTTAATATTATTGAGTAAATATCTAACACTAAAAATAGAAAAATAAAATATTTTTAGCAAAAAAATTGAACCAACTTCAAAAAATAAATAAGGAATTCACTAAAAATTAAAGTTGCAAAAATTAAAATTCAATTACATTAATCTGAATATATGAATATTTTTATGAGTTAAAACTACATTTTTCCTACTACCGCCAGTTTCCTTTTTACCAACTAACGACTGAATCTAAAGCTTAACGTGGGCTTCGAACCATGGTACTTGGCATTAAGTATATTGACTGGCAAATCCATATAAATACATAAAAGTTCATATAAATGGTCAAGAAATACAATCCGTTGACGACTCTTGTATATATGCAAAAAAACAACAATCTACTGTATGGGTTTTCCAAGACAAGTCAAAAAGTCAGAATAACTGGACATGTGGCCACCATGCCATTAGAGCGACGTAGAATCGTGATTTTCAAATGGTAGAAAGCCATTTGTTTGCCAAACGTGCTTCATGAAAAAAATTAAAATTTTTCATCATGCCCATGTAAGCTGTCACACATCTGTTTGGCAAAAAGTTCAATTGATAGGTTATCCTCCGTACAACCTTAATTTGACACCAAATTACTCGTTTTGTTTCTACATATCAAGAATAAATTGTGTGGACAATATTTTTCGGCGCCTGAAGAAAGATCAAAAGTGAGTGGTGCACTCGGTGCACACTTGGACTGAGTCGACGGGGGCCCGTCCGAACTGAACTGCTAGTGACTGAATGATATAAAGTGCCCTTCAATATTATATCTGAGATCAACGTTTCGAGGTTGCCAGATCTTTGTTACCGGTTACTGGACGTTGCTGCTGGCACCACGCATGTGTTCTAAGATGCATATGTTTATTATTAGGCTCAAACTATAAATAGCAACCGTCATAATCTTATTGGGTGATATGAATATCGACTGTAAAATTCACAAATACCTACTACCTACTTATATAAAAATATTATAAGAAATCCTCAAAGCATTCCGATACTTTAAAATTATCAAAATATTGGAACAGAAGACAGAGGAACTCACTCATTTTTCTGAAATGTCTCATTATATCCGACGGGATAAGTCGCCAACAGGTCCGACGCCGACCAATTAGGCCGGACCTGTCAGCGAGGGATTAACGTTAAAGTTGTCGCGTGCCCAGACAGAAGAAGAACGCGAAAGCGAAGAAGAAGACAAAGGATACGCGCGGCGCTCGTTGCAGATTGAGATGATTTTACAGTTACCGGAGAAAAATGACGCAAGAATGGCGGGAATGCCAACGAGTGGCGTCCACGAAACCATTTATTTCTCGTTGTTGCTTTTTTCCTCGTTCTTTGGTGGCTTCGACGTGAACTTTAATTGCTTTAATTTATTACGTACGTACAGGGTCAGATCTCTGGATTTTGCAGCGTCGTCCAACGACGCACTCATGGCCGGATTTGAAAAAAGGATCAAATTATAAGGGACAATAGTGTGATTATTTAATTTTCTAGTTTATTGGATTCCTGTAATAAATTATTATTTGGGGTCTATTATGTATTTTTTTATATGCATCTGTTATTTATTGAGATCAAAATGGATAAAAAGGAATTTCGTGTGTTAAAATATTGCTTTTTGAAGGAAAAAATACAGTTGAAGCAAAAACTTGGCTTGATGCTGAGTTTCTGGATACTGCTCCAGGAAAATCAACAATCAAGAATTGGTATGCTAAGTTTAGACGTGGTGAAATGATCACTGAAGACGGTAAACGCAGTGGACGCCCAAAATAAGTTAAAGATATCAACTCAACGTGTACATCATATCATTTACGAAAATGTGGGTATGAGAAAGCTCTGTGCAAAGTGTGTACCGCGCGAGCTCACGTTTGACCAAAACAACGACGAGTTGATGATTCGGAACAGTGTTTGAAGATGATCAAGAGTAATAAACCCGAGTTTTTGCGTCGATATGTGACAATGGATGAAACATGGCTTCATCATTTCACTCTGAAGTACAATCGACAGTCATCCGAGTGGACTGCACACAATGAACCCGCTCCAAAGCGTGGGAAAACGCAACACTCGGCTGGTAAGCTTATGGCGTCTGTATTTTGGGATGCGCATGGAATAATTTTCAGACTACCTTGGAAAGGAGGGACCATCAATAGCGACTATCATATAGCGTTATTGGACCGTTTGAAGGACGAAATCGCCGAAAAACTGCGGCCGCATTTGAAGAAAAAGAAAGCACTACTTCACCAAGACAATGCACCGTCTCACAAGTCAGTGAAAACGATGGCAAAATCCACGAATTGGGCTTCGAATTGCTTCATCATCCATCGTATTATTCAGATCTGACCCCCAGCGACTGTTTCCTCTTCTCAGATATTAAAAGAATGCGCGCTGGGAAGAAATTTTCGTCGAATGAAGAGGTAATCGCCGAAACTGAGGCCTATTTTGAAGCAAAGGACAAATCGTACTACAAAAATGGTATCGAAAAGTTGGAGGGTCGCTATAATCAGTGTATCACCTTTGAAGGGATTTAATAAAAATAAAAAAACTAATTTTGCCAAAAAAATTTGTTACTATGGTAGGCCAGGGACTTTTCAATTGACCTGTTACGAGTACTTTCCCCAAAAATTGGGCCACCTACTCTAATATAAATGGGTTTTCATAGGTTTCATATATGAGGGTCGCCTTATATATATTGAGATTTGATATCAAAAACGTACAAATAGTATGTAGTCTTTCAATCTTGCATAATAACGTGTTGTACGATCAAATTTTATATAAAAAGTTTTATATTCGTTGGAGAAGTGGCCCTTTTATATTTCGGAATGTGCCATTATAAATGTATGTACGAGGTCAGATTTTGTCAACATTGTTAAATATCGTTAAACTAAAATAATAGTCGATTTTTATATGCATAGCTTGGATATATGAAACATTTAATGATAGCTTATTAAAACACTCAGATATTTAATTTTGTTTTTAACCTTTAATATCAAATAATAAACACATGGACCGTAACATAATTTAAACGGCTTTCGTCAGGACTGACGTCGGGATTGGTACAAACATGTCCTGGATTGGAATTGGTGGATCGCCATTCAGAATTTCTGCGAAATATAATACACCTTTTAATTGATTAGTCCACACGACCTTGGTATATTTCAAAAATATACTTTAAACATAGTAACTTTTTCAGCAGCGGGAATAAAATGAAGTCAGTATCAAATCAGGACAAAACGTTATGCACTGGCACGAAAATAAAACAACTGCTCTCTAATATCACATCAGTAACACAATAACAGCGAAAAATGTACAATTAAAAAATAGTTCCCGTTGACCTGATTGATTGACCGTGTGATATACCGTGCGATAATTGGTATTGTTTATAACTTTGAACTGGACCTTAAAAATCAATATTCATTCGCTTAAATTAGCCAGGTAATGATTGTGTTTATTGGCATTAACGATAGTTAGATGGGGTATAAACTATTAATATCCGCTAGGTTGTATATAGACGCGATCACTTTTGATTAGAACCGATTTTAAAACCTACCGTAGGATGTGCGAAAACTCTGTGTTGATGTGTGCGAAACTGCATAAAACCTACCTTGGACTTAAATCGGCAAATTAATAACCGTTTATTTCAATTAACATGAGTAATTTTAAATGTTTTTTTAATTGTTAATCGTGGAGCAAGTTGATACAAATAAAACTTGATCGGTATTTGTTTTCGGCTTAGTTTCTAACTTCATTTTTGTCTGGGATATTCTGATAAAAAGATGAAAACAATTTTATCCAATAATTAGTTTTATTTTTTTTGCTTAAATAAATAACGTAAGATATGTGAAAACTCTCAGAGAATATGAGCGTAATGTGAAAAAAACTACCTTCGAATTTAACTAATAATTTAATAACTATTTGTTTCAATTAACAGCAGTAATTTCGAACGTTTTTTAATTGTTAATCGTGAAGCAAGTGGATACAAATAAAACTTGATCGGTATTTGTTTTCTGCTTAGTTTCTAATTTCATTTTTGTCTGGGATATTCTGATAAAAAGATGAAAACAATTTTATCCAATAATTAGTTTTATACATTTTTTTGCTCAAGGAAATAACGTAAGATATATGAAAACTCTCAGAGAATATGAGCTAAATGTGAAAAAAACTACCTTTGAATTTAACTAATAATTTAATAACTGTCTCTTTCAATTAACAGCAGTAATTTCGAAAGTTTTTTAATTGTTAATCGTGGAACAAGTGGATACAAATATAACTTGATGGGTAGTTGTTTTCAAGGCAGTTTCTAATTTTACTTTTATATGGAATATCCCAATAATTTTTTTATAACATCTTTATTAGATACGCTTAGTACAATCTTAATTTACAATTAATTTATTACTACTTTTCCTATGTACTTGGATTAATTCACAAGCAAGACGAGTGCGTGAAAATATATCAATATGTATTCCTCAATTACAAAATTATAATAACTTATAGCTGTAGTTTACACTAAAGGTATACACTTTATATAAGTTCGTATGGTTTGGTTCGCTTCAATCTCCTAACATCCTGCTCTGTCCAGCAGTTGTATTGCTTCCACGTTATTATGATTTAGTAATCTTTTTTCGTATTTCAAGGCGAAATCTTGGATAACTTGGCGAATCTATTTGGTTTCCAGGTCATCCTGCAGTTCTTCGTTGGTTACGTAGCGATGGGCATTGATAATCAATCGAAGAACTTTGTTCTGACAGCGTTGTATTATTAGTTGATTTGAATTTTTAGTGCAACCCCATAGGTCCAAATTGACTTTATAATTGTATTATAGATCAACCTCTTTGATATTAGATCAAGTTGAGAGTATCTTCCAACAAACCAATATAGTTGTTTTATTTAGGTTCTAATGTGTTTTGCTTTTTGTCTAACGTGATGATTCCAATTTAATCTACCGTCAAGATGGATTCCAAGGTATTTAGCTGATTCTGCTTGATTTGGAGCTATTAAGTTGAATTTTCCAATATTTCGTTCATTTGTAGATTTTGTTGACTGTCACTTGCACTTTTTCTATTGCCCTAGGCAGAGATAAAATTGTGTCCTCGGCAAAGATTCCGAGTAGTGTTTCTTTTCTTGTTGGAATATCAGTGTAGAGCAGATACAGGAGAGGTCCTAAGACGCTACCTTGTATAACTCCAGCCGAAATAGTTTTAAATGTCGAGAACGCTATTTCGTGCGATACTCTAAATTTTCTTCCGAAAAGATATGATAAAAAATATGACAAATATTTCATCCAACACATTTGTTTTACACATTTTTTCTTTAAAGAAATAACAAGATTTTCGCACTCTCGAAGCACATCGATATAAATATAACTTGATTGGTATTTGTTTTGGTGGCAGTTTATAATTTCACTTTTGTCTGGAATATCCTGATAAAAAGATGACAAATATTTTATCCAATACATTAGTTTTACATATTTTTTCTATAAAGAAATAATACATTATTTTCGAAAACTCTTGGAGCATATCGATATAAATATAACTTAATTGGTATTTGTTTTGGGGGTAGTTCATAATTTCACTTTTGTCTGGAATATCCCGATAAAAAGTTGAGAACTATTTTATCCAACACGTTAGTTTTAAACATTTTCTTTACTTATACGAAATAACGTAAGATATACTAAAACTCTCGGACCATATGAGCGAAATCTGAAAAATCCTAAATTAAGCTAGTAAATTAACAACCGTTTGCTTGATTAACACTGGGATATTTTTTATTGTGAATCACAGATTAAGTAGGCTGAAACATAACTCGGTTGTTTTTTTTTGGTCGACTTTAACCCCATTTTAGCGATAAACAAAAGGTAAATAATGGAATTAAGGAAAATTATTTTTTATATTATTCAGTATTGAAATATAACCTAGGCATGTATAAATAGAAGAAGGAAATTAATTTTAGGGTTCTGTTTCAAGTAGAAGTGTCTTTTAAAATAAGTAATAGTGAAAAAAATCATTAATAAATCAATAATAAACCAATAAGAAAAAAAACCATGTTGCTTATTTAATTAACGTATTTAATTATTATCTAAAACTGTATTTGAACAAAATAATTTAAAACTACTTCTACAGTCTTTGTTAAATAAAGGAACCAATATTCATCGTTTAATTCATGTACAATCAGCTAACATTACTGGTAAATATTTTAAACCAAAAATCATATTGGTTGCGGCAACATTCAGACGTTTTGATATCATACATTGCGATGATGTTCATTGGCTCTTTTATTGAACGGACTATAAGCCTACCCATTTCTTGAAAATACACTTTTCATTAATAATTTAAACCTATAAGTTGTATACAAATTATTTTACTCCCATTCTATCTAAATAATGCGTTACCTCCTTTATAATTCTTGTTATGTTCATTAACCTATGATTATTTTAGAGGAAATGACAGCATACATTTTGAAAACGACAGAAAATCGCAACAAGTCCATTATAAAACTAACCTATAACTTATCTGTGATTTGTAATTAGTTCAAAATTTCATATAAAAAAATAACAAATCCATAGCTTAACTTTTTTCAAGATAACAAACTGCATAAGCTCACTGTGTCAGACCAAAAAAAAACAAGGTGACATTTAAAAAAAACCAAGGTTATGTATCCGCTAATATACCTGAAAGTCATTAATTAGTGATAAATAAATATCAAAAAGGAAAATTAAAGTTACGCTGTAATATATACCGCACTTAAAGTTTCATTCAAACAAACGAATTTCCTATATATCTTGATACCATTTTATTGGCTTAAAATGCACAGGCATAAAGAATCAAAACGAACCCTTTTTAGACTTCATCCACATAAACGTCAATCTATGTAATTGATGAGCTTTTACGATAGAGTGGAAATATTTACGAAATCGCGGTCTAATGGTTCTAGTTCTTTGAATATTTCCTCTTATATGGCAAGTAGATTTACATTTGAAGTTAAATCGTGCAGCACAACATGTCCATCCAACAGACCTATTGTGGAGAAATAAGCGGGTAGTTCTTATCTATTTTTTTTATTGTTTCTTTGAAACCAGTGACAAAAAAGTTACCCAATGGAAAACGATTAGGAATAATAAATAATCGCTATCTACAAAGAGTACTCAAGCTTTAACTGAAATAAAATGTATAAAAGACGTATTATAGTATAATTATTAATTAAAAAATATATATTATAAATCTGTAGAATATATCAAAATAATATAATATATAACAAATATAAATATATCAACAATAAACATAAAATAAATATAAAACATAAACATATCAAAATAATATTATATCAAACGTCAAAATTACTTACTGTTTAAAAGCTTTTTAATTTTGAAAGACCATAAAAGCAATATTAGGTATTGTTAATACATATAACGGAACTATTATTTTTTGTTTACTTAAACATATATCTTAATTTAATATTAAACATGAAAAATACATTATAAATCGTTAAAATGCTTGACTTAATTACTATTGACAGCAATAACAATTGCACGTCCTCTTGACTGACTCGAAAAATCCAAAGCCTACTACGGCTCTGTTTGGAGGCACGCGAGGGCGCCGGCTGTGTCAGTCGTGTCGGAAGTCTGCACGGGAGGCGCCACTATCACAGGCGCCACCTAAGAGAAATCGCGTCCGTCGCATCCAATACCCGTGCACTCGGTTGCATTAGCTGTCTACCTTTTTTTATGCGCGCTCACCAGGAATGCACATTGAATAACCAATTAATTATTTCTTGGCCTGTTTGTTTGTTTACATTATTTTTGCTAATATAGGCAATAGATTTGCGCCAGTGGTCGTCTCGTATTTATTCGCGTTAGTGGTGTTGGCGCGTTAAAATTGATATGAATTATTTATATTGGTGTTCAATTGCATTTGTATTGTTTTATACATATTTATTTATAATCAGGCAGTAATTCCTAACAAAATTATTAAAATACAAGTTTAGGTTATTTCAATGAATGTTATATATTATTAATTCTTATATTTAGTTTTGTATATTGCGAATCTATTGTAAAAAAACATATTCTTGTCTTGTAGCACTTGACACTAACTTAACTATTAAATTAATTTATTATCTAAAATAACTATTCTTACTAGTCCTTAGAAATTTTATTTTTTTTAGTAAAATATCGAACAATAGATGGCATTACATAAGATTTTAGGAAAAAAGTTTATATCCTTGGATATTACCCATATTCCTTGAACTAAATAAAAATTGGGATAGTTTGTATCATATTTAAATGTTTAATTTTTTCACATACTTAATGTACAACAAAATATTATATTAACAATATATTATCAAGATTTGTAATATTCAATAAAAAAATTCCTAGCAATTATTTTAACTTTTGTAGAACAATAAACGCTGACACGTTTGATGGGTTAACAACAGTACGATACATCAGCTTGGCCGATTCCTATATGGATAAATTGCCCAGCCATGTATGGAGAAATATGCCATATATTGGAACCGTTGACCTAGGACGAACAAAAATTCAAGAATTGACATCTGACAGCTTCAGGGTAAGTTTGACGAATGTCCCTGGCTACTGTGATTTATTTGATGCTTTAGCTGTAACCGCGAATTTTACGACGTTTTAAAATAAGATTAATGGCGCCACCAGACAGTAAATATGTTTCGTTTTATTTCAGGATATGCACAATGTAAAATGCATCGTTCTACCGGGCAATCAAATATCTCGCGTTGACAGAGACGCCCTGCCGGTCCAAATAGAACGTTTACATCTAGGCAGAAATCAATTATACCACCTAAATGATTCTCTACAAGGTGAATAGTTTAAGTTATGTTAAGGAAACCAACTATACATATAAATTTTAACAACTGCATCTTGTATTTTTAAATTGTGATGTTATATTTACTGTTCCTCCTTAGAACTGAGAAACTTGAGGTGGTTGTTTTTAAATGAAAACGAACTCGAAGACTTGGAAAGACAATTACCCCTAGATGCCCCCTTTCTGAAACTCATCCATATAGCGTCCAACAGGTATGTTTATTATCACATGTATAAAAACACTATATGAACAGAAACTGCCTTTAGACTTACCCGGGTACCTACCCAACTTCGCAATTATCAATCGCTGGAAAACGTCTACTTGAATCAGAACAAAATCGAAACTCTGGATGGAATCTTGTCAAAAACCAGGACTCTGCAAGGACTGATTTTAGACGACAACATTATACATACGGTAAATTATTTTTTTACAAGTGTCATAATTGATTGTCAACCTGACATTAAATGTTCATTTCAAGGCTAACGTGATTAAAATATTATTTCTATTTTATTTAAGAACATAGATTTCTTTAAAATAAAATACTGTTTGAGTGTGATTTGATTTTGTTAAAATAAATTTACAGATAACACCCGAGGATTTTTCCGAGATGGAACGTTTGGATTACCTTTCTTTGCATCACAACGAACTGAGAAGTCTAAATAATTCGTTGTACTCTTTAAGGAACTTGAATTACCTGAATGTCTCGTACAATTTATTGACCAGCTTCTCATTCCAAGAGATCGTGGGCCTTCCGAAGTTAAAGATAGTGGACCTGTCGCATAATCAAATTACCCAGTTGACAGGATCAGCTGCGGTAAGTACCTAACAAATGTCACATTATTACTAGACGCAGGAAAAGTAATCCGTGATATATATTTTCGAATTTTACAGAATTTGGTGGAGTCGAACATCAAAGTATCAGACTTGAAGTTGCACAACAACATGTTAGAAACATTGAACTCTGCCTTGAGCGGTCTCTCCGAACTGTTGCGTTTGGACTTGAGTTACAACAGACTCAAGCGGATATCACCCGACGATTTAATTAACCTTGACCAGCTGAGGTTACTGGATATATCTCATAACCAAATAACGACGCTGGCAGAAATGAGCAAGGTAAATAGTTTCAGGATCGTTAGCTGACGACGTCTTAATATTTGCTCGTTCCCAGACGTACCTTCCAAGGCTTCAAGAACTGAAAGCTACCCACAACTACCTTACGATTCTGGAGTATGATTTTCATGGATTACCAGTTCTGTGCAACGCCGATTTGTCTAGCAATCAGATCATCGCGCTTGGTCGAGAGTTGGTCACCAAAACTCGGTGTAAAGTCAACGATGGCGTGCATGAGGCCGCTTGGGATGTGCTCAGGATTTGTTTACAAGGTTAGATGGAAAAATCATCAGCAAAATTATGTAAACTCACTGAATATTTTTTTCAGATAACCCTATATTATGTGATGCCGCTTTGCCTGAGATCACATCGGAAATGGAGACCAATCACACCAGGATATACGGGGTATCCCATTGTCCTCCACTCAGCGAACAACCAATCACGCCGAGGCTCAACGCATTCTTGGGTAAGCTTAAACATTTTTCGTGATCAACAATATAGTTTTGTTGAGTGAGTTTAGTGAAAACACCTTTATCGAATATACCGCACATAGTGGCTTTGTTTACCATGGGCTGAGAAGTTCCGGGTACAACAAAGGAAACGCATTTTTGCATTTTGTTCAAAACTGGTTTTATTCATCAACTTAATCTACATCAAGAGTCACACAATCATTCCAGGGCCGCTCTAATGTTTCGAAACGAAGTGATGGATCCATG
Source organism: Rhynchophorus ferrugineus (assembly GCF_030347505.1). NCBI lineage: Eukaryota > Metazoa > Arthropoda > Insecta > Coleoptera > Curculionidae > Rhynchophorus > Rhynchophorus ferrugineus. The sequence continues at coordinate 16,260,142 of NW_027472585.1, read as the reverse complement.
TTTAATTCATTGTTACATATCGACGCAAACATTGCAGTTTGTTACGTTTAAACATGGCCAAACACCGCTCAGAATCATCAAGTTTTTGGCTAACATTGAGCAAACGCGGCAGCCACTTCGAACAGAGCTTTCTCATAGTCAAAGGCTCGTGCAATATAAAACTAACTCGTACTTTTGATATTTTTACGATGTTATCTAACTTACGCAACTTCACTTTTCGATCATTTGAAACGATTTTGTGGACTTTTTAAATATTTTCTGGTGTTACCACCTCATTTGGACGTCCACTGTGTTAAACCACCGCGTTTGAAGTCAGCAAACCTACGTTTTATTGTTGTTTCTGATGGAGCAAAGTTCTTATAGCACTTTTCAAGCCACTGAACGGTATTCTTTCTCATCAGAAGGACTGTAAAATTTAAACACGAAATTGTTTTTGATCCAGTTTTGAAAATAATTTAGCACAATAACTCCCAATCTTATGAGTAGTATATCATGAAATTTTAACAGCTTTCTTTTGAAGGTTAGTGCTAACTGAAAAAGCGGTGAATGCAATAAAACTAGCGCCATCTATGTTAGGCCCGGGACTTATGAGTCCATGTTTTGTCGCTAGTGCTGATATCTCTTGTACAACACAAATAAATATTCTTTAAAAAAAAACTTAAATTAAAGTTGGTCTCCTAGATCAACCACCCCTTTATTGCTAATTTTTATAATATGCAGTATAGTACACCAATAAACTATAGTTTTGTTGCCCTACATTATATCTAGGGATGCAAGGTGTATATCCATATTATCGATATATCAGTGCAGAACACCAATATGTTGATGTTCTTTTTAACCTTAAATAAATCAAAAAAGTTATTTAAGCTTTGTCAAACATTCATCCGTTATATAATCTCCTATCTGATGAATAAATAGCTTCATGAAATTAAAAAATTATCGTCACAGCCGTTTTCCTTCTATTTGCATGTGAACAAGAGCTTTGTGGTGTTTCCGGAAGTCGAATCCACCTTTTCTTTCATCTTCTGAAGATAGAAATCGATGATATTGATGCGGCTACAGATTTATTATCTGAAATATTAGGCCTATAAATAGGATTTAAAGGTTTTTTTTTTACTTGAAGATTTATCGTCGGGAATCGATAAAATCTATTTTATTGAAATTGGATTGTCCATCGGTAGCCCCTGCTTTTTCAATCTTTCAGGAAATTTAGAGATTCCATCTCCAAAGAACGCGGTATATTTTGAGGCTATGCTCAGACAGGCCACGACTCATATATGGTAAACAATAATAATCCGAAGGAGCCAGGTTTGGAGAATGCGACGGGTGAGACCGACCTGCCAATCTAATGTCTGTAAGTCTGTTTTCATCGAGTTTGCAACATACAGTTGAGCGTTGTCATGCTGAAGAATAACATTTGTTGGTTCTCTGCTTGTTTTTCGCGCAGTGATCTGCTCAAACGTATAAATTGTAGTCGATACCGATCCCCGTTGATGGTTTCATCGGAGTACTACCTTCAGATTAATTTATCTTTTGTTTTCATTTTTTGGTTGCTCAGAACCCTTCTTGTCTTGAATGTCAAAATCATCACTGTTAACAGGTTGAAACCAGTATTTACATATTTAAATCGATAGAGTACGGTTGCAATAAGATCCTCTTCAGTCAGCTCAGCAACATGTCCACTTAGCAGCACCAGAGTCTTGATTTTTCATACATGTACAAAATAGATATATGATCTGTTCAAAGTCATTTTGTACATACGGCATCTAAATTTCTGACATCAAAACGTCGCAATGTTGTCGCATCAACTCTGAGTTTTAGTTCAGTTTGGCTTTGACATACAACAAAACTCTAATCTAAATAAAATAATTGAACAAAAATGTTATCAAATGTAATTTATTTTAACAGTGGTACTAACATCTACAAACTGCAGTTAATTATACAACCACAATAGCTTATAGGTTAGAGTTATAACCTCTTATCAGTATTGCATTCAAGTGCTTTCAATGCTTCCTTGACTGGTTTTGTTAAATGCGACGGCGCGTTATTGTGCTGCAAAATCACTTTACCATGTCTTTGAACCCATTCTGAACGTTTTTTGATCAACACATGGTCGAAATTGATCATTTGTTACCAGTAGCGATCATTATTAACTATCTTACCTCGTTTCAACACTCCGTAATACACCACGCCACTCTGTTTCCACCAAACACAGATTAGTGACCAAAACGGTTTGTCCTTGGAGTATATTGGCCGGCTTCGCCAGGTGATAACTATGATTTCTTGCGCTTAGAGTTTACAAAATACATCCACTTTTCATCACCCTAAACTATTCGATGCAGAAATGACTTCTGATCACACCTCTAAAGCAGTATGTCATTGAATTGATATGGCCATCTATTATCTTCCCATCTTCTGGAATTTCCCATTGCTAGTGATCGGTCGCTAATCCCTTCTTGGGCAACATTTAACGATTCTGCCAATTATTTCTGAATATAGGCTGGGTCTTCATCCGATAACTTTTGCAGATTCCCATCCGCAAACTTTTTCGGGCTACCAGAACGTTCTCCATTTTGCACATCGAAATCACCATTTCGATTCGAAACCATGCCTTACATGTTTTAAACGTCATGTTCACCGTAAATTTCTGCCAGCAAAAGATTGGTTTCAGCAGCTTTTTTTTGGTCAAATAAGAATAGTAATGGTATCACAAATACACGTTTTCAGACACGAAACTTGGCATTTTCAAAGATGTATACATATATGACGATGTTACTTTCGCAAAATATAACATGTATATTCATGTAAACTCAATAAGGGTCTCTATACATATATGTAAATTCATAAACAAAAAACTTTGACGAAAAAATCTTTTCACATTTTCATACTTGTTTAGTGTCATCAATTTAATAATTGATCTATTAGCTCTGTTCTTTTGTTTTCTTATACTGAAAGTAAACTTTTGAGACTTTCTCAGTAAAATCAGTCTTAGCTTGTAGGTCTACGCTAATGTAAAACTTGATTGTTCGTATAGGAACATCGGGTATTAAAGAAGTCAACTTGCAATTTTTCAACTCCTGGTAATACCTCCCCCCATGAGTAAGGAATGTCGATAAGGATAATAAAGGATCTAAAACGCCATGTTCATCCTCTTCACAACTTCCTAAAAGCTAATAAGATTAACTTATGATGAGCGCTTTAAATGAGTTCTTGAACATACTAACCGAAGAATGTATATTCTTGAATCAATGAGCGCTAATACACCAAAAAAAAACCAACTTGGTTAAGTAGCCTTAAGCCGGTAAATTTATTCGGATAATTACACAATTTTTTTGAAATTAAATGGCTCTTTAACAAATTTGTTCTTACTTGGGCCATAATAGTTTGCACTATTTAAGTAATGAATCGCAGGTAACCAAAATACCTCATGTATTCAATAGTTTGCATTCAGGAGCTATTATTTTAGACGTGTTGCGACTATAAATTAATTGATCCAAGACTAAAGTATATCGCCCTTTACATAGCTTCTTTTCGAAGGTTCTAAAATTTCTAAAATTAAAAAATAAATATTTGAATTATTATTAGTATGAATAAACTTACCCCAACCTACAACAATAAAACACGCTGTAACGATCACGAATTCGTTTCCTATTTATGTCAGTTTGGGATTTTTAACATTATCACCCATTTTTTAAAGCCAGCCTAATACTTCTTCGAAGAGAAATGATTCTGCATTTCTTTACTATTTGTGTATCCGGGTACACAACACTTCCTAGACCGAGAATACAATTTACGTATTATATTACCAACTTATATATACTATTGAAGTAATAATTTAATCTGTAAACGTTATAAAACGCTAACGCACTGTTCCCTACGTATGGTACACTAAAAATGGCGTCCAAAACAAATAAACAATTAAGTGCATCATACAAATGAGGTGAACTAATCGGATCCCCCGCGCTCTTAGCCTAGCGATTAAAATATGTAGGAATGTTAGTATGGTCGGTCAGTCGGTGGAAATGTGTGGCTGCCGCTGCAATTATTTGTCAGAACACCCACTACTATTTTTGGAAGGAATTTGCACGAGAACTGAAAACACTGTTTATTTTAATATTAAATTACACATGTGGTCGACAGGAGAATTGACAGGATATTAGGTTAGGTAGAGGGGATGGAAAAAAGAAAAGAGAACAAGACGTCGTCGTGATGGTCTTTTATAGCCTGGAACTGCATGGTACCAATCCACCGGCGTTGCCAACCTTTGTACTTGTTGTTGGTGAATTCGTGGTGGCCTAAAGGATCGTGGCGGTCGTCACATAACTCCCCTCCTAGTGGAACTGCCATGGAACGTATCTCTATGTGGTACAGGTTCTGGAGTGCACTCGCAATCACGCAAACAAACGCCCAGGAACTGCTGATGAGATGGGGATCCCAACCTGAGCGAGGAGTTTTACGGGATCAGCTGCCATCGATGTTGTAGCAGGACGTCGTTCGTCTTGGGACGTTTAGCTTTGTCTGAGGGTACCTATAAGTATGTTACGTGTCCCGTTTCGTGACGAGAGGGTGTTCATGTGTTGATGGTATACATGATGGGCTTCTGTGGTCTTCGTCCATCAGGCTAGTCTCGTGGGATGTCGTCGACCATTTGATATTGATGGGTTCCGTTCCTCGTGCTATCCTTCCATGCACGTGTCAAGCATCTGTCGAACGGCTTATGTTGAACTGATATACATGATTTACATTTAAAAAATGTCAACCCTACCCTAAATATAACATTACAAAATAATGGCCATTGGTTAATTAGAAAGCTCTCTAACATATACTTTAATAATTCCCATCGTTACAGGCTACGTACCAGATCAGACCAGTCCCACCCCCATCTACGGCCGACCCTCCTACGAACCCAAGCTCGTGCCTCAGTCCAACGAAGACATACTGGAAACCCCCAACCAGATCCAGGCCAAGATCTACCCACAGATCCGAGAACCCGTGGTGGAGCTGAGGACCAGCGACCAGTATCACACCATCGACCGTTTCCAAGAGGACGACCCGTCGGTGGTCCGAAAGCCGAGGAGAGACGAACCCATCGCGGAAACCCTTCACAGACTGTCGGTGACGGAATCCACCACCGAGATGTCGACGCAGGGAACCGCTGCGACCCTCAAGCCTAACCGAACCGATCAGGTCTACGATCCCGTGCTCCAAGGACAGGTCATCAACAAGCTGGTGTCCGAGATCGAGGAGTTGAAGTCGAAAGTGGAACAGCTGACCACCCAGAATGAGATGTTGCTAAACAAGACGACGCTAACCGGTAATCTCCCATAAACGCACAAGGAAAGCGGGATAACGAGAAGAGTTATACAAGTTTAATAATAGTATTGTTATAGAATAGTGTTAGAGCATCTTGAGCGTAAAATTATTTCCGGTACTAGTCATTGTTTTATGATAATATTAAACCAGGTCACGTCGAATTATAGAAATTATTATCCACAGCATCCGTGGCAGTTTAATTACCAGTGTTTTGAACATCTGACGTGAACGGGAACCACGAAAGCATCCTATATTTTTTTATAAAATTATTGATCTATAATCTCGAAGGAAAAAAGAAAACTGAAAAGATATCTTGATGTAGTACAAGTAGGACTGACGTCCAATGAAACGTAGATTGTATGTCAATAGAAAATATAACCTATTTATTAGTAATTTTAGTCACAGGCGTAAGTTTATAACGATGACTATAGCATATCAGTTGAATAGGCTATAGATGCGTGTAACATGTATAGTTGTCAAATGATGTGATAAAATAATGAGAGTACGCACGCAGAATCTTATACAAAATCGAAATATGATAAACCACAAGTACAATAAAAGTTTGTCATATACGGGTATATCATATTTCCCTCCCTTACAACAATATCCCCCACTATTTTTGTGCCATTCTATTGTTATGTATTCAAAGCCAATCGCATCTAGGTTAGGTGTAACATGACCAAATGAGCAAAATATATAAAACTATATTCCTCACTTTGTCATCTCCAAATTTATAGTACATAGGAAGCTACACTATCCTAGCTGTATATATTATAGATTACTTTTGGTAGCATTAATTTTATAGACATAATAGTTCCGTGATCACACGAGAACAATGTGTGAGACATGTGTAAAAATAAAGAGTACTAAATGATAATGAGTTTAATTTATAAAAATCCTGTTGCTGTATTATTAAATATGTAATGAATAAAGTTCTAAACATCTTTGGTTGACTTACAATTTGTAATAGCTATGTGGCATTAAAATCTGTTGTTCTTAAATAAATAAAGGTGTTAGAAGACCGCCCCGAGCTATCTCTACATAACACATCGTTATATTTAAAAAAAATGGAAATTAGATAGTGAAAACTAGTTAGTTGTAAGGCACTTTTATATAACAAAAAAAGGTATTAAGCAAATCAAAGCGACTAAATAAGCCAACATTTCAGAGATGATTTGTAGAATCGAGCAATTGTATTTAGCTAAAACTACCACTAAGCTGGTTCAAATAACATCTCTGAAATTAAAAGTTAAAAAAACTTTAAGAATTGGAAATATAGAGTTAACCTTCATTATTGAAAATATGTATTTCAATATTAAAATAAAAAAATTGTAAAAATTGTAAATGTTTTTTAATTTGTCATAGTTGTGTTAGCATGGTAAATGCCATGCTATAATTTTAGTAATATGTAGTTAGTTGAACTCCAAAATCAATCAGTGGGTTGATTTAAAATTTAAACATTCTAAACATTTTACTGATTATAAACCAAAGTTATTTGAAAAAAAAAATGATAAAATAATTTGGATAATTAAAAACATTTAAACACATTAAAAACCAAATTATATGACAAATCAATAGTACTAGACTTATTAGTAGTTAATATTATAATATACTATATTATAAATAATTATATAATATAAATACTATATAATAATCACAATATATATAAGTACATAATTTGAATAATGGCAAAATCTGTATATATCACAATATATTAAACTCATTTCACTTGTACACTTTTGTTTAGACAGCATAAAGTCACACCAATTAGTATAAACAACATACCTATAATAACTTCTAAAATTAAAAAACAACCATATTACTAGATGTAGTTTTCAAAGTAATTAAACTTACTCCTTGACGGTATTTGTTCATACAGGACGAAATCCGCGCAGGCTGTGAAAAATAACGTTAACGAGTTCGATATGGGGATTGCAAGGGTAAGATCCACATATTGTAAAGTAACAAAAAATAATACTGATCCTAATTGGTTTATAAGCATAGGAATAATGTACTGAAAATTACCTGTTTAAATAAACGCCTATTACAAAGCTTAATGAATTACCCAGCTATTTGTAAACAAATATATGATATCTAAATAAAGCTGTTTTATGTGTGATTCCGATTTAATATTTGTAATTCCAATGGAGTTTTTTTTAATTACGGGGTTTGTTACACCCCATAAAGCTGATACAAGAATAAGAGATCCTAGAAAATTAAGGATAAAAAAACCAACTTTATTTAAGTCTTCACTCACCTATTTTTAAAAACATATTTTTGTTCACAAAATACGGAAATTATTTAATTACTGTTTCTGTTTTTAAGAATTATGGTTATTATTAAGGTTATGTTTAGTGTTTGTTCAATATGAATTATACAATCGTAATATATCGATTATCCAAAAAATTAAAAATGTATAAATTCAAGTCCTATAACAACGAACAAATAAAAACTCATATTTTAGCTTATATTCTATGAAAATAAATAATTAATATTGTAAAGGCCTTAAAATGGGCCCTAGAAACTATCTATATTCCTCAACAAATGGAATTGAAATTAAACAATATAGAAATTAAAGGCATGTAAGGAAAGTACGTATAATTAATATATATAATTTTATAATTTAATAATATTATAATATAATAATATTTCAAGTATCTCGATTTTGTCCAACACTAGTAATAGTTCTACAGAGGACAATTTTTAAAAATAAATATATGACAGGAAAACATAATGAAAGTTATATCATTGGTCCATTTTGCGACAATAAAACAATCATATGGATTTTATTTTATACTCTAAGCTGTCAATTGGATAATGAATTTGTCAATATTTATAGGTCATTAAGGTTATGTTTTTAAACATTTCAGGGACTATTTTTTAATAAAAATGGTAATAGCAATTGGATTCGAAGGAAGTGCCAATAAACTCGGCGTTGGGATAGTTAAGGATAGCGTTGTACTGGCGAATCCAAGAATAACCTATATAACCCCACCGGGTGAAGGGTTTATGCCCAAAGAGACGGCTCAGCATCACCGGCAACACGTCTTGTCTGTGCTTAAGAAGGCCTTGAGTGAAGCTAAAGTATATATACGAAATTTGTGTTGAGGTTTCTTATATAGCTGTCATGTTTTAAGATACAGACCAAGGATATTGATGTAGTATGTTACACGAAAGGTCCAGGCATGGGTGCGCCGTTAGCTACAGTTGCAATAGTAGCAAGAACAGTAGCCCAACTTTGGAATAAACCAATTTTAGGTGTTAATCATTGTATAGGACGTATCCTTATACACTCAGTATACATTGCTACTTAATAGTTCTTCATTCTTAACTAATGTTAGATATTGAAATGGGTCGACTTATAACTGGGGCAAAGAATCCTACTGTTCTTTATGTAAGTGGTGGTAATACACAGATTATTGCTTATGCTAGAAAGAGGTACCGGATATTTGGAGAAACAATTGACATTGCAGTAGGCAATTGTTTGGATAGGTTTGCTAGGGTTTTAAAAATATCAAATGATCCCAGTCCTGGGTACAATATTGAACAATTAGCAAAAAAAGGGGAAAAATATGTTCCTCTACCCTACTGCGTTAAAGGAATGGATGTGAGTTTCTCTGGAATATTAAGTTACATGGAAGACCGAACTGATAATCTGTTAAAAGAAGGTGGTTACACACCTGAAGATTTGTGTTTTTCTTTACAAGAAACGATATTTGCGATGTTAGTGGAGACTACAGAACGTGCCCTAGCTCACTGTAATTCTAGTGAGGTGTTAATTGGTAGGTTTTTACTTATTGATTAAGTTTTTATGTTAATTTTTTTTATCTTAGTTGGTGGGGTGGGTTGCAATTTGCGTTTACAAGAAATGATGAGCGTTATGTGTGAAGAACGTGGCGCCAAACTATTTGCTACTGATGAAAGGTTTTGTATAGATAATGGAGTTATGATCGCACATGCAGGTGCTGAAATGTTCAGATCAGGGACCATTATGAAATGGGAGGATTCCACTGTTACCCAGAGGTATAGAACTGATGAAGTTGAAACTACATGGAGAGACGATTAAAACAAATTAATTAGTGTGACATAAAAGTGAAAAATATATTTTCAGTTAAGATTGTTATCAACTAATTTTTAACAGTTATTATCCATTACCTTTTATCTATGAGCAACATTGACAACATTTAATTTTACAGGTTTTTCTTAGACCATAGCTTTTTTTATTTGTATTGTTATTGCCTACAAATAGCCTAGGCTTTCTTCTCTGTGTATCATTAGATTCTTCTGTTACTTCGTTATTATCTAACAGTGTTCATAATTAGTAATATATAAAAACATAATTTAATATTACCTTTTTGTTCAGTTTTTTTGTTAGTTGCATTTAACTGGTGATTTTGTAGTGGGAGAGCATTTGTAACATTATGCATATAATTTATTTTGCTCTCTTCCTGATTTTTCTGATTGATTGAAGTATATACATCGTTATATTGATTTTTATATATTTTTAAAGAATCTTCCTGCTGTTTTAACAAGTTTTCGTTATTAAAAGTCATTACATTTGGCTGCACTGTAGCTTTTAAATTATTTCGCTACAACACAAAAACGAAATATAAAAAAAAGTAAAAACTACTTTTTCGGTCAAATACCTGTTGTCTTTTTAAAACACTTAGTTCATTTTGTAAAGATGTATGCTCATTTTTACTACATTCCAAAACATTCTGTAATTGTACTATTTTTTTGTGCAAAGTAATTCTTCTCTCATTTAATTGGATATTTTTCGATGCCCGCACTACTGTCAATTCATCCAAGAGATCTTTTTCTAAAACGTGATTATATTGTATTTAGTAAAACCATATATTGTAATATAATTATATTCAGTAAACGGTTTTCTTATTAACCTCTTCTTGAATGTTCCTGTTTTTTTTCATTTAATTCCTTGGAGAGGGTTCGTAATTTTTCACTGTATTTTTTAGTTATTTCAATCTTTTTCTTTGTGTACCTTGTTCTTAACGATTCTTTATCGCTTTCATTTACAAGTTTGGCATTTTCTATTTGTTCTTCCAGTTCACGACCTGATTTTTCTATATAACGTACCTCTTCTGTAATATTTATTAAAAAGTGTATTAAACCGAAAAATTAGTCACGAATATTACAACCTTCTAATTGTCGACATTCCTTTTGTAGATTACATTTATTGACATTTTCTAATATTTTTAAATTCTCCTGTAATGCAGCTTCATTATTTTTTAGTGTTTCTAATTCTCCTATTAGTAGTTGATTAAATTCTTTGACATATGTTTTACTATTGTTAGTTTTCTGTAAATTCTGTGGTATACGAATTAAACAATATAAGTTTTTGTTATAATCTTAAATACAATACCTTAATGTAGTTTTCTACAATATTTATATGTTCGTTTATTCTCTCTTGAGATGTAGAGTCCATGATTAACGCTGAAGATGACACACAGCTACTAGTTGTTTGTTAAGATATTAGGAATTGAAACAAAAGACGATCTATCTTGACAATTAGAGAAAAAAAATAATAAAAAGGGTTTCTATGATTATGTTTTATTTATAGTTCATATTATGACATTTTTCGTAAAATATAGTATCTTTTTATATAGCACCTAGTCTGATGGCACTTCATTATGTAAGAATAATCTCCAAAATCAAATTGTTAAAGCTCTAATGAAATATTATAGGAAGCACTTATATCGTTCGTATTCACATTTCGTGTTTTACATAACAAAATATATAAGAATAAATTACTTATAAACAAAAAATACTATATAAAATATAACATAAGGAAAATTATTTCAACAAGAAATAGGGTTTGGTTTGTACTGCGATTACCTCTAAGGCGACGCCACCTGAGATATGAAAAAAACACATTACTATTGAATTGGCCGGTAAACTCATATACTTACAATAAGTAAATGTCCACTTTTGTCTTTGTGGATACTTTCTGGTGACCCAAGCTGTATTTCAATAGTACCATTTTTTCCTTTCATTTGATGTTGGATACTGAAAACAGTTTTGGTTATTAAAAGGTGTTTATTGACTATTCATGATAAACTCACGTCGTGGTATCTATGACGGTGACTGATGAGGGATCCTTGGTGATATCTACAATCGATGTGATGGCTTCGATGATGTGCGGTACTTCAAGGAGCAGATCGCCTTTGTCCTTCTTGATTAAATCTTCCGGTATTCTGACTAGGAGGAATTTGTCGCTTTCGTGGGTAACGACGAACTTCAGCCGTTTCAACGGCAACACGTGTTTCTGTTTGACTGACCCTTTGCATTCCAAGACGTGCATATTGTTCTGTGTCACGATTACTATTCGTTCTCGTGGTTTGTACCCGTGACGGTCGTATTTCATCACTGATGTAGCGTACTGGAAGATAATTAATAAGTTAATGGTCGAGGTGATTCTATTGTTAATTTCATCATTACCACTTCCTTGTCTCCATTCAGCTGAGCCGAGTATCCGTTCTTCAGGGCGAGTACGTGATCGGGCACTCGATTATTTTCGAAAATTTCCGGCACACTGGCTGCATAACTTTTCTTTTTATTTTTAAATAAGCTTTCGGCCAGAACTTTGAGTTCCAGCTGTCTTCGCCTTTCCGCCGTTAACGTCAACCTACAAAACACGGAGCATATGAGTTTGATACATTATTGAAGGGGATCATCATTACCTGTATCTACGAGATAAATTGGCACCGTGCATGGTTTTGAGTAATTTTGACGCTTCCTCGCATACTTTGGGGCAAGAGGGCCATCTCTTGTCCAGCAGTTTCTGGGGTAGATTTTTGGCCAGTCTCTTCAGCCAGTTAACTTTCGCAATGCGCAAGAATTTCTGGTTATCAGCATTCGGGGCATCATTCCTTGTAATAAAACCGCGAATAAATCTGAAAAAAAAAAAGAAAATTTCGGTACCAAAAAGAAGAAAGACTGAAATTTGTAAAAGAATTTGGATAAGACCGCTTAAATGAGATTATGTGTTTAGTTGTCTATACCAACACATGAATATGTATGTAAATAATTAGTTAAATAATTGCATAAGTTATATAAGACTTATATAAGGAGATAGTTATATTGTTAATTCATGTAAATCATTCTGAAATGTAGTTAAAAAAATACAATTATGAGAATGAATTTTAAGTGACATTTTATTCAAACCTCACATTTAAACAACTTTGGTAGTAACAACAGTAGATCTGACATACTGAATGAAAAAAATATAAGATAGAACGGCAAAGAAAAACTGTTTGTCAAATAAAACCAATATATAGTTTATACAATAAAACCGTCATTACATGTCATCAAAATATCTGTTTGCACAGTGCGATGTTGCCGCATCAAATTGGGCTTTTGGTTTACGTTTGCTGGTTTACAATTTCCATTTATTATCACTAAAGTTTTAGATAATTTTGTAGATATTTCAGAACAGGGTCGATCACTACCAACATAAATAAAATTTCGTAGATTGATTTGGTTACATGTTCCGACACATCAGACAGCATTCTGTCTATTTTAACTAGGATAAAATGAAAATCCGATCCAAGTTTAAAACGAATTTTACTTCTTTACAAACTGTATTTGGTAGTATATGCAACGTCACATATGACGAGCTTTGGTTGTTTTACTGGATAGATTATATTGATTGCTTTTTATAATTAACTCTATGTGGAAAATATGACGTGTTAAAGGATGAATATATCTTAGTGGGTTACTTGGAGGAAATAGTGGAGAAAAATTTAAGAAATTAATCATGTAATAAAGAAGTTAATTGTTTTTTAAAACTTAGACAAGTTGATGGTTTTTGACTTAATGCCAAAATATATGCAGTAATATGATGTTTTATTCATAAAACATTTTCTCGCTTGTTTTTTTTTTATTTACTTGATATCCTATTTAAATTGTATGTTTTCAAAATTTTCATCGGTGTGCTTATTTTATTACTGGTGCAATTTGAGCTTATTTCCGTATTAAATGTGTTTTTTATAAAAAAAACTGTATCACTGTTTAAAAATAACGCTGATAAGAATATTAAACATTAAACACAATAATATTACCAAATTAAGGCAAGATTAGTGAGCCTGTTTGAAATCGTGAGCAGATCATAACCAAACTAAACCATATGTGCTTTTCAATTTATATACATTTTTTAAAATAACTCCTTCACCATTTTGTTCTGAAAATTTGAAAATTTCAATGAAAAATGTTTCCATAGTGTTAACATTATTTTTATTAATTAAAATTCCACAAAATTTTGACTATATTAGTTGTATAAGTGTATACTTCAGAGTAGAGATTAAGAGTATGAGCTTTTAATATGAAATGATATAAAAAATGAAAAGATATATTTTCTGTATGATAGAATATTTGAAATCTTAATGGTTAGTTTTAATTCATTTTAAGTTCGTTTAATGATTTCTATCCATGAACGGTGTGAAACAGTATTTGATGAGTGAGTGCATTTTGTTATTTAAAAGATTAAACTTTGATCAACATATATGATAAATATATATTTTTATAACATATTAGATTTTACTAAAATATTTTTAACGCATTTTGGTTATATACCTGTAGGAGAGCTTTGCAAAGAACACATAATTAATTTCAATGAATTACGGTCGTGGAATTATGATCATTGTTAAACGACTACTTACGATCTGATTACTTCGGCTGCAATTCGTCTTTTCTTTGCATTGGTTCTAGCTAGGTACCGCCTGGCGTTCTTTTGTACCACTATGACCGCGGCCTTCAGTTTTAGGAACTTCGTTCTCTGAACGTGGCCTTTCCAGTGGGCCTGTATTATGGCCGCTATATCGTGCTTCTTCAGTTGGAAGGCATCTTCTGTGCGGAATAATGTCTGTGGATGTCTGATGAATAACTTTGTCCTAAACAGGGAATAAAATCAATTAGTTGTGTGGTTAGAAGGGCGAAGGAAATATCGTCGTACTTTCCCATCTGGTATTCACGCGATTCGTAGCCCAACTGGCATACCAGATGTTGTACGCCGTCCTTTGCGCTTCCCGGGTAATGAGGCCAAGTATCTTTGCACAAACTCTTGTATCTCTTGAGGAATAAGTCGTACGGACGTCTGTACGCGAAACCAGCTCGTCGAACCCTTAAATTCTCCATCAGACCCAGATAAGTGATTTGATGCCTTACTATTTCTTCATCAAACACAGCTGAAACGGTCATCAACGTTCGTCGAGAAAAATAGTTCAACAATAACTGGTCGGTAGTTCTTACCTGGACTTTTGTTCAAATTCGGTTTGATACATCTAATGTAGGATGGTTCCTTGTCCTTCAAGATGTTCATCAGGTTATTGAGGGAGTTTTTGAACTGGGTGATGGCGGTGTCCGGCCTTTTCTTGCTCCGCAGTTCCGATTCGGGGAACACCGACTGGATGATATTGTTCGAGGAGGAGCACATGGCCTCTCGCAGGTCTCTGAACAGCAGATCGTTGTTTTTCTCGATGAAGGATTTGACATTGTAGGTCACGGCGCCCGCATAATGAATCAGCATGAATTCCTGGTGAATAATTTTAGTTTATATGATTTAGCCTGATATTAATTATTAGTAAGTAGGAGAGTAAATAGAAGTAACAGGTCAATTGAAAAGTCAGCGGCCTACCTACTATAGTAAAACACATTTTTTTTGGCAAAATTAGTTTTTTTTAACGTAATTCCCTTCAAGGGTGATACACAGATTATAGCGACCCTCCAACTTTTCGATACAATTTTTGTAATACGATTTGTCCTTTGCATCAAAATAGGCCTCAGTTTCGGCGATCACCTTTTCATTCGATGAAAATTTCTTCCCAGCGAGCATTCTTTTGAGATCTGAGAACAGGAAATAGTCACTAGAGACCAGATCTGGAGAATACGGTAGACGAGGAAGCAATTCGAAGCCCAACATAGGGATTTTTGTAATCGTTCTCACTGACTTGTAACAGTTTTTCTTCAATTGCGGCCGTTTTTCTGAGATTTGGTCCTTCAAATGGTCCAATAACGCTAGGTAATAGTCGCTGTTGATAGTCCTTCCTTTTTCAAGTCAATGAAAATTATACCCTGTGCATCCCAAAATACAGACGCCATAAGCTTACCAGCCGACTGTTGCGTTTTCCCACGCTTTGGAGCGGGTTCATCGTGTGCAGTCCACTCGGATGACTGTCGATTGGACTTCGGAGTGAAATGATTGAGCCATGTTTCATTCATTGTCACATATTGACGCAAAAACTCGGGTTTATTATGCTTGATCTTTCTTCGGTGCTCATTTAACCCCGTCTAAACTTAGCATACCAATCCTTGATGGCTGATTTTCCTGGGGCACTGTCCGGAAACTCGGCATCAAGCCAAATGCTTTAACTGTATTTTTTCCCTTCAGAAAGCAATATTTTATCAACACGCGAAATTCCTTTTTATTCATTTTTTTCACGATAACAAACAAAAGTTGCTTCGCTCAAAATGCTATAATTCACAAACTAATGATCCGACAGCTGTTAGATTTATATACGAATCTTTTGAGGGTTAGAGCTAACTAGGAAATATATGGATTTAATTCTAGTAGCGCCATATATGTGTCAGGCACGGAACTTTTCAATTGACCTGTTACCTATCTCAGTTTCGTTTAATGACAAGTGCCCTCAAAGTGTGACAATAAGAATTCGAATTATATGTTTGGTGCTAATGAAGTGTTCTGTAGTCTAAACGCTTTGTAAGAATAATATCTGGGTTTATGTAACCTTTGAAGGATCGGACTTCCGTTGTAAGTACATCATATTATAATATTCTACTGTGACTTTCGTATTTCATTTTATTTTCGGATTATAGAATATAGAAATGGCTTTCTACAAAAAGAAAATACTAACAACTGAGGAAATTATGGCTGTTCTTGAGGAATTAAAGAGAGAAGAAGCCATTGATGCAGTTATTATACGTCCTGAAGTAGACGAACTTGTTACGCACACAACTCCCAACGTTACGTATGCATGTACTATACATGAAAATAAATTATTGAAAAATATCGAGGAAAACATGTTTTCAGTGATTAATTTTTTTTTGACAAAGTGTTAGACTAATTGTGAAATATGAACACGTAGAAAGAGAGCTTGTGAATGCCTTTTAATACATGCATGATGACGTTTATATAATAAGTTAATTTTGACTGCATTTTGTGAAGTTAAACTTCGGGTTGCGTAGCAACTCTGGGAAGAAATGGGTTAATGTGATTTTGTTCCTAACTACCCTCGTAATCACATATAAAATACTTACGTCACGTCCCATAACTTTTTGTAGTTTAGCATCCGCTTTCTTGTGACTGATATAGTGCTCGTGATAGCTCAGATTATCGTCCAGCTTCGCTAGCAAGGTCAAGTCCGTGGGATCGCCCGGTCTCAGGCATTCCTCGTCCATGAAAGCGATCAGTCCTAGTGAAAAAAATTAAAATTAAAATCTAGCGAGCTGGGCTAACTTTCCCGGTGGTTCGTACCTCTGTGTTTGGCCTCGATGAGATCACAGATGATCGTGTTGTCAAAGTAGCTGATCTGTTCCCATTGTATGCCTTCCTTTTCGTACTCTTCCTGTTCGGATTTCAACGTCAGCTCGATGAACAACTGTTGGAGTTTTTCGTTGCAGAAATTTATACATAACTGTTCGAAACTGAAAGTGGATAAAGGTATTTTGCATTATTTGGTCGCTATCAATTGCTAATAGTAATTTTGTCATAACTCAATAACCAATGGACAATTAGATATTGAGTATTTATTGGTAGGTAATAGTGTGTTTGTGCTGCATGAACTGTTTATTTAGTTCATTGAAAAACGGTTTTAGCTTGGAAAACTTATTAAGGAATATTTAATCAACAATACTTTGAATAAAATACAATTTCCTATCATTGCCTATAACAGGTTGGTATAGTAATAATTTTAGAAAGGTGACTAAGAACTAATTTAACATTAACAAAAGCTTTTAAAGTAAAAATTGCAATAAGGTCGTAAGATTAAGAGAAAGTTCATTAGAAACATTCGACAAGATTGTTGGTATCTCTTTGAAATACTGAAATACAAAGTATAAATTACCTATTCCTGTCGAATATCTCAAATCCGTAGATATCCAATATTCCTATGACCGAATTTCTTCTTATGTCATTGGGCTGCAAGGAACTGTTTATTCTCTTCACCAACCACGTGAATAATCGATCATAGACGGCCTTGGCTAGGGCATCTCTGGCATATATGGCCAGTTCTCTATCCAGTGGTGTAGTCACCACGTCTCTGATTGTTTCTATAGTGCGTTGTGTCAACGACAGTCTCAGCTTCTCGCTATCACACTTGAACAGCTGAAACAGGTCGTAAAAATAATTACGTAATTTCATAAACATCTCCTATCTTATAGTGCTTTTTTAATTATTGTTTATTAATAATAAAAAATTCTAAACTTTTGTCTTCAGAATTTTTTAAAATTCAAATGACATTGAAGGTATTTCGCTTGTAACGTCGATTATAATTATTCAAGCTTTACCATTTAGATAATCATTCGAAAGAGATTGTTAATCTAGATAAAAGGCAATTGGCCTTTATGGGATAGTTTATAAAAACAGAAACAACTAGCATTGATGATAATGTTAATGGTTTAACTGAGAGCTACGTCACAACGTTGTAAGCGAAATGAGTGACTTGGAAATATTAATAAACAAAAAAAAACATTATAGAGCTGGATATTATAGATATAGATAAAAAATCAATAATGTGTAAATAACATTAAATTGAATGAATATAATTACATATATAATTTAAATTAATTAATTTTATATATGTGCTATTTTTATTATTATTCCTCTTCTTAAACAGGATCAAATTATGGGAAGTTGTGTAACGATGTGCGTGTGAATTGAATCTAAAGTGAGAGAACATATTTATAGCTAATAGGTGGATGCTATAGTTTATATGTCAGGAATAAATGAATGACTGTTTTAGAGGGCCAGTTTTAAACTATAACTAAACATCCTTTAATTCGATATATCGATATATTTTCAAAAAATATCGATTTTTTAGCCGATATTTTTTTGACCGATATATCCATATTTTTGTAAGCCGATATTTTTTCAAAAAAAATTATAATTCTTAAATATTATAAAAAACTAAATTAATTAAAAAAAAATATCGATACTTTCTCCGACATATTTTTGAAAATATCGAAAACGTTATACCGATATTTTTTAAATATCGATATTTTTCTCGGTGGTCAACATCCTTTAGTAGAGTGCTGCAAAGGAGGAAGAATATATAAGTCAATTATATGTACATCATATTCTTCTTTTTTTTTCACAACTTGACTATAATTTTTCTTACATTAGAAATAAAATATAGAAAATGTGTACCATATGTTTATCTTATATACATAATATTTTTACATACGATATATCACTCACTATCTTGTTTTAAATATACTGAATCTGTGCTATTTGTAGATGATGTCATTCTGAAATAAGTATTTCGAATCTTATCAATATCTTAGCATATATTTGTACATATATCTTATTTAATTAAAATATTTTTTGTTCATATATCTCAATTGTTATTAAGTTTTGAAATTTTTTCAATTAATTTCTATACTTTATATTATGGATTGAGGTAATATTTAGCAACAGGTAATTCAAATTATAACCAATATCTAATCTTTTTATTAAAATTAATATATATATTAATGAACAGAATAATTTATAGATATATTGCTAAAAATTTATCAGTTTTCTTTGTTTTTTTTGCTTATCCTTTATGTTATCTTAATCACCATATTATATTGAGTGAAAATGAAGAGGTTTTATGTAATATGTCTACGTTTCAGATATCTACGGATTTATTTTGTTAACAATCACTTACCCTGGCGATATCGTCAACCAATTCTGACTTTACAATAACTGCTCGACCATCTTCTTCTGTAAATCCGACGTTACCCAAATGCAAAATGGCTGATACTATATGGAACATGTCTTCTTTCTCCGTTTCGGAAAATTCCAACGTGGTTAAAGCCCTTTCCACCTCTTTAAAGGAAGTGCTATCTTCTAGGTTAGCGTGCTGTGACTTTCTCTGTAATAAAAATCAATCATCTCATGAATATCCATGTATAATTGAGATATGTGTCGTCGTACTTACCCCGTTGGATAAATAATAGTAAGAGTTGAGGTCCCGCTTCAGTTGAAGCTGATCGAGCAGGTGTTCTTCGGCACCCTCGAGCAGCTGGTAGAAGATATGGAAATTCCGCTCGCCAGGAGCCTGACTGATCACCCTGGACTTTTCCAGCAGGTAATTGAGGATATTGCCACCAACAGGACTACCCTGAAGAAATATAAATGATTTGTGATCCATTTTTACACTATCTTATTTTGTCATAAGTTTGTAATCGTTATTGCAAAAACAAATTGTAGGTTAGTTAGTAGTGACTAGTAGCAATATAGTGGTAAAAAATTAATTTTCGACATATTTTTTATTTTATTCAAAATGTATTGCTTACTAGTTTAAAAAAAATCTTGGAACTCTATCTCAGAGCAACCTACAAGCTTCAGTTTTAAATTTAAACTATAATAAAAATGAAATAAAAAAATGAAATAAAATGAAAATAAAGGAAAAGTTTGTTGTCAATACAGGAAACAAAAAGAACTTTAATAGAAAATGAGAACATATAAAGAAGCTGGAACGAACATATAAAGAAGAAAAGAGAAGAACTGGATTGAAATATAGGAAAATGTATTGGCTAATTGGAAGAAAATAACAATTATCAGTACATAATAAATTGCTATTATATATTACATAATACTGAAACCGATATGGACAAACGGAGTTCAACTATGGAGATGTTCTCCAAAGAGTAACATAAACAAAATACACATTTTTCAGAACAAAGTCCTGAGAAGTTTTGTGGGCGCACCCAAATACTGCAGGACTGACTACTTACATCGAGACCTTCAGATACCTACAGTCAGTCAAGAAATCAATATAATTGCAAGGGGGCATGAGGAAAGACTCCATTCTTATGAAAATATTGAAGTATCACAACTTTTAGATACCACCAGAGTACGACACAGACTCAAAAGAATCAAACCATCTGATCTTGTGTAGTGTTGGGTAGTGAGGTGCATATAATAAAAAATACAACATGTCATGTATAAACATTATTTCACCAAAGGCTGAGATAGGGGCGATAGGTCCTCCTAGTTATATACCTAGATTTTTTATCATAAAGACAAATAGTAGATTAGTCGGAAACGACTAGTAAAAATATAATAATTAAATAATAAAAAAAAACATGTTAAATATCTGACATTCTATATACATATCAATTAATTCTGCACAAAAGAATATGATGAAATTGTCAATAACATATACATAATATACATTGTTAAATATAACATTTTGTCAGTTCATTTCATCGTATTGTATGAAAAATGTATTTGCTTATATTAGATTGCTGAGTAATCTCGCTATATCTTTATGAGTGATGTAAGACAATTAATACAATGATAACTAGGCTCGTCAGTAAGCAAAACAAACTCATATCTAAACCCTCTAACATAAAAATAAATGAAATGAAATCGTGTTTTAGTTATTTTCAATTTATTTCATGGTCATCCGGTTATTTATCATCATTTTATTTAATTTTTAGGGAAAAAACATCATTGTAACAATAAATAACGCATCCTCCGGAGATACACTTACTTCAAAGTTGAACTGTATGTCCATAAATTTGCCGAAACGGCTCGAGTTGTCGTTCCTGTTGGTCTTGGCGTTACCGAAGGCTTCCAACACCGGATTGCACACCAACAGCTTGTCTCTGACGGTTTCTATGTCGCCCTTGCGTTCTGTAACTTCGGCGATGTACTGGATGACCTTCTTCGAGGCCTCCGTCTTGCCAGAACCAGATTCGCCTGCGAAATAGACACGTCACCGCTGGATTCTTACGTGCCTAGTTAGTTCGACAGCTTACCTGAGATCAGTATGCATTGTTCTCGATTTTCTTCCCTCAACGAACGGTATGCTGTGTCGGTTATAGCAAAACTGAAAAAATTTAGTTTAAAATTTAGTTTTTATTTCATTGATTAATTTTACATGAAAGAATCTGTCAATCATAAACCTTTTTAAGATTTATGTGCGTATTTCATTGTTAAAATTTAAATATTATAACATCTGTAGCGATTTAACATGTATTTTCGATTGTTTTATCCAAAATACTTATATTTTGACTGTAAAAGTGAAATGTAACCGAATCCGTCTATTTGTATTGGTACTGGTTGACTTTGTTGCCAAATGTCTACAAATTTCTTCAAAGCATTAGTGATTATAATTAGAGGTTATAGACCGGCAAACTTCGTAAACCGAAAGTTAAAGTTGATGCGGCAATATAGCTCTATACTGACGTTATAAATTCTAATAAAGTTCATTGGATATTTTATTGGATGGACTATATTAACTTGCAACATTATCGGCCGAAGTATCGGTTAAACTTTAAGCGATAGATGTCTTACGGGTTTATTTTAATAGAGTTTCTAGGTTAATGTGAAGTAATATGTCGAATATACGATGTCTCTTGTCAATTATGAAATGTTGATGGCGGAATTTAGGTTAGTTGTGAGGAATTTATCGAACATTTACATGTCAAATTAGTTTCACTCACTCACTCATAATTTGTTAGCAAATAACGATTTTTTTTTTAAACGGTTAATTTTGAACAGCATCTAGAACAAAGGCGATGTAATAGGAAAAATAAAAATTAGGTGTTGCTTGTTCTGGTGGATGAAAAAATAAATAGATTACAAAAAGCAAAAATGGAAATTGGCTACACATACTACATGGCCACATATAATATGGATAGTATCTAAATAAGTACCTATAAAAATATACAATGAAGAAAAAAGGTTTCGTAATCAAAATTGTAACATGTATTTACCATATTCAGTAAATTCAGATATTGTATTTTTAAATATATTTCGGACAATATACAATTAGAAATTAAGATATTAGTGATCAGATTACATAGTGTTTTTTGACGTATTGTGAAAATATTTTTTATAAATTTGAACTAATATTTAAGTAAAATGTTTTACTAAAATTTAATTTTTAAGTTCCCGCTGGAGTAAATAAACCCTTTTTCGCGCACTCATGTGGCTGGGACGAACAATACTTACTCCCAACTTTATACATGGGAGATCACACTCTAAATCTGTCTATTCTGTGTTTTATAATAAGAGAGGTGACAAATGTCAATGTAAGGCCTTAGTGGTGTATGTCTTTAAGGGGGAACTAGGTGTAGAGGCTTCAAAAAAATATTTTTTTTGTCTCATAAAACTATTCAAGAACATACTCTGAAAATTTCAATGTAAAACTCGAAACTGTTTAATAGTTATAAGCGTAATAGGCGGAGCGCGTGATGTAGTACGAGACGATATTAGAAGGATTCTTTGTTTCTTTTAACAACAGAGATTTTGCTTATAAATATATAGTATTCGAAACCCACTAAATAGGTTAACTTTCATAAAGTGCGTTTTATTTATACAAAATATGTATTAGTATCCGAAAAATGAGCCACCACGGAAATCGGTATACAAATCGGCACTCAAATAACTGTGAAAGTAAAAATGAAGAACAAGAAGAAGGAGAAAAGAACGAAGGGAAATAAAAGCAGATGAAGAAAATTAAGATCTATCGACGGATGATTTACTCCAGAGATGTTGAGACGTTCTTGCTCACGGTTGAACAGAAAGTTTTAATTGTTTGGTAACAGTCAGAACCGACTTCACAAAATAAATAAGGAACTAAATAGGTCGGTACAGTGCCCAAACAGTTACATTAAATTAGATTAATTTTGTTCCTTTTCAATTTTGTGTTTATGATATAAAATTATATTATTATTTTTGTATCGTTTGAAGTCTCGGCACCGAATTCAAACTGATTTTTATTTAGTTTTTATAAGGATTATTGCGTACATGTTTTATTTTAAAAAGTTTTTTTTGTGTTAAAAGCCTAAGTTTGATTATATTTTACCTTTTAGAAGTGTGTTTTTTTTTGTGAAACTATTTTGTTTTTCTCTTTTTAGTGTTAGATATTTACTCAATAAATTACGCAGTTAGTTTATTAAGTATTACAACAGATGCCCCAAGTAAAAGTACAGCCCGTATGATGAAAAATAGAAATAAAGAAACAATGATTGAAAATTACTCCCCCAAGCAGAGCATGTTAAATATCTTGGTATGCATTTAGATCGACGCCTAACCTGGAAGAAGCACATACTCTCTAAACGGAAACAACTGGGACTAAAATTATATCAAATGTATTGGCTCATTGGGCGCAAATCCAAGTTATCATTAGATAACAAGGTATTACTGTATGAGTCTATACTCAAGCCCATTTGGACATATGGAATTCAACTATGGGGTACCGCTAGCAAATCTAATATATCCATCATTCAACGGTTCCAAAATAAAGTGTTGCGTGCCATTGTTGATGCTCCGTACTATATTTCAAATAAAGTGATACAACGCGATATTCCCCTAGAACCTATTACGAGTGTAATTCAACGTGTTTGTGTGAAGTACTTCGAAAGAGTGTCAGTGGATCCCAATGTACTCGCTAATCAGCTAAATATGCGACGTGATAGTGAAGTGCGTAGACTAAAACGTTTAACACCACCTGATCTGATTACTGGACATATGTAGACTTTAGAATAAGCATTAGAATAAGACTAATTAATTAAGATAATATTTTATACGGAAGATTGCTTAATGAAGTGATTTTCTACATGCCATGTATATATAATATAGACAGAAGAAATACTTATTGCCAATAGGGCAGATTGTGGACTCACGAAGAGTAATAAAAAAAAGGCTCTGGGGCCCGCTACGTAGTCTAGGTTATTTGACAAATGTTTCAACGAAACTAGGAAAAAGAAAGTTGCTGCTCTGTTTGGAATCGAACCCGCGACCTCCGCGTGTGAGCTTAACGTATTCACTATTACACCATAGAATCATGGTTCTAGGACATCTCATATGATATTGTCAGTGCTTAAAAAGCAATCTGAACGTCTTTTACACTGAAATACTTCGGATTTTTGTCACATCAGTTCAGCAATAACATCATACACAATTATCTAATTGTTATATAAAAATATGTGAAAACATTATATGTGCCTTTGAAATTTGAGGTTTATTTTTCGAGTCCCTTGATTTCCCCAGCTTCCCACATCTGATCCTAACTTGGTACCAGTGGGACGACCTCGGAAGTGCACTCTTTCGAATAAAAAAATAATTTTGAATATCCGTCCATAATTAAGGGAGAAATCGGCGAACATACATTAAAAAAATATACAGTCGAACATAGAACCTCCTCCTTTTTTGAAGTCGGTTAAAAAATTAAATTCGCTTATACGTTTGGGTAAATATTAACAAAATTCAATTTTCAATAGCAACGTCTAACAGAGAAAAATAAGCGTTTAACTGGATTTTAGATTTCATCAATTCCTGGTAGTCGTAATGTAACAGTACATTTTATGATATCATTGTATTTGCCTTGTTTTGTCATAGCCTCCTTAAATACCATAATCTTGAAACAATGCACGGTCTATATGCGTTGCGAAATCCAAGCGCAACAATTTTACACCAGGCTAAATGTAAAATAACAATAATCGAGGGGAACAATAAAATCGTAAACGATTATATTGCAAATCCTTCTCAGTTCTGGCCGAAAATAAAACAAACGAGTACCGTCCAGTTATGCAAAAGAGAAAGGTTTAACCGTAGCCAGCTCGATGCTAGACTCGATCGGCTAGGGTGTTTTGCATCTTAAGGTTCAAGTTGTAGTTTCATGCAGAAATTTTAATATCCAATAATTTTAATATTCAGATAGGTGGTTTTTGGCGACTCTAGCCAGTGTTTGATGATTAATTTTAGATTAGGTCCACATATTTAGATGCATTATTTTATTTTTGGATTTTAATTTATAACTAAATTCTACGAACACGTCATAATTTCTATGAACAAATTCGTTGAAGAATTTACTGCGACAACTTAAGTACTAAAAATGAATGCATTACATTTCCAGGAGTTCTACATATCTGTATCGGGAATATCTATGACTCTATTCATAATAATGCACTAAGCGAAAATTATTAATTTATATAACTATAAATTTTCAATGAGCTTGATAAAAACACCAATATTAAGTTGTCGAATTACCGATACTATATGATAAGTATGGCTCTTATATGTCATGATTCAGTTAATGTCAGTTCCTGAAATACATGATGAGATTGCATTTTAAAATTGAAATGCTTTTGAAAGAGACAAATATGTAGAAATCTTCATGGTGATAAGTATATATATATATATATATATATATATATATATATATATATATATATATATATATATATGTATATATATTATATATCAAATGTTATTTAATGGTACTAGTATCCTAACAGATAAGCTGACAAGTTTCGGGCTTAATATATAGATGGCTCTAGTTTTATTGCCTTCACCACTTTTTCAGTTAGAACTAATCTTCAAAAGGAAACTGTTAAATTTTCATAATATTCTACTCATAAGTTTGTGAGTTATTGTGCTAAGAGTGATACTAGTTTTGTTATTTTCAAAACAATGGATCAAAAAAAATGCTTCTTGATGGGAAAAAATACCGTTCAATCGAGGCAATAGCTTAAAAATTGTTATAGGGACTCCGCTCATCGGAAACAACAATCAAACGTTGGTTTGCTTACTTCAAACGTGGTCATAGAGACACCGATGATGCAGAAACCACTGGGCGCCCAAATGAGGTAGTAACACCAGAAAACATCAAAAAAAATCAACAAATTTTTTTTCAATGATCGAGAAGTGAAGTTGCGTGAGTTAGCTAACATCGTAAAGATATCAAGAGACGCTGATTGTTTTATATTGCATGAATATTTGATTATGATAAAGCTGTCTTTAAAGTGGATGCCACGTTTGGTCGCTGTTGGCCAAAAACAAGAACGTGTTGATAATTCTGAGTAGTGTTTGACCATGTTCACTTCACTCCGGAATCAAAACGATCGTCACCTGAGTGGACAGCAACTGGTGACAGTACCAAAAATGGTATTGAAATGTTAGAGCGGCGCTGGAATGATTGTGTGGCTCTTGATGGAGATTATGTTGATGTATAAAGCCAATTTTGAACAAACAAAACCGCATTTTCTTTGTTACGCCTGAGACTTTTCAGCCCATGTGTTACTTTAGTTCGTTTGTATGCGAAGCTATTTCTAGACTATTTTATTTATTGGTAAAAGAATGTACACAATCAAGTTTAATTAAGATTCTCAATCAGATATTGTCAGTCAATGGAGATCTTTTTTTAAATGATTAATTTTTACAATATCCTGTGCAAAGGCAATCTCATAAGTGTAATAAGCAATTTCCAGGAGTTCTATATCTGCATCAGGAATCTCTATGACTCTATCCATTGTTAATAATAATGCACTAATCGAAATTTATTAATTTATATAATTATAAATTTTAAACGAGCTTGATAAAAACACCAATATTAAGTTGTCAAATTATTGATAGCATATGATAAATGTGGCTGTTATATGTCATATTTCAGTTAGTTAAATATCAGTTGCTAAAATATATAATAATATTGCATTTTAAAAATCCATACTTTGTTGTCATACGTCAAAATATCAAATTGTTATATCGAATTCATTTTAAACTAATGTCAAAACCTTAGACAATTGTCAATGTTAAGTCAATACTAAATTTCCACGAATTTTACATATCTGTATCGAAAATATATGTAATTCGATATTGTTTAAATAATGTGTAGGCATTTAGCACTTTTTATATTATTTATTAGATTTAGAATTTTAACTTTTAATTTTAATAAGTATCTAATTTAATAATAATAATTAATTAATGTATATATTTTTGAAACAATGTGTGTTTAACTAATTACTTTTAAGAAGGTTAATTGTTATTTATTTGGTTCAAAATATTATTTAATTATATCAATTAATTAGATAGGTTTTGTTTGATTTGCCTAAATTACTAAATATATACAACATAGTCATCAAAAATAATTAATAGTTTGAATAGTAATTGCTAAAAATTTTATTCTAAACATTTTACATTTAAAATATTTAATTTCATTAAGGATTTTGATAATTTGTTGTCAATTTTAATGTATTTTAAAACCTAAAATCTTATATTTCATTTATGTCTAGTTAAAATTTCTTCATATCATACGTCGTTTTTGAATTATTGAGGTTATGTAGAGTACTTTTTCAAAGTTTAAGATGTTAAAAGGATATTAAATACCATATTTATTTAACAAATTAATTTTTAGAGATGTTATACAAATGCCATACGTTGAATATCAATTATCTTATGTATACCCCTTCCAATAAATTAGCCAGTGAACGTCATAGATGATGTCGAATATATTGCCAATTGCAATTTGTAAAAACGTAAAATTCGTTATATCAAATATGTTGTCAAATGTCCGAAGGATTCTTCAAAATGTTTTAATGTGAAAAACTTGTTAATGTGATTAATAGAATATAATATGAATAAGAGTATTTTCAGTATTAATTTAATAATTGTCGTTAATAAATTTATTAGTTCTAATTATATTTATAAATTGTATTATAAAAACAAATATATTGTTTTGTTTAGAATTGTAATAAGTTCGTTCAGTTTGAATGAATTTTACTCTGATGTATTTAAGTAAGTAATAGTATTAAATTTAGTTCATTTGTTATTTATTTTGCCTTGATAACATTTTATGAAGTATTATACTGATCTGAGAAAATACAAAATGATAAGATTATATTGTACGGTGCATTTTCTTCAAATATGTCTTTGGTTTAGATCTATTATCTACCTGGGAAGTCCCAAAAGTAATATGATTGAGTTTTATTTAATTTAAAGTCATTTTATATTGTATTTATTTGTTTTTTTATTCAGAATCATAATGTATTATCACTTTTATTAATTTGAGTTGATGTATACTTACACATGTGGAGGTACTTCAAAAAAATGTTTGTTTTCGTAAGCTTTAACATCAGCTGGACCGTAGATGTTCAGCTCTTTGTATGGGTTGATACTAATTAATACTGGACCAATATAAGTCTGCAAATTAAAAATATGAACTAATCATTGAGAAATTGTTATCCAATGGATAAATTGTATCCAGTACATTTTGCTCAATTGAATTTTTCATTTGGTTATGAGATAGCATAGGTAATTACGGATACATCGTCATATCAGTCTAGAGGTACTTCATACATATTTCACATGTCTGATTTATTGTTCAGTCTATTGAAATATATGAACACCATCAATTCAAAGTTCTTAATAATAGTGTGACTGATTGCTTCTCGGTGAGTTACAGAAGAGCAATTATGACATACCTACGACACTTGATGACTAAACACTATTAATAGAGCAATACTTACATAAATAACATTTTCCTTGAATCTCTTCTGAAGATTTTCGATGAACGCCCTTTCATTCGTGTAGTCCTCTAGCAGTACAGCGTCCTGGACTCCCACTCTGTCCCTGTGCTCCAAGTGGGACTCCATGGCCTAAAAGAAACAAGCGTATCGTGATGACAACTCTTTCACCATATAAATGTATTTATTCTGAATCAGTTTTCATATTTAGTCAGTACTTTATCATTCCATGTTTACAGATAGACTAAACTTAAGTGTACCAATTAAGATAGTTCGCGTTTTCTTGATAATCGCCATCGAATAAATATTAATTATAAATTTTATTAGCTAGGTGTCAGATACAAGGATCGAATTTAATTGCTTTTATATATAATATTGATAAGGCATTGCCCAGACACAGAATACATGGGATATATGCTAATATTCGATGGATTAGTTAGTATTTTTGGAAATTATTGTTTTATAAATACCGTGTATCTATGATTATATGTGTATCTAACTAAATTTTAAGATAAAACGTATTACATCCATACATTAATTGAATAAAGATAATAAACGTTTATTATTTGTTTCTGATATGATATATAAAGGGTGTCCCAAATTTTTTTTTGAATTTAATGCCTTGCATTTTTGGAAATTATAAAATTTCTGCTATCCGACATTTTATAGTTAGTAAAAACAGAAACGCACTATATATTTTATTAAGCGAACAATATTTCAGAACCAACGATGGTTTGACGGAAATGGCTTGCAAGTTTCAGAAATACTGTTGAAATTACGATTTGTTAACCAAGTTTATTTGACTAAATTGGATGATATTGGATGAATTAGTGATATATGGTTTCAACCAAATGGCGTCACATAGCCATATAGAGTCTGATACAATTCAATGACTACACCAGACATTTTCTGTTAGTGTCTCTTTCGTTATGATTTAACAATGTTTGATTTACGGTCTAATGAGCCTACGACATCTCATGTATGTTATTAATAGTTGCAGATGGGAAATCATCAATGTTTTCGTTCAATAAGTACTAGTAAAATATTATTAAAGAAATTGATATCATAACTTTTATAAAAAGTGAAAATTGATCACGAAAATTGCTACTATTAAAATTATCTATGTTTATCTAGAATTTGCATTGATAGTTCCTTCGTGATTATAATTTAGGTTAGCTTATTAACAAAAAAACAAACAACTGAAACATGAGTGAGAACATATTGAAGTAACCATTGGAACTAATTTTTCTAGAAATGATACAGATACTCTTAGTGGATATATGAAATTTTATTCTTTCCAATACTCTGCTGAGTATTATTTAGCGGCTAATTTCTTATCATTAATAGCTTATTAACTTATTACGTTGATAAAAGTGTAGTGAAGACATAAAACAACTGTAACATTGTAAGTCTCACAGGTCTGATACATGGACGGCGCTACTAGAATTAAATCCATATGTTTTTTAGTTAGCCCTAACACTCAAAAGATGCGTGTATAAATTTGACAGCTGTCGGATCATTAGTTTGAGAATTATAGCATTTTGAGTGAAGCAACTTTTGCTATTGTGACCAAATGGATAAAGAGGAATTTCGTGTGTTGATAAAATATTACTTTTTGAAGCAAAAAAATACAGTCGAAGCAGAAACTTGGCCTGATGCCAGAAAATCAACCATCAAGGATCGGTATGCTAAGTTTAGACCTGGATAAATGAGCACCGAAGACGTTTAACGCAGTGGACTCCCAAAAGAGGTTGTTATCGACACTCTAAAGATATCAACTGAATGTGTACTTTTGAACAAAAACAATGACGAGTTGTTGATTCGGAGCAGTGTTTGAAGATGATCAAGCGTAATAAACCCGAGATTCTGCGTCAATGTGTAACAATGGATGGAATATGGCTCCATCATTTCACTCCGAAGTCCAATCGACGGTCATCCGAGTAGACTGCACACGATGAACCCGCTCCAAAGCATGGAGTACTTTTCATTGACTAGCTTGAAAAAGGAAGGACCATTAATAACGACTATTTAACGCCATAGCGTTATTGGGCCGTTTGAAGGACGAAGTCGCCGAAAAAAGGCCGCATTTAAGTTGGAGGGTCCCTATAATCAGTGTATCACCCTTGAAGGGAATTATGTTGAATAAAAAAACTAATTTTTTCCAAAAAAATGTGTTTTACTTTGGTAGGCCGGGGAATTTTCAATTGACCTGTTATTTTTTGTATTTTGAAAATATTGTAAAAGACAGACTCAGACATGGTCGTTCCCAGATCGTTCTTTAAAATGATTCATTTACTCACGTCCATTTTGATGTGGATTGTTATGCCTTCAAAAATCTGCGAGGCATTTTTTTAGGAGGAATCTTTATTCAGACATACATTATTGCTGTATGGAGTAGCTTCATTTTTAACATTATTTTGAAGAGAACAAGCATCAATGTAGTAAAGTGTAATTATCAAGGTCGTATGGAAGAATTGGAAAAATAAGCCCTTGAATAGGCTCTTTTGCTGTGTTTGCTATACAATTTCCTTCTTCCGTACTTGCTCTAATCGGATGCTGTTGAGATTTACAATTGCAGATGATCCATTAGATATCAATATTTGGCCATATGCTCGGAAATATGAACTGTATCATAAAAATGTCCCAAAACTCAAAATCTGTGCCAGGAAAATAAGGTTATCCCAAAAACTGCATGAATGTTTAATTTATCCTAACACGAAAGTATGTTATTGGACCGTAATAAATTAATTTTTTTCATGATATTCCTCACGTATTTATGTACCATTTTGTTAGATTAGATTTCGACTCTGTGCTAACTCATTTTGTCGTGTTTTTAAGATGTCAAACAAACGTACTTCTATTTTGGAGTTGTTTCGTCAAGGAAACTGCCAATGTGAAATTGTTCGTTTACTCAATGTTGCGCGGTCGACTTTCTCGTGTTATTAATAGTTTCAAAGAGCTTGGCACCGCCAAGATTTCTGCTAACCGTAAGATCATCAAGAGGCTAGTGCAGCGAAATTATAGGATCTTTATGACAAAAGCCACTCGTGAGGAACTCGTCGGTTTATCGAATAGCCAAAAAGGAGCTCAACCTCAAGGTGTACAAGCTCTTAAAAGTTCAGCTCCTCATAGATGAGAACAACCGGGTACGGCTCGAAAGATATTGCCAACTCAAGCCTCGGGCCGCTGCTCAGTGATGGGAGCTCATTCTCTTCACTGACGAGAAGCTGTTCATCGTTGAGTATATGCACAACCTCCAAAATGAGAAGCTAGTCTGTTGAGACTCCCGTCACGTCGACCATCGTCAAAGACCCCCAAAATCCGCAGTCCGTCATGGTCTAGGGCGGAATTTGCTCCAACAGCAAGTTCATCCTTCTTTTTGTAGATCAACGGGTCAAAATCAATCAAGAAATGTATCGTCACGACATTCTCGAAGCCGTCAGCTCAGCAGCACTTCGGCGATGCGATTTGAACATTCCAACAGGATTTTATTCTACTCGCCGGATCTGAACCCGATGGACTACAGAATCTGGTCCATTTTAAGGGCCAGGGCCTGTGCTAGACGCCACAAAAGTTTGGAATCTGAAGAGAAGATCTGCGGTCCATTATCGAAAAGTCACGTTTAAAAACTGTGTATCGCCGCGGGCGTGGCCTCCACTTAGAAACCGGCTGAGTGGTACTACTGCTAAAGGTCCATGTTGTTGTTATTCATTGTTGTTTTGCTAAATTTGTCTGATTTAATAAAATTAGAAATTTTTTTGGGATACCTTGTACATAGTTTTTCTGAAAGACATCTCCTGGGCGAAAACCCACTCATTTTATTTTGCACACGTATAATTTGACTTCAAGGCTAAATTTTTAAATTTGAGTTTTATTTCAATTAAAAATGCACTCTGGAAAAACATCTAAATTCGAAGAACAATGATGCTCTCGATAATGTTTGTTTTCTTGTTGATGAACTATATTTAGGTCATGATGGGTTTCTTATTTATTATAATCGTTGAGACTTATCGAGACATTCCTAATAATGTAATGAGATGTTGTAATAAGGAGGTGAAATTATCAAACCAATTTAGATAAAAAGATAATTCAGATTGCTTAAGTGTTTCTGAAAAAAAAAACGTTTAAAGACCGCGTCAAACATCGAGGAGGTGAGGTCATAGCAAAAAAAAAGATTAAAAAAAAATCATTATCGTGATCAATACTTCAATACTTTTTTTAACTGTACTTCATATTTTAATATGTTGTTATGTTAGGTATATAATTTTTGCTACTAGATTTTTTATTTTTGGAGGTTTAAAATAAGGTTCTCTGATCAAATCTAAATGTAAAACACCATTGCATAAACGCTTGTAACTTAGTTTTTGTAGAAAAAAGTAGCAGTAGACGCTTGTTAATGTGAACTAATTTA
This sequence comes from Rhynchophorus ferrugineus, assembly GCF_030347505.1. Taxonomy (NCBI): domain Eukaryota; kingdom Metazoa; phylum Arthropoda; class Insecta; order Coleoptera; family Curculionidae; genus Rhynchophorus; species Rhynchophorus ferrugineus. The sequence goes on along the minus strand of NW_027472585.1, from coordinate 16,226,928 downwards.
AACAATATGTTGTTCACGTTAACAAAATGTAAATAATAGACCTTTTATTAATAACAGATGACTAATATATATGCATATATTTATAACGAACTAAACAAATATTTCAACAATGATAATTATTTTTTAATTACAAGAAAAACAATCAGCAATTTTAGTTTGCTATAATTGGAGAATATACGAATTTTGTGATTACATTAACGTAATGTTTTCATTATTCAGTGTTTATGTTATCAAGCTGTACTTAGTTAATACTGTTAATATTTGTTTGATTCTTGTCTTGAATCACAGAGGATATTTTTATTTCAAGTAACAAAATTGGTACCTTGCGATTAATAAGATTAATAATTTGTTAAGACATGTTAACAAATAAAATATAAGCACCATTATATTTTGTGAGAATTCTTCAGTACCCACTAGAAAATTATTTAAATGTTAATATTTTTTTGCAATATTGCGATGTCTTTGGATAACAAATGTTTTAATTTGTCTATAGTAGTGTCTTCCATTTTTGTTCAATAGGTACTAATACATGTCAACTTTGGGAATTAGATAAAATATATTGTTGATATTGAAAAAAATTTGTATGTCCTACAATACATTGTCAAAAACAAACATCCAAATGTCTGGGGTAAGAAGTGTTTCAACTCTACATTTGTCATATTCTGTAAGTGTTGCATGTGAAAAAAGGTTAGAAGTTGATATGAACAAAAAGGTGAAAGGTGATAAGAAGAAATTCCTTGTATTATGAACCCACACCATTTACAAAATGAGATTCATATTTCATAGACACTTATAATAGAATGTGGCCTAAGAACTAAGCCAAGTGAAGTGCTATTTGGAGTTTAATGATGCGGGTAGTGATTGTAAAGCCACAAAGCTATGAAAATTGTTTAGTATCAGGATTGTTATGTTAATACGATTGAGTGACTAGGTTATGGATGTTAGGATGAAGCCACCACAGTTTCCATGAAATCACAGGAAGAACAGGGCTAATTTTAATCCAGACTTACCGCAAGGTTATAATAGTCCCTCATATTATGACAGTATTAAAAAATACGACCGATAAAACACCACTCACTCGTTTTTGGTTCAACTTAAAGACCAGTTATCACTCGGCCTACTAAAATAATACTTTTACATGTAATAACGTTGATTAAAACCCACTAATTGTTGTCGTGTTTTGTTATTATCGTCGCTGTTGTTGTTATTAAGGTGAATGATGGTTACCGTTGAGTGTTATTGCTAATCCGGTGGTATACCTTAGGGGACACAAGGACACTAACTACACCGACACCGATTTACGAAATGAAATGAACGTGCATTTGTAGCCGGAATGAGAGCGAGATAAGGATTGTATTATCTGGTCCTTTTATCGTCAAAAACACACAGCACGTCACGTTTGTTGATGGAGAATCATCGTGGCTTATCAATAATATTATTCGCTAGGCATTTCGTTCAGAGCAAATAACCGATTTCGACTTCTTTTTTTAATCGCCGATCGTTTTCGAAGTACACTTAATGGGTGCCTTTTAGTAGCGCATTCGAAATTTGTACAAGGTGATTAAAAGATTAATGCTACAAAGGTTATTTGTCGTTCATCAAGATTATAGATTCGATAAATCGGTATATTAGGTGATTGCATTTGTTTTGATCAGCGATATCTGCGAAAGTACTAAGTATCTATATAGACAGTCGGTAAACAACCTAACCCAACGGTTATATTCGATGGTTTTTACATTTATCTATGTAAAATTATAGTTTTTTTCATATAAAGTTATACAAACTATATATACACTAATCATAGAACACTTAAAACTGTATTTTCGACATCCATTGCTTTTTATTCATTACGCCTTGTTTTTTCATTAATATTTTTCTCTTTTTTACTAACGAGGGTTAATCTGGACCGGACCTAGAGTTTAACGTGGTCGTCAGTATTAGGCCTACCGACTGGTGAGTGACCAATTTTAGAAATTATCTAAGAATACATCCGGTCTTACCCAGCCTGGTTACTGGCGTGACCGGGATCATACTCCTTGTCGGATTTTGCACTCTTACCTAGGACAAACACGAATATTAAACAATAACAAACATCAATTTACCATCATGCCCAGCAGGATTCGAACTCGCGACTATTGCAACTATAGGTGGACCGTCCTGTCGCCTTTACCACTGAGGCAACCAAGCCGGCCCATTACTTTGTTGATTGTGTTTTATTGTTACTTTTAGTTTCGACAAATAGCAGTCAACAAAATCTACAAATGGACGAAAGATTGGAAAATTCAACCTAATAGCTCCAAATCTGTCCACGTTAATTTTGCATTGAGGCGAAATAATAAAAACTTAATTATATCACTCAATGGATGCCCGATTCCTCAAGCAGAATCATCTAAATATCTTGGATCCATCTTGACTGTAGATTAAATTGGAAGCATCACGTTAGACAAAAAGCAAAACACATTAGAACCAAAATAAAACAACTCTACTGGTTAGTCGGAAGATACTCTCAACTTGATCTAAAATCAAAGAGGTTGATCTATAATACAATTATAAAGCCAATTTGGACCTATGGGGTGCAAATATGGGGTTGCACTAAAAATTCAAATCAACTAGTTATACAACGCTGTCAAAACAAGGTTCTTCGATTGATTACCAATGCCTATCGCTATGTAACCAATGAAGAACTGCACGATGACCTGGAAATCAAATGTTTTTGCGAAGTTATGGAAGATTTCGCCTTGAAACACGAAAGAAGATTACTAAATCATAATAACGTGGAAGTAATACAACTGCTGGACAGCGCAACTGCAGGATGACAGGAGATTGAAGCGAACAAAACCATACGAACTTATATAAAGTGTATAAATTTGGTGTAAACTATAGCTATAAGTTAATAATTAATAAATAATTATAATTTTATAATCGAGGAATACATACTGATGTATTTTCTCGCACTCGTCTTGCTTGTTAATTAATCCAGGTACATAGGAAAAGTAGTAATAAATTAATTGCAAATTAAGATTATACTAAGCGTATCTAATATAGATGTTATAAAAAAATTCAGTCGAAGATAATAAATTACAAGGCCTGTTAGTCGAAAACCTAGCTCCAACGCTCGAAGAACTTTCAGATACCTTAGTAGCTAGTTGGATGAATGAACGAAATAACTGCTTTCAAGCTTTAAATTTCAAAGGAAAGGTAAAAACTTAATGGAAATGGCCATCGCTCTAAATCGATCGATTTAACATCGTGGTTTCGTTATATGCCAGACAAAAAGGTGACAGGTGATGAAAAATGAATCTATTTGATAATTCATACATGCATATAAATACGCATGGTGGTATCAGCCAGATGTAGGGTATTACGAGCTGATAAAACCGAATGAAACCGTTGCTTCACATGTCTATCGTGGTTAACTGAACAAATTTATCGATGTATTGTTACAAAGAAGACCAATAATAGTGCGTTATAGACATCTGTAACTTATTAGTTTTCATTAATTATACTTTGATTAATAATATACTGTAACAATTTTTCCCAATAAATTGCTTTTTAATATGATCGGAAAAAATGACCAGATAAATGTCCAGAAGTAGAAACACGAATACGGTGCATGTTCAAAAACTAAGCTTATTTTTACATAATTTCACCAGTACATATGAGAAGTAGTTTTTTGACCTGAACTATGAACTATCAATTTTTAGTCCTTGGTCAACAACTTTACTTGAAAGTTGTTTTTTCAGTTGAAATATTTTTCCAGTTATGTGGATCTTCAGTGAAGATAAATGAGGATAGTACGAAAGTATCAGCTCAGTAGGGGGAAGGAGAGATGGAAATCGAGGGAAACCCCCAGATTTCAAAGGTTTGTAAAAAGTTTTCACATTTTTTTATCTAAAATAATCAGTTATTGTGTATTGTGTTAGTGCTGAGCTGGTGTGACGGAAAATCGAAAGTTGTTCAGTGTAAAGGCCATTGTTTTTTTTAAGCACTAACTATAACATATAAGATCTCGCAGAAATCTTGTAGGCAGCTGCTTCTACGGTGTAACGGTTAGAGCGTTCAGCTCACACGCGGAGGTCACACATAAAAGTGTAACACTAAAAAGAGAAATATAAAATAATTTTAACAAAAAAATTTAACCGACTCAAACCTTTCAATTTTTTGTTAAAATTATTTTATTGTATTAAAAAACTCTGTTCGGCCTTTGGTTGTGCTATTGGAGCTCTTAGCGTGAATTCTATTATTGGTTAAATTACCAATTTCCTTGATTATTTTGTCGATGAAGGACTTCAAATATGCACTGTAACACAATTTTTTAGAAGTACTTTCAAATTTCAGTTTTCTTTTTTCTTTTCAAAAAGTGTATAAGCCAACGTAATATCTTCAGATACTAAATTTGAAACTTTATTGTAAAACATCCGTACAGTGTATTTTATTAAAAGTATTGTTCATCAATAATCGCTATGCTACCTTTTTCCATCTTTCAGATATTTTACGGGCCCCATCTCGAAAGAACGATGTATATTTTGTGGTTATCCACGAATTAACCTATTTCCTGGTATTTTTATAAGAAATAAAGCACTGCTTAGACAGATCACGATTCATATGTCGGAACAAGTCGCAATTAGGAGAAAGTTCTGGAAAATACGGCGGGTGGGCTAGCACTTCCTATTTTAATAAGTATATTTTATACCTATCCCCATTGATGGTTTAATCGAGAGATACCTTCATCATTTTTCAAATTAAAATAATAATATTAATATATATTAAAATAATAAAGTAAATCTTCCCGCAAATCCCGATGCACTGGGTAAATTTTCGGACATTTTTAATGCACTGAAAAAATATTTTGTTCACACTTCGTAGAAGTTATCCATACTGAAAAGTGAAGCTAATGTACTAAAGCAAATGTACCAGATTCGATTAATACCCAAATTTTTTACCAAAATTTTAATACCAGATCAGGAAAACCAATACTTAGAAAACAGGTCATAGAAAACAATAAATAATATTATACAATTACCAAGATGTGGAAATTTTTTTTTTCGAAGGTTTCCTTGTTCAGTCGTCAAATCGTCAAACGTCGATATTCAAATATCTCAGTATATTTTTAAACGAGGGTCTATGAAGATTAATGAGCCTTTGATGGATAATTTATAAAGTTAATCACTACAATACATCACAATTAGAAACGTCAATTATTGAAGTATCATTCATAAAAATGCGATCGCGATTTTATTTGGTGTATTTGAACCATAAGGACATTTGATTGTTGAGTACAATAGGTATATCGGTCTGTTTTTGACTGTATTGCAGGTTGACTCATGTTTTATAGATTCGCGTTTAATGTTTAATCTTCTAATGTGTATTATTTTGACAGTTTGGCAGTACTTTCACGATTTATTTGCAATAAGTAAACCTACGGGTTTATGCGAGATATTTTATTCAAAAGTGCACAAATTCCTCACAGCTTTCTGGGGCGAAATTTATCTTTCAGGCGGAAGATATAGCATCCAGCTTCGAAAAATATGAGGGTCAAGATTGCAGACAGCGTAAAGCAGGAACTAAAAGTAATAACTATGGTGAGACATAACATATTAATACTATTATATGGTACTTCTTTATGAAATCGAGAGATGGCAATTGATCCAACTAATTCAGAATTTCGTTATTTCGGCACCTTCCATAGATAGGTTGCAATGTTTTCTAGATGCTGTAGTTGCTATAAGCAGAGCAGATATAAGTTATTCATTTGAATGGAATGAAGTAATAAGTCAAACGTATCGGGTGCATGAAGAGCAAAATTTTGTAAAAGTATGTCAGCCACTAGTTACTGTTGCTGCAATAACACATACAGCAAATAAAGCATTTAATTGTTTTAGTTTCAACAGAAGTTACAGAATAAAAAAAACAGATCTCTAGTATTGAAGTTCCAAAAATGCGTTATCAGGTTGTTTAAAACAGTTGTACTGGTTAAGGATCAAGTTCATATGATTGCTTATATAGTCTATACTAAGGAACTGAAATTAACACTGTTTCAGTTTAAATACTCAAAATGCTAATGAATAATAGTTGTGCAGTTGTTATTAAGGACTTTTTGTACTTTATTTTTTGCCACTGCAGAGCTTCTGGGATTTATGAGTGAATGTAAAACTGATTCAAGTGAATTTTCAGTCTTTCCTGAAACCAGAGGGAAATGTCCGGGCTTTATGATGGAGGCAGTTAGATGGGGGCAATATTTTTCAGACAGTCTTACTCAGTTTTTACTTTTCATTGTCAATATCCATCATTTGATTCATACCAATTTATTGATTATTCAATAAGTTCGCAGAGAGGAAAATGAAAAATGGGCTTCAGTGCATTTATTTTAATGATCCTTGCGTCCATGTATAATATTACTATCAATAGTTATTTGATACCTCCTTATTTGATATAAATCACTTTTCAAGACATATTTTTTGAGGTGTGGGAAAATCCAGACTTCAAGGCCAGACTACATGATTAGCAGTTAAGCATTAGTGTTTTCACTTTTCATTCCATCCATCCCTATTATCTTGCAATACCTTAGAAAGTTAGGGTTGGGCTTTAATTTGCTTCGTATTCTTTCATTTTAGTTTTGCTTGATACTTCCTTTTTGAAGGACAAATTCGTGTTTTTTCCAATTCTGGCATTCGTTTCCATTTCCTTCTGACTTCCATCACTCTCGATTTTTATATTCAGATACTTTCTTTATATCTGTTTAAGATTATCTTTGGATGTTGTTATTATCACATCGTTTGCAAAAGTTTCTGTCGCCATTTCTATTTTTTTAAATACTTTTATCCCCTATATGTGCTCCTCTTTTGTCTATTTGATATTTATTTATTATTTCATCCATTGATATTATAAATAGGGTTGGGCTTAAACTTGCACTTACACTGTCTTAATCCTGCTTGTTCTACTTCCTTGTTCTAACGTAATCCGTAGTGTTTTCGCTTCTTACTCTGTCAAATTCCTTTTATATTCAATAAAATCTAGATGTAACTATTAATACAGACTTTTTTTAATCACATGCTTCAATCGCATTAATTATTCAGAATAATTAGAACAACCCATCTTTCAGGTAATTTATGGAGGTCTTTCCAAGAAAAAAAATGTTTACCCTGAGCAAAACTATTCGTCGAGTCATTTTCTAACTTCTTCGAATTTGGTAAAGAGCTGCACTGCAAGCGCGTGTCCTATTAATGCGACAAGTTGATAGTCGGACAGGGCAAGCTCTGTTACTATAAACTGTTTCACTAGGTCTCAACAGTTTGTAATACATCACGCATACACAGACGCATTGTCTTGCGACCACATCTCCATTAGATCTACGAGCACCTTTATTGTTTCTGCTAACTGTTTTCGAGTTTGATTTGCTCTTCATCAAATAACTCTTGCCGTTTCGCAACTTCAAACTTTTTCTGTCTATTAGAGCTTTCTTTGTCTGGCTCATCGAAATCACCACTTTTGCAACGCAACGTTTTCAGGCACGGAACTTGGCATTTTCAAAGAAGTATAAATCTATGATGTTGTACACTTTTCCAAAATATAACACATATGGCTTTGAAGCTTGATATTAGTAATATAAAATAACATACGTGCCGATCATAAGATTACATACGCTTACTTTAGTAAACTATTTTGTTTAGTTTTCTACATTTTTGAAAGATTTTACAAATAAATACTATATATAGATTATTGACAGTAACCCTAACATTTATGGTAATAGTTTGAAGTCGGTACGAGCAACAAATTATATTTGCTTTGTTCGTAATTTAATTTTTTGTATATGTCACAAAAATATGTTATTATTTTTGTATTGTTTGAGCTCGGCACTGACTTCAAACTGATCAGTTGATAGTAGTTAAAATAATATTGTAAATAGATAAATAGGTTTACGCAGGTATTAAGCTAAATTGTGTGTATATGGTAGAATATAAAATACATATAGTAAATATGTTAAATAAGGTTTATTTTTATTTGGTTATTACCACTATTATTGTGTACATATGTTATTTTAAAACGTTTTTGTGTGTGCAAATATCTAAGTTTGATTATTTTTTACTTTTAAGTAAGTTTCTTATTTATTTTTTGAAGTCGGTTCAGTTTTTTTGTTAAACATATTTTTTTAATTTAATATTCCTTAACAAATACAATCCTAGTTAAAACTATATATTCTATCATATTTTGAAATAAAATACAATGAGTGTGATATAAATGAACGGTATCAGCATTATATGGCATTTCTTCATTAGATTGATAGATATTAACAAACGACGACGACTTATTTTAATTTATCGTTAATTCGTGGGCCATTAACCATCAATAAAAATATAATTGTCGTCTGTATTAATATTATAATCTCAATAATTATATCTAACTGTTTTCTTAAGTCCGTGTCGGTTTAGATGAATGTCATAACCGAGGCGCTATCGACAATTCTCAACATAGTTATGACAGCATTGTTCGAGACTTTTATCAGCTTTCCTGCAAATTAATTGTTTAATATTTTTACGTTATCAATCATTCGAAACAACAGAGTGAAATGTTTTCGATTTGTGCTGTAATCTTTTTTAATTTAAAAATGACACTATTTATTTTCTACAAAACCTAAGTATTCGATTAATAAAGTTTTTAGTTTAGATTATTATAATACATGAGCTGAATTGGGTCAAGAATTAAATAGAACGAAAATGAAATGAAACACATAGATGGCGCTAGTTCTATTGCATTCACCACTTTTCTAGTTAGTACTAATTTTCAAAAGAAATCCGTTAAAATTTCATGATATTTTACTAATAAGTTTGTGTGTTATGGTACTAAGATTGACACTACTTTTGTTGTTTTTAAAACAATGCATCAAAAACAACTAAAAAATACCGTTCAAGCGAAGCATTAGCTTGAAGAGTGTTGTTTTTATAACACTCCGTTCTATCAGAAACAATAATAAATTTGATTGTTGGTATGCTGACTTCAGGCGTGGTCGTATTGACACCGTTGATGCAATGGACGTCCAAATGAGGTGGTAACTCGAGAAAACATTAAAATATCCACGAAATCGTTTTGAATGATTGAAAAGTGAGGTTATGTGAGTTAGTTAATGTCATAAAGATATTAAAAGGACATGTTGGTTATATATTATATAAGCATTTGACTATGGGAAAGCCGAAAAGTGGTTGCCGCGTTTGCTCACTGTTGACCAAAAACAAGAACATGTTGATGATTCTGAGTAGTGTTTAGCCATGTTTAAACATAACAAAACAGAATTTTTGCGTCGATGAAACATGGACCGAGCACTTCACTCCGGAATCAAAACGATAGTCATCTGAGTGGACAGCAACTGGTGACAAGTCAATTTTGACGCAAAAGATAAATCATTCTACAAAAGTGATACTGAAATATTAGAGTGACGCTGCAAAGATTGTGTTCCAACGATATCGTTTTTTAGAACTACTGTAATTTGGTAAAAAAATGTTGTTTGTCTTTTTTTTTGTAAGAACAAAACAACAAAACAAAATAAAATATTGTTGTTAAATAGGCCTGTTGGAAGAAGAGTTCAAAGGATTAATAAAAATAGTGTTAATTAGAAAAATTAAATTAAAATATTTGCTGTTGAGGCCCATCAAACATATCTAGAAACTTATAGTGATCCTTATAGTGAACTTATAGTGAAGACAAGTTCGAAGACTTAAGTTCGAAGACAATGAAATTCAACATTTGTTAGACGAAAATCAGAAGCCTAAATGTTATGGGATAGATTCGAAAAGGGGGAAAATGGCTAGCACATGAATTGATTGAAAATGCCATTTCGAATCGTTTCAACATCGCAGTTTCATTGCTTGGCAGAAAAAAAACAGAGTTTTAATGTTTTCAAATTACATTTAAATTACATTGGTTAGTTAGGAGAACTGTCCATATCAGCACCAAAGTCTTGTTGTTCATTTGGTGGGATCAGCAAGGTGTAGTGTATTTATGAGCTCCTAAAACTGAATGCAGCTAAAACTGCAATTGTCCACTGGTGTCAATGAAACAAATTAAATAAACTATTGTTGCAAGGAAAACGTGTAATAGAGTGACCACTCGCAAAACAATCGTTCTGTTGCACTAAGCATATTCAATTAACATAACAGGTCACTTGAAAAGTCCCCGGCCTAACACATAGATGGTGTTACCAGACCTATTTCCATATGTTTTTTAGTTAGCCCTAACCCTCTAAAGATGAGTGTATAATTTTGACAACTGTCGAATCATTAGTTTATGAATTGTAGCATTTTGAGTGAAGCAACTTTTGTTATTGTGAAAAAAAATAAAAAAAGCAATTTCGCGTGTTGATAAAATATTGCTTTTTGAAGTGAAGAAATACAGTTGAATTACAGCTTAATACCGAGTTTCCGGACACTGCACCAGGAAAATCAACCATGAAGGATTGGTATATTAAGTTTAGACGTGGTGAAATGAGCATCAAAGACGGTGAATGCAGTGGACGCCCAAAAGAGGTTGCTACCGACGAAAACGTTAAAAAAATCCACAAAATAATTTTGAATGACCGTAAATTGAAATTTAATGAAATAGCAGACACTCTAAAGATATCAACTGAACGTCATGTTATTCACGAATATTTGGGTATGAGAAAGCTCTGTGCAAAGTGGATGCCGCGCGAGTTCACGTTTGACCAAAAACAACGACGAGTTGATGATTCGGAGCTGTGTTTGAAGATGATCAAGCGCAATAAACCCGAGTTTTTGTGTCGATATGTGACAATGGATGAAACATGGCTCCATCATATCACTTCGAAGTCCAATCGATAGTCATCCGAGTGGACTGCACACGATGAACCCGCTCCAAAGCCAGGGAAAACGCAATGGTCGGCTGGCAAGGTTATGGCGTCTATATTTTGGGATGCCCATGGAATAATTTTCATTTACTACCTTGAAAAATGAAGGACCATCAACAGCGACTATTATATAGCGTCATTGGGCCGTTTGGAGGACGAAATCGCCGAAAAACGGTCGCATTTGAAGAAAAAGAAAGTGTTGCTTCACCAAGACACAAGTCAGTGGAAACAATGGCAAAAATCCTTGAATTGGGCTTCAAATTGCTTCGTTATCCACCGTATTCTCCGTATTTTCTGGTCTCAGATTTCAAAAGAATACTCGCTGGGAATAAATTTTCGTGGAATGATGAGAAAGGTTGTAGAAAATTATGGAAATATTTTGATTAATATCGAGCTTATACATTAATTTTAAAGGATGTAGAATATATGATTTTACTATGTATTAAATCGCATCGGATACATTTGTAACCAACTAAGGCATTATTCACAGGCTTTACCTTTCAGAATGTGTTATTTCCTTGAAGTGTGAGCAAACTTTTTTCAATGCGTTGAAAATGTCTGAATTTGTGAAATGAAATGAAATATCATAAGATATGCAAGCACTTAATATAACTGATGCTACAGCAATAGTTATGTTCGCAGTGTTCACTAATATGTTAAATAACAGCAATTTGAAAAAGCAATTTTAGTGATTACGATAATCTGTCAGTGCAGCTGGAAAAATTTTCCAAAAAGATTAACATTTGTTTTAGCTCCATCATTTTATTTTGGAGAAATATTTTGATTGAAAAATTATAATTATTAATATTGCTATATTATTAAATGTTTTAAAATCCTCTTCAAACAGATACTTGAAGTGCATAGCGATAAAAACCCTATTTGTTGACGCCAGACACCAATATCCACAAGAACCACTTTTATTATACCTATAAATATGCAGAAAAACTATAGTATACACGTATGTATATGTAAATGACTATAGATGCAAAAATTATAATATCGGTTTCTCGAAACACGGATTCGTCACGACCAAAATTAATTTTTTGCCTTTCCCCAACATCCTCGACAATTTTCAACGCATTGCGTTCGTCCTAATTCAAGCCGCTGATAATAGAAAGCCGACAGAGCGCAACAGATGTTTTATTTGTCTACTAAAGTGTCTTTTATATCGTTAAGATTATATCAAAATGTATGCTAAACAGGCACAGAACCAATGCAAATGTATTTCTGGGATATGATCTCACTGATATTTTGTAGTACTGTCGCGTTTGAATACAGATAAACACTCGCACGCATACACATACATAAGAGTTTGTCAAAGTGTCCTACATAGCGATTACATATCAGATTTTTATTAATTTAAAACAATCTAAGGTCATTTGTATTCATCTTTGATAATATTATTAAAACATTACGAAAACATTTAAGAAATCCTCAAAGTGATTTTGAATAACCGTAAATTGAAATTGAATGAAATAGCTGGCACTCTAAATATATCAACTGAATGTGTATATCATATCATTCACGAGTATTTGGGAATGAGAAAGCTCTGTGCAAAGTGGATGCCGTGCGAGCTCATTTTTGATCAAAAACAACGACGAGTTGATGATTCGGAGCAGTATTTGAAGATATTTGAGCGTAATAAACCCGAGTTTTTGCTTCGATTTGTGACAACAGATGAAACATGGCTCCATTATTTCACTCCGAAGTCCAATCGACAATCATCCGAGTGGACTGCACACGATGAACCCGCTCCAAAGCGAGGGAAAACGCAACAGTCGGCTGGCAAGGTTAAGGCGTCTGTATTTTGGGATGCGCATGGAATAATTTTCATTGACTACCTTGAAAAAGGAAAGACCATGAACAGCGACTATTACATAGGGTTATTCGACCGTTTGAAGGAGGGAACAGCCAAAAAACGGCCGCATTTGAAGAAGAAAAATTGCTGCTGCATCAAGACAATGCACCGTGTCACAAGTCAATGAAAATGATAGGAAGAAATTTTCGTCGAATGAAGAGGTGATCGCCGATACTGAGGTCTGTTTTGAAGCAAAGTACAAATCGTACTACAAAAATGGTATCGAAAAGTTGGAGGGTCGCTATTATCAGTGTATCACCATTGAAGGTAATTAGGTTGAATAAAAAAAAATTCTCAAAAAAATGTGTTTAACTATGGTTGGCCGGGGATTTTTCAATTGACCTGTTGACCGTATTAGTCGCCCTATATAACATATTCTTTTTGACGAAACGAAAAGAAATAGTTGTGATTGTATTAAAAGTTAAATTATCTTTGAGTGTCGCCTGTACCTTCGTTCGCCAGTTTGTTTTTTTATCGTAATAGCATTGCTATTATTCTAATTTTCAAATTATATCCTGTATAGAATAGTTTTGTATATATTCCATACATAGTCTACAGCTGAGAAACTAAGATACTACAATTCCCCTTTGGTGGCCATACTCCCTGAAGTGCCTGATTTTCAGCCGGACTGGGTATCTTTGGAAAAATGGCTGTTTTCTAATTCCAATAGTCTATGGCAATTACGATAATTTTACCAGAAAAACGATTGCAAATCCAACGTCACCCTGTATCCTGTTTTCTCTTGTCGAAAAATAAGTTGATAGGGTTAACTGTATGAATTCAAAAGAGAGCAGCTTTATGATTTCCACAGAATTGTATCGATTGCGCTAAATATAAAACGTGTACGGTTTAAGAACAAAAACATATACATTGAATGTATTTTATTTTACTATAGGAATTGTCGATTTATTGGAACGACCTAACAGACAATCCTGTGAATATAATCGTATCCCAATTTAACAGAATACTATAAATCTTGCAGTCTGGAATTTATATTTTCAAAGCTCAATAAAATTTCACAGAGTGATGGTCCCTCTATATAACAGGTCAATTGAAAAGTCCCCAGCCTGACACATAGATGGTGCTACTAGAATTAAATCCATATGTATTTTAGTTAGCTCTAATCCTCAAAATTATATAGCGACTATTATATAGCGTTATTGGACCGTTTGAAGGATGAAACCGCCGAAAACGGCCGCATTTGAAGAAAAAGTAAGTGCTGTCTCACCAAGACAATGCACCAAGTCAGTGAAAACGATGGGAAAAATCCATGAATTGGGTTTCGAGTTGCTTCCTCATCCACCGTATTCTCCATATCTGGCCCCCAGCGACTATATCCTGTTCTCAGATCTCAAAATAATGCTCGCTGGGAAGAAATTCTCCTCGAATGAAGGGGTGATCGCCGAAACTGAGGCCTATTTTGAAGAAAAAATGGTATCGAAAAGTTGGAGGGTGTCTATAATCAGTGTATTAATTTATTATTAATTTATTTATTATTAATATATTAATTTATTATATTACTTTTGAAGGGAATTATGTTGAATAAAAAAAAACTAATTTTGCCAAAAAAATGGTTTTACTATGGTAGGCCGGCGTCTTTTCAATTGACCTGTTATAGAATGTTACCTAAGGATTGTTACCTTTGAATTACCCTATAGTATAGATTCATTATATAATTATTATTGCAGATATTCCATCACAAGGTATGGTTTAAACAACATGAACACCTGACATATTTAAATATTCAACGGAATGTCCATGTACCAAAATATCCTCCAATTTCTTGAATGATGTTGGAAATGGAAATTTACTCCTCACTCCCGGCTCTGAAACTCCCCATAAGGATTCATTTATGTTGAGGTCTGACGATTGTACTGACCAGGGAAGATATATGACCATATTATGATGTTCCGTGGGTAGTGATGAGAATGAGAGAGCAATAATAAGATATCCCCGCTCCAATTATAACAGAACCTCCTTCATGGTTAGTAGCTGCTTGTTTAGTGACTGTAAGAAGCGGGCAATCCGGGTCGTAGGCTTTTTTTAAAGTTCTTCATATACAAATCCAGCCCTTAATATAAAACAATGTAAACGATCATTCATCGAATCATACCACATCATTTCAACCATTAAATGTCTAGGTTTTATGATCGTTGCACCACCTCTTCTGAGGCTTAGCTCTGGCTTCCATTATAAAGGGTTTCGCAATCGTAGTCCATTTATGAATATTAATTTTGCCGAGTTCCTGCTGTATTTTTTTTGTCAAAAGAGTATTACTCTACTGATTACTGAGTTCTGCTGTCAGTCTTGCTCTGGTATTTTTATGATGTCCAGTCATAATCATTTTTAATGATTATCGGCCTCTATCAGTTAAGTTTGGGTTTCGCTTTATAGATGATTTATCATGTTTTGTGTTCTCTGTACTTACCATATATACTGTCACTCGTTAAACAATTCAGTTGTTTTCACACATTTCATCGAGCGCTTGTTTTCACCATATACAAATAGGTATTTAACATAGTGAAGTATAACCTATAAGACTTGGCATTATGTAAGCGAACATGCAACAAGATGTGTGGTATTGCATAGTGTTCATATTATTTTGCCTATTCCCTCTATAAAACTATCTATCAGTAAAAACCGAAATAAACCGAGTAATTAATGAATGGATGCTCAATTCCTCAAGCACAATCGGCTAAATATCTCAGTATCCAATTTGAAGAGAGGTAAAATTGTAAGTATCATGTTGAACAAAAAGCAGAGCAGCTTAGATTCAAAGGTGATTAGATTCAATATGGGGCAGTCAAAACAAAGTTCTGCGATTAATTACCAATTCTTATCACTACGTAACCACAGAAGAACTGTACTGTGAAGTTATCCAAGATTTTGATTTAAAGCATGAAATAAAATGTTGCTAAATCACAGCAATGCGGAAGATATGTAGCTACAGGACAATACGCAGGAAATTAGAAGATTTAATAGATAGTATTCTTAACTTTAGTTTAAGTAGTTTAACTTTATTTTAGTTTTGGGAAATACATACTGATGTATTAATCCAGTACGAGCGTTACTTATGTATTCAAGTACATTAGAAGAGTAGTACGAAATTAATATGTAAATTAAATTGTATTCAACATTTCAAATGCAAGATGTAATTAATAAAAAAATCAATTATGAAGCATTATTTTATATGAGTTGATTATCTATAAAGTTGTATAACAACGGATATTATCATATGTATCAAAAATTGATTTTGATGGTGGAAATATGTGAAAAGTGAAGTAAAAAAAGAGAAAAACTATAATGTGGGTATACAAAAATTGTAAGTACTAATATTAACAAACTTAATAAATTAGAATAAAAAACTAGAGGTATGATGACATAAGATAACTTGAAATCCTATAGAATAACTTAGAAAAAGGGTACGTAACAGTTTGGAAATTCATTGGCAAGACTGCTTTGAACCAATCACAACTTTTGGCTAAATTTTCATGTCCTGACTCAAGCGGTTGCTTCTTGTCGAATTTTTTATCGTTATCAATAAATAATCTCTATTATACTTACCAACATAACCAGGGCCTAAAGGTGACTCGAACCCGCAACTATCGCGCTAGTAGGAAGATCGTCCCACCGCCCTGACTACCACACTATCCAAACAATTCACTCATCGTTTAAATTTGAACACACCTCGATCTAAAACGGTATAATTTTTTCAAATGCAACCGTTAAATTTCTTATAATCCTGTTGTGTAATGGAGTAATTATTATGTACAAGGTAAGAAGGTTAATATACCTCGTCGACTTGTTATTACACGGGTAATTATAATGCTGGTAATGGTTGCGGAACCGGTATAGCGACATTTCCACGAGGAAATAACGCCGATTTGGGTTGGACATAATTTATGAAAACTACGTTCGAACGCTTGGGAGCGCGTCCGTCTGGTTTACTTGTGATTTTTCTGTCTCTTCGGGGAAGTGACTGTTTAATGGGTTTGGTGAAAGTTTTCGGCCAGTTTTACCGGGTCTTCTCCGTTATAAGCAGCACGTTAGGTGTTCGGTTTAATTATTATCTTTGTTTAAAAAGAAATATTTGGAATTCGTACAATTGGGACTGAATGTAATTCGGTCTGCCATTAGTAATGTTTATAAAATATATACTTAAAAATAATTGCAGTTCGCAATAATACACATCGTCAATAACGCTTTTCAATAGTAAAGGCATCTGACACTATTTTTAAAAGTGTCATCAAAACAATACTTGCATTGATAGCCATTTCCATTTCCGACTGGATTATTTTTCTCACAAATGCCCTTCAGGCAGAATAGGCTAGATGAATAAAAACTACTTTAAGACAATTCCTCATGTTACACTTACATTACGTTATTTCTACAAATATAGATTTAAAAGGATAATTTATGTTTGAAGTAGTGAACTTTTAGATGCGCGCTAAAAACACTCCAAATCTGTACGTGACCTAGTTGTTTTGGTCGTAATAAACGGTTTGTCTGGGTACAGGTCTTAATTATACATTATCCATATATTAATTGGCTTAGCGCTAGCTTTAAATTTTGTTTCTCTTCTTGGAGAATATATCTGGGAATGAATTTTGATCGACGTTTGTGACAAAACGCAAACAGCTTGGGCTTAAACTAAACCAAATATATTGACTGATAGGGCGTAAATATAAATTATCATTAGATAACAAGGTTTTACTGTATAAGTCAATAGTTAGTCCCATATAGACCTATGTTATTAATAACTGTGGGGTACAACTAGTAAATCTAACATAGTTATCCTCCAAAGGTTTCAGAATAAAGGGTTGTGAGTCATCGTCGATGCCCCATATTACATTTCCAACAAACTGATTTACCGAGATATCCCCTAGAACCCAGAACGACTGTTATTCGAAGTGTTAGTGCGAAGTATTTTGAAAGACTACTAGTACATCCCAATGCACTGGCCAAACAGTTAAATGTGCGCGATGACCGGATTAATAGACACATAGAGTGAGATTTAATAACTTCTAGAATAAGTTAGAATAGTCTTTAGAATAAGTTGGAATAGACTTTAAAATAAGTTAGAATAGCATCTAGAGTAAGATTTAGATTTGTAAAGCAAGTTGTACAGCAGATCACTTACTGAAGCGATCTTCTACATGTCAGGATAGTTATATTTTATAACTGAAATCATATAATAATACTTATTGTCCACGGGAAAAAACTGTTTTAATTTTGAATGGCGATACAAAACGACACTGAGGGTTTATTAGAATACAGACCCGTCTAACTCTTTCCCAATTCATGTAGTTTTAAAACAGATCGGAGATATCGAGTACCTAGAGAGCGAAAATAAAACAAGGAAATTTTGCAAATAATGAAATATCCGAAATCGATTGTAAACGCCAGACATTTCTTCTATGGAATTATGTATGGGACGAATATATGGGAATTATATATGTAAGTAATAAGACAAAATTTAAAAAAAACGTATTTAATCTTTTACATTTTGGCCAAATATATTTAAGACGTTCGCTGCCTATAACGCGCCAGCGCGTAATGTGAAGCTTTCATTGGACGCCAATTACGACCCAGCGCGCTATATGTACTAAGCCTTGTATTTAGTTCGGCATTAGCAGGATACACCGTTGTATAGGCATTATCTGAAAACTATAGATGAATCATTTACGTGCTTGGTTTCGATTTTTCCTTTTTGATTCATATGTAATAGAGAACTGCATATGGCAGGTAAAAATTTCGATATGTCAGGGCCCTCTCGTCCTAAAAGTGGAAAAATAGATATGAAAAGTACCCTAACTTTACAATAAATATTCAGGCAACCGTATTGCAATTTACGACTTTCGTTTATCTGTTATAAAAAAATTACTAAAGGCTCCATCTAAATCTACTTCCAGAGCGATTATCAGAGAACGTGTTTTGAAAATACGAGAGGAGAAGAAAGAAGGTAAGGTTATGAGCAAACAACGTAAAAATTGTTATTTACAAAGGAAAGAAAAGGCACTATTTATGTATGCAGTACATGTCCTGGACATCCTGGTTACTGTTTAGACTGCGCAAAAATTAGTCATGAGTGACCTCTCTGTTTATCTGACCTCCTGAAATTAGTCATGAGGGGTCCCTTATGATTTATCTGAATATGATTTTTATTTATTTTGTAAGTTTGTGTAAAATTCGTATTAACTTATGGTCGTTCGTTTATTTCTATTGACTTCTCAATTGACTTATATATTTTGATTGTTAATATTTTATTTTATTGTTCTAATCAGAAAAAATGTAGTCGGCTTCTAGGGTAAGTATTGATCCCACATCGGCAAACGCAGTTAACTTACTTTAATTAAATGTTTGTGTAATGTTTGATTAAGATTTGAGTGTAATAAATCATAAATTGTGTCTTTAAATTACTCGATTGCTTCTAAACTTTTGTACGATAATATATAGAAATGGGAGTTCAAAGAGCTCATGAAGAAACAATGTATTAGACGTGAAAAACGTGGGATTGTCGTTTTTACTGATAGACAGGTTCTGGAATCTGAACATGTTACCCTAAAAGTAATAAAATTACATAAGGATTACATAATTACGATGGTTCAGTTAGCTGTGTGGGCATGTCACTGATTTGTGTATTTCATTTGGGATCCAAGCCAATGTTCGCCAAGCAGATGTTATGTCTCCACTATTATTCAATATAATAATGGATGTAATTATAAGTATTTAAAAAGAGACATGGCATTCAACATGATGCTACAAATGTGTTGAGTAATCTGATGCTGGCCGATGACAGCGCTATATTATTGGATAGAAGACGCATTAACTAGCTCTAAAAACATGGATGGAGATTAAAAAAAATGATACGCGGTTAACAGATACAAATATTTTCCTGGAATTCCGACTATAGATTTTTTTTATAAATTATTTATTACAGCAATCTGGTAAATTAAAACTAATAAGTTATTTGTTGTTATCATAATATGCTACTGTTTTGAAATTAGAAAGTACTTATCCTACGATGCACACTTTTAACATCTGTTTTTAATGTGCACTGAGTTTTATTTATAAGTTCACTGAATTAGATCAAATAATTTTACTCTCTTCAATCTTCTGACTAAGCTATCATTATATAGGAGCTGGAGAACCTCAACATTGATGTCCTGATAATATTTTTAGGCATAGTCTTTGATAACGTTATCGACAGTTTCGACCTTCAGGTCCTCATGCAGATTGTTATTACGAATGTACCATGGAGCATCACCAATACCTCGTAGTACCCTTTTTAGAATATTTTTATGGCATTTTTATTGCTTTGGTTGGTATAACCTCAAAATATAACACCATAAATCCACACTAGTTTCAAGAGATGTTGGTAAAGTAAAGGCTTATTATATACTGATAGGGCTGAATATCTACCCAAAAACCAGCAAATCGTTTTCTACTTCAGTTTCGGCTTAATATTATAGATTAATAATGATATTTTATTCCAAAATCATCTTTTACCTTACGATAAATTATATAATACTAATGATAAATAATAAAAAATAAAACGAATATAATAAAAAGGCTAAATCTGTAAAGTAAAACGTAAAATCATCCAGTCAACTGTTAGTCGAGCGAAGCAAGCATTCTGTGAGTGGTTCAGAAATAAGTAAAATTAATATTAGATGTTTGAATATTCAAAAAATAAGTCACCCAAAATGGTATCAAAATTGTATGATTCAATTCTTACTAACTATATATGTATATTACTTGTAAAACATTTGTTTTTGATAACAATCTCTGTGTTTATTTAAAAGTCAATGTTCACGATTCGCAGGCCTTGTCAAGATTAATATTCCGCAATCTTAACCGACACCACATATCCGTTCCTCACCAACAACCCACAAAACATTTCCTACTTCTTCTCTCAGAAAGACAGAAATTATTTTTGTATGGATCATCATTAAACTTAACCGTTTCTTATAGATAAAATTAAATCATAAAGTTACTGATCTAATTTCATTCTAAGGAAACAGAGTTCGTTTGCTCTTTGGATCTCAGGATATATTTAACTATGCCATAAGATATAAATAGTATTGTAAACTACCAAAAAGGCATAGTAGCAGTGGCCGATCATACAGAAACGCTCACTTTATCTTACCAGGCTGAACTGACGCGAAATGAAGACTGAAACAAACTTTATCCCGATGCCTGCTTGATCTCGTTAATGACGAATGGACTG
This sequence comes from Rhynchophorus ferrugineus, assembly GCF_030347505.1. Lineage (NCBI taxonomy): Eukaryota > Metazoa > Arthropoda > Insecta > Coleoptera > Curculionidae > Rhynchophorus > Rhynchophorus ferrugineus. Next base: position 16,205,985 of record NW_027472585.1, on the reverse strand, counting down.
GATAAACTTAAATGGTAACACAGTCATTTGTTTTAACTTGTTTAAATGTCTTGATGAAACTACGTTCGCCTAAAGACGGGAGAAATTGAAAAATTACCGGTACTAATATTAATCTTGACTCATGTAACGGGAAATGACGTATTATACAAAAAGTTGACAGTTCCCATTAATAAACAATGAATTTCGCAATATTTACAGTTTAGCTTTGCAAGTGTAAAGATAATATTAATATATGCAGATTAGCTATAGAATATAAATATGACTATCATATATTTCTATATAATAAATAATTTAAATTTGAAAGATTTAGTGTTAGATTTTTTTATATATTTTGATCAACGAAATAAAATAGCGAAGTATTAATGTAAACAACTGTTAAATCCAATGGTCTCAACATTTCTCTATATAAAATAATTTCCATTTAACAGTATTAGTGAGTTATGCAGTGTATAGCGATGGCCAAAAACAATCACTTTTAGAAATGTGTGGTGATGTTGTTTTGTCATATCCCAATTAATGGTTATAGATTCACGAATTTAAAAGTGGTGATTAAGGATGTTAAACTCGATTCTGATTCTACTCGAGAATCGAAATTTTTCTTAAGTTAATCGATTTTTGAGAATCGATCTTTAATTCCTGAAGTCGATCAAGAATCGATTCTTTACATTAGATTTTACGGTTAAGCGACTAGTTTCAAGTTCTACATACGATCACAAAAAGCTTGCGATCAAAAGTCATACAAATATAAATTTATTTATTGTTTGATATTTATTTATACTAAATATTATTTCGTTACAATATATTTATTAAAAATGCTCCTAGCGCTGTGCGGATTTATTTATAAATAGTAAACAACGGATCTAATGTGTTACCGGAAGAAAGTATCAGCAATGTGGAAAGCAATTGAAAGATAATAATAGTACCACCGGTTAATGAGTAAGAAAGACAGTGACGATGAAACAATAACAGTTCCACAACCTAAACAAGTAAATATATATATTTATATTTATAACCTTCAAATCTAAAGTTTTGATCTAAAGAAAAGAGACTGATATTTACTTGAAATTATCTTCCAAGTATGAGTGGGTCATGAAAATTAGTTCATTCAGTAAACTTAGTTAGTTCGTTTTAAAGACCAAGTCGTTGTTACATACTTAACGTAACAATAGCAATAACAATAGTAGAACAATAGCAGAACAATAGTAATAACATGTTAGTTTATAAATTAAGATTGTACAACACATAACTAATGTAAGATATAATAAAAAAATATATAAATTCGTATAAAGAGGGACGCGAATAAAGTTTAGGAACTAACTCTATCATCATCTGTGGTAAATAACCAATAATAACCTAGACTAGACAGTGAAGATTAAATATGATACGTCAAATCTAAACCAGAAGATATTCTGACATTTTGCCGAAATCAGATACACACCATGGCCAACTAAGTAAACCGATCGTATTTTTTTGGTTTAACACAAAAATAGCAATCGAGTAACGTAACACCGAAAAGCAAAACAATTAAAGTTCGATTTGAGACCGCATTAGTAATTCTATGGTGACCCAGTTGTCAGTGACAAATAGATTACTGTACATATTCGGACCACTGGTTATCTACAAAGTTCTTTGTACTCGTTTCAGTCTTTTTTTTGGTATTATGAAGGCGACACCTTGCGCATTTCCAATGAACAGCGATGCCAAAAACAATCAGACTGCCGATTTGTTTTGTAGATAACAAAAAGGGAAGTAATTGATTGATAAACATTAACAGATTAGTTATTATCTGAATTTTTGTACAATACGATCAATATTTAGTATTATTTTATGGTAGGAGTTTGCAGATATAATCGTTTTCTTCTGTTACTGTTAACGAATTCTATTAAGCGTTAAAATAAGGCTCTTAAAACACAATAGCTTAAGATTAGATATATGTCAACTAAATAATCTTTAAGTATTAGAAATTATAAAGAAACTGGGAGTTGTCTAAGTCCTAAGGCTTTTTTAAAAGATGTCCCTCTAAAGTTATTTGTAGGCTCTATATAGAGCTAATAATTTGGAAAAAAAGCCGATAATACTGAAATTAGTAGGAAAATGGTAATTGTTATTTAACTTTCGATGCTTTATAGTTAATTTCACTGTCATATGTCATATCACCAGCTGTGCCCATTATACTATGACTACCTCAAAGTCGCTGTCTAAGGGACTATTATTCTTCTTGCCGTCTTTTTGCCATTTTATATTTACTTAAAAACTAAACAATTAATAATAATTCAATTGTTAAACATATTTTTTAAGCGCTTGCACATATTTTGACCAGCGACATCTGTTGGTGAAAATCGATGTATTAATGTAAACAACTTAACTAATCACGGACGGCTCAAAATAGCATTTTCGTCATTTGTTAATTTGGTTGTTTTATTTTTGATTTTAAGGAATCTGCTGTCCATCAAACATATTTAGAACCATATTGTGAAGCTTCTTTGTCATATCCCAATTGTCGGTTTGAATTCCAACGATCCAAAATATTGATTATTATATCAACGGCCTGGAGAACTAAAAAAGTTCGAAGAAAATAAACCGAAACAATACATGTTCAGACTGATACAGCATGGACTGGCTGGCACAAGGTTTTCAATTACTGAGTGTAAAAATGGATCGGTCATTGACTGACTGCAGAACCAACATCGCTTTCTTTTACGAGAAAGTTTGGATAATCTTAGAAAACTATGGAAACTATTTTAACTAATATGTATTGTACCCATTTTTCTCAATAAATAAATAGCTACTAGATATCGTATTACATCAATCAACTATTTACAGATGACTGACTGTTATTGGAACAATTGAACAGCTACGAATTGGGTGCTAATTCAATTTTAGATGAAAAACATTGTAAGAGAAAGAGAAAGAGTGTGTGAGAGAGAGAAATGCTAACTTTACAGCATTTTGCATCGTATTGTTGTCTATGATAAACAGTGGGCCTAGTCCCAAAGTTTGAAGGGAAATAAAACATATATAAAGGCCGATATATCAACAAAATCAACACTAAAAAAGTATATCGAAAAAAAACAAATTCAAAAATAAAATATTAGATGGGAATTTCTATCCCAACCACCGTACGACCCTGATCTAGCCTCTCTGAAGTACGCTTGACTCCATTAAAAGAAGCAAACACCGCCTATATACGTTTAGCCAGGCTTGAATTTATTTTGTAATAGCATTTGTTTTACTATTATGATAAAAAGTAATATCTTTTGAAATGAACCATATAGCCTATCCAACGAAGCAGTGAACGCAAGTCATCAAGATGTAGAATTGTAATCAACCATCGTATGACCCTGATCTAGCCCCTCTGGAATACGCTTGACTCCATTAAAAGAAGCAAACATCGCCTCTATATATTTAGCCAGGCTTGAATTTATTTTGTAATAGCATTTGCTATACTATTATGATAAAAAGTAATATCTTTTGAAATGAACCATATAGCCTATCCAAAGAAGCAGTGAACGTATGTCATCAAGATGTAGAATTGTAATCAACCATCGTATGACCCTGATCTAGCCCCTCTGGAGTACGCTTGACTCTAGTAAAAGAAGCAAACATCGCCTCTATATATTTAGCCAGGCTTGAATTTATTTTGTAATAGCATTTGGTATACTATTATGATAAAAAGTAATATCTTTTGAAATGAACCATATAGCCTATCCAACGAAGCAGTGAACGCAAGTCATCAAGATGTAGAACTGTAATCAACCATCGTATGACCCTGATCTAGCCCCTCTGGAGTACGCTTGACTCCATTAAAAGAAGCAAACATCGCCTCTATATATTTAGCCAGGCTTGAATTTATTTTGTAATAGCATTTGTTTTACTATTATGATGAAAAGTAATATCTTTTGAAATGAACCATATAGCCCATCCAACGAAGCAGTGAACGCAAGTCATCAAGATGTATAATTGTAATCAACCATCGTATGACCCTGATCTAGCCCCTCTGGAGTACGCTTGACTCTATTAAAAGAAGCAAACATCGCCTCTATACATTTAGCCAGGCTTGAATTTATTTTGTAATAGCATTTGTTTTACTATTATGATGAAAAGTAATATCTTTTGAAATGAACCATATAGCCCATCCAACGAAGCAGTGAACGCAAGTCATCAAGATGTATAATTGTAATCAACCATCGTATGACCCTGATCTAGCCCCTCTGGAGTACGCTTGACTCTATTAAAAGAAGCAAACATCGCCTCTATACATTTAGCCAGGCTTGAATTTATTTTGTAATAGCATTTGTTTTACTATTATGATAAAAAGTAATATCTTTTGAAATGAACCATATAGCCTATCCAACGAAGCAGTGAACGCAAGTCATCAAGATGTATAATTGTAATCAACCATCGTATGACCCTGATCTAGCCCCTCTGGAGTACGCTTGACTCCATTAAAAGAAGCAAACATCGCCTCTATACATTTAGCCAGGCTTGAATTTATTTTGTAATAGCATTTGTTTTACTATTATGATGAAAAGTAATATCTTTTGAAATGAACCATATAGCCTATCCAACGAAGCAGTGGACGCAAGTCATCAAGATGTAGAACTGTAATCAACCATCGTATGACCCTGATCTAGCCCCTCTGAAGTACGCTTGACTCCATTAAAAGAAGCAAACATCGCCTCTATACATTTAGCCAGGCTTGAATTTATTTTGTAATAGCATTTGTTTTACTATTATGATGAAAAGTAATATCTTTTGAAATGAACCATATAGCCTATCCAACGAAGCAGTGAACGCAAGTCATCAAGATGTAGAACTGTAATCAACCATCGTATGACCCTGATCTAGCCCCTCTGAAGTACGCTTGACTCCATTAAAAGAAGCAAACATCGCCTCTATACATTTAGCCAGGCTTGAATTTATTTTGTAACAGCATTTGTTTTACTATTATGATGAAAAGTAATATCTTTTGAAATGAACCATATAGCCTATCCAACGAAGCAGTGAACGCAAGTCATCAAGATGTAGAACTGTAATCAACCATCGTATGACCCTGATCTAGCCCCTCTGAAGTACGCTTGACTCCATTAAAAGAAGCAAACATCGCCTCTATACATTTAGCCAGGCTTGAATTTATTTTGTAATAGCATTTGTTTTACTATTATGATGAAAAGTAATATCTTTTGAAATGAACCATATAGCCCATCCAACGAAGCAGTGAACGCAAGTCATCAAGATGTAGAATTGTAATCAACCATCGTATGACCCTGATCTAGCCCCTCTGAAGTACGCTTGACTCCATTAAAAGAAGCAAACATCGCCTCTATACATTTAGCCAGGCTTGAATTTATTTTGTAATAGCATTTGTTTTACTATTATGATGAAAAGTAATATCTTTTGAAATGAACCATATAGCCTATCCAACGAAGCAGTGAACGCAAGTCATCAAGATGTAGAACTGTAATCAACCATCGTATGACCCTGATCTAGCCCCTCTGAAGTACGCTTGACTCCATTAAAAGAAGCAAACATCGCCTCTATACATTTAGCCAGGCTTGAATTTATTTTGTAATAGCATTTGTTTTACTATTATGATGAAAAGTAATATCTTTTGAAATGAACCATATAGCCTATCCAACGAAGCAGTGAACGCAAGTCATCAAGATGTAGAACTGTAATCAACCATCGTATGACCCTGATCTAGCCCCTCTGAAGTACGCTTGACTCCATTAAAAGAAGCAAACATCGCCTCTATACATTTAGCCAGGCTTGAATTTATTTTGTAATAGCATTTGTTTTACTATTATGATGAAAAGTAATATCTTTTGAAATGAACCATATAGCCTATCCAACGAAGCAGTGAACGCAAGTCATCAAGATGTAGAACTGTAATCAACCATCGTATGACCCTGATCTAGCCCCTCTGAAGTACGCTTGACTCCATTAAAAGAAGCAAACATCGCCTCTATACATTTAGCCAGGCTTGAATTTATTTTGTAATAGCATTTGTTTTACTATTATGATGAAAAGTAATATCTTTTGAAATGAACCATATAGCCCATCCAACGAAGCAGTGAACGCAAGTCATCAAGATGTAGAACTGTAATCAACCATCGTATGACCCTGATCTAGCCCCTCTGAAGTACGCTTGACTCCATTAAAAGAAGCAAACATCGCCTCTATACATTTAGCCAGGCTTGAATTTATTTTGTAATAGCATTTGTTTTACTATTATGATGAAAAGTAATATCTTTTGAAATGAACCATATAGCCCATCCAACGAAGCAGTGAACGCAAGTCATCAAGATGTAGAACTGTAATCAACCATCGTATGACCCTGATCTAGCCCCTCTGAAGTACGCTTGACTCCATTAAAAGAAGCAAACATCGCCTCTATACATTTAGCCAGGCTTGAATTTATTTTGTAATAGCATTTGTTTTACTATTATGATGAAAAGTAATATCTTTTGAAATGAACCATATAGCCTATCCAACGAAGCAGTGAACGCAAGTCATCAAGATGTAGAACTGTAATCAACCATCGTATGACCCTGATCTAGCCCCTCTGAAGTACGCTTGACTCCATTAAAAGAAGCAAACATCGCCTCTATACATTTAGCCAGGCTTGAATTTATTTTGTAATAGCATTTGTTTTACTATTATGATGAAAAGTAATATCTTTTGAAATGAACCATATAGCCTATCCAACGAAGCAGTGAACGCAAGTCATCAAGATGTAGAACTGTAATCAACCATCGTATGACCCTGATCTAGCCCCTCTGAAGTACGCTTGACTCCATTAAAAGAAGCAAACATCGCCTCTATACATTTAGCCAGGCTTGAATTTATTTTGTAATAGCATTTGTTTTACTATTATGATGAAAAGTAATATCTTTTGAAATGAACCATATAGCCTATCCAACGAAGCAGTGAACGCAAGTCATCAAGATGTAGAACTGTAATCAACCATCGTATGACCCTGATCTAGCCCCTCTGAAGTACGCTTGACTCCATTAAAAGAAGCAAACATCGCCTCTATACATTTAGCCAGGCTTGAATTTATTTTGTAATAGCATTTGTTTTACTATTATGATGAAAAGTAATATCTTTTGAAATGAACCATATAGCCTATCCAACGAAGCAGTGAACGCAAGTCATCAAGATGTAGAACTGTAATCAACCATCGTATGACCCTGATCTAGCCCCTCTGAAGTACGCTTGACTCCATTAAAAGAAGCAAACATCGCCTCTATACATTTAGCCAGGCTTGAATTTATTTTGTAATAGCATTTGTTTTACTATTATGATGAAAAGTAATATCTTTTGAAATGAACCATATAGCCTATCCAACGAAGCAGTGAACGCAAGTCAGCAAGATGTAGAACTGTAATCAACCATCGTATGACCCTGATCTAGCCCCTCTGAAGTACGCTTGACTCCATTAAAAGAAGCAAACATCGCCTCTATACATTTAGCCAGGCTTGAATTTATTTTGTAATAGCATTTGTTTTACTATTATGATGAAAAGTAATATCTTTTGAAATGAACCATATAGCCTATCCAACGAAGCAGTGAACGCAAGTCATCAAGATGTATAATTGTAATCAACCATCGTATGACCCTGATCTAGCCCCTCTGAAGTACGCTTGACTCCATTAAAAGAAGCAAACATCGCCTCTATACATTTAGCCAGGCTTGAATTTATTTTGTAATAGCATTTGTTTTACTATTATGATGAAAAGTAATATCTTTTGAAATGAACCATATAGCCTATCCAACGAAGCAGTGAACGCAAGTCATCAAGATGTAGAACTGTAATCAACCATCGTATGACCCTGATCTAGCCCCTCTGAAGTACGCTTGACTCCATTAAAAGAAGCAAACATCGCCTCTATACATTTAGCCAGGCTTGAATTTATTTTGTAATAGCATTTGTTTTACTATTATGATGAAAAGTAATATCTTTTGAAATGAACCATATAGCCTATCCAACGAAGCAGTGAACGCAAGTCATCAAGATGTAGAACTGTAATCAACCATCGTATGACCCTGATCTAGCCCCTCTGAAGTACGCTTGACTCCATTAAAAGAAGCAAACATCGCCTCTATACATTTAGCCAGGCTTGAATTTATTTTGTAATAGCATTTGTTTTACTATTATGATGAAAAGTAATATCTTTTGAAATGAACCATATAGCCTATCCAACGAAGCAGTGAACGCAAGTCATCAAGATGTAGAACTGTAATCAACCATCGTATGACCCTGATCTAGCCCCTCTGAAGTACGCTTGACTCCATTAAAAGAAGCAAACATCGCCTCTATACATTTAGCCAGGCTTGAATTTATTTTGTAATAGCATTTGTTTTACTATTATGATGAAAAGTAATATCTTTTGAAATGAACCATATAGCCTATCCAACGAAGCAGTGAACGCAAGTCATCAAGATGTAGAACTGTAATCAACCATCGTATGACCCTGATCTAGCCCCTCTGAAGTACGCTTGACTCCATTAAAAGAAGCAAACATCGCCTCTATACATTTAGCCAGGCTTGAATTTATTTTGTAATAGCATTTGTTTTACTATTATGATGAAAAATAATATCTTTTGAAATGAACCATATAGCCTATCCAACGAAGCAGTGAACGCAAGTCATCAAGATGTAGAACTGTAATCAACCATCGTATGACCCTGATCTAGCCCCTCTGAAGTACGCTTGACTCCATTAAAAGAAGCAAACATCGCCTCTATACATTTAGCCAGGCTTGAATTTATTTTGTAATAGCATTTGTTTTACTATTATGATGAAAAGTAATATCTTTTGAAATGAACCATATAGCCTATCCAACGAAGCAGTGAACGCAAGTCATCAAGATGTAGAACTGTAATCAACCATCGTATGACCCTGATCTAGCCCCTCTGAAGTACGCTTGACTCCATTAAAAGAAGCAAACATCGCCTCTATACATTTAGCCAGGCTTGAATTTATTTTGTAATAGCATTTGTTTTACTATTATGATGAAAAGTAATATCTTTTGAAATGAACCATATAGCCTATCCAACGAAGCAGTGAACGCAAGTCATCAAGATGTAGAACTGTAATCAACCATCGTATGACCCTGATCTAGCCCCTCTGAAGTACGCTTGACTCCATTAAAAGAAGCAAACATCGCCTCTATACATTTAGCCAGGCTTGAATTTATTTTGTAATAGCATTTGTTTTACTATTATGATGAAAAGTAATATCTTTTGAAATGAACCATATAGCCTATCCAACGAAGCAGTGAACGCAAGTCATCAAGATGTAGAATTGTAATCAACCATCGTATGACCCTGATCTAGCCCCTCTGGAGTACGCTTGACTCCATTAAAAGAAGCAAACATCGCCTCTATACATTTAGCCAGGCTTGAATTTATTTTGTAATAGCATTTGTTTTACTATTATGATGAAAAGTAATATCTTTTGAAATGAACCATATAGCCTATCCAACGAAGCAGTGAACGCAAGTCATCAAGATGTAGAACTGTAATCAACCATCGTATGACCCTGATCTAGCCCCTCTGAAGTACGCTTGACTCCATTAAAAGAAGCAAACATCGCCTCTATACATTTAGCCAGGCTTGAATTTATTTTGTAATAGCATTTGTTTTACTATTATGATGAAAAGTAATATCTTTTGAAATGAACCATATAGCCTATCCAACGAAGCAGTGAACGCAAGTCATCAAGATGTAGAACTGTAATCAACCATCGTATGACCCTGATCTAGCCCCTCTGAAGTACGCTTGACTCCATTAAAAGAAGCAAACATCGCCTCTATACATTTAGCCAGGCTTGAATTTATTTTGTAATAGCATTTGTTTTACTATTATGATGAAAAGTAATATCTTTTGAAATGAACCATATAGCCTATCCAACGAAGCAGTGAACGCAAGTCATCAAGATGTAGAACTGTAATCAACCATCGTATGACCCTGATCTAGCCCCTCTGAAGTACGCTTGACTCCATTAAAAGAAGCAAACATCGCCTCTATACATTTAGCCAGGCTTGAATTTATTTTGTAATAGCATTTGTTTTACTATTATGATGAAAAGTAATATCTTTTGAAATGAACCATATAGCCTATCCAACGAAACAGTGAACGCAAGTCATCAAGATGTAGAACTGTAATCAACCATCGTATGACCCTGATCTAGCCCCTCTGAAGTACGCTTGACTCCATTAAAAGAAGCAAACATCGCCTCTATACATTTAGCCAGGCTTGAATTTATTTTGTAATAGCATTTGTTTTACTATTATGATGAAAAGTAATATCTTTTGAAATGAACCATATAGCCTATCCAACGAAGCAGTGAACGCAAGTCATCAAGATGTAGAACTGTAATCAACCATCGTATGACCCTGATCTAGCCCCTCTGAAGTACGCTTGACTCCATTAAAAGAAGCAAACATCGCCTCTATACATTTAGCCAGGCTTGAATTTATTTTGTAATAGCATTTGTTTTACTATTATGATGAAAAGTAATATCTTTTGAAATGAACCATATAGCCTATCCAACGAAGCAGTGAACGCAAGTCATCAAGATGTAGAACTGTAATCAACCATCGTATGACCCTGATCTAGCCCCTCTGAAGTACGCTTGACTCCATTAAAAGAAGCAAACATCGCCTCTATACATTTAGCCAGGCTTGAATTTATTTTGTAATAGCATTTGTTTTACTATTATGATGAAAAGTAATATCTTTTGAAATGAACCATATAGCCCATCCAACGAAGCAGTGAACGCAAGTCATCAAGATGTAGAACTGTAATCAACCATCGTATGACCCTGATCTAGCCCCTCTGAAGTACGCTTGACTCCATTAAAAGAAGCAAACATCGCCTCTATACATTTAGCCAGGCTTGAATTTATTTTGTAATAGCATTTGTTTTACTATTATGATGAAAAGTAATATCTTTTGAAATGAACCATATAGCCCATCCAACGAAGCAGTGAACGCAAGTCATCAAGATGTAGAATTGTAATCAACCATCGTATGACCCTGATCTAGCCCCTCTGAAGTACGCTTGACTCTATTAAAAGAAGCAAACTTCGCCTCTATACATTTAGCCAGGCTTGAATGAAAAATGAATTTTTTTTTGTAATAGCATTTGTTATACTAATATGATAACATATAGCCTATCCAAAATGGCAGTGAACGCATGTCATCAAGATATATAATGTATTGCCTATTGCAATTTGTAAATTCGTATTAATACCAGACAATATTTTATATTGACAATATTTTCAATGTTCTCTGATACTCTCGAACATGTAATCCAATCAACCTGCAAAAGTCGTTCTATTGTCAAATGTCTATACAATTGTCTAATATACAAACTCTTTTGGCTGTCTAATTAACTGTAGTTTAAGTCCTTCGATAATATATGCATTAGATGTACTATAACGTTAAAATAAATTTTAATTTATAACGTTTTCTTTATTTTATTTATATTAGAATTTTGTTACACATCAAAGGTAAAAATAAACTAAAAAGCGTAAAATGTCAAAGTAAAATGCGGCAATATTGCAACGTTTTGGCCTCATAAGTTGAGATGACGCGAGTTCGGTACTACTTTGTATAGATTATATAAATATGGGTGTCTTATTTTCCGCATTTATTTCATCAGTTTCGAAGTAATCTCCCATTTATTCTAATGGTTTTTTAAGTCTTCAAAATAATTGTTGATTTCAGAACGACTTTCAAAGTTTCCTTGGATCCGGTTTTAATGTATTTTTGTTGCTTTTTTAGATAAGGAATAGTCTAGCTAGTCAGATGTAGCTAAATCAGTAATGATTAAAATGATTATAAAACACAAACTATCTTTGATTCAATGAGATAATAATGATGTTTTAATGGTGCAATTTTAATGAAAGTACTTCAATAATGACGTCCAGTTACAATCCGCATCGGTTTTGTTCATATAGTGTGACTTTCTCGTCTGAAAAAACATTATTCCATTCCCCGATATCGTCATGAATCGAAAATATCTAGTGACCCTTGACGGTCTTCCTAGCGTGTTGTTCCACATTCGGCCTGCTGGATGACCGTCGCCTAATCAGCGACCGCGAAAGTTGAGAGACCATCTGCCGCACGGCCGGCTCGAAAAATTTAAATTGCTAATCGTAATTCGTTTGTCATGTTGGTTATTTGTCATCGCCGGTTAATAATCTGCGAATTAATGGGGATTTTCACTTTTTAATTCGTCAAGCTTTACTTTTACAGCGACCAATGTCGGCCGTGTCGCACGGAAGGGACTTTGACGACGACGTGTATCGATGTACGATCTATGTAAACAAAGCGAACGATGGAACTGGCCAACTGAAACTCGATAACGCAGATAAAAACAGATGGTCCTTTAATATTAGGGAATAAACGGGTGTAAGTTATTGATTCGAATATTAGTAACGATATAAAGGATCATATTGGATTGTAGCAATTTTTTTAGATTTCAGGACCATATGCTTCATTTTTTGTTCACATATTCTAAATTTCATCAATTATTTTATTATGAACCAAATTTAGCACAACTTTTGATAGACCTATATAATTTCTAGTACTGTCTCAAATATTTCATGTCATTTTCATGTTATTAGTTAACAAGTTGCAATATTTTTAATTAAACAACACTTACTATTTCAAAAATAACAGCTAATGATCACTGTGTGTTGACACATTATGTTTTTGCAGGAGAAAATTGGTAAAATTTCGTTGAAGCCAAAACAATGGCTTAGTAGTTAAATGGAGTCTTTATTTCCGTAAAATCAACTATAATTGATATGTTGCTGAATCTTTCTGGGTAGCGGTAATGAAAATAGTTTTGAAGAACAATATAGTGAAAATACGCGAGATATTGTATGCGCAGACTGGCTTACAATTTTGTCGGAAACTTTGAATGCGTAAGTTTCTTTTATATTCTCGCACCGGGTCAAAAGAGCAAAGTAAAAAATGTTGAAAAAATATTGAGTTCTTGAGATCAGTGTACACAAGTCTTGAGGATAAATTATAAATATATGTCTTACTCTTCAGATCTGCCCTAAGACAAATTGATGTCACTACGTTGATGAATAAATTGGAATTTCTTAAAAATGTATTTTTATTTGCTTATTGCAGAAGTACATATATATCGTCTATTCAAATTTTTTTTTACATACGTCATCAAAATGTTTAATGTATTGCCTGTCACAATTTCTAAATTCGTTTCAGAATCAGACAATATTTTACTTCTCATTGTATTCTAATTAAAAAGAGACACAATGTTGTCTGATTAGTTCGAATACGCAAACGAATCAGCCTGCCAAAGCCGTCCAGTTGTCAGACGTATGCAAAATTCTTGAAAGCTATAGTGATAAGAGGTTATAAATATAACCTATAAACCTATTGTGGCTGTAGTTCAGATGAAATAAACTATGTTTGATAGCATTTTTGTTCAATTATTTTATTTAAACTAGAATTTTTTTGTATATCAAAACCAAACTGAATTAAAACTCAGAATTGATTCGACAACATTGCCATGTTTTGACGTCACAAATTTAGATCACGTATATAGAAAATAACTTTGAATAAACGCTGGTGGTATTGCGATGTTGATAATAATATTCAGTATATTTACCAGCCACATATTTACCAAAAAAAAACAAGAAATTTTAGAAATTAGCTCAGAAGACATTTATATATCATGTCATTCTGAATTATGAGAGCAGTAAAATTAGCATTATTTTGTTTGTTCATCTAGATTTCTGGACGTAGCGCAAGACTTTGATAAAGTATGGTATGAGGGACTAGAATACAAGTTGGCAAATAAGTTTCTTGTCAGATAAACTAGAATATCATATCCTACATTTCTAATCTTAACTTCAGAACAAGATACGATGACGAATATTCAGATTTGGAACGTCTACGGCTGTTCCTCAGTTAGTACCCTACGACCTATCTACTCTACAATCACATTTGCTGATGATACTGCATACTACTGGTTGCAAGTAGCAATATTGGGACAACTAAAAATAGAGTATAGAGAGGTGTCGCAGGAAATGACAAATTAAATTAAATTAAAGTTTACAAATATGGATTTCACGTATAAAAAAATGGACTACTTGCCAATGATAATTGGTTCTAGAATAATTTCGAATACGAAAAGACAATGGCTTAATGGACAAGTACAAGTGCAAAGAAAAAACGTTAAAATGAAACAAGAAGAGCTTTATATGAGGATCAAAAAATGTGGTAGTTACTTGTACTATCAGAATTAACATTTCACAATAAACATTAATTATACAAACCAATCTGAGAGCCAATGTGAACGTTGTTTAATTAGGATTGTACGAAGAAATCTAGTAAGCATGATGACCAAACTTATCAAGACCAAGTTCTCCGTAGCATTGTTAACGCCACATAGTGCATTCAAAATGAGGGCATCCGCAAAGATCCAAGGGTACCAACGATAAATATGTTCTGTAAGTACGACAACTACTCGACGATTATGGACTTATCCAAAGGTTGAGAAGACAAAAGGCCTTTATCTATATATCTCTATAGTATATTATTATTATAAATCAATATTTTTGTCATTCTTTATTTGGCAGTGCTCAAACCTATTATGTAATTAGTCGACAGACATTACGGATATGTAGCCAGATTTATGACTACCGAGCTACGCTAACACGTTAATATAAGCTAATAATAACTGACCTGCCACAAGCACAATTTAGATCTAATCTTGAACTGCTAGAGGCCAATATCGGAGGCTCGTGATGATGGACGATATTTATTTTTGTATTTTACCAATTTCATATCCATTCAATTTCCTTTTACCATTGCGACCCTAATGCGTTTTGTACCAATGGCTTGTTCATCGATCAACTTTGGGTCAAGGACGGTGAAATTATCTCTGTTTAGTCCGATTTTAAATTTAATAATATTATGCATTTTCGATATAAGGTTTTGTATATCTATATTTTATCGATAAAAATAATTGTTTATAAAAGGACTGTGAGTTAACTTTAAAGGGTTATTTCTTTTTCTGGAAATATTTGAACCTACTAAGCGCTACTTTAGTAAATCAGATAGCACCAGCATTGCCAACTTGTGGCGAATTCCTCAATCTGCGGGAAAATCTCATGTTGATTGACGATTTTATTGATGATTGACATTATACAGGAAATCTTTGGAAATGTTGACACCCCAATGCAAACATAATATTAATAGTCCGGGTTCTTCGAAATAAAGGATAGCAACACTTCTATAGATTAAGAGTTTTCTTGCAGTTGTGTTGATATTATTTAATTTGTTTCAATTTTTACCTATCTGAATCCGAATTTATTATTCATATATTTATTTCATGTCAATATGTCCCTTATAGATTTTTTCAATGGGTTGTATTTTATCGGGTTTAATATAGATTATGTTAAATGAAATAAAAAAATATGGAACACAACAAAAATAAGTACTTCTGTTTTACTAGTTTTGTTATGTTTGCCTAATATATACTTATTTACATTAAGAAAACGTTCTATACATTTCAAATAAAAGTCCATAAACACTCTTAATAATTTTACGTCGATACACATTTAAAAAATATTAATAAAAACGCTGAAAACATGAAGAATAATGTTCGATCTTCAGTATTTACCAATCTGATCATGGCAGATACGTTGTAAAACGAGTAAGATGACATACTTCCCAAAATTAATCTACTAAGCGCTACTTTAGCAAATCAGATAGCACCAGCGTTGCCAACTTGTAGCGATTTCCTCAATCTGCGGGAAAATCTCATGTTAATTGAGGATTCTTTTAAGGATTGACATTATACAGGAAATATTTGAAAATGTTGCTTCATTCGCCCGCTTCATCAGTCTGTAATTTCTTGGATATTTAATTTTTCTACCCTTTTCTTTCTTTTGTACATTATTTAAACATTAATACATATCAAGTAAAAGATGGGTAGTAAAAGTATTGTTTGTTTTTATAATTCCTATATGATATATAAATAAATAAGCTTTTGAAAGCATCATTGTTAAAAAGGCTGAAATATATAAGAATTATACGAGTATATAAGAAAAGTTAAGTCATAAACATTGCAAATCCCCTTATATATCGCTAAATTCAACAGACAATCATTATGTTTTTGCTAAATAGAATTTATCAACTAAGACAATGACTCAGTACCCTTGGATGTATTTTAATTTAATTTTTTAATGTTGGACTATAGTACGGTTGCGTAGGTTGCTTGTACGCCTCCATAATGCAATGCATTCGAACTAGAATTGTAGGCGACTTGTTTGTATAATTCTATAGCACTTCTTCCTTAAGTTCATGTAAATAT
The DNA here is from genome assembly GCF_030347505.1 of Rhynchophorus ferrugineus. Lineage (NCBI taxonomy): Eukaryota > Metazoa > Arthropoda > Insecta > Coleoptera > Curculionidae > Rhynchophorus > Rhynchophorus ferrugineus. The sequence continues at coordinate 16,189,617 of NW_027472585.1, read as the reverse complement.
ATTGTTCATACATATTGTAATTTATTATTTATCAAGTTTCATATAAATATTTTTTTCTCTTAATTATCTTTGTTCTTCCGCAACTTCTTTGTTTTATTCTTCTAGTTATTATTTTTATATTAATTTATTTATTTTCGAAATTGTCTCACCTTCGTTCTTTTGTTTTAACTTTACATTGATTTCATTGCCTAATTTATTTATTGCTTTCTTGCTTATATTTTGAAGTTTTATACTCTTTTCCAAATTATCAGCTAGAATCTATTTGAATCAGACGTTGTAAAACGAATAAGATGACATACTTACCAAAATTAATCTACTAAGCGCTACTTTAGTCAATCAGATAGCACTAGCGTTGCCAACTTGTGGCGAATTCCTCAATCTGCGGAAAAATCTCATGTTGATTGAGGATTTCATTGAGGATTGACATTATACAGGAAACATTTGAAAATGTTGATACCTCATCGCAAACATAATATTGATAGCCTGGGTTCTTCGAAATAAAGGATATATACTAATACATACAACTTAATTTGAGTTATTATTAACTTAGTTATTGGGGTGTGTGAGGCTTGTTTACATTCTTTCTTACCAGTCCATAAACTAAATTCAGCCAAACGTTGAGGGGTGTTGAAAACCATCGATCTTGATAGGGTAGTAAAACATTAATTATGTTTTTTGTTCAGTGTGATCATTGACATTCAATATTATTCGAAATATCTGGCAGAGAGTTGATAATATGTGATGATGTTACTGTGTTAAATCGCATCGAGTACTTTTGTAACCATTTTCATGTTAAAACCGACAGGCTTCACTTTTGAGTATGTGTCATTTCGTCGAAGTGTAGACAAAACACCTCTTTAGTGCGTTGAAAATGTCTGAATTTGTACTGAGTAAATTACAATTGCCAGAAGTTTTATTTTTTACTTTAATTGAAAGTAAAAGGTTGCTGAAGGTCACCGAATACTATACGAAGCTTATGACAATCATGTTCTATTTATTTCAACATGGGGAAACAGATTTTGACTTTTTAAATATGGAGATTTTGACATCAAAGGCGACGAACATTCTGAACACTCAAAAAAAGCGAAGACGATGATTTGAAAGCATTACCTGATGAAATTATCAATGGGAATCGCTATCGACTAAAATTGATGCGTTTGAATCGAGCACTACTCGAAAAACGGTGGAAATACAAGCAAAAACACAACAATGTTATTCTTCAGCATGACAACGCTCGACCATATATTGCAAAGCCGATGAAAACATATCTATAACCATTAAAACAGGAAGTGCCCCCTCCTACAGTATTATCCAACCCTTACTTCTTCTGAATACTATTTGTACCGATATATAAGTCGCGAACTGTCTGAGAAACTTGTAACTTTACTTGTAATGAAAATACCAAAAAAATACCACAAATTGCCCTAAAGATGGGAAAAAACCAACGGCTATCGATGGATAATACTTTTACTAAAATACATTGTACCGATTTTTACAAAAAGCTTAATTTTTAAGAAAATATAAAACGTAAATTTATAATTATTTAAAGCTATTGGACTAATAAGAAACAACCTAATATATCATATATAGTCTATTCAAAGTTATTTTGTACATACGTCATCTAAATTGGTGACTGAGTTTTAGTTCAGTTTAGCTTTGACATACAACAAAATTCTAATCTAAATAAAATAATTGAACAAACATGTTATCAAATATAATATATTTTAACAGTCACAATAATTTATAGGTTAGAGTTATAACCTCTTATCACTATTGCTTTCAAGAATTTTGTATATGTCTGACAACCGGACGACTTTGGCAGGCTCATTCGTTTACGTCTTAGAACTAATCAAACAGCATTCTGTCTCTTTTTAACTGGAATAAAATGAGGCGGAAAATATCGTCTGATTCTAAAACGAATTTACAAATTGCGGCAGGCAATACATCTTGATGACGTATGTACAAAAAAAATTATGAATATATATTGGAAATATCAATTAAATTAAATACAAACAAATGTTAAAACGAACGCTTTAAATGTGTAGCGGATAAAATAATCAACAGGTGCATTAAAAGACCTGATATTTCCTTCCGAATACCCCAACAAAGTGACAGTGCAGCTGTGGTACTTAATTACAATGCAATTCAACAACCATTTATAACTCGTTCTCTATAATTTAATAATAGTATCGACTCAGTATTTTTCATTTCAATCCAATATGCCGTGTTATATAAACTTTCTCTTTATTTACGGTTACATATACATATAAATATCCTTACGTTTTGTATATTTTGCCACATATTTCATAAGATAATGCCTTTTTTCCTCGCTTTATTGTTTCTGTATTACATAAACGGTGTTAGCGGAATTAATAATAAATATATGGTATGTTATTATGGAAATAAATAAGGTTTCGTTAGTTGCATATAGGATGTTTCGAAAAGTATCCCCATATAAATATTATTATTTCAAAAACAGTAATAAGTCGGCGATTTCTTTTGAATTCGGACCAGTTTTACGCGAAAGTCAAAATGTCGAAGGATATGATGCGTGATAAAAGTTGCGTTAAAGGTTGAAATGATAAAGCCAGTGGGTCATGGTTTTTGTAAATGTTTGACGATCTAGTTTTAAAATATTTCGACTTTTAATATAAATAAATCGTTACTAAAATTAATCAAACTCTATAGTGAAGAGTGTTGAATAAATAATAGGAATAGTACCCTGCTTAAGTGGTCAAAATATTATATAATAATTATTTTCGGTGCTTATTTTGATGGTTTTTATTTGAATTATTTTTATTAACATCTTGTTAAATATTTTTCGCCACTTTCTTGGGTTTTGTTTATTTTATGTATATTTCTAATATGTTAATATATATATATATATATATATATATATATATATATATATATATATATATATATATATATATATATATAAATACTCAATACTTTTATATTATTTATTTTATTTTTAGTATTTTAGTTATTTTCTTCTTTTTTAAATTTAGTATTTTTTTAGTTATTTCAAATTCTACTTTTTCCATTTTGTACACTACATTAATATCAATAACTATATTTTATTTGTTTATTTTTACGTATTTTTCAAACTTACAACTTTCTTCGTTTCTACAATTTTCTTTATTTAATTGAATTTCTTTTTCAATTATTAATTTCTATTTTCTGATTTGTCTCGTTTAAATCATGTAAATTTCAATGTTTGAAAAGTTCTTTAACTTTTTCTTGATTAATACTTTTAAATCAACATTCTTTTATAATCCTTATCTTCAGTATTATATTTATTCTATATTTTTAGATTGTTATTCATTAATTATCACTTTTTATTTTTATAATAATATAAGAAACATTACTGTGTTTTTTAAATTTATTTTTCATTATGTTGTCGAATATTTTAATATTTTATTTGGTTTTGATTATTATATTTGTTATTTTGTCTGTATTGTAGTTGTGTTAATACATTTAATTCGTGTTAATTAATTGTCTATTTCTGAAATTTATATTAATTTCTTATCAATGTATTCTTATATATGTTTCCAATTTTTTTATATTTGTTTTCTTTATTACATATTATTTTATTTATAGTATTTATAATATTATTCATTAATTACCACTTGTTATTTTTATAGAAATACTATCTCTTACTGTAGACATTGCTGTGTATCTACATTTGATTTGTTTTAACTTTTTGCCTATTTCTGAAGCTTATATTCCTATTTTTTTGCCTATCAATGTGTTGTTTTTGCTTTTTTTTAATTTATATGTATTATTTTCATAAAAATATCTTTTCTCTTATATATTATATTTCTACATTCTTTTATTTTCTACGTCCTTAATTATTTCAATTTATGTTATCCTTTTCAATTTTAATATGTTCATATTTATATACATACTTTTTTATTTATATTATTTATATTATTATTAATTGATTACCATTTTTTTATTTTATTAAAAATATTGTTTCTTGTTGTGTGTTTGTGTGTTTTTTTTTACTTTATGTGATTTACATGATATTGTCAAATATTTTTAAGTTTTAGTTGGTTTTGTTTATTATATATGTTACTTAATGTGTACTCTAGTTGTGTTGATGCATTCAATTTGTTTAAATTTATACGTATCTGAATCCGAATTTTATATTCGCATATTTACTTCATGTCAATATGTCCTTTATAATTTTTTTCAATGTATTGTATTTTATCGGGCTTAATATAGATCATGTTAAATAATATAAAGAATAGGAAACACAAGATATATGATGAAATAAGGACTTCTGTTTTGCTAGTTTTGTTATGTTTGCTTAATAAATGTGTATTTACACCTAAAATGTTTAATATATTTCAAATAAAAGTCTATAAATAATTTAACTATTTTAATAATTTTACGTCGTTACACATTTAAAAAATATTAATGAAAACGAGAAATAAAAAGTCAGTGAACAAAATCAGAGTCAAGTGACGCTGAAAACATGAAGAATAATGTTCGATCTTCGGCATTTACCAATCTGACGACGGAAGAGACGTTGTAAAACGGATAAGATGACATACTTACCAAATTTAAACTAGATCGAACTGACCGGTACACAACAAGAGGAATATCCGAAAGGCAAAATCTTCACGAACTGTCTCTCGACACCTGGCGGATCTACAGTGCCCGCGACATTTCCCCCCGCGCGTCCCTTCGCCCTACGCGACCCCGTCGAGCGAGGAATCGAGAAATAGGGCCCTTTCGCACGTGCGTTGAATGTCACGCGGCGTACGTCTCGGCCTATCGCGACCACCGGGAACAAAAAAAAAACGGCGGAGGACCAAAGACCACCGCTATACACGGTTCTTGTCGACTGGCTGGTTGGTTGCAGGAGCGAAAGGTCGGTTGGACAGCGGCGTGTACTGGTCGCCAACGAGAGGAGGAGGAGGGGGGGCTCCTCGATTGAACCAAAGGTGAAAGATCTTGTTTTTGTTTTGGAATCGATGATGGGCCATAGTGATAGTGGCTGAAACCGTCAGAGATCCTGTTGAAAACGGCAGTGTTTCTGCATTTTTCTTTGAAGTTTTGCTTACTTTTGTAAAAACGAGTTTTATTTATTTATATATTCTCGATATTTTTTCTTAAAACACAGATAAGGAAATCTTCTTAAGGAAATCATCGAATATCTATGGTGCCTACAATTCCATTTGGTAGTTCGATATTTTAGACTTTTTGGACAATTTTGGAGTGTTTATGTTTTTTAAGAATGTTTGAACGATAATGCAAAGAAACTAGATGGTGTTGCCGCTTAGTAATTACACTTAGTAATTGCTAAGTAATTACCATGAATGGCAACATTGTTAGTGCTTCTTCGGGGCTGTATTTGTCAGATGTGGTATCTTAACATATTTAAGTGACGTTAAAACTTCATAAGAGTTTATTTCTGAAGACGTGATCCTCAAAGTTACTTCCTTTTTCTTATTGATTTTCATATTTTTTATAAATAGTGAGTTTGTTCACGGAGTACTTCAGTTCAGCTCTTTTTAATTGCCATTTATTATTTAATAAATCTCCATTTATAATTTTCTATTTATTAATCTTCATTTATTATTTATTAATTTATTTATCTCTCTATTTATTATTTTCTATTTGGTATTCTCTGTTCATTATCCTCTACTTATTTATTTATTTATCCGTTTATCATTATTTATTTTATTCCCCCCTATTTTATTATTTTTTCATCTTCGTATACTCAGAATAGCTTTTAAATTACGGTAAATAAAAGATAATAATTTTATGGTTGCAACTGTAAATATAAATTATAAGCATTTTTTCATTCAAATCAAATTGATTCACCATGTGATCCAAGATTTCGCCTTAAAATATGAAATAAGGTTGCTAAATCACAACTACGTGGAAGCAATACTGAGCAACACGCAGGAAATCAGGAGATTGAACCGAACCAAACCGCACACACTTGTTTAGTGTATATGTGTATTCTTAACTTTAGCTTAAGTAATTTAGTTTTATTTTAATTTGGGAAATATAAACTGATGTATTAACCCCGTACGTACCACAGAACAGTAGTAAAAAATTAATTTGTTAATTGAGATGGTGCTAAGTATATCCAAAGTAACATGTAATTGATTTAAAAAAAATGTGATATACCACGAATGAAAAATATTAGCATCGCTTTATCTTCGAACAACATTGCTATATTTGTCAATGGAGGAAACGTTGAAGAAGCGATCACAAAACTACAACACGAATGTAATATAAATAAGTAATCCCATGCATGGAAAATAAGTCTATGAATGTAAATTACAAACAACTGATTTTTATAAATACCAATAACTATGAATAATGTTATTGTTATTTAAATTAACAAGACTAATCATCATGGGATGAGTCTTGATGCAAATATCTAATAAATGTGTCTCCGAGAAAACAAAAGGGAAATTTACAGTCAAAATTTAACACCAAAGTAGGACTTAAAAGTACCAACCCATTTGATGTTGTGTAACTGTGAAGTGTGTTTAATATGAAACGTTCAGTAAAGTCCAGTTAATATGTAATCGTTAATAATAAGTTATTCCTGTAAGAATTAAATACCAATATGAAATGTGAAAACCAAGTTAGTCCACAGTAACTAACAACAACGAATAAATACAATTTAAAGGAAAATACACGAAACATAAATGATGTTATCTTTTAAACAAAAAAATACGCTATGCTTCAAAATGAATTTATGTGATTTCTATTTCAATTCATTTAAGGAAACAACATTTTTCTAGACCGATAAAAGATGGAGTGGCTCTTTAAGCTCTTTTTTGCTTAAATAAAAAATCCGAAGAAACGAAAGAAACCTGAACAAGCTCGTATATGAACTAAGTTCGGCCAGAAGATGTGGCCTTCTAACATCCGGGTTAAACAAACCGTTTGTGATTCAGTGTAGTTGTTCTTTATTTAGAAATGGCATCCCATTCTAAGAAACAGCAACTGCTCGATCACCATACGCGGTTTGTTCGAAAAATATATTTATCTCTGGTGACCCAAAATATGTTCAAGTGAAATATTACGCGCGATGTTGATGGCGTTGTGTGCAATACGACGTGTGTGATTCAAGAAAACCGACGTGCCGTAGAAATAAATCGACCTGGTTTCACACAATGGTCATGTCGATGTAATTTTCGATTTGCTAATGTTTTTTTCCATGACGATTACGTGGATTACGCTCCATTGTTTTCGTTATTAGTGGAATTTTAACGGGGATCTTTAGGTTTCGTGACTCATAACGCCCACTCGTTTCGAAGAAAAAATGATATATATCTAACCTGAGTACGTGGAAAGTGTAATAGAGTCTTAAGTTCGTCTTGGCAGAAACAAATGGACGACCTTGTATAGGATGGACCATCTACTAGTTTTTTAAAATAATATAAACAAATATTAACACGATTAAATTTATTATTAACACGGTTTTGGATCTGAGCAATCAACCACTGTTTGTAAGGCATTAAGTATTGGGCAGCTGAATCTAAATCAGCAGTCCCTTTTTTTTAAGTTGGTCATTTTATTCTACACCATGGCAATCTGTTCCAGAACAATAAACTAGGATGTTGTCCGTCTATTAGTGTGTCAATGTATTTTTTTTTTCAATCTCTGGGCCTAGCTTCCATCCCTCTATATGAATCTATTGCTTAATCTGGGGATGTAGCATCTCTTGTCTGTACTGATAAGCAGATACATAAACTTTCTCAAAGCCTTGCTCTGAAACCTTTCCAATATTTCTATATTGCTGTTGCTCGCTATGCCCCATAATTGTTTGTCATATATCCAGATTGGCTTGATGATGGATTTTTAAACCATCGTTTTGTTCTCGTTACTTCAATGGAGTGACGATTCATCAACCAATATAGATTACGGAGCCTGCTGTTAAGTTGTTTCCGCTTGGTCCAGATATGCTTCTGCGAAGTTAACCTACGAGCCAAGTAAAGGCGCAAGTATTTAGCATGTTCCTTCTGAGGGATGTTTTCATTGTATAATTTTACCGACGAGGAGGTTTCCCTTCTCAGAGTACAAGTGACATGAGTGGACTTGGTTTGCCTTTGTTGCAACCATATCTCGATTTTGTTCAAATGGCATTGCAATTAAAACGAAGCAGTGTTTGAGCCAGAATGACTAAAAGAAAGGCAGTGGCGTCAGGATAGCTCGCACTCATTGTGTCCTCACTAGTTGGAAGGTCCGCAGTGTAAATTAGGTATAACATCGGCCCAGTAGGCTACTATATGGGACATCTCCGCGTATTGCGTGCAAATCAGAACATTTATCATTATACTTGAACATGAAGCTCCATCGATTGAGGTAGGATGAGAGATATCATCAATTTATTTTCAATTTTTTTCACTATATCGTGGTGTAACCACTCTCTTTGCTCGTCGCTCATGTCGCGCAAGTTTAGTAGGAAAAGAACAAGATATGAACTTGCATGAAATTTTCGATTATGTACTTTTAATTCGGTGATTTGTGATTACCGAGAATATTGTGAACAACGCTTTAAAACCGTGACCATAGCGCTTCTTCATTTAGCGTAAAACGCTTTGTAAATTTTGCGTCAGCCATTAGGTTTCAAATTATTTCAAATATTAAATAGTTTTCTTCCATAATCATGAATAATACAACCGTACTGTAGTAACAACACTAAGAATCATGGGATGCAACTCTTTAAAAAATGTAATGCCAAAAAGTCAGGGGGAATTTAGTCAAATATCTGATTTGATATTCATTGAAACCCTTTTGATGCTGTTTGATGCAGTGCAGAAATGGATTTATTACGAAAAGTACAACAAAGTCCTGCTAATATGTGAAAGAAGCTATTCCTGTAAGAACTAAAAGAAGAACAAATTAATTCACAATAACTAATAACAACGTATTAATTTTACTAGTTACTAGCCATTGCCGACTAACCTATAATAACTTTTAAATCTAGGTATATATCTAGGAGGACCCATCGGCCCTATCCTAGTCTCTGGTGTAATAATATTTATGTATTAACAGTATACTACACAAGATCAAATGGTTTGATTTTTTTGAGTCTGCGTCCTATTATGATGTTATTCAAGAGTAGTATTACTTCGATTTTGACATGAGAAAGGAGTCTGTCCTTATATCTCCTTGCAATTTTCTTGATTTCCTGAATGACAGTCGGTATCTGAAGGTCTCGGGGTAACTAATAAGTCCTGTAGTATCTGGATGCATTTCCAACACTTTGAAAGGATGCCCATGGTGCTACTTCATCAGGCATTAAACATTCTGTAAACGTTGCGTCAGTCATTAGTTATCAAATATCGATAGTCGGTGATGAAGAAATTTTCTCCACTTGTATCTGGACAAATTGGCCGATGTTGTGCTTTGACACTGATGATACTGTGCTATTTTTCTGCATTTATACCAACGACACTAATCAAAGAAAACTAGCAATCATGAACATGATTTTTCTGTTCTCTCCATGACCTTAGCACGGAAGTATTCATTTTCACCAAGTTACCACTTGTACAGAATTGTTCTTCACTCGTTACAAAAACCACTTTGGTACCCATGGCTTGTCAATGTTTAGTACAGCTTAACCAAAAGTCTATAAATGCGAATTTGTCACGATTTGTCCACTTTTACCGAGCATGTAACACTAACAACTTCTCTGCATATTCACACGTTCCGAAGCAAAATCACAGCACAAAAGCAAGTTCCAAATGATGTGTTAAGCAACGTCATCAGTTGATAGGCGTTATAAGAGCCCAGTGTTGCCACCATGTGCGAACTCGAAAATTAGAACCAATCCTGTCACACGGATTGAAGATATGAGTTAAGGGCATCAAATAACGGCAATAATCTGATCCGCTCGAAACCAAAAATTGACCCGAAGTTGTAAACATGTGTAATCCAATATAACCCGGGTAGCAACTTAATATTAAAACTTATGCCGTCGATAAGTGACATGAGATGACAAAAATATTTTTACTTCTATTCATCAATTAAATTTATGCAACCGGGCCTACAATGTCATCACTACATAGTATAAAACAAAGTCGCCTTTTCTGTCCCTATATCCCTATGTGCGCTTAAATCTTTAAAACTACGCAACGGATTTTGATGCGGTTTTTTTCAATAGATAAGAGTGATTCAAGAGGAAGGTTTATATGTATAATACATGCATAATATACTAAGGCAACATTGCTAATTTTAGAGGTTTCTAACGTGATGTCGTAAATTAACCTATTTTTTTAGGCTTATTTAGCAATTAGCAAAAACGCTGCCTAACCCTACGAGTTAGATCAAATTAATGTACTACAGTATTGTACACCATAAAAAGGTCTACAAAAAAGTCCGCGATGGTATATGTTTATCTTTTAGAGATAACCCACATTAACAATTTTTATTGTTTACTTTTTACGTGAGAAAATGGCTTATTTACGAAGCTATTTTAAGCAATACGGCATTAATCCTTATCGAATTAAGTACCTTAAATACAGTGTGCAATTAATATAGATCAATATGGTTCCTTACAGCATGTAAATTAAACAAATATTTTCGGAGATATTACAAATTTAAAATTTGCGTTTAAAAATGTGTAATGTAATAAAAATTGTATGAATTTAGATATTCCAAAGATAGCAGGAAATCTTCATAGTAAGTATAGGGGAAGAGGAATTGTTTTACTCCAAATTTAATGCGTGCAGGCCAAGGGCAGTAATGAATGAACCAAAAATACTGGATCGATTTTAATCATGTTTTCATTGAGTGACATAGGCAAATATATTTTATGCCCGTGCAAAGTCGGAGCGGGTCGCTATGTTTTTATATACAACGTTCATATTTTTTCTGTAGTGTATTTAATTTAGTATCAGCATTGCACCCGTGCGAAGCCGGGGCGGGTCGCTAGTAAAGTATAAAGTAAGGTTGTATAAGCTGTGTAATAAAATGCTACGTTATAAATAATTTGTTTGCTACTGTATTTACATCAGGCCTATTTACCTAGTAACTATTTATATTAGTTATCATTATTTTACTTACGCAAATAGATATAACCTCATTAGCCTTTTGTAAACGTATATTTTGATTATTGGATTCTTAAGATCAATATCTGATGATTAAATATTATTTGTTAATATATTGTTTACTATACTACGAGAGCAAATTAACAAGTCAATATCAATTTCCAGCGTAGTAACTTTAAATATATCACTGTTACACTAATCTGCCATATATTAATAGACTACTATGAGATTTTCAGAAAGCTGCCTCATTCAGTTGCTGTTTGAAAACCATTGACAGCAGACAACCTTTGGAGTATTAACAAAAACGGAAAAAGTGATTTTAGTGTGCTGATTAAACATTGCTTCTTGTGCAAAAAAGCATCACCGAAACTAAATAATATCATGATAAATACTATAGGGACAATCAATTTCAATAACAAGTGCCAGTCTCATTCATAGTACTAATACGATACACAATTCTTTTTAAAGTCATACTCGAAAGTGATTTTATTCCATTATTGATAAATACATTGCCCATTATATGAGCGACCCTATATATGGAATGTCTGTCATCAAAATAAAGTCAAACGGCGATGTAATATCACTGAATAAGAGCGAATATTAGTCATAGATGAGTGGGTGTTCCCATTGTAATAATCTACTGCACGGATAAAGAATAATTAAACAGTTTAATATTAATCTCACTCGTGTTTTGTTTATTTATTGTTTGGATAAATCCGAATGAAAACATTGACGATGAGATCTACCAAATTTAGATGAACAAATGAATTAAAATGAAATGATTGAAAATAAAAAAGCTACTCTATTTCAAGATATGTAAAAATAGTATTACACTTAATTCATTACTAGTTGATACAGTGGCGGATTTACACATTTGCCAACCATAAGCTATTCAATTGTTTCCATCCTGATTACCTATTCAATTTGATAACATAGTCCACAATTATATTAATTACATTTTCTTGTCCACCAAATTGCAACATTATGATTCGTACTCTATCGTTTTCATAAAATCAACTTTTTCCCGTTATTAGTTTGATTGTGAACTAAAGCATCATTCTATTAGTTCCTAAATTATTTTTGTAAGCCATGATTTAGTGAAGTTTACCAAAAAAAAATTCTGCTAATATTTTATTAACCTTTAATTAAAGACTAACTTACAATTTTGTATCTACAAAGTGACTTAAAACTAGCTACTTATCTAAGAAGATTCATTGACTCTTACTCAGTCTGTAATAAAATAAAATGTAGTAGCACTTTTCAGTGTTTTTACCATTCAGTACACCTCACTACACCACTACACAAAATCACACGCTTGATTTTCTCGAGTATGCGTCTTATAACACCAGTGTCATCAGCAAATGCAGGCATAGTGACATTTTCTATTTGTGGTATGGCACATGTAACAGGTTCATTAAAAAGTCTCAGGCCTACCATAGTAAAACACATTTTTTTTGCAAAATTAGTTTTTTTATTCAACATAATTCCCTTCAAGGGTGATACACTGATTATAGCGACCCTCCAACTTTTCGATACCATTTTTGAAGTACGATTTGTCCTTTGCTTCAAAATAGGCCTCAGTTTCGGCGATCACCTCTTTATTCGATGAAAATTTCTTCCCAACTGACTCACTTTCACTGACTTGTACACTGTGCATTGTCTTGGTGAAGCAGCACTTTCTTTTCCTTCAAATGCGGCCGATTTTAGGAGATTTCGTACTTCAAACGGTCCAATAACGCCATGCAATAGTCGCCGTTGATGTTCCTTTTTTTCAAGGTAGTCAATGAAAATTATTCCATGCGCATCCCAAAATACAGACGCCATAAACTTACCAGCTGACTGTTTTCCCACGCTTTGGAGAGGTTTCATCGTGTGCAGTCTACTCGGATGTCTGTCGATTGAACTTCGGAGTGAAATGATGGAGCCATGTTTCATCCATTGACACATATCGACGTAAAAACTCGGGTTTATTACGCTTGATCATCTTCTAACATTGCCCCGAATCATCAACTCGTCGTTGTTTTTCGTCATAAGTAAGCTAGCGAGGCACCCACTTTGCACAGAGCTTTCTCAAACCCAAATATTCGTGAATGATATGATAATAATGAGTGAATAATATATTCGTGAATGATAATGTTCAGGTGATATCTTTAGAGTGTCTTGTAATTCATTCAATTTCAATTTACGGTCATTCAAAATCATTTTGTGGATTTTTTATGTTTTCTTCGGTAACAACCTCTTTTGGGCGTCCACTGCGTTCACCATCTTCGGTGTTCATTTCACCACGTCTAAACTTAGCATACCAATCCTTGATGGTTGGTTTTCCTGGGGCATGTCCGGAAACTCGGAATCAAGCCAAATTTTTGCTTCAACTGTATTTTTTCCCTTCAAAAAGCAATATTTTATCAACACATGAAATTCCTTTTATCCATTTATTTCACAATAACAAAAGTTGCTTCACTCAAAATGCTACAATTCACAAACTAATGATCCGACAGCTGTCAAATTTATACACGCATCTTTTGAGGTTTTGGGCTAACTAAAAAAACATATAGAATTAATCCTAGTAGCATTTATGTGTCTGGCCGTGGACTTTTCAATTAACCTGTTATAAGTAAAGAACAGAACATCCAAGACCCTGCCTTTGCGATAAAACCGCTTTTGTTTCTTTCATTAAGTAAGGGTATTCTTTTTTAAATCTGTCTTTAACTAACTGTCCTATCTTATGCCTCTCTCTCTCTATTTATTTCCGTCTTCCATAGTCAATTTCCGATTTCCTAGATTTATAGTTTTGACCTTCTGCTTTTTTTCATTCTTGCTTAATGTATTTACTTCTAAACAATGTATTCTAGTATAAGTATATAAGTATAAGAAAATATTATTTTGTTTTTATTAATAGATTACTTTATTTATTATTTATTTTATTTTTATTTTATATATATTTCATGTATATTCCTGAGATGTAGCAGTTTAACGTATTTCTTTGGTAACACTTCATCGAGTTACAATATATTAGTCCCTCATAATATAGCTGAGTTATTTTTCTCTTCGTAAGCTTTTCCATTAATCTCTGTGATTCTGTGTACCTGGTCAATTGTTGAATGTTTGCTCACATACATAATTTTTGGGTATTTTTCTAAGCTAAGAAAAGCACGGACAGGTACTTACTAATTATACGAAGGAGTAAGGTATGCTTTAAAATTGTTTAACAATACAGCTTATATTAAATAATGTACACTTGGTAAACGGTTAGTTTTATTATACTTGTAGATTAAAAGGAATACGAATAACATCCTATTAAATTTTCTGCAAGCAATCCTGTTGATGATGACAATAAACTCAGTTAACTTATGAAAGTTTTGCAATACCTTTTTGTGAGATTTTATATCCGCAGTCGTGGAAATGTTGTTCACTAGTTGATTTGGCGAGGCATTTTGCTTTACTTGACTTAAAGTAGATCGCAGAATTATTTTCCACCCATTTTAAGCAAGAAAAGCTTCTCGTACCTGAACAATTTCTCGCTGATGTATATAGATCCATACGAAGTGCTATATCAATGTTTTTATTAGAACGAAATTAAAAAAGTTGGACATTAATCCAGAATTTGGGTTTATCAAAATTATTCCAGAAGAACGGTGACATTGAAGTTAATCAGTTAGCATCAGGGTCAATGGTGACAATTTAATTATTTTGGTTAGAAATAAAGACTCCTCTTTGAATCCTTTGTAGGCCACTTGTTTTTCTTTATTCGGACACGAGTCTATATATGAATACGAGTCATTCTAATTCCTTCACCGGGTGTGTCTTTTCAATGTCCTTTTTATTTTTTTAGTATATTTTACAAAGCGTTTAGTAGTTTAGTATTTGTTTGCTGGAATGTTTGTCAGTCTACTGGTAAATCTGCTACTGAATTGATACTTGATCTCAAAGTCTTGAGAATGGTAACAAGCTATATAATTTGTATTAAAAATATTTTGATTGAAGATAAAAGGATACGAATATTTCAGTAGTAGTGCGATCAATCAGCTACGATTTTACTAATTCTGAATAGAATATATCGACTCCAGTAAAGATTCGAAAGTTCACGAAAATACTGCCAGACACATTTGTGGATGAATATTAATAATATTAGAAGAAGAAGGCGATGGTCCCTTCCCAAATGACGCTACCCAATTCCGCTTAAAACACCTTGACAGTCAGCAAGGTATTTTCTCATCATCTACTACTTGCATTGATCGCCACTCGGCTTTTTACTTGAGATTGGTTGTCCTGATGTTGCTTATCTCTTCCTATCCTAACTGACAGGATTTTTCCCTCGAGAGCTATCTAAAAGCTAAACTCATTTCTAGTTTAGTGGGACCTGATGTTTGTTCCTCGTACATGAGATATGCCCTTATCCCCCTCCCTCGATTTCTTTAGGTCATTGCTACCTTAATAGTTTTATTTACAACTAATATTTAATTACCACAGTTTTATCTATTAGATTTCAGCAAATAATTTTCAAACTCCTCCTTCAGAAACACTGTTCCCTTAAATTTGACTTCGTTGACAGAGTCAGTGCATAACATAACTCTGTGCAGGATACACCAGGCGTAGTTGAGGTTAACTTTTGACTCCCTCTTGGCAGGAAGAGCCCTTGCACAGTGCACACAGTGGAAAAACTTGCCCTCTACCTGCTTTATCCCCGGAATAATGCTTTTGCTAGTTGATTACAGTTTATACAAGCGAAAACCACAAAATATAATTTATAAGTGATTATAAATAAAATATATCAGAACCATGTAAAATATGGTTCTATTCCTTCACAATAAGCACTCAATATTCAACAAAAAGAAGCTGCGAAGTCTTAATTATATTACCATTATAGATCTTGTTTTACACGATTTCATTATTTATATAGCAATTAGAAGGTGGCACATAATGTTTGTACCCGAACAATCATAAATAAATAAGCCTTGAACCGTAATGCAACGACAAATGTTGTGGATTGATATGACATTTTAATATGGGCGATGATGCAATGATACGATCCTAAAAGAGGCATTGCCAGCTCTTTAGTCATAAAAGCGTGGGTGAGGTTTATTTATACTTTAATACTGATATAATGGACCGACGATTATTATATTAAATGATTATATTTTAATTCCATTTTTAGTTCTAATTATCTTTGGGATATATCCCAATGCAAACAACAAAGTTTTACCTTAAAATTATATATATAATGTTTCATATGTTTTTTAGCTATCCCTAACCCTCAAAAGATGCGTGTATAAATTTGACAGTTATCGGATCATTAGTTTGTGAATTATAGCATTTTGAGTGAAGCAACTTTTGTTATTGTCAAAAAAATGGATAAAAAGGAATTCCATCAAGGATTGGTATGCTAAGTTTAAACGTGGTGAAATGAGCAGCATTTATTCTAGTTAAAAAGAGACACAATGCTGTCTGATTAGTTCAAACACGTAAACGAATGAGCCTGTTAAAGTCGTCCAGTAGTCACACGTATGCAAAATTCTTGTAGATCAATAGTGATAAGAAGTTAAAAATCTAACCTATAAACTATAGTGGCTGTATAATTAACTGTTGCTTTTAGATGTACTGTAATGTTAAAATAAATTATATTCTATAACATTTTTGTTCAATTATTTTATTTAGATTAGACTTTTGTTGTATATCAAAGCCCAACTGAACTAAATCTCAGAGTTGATGCGGCAACATTACGACGTTTTGACGTCACAAATTTGATGACGTATGTATAAAATAACTTTGAATAGGCTATATATGAAATATTAGGTTGTTTTTTTTTAGTCCAATAACTTTAAAAAATTTATAAATTTATATTTTATATTTTCTTAAAAATTAAAAAAAATTGTAAAAATCGGTACAATGTATTTTATTAAAAGTATTTTTTATTTCTTCTGCTACTATCTATGTACACCATTCTTGATAAAGTTAATCCCTGAATTTTCCCCAATATATTTACCATATCTGCAAAACAGTTAGTATTCATTCTCTCCTCACACATTTCCACCAAATGTTCATGTACATACTGAATAAGTACACACAAATCTCTCACATCCTACAATACCATTTTCTATAGTTGTACCTTTTAATTATCACTGTTTAAGTCAATCGCTAAGCTATTAATTTCCAATCTGTCTAAAACTTCTTCACGATTCCACCATTTCTCAATTTCTTCATCTGTATGTCTGATCGGGTTCATCCAAACTGAAGGTGTTATGGTGGAAAATGCTTCTTTCCACATATCCAAACAATACTTCATTGAATATCCTTCTCGACCAGCATGCCTATTGTAATAATTCTTTGCTACCCCCATATTAACTCAATTGAATTGAATATACAGTGATAGGAAGGAAATCGTAATACTTTGTGACCATATTGTTTAGTTTACACTTTTTTTAGGGTCTTGCCTAGAGTGGCCCATTGAACAATGTTGAAATATCCAAGTCTCGATATAGGAAAAGATACACAAAGTCAAATAACACATATTTCTTGAATTTATTGTACGCTTTTGAAAATTGAATTGTTTTTAAGGCAATATCTGGAAGTTCCATTAGACCTCTTCGGGGGTTATCTGTACACCATTTAAATCCTATGTCACTTAAAAGTGTATGAAAGCATAATTTACATCCCGCAAAAAGCTGCATGTCCCTAACTTTTTTATGTATAATTTCCAGACTAACGATTTTCCTTGAAATAATTTTATTAAATTGGGTTTATATCAAAAAAATTGTTTGTGTATTCACTGTTATAATTTCGTATATTTGACCTGAAATACAGCTAATATAGCTTGGTCTTTATTCGTCACCCACTTCATATATACACAGATTTTCTTGTGTGAATCTATCATATATTGTTCTTCATTTTGTTAGATATAAAACTTAAATGCCATCTCAAGTATATTTTGTGGTTTTCACAAAGCATAAAAACCTCCAACAAAGGATTTCTTTTAATTTTTTCTTCTTAAAAAAAACGCCTTGAACTGGCTGAAAATCGTCTTTTAAATTAGAAGAAGTTTAAGAAGGTTTTAAGAGGTTAATTTCGTCAAAAATAATTATGGAAAGAAAATGTTTTAATGTATTACAACAAGCCATGACACAAGGTTAGTTTTTAAGATATAAAAAGTGTATCTGTCTTGACAGAAACTAATTGCTTCGTTATGTTGTTTGTATAAATCTACTTCAGTTCTAACAAGTCCAGGACACCTTCAAAAATGTTTATTATTACCTGTCAAATATTTAATCACACCACAATATGCTGAACAACATTTAAATTACGGCCTTTATTTCTGACAACGTATTGTTAGATTTCCTTAAAAATACAAAATACTAAAAATAATATCAGAAATTTGTCAACATAACATTGACAATAAGTGCTGCCCGCAATTTATATCATATAAAAACTTTATTGGTACTACGAACAGCTACTACATTATTCACACTGGATATAATTAAAAGTTATTATAAAACCTCCATCTTTTGATGCAAGGTCCTCGAATCTATAAATAATAAAAAAACCACAAGGACCAGTACGATTTCGATTTTTCCTTCGATGAATTTTTAAATAACAGCAGTGGATGCTGTCGAAATTTAGGATAATATTGGTTTTGGTCCTAACTATTCCACCGTGTTATTGTACATGTAATTTGTGAATATTCTTTGATGTCCCTTGATTTAAATTTTAATTATAACCCCTGAGCTAATTAGCTCTAATTAATTTATTTACGATTACATATGAATTAATGCCTTGCTAGACAATATACACACAATCAATATATACAATATCTTTTTAAATAATTTTATTTATTATTCATTCACCGAAATTCAATTACAATTAAAAAATGACTGTCTTTAAGACCTACTGGCCAAAAAAATGATATTAGCGATGTGATTTGCATATTTGAAATAGTGTCGACCCAAACTGGGATCGCTAGGAGACAAAATATCCATCAGGAAGTTACTGGTTGGTGCGGAATTTGAACCGGCGTCTTTATTGGTTCATTCTTTATCAGTCGCTAATATTCTTCGTGTTAAATTAAACACTATAAACGGGAATATGTGGCTCCTATAGGACGTGGCCACCTGCCACATATCGAACAAGAAATTACCATCCCCCCTTGGGTGTTCGTCTTGTAGAGTCCACATATAGAAGTAGGTTCAATACAGATAATCCGTTTTTAAAAAACACTATATTTATATATCAATGTAAGTTATAAAATGTGAAAGAGTATTAAACAAATTAACTATTATTTTACTTAGAAAACTGGTTTAATTTACGGAAAGACGGAAGAAGAAGCGACTTGTTGAACGGATATATAAAGCACTGAGGGTACTGGGAAAAGAGACCAACCCATCACATTTGTTCACCATTCAGCTAGTTTAAAATAGATGGCCTGAGAGGCAGGACCATATTACATAATACCTACTTCCTAAAAAACGCCCACCGGGACATACGTGGACATTATTCCATCTGGACAGCTTATAGTTACTATAAAAATTGTTTTTGAGCATCCATAGTATCTGTGTCTGCCAGCTTGCCTTTGAAGATCTTAAAAATAGTACTGCTGAATAACTTCACGTACCTAGGTCTCCACTTCGACCGACGGTTCGGTTGGCCAATTCCAGAAAGGTTCGGGGATAGCAAACCTACTATCTTCTCTGATCTGTCCTTCTAGCAGACTTCCCATCTCCATCAAATGCTTATTTTACAAGATGTTAATTCGGTCCGTACTCCTCTACGGATCTAATCTCTACTTCAAGTTTGCTGCACTCAACCAGGTGAAACGGCTTTAAGTTTTCCAAAATAAGCTCCTCAGGAAAATCTTAAAAGCTCCATGGTTTATCAGAAATAACCAAATCCATAGGGAAACTGAGACTCCTGAAATCATTCCACAAACAACATCCCAGAAGTTCTTCTGAAAACGCGCTTGTTGGCGAGCTGGTCGACATGCTGGAAGCTTAGCACCGCGTCACCACTAACCTCTCCCTTTACCAGGCTGAAACGACCTCATTCGTCGCTGAAGTCATAACTTTTGCCCCTATACGACAGTATCCAGTCGTGTGTTACATCTAGTTCGCGAATTATTAGTTAGTTTCACTATCTGTTATTTCGTTGGGTCCTCGTGCCCAAAAACGGCTGCCCGATTAGCGGTGCCATATCCCCAAATTTAATTTGCAATAGTAGTAACAACCCACAGGAGTCAACTGTGAGGCGGTTTCAGTTTAATGTATTGGTAAGCCCAGAGGCAGTTCCACATAACTCGGACCAACTTCTCATTCCAGTACAATTCTCCGCGACCACGTGTGCGTCATGCATTCCACAGCCTGGTTTTAGGCCAAAACAAAAAAAAATCCATATTCCAATAGTCTACGGCTAAGAAACGGAGCTACTGCTATCCGCCTTTGATGGCCGTTCACCCTAAATTACCAGGTTCTGTACAAATTCCAGTAGACTATTTTAAATCATAGCAACTTCAGACCGCTTTTAATGATGATGCACCTTGACCTGTGATGTATATGTCGAGAATCTACGGACCATTACAATTCATTGTAATTCTTTTCTTGATTTTATTGTTAATTACCGAAATTATACACAACACATAATTTAACTAAAATCTCAATCATATTTTATGTCAGAAGATATCAGTATTTGTATTTGTTACTTATTAATTGTTTGTTACTTTATTAATTGTTCGAAGTATCCTTAGTATGACACTGCAATATGATAAACAATAATTAAGTCTTATTTGTTTTGGTGAATGAGAAAGGTCATTACAATATTAGAAGAAAATTTTACATATAGCCTATTCAAAGTTTTTTTAGTAATGCATCAGGGATATTTGTGACGTCGAAATATTGCAATATTGCCGAATTAACTCTGAGTTTTAGTTCAGTTTGGCTTTGACATACAAAAAAATTCTAATCTAAATAAAATAATTGAACAAAAATATTATGAAATATAATGTATTTTAACATTATAGTAAATCTAAAAACTACAGTTACTTTCAAGAATTTTTCATACATCTGACAGCCGGTCGCTGTCTGGTTGTCAAATATACGCTAAATTATTGAAAATATTACTTATAACTACAGGTTATAAACCGGCAAATATTATTTTATGGAAAAACAAAGTTCTTCGCTACCTATATACCAAAATGTACCGCTACGTAACCAATGAAGAACTACACGATTAAATCAAATTAATTTACATTAAATTATCCAATATTTCGCCCTAAAATATAAAATAAAGTTATAAAATCACAGCAACGTAGAAGCAATACAGCTACTGGATAATACGCAGGAAATCAGAAAATTGAAGCAAACCAAACGACATCAACTTGTATAGTGTATTACTCTTAATTTTAGCTTAAGTAGTTTATTTAATTTTAATTTAGGATATACTCACACTAATATATTTATCCCAACCAACTAATTTTATAAATTGAGAATGCACTAAGCAAATCTAATGTAAGATATAACTAAAAAAACTATTGTTTACATTAGCACTGAGAACTATCAACTGAAAACAGTCGAAACAGTCGATAGTCGCAAAACAGTCGAAACAGTCGATAGTCAAAAAACTAGCGACTGAAAATAATAATTACTATTTTCAGTCAAATGCACGGTTCGACTGCTTTGTTCAATTCGTGATGTCAGACGAAGATGTACGAACCCTTTCCTGTATAAATTGTGAGAGAGGAAAGGACGGAAATAATTGCTTGGAGCAGTTTATTTTATATGTGCTTATATTTTCCAACGGTAGTATAAGCGAGACGGAGATGTACGTATTCCTTCACGTACTAACTTAAAAAAAAGGGAAAAATAATTACCGAACACTATTAACATACAATTAATCATTTCATTTTAAACGAAGTAGAATTACTTTTATATTATAATTTTCTGTGGATCTGTAATAAGAAATGAAATTTTTCTATGGAATGGAATAATACCCCAAAAATGTTTTATCGTATTTTAATATGTTAATTGCTATTTTTAAATAATACACTATAATATATATAGACAATACAATAGAACTTAAACAAAACCTAAAACCTAAAGATGTACAATAACCATAAATTCTAAATAAAAATAAATTCATGACATAATTATAAATGATCCCACAATAACTACTAAAGCTTTTTTAAGTAAAGTAAATGCTTTTTTTATTATTGAACCGAAATATTTTTTAACAAAAATCGAAAGAGTAATCGAAATATTACCTATTATTGCCATAAAAACAGTCAAAAGTATTTTACTATTTATCATTCACAATTTTGATCTTTTTACCCTATTACATTAACAATCTTGAAAAATATCGTTCCAAAAAGCTGCTATATTAATATACAATATATTGTTATTTACAAGCAAACTACCAAAGAAATCATAAAACTATATAGAATATATATAAATCTATATAAGCATAAATTGGGTACATTTTTGTCAGAATCGCGGCTAGGACGACAGAGCCAGAACGTCAAAAATCAGTCGAATGAAATCAGTAGAACCAAAAATACTCTAAAAGTACACAACTGAAACAGTCGATAGTAAATAGTAACACAATCAGTCGGACCGAAAACAGCGACTGAAAACAGTCGACTGAAACAGTCGATAGTAAAAAGTAGTCAATTACTAAAGAGTCGGTAGTCGATTTAATTATTTTGCCAGAGTCGTGACAGAAATCGTCGTATCGCAGTTGCAGTGTTATTCATTAAAATAAAAAGTTCGTTTTAATGTTTTGACATAAATTAGATTTTTTTTTAATTTTCAACCCTATAAGTTTTATAACGCATCTATACAGATATAAAATAACGCATATATACTAAATTCCTTAAATTTCCTTCTAAATGAACAATTATGCTAATTAATCAAGTATTATTCCTAATCATGTTTCTGTTTCGATAAAGGCTAATACGTTCTTTGTTGTTGTTTTTGGTCTATCGATTCAACGAAAGCAAAACGATGATAGTGAAAATGGTTTTAAACGATCACGCGAAAGACCTTAATAGAAGTTAACGACCTTACGGTGTAAACGCCGTCCGAATTTACATAGATAACAGACCTCCCCCCTCCCCCTCTTGACCTTCATAAAGGTCTTTGGTAGGAACCTGTCGCCAATGTTTCTATTTTATTATACTAGAAATGGTTCATACATATATTCATCGGTTTGCTTTATGTTTGTATATTTTGTACTAAAGGGTGATAGAACAGTGATTTTGGAACCAAATTTGTCAATGTTTCCATTATAATTTTTTAATATTTATTTTACTCATATAAAGGAGGCAAATAATTTAAGTAGATCTAAATCTAATTTAACATATCTAAATCTAGATAGGACACTTAATGGAATTAGAATATGTAAAGAAGATAGGAACAGTGTGTTTAGTAGAAAGAACTTCAAAAGAAAACCGAGTGTATGGGTCAGAGATCTCCGAATACCCAAATATGGTTTTAAACACTTTTCATCACTTAACACTTTAACTTTGTAGTTTAAAATATGCCTTAAATGCTTTAAACATACACTCTCACTAAGTTACTTAATATTTTATTAACATTTTAGTGGACATTTTCCATCATATAATTGAACACATTCGAAACGATAAAATTTTATTTTTTTAACATTATTCAAAAATAGGAAAGGGAAAAAACATCAAGGCAATTTACCTTAATTTAAGTTTAAAATAAATTAAATTAAATTGGATTCATTTATTTACACCAAACTCATCTTATTTTGATAACAGCACTTACGCACTATATACAAGTTCGTGTGGATTAATTCGCTTCAATATTCTGATTTCTAGTGGTTTGTCCAGTAGTTGTTTCCTTGTTTTACCGCAAAATCTTAACTTCGGATAACTTCATGGATTCATTCGATGAAGTCGTGCAGTTCTTCGTTGGTTACGTAGCGATAGGCAATGGTAATTAATCGAACTTTGTTTTGCCAGCGTTCGATTACTAGTCGGTGTAGTATTTATATCCCATACGTTCAAATTTGGCTTGAATTATAGTTTTTCTGTGCCGTTGTCAAATAGGTTAAATAGACCAAAATAGGTCAGTATGTTGAGAATGAGAATCATTTAGACCACAATGTTCTCTCCAACAATTCATAAGATTCATATATTTTAGCGGCAACAATTTTTTAATTTTATGGATCAGTTCCAAATGATATAGTTGGTCAAGCGCCTAATAAGCATCGAAAAATGTTACGTTGATATTTATTGTTAAGACAATATTTCCTTTCTTGAAACGTATATTGTGTCTTTTTCAATAGTGGTTTCTTAGTCGGCTTAGTTAGCGCAATAGTTGAGGCGACAGGACATTCCTCTTTCTGTTGCAATTGTTTCAGGTTCGAATTCTTTCCGGGCATGGCTGAACATTTTTATTTGCTATTGTTTATAATTGTGATTGTCCATAAGTTAAGATACAGATTCAGAGAAGTATCCCAGTTACGTCCTAAGTGGATGTCCCATCAGTAGCAAGAGGTCTAGTCCAGACAAATCCAAGCTGGTAAAAAGGAGTCATTAAAATAGTCGATTAATAGATTAAGGACTAATGCCCGGGATATTTAAAATTTGACAATCGCCAATTTTTTTATTATTTCTTTATTAAACAGACTACAATATTTACTAAAATAAATGTCAAAACAAGATATTAAAATGTCTACTACTATAAAAGAATCAACTACTCTATAACATTTAAACATTAAATGTTAACAAAATATCTTTTATATTTTATAACACTAGTTGTCAATACTTTTTGTTAATGAATAACTGCAACTGCTGTTTTAGTTTTTAATTTTTGAGTGAATTTTGGTAACCGAGACGAAGATAATTACAAATATCGGCCACCAGACTTTTATTTATACCAAACACTTCAAACAAGAATAGAAATGTTTTTATTATATACACAATACAAACAGATCAATTGAAAAGTCCCCGGCCTTCCACATAGAGGGCTCTACTGAAATTAAGTTCATATGTTTTTTTAGTTAGCCCTAACCCTCAAAAGATGCGCGCATAAATTTGACAGCTATCGGATCATTAGTTTGTGAATTATGACATTTTGAGTAAAGCATTCTTTTGTCTTTGTGAAAAAAAATTAATAAAAAGGAATTTGGTGTGTTGATAAAATGTTGCTTTTTGAAGGAAGAAAATAGAGTTGAAGAAAAACTTGGCTTGATGACGAGTTTCCGAACACCGCCCCTGGAAAATCTATCATCAAGAATTGCCATGCTAAGTTTAGACGTGGTGAAATAAACACCGAAGACGCTGAACACAGTGGACGCCCAAAAGAGGTTGTTACCGACGAAAACAGTTAAGAAATCCACAAAATGATTTTGAATTACCGTAAATTGAAATTGAATGAAATTGCAGACACTCTAAATATATCTATTGAACGTGTACGTCGTATCATTCATGAATATTTGGGTATGAGAAAGCTCTGTGCAAAGTGGGTGCCGCGCAAGCTCCCTTTTGACCAAAAACAACGACGAGTTGATGATTCAAAGCAGTGTTTGAAGATGATCAAGCGTAATTTTCATTGACTAAAAAAGGAAGGACCATAGTTTTTACGTTAATCGTTTGAAAGACGAAATCGCCGAAAAAACGGCCGCATTAAAAGAAAGTGCTGCTTCTCCGAGACAATGCACCGTGTCGCAGATTAGTGAAAATAATGGCAAAAATCCATGAATTGGGTTTCGAATTGCTTCCTCATCCACCGTATTATCTAGATCTGACCCCCAGCGACTATATCGTGTTCTCAGATCTCAAAAGAATTCTCGCTGGAAAGAAATTTTAGTCGAATCAAGAGGTGATCACCGAAACTGAGGCCGATTTGGGAGCAAAGGACAAATCGTACTACAAGAATGGTATCGAAGAGATTAGATGATCGCTATATAAATAATTATGCCAAAAAAATGTGTTTTACTATGGTAGACCGGGGACTTTTCAATTGACTTGTTATACTTGAAATATACGCAGCAATTTGAAAGCTATTATATTTTTGTTAGGTTTTTTTTATTCTCTATACATGTAGTACATCAAAGATCTATTGAAGCTGGACAAATAGACGTAAATTTCAACATTTGCATTTGTAGATATTTAATAGTTCGTCTTTCTCCTATACGTGTCAACAGGGCAACCCACCAGTAATTTTAAACCTGAAAAAAAAATTAAAAAAAAACAAAATCTAACGTTAACAAATAAACGAACAAAGTGGGAAAGTAATGAAGCTGGATAAGAAAATGTATATCTCAATATTTACGTTCGTAAATCCTTAATATATCGACTTTGTTCTTCTCCAATGGGCCTCAAACTTGATATAAAACTATACAATTTGGATTTAAAAGACTTTATTTTACTACATATATGTTATCCATCAATTTTTCTTCAAACTTCCAAAAACCAAAATAATTGTTACTTATTACTTCTTTACTACTTATACTAACTTGTCACAGCTACCCCCAAAATATGCTGATATTTCTGATTCTGATTCTAACTTATGTTACTGGAATAGACAAAATAACTCATACACCATGTAATATAGTGCATGCTGGTAACACTGCTTACATGTAAGTAATTCAACGTATATCTCACCTTATGTGCCAAGTCTTGTAAGTTATATATCAGCCTATTATACGTCTTGCCCTGCGAAAGTAAAAACAAGTGATCGATGAAATGTGTGAAGATTTCAAAAACGAAAATTAAATCGTTGGGGCTATAAAACATAGTAAAGCATCATCGGCGAAGAGGAATAATGAGAGAAACCCAAAATTAACGGATAGATGTGGACGAACATTAAAAAGGATTGTAGCTAAACGACATAAAACTACAAAAACTAAACAAAAGTGACAGCGGAACTCAACACTCACTTGAGTAATACTATTCGACAATAGTACGACGGGAGCTCCACAAAGCTAACATTCATGGAGGGTCTGCCATTAGGAAATGGTGCAAAAAGTGGTGTAACGATCATAAAGCCTGTACACTTAATGAGTAGAAGAATTTCATATGATCCGACGAATCACCGTTTAAATTGTTTCCTATAAACAGCCTGGTCTATGTATGGAGAACTTCAACTATTCGAAATACTTATTTCCTATACTCAAGCATGGGAAAGTTCCGTTATGATTTGGATGGAAATATCACTGGCCGGATTATTGCGAATATATATCACCATATACTCAAATGATGAACTTCTACTACGCTCTATAACTAACCATTATAAGATATTCTAAAGTATTTTTGGAGCAGACAGTAAGGCATATATTTATATTTCCAACATCATTAAGCTATTAGCGGATGTTTTGGTACAAGCGTGGGAATGTTTTCAGACACTCTAGGAATCTATTCTGCGAAAAACTGTACCTGCTTGGTAAATATACATTCTGTATATGTAAGTGTTCCTATAATTTCGTCCATCTCCTGTACAACTATAATATGTAATGAAGACAAAATAATCTCATACAGTAAGTATTCCTTACCATCACAATTACTTATTAAAGTATTAACAGCTAGTTACGCAAATGAAACACCATGAAAATTCGAACTCAATTTAATATTAAGCAAACCCAATGTCGCATTCTAAAAATAATGAATGTACATCCCATTTACATCGATTTATTTATCAGCGTTTTAATATTTAAATTAACGGCCTTGCTGGACGCTAATAGAAAAAACAACGTTTAACATTTTAATTGTGTCCTACTCGTCACATGCAACTGTCTTTGTTTCACAATTCACTCGCGTTATATCAACAGTTATAAGTATACAAATTGCCGATGTACATGTTTTGAACTAAAAACTTCCCACACAAGAAATCAACTTTAAAAATTTCGTTAGTTTATCACTAAAAACCTCTTTAAAACGAAGGCCTTAATCGCCTTATTTAATTGAGCTACTCTACATTGTATCTAGAAAAAGCTGGTGAAATCCAGAAGTTCTACTATTAGAGAAGAAATTACTGATATATCACTAAATATTACTAATTTAAAAGGAGTAAAAACTATGCATACACTCAAAAACCTCAGGAGGGTGAACAATCTTAAATAAATATATGTATATATGTAACAGGTAAATTGTTGAAAAGTCTCCGGCCTACCATAGTAAAACACATTTTTTAGCAAAATTAGTTTTATCATTCAACATAATTGCTTTCAAGGGTGACACACTGATTATAGCGACTCTCCAACTTTTCGATACTATTTTTGTAGTACGATTTGTCCTTTGCAATAGGCCTCGCTTTCGTCGATCACCTCTTCATTCGACGAAAATTTCTTCCCAGCGAGCATTCTTTTGAGATCTGAGAACAGTAAATAGTCACTGGGTGCCAGATCTGGAGAAAACGGTGGATGAGGAAGCAATTCGAAGAACAATTCATGGATTTCTGCTATTGTTTTCAATGATTTGTGACACGGTGCATTGTCTTGGTGAAGAAGCACTTTCTTTTTCTCCAAATGCGGCCATTTTTCGGCGATTTCGTCCATTAAACGGTCCAATAACGCTATGTAATAGTCGCTGTTAATGGTTCTTCCTTTTGAAGGTAGTCAATGAAAATTATTCCATGCGCATCCCAAAATACAGACGCCATAACCTTGCTAACCGCCTGTTACATTTTCCCACGCTTTCGAGCGAGTTCATTGTGTGCAGTCCACTCGGATGACAGTCAACTAGACTTCGAAGTGAAATGATGTTTCATCTATTTTCATATATCGACGCAAAAACTCGGATTTATTACGCTTGATCATCTTCAAACACTGCTCCGAATCATCAACTCGTCGTTGTTTTTGTTCAAAAGTGAGCTCGCGCTGTACCCACTTTACACAGAGCTTTCTCTTACCCAAATATTCGTGAATAATATGATGGACACGTTCAATTGATATCTCTAGAGCGTCTGCTATTTCATTCAATTTCAATTTACGGTCATTCAAAATCATTTTTGTAGATTTTTTAAATGTTTTCGTCGGTAACAGCCTCTTTTGCGCGTCTACCACTAAACTTAGCATACCAATTCTTGATGGTTGATTTTCCTGGGGCAGTGACCGAAAACTCGAGACCAAGCTAAGTTTTTGCTTCAACTGTATTTTTTGCCTTCAAAAAGCAATATTTTATCAATACGCTAGATTCCTTTTTATCCATTTTTTCACAATAACAAAAGTTGCTTCACTCAAAATGCTATAATTCACAAACTAATGTCCGTAAAAACATGTGGATTTAATTCTAGTATCGCCATCTATGTCTCAGGCCGGGGACTTTTCAATTGACCTATTATACGTTCACTAGAACACAGTAAAATAAAATTCTGGGGCAGTCATAAGTCGTCTAATATCTGACGAAAACATTTTCCTTCGCCTTTGTTTCTGCAAGGCTTGGAAACCTTGAAACTATGTATATGAAGCAATCTCCATCTTCGGGAAGTGATTTATTTACTTTATTTTTTTTACTTTATTCAGAACTTTATGTGGAGGTAGTTGTTTTACGTTTCTTAGAGGACATTTTTTTCACCAACTTCAAGCTTCCTCGGTGGCACCCTCCCCAAATCCTTTTGGTTCGGCGACTTGGTCGGTCTCTGCTATACCACAGGTACACTGTGCGATTAACATGCACAACATCTTAAAATCGTCACACACAACAAATTGCAAGTTGTTGTAGATTTGTTTGAGGTGTACGGAATGACACAGGAATAGAAGCATAAAAACCACGGTTGTGAAACTTTAACACTGCTTAAGGTTTCTTTTTGTTGAATCTATGAAAAAATCGTGAAGTCCTGGAATGTTTTCCATATCATATTCATTTTCGGCATACCAAAATACATAGAAATCAGTTGAAAATGCTCAAACTGCTTTTTTTGTTGTACACCTGTGTTGTTATGTGTTCACTGGTTCAATGCACTTACAGAATTAACTGACAGAACCCTTAACTGACGTTAGTTCATCGAGTATATTCTCATAATATTTTAAACAATTTTCCCTACTATATAAACACCCATATTCTGATTTATAACGTCAGGTTCGCTCCATCATTAACGACCGTGAGTCTCACACGTTTTTGTATTAATCGTGTGGTTACTAGCGTCCCTAACAACCGATGTTGCGTCGCTATTCCAGTCGGCGGGCTTCAGTAGTAATTGCAGTCACCTCGACGAAGGGCCATTTAAGGGTAAAACATTAAGTTCCACCACGGAACAAGCGTCGTTTTAGCGGGAAATCATATATTCGCTTAATCAACAGTTATCATCAGTATTTATGTCTATATTAATGGTAAGTAAACTAATTGCTAATTATTAATTAACAAGGGCCTGTTAAGTGCACGTATAAGCAGAAATGCAATAGGAATAACATTTTACAAAACCTACTTAAGTGTTTTTATTATTTATTTATTACAATATTACTACAAGCTCCAAATTATCTATTATTAGCTTAAATATTAATATTAATTAATTAATTAATTATTATTAGATTAATTATTAGCTACAATTTTTCTTTACAATAACTTTCAAAACTTAAATCTAATGTTTGTGTAACAAGTAACAAGATTTATGTATTAAAACTGCAATGTTTCTATTAAACTGACGTCAGTACACACCACTACCCTAGATCAAAGGTTTGATTCTTTTGTTCCTGTTCTGGTTCCAATACTTGGATATTTACATGAGATTGAAATCTCTCCTCGCGCATCTTTGCTAAATTATCTTTCTAAGCGACGGTTGATATCCGGTCTTATAGTATCTGGATGCACCTACATTACTTCTCAGGCCTTTGTCCTGGAAAACTTGTATATATATATTGAAATATATATATATATATATATATATATATATATATATATATATATATATGTATATATATATATATATTACTTTTCGCGAAATATCCCCACAATTAGCCCATAAAGGTTTCAATATTTGCTTGTGTAATGGCAGTTTATTATGAACTGATAATTGTTATATTCTTCCAATTAACCGTTACATTTTCATCTATTTGATCTCCAGTTCTTTCCTTTTTTTAATATGTTTCATCCAGCGAAGTCTTGTATCAATATTTATTCCGAGATAATAATATTGGTTAGTTATTGACGTTCTGGTTATACGGGAACTGCAAATGCACAAATTTACTTTCGTTCATTTTAATATTACAGGTTTGGGTTTAATTATAACAAGTTAATTTAAAAGTCCCCGCACTACCATAGTAAAAGCTTTTTCGCTTTAAAAAGGAATTTATTGAGAAAAACTGGTGTTTTCGACCATTTTTTTCCTCATTTTTCTCTTAGCATGGCAATACCGTCTACAAAGACATTGTTGATTTGGCAGCGATCCATTTTAGTGCTTCCTCAGCATTCCGAAGCTGTGTGCCATTCTACATTCTATTCTATTCTACATCTGAACAAGTAGTAATCAGCACAATAGAACTCCTTATTCGATTTGTAATAGTGTATCATTCACAATTTTTGCCACACGTCGAGCCTTGTCCTGAAAAAGGAAGGATTATTCCGCTTGTGTATCATTGTGGATGATTCTTCTACACCAACCTAGGACTTTAACGTTTGGTATAGTCAAAACATATCCATTTTTATCGTTATAAATTCTATAACTACAACGTGGAGCAAAAGTCTCGCTACCATTTTGATTGCCTATAACTTTGCTCAAAGAAAAGATAAGTAAGTTTGGATTTCAAAAAAGTTTATTTGGTCTTTATATTTTTTTTTCGTTAATAATTTTAAAAAATTATATCGGCTAAATGATGACAACGATTCGCTATGCAACGCTATAACTATTTTTAAGACATTTTTTTGATATCCTGCAACATCTGAGGCTAAATTTCTTCAATTTCGTAACGAATATTGGCTTTGAAATTTTAAATCATTTGGAGCTTATTCACATAAACTTTTGATTTTAACAAGCCCCATAAGAAAAATTTTGGTGCTGTTAAATCCGGAGATCTGGATGGTCATGCTAAATCGCCACTTCGCGAAATTACTCTTCGTGGTGGAAAACGTTATTCAATAATTGGATTGTATAACGAGCTGTGTGTGCTGAGGCCCCATCCTGCTGAAACTACATGTCCTCTAGTCCTTGCTCTTCCATTTCAGGCACAAGAAAATTTTTAATCATGTCTTGGTACGGTTCAGCAGTAATAGTAGCTGCAACACCTTGATCATTTTCAAAAAAATTGGTTCCCAATGATGTTTCCAGCATGAATACCATACCATATAGTTGTTGTTAGTGGATTCAATGATGTTTCATGAATTAATTGAGGTGTGCTCCCCACATCCGGCTATTCTGTTGAAGAAAATGGGCTTCATCGCTCATTATCAATTTAGACGAAAAATTTTCAATTTTACCAGACAGACTTAGGATTACATTATTGTACTCAACTCGTTGATCAGGATCTTTCAGTAGCAATTTTAGACTAACTGAATTTTGTATGGGAACATTTTCAAATCAGTTTTCTAAATTCGTCTTAAACTGCGTGCAGATATGAGTAACTGGAAACCACGTCTCCGAATTGATGTATCTGTAGACTATGCAATACGATCGCGCACATTCCGATTTCTGATTTATTTCGATTGATATCACATAGCTCTAACTGAAATTAAATATTTTTAAAGATAATGCAGACTCTAAATTTTTTTTCGAATATGGACGCAATATTTCTCACAATTTAATAATCAATCTTCTACAAAAAATTATATGTAATTAGAAAAACAATTACTTATTTGAGCAATTCATTTTTGTTTTGTATTGCTATATTTTTGCAATAGTGATTGAGTAAGTGATGACAGAATGAAGAAGAATATTCAGATTTTTATGAATAGTTATGTAGAACTTTGTAGAACTTCTTATGATATTGTTATTTTATGGCTGTCATTAAAATCATATTATAAACACCCTGTAGCAATGGAATCTTGGGTGTTGCTTTTTTTTGTCGGCTTACATTAAGTTAACCAGTCTGATCATGCTGGCTGTATTCAGCAAACATTGGTCCTTCCGATTCTAATTTATTTCGATTGATATCTTCTAATCTAGCTAATGTAAACTATTTTGAAAGAGAATAATTTACATACTGAAAATATGATTTGAAATATAAAAAATCTCTCAAAATTTAATAATCAACTTTCAGTAAATTATTTCAATAAATATTTTGAAACTTGAGTGAGGAAATCTATTGATCAAAATCTTGTTTTTGCTTAGTATTATGGTATTTTTGAAATAGTGATTAAGTAAATAATGATGAAATGAAGAAGAATATATATATTTTCATGAATTGTTTTGTTTGGTTCTGCCTGTCAATTTTTTGATTTAATGATTTGATCAAAGAAAATCATAACTTTGTTGTATTATACTATATATATTCTGTTTCCAGTAACCATCATGGTTACCAAACCGAAGAACTCGTTCAAAACACCACCCACCTCACGGGGCAGCAGTCCGGCCAGAGCCAACACCAACTCCAGAGGAAACAGCCCCGCTAAGCCTGCGATAAATAACGGCCGCGGTACCAGCCCCGCGAAGCAAAAGACCCCGTCTCCCGCCAAGAAGAGGCAGGTACCGTTGGCCTCTCCCAACAAAACCAGAAGATCGCCCAGTAAAACGCCTCCGCTGAAAAACGTAGGAAAATCCCCGATAAGATCCAGAGGTACTAGTCCCGGAAGCAAGAGTACAACCTCTATCAGCAGCAATGGTACCACTGGAAGTAATGATATTAAACGGTTCAGAAGACCTAGCGAGTAAGTATCTACATGTTTAAGATACCTATGTAATGTATGTTATATAAAATATACAAAGCAACATTTAATATTTAGTGAAGTGAGACAAATCAACAAGCAATTCAACTTAACGAAAGATGTTGTTTACTAAAATCTCAAAACTCTAGAAAAACTATCCCTTCCAATGAGAAATGCATCCAGATATCTACAAAAATAATATTCAGTAAAATACCGTATAAAATACGTGCTGATCTATTGCAGGACAAGTGTCAAAGAAAATTATATACTAGCTGAGAAACTATTCATTTCAAAGAACAGAAAAATTCACTTTCAGAAATATGTCGCGAATCCGAACTACGAACAACTGAAACAAGTATTGAGTTCATATGAAAACATGTTTAAGTAGTGTGGATATACAAAAACAATGTTTAAATATGATGATAGGATCTTGGTTGTTTCGAAATGCTTCTTTTGTCACGAGGGCAGTTTGATAAGTCAGTATTTTAAGATTTAATAGGTTTTATTTCTCAACATTAGATAACAACAGAAAATTTGTTCCGATTTTTGTCGAATTTTAATGGATTTTTTCAAGGCCCGCAAAATAGGCGTTTGTTTCAGTGATGATCTCTTCATTCGATCTAAATATCTTACCACCCAGTAATTTATTTAGGTTTAAAAACAGGGAATATTCGCGGGGGGTTAAATCAGAAGCAGTTCGTGGTGCAATTTATGATCTTTTTCCCTTTGCAAGATAATCGATATGAATGACATCACAAAAAACTGTTTACAGTATTTTATTGCCTGTCTAACTGGAATTGGCTTTCTTTGTTGTAGGTTTACCTGGAGAAACCCAGTGTTTTGCTGTTCCATGATCTCTAGTGTTTTGTGATATATCCATTTTTCGAACATGGTTAAATACTGTTTTGAAGAAGTTAAATGGTTGTGCTTATGGTTGAGTGCAAGCATTTGTGAAACATTCATACAAAATCTCAAGTAAAATGAAGTCTATAGCCCCAGGCACATCACGTACTTTAATTCTTCGATCACCAGTGCCATTTCATTGATTTTATCGACTATTTCTGACAAGACGACATCACTACTTGTGCTGGTACATCCATAAGCTACATCATAACCATTAAATAACCATAGTATTTATCAAGACCTTCTTTGATTTAGGCGATGGTGTTTTTACCCAAAAAATAATGTTTAATCTGCACACGAAAATAACAATTTTCCATTTTTGTTCAAATTCCGGCGAGTTGTCTGCTTTTAATGGCTATCAAACTAAATGACGCAGCTTGTAGAAAATATCACAGTAGCCTATTTCTATGTTTGGTGCCACTTGAGAGCAACAGTGATACACTTAAAGCGACTACGCGAGAAATTCAAATAGTCTTTAACTTCTTGAATGCACTTCGATATTGTAATGTAGATAATAGTACCCTATGCTGAAGACAACTCGCTTTTGCTTTAGAACAATAAATATGATAGTAATCCCATATAGCCAAAGTAAAAAATGGATATTTTACATAAACAAACATTTTCGTATTTCAAAACAAATGAAAAGATATATAGTTACAATTAAAACGCTTCATTTAAAAAAATAAATACTTACTGCACTGTCACATCATTTCATCGTCTTAATATATTTTTCAGCTATATACATATATATATATATATATATATATATATATATATATATATATATATATATATATATTTGCCAAGGAATATTAATAGTATTTCTTAGTATTTTAGTAATTGATCGAGTGAAGATATCCAACAACATATAGTCTCAAAAGAGTATAACACGTAAAATCTAAATAAAAAAATAATTAAATATAATTTCTTTTGTAAACACTGTTATCAGAATAAATATAGATTTTTGTATAAAGTAAACATGAGCATAAATGTATACATAGACCCGTACAAATTATGGTAAATTGTCCTTTTTTGCTTTGGTAAAGTAGAGTTGGCATTAAAGGAAAGTAAAAGTTAATTGGATCGTTATTCTTCCAGCAAACCTAAAGGGTTTGATAAAAAAAACAACTTAATAATTGTCTTTTTCACATAATTCTGATAGCGCTGTGATATTGTATGATAGCATCGGTCTGAATCAATTTATTTAATAGATTTTATTTTTAGAAACCCCAACTTTATTGTAAAACACTAATATTGTTAATATTATTGCTAATATTTATTTATAAAAAAAATATTATTACTCAAAATATTATCTATAAATCAATCTCTGGGAAGTATTCTAATCTCAAAATAAAAAAAAAAGATTTTTGTATATTTTCAAAGCTTCACCCCTCAAAAAATCACAATTATACACGGCTGTGGACCTGTGCAACCAAAAGCTTTTTATAAGGTAAATCGAGGAACCCACATCAGCAAGTCCGTTTTTTTTTTAATTGGTGCTAGTTCTCGAAATATTCAATAAATTCACTATTTTACTATTTTTGCCTATTAACGATCATTCATTGAATTAAAAAGTATAAATCAAAAATTAACAAAGGTTGAACTGAATCCTTTATACTGATTGGGATCTATTCACGCATTAGGGTTCAACAGTAATAGCTATTCATGCCTTCGTCTCGTCTCTTATGTCGCTCAAGTTTTGTGAGAAGAAATTAAGATGTGAAAGCAGGAAACCTCTTTTGAGAGATATTCAAGCTCCAATCTTGTGGTAATTTTGCAACGAGTTATGTCGATTAAGTGCTTGTAATTCTGTGATTTGTGGTTAACGAGAAAGTTGTGAACAACACTTTGAAACGATAGCAATGCTGCTGCTTCATCAGGCGTTAAACATTTTGTAAACTTTGCGTCAGCCATTAGGTTTCGAATATAAGGTCCGATAGATTTTTGCATATAAAAAACGAAGTTCTGGCATAGAAAATAAAAAAATTATATTTCCACCAAGTGACCACTTGTACAATTTTCTTCTGCACGGGTACACAAAATAATCTCGATACCCATGGCTTAGTATTTACTACAGCAAAACCAAGGAACGGCAAATACGCATTTTTAACAACACACAAACACAAATGTAACAAAAACATTTTGAATAGGCTTGGCAACGTTGTCTCTACATTTTCAGACGTTTCGAAGCACAATCACAGCATTAAAATAGCTTCCAAATGGTGTTTAATGTAACTTCGTCAGCTGACAGCCGTTATAAGAGCGCAGTGCTGCCACCATGCGTGCATTCGAAAACTAGAACCCATCTTAATACAAGGATTGAAGATCTGAGTTCACGGATCAAAAATTTCTTCAAAATTTAAGTTATTTTCTAGTTCAAGTTCTATGATTAATTTGATATTTAATGTAAACCTTCTCTATATGTTCTTCTATCGTAAATAATTTTAATGTTGAAAAACGCTCTTAAGGTTATTAAAGGGTTAGGTTTCAAAAATATGTTTTTGATGTTTTCAAATTTCTGTACTAGAATACCGTCATAAACATGTAATATTAAAATCATTATGAGTTTAGTATCGCTAGTCTAAGTCTCTAGCGATTTGTAATTAAAACATTATGAACCATTAATCATCCCGTCTCTCTTTGGAATGGCCAGTCAGCCAATAGAGAGAGAGAGAGGAGCAAAGTTTGGAGAATATAACACTTGGGGTAGGACATCCCACCTTTTGTCTTTTGATCTAGGTTCCCATGAATGTTTCAATATGTTTCCAAATATCATGTTATAGGAGCATTTGATTACGTTTCTTACTCTTTATATTACATAAATTCTTAAGAGTACTCACTAAGATGCAAACTTGAATTCAGTGCCTAATGGTACAGGAACAAATGTTTGACAAATTTATTTCAAACACTTAAATAATCTGTATAAAAATGACGTAAGCACTATCATAATAATTCCAAATTACGGGCATGTACATATATTTCAAGAACATGTCCATCATCTGCTAACACTTTATGAGAAAGAAATAAAATAGTATATTGAAACATTTATAAAAACAATTATTTTTAATTAACTTCACTGTTGATAATAGAAATATATGATTTATTGTTGTTGTTAAAAACCTCTTAATCATTCCAAGTATTACGACGCCATTCCAGAAAATTGTTTTTACAACGTTTCGCGAACACATTAAAAAATATCGACAAATATAATAGAAAACTGATGTTTATGAACTCAAGGTTAAAAGGAAAATTCGATATGATTCTTTCGTCACACAACGTTCAGTCGATCGCCGCCAATTTAAAGGTCCTGCATATTTTATTCTATGGTAAAGTGGACAATTTCGACCGAAATTCACGTGAACTGTCCTTAATTTTTTATTTAACTCAATAAAATCGTCAAAATATTTATATAGAGAGATATTTGGCAACATCGCTACATTTGGTATTAACAGACATGTTGGTGCCAAACATCTACTGTCAGAAACTGATTCTGTTCGATCCACGACAGGACGGTCCGCCTACTGCTGCGATAGCCATGGGTTCGAATCCTGCAAGGCATGGTCGTAAATTTATGTTTGTGATTGTTTAATATTTGTGATTGTCCTAGGCAAGAGTGTAAAATCCGACAAGGAAAATGATCCCAGTCACGCCAGTAACCAGGCCGGGTAAGACCGGATATCTTCTGGGATGATTTATAAAATGGGTCACTAGCCAGTCAATAAACTTAATGCCGAGGACCGTGATTCGGAACCCACGTTAAACTGTCCAGTTCAGATTAACCCCTAGTTGGTAAAAGAAAAAGAAGAAAAAAAAAAAAAAAAATATATATATATATATATATATATATATATATATATATATATATATATATATACGTACTAGCACAAGAATAATATTACTAGTTCATTAAGTACACCAACAGTCAATAACAAATAACAAAACTGCTGGTATAAATTATAAAAAAAATATAAAATTGAAATATGAATACGGTATGTTTATTTTATAAGTACATCTGTAATTTACATTACACAACATATCTGCTGACAAACATAATCAAATTTGTCTATATCGCTTTATCCCTTTTTCATATGTTTTCATTTTTCATTTGTTCCCTCATATTGAAAGTGGAGCAGCACAGCTAAAAGTCTGCCTGTTGAT
The DNA here is from genome assembly GCF_030347505.1 of Rhynchophorus ferrugineus. Lineage (NCBI taxonomy): Eukaryota > Metazoa > Arthropoda > Insecta > Coleoptera > Curculionidae > Rhynchophorus > Rhynchophorus ferrugineus. Next base: position 16,150,788 of record NW_027472585.1, on the reverse strand, counting down.
ATTTTACTTACTTGTTCAACAGAAAAATATATCGAAGCAAGCTTTAGGAGTTAAAGAGACAGCTTAAGGATCTATTAACAATATAACAAAATAATCATGAGATACTATCTTGGCTATAAAATCAGGCTCATCATATTGATCTACAAATTGAATTATTTTGTTTTGTATTAATGTATTTTTTAACATCCTTGTTGAAAAATCAAACAAAAAACCATCTATCTCTGTAGAGGAACTTTAAGCCAAAATATTAATTATAAGTATCTTAACCAATATACATTTGTTACAAGCCAATGAACCCCTTCAAAATAATTAGATTTTTAAATGATTGCACTTTACAAACAACTTTTTAAAGGACAACAAATGATTCTCTACTAAAACTTTTCATGTATTATATACACATTTTGCCATCGCCCCATTTGAACACATTTTGGGTTTACAGTTTGGGTAATATCTTCATAATTTCCTCTGCTATTTTCCCGTAAAAAACAAAATATGAACACCAATGTTCTATATAAATAATTGTATACGTATCAGGTAAAGCCAATGCATACAGACACATCCTTAACCTAGCTAACCTGGGCTGTGTCTCCACGGAAAATTACATTTGTTTTTTTTATTTCCGCAAATACACTGGGTCACAACAATTTTGAGAATTAAGATACATTATAATCGAATAATAGTGATTATAATTAAGACGCAAGAATTCTGATCATACTCAACATCAGACACACAAAAATGGCGTCATAACAAACCATAGAACCAACTGAACTATCTGAAACCAATTTAAAGAGTTCTCTCAGAACCAACATTAGCTGGACCACGTAAAACATTTTCTCGGTTTCGCTTATTTAAGTAAAACCTCTATATATACTCTATGATATATTGTCACCAATGACAGATAAATATCAACATTATTATTTATTACTTATCAAGCCTACTAATATTAAATCTACGAGGAATAGAGTGCTTTGATTATTCATTTGTCAAAAAAAAAACAATTAAAAGCCGCCAATATACAGGAAAAACAGTAGTAATATATCTTATCAAAATTAAAAATAAAATATCACCAATGACGAAAAAATGTTAAAAATGGTCGAATTTTACTTAAACTATCTTTACATATTAAAACATTAAAATCAGTCAGCACATTTTTTTTATAACATCTTTATTAGATACGCTTAGTAGAATCTAAATTTACAATTAATTTATTACTACTTTTCCTATGTACTTGGATTAACTAACAAGCAAGACGAGTGCGAGAAAATACATCAGTATGTATTCCTCAATTATAAAATTATAATTAATTATTAATTATTAACTTATAGCTATAGTTTACACTAAATGTATACACTTTATATAAGTTCGTATGGTTTTGTTCGCTTCAATCTCCTGACATCCTGCGCGCTGTCCAGCAGTTGTATTGCTTCCACGTTAGTATGATTTAGTAATCTTCTTTCGTGTTTCAAGGCGAAATCTTGGATGACTTCGCAAATCCATTTGATTTCCTGGTCATCGTGCAGTTCTTCATTAGTTACATGGCGATAGGCATTGGTAATCAATCGAAGAACCTTGTTTTGACAGCGTTGTACGACTTGTTGATTTAAAATTTTAGTGCAACCCCATATTTGCACCCCATAGGTCCAAATTGGCTTTATAATTGTATTATAGATCAACCTCTTTGATTTTAGATCAAGTTGAGAGTATCTTCCGACTAACCAGTATAGTTGTTTTAATTTGCTTCTAATGTGTTTTGCTTTTTGTCTAACGTGATGCTTCCAATTTAATCTACCGTCAAGATGGATTCCAAGGTATTTAGCTGATTCTGCTTGAGGAATCGGGCATCCATTGAGTGATATAATTAAGTTTTTATTATTTCGCCTAAATGCAAAATTAACGTGGACATATTTAGAGCTATTAAGTTGAATTTTCCAATCTTTTGTCCATTTGTAGATTTTGTTGACTGCCACTTGCACTTTTTCTATTGACCTAGGTAGAGATATATCTTTTGCCATAATAATTATGTCGTCAGCAAAGGTTCCAAGAAGTGTTTCTTTTGTTGTTGGAATGTCAGCAGTGTAGAGCAGATACAGGAGAGGTCCCAAGACGCTACCTTATGGAACTCCAGCCGAGATATTTTTAAATGTCGAGAACGCCATTTCGTGCGATACTCTATATTTTCTTCCGAATAAATATGACACCAGCAATTGACAATAGTTACGTGGTAACAATTTGCTCATCTTACAGATTAATCCCAAATGCCAGACCCGATCAAAAGCTTGTGAGACTTCCAGGAATATTCCAGGACAGTATTTCTTTTCCTCAAACACTCTTTCAATAGAGTTGCTTTCCATAGCGAATAATCTTTGTCTGCTTATGGGCTTAATTCACTTACATACTTTTGAAAGCAATTCTGTTTATATTCTTTGATTTTTTGATTCGTCTGATTACTAATTCTGTTAAAAGTAGTTTTGTCTGCAGTATTTCTGGTTCTGTGCCATACTCTTTTAGCTTTTCGCCTTTTTTTATCATTTCTCTAATTTCGAGGGTAAAGTACTTCATATTCTGATTTCTCTCTTGCTAATGGGGTAGCATCTTTTGCAGCTGACCGAATTTGTTCAGTTATATGTTTGGTTTGTTGCTCAAGATCATCTATAGTTTTAAGTCTTACTTTTAAACTGATTTGTTCCTGCAGTATTAATCTGAATTTGTCCCAGTCAGTATATTTGTTAGTAAGATTAGGCTTTCTTGCTTTTCTTAGGATTGTCGCGCCCAGTGTTAACGATACAATATATAATCAAGATGTTAGATCGCACAAGCTTTCTGTACTAATTTGATTTAATGAGATGCCTTTTGTAATGTAGAAATCCAGCAGCTCTGGGACTTTATTACTGTCTGTGGGCCAATAAGTGGGTTCGCGCCCTGAATGATAATTAAAATTTGTAAGGTTAATGGCTTTGAGTAATTCGTTTCCTTTTCCAGGTGTTATTATTCGTGAACCCCAAGCTGTATGTTTAACATTAAAGTCTCCACCAATAATAAACCTTGGGCCTAATTTTGAAAAGATATCTTTATATTGTTGTTGTGTCATTTCATGTCTTGGTGGACAATATATAGCGCCAATATTTATTTCAGCCTCGTTTTTTTTCGATACCAATTATCGTAGCTTGTATTTCTTCATTTTTAATCACTTCTTGTTCGTAAATGTTGTATATTTTGTTTAATTATTAAAGCTGTTCCGCCTCGAGCCCGTTCATTGGGCTAGTAGTGTCCAATAGTGTCCAGTAAGCATCATAACCCCGTATTTTAATGTAGTTTTTTTGGAAAAATGAGTTTCCGATATGAGAGCTATATCTATGTTATTTCTTTTTAATAATTATAGTTCCCAGACTCTTTGATTTAGTCCGTTTGCGTTCCAAGTTATAATTCTTAAAAACGAATTACTCACTTTTGTTTTTCTTTAGCTTGTTTTGGGTAGCTTTCCTTAATCCGGATTTCTCCAATGTTTCCACCCTGTCTGCTAACTGACTGAATTTCTGTCTCATTTCAGTCTGGAATTCTTTGAGCAATTTCATCATGTTGCCGATAGTTGGCTCGTTGGCCGCAGCTTCCTGCGGTTTCGTATCTATTTGTTTATCATTTGATATTTTGGTGGCACTTATATTTTTGGCCGATGGTCTGACGGTTTCTTGGGCTTTTTTTATTTTCAACGGTAGATATTGTTTCAGAGTTTTTGGCTTTATCAATTTGTCTTAAGCGTTGTTCTGCTGTAATTTTCTTTGGCTGGAGTTCTTCTATTTTTTTGGTATACTGCAGATCCTTTATAATTAGCAGGGTTACCTTTTTCGTTGCACAACACGCATGTCGCTACACTATTGCGTTGTTTTCTGCACTAAGTTGTGTGATGTTTACCGGCATATTTCACACATCTTGGTTCCCTTCTGCAAAAATTTTTAGTGTGTAATCAGCACATGATGTTATATTGAGTGACAAAAATATACCAATACAATCAATAGTAAAATGCAAAATGTGATAAAAATACGTGAATATTAATACAAAGGAAATTAAACAATTGAATAAGCGATTGCTTGATAATTTTAAAAGAAATAGTTTATTATTAGAAAAGAGATTTTTGGCAAAATCAATGATATTCCTTTATGCTTCGATTATAGTCTGACAAAAACGTTGGGCATCATCAATCAAAACTATGAAAAGGATTTCGACAATGAATAAGATTTTTTTCGACATACCATTGCCGATTTCGGATCAATATTTAATATATTGATCCACAAAAGGTATAAAGAAAACGATAAAACACCCATTATAATATATATACGGAAAAACCTGACTTACGTTGGAATTCTCACCGTTTTTTAAAAATCCTTATCAAGAATCATTATTTTTTCTATAAATAAAATTGTTTGCGGTGTATTGCCCTCGGCTACGTTGACCTACAAAGAGTACATTATTTGACCAAAAAAAAATCATCATGGAAAACATTTTAGTCGTTTTTCGGACTTATTAATATGGCAACGGCCACAACAATTTTTTGTAAACTCCGATGACATTTGAAACTAATTGGAACTAGTTTAATAACCTTTTCTGTAAAAAATATCGATATTTTTGGCCGATATATTTTCGATATTTTTTCAAAATAAATTAAATATAAATTTTAATAAACCTTTAAAATTGGTACTTAACTTTACAGGTCTGGTAAAATATATATTTTTGGGCTAATATTTTACTATTTTTATTTTTTCGTAAAAATATCGATATATTTTTTAAATATCTAAAACGATATATAGATATTTTAAAATATCGGTATTTTTTTCGGTAGCCAAGACCCCTGCTCTACAACAGTTCGGTGTTGATATAGGGCGACAGGGACAGACTAAAGTGTACATATAAAATAATAAATAAAAATAATAAATGAGTAAATAAATAAAATTATAAACACAAATAGAGGGGCTAAAAGTATAAATAATGTATATACAATTTAATTTGAATTATTTAATATATTTTAAAGTCTTCTTTTACCATCTAGGTGTTTATCTGGACTGGACCTACAGTTTAACGTGCGCTCCAAACCATGGTCCTCAGCATTAAGCCTATCGACTGGCGAGTGACCAATTTTAAACATCATCCCAGAAGACATCCGGTCTTATCTAGCCTGATTACTGGTGTGACCGGGATCATATTCTTTGTCGGATTTTACACTTCTACATAGAACAATCACAAATTTTGAACAACCACAATAAATTTACGACCATGCCCCAGTAGGATTCCAACCCGCGGCTCTCGGAACAGTAGGAGGACGGTTCTATCACCCTTACCACTGCCCCAGCAAGCCGGCTAATTTGATTTTTTTATAAATGGTTTAATACGTTTTAAGTAATTTTGATATCGCGGGTAACTGCAAAAAGCTATTCTGTTCATATTCTTTAATATTTTGATTTGTCTGATTGCTAATTCTATCAAATATGGTTTTGTCTACGGCATTTCTGATTGAGTGAAATATTATTCTAGCTTTTCATCCTTTTTTATCAAGTCCCTAATTTCCAGAAGGTAATTTACCTCACATTCTGATTTCTGTCTTGATGTTGTATAAAAGTGTAAGAATCCGGTAGGCTTACCCTTGTATTTCTTCTTATTTGATCTCATCTTGTTACAAATATTGTATTCTTTGTTTTTTGACTAAAGCTGTTTTGCCTAGAATATGTTCACTAGAGCATAGTATCCAGTAGACATCTTAAGTCCGTATTTTAATGTTTTCTTTTTTTTTGGAAAAATGAATCTGCAATATGATATCACAATATCCATGTGATATGTTGTCAAAAATAGTTCTATTTTCCTGGCTCGTTGATTTAGCGCATTTTCGTTCTACGTTATATGTCTTAAGAACTAATTACTCTTTTTTTTTCTCTTTGTCTTTTTTGGGAAGTTTAGGATTTTTCCAAACTTTCTACCCTGTTTTGCTATCTCACTGAAATTGTCTGTGGGTTTACAACGTCTTGAGCTTTGTTAATTTGTCTTAAAGGTTATACTACATATCGATTATCAAAATACATCGATTATGTCCAAAACAACTAATTATAAGAACAATGAACTGATTTAATAAATTAAATATCATTATGTCGAGTCACAGCACATAATAATTATCATGTTTATATACCTTTCAATTTATTTGTAGACATAACAGTCAATCGTTATTTCTATTTCTGTAGATATTTGATTGCTGACCTTACCATTAATAACATTAATAAATAAAAAAGCGAAATACCCATATATAAATTGGAAAATAATTACAGCCTTGATATATAGAAACAACTAAAACCACTGGTTGTAATTTTACAAGATTTAATTAGTTTTATTTGTTTCTATAAAGGCTTTTACGCTAATGAAAAGCTTAATTATTAAAAAAAACACAGAATTGCTTTAATATATTCATATTTATGCGTTGAATTCGTTCTAGATCTGGAAGTATCGAGAGATTAGACGAAGATAACAATCTGCGCCGGATAATTACCAGCTACAATCAAGACGAGGACAACATTAATGTGGTAGTTAGGTAATGTGATATAACAAGATAATTACTGCACGTTTGCGATATCAATTAGATTTTTTTTAATTATGTTATTATAATTACATATCTGCGGTTATGGATGGAAAGGGTAATGATTTATAGTTTAAGGAAGTATATATGTTTTATGCGAAAATATCATTTAAGACCTGAGCCAGTGTCAATCAAAGTTGTCTCTCCACAATTTTCCAACATAATAGTGGATTCAATTATGCGAATTTTTTTTTAACTGACATGGCATACAATATAATGCTACAACTCCCTTGACCGATCTGATGGTCACTGATGATAGCGCTATATTCGCTGATACAGATGTTAATGCTTCTAGTATTCTTCATGATATATTTCAACAGTTTTATTTATTTTTATTTAATTTATTTTTAGGGTAAATTAATTGGCTCAGTGAATGGAGGTAAAACGAAATGAAACAGTGGTGTTTACATTATGTGACCGTTATTTATTGACGATATCAAATAAAATATGGAAAATACTAATAAATGAAAGGTATCGGTGCTACGTTGACGAGACTTGGGCAATCGATGGTGGTACGTCTGAACTCAACGATGGTCAGATAACAGTTCAATTCCTACGGCCCCGGCCTATCATAGTAAAACAATTTTTTTTTGGCAAAATTAATTATTTTTTATTTAATATAATTCCCTTTAAGGGTGATACACTGATTATAGCGACCCTCCAAGTTTTCGATACCATTTTTGTAGTACAATTTGTCCTTTGCTTCAAAATAGGCCTCAGTTTTGTCGATCACCTCTTCATTCGACAAATATTTCTTCCCAGCGAGCATTCTTTTGAGATCTGATAATAGGAAATAGTCGCTGGCGGCCAGATCTGAAGAATACGGTGGATGAAGAAGCAATTCGAAGACCCATTCATTATTTTTTGACACGGTGCATTGTCTTGGTGAAGCAGCACTTTCTTTTTCTCCAAATGCGGACGTTATTCCCGTCCAATAACGCTATGTAATAGTCGCTGTTGATGGACCTACTTTTTCCAAGGTAGTCAATGAAAATGCTTCCATACGCATCTCAAAATATAAACACCATAACCTTGCCAGCCGACTGTTACGTTTTCCCATGTTTTGGAGCGGGTTGATCGTGTGCTGTCCACTCGGATAACTGTGATTGGACTTCGGAGTGAAATGATGGAGCCATGTTTCATCCATTGTCACATACCGATGTAAAAACTCGGGTTTATTACGATTGATCATCTTCAAACACTGCTCCGAATCAACAACTCGTCTTTTTTTTTAGTTAGAAGTAACCTCGCGCGGCACCCACTTTGCACAGAGCTTTCTCATACCCAAATATTCGTGTATGATATGATGTACACGTTCAGTTGATATCTTTAGAGTGCCTGCTAATTCATTCCGTTTCAATTTACGGTCATTCAAAATCATTTTGTGGATTTTTTTAATATTTTCGTCGGTAACAACCTTTTTTGGGCGTCCACTGCGTTCATCGTCTTCGATGCTCATTTTACCACGTCTAAACTTAGCATTCCAATCCTTGATGGTTGATTTTCCTGGGGCAGTGTCCGAAAACTCGACATCAAGCCAAGTTTTTGCTTCAACTGTATTTTTTTCCCTTCAAAAAGCAATATTTTAACAACACGCGAGATTCCTTTTTATCAATTTTTTTCAAAGTAACAAAAGTTGCTTCACTCAAAATGCTATAATTCACAAATTAATAATCCGACAGCTTTCAAATTTATACATGCATCTGTTGAGGGTTAGGGCTAACTAAAATACATATGGATTTAATTCTTGTAGCGCCATCTATATGTCAGGCCGGGGACTTTTGAATTGATTGGATTGAAATTAATTGTAATCGAAATTTTTCTATTGCTTATAGTAATGAGTGCTTAAACGTAGGCCAGTATCAGAATTGGTTTGCTCGTTATCGTACCGGACATTTCAATGTTAAAGATAAAACTGTCACTGGCCCGACAAACGATGAAAATGTCGACGAAATTCGAGAAGATATCAAGTTGGGCCAATCAGAAAACAATATTAAACAATTTGTAAGAGACTGGATACGAGAAATATTCAAAACTTGGTACAATTCCAAGGAATTAACAGTGGTAATTGCAATGGATAGAGTTTTCAGTTGTGGAAAATGGTTTAAAAAATGCTTCGCTTTGGAAATATCATTAAACAAACGCAAAATAAAACAAACATTAGATCCAAGTAGATGGTGAGTTAAGTCTAGAGAAAATTTACAAACAACTGCAATGCGCGTCGACAAATGTGATAGTAAGTGTGATTGGAAAGGAATTAGCCATCATGAGTTACTCTAACCTTACCAAGCAATTATTTATATCCTCCACTATGAACAAATTCTGACGTATCCACCGTATTGTCTAGACTAAGCCTTGTCCGACCACGATTTGTAATCCAAGCCAAGGATAAAAAGAGAAAAAAAGATACATTGATGCAATTATGGCTTTACAAAAAATTTACGAAAAGATATTGAACAGCACTGGACATCTACTGTGTGTTTTAAATATATATGTATACATTTCTAAATATATATTTTAACAAATATATAAAGAGCATCTTCCCTAGCTAGCACAATTGCCAGGCCTTAACATAATTGGACCATTTTAGTAGAGCAGAGAGTGACGAGCAGATTTCCATCTCCAACAACATTGAAGTAATGTTGAGGAATGTTTTGATACAATAATGAGACAACATTCCACTGGAAACTATTCAGACACTCTACGAATCTAATCTGCAAATAATCGCAGCTGTTTAACAAATATGGTGACTCATCAACACTTTATTAACAAATAAATATTATATATATGTCAGGTGTTTATATTATTTTGTCCATCCCCTGTAGTATCTAAAGTCTATATCTTCGTTTTAGTCGAATGCATAAACACAGTTCTTGTTCTTGTCCTGTTGAAGGTACTTTTCTGCTAGAAACTCTCTGTTTGCGTTTGAGTTAATTCTACCTTTTTGATGAGCCTGCTGGTTTCGATTCAGTTATCAACGAATATCCTTTAGGACGGTTCAGCCACATGAAACCTCAAGATTCCTAATTGTAATAGCATTGTCAAGAATAAAATAACAGATGGGCCACCCTATATTATCACCCATTAAATTTCTTAATAATCATGCTCTTTTTAATCTACATATTCCTCTGTAGATCCGTTTATCATTCACTATTATCACAAACTATAAATTATTCTCTTATTCTTTATAGTTTTTTTTACTAAGCACACTTGATATCTATCTTATTTTTAAATATTAACATAAAAAAACCATGCACAGTAACTCAGGATCAATATAAGGTCCAGTAATTTTATGATTCATTCAACCTTACCATGAAACACGATCGTTCTGTGAAGGCTATCTGTATTTTTTTACAAAAAAGTAATTTTATAGTTATTTATAATTTAAAATTTAAATGTGAAAACAGATACATCTTATACTTATATAGGCTTGTCTTTCAGGGTACGACCTCTGAGCAATAGGGAAATACAACATGGGGATACTGATGTCGTGCAGTTTCCAGGAAATGGACAAATATTGGTAAAAACATCAATATAGCTAGCGACACAAAATATTTAGAATGAGAATTGTGTTTTCAGATCGAGGGTATCCCAGGAGGGTCTGGAGGAGGCACCAAACGTAAACTGTTCTCATATAATGTGGTATTTGAACAGGCTGCCACTCAAGAAGACGTTCTACAATATTCTGGTAAAATATTTCAGTTGACAAATAATAAGAAACAGGAATATTGCCTGGAATGCTTGTTATGTATCCGACTACAACCTTTCTTTAATTGTTTGTATTCTCCCTAAAAAATATAATTCGATGCTGTAATAACTTCATTGTTGGACCCACATTGGATCTGTCACCATTTGAAATTATGACATCAAGATACCATACCGCAACTGTAAAACTATTTCCATCAATGTTACTTGAAACTTATAATTCCTTTTACTTTTCAGAAAAACACTGTGTTACTTCTAGTCCATATTCAGTTAATGTTACATTAATTAAATCGCTATAATTCAGAAACGTAACCAAGTGCTAACCGTAGAGTAACAGGTCATTTGAAAAGTCCCCGGCCTACCATAGTAAAACACATTTTTTAGCAAAATTATTATTTTTTATTCAACATAATTTCCTTCAAGGATGATACACTAATTATAGCGATCCCCCAACTTTTCCATGCCATTTTTATAGTACGATTTGTCCTTTTCCTCGAAATAGGCCTCAGTTTCGGCGATCACCTCTTCACTCGACGAGAATTTCTTCCCAGCGAGCATTCTTTTGAGATCTGAGAACAGGAAATAGTCGCTGGGGGGGCAGAGCTGGAGAAAACGGTGTCTGATGAAGCAATTCAAAGCCCAATTCATGGATTTTTGTCATCGTTTTCACTGATTTGTGACACGGTGCATTGTCTTGGTGAAGCAGCACTTTCTTTTTCTTCAAATGCGGCCGTTTTCGGCGATTTCGTCATTTGCTGGTCCCTTCTTTTTCAAGGTAGTCAATGAAAATTATTCCATACGTATCCCAAAATACAGACGCCATAACCTTGCCAGCCGACTGTTGCATTTTCCCACGCTTTAGAGCGGGTTCATTTTGTGCAGTCCACTCGGATACTTGTCGATTGGACTTTGGAGTGAAATGATGGAGCCATGTTTCATCCATTGTCATATACCGATGCAAAAACTCGGGTTTATTACGATTGATCATCTTCAAACACTGCTCCGAATTATCAACTCGTCGTTGTTTTTGGTTAAAAGTGGGCTCGCGCGGCACCCAGTTTGCACAGAGCTTTCTCCTACCCAAATATTCGTGAATGATATGATATACACGTTCAGTTGATATCTTTAGTGTCTGCTATTTCATTCAATTTCAATTTACGGTCATTTAAAATCATTTTGTGGATTTTTTTAATGTTTTCGTCTGTAACAAGCTCTTTTGGGCCTCCACTGCGTTCACCGTCTTCGGTGCTCATTTCACCACATCTACACCTAGCATACCAAACCTTGATGGTTGATTTTCCTGTGGCAGTGTCTGAAACTCGGCATCAAGCCAAGTTTTTATTTCAACTGTATTTTTTACCTTCAAAAAGCTATATTTTATCAACACGCGAAATTTCTTTTTATAGTAACAAAATTTGCTTAGCTCAAAATGCTGTAATTCACTAGTAATCCGGCAGCTGTCAAATTTATACACTCATTTTTTGAGAGTTAGGACTAACAAAAATAATATGAATTTAATTCTAATACCGCCATCTATATATCAGGCCGGGGACTTTTCAATTGACCTGTTAAAATATAGAGTGTTAATTTTATTTTATTGGTTAGTTTAAATTAGCATTACAGGCACCTGTAAAGAAAATATTTTATTAGGAAGACATTTCATTGGTTGAGGATTTCATACGCATCACGTGTCTAACCTCTGACGTCATATTCTACCGACCAATTAAATTTGAAATAAAACCCAAATGTAACTTCTCAAAACAATTTATTAAAACAAAATTCTCTATAGATACAAATATTATATAATATTAAAATTTAATTGAATTAAATAAAAGTGAAATTTAAAAAATTAAATATAAGTATATAAATAAAAAATAATTAAATGTAAATGTAAAAAAGGCTGCAATCTAATTGAGAACACAATATATCTCCTGGTGAATATATAATGAATTTAAATAAGATGTATTAAAGTTTCTATCTTTTCTCCCTCATTCTGAAAGAAGAACAGCACAGCTGAAAGTCTGCGTCTGTAAATATTTTACTTACTTCTTCAACACAAAAATGTATTGAGGCAAGTTTTACGACGCAGTTGAAGAGCCAATGAAGATACATTATAACAAAATAATAGTGAACATAATTAAGTCACAAAAATGCTGATCGTTCTCGAAAATGAAATAATGTCGGAAACGCAAGAACGGCCTCCACAAAACCAACAATCACGTTATAGAAACGAGCCAATCAAATGTCTTTGTAGATCAAATTAAGCAATCAAAAAAGTCAGAACCAGCACTAGTTGGACCACACAAAACATTTCCTCGGTTTCGCCTATTTAAATAAAACCTCTACATAGGCTATTCAAAGTTTATTTATATATGGTCATCAAGATGTCTAATGTATCGCCTACCCCAATTTGTAAATTCATTTTAGAATCAGACAATATTTTCCTTCTCATTTTATTCTAGTAAAAAGAGACACAACGGTGTCTGATTAGTTCGAACACGTAAACGAAATAAGTCTGTCAAAATCGTCCAGTTGTCAGACGTATGCAAAATTTTCAAAAGCAATAATCAATAGTGATAATAGGTTATAACTCTTAGCTATAAGCTATTGTGGCTATATAATTAACTGTAGTTTTTAGATGTACCATAATGTTGAAATAAAATATATTTGATAACAATATGATTCAATTATTTGATTTAGATTAGAATTTTGTTGTATGTCAAAGCCAAACTGAACTAAACTCAGAGTTAATGCGGCAACATTGCGAAGCTTCTACGTCACAAATTTCGATGACGCATATACAAATAAACTTTCAATAGACTATATATATTATATTCACGAGAAATATTAGGTCACAAAATAAAGATAATATGATGACATAGATAAAGATAATATAATATGATAATGAGATGATATGATGACAAAATAATGATTTGTCCTATGCTACATTATGTAAAGGAAATTATTAACAAATCAAATGACTCAACTAAAAACCAAATATCGTGAGAAATCAAAAGATAAAGTTGGATTAGAATATTAGGTTGGGAGGCAAGTAACTTCGAATTTATTTAATCAGTATTAAAAGCAGTTTAAAGTTATCGCACAATCTTACTGCTTATCAAGGGAATATCTAGAAATACATAGTCCATCTAATAATACAATCAATAGACGCCATCAAAATTTCAAACGTCAGCGCGTCGCGGTTTTGCCACATCAAATTTGACTTTTGGTTTACAACCTCTGACGTAATGATTAGATAATGAGCGATGATTTTTTTCTCAGTGGCCACGCCAATATATAGAACAGTCGATTTTGGGGAACACAAAATCCTCAATTATTTCATGAAACAACTCTATGGTGTGGTATTCATGCTGGAAACATCATTGGTCCCTATTTTTTTGAAAATGACCAAGTTGTTTTAGTACTGTTACTGCTGAACGGTGCCAAGACATGATTAGAAATTGTCTTGTTCCTGAAAATGAAGAGCGAGGACTAGAGGACATGTCAACAAGATGGGGCTACAGCACACACAGCTTGTTCAAAAAGGCCAGACAGATCTTCTTAAGATCTACCAGACAGAACATCTTAAAGACAATATTCGTGACAAAATTGAAGAAATTCAGTCTCAGATGTTGCAGGGTGTCATGAAAAATGCCTTAAAAAGAGCGGAAAATTGCATAGCGAATGGCGGTCACCATTTAGCCGATATAATTTTTCAATTATAAAGAAAAAAAATTGTAAAGACCAAATAAACTTTTAATGAAAACCAAACTTACTTATCTTTTCTCTGAGCAAAGTTATAGGTAAACAAAATAGTAGCCGGACTTTTGCCCCACCTGTTATATGCGAATGCTTTCTAATGTTTAAATTTTGAATAGATCTAAAACCAACATTAAATAAGTTTGGAGCCAAAAAAGGTTCTCTGTTCACGATAAGTACTAACCAGAATCAGATTTGATCACCTTTATATTGAAAGAAATAGGTGACTCTGTTTTATTATGTTATTTGCTTTTTTTTCTTTTTGTTGGTTAGGTCAAGATTTCTTCAAAAACTCGTTCTCAAATATTTTATCAACAATGATAACTTTTTTCTATGATGGTAACAGAAAAACGTCAGATGTCATCTGTCACATCAGACATTAACATTGCGTTCAATCAATAGATCACAAAACATATAAATACAGAATGGAAACTTAAATGAGCCCACCCGTAACCATGTTTTGCACGTCCGAATCACAAGATGGCCGTAGGTAAAAGGATTACAGGTTTCTTTTTTTTTCTATTTGAAATTTTGTGGCATAATTGTGACAGGTTATTTTTATTTTATTCTATTTTTGTGTATAATTGTACGGAAGTTGTTGTTATGTCGTTACTTTTGTAGCATTTAAGGTAAATATTATTTGTTTAAATGCAAAACCATAATATGAGTTTTATATTCTAGGTTATCAAGATATTCAAGTAAAATACTTTCCAAATGGTTTCTGCTCTAGCACAGTAACGGTTTCAAAAAGTAAATAACGATAAACTGCAGGAATCAGGGTGGTTGATTCTTTGCATTTCAGACCGACCAGATGGTCAGGGTTCCAAATATGGAATATCATTGCTTAACCAAGATACAATTCCTAATTCTAATTTTAATAGTAGGTCTTTCATTAAAATCTACATCGATAATTGAATAGAAATACATTCACACATAATTTTCCTTAACCTATCGAAAAAGAAAATATAGTTACAAGTTAACTATTGGAATTAGTACTTGTTCAGATCACATTAGAATCTTTAAAAATAAATTAGAATTAAGTTCCAATATCATATTTTTTCAAAGGAAGCAAATCGAAAGGTGTTCAAACTGAAAATTGTAAGTTTCTCCGCAGGTGCTTTCGAAACAGACGAATCTGTGCCTTCAGAGATTCAACTTAATACTGAAAAGAATCAGACAGTAGAACACCACTAAGAACTTTTCTTTTATGTATTTAACTAGTATTTAAAATATTTTATAAAAAGATTTACTTTTTAATTTGCCCCAGTAGTAAATAAACCCGTTTTGCGCGCCCTCGTGTGGCTCGGACGAACAAAACTTTGTGAAATAATTATTTTGTGAAATAATTTAACTGTATTTAATTTTGTGCACTTTGTATTTATATATTAAAAGCGTAAAGCATATTTACTAAAATACAGTGGGATACGTTATTATAAAGTATGGCTAAAGTATTTTTTCCTGAATAATGCAAGCTAAATAACATAATATAACATACAATAAAAAATTGTACATAATAATTTTATATATTTTTATAATAAAGGTATGAAACGACTAATCGAAATGGCAGTAGAGGGCTTCCGTTGTACGTGTTTCTGTTACGGACAAACTGGTAGCGGGAAAACCCATACCCTGACAGGACCACCAGGATTGGTAATATTCACAAAATATATATCTCTGTTAACTAAAAGTTTCTATTCACAGTTTGGATTGAAAACTGCTCCGTATAGCGACAAACATGGTTTGATCTTTCGATCGTTCATGTATTTGTTTCAACAGCTACAAGAACAACCGGACAAACATTTTGTTCTTAAAGCTAGTTACCTGGAGATCTATAATGAAAAAGTAAGGAGGTCAATACTAAATATTTCATATAAGAATTCTAACACTTCACGTAAGCATCGGTGGTTCAGTGGTAGAATGCTCGCCTGCCACGCGGGCGGCCCGGGTTCGATTCCCGGCCGATGCAAATCTTTTTTTATTAAATTTTAATAATCGCATCTTTAAGGTAATAGATCTATTAAATCCGGGAACAGCAAGGAAACCGCTGGCTGTGAGGTGGAGCAAAAAAGCTCGAGGATTTTTCGTTGAAAACTTGTTCACTGTTGACTGTGAAGAACTGGACGACCTGATAGCTGTCTTGGAAGAGGGTTTAAGGAATCGGTCGATTGGAAGACACAACATGAACGAATATTCCAGGTAAGACCCTCTGTGTTTCAATGTGAGCGCAGCTGAAGATATATTTTTATTCCAGTCGAAGTCACACGATCCTTACCGTTCACATCACATCAGAACAACCGGCAGAGAACGGTGTGTTCATTTCACGAACTGGCAAAATCAATTTTGTCGATTTAGCCGGTAGCGAGATGACCAAAAAGACCCAGAGCGAAGGAAAAACTTTGGAGGAGGCCAATAATATCAACAAAAGTCTAATGGTTTTAGGTAAGACATATTTAATTAATGGTTTCAGCTTTCAAAATGTAACAAACAAACACTACGAACATGGCCTAATATATACAGTGTTAACTTAATGTAAATAATTTCAAAATTGTTTTGCCTGGTCTCAGCAGGAAGGCACTGAGAACATCGTTTCGCTACATTCCATTGGTTATTTTAAATTACCATTACAGGTACCTGTAAAGAAAATATTTTATTCAGAAAATATTTCATTGGTCGAGGATTTCATACATATCACGTGACTAAACCCTGACGTCACATCCTACTGACCAATTAATTTCAAATAGAACCCAAATGTAATTTTTCAAAACAATTTATTAAAATAAAATTCTATATAAATACAAATATTATAAAAAATCAAAAAGCTAAAAGCCAAAATATTTAGTTTATAATGAATATATATTATGTATATAAATAAAAAATAATGAAATATAAATATATAAATAAAAAATAATTGAATGTGACTATAAAAAAGGCTGCAATCTAATTGAAAATATAACATATCTCTTGGCAAATACAATAAAAATTGTCGATAGTGTTTTTTCATATTTTTTTAGTGCTATCAATTCAAATAAGATGTATTAAAATTCCCATCTTTTTGTTTCCTCTTAAGAGAAAACGGTCTAAGTGTGTATCTGTTAATATTTTATTTATTTGTTCAACACAAAAATATATTGAGGCAAGTTATAACCAATCAAAAAAGTGCCGGACATTTGCATTAGCCGGACCAAGCAAAACAATTCCTCGGTTTCGCCTATTTAAGTAAATCCTCTATATGTACTCTATGCACTACGAATAAACAAATATGACAGGCACTAACGTAAATGACAAAACACTTAATATTTCTATCAATAAACAGGATGTGATTTTACTCTAAAATTATAATACGACATAAAAAACACGAACCAACAACCAGGCTTACCAAAAAAAAAATAAAGATAAAAACTTGATGCTCTCAAAAGCACACTTTAATTAATTCGTATAGTTTAGGTTATAGACTAAATGTATATTTTGAGGTTAAAGTTTCAACTTCTTGTTCTTCACATTATTACCGAATGTTACTTTATGTAAAACCCTGTAATACAAAAGATCTTTCAAAGGAAAAAAATCTCTCACAAACATATAGTCACTGATTATTTGAATATATCTAATAGTTTTGTAATTCACAGAGAAAAAAACTTATATTTAAATTTTTTGTTATAAAGAAAAACAACGTCAGTAACCTTTTCTAAAATAAAATTGGTTTTGGCAATAATTTTACAATATCAACTCTAAAAGCCAAGCAACTCTTTTTTACGAAGATTTGACACGGTTACTACATAGCTGTCAGTGTCAAATACAGTAATCTTACCAATGTCAAAATAATAAATACTTAAAAAATTCAATAAATAATATTTCAAATATAGCCCGCTCAATAAAACAGTGAACTCGCTTCATCTAAATTTATGACGTTAAATTGTTACAATGTTGCCACATCAACTTTGAATTTTAGTTTATTTTGGCTTATATATAACATAATCTTACAAATTGTAATTGTTCATCCATAAAATTCTCGTTATACACATCAAATACCATTTATATGTTGGAAGTAACTGATTATAGACGCAATATGTTTCTTACTCTGACTATCTAATGGTTTCGGCATTTTCAATCAGAGCAATAATAAGCAGCAAATTGAAATTTATCTAAACAAGCAAACCACCAACACATTTACAATTTTATAAAATGTAATTATTACCACTAATGTTTATTTTATTTAATTGTTTTTATGCTGATTTGGTTACGTGTTTGAACATATCAGACAGCATTGTATCTCTTTTTAACAAGAACAAAACGAGAAGTAAAATAATGTCTGATTTCAAAACCAATTTACAAATTGTTATAGGCAATACATTTGACATCGTGATGACGTGAGTTCACTATTATTTTGAATACACTATATATTACAAAAGTGGCATAGCCAGCACTATACATCTGTCAACATCAAACCCTACAACTTTGACAATATCAAAATAACTTATCCCGCTAGAGTGCTCAGCACTCTAAATAGTTAATAATAATTATACAATGCTGCCGGTTAAGTATTTTCATTAAAAAAGTAACAACTCAACAGTTTTATTAAAAATTATTACGAGTATTTTGCAAGACGCATCCTTGCTAAAAGCAATATTGCGTTAAAAAACTTCATATTACATTTATTACCGTTACATTTTACTGAATGACGTTAGTGAAAGTCACAGTTGGCGCTGAAAAAAAGTATTTTAATTTCACCTAATAAATCAATATTAAAAGGCCAAACAATTTATTAAATAATTAAGAACAACCAATCGATAAATATTCAAATACGACAGATAACCAATTGGGTAGATACGGATTAATAATAGATAGAAAACCTTTTCGAGTTTTTTTAATGACATTATGTTTCACCGTTATACAGTTTTCCTTTGAAGTTGATATCTTACACACCTATTTTATAAGATAGAGTTCCTTAAATCGATTGAGTGAGTCATCAAACATTTATTAATATATTTTTTTGAATTTGAGATATTATATTATATATTAAACATCAAATTATGTCTAACGTCTGATTATTAATTTGTCAATCAGATAAATTTATGCAACATAATAAACATAAGCAGAAATTGTTAATTAACATACAACTTTCCTAGTTAATTACAATATATTAAACCTTGTTATTGATTATTAAACATATTTGCAGGTTACTGTATATCTTCATTGAGTGATTCCAGAAAGAGAACGAATCATATACCATATCGAGACTCGAAATTAACCAAGTTATTGGCCGATTCCCTGGCAGGAAACGGAGTAACACTTATGGTATTTTCATACATCAGACATTCAACATTAAACACTGATGATTCGATGTTTACAGATCGCTTGTATATCTCCTGCAAAATCAAACCTCTGCGAGACACTGAACACCCTCCGATATGCAGCCAGGGCAAAGAAGATCAGAACAAAACCAATTGTGGTTATGGTAATAAATTTTGTTAATATTTGAAATTATAATATCGTTACTTGTGTGATAGGCAACCAAAAAAACCTATAAAACATTAAATATAGGAAAAACTGCCGTTTTTTCTTCAGGATCCACGCGAAGCACTTATCTTGAGCCTGAAGCGTGAGGTCGACGTACTACAAACCGAAAATGAACATCTTCGCGCTGCTCTGAACGGATACTCGGCCTCAAGTCACCTATCAGAGGACAACAAAACCACAACAGGTGAGTATAGGTTACGCGTAGGTATTCGAGAGTCAACATCGTTATTTTTCTTGATGAAAACGACAATATCTCACCGTAATAATCGCCAGTTTTATATTGTGATCCATTCTTACACCATAATAGTTTGACAGAACTTTTAACAAATGAATAAATACATGTTACAAATAGTTCTAATAATTTTTAACGAACCAAATTATCAACAAAACAATGTTTATTCCTTATTACAGTGAATTTTCAAAATATCACTAAAAATGGTTAAATAATTGAATGTTCCAGTTCTACCTAATTAATATTTTTAAAACTTATGCCGCCATCTATTGCGAAATTTTAATGACAATATAATCTGTGATTATTTGGTTTTGACAACTGAGTTATCTTTATATTATATTTATTTTTCTTTTATTGGATTTTAATAAATGTATTTCATTTAAAAATGATTGATTAACTATGAATTAATACGCAACTGGTCATATTTTCACGTCTTTACTTTGTAGTTGATTGATAAAATAATTTTAAAAACGAATTAGTGTCGCCATCTTGTCATAATGTTATTTGAACGAAATGCGATTAGTAATTGTTTATGATATGGACTACTAGACGAATACGAACAAAATAGAATACTTTAGAAATATCAATAAATTCACGTTGCAAGCTAAAAGGGTTCGTTAGATATGAATTAAAGATGAGTTTTTCGAATCCTGACTGACTCCAACCGTCAGTGGTCTAGTTGACTGGAAGTAGGTCGATCTTAAATCGTACCGCGTCTCCGCGTTTAATCTTCCGTTCAGTTTTCTATTAATAGATGGCCGTGACAAGCTCATTGTACGAAAAACTGACTGCTAAAAATTCGTCTAGTCTGTTTTTTTTTACTTGAAAATGCACGCCTCTGTGGCCCAATGGATAAGGCATCGGCCTCCTAAGCCGAGGATTGTGGGTTCGAGTCCCACCAGAGGTACTGTAACTTTTTAGCGTGAATATTATATTTTTCATAGACCATATATCATTGCTCTAATGATTTTAAATAATATATGGTGCGTTATCGCTTTATCAAATTGCCTTATATAAGGTGAAAGTTATAGTTTGCGTTATAAATAGTTTCAACTTATTCTATTTCAGGAATATATCTTTTTCAAACTTAAATAGTATCCATTTAGCGGTTATACATCCTAATGCAATTTGCCTTGGATTATTGAATTCATTCTTTCTTCTTCTGATGTTACAGATTACAAAATACCATCTTACATATATTTAAAATATAAAATTCAAAATGTTCCTTGTTTTTGAAATATAAAATACTAAGTACTCTTTTGAACTATTTTGATTTAAAATACAAATTACAAAATACAGTCAGGGGTTTTGTTTTGTAAATAGATTAGATCTAATCCAGCTTAGTTTATTAATCAGTTTTTTAGTTATCAAGAAGAATTTCCTTTCATAAAGAGTAGATTTTTAAATGTACTATTTGAGAAGTAGCCGCTTAGGTCCCAATAGGCACAAACTTGTTTTAATCGTATGAACACATTTTTTATATTTGGATAGCTTTCAAAAATGGCTTTTTGCGTTTATTTCTATTTTTCTATTTTTACTGTCTGTGAACAGATCGTTGTCGATGTAAAGTGTGCGGTGAGCATGCTCTAACCTCAAAAAGATTTGGGGCGTGGTTTCGAAAATTCAAAAGTGGTAATTTCGATGTGCAAGTAAGTTTAAAGATGTGAAACTGCAAGAGTTAGTGGAGAAAGACCCAACGTTAAATATGTCCCCAGAAACGATTAGCGCCCGATTATGAGAAATGGGAAAAATCCAAAAGATGGGAAGGTGAGTGCAACATCAACTGAACGACAAGCAAATGGAAAATCGGAAAATCGTCTGTGAAATTCTGCTTTAAAGGTATGATCGAAAGTCATTTCTGCATTGAATAGTGACAGGTGATGAAAAGTGGATTTATTTTGAAAACCCTAAACGCAAAAAATCATGGTTATCACCTGGCGAAGTCACCACCCAAATTACATTCTAAGAAGTAATTGAATTACCAAATATATATTTGTATATTTTACTACCCAAACCAGTCGACCACGTAATGGTAGAAATCAACGCCTTTCATGAAAATTACTTCAAGTGCTTTCTACTCACACAAATTCGAAAATGCGTCAACATGGAAGAAATCAATAATTGTTCCTATACTGAAAAAAATAGAAGCCCCCTATCAATTGCCGGGAAAGAATTGATGAAAATCATACAAATGAGACTCCAAGAAGAACTCGCCGAGAAGAAAAGACCGGATTTAGACGGAATATCGATTATATATATAGGATTTTCACGCTTCGCCAAATTATTGGTGTTTATATCGATTTTCAGGCTGCTTTTAACTGGATACACTGGCCCTCATGTTGAGTAGTTTTGGAAGTGGATGGTGGTTGCATGAGATTCATTTGAGGTCCAATTCTTTCCATCAATTTAATTCATTTTCAATTACGTTCCAACATAGCGTTTAATATCATACTATAAATTTCTTGACTGAGCTGATATTCGCTGAAATAGATCTGGAGGCATCTAGCAATCTTCATAATATTGTAAAACTCAAACGGTTTCAATTTGCACAAGTACAGAAGTTTAGGTACTTGGAATCAGTGCTACAAGATAAGAAAGAGGCATCTACTGCTAAAATAATAAGCGAATTCGGCCAAGCAGAATATTTTGCACGTCTAAGATAGTGAGTGTGGTGGACAGGGATTAAATCCGTCACTTTCGTACATTTATCTTGCTAATCTTTCTGTATGGCTCCATGATTTTGATACTGTTATATCGTCCGAAGCACAACATCGCCAACTGTGGCGAGATCTAACGAAGAATATTCGAAGCCCTGTGGTACCAACAGCAACATATAGGTTCAGATGTAGACTCTATTTTCCGTATATGGATTGATGATGATTATCCTATTCACCCCAGTGTTTATCAGGGCTGAGTGATCAGCTGATAAGGACCCTGCTTTTTCACTATCAGTTGAATTTTTTATATTATAAACCAGGTCTGTAAATTTAAGTGATCTCTGTACCTCCACCACTTTTCTCAAAAAAATTTCAGAGATCACCAAGCAATCCCGAGTTGCCTTCAAATGGCCAAGCAGAAGATTTTGTACGTCTAAGATAGTGAGTGTGGTGAACAGAGATTAAAATCCGTCACTTTCGTACATTTATCTTGCTAATCTTTCTGTATGGTTCCATGATTTTAACACTGTTATATTGTCCGAAGCACAACGTCGCCAACTGTGGCGAGATCTAACGAAGAATATTCGAAGCCCTGCGGTACCAACAGCAATATATAGGTTCAGATATAGACTCTATTTTCTGGATATGGATTGATGATGATTATATTATTCACCCCAATGTTTATCAGGGCTTTATCAGCTGATAAGGACCCTGCTTTTTCACTATCAGTTGAATTTTTTATATTATAAGCCCGGTCTGTAAATGTAAGTGATCTCTGTACCTCCAAAAATTCACCAAGCAATCCCGAGTTGCCTTCAAATGAAAAAGCGTTTTATTCTAAAACACAAGTTTAATATTTTACACGCTAACCTTAAACTAATCAAAGAACGAATTTAGATGATCAACAAGCGAATATCAATTATTTCCCAAAAATGTATTTCTTCTTGTCCATCCTACTCTTGCGAACACACTGAATGCACGAAGCACGTACTAAAATCCTTCATATCTAACTCACACCGTGCAAAATCGAAAGGACATACTGTTCCCATGACCACCTTAAAAATTCCAACAGAAAATATAATGAGCCAAGTAGAAACTTCGAACGAAACAGCTAACGAAGGAAATGCTACGGTCGCACCGGACAAACGTGACTACATTAAACAATCGGAGAACCTCCCTGCTGATAACGGCACTCCGAGTCTCAAGAATCGATAAAACATCATCATCAAACCTGTCATTCTCCTAAAGGAACCTAGCTTAGAACGAAAACTTGGGCTATATGAGCTTGCAAAAATCTATAAAATTTCATCCTTCTTCACCGAATTTTCAGCAATATCGGACGTCCAACCTGAATTCTTGATAAACACTAAACCAAAATTCCCCAAGCTCTAAGGTACCTTTCCTACATTACATTTACATTTGCACTACACATTACACATACATTTGTAGTAATGTTCGTCGGGTCGTTTGTTAGAACACTCACTACTATTTTTGGAAGGAATTTGCACGAGAACTGAAAAAACTGGTTGAAGAAATACTGTTCATTTTAATATTAAATTCTACATGTGGTCGACGGGAGAATTGACAAGATATTAGATTAGGTAGAAGTACGGTAGCGCTGCGGAAGTGGTACTATTACAAGGGGATGGAGAAAAGAAAAGAGAACGAGACGTCGTCGTGATGGTCTTTTATAGCCTGGAACTACATGGTACCAATCCACCGGCGTTGCCATCCTTTGTACTCGTTGTTGGTGAATTCGTGGTGGCCTAAAGGGTAGTGGCGGTCGCCACACATTTTTAGTATTAAATTAAAATATTTGCTTATTTTATCATACAGCAATATCTTCATACAGCATTTTGAAAAGAAAGTACTAGCCAACACATTTCATTTTAACATGTCATTTGGATCTACGGAATAGATAAATGCAACCAATATCTGATTCAACTGAACTGCCAACATCCAAATAAACAATTCATCATGGAGCAACTTTCTTCGACGTTTTGGTTCCTTAAAAGGACAATGTTCCCAAATTAAAATAAAACTAAAGTACTTAAGAATTTAAGAATGCACTCATACACTAAACAACTTTGCGTGGTTTGGTTCGCTTCAGTCTTCTGATTTCCTGCGTGTTATCCAGTAGCTGTATTACTTCCAAGTTGCGGTGATTTAGCAAACTTATTTCATGTTTTAAGACGATATCTTGAATCACTTCATAAATCCATTTAAATCCGAGGTCATCGTGCAGCTGTCCATTGGCTACGTGGCGATAAGCATTGGTAATTAATCGTAGAACATCTGTCCGAATTGCCATTATGATTCACTAGTAAATCAACATCTTTGATATTAGGTCAAACTGATAGTATCTTCCGACTAACCATACATTTGCTTGATTTTTAATCTAATTTGCTCTACTATATTATCTAACATGAGGTTTCCAATTTAATCTACAACCGGGATGGATGTAGAGGTATTTAGCTAGTTCTGCTTGAAGAATCGGGCATATGTTAAGAAATATAATTAGATTTTTGTCATTTCGCCACAACGCAAAATAAACATTGACAGATTTGGAGCTGTTAAGCTGTAGTTTCCAATCCCTAGTGCATTTGTAGATCTTGTTGACTTCTACTTGTACTTTTTCTACAGCTTTAGAAAGGGATATATTTTAGGCACGATAACTGTGTCGCCGGCAAGTGTTCCAAGTACTGTTCCTTTTATTGTTAGGATATCAGCAGTGTAGAGGAGATATAGGAATTGTCCCAAATGACTACCCTAGGGAAAAATCATAATGACATACTTACTATTTAAATTACAACTAGAAATTACACCTTGTTTAAGCCATGGCCTTTCATATTTGGGCCTAACAGGTCAATTGAAAAGTCAACGTAATTTTTTATTCAACGTAATTCTCGTCAAGGCCAATACACTGATTATAGCGACCCTCCAACATTTCGATACCATTTTTGTAGTACGATTTGTCCTTTGCTTCAAAATAGGCCTCAGTTTCGTTGATCACCTCTTCATTCGACGAAAATTTCTTCCCAGCGAGCATTCTTTTGAGATCGAAGACCAATTCATAGATTTTTGACACGGTACTTTGTCTTGGTGAAGCGGCACTTTTTTTTTCTTTAAATGTTGCCGTTTTTCGGAGATTTCGTCCTTCAAACGGTCCACGCTATGTAATAGTCGCTGTTGATGGTCCTTCCTTTTTCAAGGTAGTCAATGAAAATTATCCCATGCGCATCACAAAGTACAGACGCCATAACCTTACCAGCCGACTGTTGCGTTTTCCCACGCTTTAGAGCGGGTTCATCGTGTGCAGTTCATTCGGATAGATGACTGTCGATTGGACTTCGGAGTGAAATGATGGAACCATATTTCATCTATTGTCACATATCGATGCAAAAACTCGTGTTTATTAGGTTTGATCATCTTCAAACACCGCTCCGAATCATTAACTCGTCGTTTTTTTTTTGGTCAAAAGTGAGCTAGCGCGACACCCACGTTGCACAGAGCTTTCTCATACCCAAATATTCGTGAATGATATGATGCACACGTTCAGTTGATATCTTTAGAGTGTCTGATATTTCATTCAGTTTCAATTTATGGTCATTCAAAATCATTTTGTGGATTTTTTTAATATTTTTGTTAGTAACAGCCTCTTTTGGGTGTCTACTGCGTTCACCGTCTTCAGTGCTCATTTCACCACGTCTAAACTTAGCATACCAATCCTTGATGGTTGATTTTCCTGGGGTAGTATCCAGAAACTCTGCGTCAAGACAAGTTTTTGCTTCAACTGTATTTTTTCGCTTCAAAAATCAATATTTTATCAACACGCGAAATTCCTTTTTATCCACCTTTTTCACAATAACAAAAGTTGCTTCACTCAAAATGCTATAATTCACAAACTAATGACCCGAAAGCTGTCAAATTTATACACGCATCTTTTGAGGGTTAGGGCTAACTAAAAAATATATGGATTTAATTCTAGTAGCGCCATCTATGTGGCAGGCCGGGGACTTTTCAATTAACCTGTTATAAATTATATCACCAAGAATGGCCCATATTCCTGATTTAGGGCCTAAAATTCGAAAAAGAAACTCTTTTAAACATTAATCCTTTAAACTCTTTATCGATGAGTAATTTTTCAATATTAATATGTTTTCTTATTTCGCAGAAACTGTATCCAATCGTGCTCCACCGCACGTAGACTTGGAGGAGTTAAACAATTTGGAGGGACACGAGCTGATCGAACTAGTACGGCTCTACTTGAAAGAAAACGAAATCCTCCGAAAGGAGAATGTTGAGCTGTACACTTCGAGGGATATGCTGCAAAGAGATCACGAGCTAGTCTGCAGGGAAAACGAAAGACTGTTGAAGAAGGTCGAAGAACTAAATCCGTAAGTTTCCCTCCCTCCTGTCTCTGACGAAGTTCGAAGCCGGTAAAACCTATTTTACAGCTCTCCGGTATCTTCCGGAAGACAAACGCTGTCGGCAGACGGCCTGAATTTATCTACTGACACCGTGGACGATTCATCGTCGATCACTAATATCTGGACGAATCCAGATCAGAAAAGATCTACTCCTGTAAGTCCGAATTTTTACAGATATGAGTTAATCTCGATTGATTATAACGGTTTATTTATAGGAAAACAAAGAAATTCCTGATTTCATTCAAAAGGAAATGGACAAACGTCTAGGAAGCAGGTAGGGATACGCAACAACTCTAACTCGAGCGAAAATAATACCTTAAACGTTCATAAAATAATTTAATTTAATCTTCCAATTATTATCACTATTTTTTTGATATTGTAAAAATTGAATTATTTTCCGTTAAAAGTTTTAACAAGCAGTAAAGAAACTTAATTTAGTAAGTAAACAAACTTTGAACAAATGAACTACGGAAATAAAGAATAAACTGGCACATATATTAAGAATTTTATAATAATGTTCTCTCTCTTTAGTATTATGATGTCCACACTTGGGATTATCTTTTTTTTTCGCAAAAATAACGTATTTCGTAATTTCTAACATAAGTATACGAAATAAACAAAAAGTATTTTTCAGATTTCGTATACTTTTAATCACTCAAAAAATATTTTTGAATGCTTTTCGAATATTATTAAAATTTTGGACTATATATTCCTCAATTTCATTAACAGAGACATCGGGAAAGATAAGAAGTCATCTGTCACTTTCGACATCTAACATTATGCTTTTGCTTTATTTTGTATCGATAAATAGTTTAGTAAATAATCATATGAGTGTTTGATTTAACTCGTCATAGCAGAAATTGGAAATAAAATATATTAGCACACTATATTATTAAGAAAAAATATAAGATATCTGACTTCCTTAACAAAAATACTGTATGATGCATTATTATAAAGTATGATTGGTAACCCAACATTGTCAATTGTGATAATTTTAACATTTGTCTGTCACCTCATATTTTACTTTCCATTATTATTATCTTATTTATTATTAACATGCTCAAACATGCATCTTTGATCATCGTTACTATGTATTTTTGATTTTTGAAGTATACGCTGCCAATACTTATCAAACACTTGATTCCAATGCAAGTGCTCAATTAAAAAAAATTTCGGTCGAGTTTGATTTCTGCGGTTTTTTAGTTGTAATTTTAATATAAATAACAAAAAAAGTTCCGTAAAGTCACTACACGCAATCTTGATTCAAATTTATAAATAAATAGAAAGATAGATAGGATATAAAAGATAAAATAGATAAAAGCTATATTAAATCGAAATCGCAATTATAATTTTTCCATGGAAACTTGATAACAGTTGCCACGCAACGCAGCTATAACATATTATCATATATGATAAGTCAAGTTAAAACGTTTAGAATTTTTAGAAATATATAAAGACTTTTTATGAATGTTTCGTATTACGTGAAACGTTCATTAATATATAGTTTTATAATTTTCTGATTTTTACGGACAGAAATATTCAAAAACTGAATCTTTATATATAAAAACTGGCCTATAATTTTATTCCATATAATTAAAAAGTTCAATATTAATTTCGGCTAATTGGAATACTAAACAACTTTACTCTGACAAAAATAATATAATTTATAACTGGATAACAACATCAGATAACAAAGACGGAAAACTTAAGTATTTGTTTGAATGGTTAATTTTACTTAATAGTAAATGATTTTAACTGATATTTATTAATATACTGTTTAAGGGGTAAAGATATAAATACAACACCAAGAGGACGGCCAGGATCTTGCGAAGATAAACCAAGTGGTCCCAAAATAGTCAGAATAACGAGTTCCAAGTCAGAAGATCATACAGAAAGTAGGAGACAAACTCCTATGTATGTATTTCAATATATTTACTGTATTGTTAAATCTGTATTATGTATAAACTTAATATATTATTATGGATACATTTTAAATATTAATACAAATTACCACCACTTTAATAATCCCATTTTATTAGTGATAACCACAGATCTAATCATCTTTATTTTAGAAAACAAATAAGCCTCGAACCCGAATCGGAATTGTCAAGAAATCGACGATTCTCAGTGGCGAAAGCAAAAAACACCTCCAAAGACGAAGTTTTCGGCAGCGCAATATCACTGACCGATGACGAAGACTTATAAAATAGCTTAACGCATATTCCATTTCATCACAACGCACTGCGGTCTAAATTAAATAAAAAATAAACATTCGTAGATAACAATGAAAAAAAAAGGATCGAAGATAACGTGTCTGACTCATTTTTGAATTTTTGACAGTTGAATACAAAGATTGTTACGATTATATTGATTGTTATTAATAAAGAAATATCGTTTAAAAGGTTAGTTATATTCAGTCATTGTTTTATTTATTTATCGTGTTTTTTTTTCAATTAGGTTCAACCCCTCATATTTTACTAAATATTGTAAGTATTCCTAAAAATATAAATAATATAATTAATAATAGGTCACACAATTGCGTGGCAAAATAATGATCATAAATAAGTACAATATAATCGGTCAGTATAATTAACCCCTTTTTTATTTTTAAATACATTGAAACGATGTAACAAAGGAGGTAACTTTTATATAGCAAATATATTGATCCAAAGATCAATTTTTCTCCGAACCAGTTTATGAACTAAATTGAATATGTCAATAAAAAATGTATGATTTTCGATTATTTTTTCGGGCTACCGTGTAGGTGTCGCATGACGTCACAATCTAGAAAAACCCCAAGGAAACGCAAGGTTGACGTGTGTTTTTCGATAGTATATTTTGAATCATAACGCGTTACAAAGCGCGTTGAGTGCATTGTACTCATCGGATCTTGTGAAAATTCATAAACCGGGAGATCTTGACCGACGGGTGGAACGATATACGACCTCCTTTCATCGAATAGAACATATCGAGTACGTATAAGTTGTTTGAACATTTCACCTGCTTCAAATTATCAACTGTCAATCCAACGTGACATATTCAATCCAATCCAAAAATTTTTTCGCATTTCGAATCAATAGTGATCGGCATTTTCAAATTTCAAACTCTCCTAGGAAATTTGTTGTTTCGTGCCTTTGTGTTGGCGAACTTAATGACAAGACTTGGCGCAAAATCTCCCGCAAGCGCAAAAGAGTTCGGTGATTTTCACACGGAGCGCAAATGATCCGTATATATATCCCGCTGTCTGGGGCTTCGGTGATAATTCATTAACAGATAAATATAAACCTTTATCTGTTTAGCAGGTTTTAATTTTAGTTTTTTTTAACTCTCAGCGTATCTCCCACCAGAAAATGATATGATCTGAAAATAAATGTTGACAACATTCAAAACTATATCATTTTTTGCAAAGTGGCATTACTTATAATTGAAATTTTAGTTATTGATTTTATGAACACAATTTTTTGGTATTACAGTATAAGTGCACTTTTACTGTTTAAATATTTCGGTAAAAAGATATAAATTTTTCGACCGCCGAAGTTCTAGACAGTTCTAAGTTTCAGTGTGCGCACCTGCGCATTTTGGCTTCGTGTTCTTTGTCTAAAAAGCTCGCATGACCGCTGACCGGCTTTGCATGTTGAGTTTTTTTACGAAGAATTGGAACACGCTGCCATAAGGGAGAAAACTAACTAAAGTGTTTTTTCGTGTCCGATGTCTAGTGCTGAAACGGCAGACAGCTCCGTCGATCCCCCATCAAAAAAGCGGAAGCTAGACACAAGAGGTTTAACTGATATGGCGAACAATGGTGTGGCTTGCACCTCGCAGGCACAGGTAAAGTAGTCAACAAAATGTTAATATTGCTTCCGACTCATCTTTAACAATCTAAAGATACTTAATATTGGATAAGATACCGTAAAAATCTGTTTAAGTAATAATCTCGTTTATTAACCTTTTAGTTTCATTGATCCATTAAATATATTTTAAATACAATCACCTCTTATTATAAAAGAAAATGCTGTCATACTAAATATTTTGCTTTTTTTTAGAAATTTTGTCATTCTCATTACCTATTTTCATAGATGACCAGAGAAAATTATTCGCCTGTTTCTATAAATATGATTGTTACATTTTTATATTGATTAAATTTGATAGTCTTAATTAGCATATATGTGTTATTATTGTCAAATCTTCTTGTTTTATTTACTGAATTAATATTATTCTCAATTTTTGCAGAACCACAGTGCTGAAATTGATGAGGGATTGTACTCTAGACAACTCTATGTGTTGGGTCATGATGCTATGCGTCGAATGGCATCTAGTGATGTGCTTATATCAGGGTTGGGTGGGCTAGGTGTTGAAGTAGCAAAGAATGTAATTTTGGGTAAGTCTGTGTTAAAAGAGATACCTTAGTATTTGTAATATACCATCCTATTATTTTAGGTGGTGTAAAATCAGTAACTTTACACGATGAACAGTCAGCTACTATCACTGATCTCAGCTCAGAGTTTTTCTTATCTGAAGAAGATCTCGGCAAAAATAGAGCAGAGGCAGTATGTAAAAAGCTGGCTGAACTTAACAACTATGTACCCACACGTTCTTACACTGGCGCATTAGATGAAGACTTTATTAAAAAATTTCGAGTAGTAGTTTTAACAGCATCTACCAGAGCTGAACAGTTAAGGGTCAGTGAGATTACACATGCAAATAATATTGCTTTAATAATTGCTGATACCAAGGGTTTGTTTGCCCAAATCTTTTGTGATTTTGGAGAGGATTTCACTGTTGTTGATACCAATGGTGAACCAGTTGTATCAGCCATGATTGCAGACATTAGCAATGATAAAGAAGGTAAGGGTAATACTTATGTTCTTCTATTGATGTTTTTATGCTTGTGTTTGCAGGTGTTATAACTTGTATAGATGATACAAGACATGGTATGGAAGATGGAGATTATGTAACATTTTCAGAGGTACAGGGCATGACAGAGTTAAATGGATGTGCTCCAGTAAAAATAAAGGTTTGTATTGGATTTTTTAACTGTTCTTGACATCTCACCGAAAAAGTAGGTTTTAGGTCCATATACTTTCAGTATTTGTGACACCACAGACTTTTCAAAATATGAAAGAGGTGGTATTGCCACCCAGGTAAAAATGCCCAAACAGTTAAGTTTTAAATCTTTGAAGGATTCTCTAGAAGAGCCAGAATTTGTTGTCACAGTAAGAGCAGTTGCATTATATATCTGTATCCCATTTTGATTTAAATTATGTATTGTTGCAGGATTTTGGGAAATTTGATCACCCCGCACAGTTACACCTGGCATTCACTGCTTTGCACAGCTTCGTAGAGAAAAACAACAGACTGCCTAAACCTTGGAGCAGCTCAGATGCTGAGGACTTCTTAAAACTAGCAAAAGCCCTTCCCACTGGCGATAATGAGGTGAATACCGAACTGTTAGAAATATTCGCGAAGACATCCGCTGGGGACTTGAATCCACTGAATGCCACCATTGGTGGTATAGTCGCGCAAGAAGTAATGAAAGCCTGCTCGGGAAAATTCCACCCGATCATGCAATGGTTGTACTTCGACGCCATCGAGTGCCTGCCCAGCGACCGATCCGAAATCACCGAGGAATTAGCGGCTCCAAGCGGCAGCAGATACGACGGACAGATTGCCGTGTTCGGTAAGGAGTTCCAAAAGAAAATAGGCGCTCTGAAGTACTTCGTGGTCGGGGCCGGTGCAATTGGATGCGAATTGTTGAAGAACTTCGCCATGATGGGTTTGGGGTCTGACGGCGGTCAGATAATCGTGACCGACATGGATCTGATAGAAAAATCCAACTTGAATAGACAGTTTTTGTTCCGGCCACACGACGTACAGAAAGCCAAATCTGCCACAGCAGCAAAGGTAAGTCTTTACCGATGTTGTGTGGTAGGTCAGTGATAATAATTGATGATTTTGAGTAGGCTATCAAAAAAATGAATCCCGACATCAATATTGTCGCTCACGAAAATAGAGTGGGACCAGAAACAGAAGGTGTTTATGATGATGCTTTCTTTGAGAATCTAGATGGTGTAGCCAATGCTTTAGATAATGTAGACGCCAGAATTTACATGGACAGAAGGTAAGTGAATATCCCTAATTTATATATCGACTATAGCTCCTTGGAGGAGGAGCTCTCTCCTCTCATTATCGTAATTTCCTACTACATTATTAATTCCTTATAGACCTGACTTAAGTCAATGATTCTGAAGAACTACTTAGATTGTTAGAATAAAAGAACAACCTATATAAGTTTTTGCCGTAGTTCACCGGTAATATATGGTTAAGAAAAAGTAATTTCGGTTTTTCCTTACAAAATACTTTAAAATCGCATACATATTCAATGAAGCCATATTATAAAATGTTTAAAAGGTCCATTAGACGTTCTAGATATAATGGACTAATATTGATTTAGAATCAACTTTCGTTTACTTAATCTATTATTGCGCTTCGAAAATGTAGATTCCAGTAGGTCGGTCATGTTTTACTTTTTGACTTCCAAAAAAGGTAAAAATACAGCGCAGGCTCGTCTAAAATTGTGTAGTTTGATGAAAATGAACCTCTCCCTGGCTAGACAATTGTACCAAATTATGTTTTCCCAATCCACAGTTTTACATCTTCCTACTTACGTCTTCTATTAACTATGTGAGTGGTATCTGTCTCATATTCTTTTAATTTCACGTTAATTAAATTGATTCTTAATTTATTACATAACAAAACAACCACACTTAGGCAGTTTCCTGATAGATATTATTATCAGAAGAAACGTTCAAGTATGTGGGAAATGAAACCAAATTCTATGCAATGATGTAGTAGCAAGTACGAGCTCTATATCACTAGTGGAAAATTCCAAAATTAAGAAAAGTAATTGCAGAAAGATGTATATTTCATCAAAATGCTGAAAAATTCCGATGGTTATAATTTTGATATGAAATATTTTGGATTAGTTGTGATCCAATATCTCCAGTTTAGCCAGTAGTGCCTTGTAGAATATGACCTATTCCATTCCTAAAATTTGTAATTACTTTATCATAGTCTATTTCGAAGATCTTGTTTCGATAGATGCTAAGCTGGTACTGCTAGATACGGCTAAGGAAAGAACTGTTCTTTGATCATTGATTTTCGTTTTGATTATATTTCGTCTTGAGTTTTTAGATAGCTTAATTATCTTTGTTTGTACACAATGTCTTCAATTAACTGTGTATTTTGTTTCATTTTATCTTATTGATGTTCTTAAGTCTTCTGAACAATTATGTTATTTTGGTGCATCTCTGCTGTGACCATAAACAGTGGGATAGTTTCAGATTCAGGTAAATTTACTTCGACAAATATACATCAAGCGGAATGTGTCATATAAAGATGCTTCAAATTTCTTAGTGTTCCGACAATGTACAAAGTTCTCATTTGTAAACGCTATTCAAAATTAAAAATATCGATAATTAGAAAATGTTCGAAAATTACATTTCGAAGTATCAATGTAACTTTTGCAACTAACGCAGTCAAATTTTAATGATGCATTAAACAGATGTTAACATTATCAGGACATTCATTCTTTCATGAAAATTAGGAAGGTTTCATGGCAAATAGTTACAGTATTTGTAATCCGTATTATATATAAATGTTAGTTGCCTGTTCTTCTTCATAGAAGCATTACATATAATATGTACTATACCAAATTTTACACTTCTCGTTACCTATAATATTCTTCATATATTAACAGTGCATTTCTGACCAAGCATAGGTAATAAAATTATCGGTCCCTTTTTTTTTCAGGTGTGTTTATTATCGCAAGCCATTACTAGAATCTGGAACGTTGGGCACTAAAGGCAATACTCAAGTAGTTGTACCCTTCATAACTGAATCATACAGTTCATCTCAGGACCCCCCAGAAAAAAGCATTCCCATTTGTACTCTAAAGAATTTCCCCAATGCGATCGAGCACACCCTACAATGGGCTAGAGATGCATTTGAGGGCCTGTTCAGACAGAGCGCCGAAAATGCCTCCCTCTATCTTAGTGATCCAGAATTTATCGAAAGGACTTTGAAACTGCCAGGAGTACAACCTCTGGAGACTTTAGAATCTGTAAAAGCAGCCCTGGTCGATGATAGGCCAAAATCCTTCGAGGAATGTGTAGCTTGGGCCAGGAATCACTGGCAGGTTTGTAGAATCCCTATTACCTTCTTCCGACCTGGATACATCGATTTAAATTGTTTCAGGAACAATATAGTAATCAGATTAGACAGTTGCTCTTCAATTTCCCACCGGATCAACTCACCAGCACCGGGCAGTTGTTCTGGTCCGGCCCGAAACGTTGTCCCCAACCTCTAACATTCGACGTAGAGGAAGCTTTACATTTGGACTACGTTATCGCAGCCGCTAACTTAAAAGCTCAAGTTTACGGTATTCCCACCAACAGAGATCGAGCCTATGTAGCGGAACTGATTTCGAAAATTGAGGTAAGTACGACTTGTTGGAAAAACTGAAGAGCAACCACACTCAGGCAGTTTCTTAATGTCGTCCATCATTAAAAGAAACGTTCAAGTGTGTGGAATATCAGCACCAACATTCATGAATAAATGGTGAAGATTCAGTTCAGATCTTCATCAAATGGATTTGTATACAATTTTTTAAAATACAATGATTTTACTTTAAAAGTAGTGGTCAATCATCAATTTTTAGCTAGCTATTAGAAAGAGGTATACTCAATGCATTCATTGCTATTAGACTAGCGGTACTCTGAACTTTCGTTATCAAATCCCACCATTGTTAGCGATAAATCGTAATTTTTCTACCATCAGTGATCGTTCCTCATATACCTATTGTTGGTTATGACTTGGCGAATGGACATAGAATGAAATAAAATTGTGATGATTACAAGAAAGATGCGGCTGTTCTTTTTTGACGTTATAAAAAATAGATAAATACAGAGAGATAAAAGAGAGCGGCGTAGTGCTACCTGGAAGGCGCTTGGGCAGCCCATGGTGGCCCGTCTGGACTGAATGATCCTCCATTAGTGATATCAGAGATCAACATCTCGGAGTTGTCACTTCTTCATTATAATTTTAGTCATTATTGGTCGTGGTTGTTCATCCCGCACGTGTTCAACATCACACACGTCGAATTTGCTACACATTCCTATTTCCTTCAAATGTTTAACCAGCTTAGTATGAAAGTGTCCAAGCACTATACTCTATCAGAATAACATTAAGATTTGTAATTTCTGAAGACCATCATTTGTGTTTTTGTTGCCCGAACTTTCATAGGTTATATCAAAGATTGCGTTGAAGAGACAACATCTCTTTAACAAATAGCACCTTGGATACCTAAAGTAGTCTTATTAGAATTTGAAAAATATCAGTATTTCTTTTCTTCAATTAACTTTTCAACAACCGTTGTTATTTTGTGCACTTGGTCGATCGAATTTCGAAATACAAACTGGAAATGTGATATTTCTATGGTTTAATGCGTTTTAACTGTAAGATCCAACTTGTTCTGTTAATTTGTCAGCGTAATTATTCGAGCAACCTTAAGACATTCCGAAACATGCTTCAGTCTCAAACAGGCATTGAATATATTTGTCAACATGATTATTGCTTTTCGTGGCATCTCTTTTAATAACCCAGGTGAAATATCATCAATTCCAGGAGCCTTTTTAGGATTGAAATTGTTGTCAATTTCTTTGGCAACTTCAAATTGGAGAAATCAGATGTAAGTCTACATCGGGCTTATAAACAGGATTTATATCTATGTAGTTACTATATCATATATCTATCTATACTATATCATTCTGTTAGAATGCGTTAGCTAAATGTTCTACGAATAATTCAGCTTTTTCATCGTTGCGTCGAACTCATTCATTTCGATAGGCGGTACTCTAATAATTGGTCTTAAATATCTGAGTTGCTTTCCATAGCTAGTAGTATTTGTCTGCTTTCGGGCTTAGTTAATCTAGATATTTTTCGAAGCAACTAAGTTTATATTCTTTAATCCTTTAATTTATTTGATTACTAATTGTATTAAATATTGTTTTGTCTACAGCATTTCTGGTTCTCTGTCATACTCTTCTTGCTTTTCGTCTTTTCTTTTCAATTCCCTAATTTCAAGTGGGTGATTTACCTCATTCTGATTTCCCTCTTGATGTTTGGGTAGCTTCTTTTGCAACAGACCGAATTTGTTCAATTATATTTCGGGTTTGCTGATCAAGATCGTCAGTACTTTTGAGTCTTACGTTTAAATTGATTTGTTTTCTGCATTATAAGTCTAAACATATCCCACTTAGTAAATTTGTTAGTAAGATGAGGCGTCTTTGTTTTGTTTTCTTATATTTGTCACGCCTGGTGTTAACAATACTGGAATGTGATTAGATGATAGTTCGCACAAGCTCTCGATTTGTAAAGTCCAGTAGGCCTGTCACTTTATTACTGTCGGTGGGCCAGTAAGTGGGTTCACGCTCTGAATGATAATTACAATTTGTAATAATATTAATTGCTGCGAATAATTAGTTTCCTTTTCCAGATATTAATCGTAGAAGTATAAATGCAGATAAAAATCGATAAAAGCCACAAGCTTTTGTATGATGATGTTTATATGATTATATTCTAAGATTTTACCGGCTAATGTAAAAGTGTAAACATTTTATTCATACCTCCGTGATTCGACCGAAATCACACGGTTTATACCTCGCTAACTCTAACCTAACACTTACAATGTTGATTGACTATTCAACTTATTTTTGGTCAAATGTCATTCATTAATTTTTATGTTTTCCTTGAATTGCAGGTGCCTGAGTTTGTTCCGAAGTCCGGCGTGAAAATTGCCGTTACAGACTCGCAGATGTCAGCGAACGGAAACAATGTGGATCTGGATCGTATCGCCCAGCTACGATCCGAGCTGCCGCCCAGCGAGGAGGTAGCCGGTTTAGTTTTGACTCCGTTAGATTTCGAAAAGGACGACGATACAAACTTCCACATGGACTTCATCGTTGCGGCCTCGAACTTACGCGCTGCGAACTATAAAATACCTCCAGCCGATAGACACAAGTCTAAACTAATAGCAGGTAAGCTCAGTTTTTGGACAGGATATTTTAAACCACATTCAGGCAGTTTCATAATGGTTATAGTTATAGAAGCGTTCAAGATTGTGGAAAATAATACCGTCTCGGTGAAATACCAATGAAGGTAGTTTCTGTATCTTCATTAATTTTTATTGGGACTACATTTCAACCCATATCTTGGTATAAATATTCCGATCATTATTGTTTCCTGATGGTCGTTTGTCTTCTCTTCCAGGAAAAATTATCCCAGCCATAGCGACCACCACGTCAGTAGTAGGCGGCCTGGTATGCTTAGAACTGTACAAGCTGGCGCGTTCCCAGAAAAATATTGAACCCTTCAAGAACGGTTTCGTTAATTTGGCCTTGCCATTCTTCGGATTCAGCGAGCCGATCGCAGCTCCGCAAATGGAATACTGCGGCAACAAGTGGACGTTATGGGACAGATTCGAGGTTCAAGGAGAAATGACTTTGGCGGAATTCCTGCAATACTTCCAGGTAAGAATTAACGTTCTGATATGATTGATCGAAACATTGCTAATTTTCCATGTTTTCTTCATCAATCCATGTTTCCATATAACTTCTCCAAATATGCTTTGTTACTTTTAAGTAAATTTGTTTATACCATTTTGATAAGGTTGATACAAATAAAGATTTCGTCATACCGCTTTTTGAGATCAGTTATTCACTTTTACTTTACTCTTTTACTCAAGTCAAAACAATGACATCTGAAAACAAATTGGATTTTCCAATCTAGAGAATTGAACAGGGCGGGATAATACGAGTTAAGTTTTTAATGAAAAACTCATGATGTGTGAGAAGACGCATTGGCGTAATGAAAAAAAAGAAGAGTTATTGGCCTATAATTCCAGTCTCTTCTGGCGAATAACAATACTACTTTTACAGCTTAGCATTTTTCGATCGCAGTATATGTACATAATAGGGGTTAAACCACACTCAGGCAGTTTCCTGATGCATACCATCATCAGAAGTAACGTTCAAGTGTGTGGAAAATAAAACCAAATTCTGTCGTAATGGTGTAGTGGAAAATCTATATCACAGAGAAAGTGGGTACAGACAAAACAGGAAAATTAAAACAATTCTTTAACATTTTGTTAAAGGCTTTTCTGGTCGGTAAATAGACTTATAATATAGAATGCTATTTCCCATGTATAAAGTTTTAACTAAGTTTTGTTCGTCTAACTCGTAAAAATAATTTTTGTTTAAATACTAGTTAACGTTTGTATAAAACATTTTTAAAATACATCAAAGAAAAGTACTGTGTGTTTAGCGTTCTACTATGTGGTTCTTATCAGTATTAAGTTGAAGGCACAGATTCGTCTGCGTCTTTTGAAGGTATCTGCGGAGAAACATGTTATAATTTTCAGTTTTCAAACTTCTCAATTAAAAATATGATATTTGTACTTCGAATTATTTTAATGTAGACTGAGCAAGTACCGATTACAATATTTAACTTGTAACCATATTTTCCTTTTCGATAGGTTAATGGAAATGATCTCTGTTATGTATTTCAATTGTGTTATCGATGTAAATTTTGAAGACTTACTATTAAAATTACAATTAGGAATTGCATCTTGATTATGCCAATAATATTCCGCAATTGGCTTGCCTGAAATGCAAAAAATAAACTCTTCTGTTCAAAAACTTCATATAGGAAATCATAAGAAGTTTCCTGAAGTTTATCATTATTTTATTTTATTTAAACCTTGGAACATCCTGGAAAATAAAACTCCTTTTATGATTTTTCATTTAAACAAATAATATTTACCTTAAGTGCTACAAAAATAACTTGTCACATAGATGATACAAAATTTAAAATCGAAAGAAAGAAAAGAAATCTTTTAAATATTTTACCTACGACTCCCTTGTGATTCGGACGTGCAAAACATAGTTATGGACCTTTTCTATGTTTTGTCTTTATGACTATTTTTTTATTTTTTTCAGGAAAAACACAATCTGGAAATAACGATGCTATCCCAAGGAGTGTGTATGCTATACTCGTTCTTCATGCAAAAAGCCAAGGCTCAGGAACGATTGGGTCTCTCTATGTCCGAGGTGGTCAAGCGAGTGTCCAAGAAGAAGATCGAACCATATGTAAAGGCTCTCGTTTTCGAGCTGTGCTGCAACGATGCCGACGGAAACGATGTCGAAGTGCCCTACGTCAAATATAATTTCGGCTAGACCGAACCCGGCCGATACGGCTAGAGACTAAATTGTGATTTTTTTTAATCTAAATTAATACTGTAAAGAATATGAAAGATTTTTACAATTTTCGGAATTGAAATTTCTTTAAGTCGTTGTATTTCGTATTTTTTCTTTGCCTTTCAGCCATGTACACGATATGGATGCACCCGCGTTGGGTCGGGACGCCTTTCCACTTAATCTGGTATATATATTTTATTTTAAAAGAATTAGCCTTAGAAAAATAAACAGGTCGATCATTGTTTTTCTTTGTAGCTAATTTACTTGTACCCCCAACGCTATAATTATCTATTATTTTTAATGCATAATTTTATATCTGTAGGATCGTTAGCTATCTCTTAACATAGGAATTATTTTCGTAAATGTGTGATGAAAGAAAAAAAAACGTTTGCAACAAAAAAGTCTTTTTAATCACAAAAAATTTGCCTACCTTTGGACCTAAAACATATATTTAATTTTTATGCATTAATCCAGAGGCTACACAATATGGCTTTTCAATATTCATGTTGTATGCGTAACAAATTTATAGTGTGGTAAATTAAAATACATTACAATAAAGATAAATATCTATTCACCCTTCAGAGCAAAACAAAAATTGTTTGATTTTTAAGCATTCATGTGGAGCTCAGGAAATATCAGTTCTCAGGCAAATTTTGATAATTAAGAAACTGTTTTGTACAAAAAAAAAACTAATACAACGCTATACTCTAATGTGATCATTATATACTACAAATATTTTTTATTGTTACAATAAAATTTCAATTCTCCTATGGTGAGTAAGTAAAATTATCTTAATTATTAGTAAATAAAATTAGCTTCCCACAATATCGGCCTTCAAATAAAGATAATTAACGTGTCATGGTTTAACAAAAATATCGAATATGTATCATAACTCAATCTGAAACACTATTATCCACATATTAATTTCTATATTAAATATAACATCTAGAACTTACCAAATTAATCTACTGGTCTTGCAAGCCGAAATATATCAAAGCTGAAATTATATAATATAACCTAATCTTTTTCCATAATTTCAGATCAACCTAAGGGTTTTATATTTTTATATAATAAAGCTGTGATTTAATAAGTAAGACTTAGTTATTTTTAAATAAATGGGGCCGTAGTTAAGAGTAATTATAAAATAATGATTTTGAGGTTAGTTCCACAAAGCATTGATATTCTTTATATTTTGTGGTTAGTTCTATTAATTTTACGCAAATATGTCATAAATTATATATTGTATTGTAGTATATTATAACATACAATTATGTCTTTATTGAACATTGCTAAGCATATTTTTAGTAGTAAAACAATCTTATTTATTAGATGTTCAAAGTTTCATACTCTACAAAAATTAACTTATGTACAAAAAGTGCAGATATGGGACCCCCTACAGAAAAGAACCTTTACTTCGTTGTTTCGAAAAGTTCCCATCACTGCCCTGAGATCCATCGATAAAATCCCGAAAGATTATGAACTAATGTATCGAAATGATATGGACCGATTTATTCAAGTAACACAAGCTATGCTGTTTGTTGGTTCCACCATCAGTTTAATATCAATTATCTTTAACGCAAATAATTACGTGGGACCATTACACCAATCAGAGGAGACAATAGGCAAAAGTAAGACAGATATACCTCTTAAAGAGCGGCAGAAAACATTTTATTTTGTCGTATGTGCTATGGTACTTGTCGTTTCTGTCTTGCAAATGTATGCTGCACGATTACCTGTTAGAATTTACTATAATCCTCAGAATAGAGACTATATAGCTTGCCTCTATGGAGTAATACCCAACACTATTAAAAAGCAAAGGATCAAAATTGGCGAGATAAAACCTTTGACAAAAATACCTTTTTGGAGCCTTTATGGAGATGTGACCTATAAACACGACAATGGACGTAAATTTATATTGTTTGAAAATTATTTTAGAAGAATATCAGATTTGTATATTATGCTGGGTATACAGGAAGATGTAAGGGCAAAAGGTTATGTAAAACCAGATGATGATGATTAATAAAAAATGTAATCATATATCTTTATCTATTAATTTTCATAATATCCTAGAACAGAACTTTGATTCATAAGTGATTTGACTTTTAATAAAACCATAACAAAGCCTATAATGACAGTAAATAGTACACATAGGGAACTTAACTGTTTACTGATTTGTTGAACATTGTTGTGATTGATATAAATCTGTAAGAACTTATATTCAGTATAAGTGGTATATATGTTATTAATAATAATAAATTTTCAATTTACAGTATGTGTAAATAAAGACCGGATGCAAGTTTATTTCTGACACAGGTGACCATAAAGTACTGTATGTATAAAACCACAAAATATAGCAACTATTATGATGACTTCACATAGCGACTATTAGTAAGAGTTATTCTTGTCTAGAAAATATATTTTGTTACTCACCTGAACTGCAGAGGAAAATAAACAAATGTAATTTTTTTCAAAGACATTTACCACTGAATAAAATGTATATATTTTCTTGAATAGGTAAGAGTTCAAATACAACTAGATATATTTTATATTTGATTATATTACATTTACATAAAATTACTTTTGGACAAATAGAAAACTTACAAATATTATATAATATATGAAAATTAATAAAACATAGATTAATAATTAAAAAATAAGTTAACTGGTTCAATTATGATTCTCTTAAAACATATGTATAATTTTAATATTTTGAATTTCACACCTTTTTATTTGTTATAGGGTTAAAACTTCAAAAAGTATCTCTTAATATGTAAATGTTAAAATACAAAACATCCTTTTATTGTGTAGTGTGTGAGATTCATTTATTTACACTTATCTTCTCCAATTAACGATACATTAACGTAAATAAACTATAATGAAAGTAATCACAACAGTAAATTTAAAATTTCAATAGACAAAATACCAATTCAATTATTATGTAAATATATAGTCTTTTTGTTTTTGTTAAAATTTGAATTGTTTGGGTAAATATATATCTTTCCAAACTAAAATTACATTGTCATGTCAGTACTTGATATGTAGGATGTAATTTCACTATTTACTCGCTAGTACAAGGTATTTAAACTCGGACCCTATACTCAGCCTTCACATATTAATATTTACTCAAAAGGAACTCTTTGATAGTAATTATCACTGTTCAATTCGTTTGATCCAAAAGACGCGGTGTGCTCAATTGTTTCAGATTGTAAATGTAGCCTCCAATGACGGTGACTAAAATTCCTTGAACACACCGTCAAATTGAACTATATCATCAGTCGATTATTTCTGACATATAGAGACTCGATTTTCGTGACACCTCCATACGTATCAGTATATGGTTAAATATCTTTAGTTTAAAATAGGGATGTTGAGCTAAATATTGCTACGGGTTCGTTTTTTTTTACGCAAGAGACCACAAAAAAAAACGCAAGCTATGCCGAAACGAAGATATCGATAGGTGAACAGCAGATAAATAAAATGTCCTATGAACTAAACTAAATGGGTGACTTGATTATGCTGCTGGAAAAATTCGGAAGACACATCAGTAAGTCA
Organism: Rhynchophorus ferrugineus; assembly: GCF_030347505.1. Taxonomy (NCBI): domain Eukaryota; kingdom Metazoa; phylum Arthropoda; class Insecta; order Coleoptera; family Curculionidae; genus Rhynchophorus; species Rhynchophorus ferrugineus. The sequence goes on along the minus strand of NW_027472585.1, from coordinate 16,107,019 downwards.
CTGGTGACAGTAACACCATTTTATCACGTCTGCTGTGCCACCTCTGATTATCGTCCGTTTCTGGTGCAGTTCCGGATCTGGACGTGAACCACAAGAGATGCCAGCTCTAGATCCTCGCTGTAAGCGTTCTTTAGCCAGACGCTTCGGTATCCCTCCCGGATGCAGGTGAGCTGAAAATGTATTTACGAATTAAACGAGGTCCCGTTAAACGCGATGGAAAGACTCACTGGATACGTGGCCTGGCCGATAAAGTTGGAATCGCCGAAGGCGTCTTCGTCCTGCACGGCGAAACGTAACAGGGCGAAATGGGGATTGTAGACGGTGAATTCGAAAATTTCGTCTTGCCAAATGGGACAGAAGCCATTGTCCGAAATCCGCTTGGTATGCTTGACTGCGGAGTCGAATGGTGCGCCTATAATTTCGACTTCAACCGTAGGACTCGCCATTCCCTTCTTCGACCTATAAGCAAGGCACTAATGTCACAATATATTTTCCTTATAATTATATATCGCTTAATTGTTTATTTTTTCTTTGACCGTCAAATGCAAATGTTAGACACGCGAAAAAAGGTGACAATTTATGACACTGATAGGTATTGGTTCGGCCAACATAGTAATACAAAATAATAAGTAGTAACGAAACATCTAGAAGATGGGCTACGAGTTGGACGCCTTATCACCCTCCCCTTATTTCCTCTGTCATCTATGACAATAAACTATTGACGGTCAACTATACGGTGTTTCAAAGGATAATTTAACTTGCTATAATAAATTGCTAATTTAACTAATAAAGTTATCTAGTTTAACTTGTTGCGACTATGAATATGAGGAGCGGGGGGAGATATCAATAGAGAGGTAGACTGACTCTTGGTTACGGCAGTAAAAGTGGAAAACGTTAACTAATGAATTTATCCCTGACAATCCGAACCTTTCAGATTGAAAACAAAGAAGTGGTTTAAATGTTAATAGATTGTTATTATATGCACTTTGCAAAAAAGCTTAAAGTTGTACCCCCACAAAATTCACTCGGGGCTCGACTTCGCAAACAATCGCAACGGAGCTCTTCAATATTTACATTACATATAGACTTTTCCCGAGGGATTATCTCGAATCGAAAGTCCGACTCCTCTGGCATTGGAAAGAACATATCTATCATGAAATGGCAGCTGGAAATTTTACTATTTGATTAAATAAACCTCGCGAATACTTAAACTAAAATAACACGCAATATTACTTTTAAGAAATACATTCCCAACTTAGAGGTACTTTAACAATCAATAAAAAAATCAAACATCAAAATCAATCCAATTTCCGTAATTTTTTAAAAATTCGAAAGTCAGGTAAGTTTTTAAACACCAGAAAATTAGAGTATAACCAAAATTTTAAATATGTCGTCATTAAACAGAAACTTACATTACTTAGAACACTTATTCTGCTTTTTTCTTTTCAAAAATACTGACCTGCACAGATGTCTTCCTGCCATTATTTTAATGGTAACCACTAGAGGTTCTACGTTGGAAATGGTGTCTTTGTTATTGGGATCGAATTCGTCTCTAAAAAATATTCAATCAGTAGAACACGATTCCATGTCCGTGTTTTATTTATTACATCTCCTAGCTTACCTAAACATAAACTCTGGTTTGAGCAAATACCCACATGCCCCATTATCTCTGAACTTGGCTTGGTTTAGCTGCATCGGTTTGTCACCAGTTTGGTAATTGAGGGCCACCATCTGCGAGCCACAGTTCCACATGTTTATAGGGTTGTAGTTGGAAGAGTCTATCCTGAGTCCGTTAGGGTATATCCTGGAAAACTGCACCTGGAACGAACAAAAGCAGCGAGGCGGTTTTGTCGGAACATGTTCTATTATCTAAACGGTACCTGATGATATTTGAGGAAGAATGACTTCTCGGTCTGGCAAATTAATTTCTCCGCTTTGGTCTCGGGAAAAGAGGACATTTCGTAGAAGACAAATCCCCGTCTGGAACGTTCCAGATTGAAGGATATGGAACGACAATAAATGATGATATTGGACAACTCCTTGGCGATGCGATAAGTTCTTTCCATTTCCTTGTGTTGTATATCTTGTTGGGTCGCGATATGGGTCGCCTTTTGGATGGCGCCCAACCATTCCTCTGCCTTAAATCATCCGAAATCGTTATAGTGAATAATTATGAAATATATTACCGGCGTGAAAAAGTAATTCCCGCTTGTCTAATCGTATTTTATTAGTAAAACAACAGTGATCCAAATTAAGAATCGGGTTTCCATACAATTTATAGAAAATTAAAAAAAATGCCTAGAGAAAAGACTACTTATAAATCTAACGCAGTCTCTAGTCTCAAATACCATAAAGTTGTGGAAGTATTCATGATACCTGGTAAACAACTAAACAATATTAAATTATACATGAAGAAATATTGTCCAGGGGGTTAAGGACGATAACAAAAATTAACTTAATTAGTTTGGAATCAGACAAAAACACTCCACATTGATCAGGTACAGAACTTACAGAATTAAACAGGTAGATAAATACTCTGAATTAAAAGAAATGAATGATCGGAGCGAATTATGATAACTATATTCGCGAATGATATAGCAATTTTAATACTGAACAAGAATCAAGAGACTTCAGGCAAGAATTTCACGCTGAAAAGCACACCATTACAATACTGAAAAAAGGAGTTTAAAATACTATAAATAGGAAAATAGTGGCAAATATGTAGGTATGATATATTTAAAATTGAAATGCAAAAACATGTTAAAAATAAAATAAGCTAGCTGAAAATAAAATATTGCTTAGTTGCTTTCTGAGAAGAATATTTGAAATGTCAATGCACAATAACATGCAATGAAGTACTAAAACCAACTTGATTACATTAGATATGTACCAATGCGGCGGAAGATTGTGGAAATTATTATGATTTCCATATTGGGTAAATCGCCCAATGAAAAAACAACTTGTCAATCAAAATTACTGCTACCAATAATATCCAAACTCTTCCAGGAGATTCTCTTAAAATACCTCGAAGTAATTATTAGAACATCACATTATTCGCTGTTGAAAATAAACGAATAAATTACAATTGACGACAAAGAAGCTAAACGCCACATAAAATCAGTATGCAAATTTGACTTACAAATTACTTGCCATTGATAGTTAACTCTAGAATAATTTCGTAAAAATCACTATGACTCTGGATGTCAGCCAAGCTCAAGTGGAAGAACAATGTTAAAATTAAGAGTTTTGCTCTTAATATCTTTAGTATTGGCTTAAAAAGATGTAGTAGATAGACGGCAATCCGAGCTACCTCTACAAAAAAATTGTTATATTATGTTTGCATATATTCTGAGAACATATTCTCGCTATAAATAACAATTTATTGATAAAAATTTGTACAATATATATTAATCAGAATATTTTCCATCATTTTCTACTATTTTTGTCCATCTTTAGGGTAAGGCAACATGGCGATGCCGAATGAACGATGTTGGTTTGACAGCGATCCAACATCGATCCCTTTTCGCACTTCTTCGGCATTTCGAAACCGTGTGCAGTTCGAGGCATGTCACATCGATCTGAAAAAGTGCTAAACACAAGGCATTATGCCTGGTAAGTATGCCAGCTGTGGCAGAACTTCCCGTTCGAATTGTAATAGTGTAACCTTTAAAACTTTTGCAACGCGTCACCAGCGCTAAAAAGGGATAACTTTGTGTCTGTAACTCACTGTTGGTCGCCTTTCTTACAACACGTCTGATAATACGATAGACCGCTACGGTAACAGTTTCAGCAGGTCGTAATAGACTGCTAAACCCGTCATATGTACAGCACGACTTTGTGGCCATGAATATTTAACTTAGGTGATGTAAATATCTCTCCTCGAATAACGCAAAACATTTTGAGTTTACATTTATCGTAATAGATCCACTTTTTATTACCAGTCACAATAATCTTTTTTTTCAGGCAAATGATACCGACTTAAAACGGTCCGAAATGGCATTTTCGGTCAATCCACCTTAGGCATTTTCTCTTCCTTTCATTCTCTCTTTCAGCTGCCATATTAACTGAAGGTTACTTGAAAGCTTGAGTTGGATTTTCGTCCAATAAGTTTTGCAATTCATTGTCTTCAAACTGTTTTGGTCCTCAAGGCCGTGCCTAATCACTGACATCAAGACACCACTTTTAAATTGTTAAAACGAAAGCTGACAATTTTTTACTTCTAAAGGTGTTTGCTGGGCTTCAGCAGCCGATTTTTTTAAATAAAAAATTAAGTAGTATTGGAAATACAATTTTGGACGTTTGGAATTATCAGCATTGCTCAAATGTCACCTGTTCGTCCGTCATGCTGATTATTTCACCTGGGAATATTTCTCCTTCATAAGTAAACACAACAAACTTCTCTTACAACATATGAGAATAGTCGTTTTTTTTTCGTAATGTTCCTCTGTCAATGTAATCAATAAACTCTTGTTCTTTTTCATACAGCAAAATATCCCCATTTTTGTTATATTTTGACACTTAAAAGAATTATTACTTTTTTAATGTTTATGGCTTTTTATAAAAAGAAAATATTGCGGTAGTTACTAAATAATACATCAAATAAATGATACACAAATATTTACCTGTTCTATACCAACAGATGCCCAAGATATATCTAAATTTTTTCAGAACGTTTGTGACACTGTTTCTTTCACAAATCTTTACGAGCGCGCCTGAACAGTTTAAGAATACGTGAACGATCCAACTCAACGTCTAATTAGTTTGGTCATATGCAACCGTGAAGACAACCATAAATTGGTTTAGTTTACTAAAGTGTAGCATTATGAAGAACTTTTATAATCTTTTTTCTCAAGTGGCGCAAAGTAACCCCAGTTTACGGTATATATCTCTGATCAAAATACATGCAAGCATCTAATATAAACAAATTTTAAAACCATTGTAAACTTACGCGGTATAACTGTGAGGAAACACGAAGAGAAATTGCGTAAATAGAAGAATGTAGCCACAATTTGTGTTTAATCAATTAACTGTTTAAGTTTGAGACTTTAAATTGAGACTCTTCAGCTTCTGGAATTTATACTTGCATCGAAACATTACAAAACGTGAACTACTTTTTCTCACAATTTGTAAATATAGAGCTTACTTGTTCTTGGGTTTGAACGGCGATGTCCACGGCAATTAGAGCGGTGGACGGTATTATTCTCAGCACCCATTCGAATCCATTGCGGTCACGATTTTGCATTAGCTCAACAACGGCACCGTTCATGTCGAGGGAGCCTTGAATAACTGACTGTACATGTAAAAACAAGTATTAGCACCATCTAAACCCTACTGCTGAAGGATATAGAAAAAGTACCCCGTCATCCTCTTGTATTGGCCCGGCAACTTCTATCTCCTCGACGTAGGCCGTGGGAAAGTAGAACTGTTTAGCGCCACCATAATCGCCCCTCCACCAACCTGGACTCTCCGCTGGTTTAGTAACATTTGTGATGATAGCATGACAACAGAAAGATAACTCATCGGGCCTCCGGGCAGTATAATCGTATTTTGCCTAAAAATTATTAATATGGTATAATCACAGAGAAAATTTTGCTTTATCGGCAATCCTGGGGAAATGTTTCGCCACGTCCAATATCCAGAGTCACTACTTTGAACTTATTACTTGTTTGAATCACTATATTAAGAGCCGCGGTTATTTTATTGGTTTATTTCATTACTATGTGAAATACAGTACAGTGTAAAGTACAATGCTTTTAGCGTTTTTCTAGTTTTTGTTATTAAATTATAATAAAAATTCGTTCGTTATGATGTATATTCGTTCTATGAAATGTAACAGGATGTACAGAAAGCAAAATGATAAAACATCACTTTTCTTTCAAGAGGTTCGAGACTCTCATTTAAATTTAGATAAGTCATGTAAAAAATCTCAAATTATCTGGATTAAGCATGTGTGGTGTGAGCATTGTCTTTGTACCTGAAATGTACATAGGGCTTTTGTGTATATATAAAAATATACTGTTTTTTTGTAAAGTCCAAGTTGTTACCAACAAGTGGGTGATGGTTGTAAACATATAGAGCAGAGTGTAGATCCAAAATGTGTTCAAATGTCCAAATCAACATTTAAATAGTATCAAATTACATTGCTTTATAAAAACATGCCTATGAAAGTAGCATCAATTTTTAAAGGGGTTAAAATAGATTTAAAATAATTCTTTAAAAAAATTTAAAGAAATATATTTTGGCTAAGTATCAATATGTTGTGACATCAGGCTACCTAACCAAGACAATTTTGATTTTTGTTTTGGATACATTAAAAATCATGGAATAAAAAATATACATGCACATGCTTTAACAATTATGTTAAAAAAAGAAGTTGATTGAAATGTTTGTTTATAATCTGTCATGGGTAACTTTGTAGACTAAAATAAAGTTTATAGAGGTAAAGCAACATATGCAACTCCGCAAGATTGTTTTATTATATTGTACGTAGATCTTTAAATATATCTGCCTTATTTTATTCCTAGATTGTGCCATATTAATACGTCACAGTAATTTTACACATTTTTTAATGTAAATTTAAAACCTTTTTGTTGTATAATACGTTAAAGTTTTACAATTATTGTGTTCAAAAATATGAATGATAAAGTGTATGACATATTTTTAAATTAACGAAGTTATTAGAATTATAACAGTGAAAGATGAGGAATTTGTTTTAAATATAATAAAAAAACAGAACTCCTATTAAAGGTACTAAAGAACATTGAAATACAACGTAAAGAAAAATAAATTTGTTTTGAGAAATTAAGTTTTGTTTTTTATTTCAATTTTATTTATCAATAAAATGTGATGTCCGGGGTTAGTCACATGAGTGAAATCTGTTTAAGAACCAATCAAATGTCTTCATAACAAAATAGTTTTTACAGGTGCTTATAATGCATATTTAAACTAGCCAATTAAATTACTAAAATGGCGATACCAGTATTGTTTGGATATTGGACGTTGCGAAACGTTTCTCCAGAGACATCTATCGATTTTTCCCTCTATTACTCTATGGGTATAATATTAAGGGATAAAGATTATTAAATATTTATCGATATACTAGAAAAAAGTATAAAATAGTGCAACATACCTTAACCGTAATTTTGGGAGTGAATGCTGACGGATCCATATACGATGGTGTATGGTTATAAACAGTAGATTCATCTTGCTCCTGAAAATAAAAATAAATGTTAGATCCGGACAGAAATCCATGGATTTTATCATTCAAATCAATTTAATGGCGAATAAGTTTTACATAATAGTGATGGCTAATATTGAAGAAGAAATTGACGAATGAATGAATTGTGAACAGATTGGAAATTAACAGCTTACTTATTCAACTGAATGAAACTTTCTGAATATGATATGCTGCCAAATTCTAAGACGGGGTGATGAGAATGGAAACAAGTAAAGGTGAATATATAATTAACTAGCGACCCGCCCCGGCTTCGCACGGGTGCAATGCTGATACTAAATTAAATACACTACAGAAAAAATATGAACGTTGTATATAAAAACATAGCGGCCCGCTCCGACTTTGCACGGGCATAAAATATGCCTATGTCACTCAATGAAAACATGATTAAAATCGATCCAGTATTTTTGGTTCATTCATTATTGCCCTTGGCCTGCACGCATTAAATTTGGAGTAAAACAATTCCTCTTCCCCTATACTTACTATGAAGATTTCCTGCTATCTTTGGAATATCTAAATTCATACAATTTTTATTACATTACATATTTTTAAACGCAAATTTTAAAAAATTTGTTTAATTTACATGCTGTAAGGAACCATATTGATCTATATTAATTGCACACTGTATTTAAGGTACTTAATTCGATAAGGATTAATGCCGTATTGCTTAAAATAGCTTCGTAAATAAGCCATTTTCTCACGTAAAAAGTAAACAATAAAAATGGTTCATGTGGGTTATCCCTAAAAGATAAACATATACCATCGCGGACTTTTTTGTAGACCTTTTTATGGTGTACAATACTGTAGTACATTAATTTGATCTAACTCGTAGGGTTAGGCAGCGTTTTTGCTAATTGCTAAATAAGCCTAAAAAATAGGTTAATTTACGACATCACGTTAGAAACCTCTAAAATTAGCAATGTTGCCTTAGTATATTATGCATGTATTATACATATAAACCTTCCTCTTGAATCACTCTATCTATCGAAAAAAACCGCATCAAAATCCGTTGCGTAGTTTTAAAGATTTAAGCGCACATAGGGATATAGGGACAGAAAAGGCGACTTTGTTTTATACTATGTAGTGATATATGATAACTGCATAAAATATTATTGTAGCGTGTGGACGATTTATGTGCACAGATATATGTGTAAATTGTTCAGAATATATATGAGCATTTGGTTAAAATGTGAGAGAAAAAATACTAATTGTTTTTCAGATATGGCATATGCATTTGGGAGAATACAGTAGATTAAATTTAGTTTTATCAATAAAGTAGTAACAACACATATGTCTTTAAAAGGAAATATTGTAGAATACACTATACTTGTATTACTACAGAAGAAACAAAGGAGAAATATACTGACATAAAAATGATTTGGCAAGGAAACACTGCCACGAAAGAATTAAACGTAAAAAAGTAAACAATCTCTCTAATGAAAGTAAAAAACGTTACTTGGATACATAATTAATTAGTTGGTTAATTAGGTGGATTAGCCTTTCAGGGGATACCACTACACAATAAAATGCGCCTAAAACTTTACCTCATAGGTTGTGTGGAATAAAGTTCAATGTATATATAATAAAAGAACTCTAGCCTACAAACTATTATGGCTTTATAATTAACTGTAATATTATCTATAACATTATTTTATTTACATCACAACTTTGTTATATATTAAAGCCAAAATAAACTAAAAATCAAAATTTCCTTAGAAAGAAATATTCCGACGTTTGATATTTTGACGTGAGTTCACTGTTTTATTGAGTATGCTGTAAATCACAAATAGTGGATTTTCAGACAGGTTTAATATGAGTAGAAATTATTGAAGAAAATATGTTGATCTAGTTTTTATGGTCATCTCAGTGCATCCAATTCACCAAGATGGCCAACTAGGTAAATAACTAATAAAGTTAAAATATCTACTTAAAATTCTACTAGCTTCTACGAATCTGTGAAATCATCATTCCATACTTATAACGACGGGAACTTATAAACAAGAACCAATCACTATTACAATATAGGATTACGGATTACTCCGTTATTTACACTGTTTATTTGCGTGTTGCAGTTTCCTAGTCTGGATATTATTTAACATTATTTTTCATCAAACACAAAATTGGGATAGTTTGACGGTACATAATCTCTTTTTAAAGAATAACTTCGTTCTTCACTTGCTTAGAAGTAAGATAAGCTTCAAGTCTGCACTTACCGCATAGTTCAGATCTTGATAGCATCATCTGACTATACAACTTGTTCTGAAAAATAGCGATACATCATAATATTTTTTCACTTTATGTTGTAAGAAAAGCAGTTGAGTTCTACTTAAAAAAAGCTCCGAATTTTTTCAGTCTCAATGTATTCATTATTTACGTAAATCATTTCAACCGAATGATATAGAATCTACAATAGATATAAATCTTCCTAATGAGCCCAATGTAGCTGTAAATCTGATTTTTCCAATGAAAGTTGCCACAGAAATTGACAACCTCAATCCTAAAAATAATTGGAATTGATGATATTTCACCTGGGTTATTTAAAGAGCTGCCACGAAAAGCAATAATCATGTTGACATATATATTTAATGCCTGTTTGAGACTGAATTGAACAAAGTCTTAAGGTTGCTAGAATAATTATGCTTAAAAAACCTAACAAACCGGTAGAACAAGTTGGATCTTACAGTCCTATTTCGATGTTATCTGCGATATCAAATTTATTTGAGAATCTCATCTCCCAGTCAAAATGTATTAAACCATTTATAGAAATACCAAATTTCCAGTTTTGATTTCGGAATCACCATTCGACAATCGAGACCAAGTGCACAGAGTAACAGCGGTTGTTGAAAAGGCATTCGAAGAAAAAATACTGCCCTACAATATTCCTGGATGTCTCACAAGCTTTTGACCGGGTATGGCATTTGAGATTAACCTACAAAATGAGCAAATTGATAAGGCGGAATTACTATCGACTGCTGGCATCATATCTTTTCGAAATATAATTTTGAGTTTCGCATAAGGTGGCATTCTTAACTCCTAAACTCATTTTGGCTGAAGTTCCACAAGGCAGTATCTTGGGACCATTTCTACACTGCTTGTATCCCAACAATAAAAGAAACAGTAACTTGGAACATTTCGTGACGACACAGTTATAATGGCAAAAGATGTATCTCTGTCTGAGGCTATAGAACAAGTATAAGTAGTGGTCAACAAGATCTACAAATGGACTAGAGACTGGATAATACAGTTTAATAGCTCCAAATCTGTTCGTGTTAATTTTGCGTTACGGCGAAATGACAACAACTTAATTATATCACTTGACAGATGCCCGATTCCTCAAGCAGAATCAGCTAAATACCTCGGAATATATCTCGATGGTAGGTTAAACTCGAACATCTCACATCATGTGAGACAAAAAGTAGAGCAAATTAGACTCAAAGTCAAGCAACTGTACTGGTTAGTCGGAAGATACTCTCAACTTGACCTAAAATCAAAGAGATTAGTTTATCAGTCAACCATAAAGCCTATCTGGACCTATGGGGTTGCACTAAAACATCAAACCAACTAGTAATCCTACGCATCCAAAACAAAGTTCTACGATTAATTACCAATGCTTATCGTTATGTAACCAAAGAAAAGCTGCACCATGATCTCGGGATCAAATGGATACAAGAAGTGATCCAAGATTTCGCCCTAAAACATGAAACAAGGTTAAATCACAGCAACGCGGAAGCAATACAGCTACTGGACAACACGCAAGAGATCAGAAGATTGAAGCGAAACAAACCACACGAACTAGCTTAGTGTATAAGTGTATTTTTAACTTTAGCTTAAGTAGATTAGTTTTATTTTAATTTAGGAAATATATATTGATGTATTATTAATCCCGTACACGCCTTGCTTGTATATTAACGCAAGTAAAACAGAACAGTAGTAATACATTAATTTGTGAATTAAGATTGTTCTAAGCATATCGAATGTAAGATGTAATAAATAAAAAAATTATGCAAATGTAAACAATAAACTTCTGGACGTAGAAAGGAGAATAATAATAATCTATTATCGAATACCACACGGAAAATAATCTCTCAGGAATGTAAATTACAGTGCGCGGCTTCGGTTCTTAAAACGTTTTTTTATGGTCATTTAAATCGATGATGCCTTTTGGGCCTTAAGACTCGCGACCCACACTTTTAAATATCACGAAACCTCGAACGTGGACATCATAAAAATAATCGGTAAAGAAATCCCCCTCAATATCTGAAAATATCAACAAAAAAAAACCTCGGTCACAGTTTTATTGATATAAATCACCATATAATTCTTTTGTATACATGGTTACCAATCCTAAATTATTAATGTTATACCACCTTTGCCTTTATAAGGGTAATTTTCCTTTCCATTTAATTACAATGAAACCTACCAAGAATGAGAAGCACCAGAATAGGTCAAATAAAACCCATTATATTCTAATTTTCTTTGTTTCCTTCTTTGTTTGATCATTAAAAATGTATCAAGTAGTCTGATAAAATCGTTGAATTTTGGCGTTAGAATATGACCCTTCACTGGTAGAATAAAACTGAATTTAAGTATTAAAATACTTTAACACGTAAAATACTTTTGTTTCACTTAAATAAGTTTTTTTTAATTTTGAGTTAAAAAAATTACATGCTAAGAAAGTTTTAAATGTGATTGTTGCTTTTCATGACATTTACATTCTAAGTTGTTGTACATTCATGAGATGTCTCATATGTTTTGGCTTTTCTGTTTAAAAGATCCTAACGTCATGCTGCAGAAGATACCATTGATACAGTTTTAGACCTCCTGTAACGAAGCAAGATCCCGAATAAGATCTTTCAACTCTGTTTGGTTCAGTCTGTGCGGTTGATCATGTCCTTCCTTAGGGTTAAGAATCACGAGATATTTGAAAGATGACGATTTCTAGTTAGTATCAGCCAGCATTCGGTAAACTTCGGCCGTTTCCGCCTGATTTTGTGACATTTGTCCGACTGGTATAAAACTGACTCAAGGGAATACAGAATGAGAAATACAAAACATTAAAACGAATGTATGACACTTGGGTAACTTATTTCTATTAAAATCAGATACAAATTGTAGCCAAACAATAATGGATCTCAATAGCAGTGGCAATTTGGAAATATTAGACTTATTGACTCATATATTCAGCAAACAAACCGATTAAATTCCACAGATATAAAGCATAAAAATGACGCTACAAGAGTTGAAGCATCGGTAAATAAGATCAGAAAACAGAAATAAGAATTTGGACAGAAATAGGATTGAATGTTGTCCGTTGAACAATGTAATAGAAGAATATGAGATATCAGACGATGAGTTCAGTTAATATGTTAAGTTTGGTTGACTATAAATAATAAATTATATCTGTTGTCTTACATATTGTTTTATTCTATCTTTTTTTTCGTTTCAAAATTATTTTAAAATTAAATATGTTTATAAAAGGTTCTTCATATTACAATTATTATATTATAAAAGATGAAAATTGTGCTAAAAACATTTTACTTGAGTTTCAACGGAAATTTTTAATATAATCTTCAAATATACGTATAATTTACTGCTTGCACGATTGACTGCTGGAATCATATCTTTTCGAAAAAAAATTTAGCCTCGCATGAAGGGACATTATCAGCACTTAAACCTATTTCGACATGAGTTTCACAGGGTAGTGTCTTGGAACCACTCCTGTATCTGCTCTATACTGCTGATATCTCAACAGCAAAATAAAGAGTACTTGGAATATTTGTCGACGATACAGTTATCATAGCAAAAAATGTATCTCTGTCTAAGGCTGTAGAAAAAGTACAAGTAGCAATCAACAAGATCAACAAATGGGCTAAAGACTGGAATATACAGCTTAATAGCTCCAAATCTGTTCGTGTTAATTAACAACTTAATTATATCACTTGACGGATGCCCGAGTCCTCAAGCAGAATCGGTTAAATACCTCGGAATATATCTCGATTGTAGGTTAAATTGGAAACATCATGTTAGATAAAAAGCAGAGCAGATTAGAATATCAAAGTCAAGCACCTGTACTTGTTAGTCAAAAGATACTCTCAACTTGACCTAAAATTAAAGAGATTGGTTTATCAGTTAATCATAATGCCAATTTGGGACCTATGGGGCGCAAATACGGGGTTTCACCAAAACATCAAACCAACTAGTAATCCAACCTACCCAAAGAAAAGTTCTACAATTAATTACCAATGCTTATCGCTACCTCGAAATCAAATGGATATTCGAAGTGATACAAGATTTCGCTGTAAAACATGAAATAAGGTTGCTAAATCACAGCAACGTGGAAACAATATAGCAATTGGACAAAAGCGAACCAAACTACACGACTTAACTTATTCTTAACTTTTACTTAAGTAGATTAGTTTTATTTTAATTTGGGAAATACATACTGATGTATTAATCCCGTACTCGCTTTGCTTGTGTAATGCAAGTACAACAGTACCATAGTAATACATTAATTTGTAAACTAAGATTGTACTAAGCATATCTAATGTAAGATGTAAATAATTTTGAAAAATTATACATATGAAAGCCATCCACATTTTTGTTGTAATTATATTTTGTAGGAAGTTAGAAAACATTTTCTAGTACATGATGACGAACTTTGATGAAATATTTAATATCAAACCTAACATTTCTGAATTATCTTACAACAAAGCATTCCTCAATTGTTCCCATGTTATTATCGCGCGACACAACCGTCTCCTTGTTCCATTAAAATACGTCTCGTATCTAAAGCTTTCGGGGATTAGAAACATCGGTACCGAAGCGCCAGAGGAGGAGAACAACGAGAGAATCTTTAGGTCACGTAGATTCGTTCCTGCGGTACCGGCGTCTAAAAAACCTGTTAGGCGAAGATGAAGCGTAGCTGGAAATAAGGATGGACACGTTGGCGGGCCTGGCGCATACAGACGCAGCGGCAGACAGCTATCGAAACTGCTTTCAGGAGAGGTAAAAGACACAGAATCATATCCTACGATGCATAGAACAGAAACCGAGGGGGAAAGGGAAGGGAACCACGTATACTATTTTAATAGGGTATGTATTGGAGCCCGCTATGTATCGAAACTGGCCGGAATGCCACACAGTTAACTTCTTTACAACATACATTTTTCGCTACTCAATGGATGCCCACTTCATTATTTCTGCAAAAAGATAAATTTGAAATAAAAATTGACGTTTAAAGTAAAGCAGTGCGCTAAAAGTAAAAAAGTGCGCTAAAATTCTCCAAAAGTGCGCGTGACAAGTGATTGAGGGGTAGGTAGAATCCAACGAACTACGGCAGCCATTTTTATTTTTACCCTGGCACTGGTACGAAACTTGTGATTGTTTATATCTGGTATCCGATGTTATTTATTACTTTATATTTATTATCATATTATGTTCAGTATGTCAGTTCTAATGTGAAGAGACATATGAGGAAAATTCACCCAGGTGCGTATCTATTAAATTCTATGCCAAATTCATTATAATTTAGACATAATTCATTCTGAGAAAGTAAAAGTTCGGATAAATAGGTCTCGATGTCCTTGTATACCATTAAACAAAAAACAATGAAGTATGACTGGCTTGAAGATTTTGAGATGTAGAAAGAACAACTAAATCCTCATTTTTAAGATTGGAGGGAACCAAGTGACACAGATTATCTTTTTTGCACTGTAAATCCACTTAAAGGTAAAAGTTCAAAGAAAACATCCTATACTGATCTACCATCCAATGTCCCATACAGAAAAAATCCTGTACCTGCTCTTCCTGTATTGGAAAGTCAGTTACTCTCTCAAGGTAGCTATCCATCTATATCCGTCAACTATATCACCTCGTCAACTCTGAAGATCTCAATGAATTAATAAGAGCAAAAAATAAAGTCTTCCAAAAAAAATAAAGAGTTATTGGCATCGCGGTTAAAACAATTGAATATACTTGATTCTGATGTTCGAATATCCCATCAAAGAAGGAAGATGGACTCTGTTTTTGTCATGACGTTAAAAGTTTATTTAAAGAAATAGGTATTCCTTATACAACTGAATGGTGCCTTTTTATTGATAATTCAACAAAAATCCTAAAAGCTTTTCTACTACAACAATGGAAACAAATTTCCATCTATTACATTGGCATATTCCACACATCTCAAAGAAAGTCACTGGAAACTTCAAGATGGTTTAAATGAAATGCAAGGTGGATGGATACACTAAATACTCTTGTTATGAATGATCTCACTATCACTAAAAACATTGGCCTGAACGTACTAAGTACGAAATAAGAAAATGCAATATTAAATGAAAAATAATTATCAATCCTAAAAATATATTAATGCCGCCATTGCATATTAAATTGGTCTTATTAAACAATTTGTAAAGGCTCAAGTCATGAGTTTGAAGCTTTCAAATATTTGAAGATTTTTTCCAAAACTTTCAGAGGCAAAAATTAAAGCTTAAATCTTTGTAGGCCCTCAAATAAAAAAATTATGGATTGTGATATTTATCTCGGTTACTTAGCAATCAGGAAAAAAAGCTTGGAGCAATTTTCAGCATGTGTGGTGTCCTTGGTAACCATAGAGTTGAAAATTATCATGAGCTGATTACTGATATGATTTAGAATTTTTGCATCAACGGATGTAGAATGAGTCTAAAGATACACATGTTACATTCTCATTTGGATAAATTTAAGGGTAATATAGGAGCTTATTCAGAAGAACAAGGGGAACGCTTCCATCAATACATAATGGAATTGAGAGGCGTTACCAAGGCCATTACACTGAAAGCATGATGGTGGATTATATCTGGGGGTTGATAAAATCAACTCCTGTTGAACATGACAGAAAAAATAAAACTGTTCATTTTTAAACATTTGGACTCTATTTTAATGACACATTTTATACATTTTTATTGAGTTGAATTTTAGCATTTTTTTCACACATAAAATCAAATGCACAATAATTTCTTGGTCTTATTCTTATTTCTAGTTATACGAGCAATTAGTAAGAAAAATTAGGTACACATGTCCCATGCATAAAAATGCTATAGACCGGTGTTATTCTCTCTACTTTCAACAACTAATGTAATTGCTTCAGGTCCCTCTCTCAAAATTAAAACTCCTTGAATGGAGTAAACTGACTCTAAAATAGACTTCTTAAAATCACTTAGTTCAGTTTTCGATAAGAAATCCAGAGGTTCAGCGACGGAATTATAGTTTTATCGCAACAACGACAAAAGCAAAAGTTGAAAAGCATGAAAAAACCACCTATTTCTTCAACCTATTACTTCGCAGAGAAAATTGTAATTAATTGATAAAAAAACATTGTTATACCAAGTTAAAGACATCTACAAGATTATTTGATAATATTGGAAACAAACTGAAAAAATAATGAAATAATAAAAATTCATGGGCTTCCGGCCGGTTCGTGGACATAGACGGTCCACGATAGGGCTTTGCATTCCGGCCAAGGGTTAAAAAACTTCATCAAGGGAGTTACAGACTGTGATTTTCGTTTGAAAGGCCGATTGCGCAAGGTGTTCTAACTCAGTTTAGGTACGGACGCGCCAACAACAGGTAGAACGAGCCCGTCGTGCACTAGGAGCACGCAAGAAGCCATTGCACTCTGACGAACATGGTCTAGGACCGTAGGGTCGCGAAGGGTCGACGTTGCACAGGTGTCTTTTTTGTCGAACGGTACTTAAAGGGACCAGAGGGGTGAAGAAACATGCGGGTGGAAACGGTTTTATTGGTAAGTCGATACTATTCCTTTTTTTCTACTACTCTCACTTTTTCACGCAGTCTTTGTAACGATTTTCGTTTTTTTTTTTAATGAAACAGTTCAATTGTTTTTGTTTATATTGAATTGTATCGCAAAGATAAAGTATACACGCCAGTTCTGCAGTAAGTTAATTATTATTCAACTAAACGACCTCAGCATCAGCATAAACAGGTATTTATTTTTCTAATGATTGTATCGCAACTATGACAATTTCAGGCGTTATTCTAGGGACTCGAACGTTCGTTAGATATATTTCTACGGATTTATTATTCATTGATATTGTGTGTTTATATATTCAAAATTGTTTTATTTTGTTGATATTAAATATATCGCGAAAGAGTCATAATATATAGTCATGTTAAAATCTAAGATATGCACAAGGTTTCATAATATTTATTTCTTTTATCAACTCAAATCTACGGTTTAACAGGTCAATTGAAAATTCGCCGGCCCTTCAGATAATTCCCTTCAAGGGTGATACACTGATTATAGCGACCCTCCAACTTTTCGATACAATTTTTGTAGTACGATTTGTCCTTTGCTTCAAAATACGAATCAGTTTCGGCGACCACTTCTTCATTCGACGAAAATTTCTTCCCACCGAGCATTCTTTTGAGATCTGAGAACAGGAAATAGTCGCTGGGGGCCAGATCTGGAGAATACGGTGGATGAGAAAGCAATTCAAAGCCCAATTCATGGATTTAAATGCGGCCGAAAATTAAAAAAAAATTAATTTAAATTAATTTTCGGCGATTTCGTCCTTCAAACGGCCCAATAACGTTATGTTAGAGTCGCTGTTGATGGTCCTTCCTTTTTCAAGGTAGTCAATGAAAATTATTCCATGCGCATTCCAAAATACAAACGCCATAATCTTGCCAGCCGATTGTTGCATTTTCTCACGCTTTGAAGCGGGTTCATCGTGTTAAGTCCACTCGGATGACTGCCGATTGGACTTCGGTGTGAAATGATGGAGCCATGTTTCACCCATCGTCACATATCGACGCAAAAACTCGGGTTTATTATGCTTGATCATCTTCAAACACTACTCCGAATCATCAACTCATCGATGTTTTTAGTCAAAAGTGAGCTCGCGCGTCACCCACTTTGCACAGAGCTTTCTCATACCCACATATTCGTGAATAATATGATGTACACGTTCAGTTGATATCTTTAGAGTGTCTGCTATTTCATTCACTTTCAATTTACGGTCATTCAAAATCATTTTGTGGATTTTTTTAATGTTTTCGTCGGTAACAACCTCTTCTGGGCGGTCACTGCGTTCATCGCCTTCGGTGCTCATTTCACCACGTCTAAACTTAGCATACCAATTCTTGATGGTTAATTGTCCTGGGCTAGTGCCCGGAATCTCGGCATCAAGCCAAGTTATTGCTTCAACTGTATTTTTTGCGTTCCAAAAGCAATATTTTATCAACACGCGAAATTCCTTTTTATCCATTTTTTTCACAATAACAAAATTTGCTTAACTAAAAATGCTACAATTCACAAACTAATGATCCGACAGCTGTCAAATTTATACACGCATCTTTTGAGTAAAGCAAGTAAAACTATAACAAAATTTGAAAAATGTAAAAAAGTGGTGAAAAATGTATCGTTGTTTCGAAGTGTCGAACTTGTGATATCATATCAATCATCTTAAAAA
This sequence comes from Rhynchophorus ferrugineus, assembly GCF_030347505.1. Classification (NCBI taxonomy): domain Eukaryota; kingdom Metazoa; phylum Arthropoda; class Insecta; order Coleoptera; family Curculionidae; genus Rhynchophorus; species Rhynchophorus ferrugineus. The sequence goes on along the minus strand of NW_027472585.1, from coordinate 16,088,317 downwards.
AAGTAATTTATAGAAAAATGCATTCAAAGTTTCGTTTATTACAATTCAAATTACAAAAAATACTCTTAAGGTCATATTCTTAATGGGTTAAGATTTGCAAATATGGAAAAAGTGATATATTAAAAATTAATTATATTTATGTTATATTTGTGTTTTTTAAGTTGTGAGCAAAATCTATATTTTTTTGTGGTAGTACTATTTTATCACTAATAATATAACATTTATAAATTATCTTATTTTGTTGTTATTAAATATATTAAGGTCGTATTTACAAAATAAAATGTTATAGATAATAATGACTCGATAATAATGATAAAGTGGTTTAAATTTGCAATTTCAATTGTCAACCACCATTTCTTTCTGTGGCGATTTTCATTTGTTTTTATTAGAAATATTAATCAATTATATTCGAATATAAATCTATATAAACAGACAATATTTTTTATTAAGCCGAATCCAATCAATCTCAATAGATGCAACAGATTTTTTGCACAATTATCATCACTGTGTTGATATATATATATATATATATATATATATATATATATATATATATATATATATATATATATATATATATATTAACTTGACTACAAGATATTAAAACAACAGAATTCTCAATGTATCCTTTATCCATAATAAAAAATGACAAAAATATAACAAGGAGGTTTAAATTTGCAATTTCAATTGTTTTCTAGTAACCATCATTACTTTTTATGACGATTGTCATTTGTTTTTAATTAAAATATTCAACAATTATTTTCAAATATAAGTATATATAACTAGAGGATATTTTTTCTTAAGTCGAATGAAATCTCAATAGAAACAACATTTACAATTATCATCATTGTATTGATATTTATAATTTTATTTTTCTTGGAGTAGCATTATTTTAACGCTACGATTTCGTTGTTATTAAATATATTAACGTCGCATTTGTAAAATAAAATTTTATAATAGAATACAGAATATTAAAAGGTTGTCCGCAATAAAAATAAAATTTGCAATTTCAATTGTTTTCCAGCAACCACCATTTTCTTTGTGACGATTTTCAATTACTTTTAATCAAAATGTTCATAAATTATTTTCGAACAAAAGTCTAAATAAACAGACATTATGTGTCCTAGACACAAGTACAAATCGACGTCATATAAAAGTCACGACACGGCACCCGCCAAGAAAGCGAAAGTACCGCCGGTATTTTCTAAAATTTCGTACTTTCACCCGTCTCTCGCGGCCGAAACGAAATATCGACACGATCGTCATTTTTTTCTCAGCTGGCGACGCTGCTAAACGCCGTCCTATCGCTTCCTCTAACGGCGGAGAGCAAACGGACGAACGCCACCAACGCGAGGCAGGCGCAGGATCCGAAGCTGCCCACTTTGACACAACCGGCCGCTGCGGCCAAGGACCCACTCACTGACCAGACCGAAAATATCCGGCAGATTATCGCCGCGGAGAAAAGGAGCCACGAGCAGCAACAGAGGGGCAAGGAACTGAACCTGTCGAACTTGGCTAGGAAGCCGGAAGCGTCCCTCGTTGATGTCGGGGAGGAGAGGTACGTCAGCGTGGAGGAGTTCCGCAACAAGTGCCAGCACTTTTCAAGGTACCGTATAAAATCTTCCGACCCCCATCTCACAGATTAAGAACGAATTTGAATTGTAGATTATTTGGGCTTGGCAATAAATTCCCTGATACTCACAGTACAGCGTCTACGATGACCTCCAGCAAACCCGAAACTAGCACCGATAAACCCTCGATCATTGAAGTCACCAGAAGACCCGTTTACATAAGAAATAAACCGACCTTTATACAAAAGACCAACGGCGGTTTTTACGTGACAGCAACATCGGCTACTCGAGGTCATATCACACCATCACTTGCACCACCGCTGAATTCAAAAGTCGATTTGTTACAGATGAAATTAGCACAACGAAACGACCACACTGGATGAGCAGCACCGTTCCTCCTGCACCAAGCGCAGCCTATATTAGCTCTACAGGGCCACCAATAACGAGTACCATACAGACGATTAAAACGTTCCTTGATGACGCCAACAATCACGTTGATAAAGACATACTTTCACCGATTAAAGTTAGATATACCAAGTTCGAACCAGTTATTCTGCAAAAAACTATTTTAAGCGATGGAAGGATACTGTATCACTGGCATAAAAGCCTCCCCACTACAGCCATTGGTATACCAGGTAATTATCGTGAAGATAATTGCAGAATGTTGAAATTAACGTACTGTATTTAATTAAAGCACCGATAGCTCAAATAATACCACCCTACGAGGTATCGCCAGAATTATTATCAACCACCAAAAACACCGCTCAAGAAGCCGGAAACACAGCGGAAACCACCACGACTACCACCACGACCGAAAAGTCTAGCTGGTTGTTTGTACCCTTCAGCAGTTTCTTTGGTGGGTCCCACGAAGACGAAACAACAGTGAGTATATAAATAAATAAACCTAACTAGAAAAAATATTATGCTGCAATTTATTAGGTTGAAACTACATCACCAACAACCCCCACAAGTTCTCCCAGTCCTCAAACCACCGCTTCCAACGTCTCAGTTAAATTGACCGCAAATAACCCAAGTACCGACGATGTAAAATTACAGGTAGTATATTTTATATGAAAAAAAAAACACAAAATAACAATATTTGTTTCAGCATCAATTTAAATTTGTTATTCCTGTTCATTATGATGACATTGACGCTCAAAACAAGCCTCCCGAATACGACAGCTATCAGCAGTACCTTCCCAAACGTCCTGCCACCGCTGTTACCGCTCAGCCACCATCACTTCCGATAATTAAAAGCCTGGCGGTTCCTCAGAGATACGGACTGGCATACACTGCTCCTGGATATGGCCTTGCATTAAACAGTGGTTTGTACAACAGATACCCAGTTAACTATGCATCACCATATCCTACCATGACACTAGATAAACAAGGCAGGAATATAGAGGACGTGGCTATAGAAGAATAAATAATAATACTAATTAAAAGGACATTATCTACCTCATAAATAAGACTGACTCCTAGTATAATTATTCATAGAATTCATTCTAGATCTTTTTTATAAACTTGTATATTTCTATTTAGTTGGTAAGTTTTAGGTGAATCCTCGTACTAGGGTAATGGGAACTCAAATATTTTCTTATCTCTGTATAAAAAAAATACTCGTGTATCTTTTGAAGATATCACACATGGCTGGAATGGTGCAATTTAAACTTTATATACTTTATTAACTGTTACTAATGTTCTAGTTACTAAAATTAGGTAATAAACTATGTTTAGAGTTTATCAATGTTTTGTTCAATTTAGATGTCTTTTTTATTGTAAATTTATTCAGTAGGTTATTTTCGATTTTGAATTTTAATCGTTGTTACTGAGCTTAATGTTAATGCGCACTTTATGTATCCTTATATGTTTGTATTGTATTATTTAATCGACCTTTTAAAACTATTTGTAAATTCTAATACCCATATTCTAAAAATAAAGACATTAAAGTCTATATTATTGTTTAAATTAAAGTTTTTTGATAAATTGTTTAGTGATTCCATAAGGCGCGAATAATCAAAAATACTTCCATATCATGTGTGAAATTTCACACATTTTTCCTGGAGATAATTCTTTATATTGAATTCTGATGATTTTTTAGGCAAGTACAAGCGGATGTATATCGCCTCCTGCGACTAATATACGACTGGTAATTAAAATAAACTCGTAGGGTAGATTCCTTTCGGTTAACATTTCCTTTAGGTTAAAATTCGAACAAATTAGTAGTATTGTTAGTACCTTGGTGGAGTCAACAATTCCCTTGTTTTCACCTGTACATAAATCAAATCTAACGTAACCGATTATTCCATGCATATAAAGCCAAGGATTCTTTAAAATTCCTCGAATCAAACAAATGATCAAGAAAAGAAGAAGTACCTTAGTTTATTCGAATTGGTGCAGAAGCTTTTAGATACGGATGTAAGACACCAAAGGACTGAAATAGTTCGGTAACTTGATATTACTGAAATTTAGAAGTCATGGAGTTGTAAAAACCCTCTTTCTTATTCTAGTTTACTAGAATTTAAGCAGAAGCTTCGCAACTCAGGGTGCACAGTCATCAAAGACTGACTGAAACAGTGAAGTTTTCAAAAAACAACCTTAGTCCTAGAATTTGGAAATCATAAAGTTGCAGTTTAATGTGTATGACCACTAGGACTGAGGTAGGTCAGTTGTTCAACTGTGGATTATTGAAATTTGGGAATATATACGCCTTAAAAAACAACCTTAATGTGTAAATTCCTGAGATGTGGGCACAGACATCGAAGATCAATGTCCACCAGAAACTAAAGTAACTCCATAACAGCGAAAATGTACAAACATCCCAAATCCTAGTTTACTGGAATTTGAGAAAAAAAGACGTCATGGAATTTATATACATTCAATTTACAATATCGGCAGGAGAACGAATTTATTAACATCTTATCTCTGTGGCTCAGCTATAGACTACTCTAATTTTAGAGCAACAAAACGCAAGTAATCATACCATAATTGACACACCAAGGAACTTTGGATATAAATATTGCAGTTCATGAATTGTCGGTCCTCTTATGAGAAGCGGGATTCTCTTTTCAAGTGGTGGTGTTATTATAAGAGTTGGTTTAAGTTAAAACACGAACAGATCAGAATGGTTATCAATGTCTGAATGGATCCCTCTGCTTCTACTCACCCCTTTTACTTCTTGAAACAAAATATTTAAAATAAAACCAAACTGTATATTTATCCCCAAGTAAATTAAAATTTGTATCCCACTAACAATAAAGAAAAATGGATAGCAAGAACTAGATAATTTAAACTGTTGTAATGAACTATTGATAAAACATGTAGAATCAGCATAACAACACTTACCACTGACAATAGCTGTACTGATTCTTCTTTCACGGGATGACTCAACGGGACCCTCCGATACAAGGGATGATTCTCGTAGTAGTTGATGAGATCCACCAGACTCTCGAACTCTACGCTGCCTATGGTGTATAGACGACCCTCCAATTTAATTCGACAGTGTTTTATTTTCCTGTCGGCCCTAAGTAAACCATAAGAAACAATGATAGACCGAAAGGACATCCTTTAATTCTAACCAACCTAAAGCTGATGGTGTAACAGTTGACGTCGTTCTCGCTGGGCCGAACCAAAAAAGCACCCTCGGTCTTGATCCTCTTCAGAACCTCTTCCGCCTGTTGCTTCGTAGTATTTTTGTGATACCACTCCTCATTCTCGTGTAGGTTTGGCTCGGGCACCGGTTCCTGTAGAGTGATGGAAAAGTCGGGCGCCACGACCGGAGTAGTCCTAATAGAAAGGACAAATTATGAGCTATGCGTGTATACAACGAGAACAACGCATTCACCTGTATTGAGTGATGAGGCTGTACAAACTGTCAAAGAATCTTGCTTCGTTCAGATAATACCGCGTCTGTTGCTTGACTTCTTTGGATTTTATTCTGCAGTGATTCACCTGACCATTCGCCAAAAAGGACAAGCAATATTCTCCGACGAATGTAAAACTGGGTCGTACTAAAAATGTACCATCACCTATGTAAAAAAATATATATCTGAAATTAATGTATGACGGGGGAGAGAGAAAAGAAACTACCTAAATGTGCATATGCTTTCAGTAACTTTTCGGCTTCATCTCTGTTGGCTAGCCGTCCGTGAAACCACTTCTCACTGAAATGCAACTCTTCATTTGGAATATTTCCGTTGGGTCTTGAAAACGAACTAGCATCGTCTTCGTCATCATCCCTAGTTTTATATAGTTATCAGTTAAATTATTCTCAAGTTTCCCTAAACGAATTACAAACCTCTCTGATGCGTCTCCATCGTGCGGGTAATGACTGGTGTAAAACAATTTGTAATTGTTCAGAACGAAAAAGTGGGGCGACCATTCTTTATCCACGGGGTCTTCCAGATACATTACGCCGCTCTTGACAGCATTTCTAAAACACAACGTATAAATTTTATTGAAAAAAAACTATATTTTTCCCTATATGTTACCTCAAATCCATAGTATCGGTTGAGTCAGTTCTAGATATCAAGGATGAGCAATCCTCTTGACCCTCAGGTAATTTCTTGTGTTTTAAAATGATTTTGTGACGCAGATTGTATGGCGATGGTAATTCATTCTCATTCCTGTCGTATGGTCTTACAAGCAACATATCTCCAAAAACATCCTAATAATCAGTACATCGATTAAATTACTCCCAGAAGAATTCCTGAATGAAAGTTTTTCTTAGCGGCCGTAGACTAAATAACTTATTCAGTGATAAATCCCATTTTTATTTTGAAGTCCATATAAACAAAAAATAAACCGCAACTAACCCAAAAAAGAAACATCACCACAGATTCTTACACCACAGCCTTACACAAAACACTTTGCAGGTACGCTTTTCAACAAATTAAACCCCATTATAATTATGAACATTTTTGAATTATTTATAGAACACTTTGAAGTTTGAAATTCAAAGCTTTGATGAACACATTGTAAAACCGAAATGGTGAAATATGTAGGACAAATATTCACACGTTTGAGAGATTGCCAATCTTCGTTTTCCCGCAACAGCCTGACGTAAGATATTCTTAAGACACAATACTTTTCACAAGCCTGTGCTGCGTTTTTTTCTTTTGTTGTAATAATTTTGGAAAATATAGCACAGTGTTTCATACGTCTTTATATTTTAAAACGCAAACAACTTTTGAGAGTCGCTGAGATTTGTAATATTTGCAACTGACACCATCTATAGGAAAAAAACACAAACTTTTTACGTTGCAGTAAGACATGGTCTTAAAATAGTGCTCGAAACGAATTTGCCAATTTTGTAAGACAGTTCAACATGCTATATCTTTTTTCTTCTTAACTTAATAAGGCTTGTGGAAAATAATTTTTATTAGCAATAACATTAATATTCTTATTTGATGTGCTTTAATGTGTTGTGTGTTAAAAGCGTTCATATTCATCTACATGTCTCCTAATTTTACAACTTATTAATACTTGCTTGTAAGTTATTAGCCATTTCTCTCTGTTGAGGAAGTGAACAATTGTCCTCAATCGATAATATTACAGGATATTCCGATGTCGCAAAAGCGTGCTCCTTGATTGTTCTGATGACATCGATGAATCTGATCTTGGTGGTTAGTGTATGACCATGGTAGATGTAGGGAGTACAGCACGGCCCGTCCCAGCAATCTAATTCGATGCAACGACAGCCCATTCGCAGACAACGCGCATATGCTTCCACTGAAGACTCAGATGAAAACTGATCGCCTGTTAAATAGCTGGACAACAAGACCTCATCAAATCATACTCATAGTCATCAAATCAACTGTCACTTACGTATTATGAGAAGACGCAATCCAATAATGGCTTAAAGGTCTAGTCATGTCCTGATATACCTTATTCTTCTTCAAATCCCATAAGTCATTCTGTTTCGAAAATAGAAAGTCAAGGAACTCTGTTATGGTAAAATAGGGCTCTTGTATATCTCTGTGGAAGGATATCTATCTCTATAATTCCACTTCAATAAATTTTAAAAGTACTACCTCTGTGGGTCTCGTAAAAAGTCACAAATGAAATTCCTAACCAGCTCCTTGCTTCCTCCCATGGGGTCATTCTGTTCCTCCTTAAAAAATCGCTGGAGGTCATGTAAACTAACAATACTTAAATTCGATGAATACTGTTGCATTTTAGGAAAAATATCCCCAATGGTCTGAAACACCTCCCATTATCCTTTGGCCTTTTTTTAGTAGTTAGTAGTTTACTTACATTTTCTTCTAATATTAGCTTCTGATACAAAATGGTGAAGTCATCAAAACCGATTTCCGTCCGCCTTCTAATATCGACTTCATTAAATACCTCTCGTAATTTGTTAGTCGGTATCTTATAGTTAACTCTCGATAAAAACGTTTTAATATCTCTGAGACTCACCCTGTTCAAAAAAAGGATAATAAAATGAAATTTTAAAATGGTATCCTTACATTTCTCTATCACCTCCCATTTTATAAAATTCTCTTCTCAACCAACTTTGAACTTGAAGAGGATACGACGCGTTTATAGTATCTTTAATTAAGTAATTTAATCCCTTAACCCATAACTTTTTCTCTTCTTCTGACAGAGCTAAAAAGGGCATATTTTCATATCACTTCCTTTATACTTCAGTCCTACAAACTTACCTGCAATACTCAATACTCTCAACTTAAATTCTGTACCATAAAAAATTACAAAACATTTTTTGACATCTTTAGATCGAGCTTCATCTGGCCACTTCTCAAAGTCTTTTGAATTCTTCCCTAATCTTACTTCTTTAATTTCGGCCAAATCTATGGTACCTGTCAATAAGAAAAATTAACTACATACCCTTGCAATTTTGGAACTAACCAGACCTTCATAACTTGTCCTTGAAATGTTGGTACTTGTTCTAGTCCAAATAAGTTGTCTAGTTTCGCGCCTTATAGCAAGGGTTTTACTTTCCGGCTTCTTTCTCCATGAAAATTTGGTCACCAATGTACCCCTCTCAAGCTGGCTGATAATTTGTTCCATTTCAGGAATATATCCCGCACCATTGTGCAGTTGTTGAAACATTTTGTAAACTAAAATAAGTTCCATATTGAATACATAAGTTTGTACAGTAAAATTTCTTGTTATTCTTATACCTTCCAAATTATTATTAGAATTATTATTTAAAGTAAAATTATAAGAGCATTTTCTACATAATTTGCTTTTTAACATTTTATCGCATTAACATTAATGAACTTTATTAAAAGAATTTATCAAAGAGCTGAAATATATACTGAACTCGTTATCTCTACCTCTTTCAGGTATTTTCATTGTTCAACCTGTAACATCTGTTGTTGATAACAATGTAAATCGTTTGAACTTTATCATTCTTTTAGCTTAATTGACGTAGCATTGCATTGGTTTTATTGTTAATATATAACTTACCAATAATGTTCAAAACAAATCATGTTACCACTAATTTTCAAACTCATAGAATAATTTTTATTTAAAAAAAAACACTATAACTTTAATAATTATTATTTATTCAGAATAAATAACCTAATTCAAAATTAAAAAAATATAAATAAATTATACAAGAAAATTGAATTGTAATAGAAAAATAAATATTTTTAAATAAACATATATCACTGATATATTTAAATTACATCTATAAACTAAGGCCTAATTATATATTATGTAAAAGATACAAAACCAGGCAGTAATAAAAATAAATCCATGCAAAAAATAAAACTTACCTGAATACAAGTACTTTTGCAATATTTAAAAAGGGTATGTGTTATTTCAAATAATATATGAAATAATAAGCATATCATATAACTTAAAGAAAGACATAAAACAAATACCGTGATTTATAAAAATTGTGTATGTTTTATTTTATTTTCACAAAAAAATGTTTAAAAGGCAATAACAAAAACTAAAAAAACAATTAACTTCAACATATTTGACACAACGCAAAGATGTCAACTTAGTGATAGATGGTGTTGCATATCTTATTTGTTACTTTCTATTCAAACTACCAACATAATATTTTTCTGATGATATAATTAGTTTCTTTTAATAACAAGACAATAATGATTTATAAAATTATTTGTATTATAATTCGTAATACGTACATGCGCTACAACAATAATTTTAATACTTATATCATTAGAATAATATATCAGAAATAATATATCTTCAGAAATCTAGGGTAATCTTGTTTCTAAAAAAATATACTTTTGACGTATTGACATGTGGTTTTGTATCAGTCATTTAAGGTTCATAGCTGATGCAATAGAGGCTTTCTAAATATATGTTGCAGTATATTTCTTTTACGCTCTTTAGTAAAGTATAGTTACCAGAAAAGTTTTTAATACAGATAGTTCTATAAACATGGCTGAAGATGAAGCAGTAAGTATTTATTTGGAAGTAAACTGTTTTTAGGTTACCGTATTTTTGAAACGTGGATTAATGGATTTTATTTATTTTTGCAATATGTATACTTTTGATATAAGTATTATTTATTAATATTTAATACTTGTAGTTCTTTGATCCAACTGTGAAGAAAAAAAAGAAGAAGAAGAAGGCAACCTTTGATGTTGATGCTGCATTAGCAGAAGGTATTTTAGTTGATAAATATAATAAAAAATATAATTTATACATATCCAATATTCTAGGAAATGATAATTTAGATGGTAATGTTATTTCTGGGGAGAATGAATCAGCCCCAACTGCTGAAGATGGGGATGATAATAATGCAGACATTGATCTTGATTTCACCAAGCAGAAAAAGAAGAAAAAAAAGAAGCCTTTCAAGTAGGATTTGATCCTTCAGCCTTCATCAGCAGTAATATTAAATCAATATGATATTATTTTAGCACTGACGATTTAGAAAGCGCCTTAAATGAGGTGAAAGATGATAATGCAACAAATGATGGAGGAAATCAAGAGGATGAGTTGATAGAAGATGATTTTGACTTAGATTTTAATAAACTCAAAAAGAAAAAGAAAAGCAAAAAGAAGGATCTGGATGAGATTATGGCAGAGGTTGATGAAAAAACTGAAGATAAAGAAAATGGTAAGTAATACAAGAGGATAGTGTGCAAAAAATTGTTGTTTAGAAACATTGAAAATAATGTGTATTTTTCTAAAAATATGCTGCAATTTGGTGGAAAGAATAGTAGTGCCAGGTAAAGTGGCTGGATTTTCAAAAAGAATTAATATAAGTTTTGTATAATTTTTGATACATCAATCTGTTTTAGTCGATGATAACTCCACAACTTGGCTTGGATCTGACCGTGATTACACATACGAGGAACTGTTAAATAGAGCTTTTGAAATTATGAGGTATAAGAACCCTGATATGGCTTCTGGCAAAAAGCAGAAATTTGTAATGAGACCACCACAGGTTTGTTGATATTAACATTTTTTCAAGCAGTGATTTAATTTTTTTTTTTTTGATGATTTTATAGGTTGTAAAAATTGGAGCAAAAAAAACCTCTTTTGCCAACTTTACAGAAATCTGTACAACACTGCATAGGCAACCTAAACATCTTTTAGACTTTTTACTAGCTGAATTGGGAACAAGTGGTTCTGTTGATGGCAACAGTCAGCTCATCATCAAAGGACGTTTTCAACAAAAGCAAATTGAAAATGTACTAAGAAGGTACTACACTTTTGTATTGAATGCATCACATTTATACCATCAATTTTTTTTCATTATTGTTTCTAAATTTTAATTATTAATTTTAGGTACATTAAGGAATATGTAACTTGTCATACATGTAGGTCACCAGATACCATTTTGCAGAAAGATACCAGATTATTCTTTTTGCAATGCGAAACTTGCGGGTCGAGATGTTCTGTAGCTAGTATAAAATCTGGTTTCCAGGTAAGCTACAAGGACCACTGTCTTCGCGATAAACTTTTATTCCAATTATTTTTTTTTAGGCTGTAACATCCAAGCGTGCAGCAATGAGAGCCAAGACAGCTTGAATAGTCAAATAGTTTGCAATATTTATATTATGGTATTATATCATCTGCACTTTTAAAGATTTATGTTTTTTTTATACCAACCTCCTAGGATTTTATCAAGTCAAAACAGTAATCTTTCCTGGATTGGGAGAAAACAAATATATTTTTAAAGTTATTAATGTATTAATTGGTGAGCAAATAAATCTTTTTATTTCTATATCTCCGTAATGGATAGACTTTTATTCTGATTGTATTGAAGGGGGTCAACATGATCATGATCTATTTTGTTACATCTACAAGATACTAATGGCAAGACATTTATCGATGGTCTTCATCATTCTGACTTATCTGAAATTAAGATCTCAATTATGAGGTTTTGAAAGGAAGTAGACTTATTTAAAAGCTAAACAAACTACATTTTTGAAATACCATAATCTTTCCCTTATCTTGTCACAAACATTTTAATTCAACCGACGATACGTACCAAGCCTACTACTATTAAACTTTTAAAGAAATCGAATTAATTCTTTATGAGAAATTGCTATAAATTATAATTAGATAGTCATTTTATTTGTTATCTAGTTTGCAATAATACTGTATAATTTAAGGAATTAGGTTATAAAGATAGTAATGAGATAATCAATTTATTGGTTGCCATACCATAGAGCACTTATCGTTCTGATTAAAACAAAATTAATGTTTTCATTACCAAATCTATCCTGAAATCATCTGTTGATAATTCTAAATTCTCGGTATAAAAAGTATTCCACATCGCACCGCTTAGTCACATTTGTATGTTATACTTTAAATCCATTTCTCTGTCTACATGTGAATTAAAAGGTCTATGGTAATAAATCAACATGTAACTATAGTTCTGGTAGCTTTCCATCTACTAGACATATTGGAAAATCAATTTATGCAAGAAAAAAAAAGGGGAAGTGCCAGTTAAAATTAAGAGCAACTATTTTGTCACACTAAGATAAAGAACAATTTAATCATTTTCACTTTGGTATATTTGTTATAAAACAGGAATCTTTACAGTTTTCTTACACATTTCTCGTTACCTCTTCCATCAGTGACCTAATATCTTCTGTTAAACCAAACTTATACAACACATCCAGGATGATCATTCTCCAAAAGTTGATAAACCTATTCAATCTGAAACATTCGAGTATTTACAATAATGGTACCGATTTTTGATTGTTTATACTCACAACAAAGCTAATTCGAACCATAGCTTTGAAGGAGCCGAAACAAGTCTCCTCGTTACGCTTTGTGACGTGGTTTCGAAGGCGGCTTTGCTTGCTATCCGAGCCAGAACAGAGTAACGGTCGATGGGACTTCCATGATCATGTGATATTGCTCTCAAGGTGTTTAGATTCCTAGAATTTAATTTAATAAACAGATTTAATAGAGTATTAGAGATCCCTTTAGTGAAAACTTACCTAATAACCAATAACAACGTTCGTGGCATTTGTTGTAAACATCTCACGATTTGATCAAACCTTTCACCAGCTGCCCGCCTCATATACTTCTCTTCTGAATCAGTTAGCTTGGCTTTTAACTTGAAACCGGATGATCTCAATGGAGCTTGCGTCAATACTTCCGCAAACATTTCATAATCTACGAAAAATCCCTTAGTTTTGTTGACATTTACATAGTGATAAATCACCATCTACTCCTAATAGTGTTGAATATTTCCTCATCTCGTCTCTATTGCCCAGTACAATAGCTTTCCACATGAAGCTGAGATTGAGTCTGTCTTTATCGGATATTTTCTGATAAAGCCCGTGGTCGATAATGACTAATTGGGTTTTTCCGTTCTGTTTCCTGATCATAACTAAAATATAAGTAATTAAGTAAAACTCATGAGTGATAAGCACAACTTTTTACCATTCCCTGGGTGTGGATCAGCGTGAACAAAACCCGTTTTGAAAATCTGATAACCGAAAGCTTCAAATAGTTTATTGTTAATTTCAGCTAAAGAGAAATTGTTCTCTCTCAGTTTGCCCTCGTCGCTGATTTTAATACCATCCACGAATTCAGTCACTAGAACTCTCTATAAAAACAAGTCAATTAAGTGTGAGATTGGTGTAAGGAAGTAGAGATGAGCTTAAGAACGACGATTAGGTATACTAGTGACGACTTTTCTTTTAACATCTTCATCATCGATTCATAGCCGCTCCTCGGGTATAGTTTCTACTTCTCAACCAGTACACAGCTAGTGTTACTGCAAGACTTTGAATATTCTTCACCAAATCTCGCCAATATTGACGATTAGCTCAAATGGTCTGGCCTCTTAGTGTCCAATTTTACAAATAGCTTTCTAATATATTAATCTATGTCTTTTTTGGAACTATTTATTACACCTTCCTTGGTCTATTGCGTAGTAGTACCAAACCAAACCTATCAATTTTTAATATAATCTCAAAAGGATACACGCAGAATTTGTTTTAAGTTTTTGAAAGGTTTCTAACATACAAAAGAACTGTCAAGCATGCAGAAGAGTTGGATTTTAGACCTGATTTTGTTAGTTGTATAGTCTTTCTCTTCTTCTACACACACCATTTTAGACAAGCAAAGGCTTCTGCAGCTTAAACGATTCAGCTTATTACTTCAGACATTTTCGAATGTCACATTCATTTCCGGTATTAATAATCGTGTAAAGTAAAGTATTTAAACTACCACATTTGTTCTAACAGAATGCTAATGAGATAAAGCTTGGCTATTTCTTTGACTTTTCATAACAATCTAAGTCACTGCTACTTTATTTTTATGGCTTCTAGTTCTTGTTGAGTCTCTTATATGTTGTTTGTATAGTCATTACGATATAAAAGACATATTTGCTTTAGGTAGCTCCAGTGGCGCCTTTGCCACACGGAAACTATCTATTCTGCTTTTAACTAGCACAAAAATTACGTCACTTAGAACTGCGTAATGATAATTACAGGTACTACTAGCTATATAGATTATCGCTGAAATATAAGTCGCCTTGTAAGTATAGCTGTGCTTCAATAATTGCTTGTTATATACTGAAAGAAACAGTTTTTTTTAAAGCAGATAGTTGTTAATCAAAATATTCCTATGATCATCCTTTATGGTAGTCTATTTTGTTTCTCTGTATTCTAAAAGTTTAACTGTCACCTATTTTGTTACTTATTGCTTTACATTGATTATAAAATGTTCTACAGAAATACTCAGAATTTTAAACCCTGTAAACTGTGTCATTAAGTTCTACATGTTGAGATGTTTTAAAGAGAAGTCTAGAGTTTGATTTTTTAATAATTTATATTTAAGTAGAATTATATTCAGTTGATTATTTCTTAGTTTCTGTTTTCTGTAGGTGGTTGTTTTGTTTCTTTATTAACTTTTGACCATAGAGATTAATCTGTTTGAAATAACTTAAAGTAAGTAAATCTAAAACTAGAAACAATCAATAAGAAAGCCGCCTTTTATGTCAATAATGCAACGGTAAACATTTAATGCATCTACCATATAGCCCGGACCTTGCTTCGTCTAACTAGACTAGTATTTTGTTTTGTCCAAATCATTTGGTTCAGTTTTCGCCCAAAAACTCCACAGTGACAAAATTACGAAGTTGTCCGGAAAACGACAAGTGGTTGGCGGTTAAAATTAAAAGATGAAATAAAAGATAAGATTAAAAATAGAAGATGAAATGTAGAAGAATAACTTAAATTTCAAAAACAAAAAAATCACTTTTCCCTTGCTAATTACATTAACATTTTAATTCAGGGCATGTTGTTATTGAATTCAATGAATTCTTGCAGTGTTGTTAACCATCGCTCATCTCTACGAGGAAACATTGAATGGAATGAACTGAAATTAAGCCAGTGGATACAGCGACCTGAATGTTACTTACTACACTTCCATACCGTGTTAGTGTACTTCCACAGAACCCTGGGTACATGGACGTACTTCAGGTGGTTCAAGTCCCTGGCGCATTTCTCCGCGTTCAGGCCCTCATTCACAAAATCCAGCTCTTGCTTCAAGGCGTCGACGAAATCGTCCAGTATCCACGTGAAATCCACTTTGGGATGCATCCATGCGCCAATCTTCAGCAGTATATTAATGGTCATCACGTCGCTGGACAATCGCTTTCGGAGATCATTGTACTGTACCTTGACAGCTACTGGTTGACCTTCTTTCGTCGTAGCCTTGAACACCTACGGTTCGTTAAAAGAAAAAAAACATAACGAAATATATAACGAGAAAAATACGTGTTTATTGTTTATTTACTTGAGCAATGCTGGCCGCTGCCAATGGCTGGGTATCAAAACTTTGAAATATTTCATCTGGAGTCTGTCCAAAATCTTCACGAAATACATCATATAATTCCTCTTTATCTCTGGCCAAACATTTATCCTAAAATATTAGATTTCAGATTCATATTTTAACTATCGATATCATAGCTTAAAAATTATGATAGTTCGCACTCAAAATAGATTATTCTCTTGTGTTTCTCTCATACAAGTATCGACTATCGATTAACTTTGCTTTTAGATATATACATAGTAATTAAAATAAAATAACCAATGCAGGTCAACAAAATTTATGATGTCAGTACAGCGAAAAATTGCCGCATAAACTTAGAATTTTGATTTACAACGTTTGCCAGTTTGTAAACACTAATTATTATCACTATGTTTTGAAGAATGTTGTAGACATTAGACAACAAAGTCGATCATAACCAACACAAATCGAATGTTATAGATTAATTCGGTTATTAGTCCTTACCATAATAAAATAGTAAATGCACGCCATAAATAAAGTCGAAATGTAAAATTTGGAACGGATTTTGCCTTATCATTTTAGCCTTTTTTCTATGGCCTAGAACTTCTGTTCAAACCACCGCGGAGTGCAGACGTACCTTCCAGAACGCTCTGTTGTAAAAAAAACATCTGAGTTACTATTGGTGTCATAAAAGTGCCGGTCATAAAAAGCATGGCGAGAACGTGATTTAAAACGTGAAATTTAAAATTTAGTTTTTATAAGCTCAAGGCTCTACCTTCTAGGAATTTTCTTTCTTATTTTCGGAACGGTAAATCGAGCGAGTAAAAGATGAGACGCGTAAACTTAAAAATTTAAATTAAACATTTAATAGCTATTAAGTGGTCTGTACGCTTAATTTCAATACATAATGGCTAATCGACAACACCTTGCTATTGATTTATCAATTGGATTACCTGCTATTCGAAATAGCGATCAAGTGTCAATAACTCAAACCCCTCAAATGCCAGAATGGAACATTGTTACAAACAAAAAACGCTTGAGAAGTCCGGAAGAACAAGTTGTCCGAAAACAAACAAAAATTGGCGACTACTGGCTTCAAAAACCTATCCAAACATACAACAGTTTCAGTGCCCTGACAGAAGAGGCAGAAGATAACCAGAACAACAAAGAAAACTAACCAAAAACAATTCCCAGACCACCCTCAGCAACAATATATAACGTAGGTGTTGTTAAACATCTGCATGACTTGCTCAAGACAATATGTAATACGCATTTCAACTTGATGATGTCATAAATTTTGATGATATGCATTAGTTGTTTTATTAGATAGACTTTAAGTGACACTTTCCATATCCGACATTTTCATTGTTGTGGAAAATTCCTTTTTCTATATTCCACATCTGTTAACTGTCAAAATATAAATAATCTAGTTGTTTGGAAGCAATAAATGTTAGTACTATTGCCATAAATGAGAATTTTGTTATAATTGATCCGGATGCCTTGTTTCAAAGAATATAATTTGTTATTGTAAGAATGCGAATCCGTAATTATTTTAAAGGCCGATACTTATTTACTTATTGATAGAGAGGAAGTTACGGAATTGCTTAGGGCTGCAAGTAGTCTTAATCCAGCCCTGCGCCTATTCCAAATTCTTACTCCATCCCAAAAAAGATTAGAAGTAGAAAATTAAGGCAATGTGAAAGAACTCAACAAACCGCAGATATCTTGATTTTTCATAGGAGAACTTCTTTACTGATCAAACTTGCAGTAGTGGAATCTTCTACAAAATGATGTTATTTGATCAACTTATCCGTTGCAGATCCAATTCAACTATATTTTTCAATAGTGTAGAATGTTGATGCATATATAGTTAACACATAACATTTTCTTTAAAATGAAAAACTTTAATCTATTGTACATAATAAAACTAGAGTTAATGAAAAGTTTCTTCTATCACATTCGTTATTTTTAATGTAACATGACTCATCAAACTTTTTTTCGCATTTAGAACAATGTAATTTTACCTGTAATATCTTTAAAGTGTCTATATACTCTTTGGGTAAAATGTGACTCAGCGACACAAGACCTTGCCCCAATTTAATGTAGGTGCCGCCATTTTGCAGGCATCCGTCTCGTATTCTTTCGGCACATCTTTGGTGAATCCGACTCATCATTATTTCATAGTTTGGTGCATTCTCCATCAGACCCGACATGGAGAAGTAATAGTCCAACGAAATTGCCAGACCGACTTTGATAGATCTAAAAATGGCAAGTTTTATAAAAAAAATGTAAACAAAAACAAAACGTTCAGTTGTCTCTAAACCGGTCTCGTATATACATACCTGGCAAATCTCAAAGCACCCTTCGCCCCAACCACGATGTTGTCGTCGATATTTCTATCATTTAGGGTGGCGATGGCTAAACCTCCCCCAAAGCCGGCTACGACGTATCGACGGTTTTTGTATTTGGATCTCGAAAGTAAACAGTTACGAATCGCCCGTCTCAATGCCATTATTTCGTCCTACGCTCCCAGCTGGCTTTGAAAAGAACGATATACATTATTATTCTATGCGGTGGACATTTTAAAATATGTATATAAGCGTTGTGTTGGTAAAGGTTCTATTCCACATAAATTATTACGGGTTGTCGACAAAAAAACACTACTTACATCATCCAACTAAAAAAAAACAAGTATAAATAGCAAAAGTTAATGACACTACAGATTCATATTATTTTTTTATTTACTAATAACGATATACTACAAGAAACTATATAAAAATTAAACTTTGTCCCGTTAAATGTCACGATTTAACATACTTGTTAATAATAATAAGTCCTGGTTTGTTTAAAAACAAAAACAGTTGGACCCAGATATCGTTATAAGAGAAATAATAATATAAAAAAGTAAAATCAATTGTTAACTGAGATTCTACTATTGAGATATGGACTAAAAACATAAATAAGCAGAATCTAATGTTTTTAGAAAAAATGGTTTTAAGGTAGTTTTATTTAGAATAAAATAGGTTTATCAGAGGTAGACAGATTGTGACATTTCAAAAAATATATTTAGAAAGTTGGAGGTAGTCATTTTATAGCAGAACTTCTATAGGGATAGTTTACGAACACTAATAAACAGATGATCCTTTTAGAAATACTACTTCATAGACAGTAATGAGATTTTGAAATACATAGTTTAGTATATAGAAGGGTATCTCAGGAACATATGTGTTATTCAAAAACAATTTGAAATATTACTAGATAAATATAACAAACTAGATCCTAGATAAAATTGATTATTCCTACAGAGATAAACAGCTAAAATTTCAAGGGTACCCAGCAAGAGAGAGAGAGAGAGGAAGAGATGGAAATACCATTTTAAGGGGTCTTCAAATCATTCTAAGGTTTCTGGTATTTTGAGTACTTCAAAATACTGTTAGGTAAGGATTTACTTTAGTAGAAATATAGAAAAAAAAATGTTCATATTTGTACGGTATAAACAGTTAAGAAATAATTCTAGGTAGAGAGGTACTTCAGAACTATTAATTGACAGTACAATAAATATGCTATTCAAGGGCGTTTTGAGTTAAGAAATAGTTCAAAGATTCATTACAGAACATCTTAGATATATACATAATAGGAATTCGATGGTAATATTTTATTTGTGTAATGTATATATGGATTTATAGATATTGATAAAATTTTGAAATAGTTTAAAGTGACAGTTAATTAAAATATACTGATATTGTTAAAGAAAAACTCATTCTAATGTTATTAAATAATAGCCAACCAATTTTATGCAACTTAATGATTTCATGTACCCATCAACTATACAGTCTTCCATAAAATCGTCGGCGGTTTTCCTAGAATCGGTTTTTGTTTTCGACTGCGGAAGACAAAGAAGCACAGCCTACTACCACTACCAACAATAATAATAGGATTTATAATGAGAGAGATGCACGAACGCGACGACTTGTTTCAGGTTTCCGATGGAAAACATCATCCTCGCCTTCCCCTCGCCCCCCGCGTTTACCACTCAGCTGATCGGGCCCTTTCTTCCCTTTCCATCGCTGCGGCGACGTCAAACCGAACCGAGCGCGAGTCGCATTAGTCGTATCCGGGCGACTGGGTTGTATGTTGTGCTTGTGGCTTTGTGCAGTCGCCGATTGTTGTCAGTCCCGACCCCTTCTGTAACCTCACAACCCCCGTACGACAAATCATCGCCGCACGTCAAGGTAAGCCATGTTGGGTCAGGGTATATAATTTAAATTTCGTGACAGTTTCGCGTTAGAAAATTGTTCTAAACAAGTATGAGAGAGTCGTCAGCTGACTACGACACAAAATATTGATATTAAACGTAAATAATACCGCAGAGAATAGGTTTATGTCGATATACATACTCACGATTTTTCGTAGGGTCTCTTTGGATTCCTTTGTTTTGGGTAAATCGAGCCGTCCGATTCCTTACGATAAGTTTCGCCAGACGATCAATGATGTAACTTTGTGTACGAAATGTGCGTGTGAGAATGAGACGGTGAATGACGCTAAGCGAATGCGGGACGGAGATAGCGACAGACGAGGCACGAAGCAGCGACGTGCGCCCCGCGTCTCGGCCTGACATTACTGGTTTTGCGCTCTATTTTGTATTCCCGACTGGTTCCCAATGTGTTTTACTATTAAAGCTCGGTCCTTATTTATGATTCGATGTAAATACAAGTCGGAGTTGGACACAGGGCTCATATGTTTTGTGATCGAGTCAAACGCAACGTCCTAATAAAAAAACACGACTATTCTCTTTAACGGGAAGTTGATAATTAGCAAAGGCGTCTATACAATATAAAAATTGCCACGGTTAATAGTTCTCATATACATAAACATGGTAATTTAACTAATGATATTTGAGTACAAATTACCACTTCTAACGTCGCGCATGCTCTAAGGTAGTATAGTCGATCCAAAACAGCAGTGAACCTACATAATCTCAATTTATGACGTAAAAACGTCGCAATGTTGCCGCATTTAACTTTAAGTTATATTTATATTGAAAAAACTACTCATTGTTTTTATACATTTCATAAATTTAATTTCGAATAGTTTTTCTACATGCAATTTGAAATTTAATAAAACAAGAAAAGCTGTTTGACGCTTTGCCGGTTTATAACCTCTTATTTTTTGCAGATATTTAACAACCGGACAACTTTTGCAGACTGATTCGGTTACATGTTCAAATATATCACTCGACATTATGTCTTTTTTTTAACTAGAATAAAATGAGAAGGAATGGTCTGATATTAAACTGAATTTACAAACTGCAATAGGCAATACATTATACATCTTGATGACATGAGTTCACTGCTATTTTGGATAAACTATATATACCAAAGACTACAGGGAAGTGAACAATATAGTCTTATCAAAGTTTTTTTGTACATACGTCATCAAGATGTTTAATGTATCGCCGGCCGCAATTTGTAAATTCGTTTTAGAATCAGACAATATTTTCCTTCTCATTTTATTCTAGTTAAAAAAGAGCCACAATTCTGTCTGATTAGTTCGAACGTGTAAAAGAATGAGCCTGTCAAAGTCGTCCGGTTGTCAGAAGTATGCAAAATTCTTGAAAGCAATAGTGATAAGAAGTTATAACTCTAACCTATAAACTATTGTGGCTGTATAATTAACTGTACTTTTAAATTTTTGTTCAATTATTTTATTTAGATTAGAATTTCGTTGTATCTCAAAGCCAAACTGAACTAAAACTCAGAGTTGATGCGGCAATATTTCGACGTTTTGACGTCACTAATTTATATGACGTATGTACAAAATAACTTTGAATTGACTATATATATATATAGTCCTTCCAATAAAACAGCCAATGCACATCATCAACACGGTCAAACGTATTGTCAAATCCAGTTTATAAGAACGTAAAATCCCTTTTAATTCTTTATTTTTATTTCTCATTTTACTAATTAGCATTGCGCTAGTTAAAAAGTGACAGAATGAAGTCTGATGCGTCCAAACATGTAACCAAATCGATCTATAAAATTCGATTTCTGTCGGTACTGGTCGACATCCTTGCCATATGTCAATATAAATATAATAAAACAGCTTTAACCTACAGATCGTGAGTGTTTAATTAACTGTAGTTTAAGACCTTCAATAAATATGCATTAAATGTATTATAATGTTAAAATATATTATATTTTATAACTTTATTTTTTTCAATATTTTATTTACATTAGTATTTTGTTGTCAGAGACAAAATAAAAGAAAATTTAAATTTGATGCGGCAACGTTGAATTATAAATTTCGATGACGTACATTGCCTGTTTTATTGGAAGGCTATAGTACATCATTATTTTAATTTACTAATAAGATTTTCTTCTTAACTAAATAATTTAAAATAATATAAATAAAAGCTTTTATTATTTAACTGAGGAATTGAAAAGATTAATGAAAACAAAAGAAACAAAAACAAGTTGATGTTAAATACAGTATATTTCGAATAAGTCGAATTAACAGAATCGATATATTCAATAGGCTAGATTACGTGTAATAAAGAATCACAAAATATTGATTTATAATAGTAATATAGCATAGATTGTTAAAAATATATTTATTTTAAAATTAAAAGTGGTATTACCAGAAATAAAAAAAAATCAAAATTCGCCATGTTAAGTGTCAAACACTAATCAGAAGTGCTACGAAACATTAATGTCACTTCTTACGTTTAAACTTTTTAGCGCGTTTCGGTTTTATTTGGATAGTTTAACAGGTCAATTGAAAAGTCCTTTTTTGGCAAAATTAGTTTGTTTTATTCAACATAATTCCCTTCAAAGGTGATACACTCATTCTAGCGACCCTCCTACTTTTCGATACCTTTTTTGTAGTACGATTTGTCCTTTGATTCAAAATAGGCCTCAGTTTCGGCGATCACCTCTTCATTCGACGAAAATTTCTTCCTAGCGAGCATTCTTTTGAGATCTGAGAACAGGAAATAGTCGCTGGAGGCCAGATCTGGAGAATACGGTGGTTGAGGAAGCAATTCAAAGCCCAATTCATGAATTTTTGCCATCGTTTTCACTGACTTGTGACACGGTGAATTGTCTTCGTGAAGCAGCACTTTCTTTTTCTTCAAATGCGATTTGGTCCTTCAAACGGTCCAACAACGCTATGTAATAGTCGCTGCTGATGGTCCTTCCTTTTTCAAGGTAGTCAATGAAAATTATTCTATGCACATCCCAAAATACAGACGCCATAACATTGCCAGCCGACTGTTGCGTTTTCCCACGCTTTGGAGCGGGTTAATCGTGTGCGGTCCACTCGGATGACTGTCGATTGTACTTCGGAGTGAAATGATGGAGCCATGTTTCATCTATTGTCACATATCGACGCAAAAACTCGGGTTTATTACGCTTGATCATCTTCAAATACTGCTCCGAATCATCGGATACTGCTCCGAACTCGTCGTTGTTTTTGGTCAAAAGTGAGCTCGCGCGGCACTTACTTTGCACAGAGCTTGATATTAACACTTGTTGAAGGCTTGAGTTTAATTAATATTTTTCTTTGTATTTTGAAAATATATGGTCGTTCAGTTAGATGGCCCTTTTTCTTCTGTCCATTCGAGACTTGTAAAAACATATACAGACTTCATGCTAACCAGTTACATTATATTATATAAAATTTTCTATATTATTTGGTAACTGAAAAAAGAACAACATTATTAGGGACTCATATACACAATAAACAAAACAAATGAGGCCTAACCTCAAATGTTAACAGTAGGGATGCCGAAAAAATATCGATATATCGATATTTTTTCAAAGTATATTTTAGTGTATTTTGGTGCTTAACTTTAAAAGTTTCGTATATTTTGGTTGGGTTAATTGTAAATATTTATCTAGTTTAAAAATATCTATATATATGACAAAAAATATCGATACTTTTCTGGCGATGGCCGTTTACATTAATTACATTTTAGACGTAATTAAAGGCACTTATAATAAATACTTACATTAGAATTGTCTTATTGCTATACTGACTGGGTCTCGCCTTGTAATCAACATAAACATATGTAGAATCCCGCAATGCGCATACGCAGAACGAACCACCATATACTAGATCTTGCTCACCTCCCTGTACTCTGTGTACTCCTATGTCAAAATAGATGTCAGTGTTATGAAAACGTCAAATCATGTCACGTTTGAATTAATGAATAACCTCTCAAGTTGATGCCATTTCATTATTAATTTTAATCAATCCTCTAGCCTTTTTGGCGATCGCCTTTTTAAAATGTGCGTGCTGAACGAGACACTGGCCCAGATTTGGAATAATTTAACGCTATATTCCGACCGAATTACCATAATATTATTCAAACGAATTGAATATTGAAAGAGCATTAATATTTATATATTTTAATTGTTTACGTATCACTATCTATATAAATGAATAAATAGATTAGACTTACACCGTATAGATGTTTTGACACAATTACATAAAGTACACGGTCGAGGGTTTAAATATTTGAGAAGAAATATTTAGGAATACATGGCCAACTTTTATGTTGTATATTTATAGTGATAGTTGTTGTTTGGATACATTAATTTATATATAAATAGTTCAAAAAGGTTTATGTGTAGAAATACTTATAAAAGCATTTATACTTAAGACAGATAGGTATATGTTTATATAGCCGTAACAAAATATATAGAGATATAAATGCTTATAGATCCCACTAGATCGTAGCCAGCTCAAATATTCGTATATTCCGTTCAATAAAACAGCCATGTACGTCATCAAAATGTATGATGTAGATCACGCCGCAATGTTGTCGCATCCATTTTAGAATTTTGGTTTACAACGTTTACCGGTTTATAACCTCTAATTATTATTACTAATGTTTTAAAGAATTTTGCAGACTTTTGACAATATGGCTCACTAGTACGGAGCGAAATCGTATTTTATAGGCAGATTCGGTTACATGTTCCGAGGCAGCATTCTATCTCTTCTTAACTAGGGTAAAATGAGAAGGAAAAATCCACTGCGGGTTTAAAATTTTACAATTTTACAGACTGCAATCGGCAACATATTCGTCGTTATCTATGAAGTGCATTGGCTGTTTCATTGGACGAGCTTTCAGATATTATACATTCCATACAACCATCCATGTGTCGTGATCTTACAGCTTCAGCTGCAATACTTTTGCGTGAACTCCACTTAACTACACCTAGGAACTCTTCGAGTAACTGCGGGACGATTGCCAATCCAACGTGAACCTATCTTACTTTCTCGAGAATGAATTTGATTCCGGTTAAATGAAATATATCTACATAAAGTGGCAGTCAAGGTATCTAGATAGAGAGGTATCTCAAAGATCGGCCTAGAGATACGTCAGGAATATATCTACATAGAAAATCAGTTCAAAGTTTGTGATAGTTTCTCTAAATCAAGTAAATCACATTCATAGAGAAACTTCTCGGAGAAATATCTACATTAGATATAATTCAGTAGCAATGACGGAATAACCATGATGGTTAATAACAATCTTAATTCATAGTAGTCAATAACAACGACCGATAATCATAACAGACAACAAACAATAATTTAATAAAAATTAAATTAGACATAATATAAGATTAAAATAATAGACAGTACACGGTTAAATTTGAAGTAAAGTTTCAAGTGAGATTTTAGGTTAATTTGTGAATTCCAGAATATATATTCTACTCAAGTATACGAATAATTTACAAGAACTATAATTTTGGTTTATTATTGTAGGGTTTATTGATAAATAATTACATATTGTTTTACTATCTTTACCAACGTCGTAAACTCAAAGTCTTGATGCGCATGCGGGGATTCTCCAGAACTAGACTCTTGTGTTCACTTCCCTGTAGTGTGCTAAAAATAGCAGGCTGCCGTTCGATTTACGAACCGCGGAAAAGCACCTGGAAAAATAGTGATGCGGATAAAAGGGGACTTAATAATTAATTGTCTAATACGAAAGGTCGTGTAGAATTAATGGGTTTTCGGCGACGGCAAGCGCTAAAAATAAATAAACACTGCGAAACTATTTTAATATATTTGGCCACGGGTCCCGTGCGTGCAAACCTTCCACCGCCTAAATGACGTCAATTAAAAATGATTCTGATAATGTTCGCCGTTCCGCGTTTCGTATCGTTACGCATCATCGTCAGTTACCGATCGGATTTTAGCTTTAGTGGAAAAAAGAGTCCCGATAGCGTCGTCACATTAATATTAGGATGATAACAATATTAAGATGCTCTTTAGTTTTTATCACTCTGGTTTCCCGAAAAAACTTTTAAGTTCGTACATTAGAAATACATAGATATCAATACATATCTGGTTTATTACAACAGCAATCATTTAGGTAGTGTTATTTTTAAACCCAGGGCGAAAGAAAAATTATATTTAATAAAGCAATATAAAATAATCTAACATCCTAAATAAATTCATAGAGAGAAAAAACTTAATACCAACACACCAGTTTGAATTTATTAACAAGCATTCAACAATTGACCAGGGCCACAGAATAATAGATGTTATTGAAAAGCCTACGAAAGTAAAAAAGTATGCTCAGCTATATTCTTAGTTGTAGCACAAGCCTTCGATAAGGTTTGGCACGAAGGCCTTGTTCATAAACTACAGAAAATGCTCCCAAAGCAACACACCGAACTATTAAAATCGTACATCACCACCAGAATTTTTAGAGTCAAACAAGAAGAAGCTTACTCTACAATAAAAGAAGCTAAAGTTTCCCAAGGTGTACCACAATGAAGTGTACTGGGACCAATGCTTTATCTACTCTATACTTGTGATATACCACAAATGGAGAGAACATTACGATGGCTACATTTGCTGATGATACTGCGATTATAGCTGTCGGAGACAATAGTGAAGAAGCCTCACGAAAATTACAACACGCAAGTAACAATATAAATAATTGGACACAAGCTTGAAAAATAAGAATTAATGAAAGTAAATTTGTACATGTGCAGTTCACCTATAAACAGACCGTACAAGCACCAATAGCATTAAATAATACTATCATTCCATATAGCAACAACGCTAAATATCTCGGAATGAATCTTGATGCAAAACTTCACTGGAAGGAACATATAAAGAAGAAAAGAAAAGAAAAGAACTGGAATTGAAATATAGGAAAATCTACTGGCTAATTGGAAGAAAATCACAATTATCAGTACATAATAAATTGCTATTATATAAGCAAATACTGAAACCTATATCGACATACATTCAATCATGGGGATGTTCTGCAAAGAGTAACATAAATAAAATACAAATTTTTCAGAAGAAAGTATTGAGCGGTATTGTGGACGCACCCAAATACTATAGGACTGATTACATACATCGAGACCCTCAGATACCCACAGTCAGTCAAGAAATCAAGAGAATTGCAAGAGGGCATAAGGAAAGACTCCATTCTCATGAGAATATTGAAGTATTGCAGCTTTTAGATACTACCAGAACACCCAAATCACCCAAAACAAAGTTCTACGATTAATTACCAATGCTTATCGCTACGTAACCAACGAAGAGGTGCACGATGATCTCGAAATCAAATGGATATAGAAGTGATCCACAATTTAGCCTTGAAACATGAATAAGGTCACTAAATCATAGCAACATAGAAGCAATACAGCTACTACTTAAGATATATAAGTATTAAGATCATACTAATTATATTAAAAATCAACATAAAACAATTTGTTTACCTTTCTCTATGAACTCGTTGAACGAACCTCGTAATCAAAATCTAATAGGCTGGCGTAATATATTCCACGTAAATATTTAGGTTTTTTTACATATAATGTTAGTCTCATAAAACCACGTTTCCCGTTAGTTGAAGCAACAAAACCCCTTGGAGTGTATGATGATTTTGAAACGAGAATAAAATAAACACTCCTTTCATGACACCCTTGATATCTTTACGGAAACGATGTGAAAAACGCTCGTTGACCATCCTGGATTGGAATCGTTAAATTAAATGTAGTTTCGAACATCTGGGTGCTTCCAAAAAGCCAAAAAAAGATAAATGTTTATGTTCGACGACCTTCGTGTGTGTTGAAATGAACTACGTACGGCGCGTTACATTTTAAACTGTTTCATAAGCGGTAATAATATTTTGATAATGTTTAATTTAATTTCCTTTAGGATCTGGAATCAATTCTCGTCTTTTTTCCTTTGTACAAGTGTTTTTTCTTGTTCCTTGTTCGTACTGCGGCATTTCGAAAGTCATGTCGAATGTTGCATAGATCTGAAGTGAAAATCAAAAGGTGCTAAGTAGGGTGAGTAGGCTGTACGCGTGAACCTACTTGTATTGGGATATTCTTATGTATTTTAGTTTACGTGAAATATTTATGTTTACGAAATTTTTATCAGTTATTATAATAAACCGAGGAAAACATGTTTTTGGCATAGCAAGTAAAGAAACTGCGATGATGAACCGGTCTTCAACCCCTATTGGATCTCTTCCAAGTCATTCAAACGTTTTCTAACTGTTGATTCATCGACTTCTAGCTCGTTTCTAACTTGTTTTACTCGTTTAACTGAGATTATGTCCAATAATATTTGAACGTCGTTGTTTTCGAACCTCTTTTGCCACATGAGACGTTTTGCGTTTTTGATATCAAAAACAACGATTAGAAATGGTTAAAACCAAACTCAACTGCTGGGCTTTAATGAAGCAACATCGCCATAGTTTTTACAAGTGTTTGATTAGGTTTGGCAGCTAATTTCTTCGAAACAAACAGCAATAACTATAATTTTGAAAAAAAAAATCAGTCCTTTTCGATAATGTACACAACTGTCATATCCTATTATATCATAGTCAGGAACATTTTTATTTTAATACTAATCTCGATTGATGAATCACTATGACTGTGTCGAGTGGAATTGACGGATCTTATTTCAGACCTAGGGTTCTCAAAACATCTGGGGTCCAACATACAGCTTCGACCTAACGAACTGACATATAAAAGATAGGGTATTCATGAAACCGAAACGTTATTCCTGTTAGGCTTGTTTATCTGACATTTTTAAATTTAAGAATATTTAGAATTATTTACGAATAAAAAAATAACTTGCTCTTTTATTGCCAAAATGATGGACCGAATGAATTTGTACTGGCAATTTTTTTTTTCGAAACACGGAATTAAAAATATCTTTTTAAACCTTTATACATTAATTTCTTCACTTTTACCCCCTCCTTCAAAAACCATTATACCCATTACCTTTATAGGAGTATTAATTATTAGCTGTTAAAGGAACGTTACTTATTGTTGAGTGATGATAAAATACATAACAGAGTTACCTGTGCATTTCTGTGGTCAATATGGTGCGGTTAAAACACTGTCATTTCCGCCATTTTAAAATTATCTTGTGTAACCTCTACACTAGGGATACCTAAAAATATCGATATATCGTTTTTTTCGATAATATAATATTTTTTTGTCCGATATATCGATATTTTTCAATACTAGTGATCACCCTGTAGTTGAAATTC
Organism: Rhynchophorus ferrugineus; assembly: GCF_030347505.1. Classification (NCBI taxonomy): domain Eukaryota; kingdom Metazoa; phylum Arthropoda; class Insecta; order Coleoptera; family Curculionidae; genus Rhynchophorus; species Rhynchophorus ferrugineus. The sequence goes on along the minus strand of NW_027472585.1, from coordinate 16,058,992 downwards.
GATTACAATTTATAAAGGTAATCATGTTTCTCTTCTAATAAAGTAAAGAGAATATCTTAAAAATGATACTAACACTTGTTTTGACAATATTTTCAATATGAGATTAGAAATATATTTGATATATAACATTAATTACAGTAACAAATGTCTGTATATTAAAATACTTGCAAACTATTTTGGGCTAAAGGTAGCTACACTATCTTAAGAACTAACATACATAATAGCATTTGATTAAATCTAATACCCATTGAGCTTTAATAATTAACAAAGTATTAATAAAACTAAATTATTACACCACTGAATATTATAACAATTATAAGTAAGATTATTTTCAGAAGTGTAACACCTTCAGAGCCTCAAAATATAAGTATATATGATTTTTATTTACCTTTATGTTATAATAATAAACACGGAATAAATGAAGTAATATATATTTGTGTATTAATTAAAACAATAATAAAAATTATTGTTTTAGTAATAATTTAGATCTATAAAGTTAATAACTAAAATAATTGATACAAGGTTCGAAGAATAAATTGTCATACATTTTTATTGCATTAATAGTTAAAAATCTTAATATTTATCAGCAGTTTGAAATATTTACCCAATTACTGTTAATAATTCATAACTTCTTCTATTTGTCCCATGTGTTCCATCTAGGCAAATTATGTAACTAGTATCATTTTATTTACATATTTTCATTACTTCATTTACGTATAATTTTTATATTTTATACATGTTTTTCACCTAAAATGTATATTGAAAAAAAATAAATTCAATTAAAAAAACCAGGCTTATTTGATAAGAAAATCCACGTTTTTAAATAAAATTGCATTGTTCTTTACTTATTTATTCCGCTATATTTAAAAGTTAAAATATTTATAATTATATATTTAAAATATTTAAAAGAGTAGCTGTCATATTTTTTCTTATCAGTGAATATATTTATTTCAAACTATCATTTTATGTAATATTCTAAAATCTCACAATTACAGAGAGCTCATTGTTAATTTATTTTCTATTGCTTTCGTTAATCTACTTTTTACATTTTTAAATATTAACCTTTTCGGTTTTATCTCCTCCTTCTATTTGTACCCCACTCCACTGAGTTTTTTTTTGTTCAAAACCATTTTACCCATACCATAGGACTTGAATAACAGAACTACTGTGTATTTCAGTGGTTAATGTAGTGCGGTTAAAACCCCGTCATTTTTAAATTATCTTGAGTAACTTGTACAGTGGCGATGCTAAAAAATATCTATATGTTGATATAAAAAACTAAGGGGCTTTGAAGGAGAGTATTGAATTTTTGTTTTGAGATTGAATTTGAGAAAAGTAGGGTTGGGGTGAAGAAATATCGATATTGTTAAAAATAAGCACCGTCGTTGATGCTAGTGTTCTAAAGTATTCCAAGATTTTTGTAATATTATTTTACAGTCATGCATCGTATCTACGCCAGCTATAATAAAATCTGACGAATTTAAATAAAATACCAGATTTTTTTTATACCACAGCTCTCTAATGATAAAATCTCCTTGGTTCCTACTAACACACTTTACTGATTTTACATTTCCACTAACAATCGACATCCTTTTATACGCACAACAATTATTTTCAGTTTTCACTTTTGCCTTTTTATTTCTGCGGTTATTTGAACAAATCGCAAGAAGGGAAATTCGTGACGAGTCAAACTGTGTAAGAAAATCATAAAAATAATCAATAATTAATTGTCAAGCGATTACTTTGTGGAAATATTAAACTTATTAAATTATTAACATTAATTAAATGGTTTCCTATAAAAAAGGATTTTTAGAGCAATACAGTTTTTTTTGGGGGACCAGAAATGAATTTATTTCAGAACAAAATTAATGAGTAGATTAACCGAAGTAGTCCCCGCACAATTTGTGTGTTAAAACAATTAATATCAACAAATCTGAACGGGCAATGTGCGCCGAATTTAGCGGGATAAGATGTGTATCAAGTTTTATGTGAAACTCCACGCGGTGAATATCAATGACAGATGTCTATGCTCTTTGAAACTACCGAAATTGGCTGTCACTCTGAAGCATTCATATCAGACATTTTTTGAAAACGGCCGGAACTAAATTGTACTTAAGTAATGTGTACTGTACTCCCAATACATACATATATATGAGGTCAAATTTTATTACAATTTTTATAATAAAATTATATATATATATATATATATATATATATGGGAATGAATCAACTACTAAAATAAAATAAAATAATATTCAGGAGAAAAACATAACTAAGTAAATGTTACTACAAACAAACAAAATATCTCTTCAAGTAAATTGAGAAGTCAATAGAAATAAATGAACGACCATAAACTAATACAAATTTTCACTAAAACTCACAAAATAAATTAAAACCCTATTCAGATAAATTGTAAGAGGTCACTCATGACTAAATTTTGCCCAGCCTAAACATTAAAAACATATTCGCTAACCGCCCTGGAAGTAGGTTTGGATGGAGCCTTTAGTTACCTTTTTATGACAAACAAACGAAAGTCGTAAATTGGAATAGGATTGCTTGAACATTTATTGTAAAGTTAGGACACGTTTCATATCTATTTTTACACTTTTAGGACGAGAGAGCCCTGACATATCGATATTTTTCTCGCCATATGCAATTCTGTAATATATATGAATCAAAAAGCAAAAATAGAAACCAAGCACTTAAATGACTCACTTATAGTCTTTGTCTAGCCGATACAAATGTACGGGCACACTGTTAGTGCCGAACCAAATACAAGGCTTAGAAAGACCACTGCACATATAACGCGCTGGAGCGTAATTGGCGTCCAAATTGGTGCTAGCGCGTTATTGGCAGTGTACCCAAGATGTAATTAATTAAAAAAATATCCATATATGAGCAGGAATTAATCGAAAGCAATGAAATGAACAGAGACAAGATAAAACACTAAAAAAACATCCTATGCAAAATTCAGAACTTAAAAGGCTTCTTCCAAGCTTAAAATAAATGCGCAGTAGGACGGATATAATATAAGATTACTCATCAGTGTTAATTAATAATTTTTCATGAAAACCTGATAATATTTTAGACAGTTTAGTTAGCATAAAGCACCGGCATCAAGAATATATAAAATAAATATAGAAACTTATCGAGCATTTTCCATTACAGGTCACATCAATTCTCTCAACTGAAGCAACACCGAGAAAAATAACCAAAAACACAACGGAGCAATAAACAGAAAGACTTATCAAGGCTTAAATCTACTTTTGGTAGAGACCGTCAACTAATAGACGTAAAGACACAGTGATAACCTCAGAACCGTTAGGAAAAATAAGGTAAGCTAGAGAACAGATTAGTTTTTAGAAAATGTTATCATTAAAAACAATATATTTCTTACGATGGGGATTTGACACTAATATAACTGTCAATGTCAAGGGCGGTAGTGTTGCCAATATAGAAGCACCACGTATTAATTATTTTCATTGGTTATTACGCAATATTTCTACAAATACATGTTGGCACAATCGTAAGTCATCTGATCTGATAATGATATGACTGACGAATCTATTGCAAAACGTTGTTTTGCGAACAATCACTCTGGCGACAGTGAAAAACATACACACTTATTTTTCACGAACCTATTTTTAAGTTTGTCAATTTTAGATCCTGACAGTAGTACGTCAGCCCCCCTTAGGCCCCCGCGCGCTTCCCCTACACCGGTCGTTACGATTAACGTTTTGCTCTTAAGAAGGAAACTGAAACATCCTGCGTTTTATGGAAATAATACAGGTATAATGGCTCGTCAGTTCAGTGAATCCGAATCAACACGGTACTCGAAGCCACACTAAAGACGTATAATCGGTTCCGTTAACAGAGAAAGAACGGTCGCTATATAGATCGATGAGTTCGAGAATCAGAAGGAAGACTCTCGACTATTTTAAAGGAAGTTTGGCAACGTACGATCGACTTGGAATAAAAACTCTCGATCCTTTTGTAACAAAAACATCAACAAGTATTACTATAGATGGCGCTACTGGTTAATGTTTTACGCAATTCGGAATCTAGATAAAGGATGTGATATTTTGGTGAACGTACTGCTTGTTTTTATGAGTCATACTTCGAACTTTAAAAATATAAATTGTACAACTAATGTCCCCTATTAGGCAACGCAGATTACCAGTATTAGTTTCCGACTCTTCTTTCCACGATATAATTTTTTTTATTTTCCTTGGAACTACTATAGCGACGTCGTTGCACCACTTCAAACAAAGACGAGGAAAAAGCGCAAGCTCCACAGGCTAGCCAGCTGGGCATGGTGCTATCGCGAAACAGCTGACTATCGACCTCCTTCCCCTCCCGCCGCGGCAGTGTTTCAATGTTGCCGCGTTGCCAGGTCGTGCGCTCAGTCCCTTTTCGAATTCCCCTTCCTGGTCGTATCGATTTTCACTCCATCCCTTTTGAGTGACTCGAATAGCCAGAAACATTAGATATGCGAAAAACATATTTACGTTTAACATTATTGAATATGAAACAACCCAAATGATCAGTCATTTTCTTTTGAATAGGGTATTTTGTGTTCTTCTGATAGTTTTGTCATACCCTGTCCATTGTGCAGGCTATTACAATCACTCATGATAGTTTATTAAATACATTATTATAAAATAAACATGGAAGCATTTTTCTGAACGCCAATAAGCTGAATTAATTGTATCGCTCTTAATAATTCATTAATTTTCGGCATGACTCATTTTTTCCTTGCAAAATTTCTCGACGTAAACCAATCAATACGCCAAAGAATAATCGTTGACTTCGGACGACATTGTAGATACGGCAACGCCGCCCGCAAGCCTACCTTGACAAAAGGAAACAAAACACAGCAGATCGGTAATCAGCTGAGCGCGGAGATCTCGATTCTCCTCCTAGGTTTCGGTGCCGTTCGGCTTTTGTTTTTGTTTTGGTTGTCCGCCACAAACACGAAGCGTCTGTCGCTCCGAGAAGGCGAACCAGCAGTAGCGAACGAATTATTTTTATTTTTCTTGAGTGAGTTTTCCCGATCCGAGGAAGTTTTTTTTTTCGCGAGCAACGGAAAGCGTGTCAAAAATCCTGCTGGTGAAAAATTCTGGGCAATTTTTCTGCAGAGTGAGTAGAATATTTTTGTATTATTTATTTAGATTTTAAGGACGATTAGAACGGACTGAGTAATATGAAATATAAATTGTTGGAGTAATTATTTGCTGAGAGGATTAGACAATGACAATGATGTAGGTGATGGCATCAGCATCACACGTTCCTTTTAATTTTGTGTCAAGTGTGTTCTATTTAATGGTCTTTGAAGCGATTTACTTTCTATTCCATCAATTTTTTTGGTCGAAAAAGTGAAACTATACGATAAGGTTGAACGGACTTGTCTTGACACGTTCTTAGTTCACCTTGAACTCCGATCTGTTATCACGAAAACAAGTTAGAACAGACATATCTCACGGAGATAATTAATAAACTCATTTTGTGGAGATTAAAGTCATTATTTAAAGTCATACGCTCGATTCTTATTATAAATTAATCAATTTTTGATCGACAATATCGATAGAACTTTCCATAATTCGCGACCATTGGTTCCAAACGAACTGATATTCGAATTTTAAAATGATTTATGGTTTTGGTGACAGTAAAAACAATTAACCGGACAAGACAAGTAGTTCGAGTGATGGATATCGGGCGAGATACTGCTTACCACAATTTCTACTATGCGGAATAAAGGCCTGAGATTTCTGTTTTTGTTGTAGTCCGGTTTATTTTTTTTTTGCGAATAGTCAATTCTTTATATATTTGTGGGTTTTCAAGAAAGGTCAAAAGGTCAAAACATGAAGGTCGTCATCTTTTATTTGGGCGATTTCGTAATTTTACGGGACTATAAATTGTTATGGGTAAGTTTATCGCTCGATTGTTAAAGTAATGGGAATAGCAAAATAGGGGATTATTTAACATATCAAATAAATGTTTACATTTTTTTAATTATACACTGCGGTTTTGGAATCTTTCTTAAATATTTCAACTCGAAAATTAAACAGAAAATATTAGTGGAATGCATTAAAGAAAAAACCATTACGGACTAAATCCTCAATAAAAAGAGTGTCGTAATCTACGAAAATACGTCATGAAAATATTGATGAGATACTTGCTCAGATATCTTGGTTAAAACAAATGAACCTTTTCATGAAATGCCTTTTCGATAGGCGCTAAGCACAATGATATAATAAACTACACAAAGTAAAAGTTAAATGTCAAGCAAGTGTAAACCCAACAATCTCACAACACACCAGAACTATGAAATGTTTTATTATATTTGTTCAGGTCAAATAAACGCCATCTTTACTTTTATCTACTTGTACTTTACACTGCTCAAATCATAACGAATCAGACCGATTAATAAGGTGTTATTATTTTGGCTGTAGCAATAATAATAACAATAAAAACAGACTGTCTCGTTCAGATTACGATTTGAAGGCCGCCGAGAGCGTTTTAGATCAGACTGTCTATCATCTATATTGATATGCTAGGCATTCGTAGAAAACCTATACGAATTCGCCATATAAAAGTAGGCTGATACGAAATCAAAATAAGCATAAGTAAACAACGGAATCCGGTTGCTATGGTAACGATGCGTGCTATCATTTTAGACTATTTCCCGACAAGTGTCAATATTGCCTGTTTTTTAAATTTAAAACAAAGAAAGCAGATGTGAATAATTGAACTCCATTACGTGTTAAATTGATAAAACTTTTCCGATAACTGTCATTTTACGCTATTAATATTTTGATACTGTATGATTTATGTGGTATAAAACTTGTATGTTGTATAAAAAAATTAACAGATAAATCCCGTTGTCAGGGTAATGATACGTTTGACAGTATTGTCAATATACCGGAGTTTAGTTAACAGTGTTAACATAGTGAGTATTAATGATATTCCAACTTATTAAATATAGGTAGTTTTTTATAGTTTATATGATCAAATATTTTACTTTGACGCTGTATAATCGATTATGTCAGAATTTCGTTTTTTACGTCCACGGGTCGGTTATAGGTGCCGAGTAGTTAATGACATTTACGATTTGTTCTTGCTTGTTGCCTCGCATTGATTACGGTTAACAGCGGCCACTGCATACGCGACATTGCACAACATTACGATATATTCCAGCACATTGCAATTATTCCACCACGATGTCCACCATAAATTTATTTTTATTTATCACACAATTACCTCTAAATGGGGTCAATTTTAACACTTTAATAATGCACGAAGGGCACTGAGCAACAACGAAAATTACAATCTAAAAACCAATCAAAGCTCGACGGTTTTTAAATCGAATTATATATATAATACAACTATTTTCAAAACCACGAAAGTTTTGGAAAAAATTACACGTTACCCGTCGCTTTCGCCATATCCATACAATTTCGGAATCCGTTTCGTTTTTTCCTTTATTTTGAAAATATTTTTTTGTTTTATTTACACACGCACAAAAACAATCGTGATCCATTGGCTGCGGATCAAAATTAGACGGTTATATCTAGACCCGATACGGACGTCATCGCCGATGTAATTTTGGCAATAATTTTTCTGCTAATTTTAACGAAAATTTCAGGATTTGTTGGCTAGACGTTTATGATGTGGCAAATAAAGAAAATTTATCGGTTTATTATTGCGGATTATATTTTTTTCAGCGATTAATTAAACGAGATATGTGATGCTGTTGGTGTATGTTTCCTCATTCAGGCCAAATATTAAAGTCGTTAAAAACATATCATACAGCACGTCATTAACTAGCAGCTACCAATTATGTTAGGATATTGAATTGGCACAATGAATATAATTGAATAAACATCTTGTAATGTAAACGTAAATCAATAAGTCCCAGGACTAACCAATAAACCAATTTTTGAGTAAAATTACAGTTTACTTTAGCCACGGGAAACCAGCTCTAGGCTATACGGTGGCAGCAAAGAAATTCTGTCTGCAATTTATTCAATTTTATCATCTTTATATTTCCATTTGTGACATGATGTTTTGTATTGATAAAACAGCTAACAAAAACATATCCTAATAACCTAAATGCAACTGTTAACTCAACCCAAAAATCATATATCATAATATTCATCACAATTATTATTTTTAAGTAAATATTTTCTGCATTTAAAAATCAGTATACTACCCCTTCATTTTATCGCATTGTTTTTTGGCATCATCGCTCCAAACGAAAGTATTCTCGCGACCTACTTCTCTTATCTGTCTCTTTTTTGCTTTATAACGAATCTATTATCATCACGTGTCGGCAGGATGGGAACCTTTATGCGTACGACACAATACCGTTTATTTTTAACCAATTGCTATGATAAAAATGTTAATAACCTCTATTACTGTCGGATTTATTTCTGTATATCGATCCGATAACTTTGTCTTGGTGGCTTTATGAGGTCGATAACCCAACTTTTTTGGAACGCTGACACTAACCTCAAAAAGTGACATAATTAACTTATTTCTAGCGTTCAATGGCCTTATCAATATGATAACGGTATACGATAGATAATGGTTTTAATTAACACAAAGGTTTAACACGACTACTCTTACTGAATGTTGATATTAATGCACACTACATAAAATTATTTTTACCTAAAGACGTGAACAATATGGACGTAAAACCCCACCAGTTTGACGGTGGCGATGATAATAATCTTATGATGGATAAAACGTGTGTCATATGGACGGTGCAGCGGAAATCCGGCCTTGGATCGTCATCGTAGGCCCGTTCCAGCTGAGAGCTCAACGAATCACATCGCCAATGAAAAATTGCGTCACCATTAAATTGATACCTGTTACGCGAGAGGGAGGAGGGTGTTCCCTTTTCCAGTGTGCAGTTATTCAGCTTCGATCGGGAAAATTAAAAAACAAAGGGTAAAACCTTGCGACCAGTACAGGAAAGTAAATATGGCCTAGATATATAGGATGGGTCATTTGTTGTTTCTTTTTTGTGCTTATGTTTTGATGAATAGTAATGTTAAAATATTATAATACCAACAGATAGAATATCGGTCATGGGTTGCTTGAATAGCAAAATGATGATTTGACTGAAACCGACTTAGGGAAATGTTTGCAAAATTTGGATTCCATTGCAGAAAAGACTTTAACCAGCATTGAAAAACTGATCTGTAACTTTAAGACCTTAAACATTACTCGTCTATAGATAGAAGTCTTATTTTTAATCGTTAATATACTAAAACTTTGTAATTACTGGAAACTCTTATCTAAACTAGACACTAATAATTAAAATATTAATTTGATTTTATTGAGATTTGTAGCATACTTCTAATACTTAACAGGAATTTATACCGTTTAATATACACATCATATATTAATTAGTTTCAAAGATTGTTCAACATATAAAACATTCTTCAAGTGCGATTATTTCGATACATGCGATAAAATGAAAGGAGGCCCTGAAAGTAAACAATAATTGAATAACGTTCCGAAGATAGCCCGTTGTCAATTAAATGTCTTCCGTGATGTTGTATTAAAAATAATTTAAAATAACGAATTTAATGATTTCTTTTCAATTATGTCAATTGTTACACGCTATCGCTAAAACAGTACTCAGGGTCATCTAAAATCTATCATGATTAGATCTTTTTTAATCAAAGGAAGCTATAAAAAATTGTTCCTCAATATCATATTGGCCATTATGTACAGTTTTCAGTCAGATAACTTTATTATGAATTATAGTGATTATGAGCAAGAAAAAACAGTTGAACCATAATATTTTGATACGTTGTCACGTGTTGTGTCATAAAATAATGTTGTAACTAACTTTTGTCGTGTTAAGAATTATATAATCAATAAAAGAGAATTTTATATGAATTTTATATTGAACCAGATGAATACCTTGACATCAGAACACATTATCGTTAACTTACAATCATTAAGCACAGAGGTAAATTATTATTACTAATTGTATTTTAAGTATTACTGTAAGTACACCAACAGGTAATGATACTTTCTTTTGTTTTGAGAAAATAGAACAGACACATTATCCGACCTATGCGATTATGACCTGCGGGCACATTGCCCATACTGCAAAACAAATAAAAGAAAGCGCCGGTTCTTTGTTTGTTTTGATTTTTCTCTCGGTTTCATGCTGATTCCTCTTGACCTGGATTTGATGGCGATCGAAAAAATCGAAAGATGATGATTCGGCAAGGACGTGCCTTTGAAATAATGTAGTCGTTTTAAATTTCTGACACCGACACAAAAGAGATTGTTTTTTTTTATTTTCGAAGGTTATCCGATTTCTATCAAAACTTATTTGGTTGTTTATATTTAAATTAAAATCAAAGTACCTCCTATAATTTCAAGTAGGCGATGACGCAGTGCTTAATCATTTTAAAAATAATTCGATCAAAATATCGATGTTACGTTCAAATTGTCGCGAAACTGTCACTGTACGACCGTTCAGTTTTAGAAATCGTTTAGGACAACGTTTATGATAATTCAGCCTACTGTCCTTGAACACACTATATTAAGTTAACATGAATATTTGCCAAATAGTAATTGCGCATTCCTACTATTGTACAGTAACACTACGAAAAGTTCTAGTATAATTTCGATTCACTTTATACAGTGTCATTTATTGACGTCTTTTTTGACATTTTGAAACACGGAGGAAATGAAGTAATTAAACAGTTGAATTCGGTTGCCATGGTAACAATCGTTGTTAGACGTCAGGAGATTTGTCATATATTTTATCAATAAGTATTTTTTAGCAATTTTTTTTATATGCCTAATCTATTGTGTAATTAATAATATTATGATAGACATTTAATGTTAAAATGTATACGAACAAAAAAGCCTCTGGTGAGCAGGGTGTAAACAAATGACATGACAGACATTTGATATTGAATAAAGGTGACGAAAATTTCCATTTCTTCGAAAAATTTCCTTTATTTAGGTTTAGAAACGTTTTGTACCCGTATTAGTCTTCATAAAATAGAAATATGATAAAAAAAGACAAATACAATAGTTCAAAAATTATTATTCTCATAATTAAGGGTGTGCGATGTTGCCAGTTTGTTCAGATATTTTCTTCGTACAGCTACATTCATACGCAATTTGTTTATTGTCAAACAATTAAAATCAGATTGACTGAATTTCTAGCAATAATGCTTAAAATAGTTTAAAGTTTAAATATAAATTGGCAATTATTTAGCTAATCCATGCGAGTCGTAAATTCATTTGCGTGATGAAACAACAATATCAACAATTCCGATGTCACCACAGAGACTAATGAACTGCTAATGCAACTAATTATGATGGAGGATAGGATCCAGTGAATGTTTCATGCTCTAGTAATTAACAAAGTCTGTAGGTTGGTATATAAGTATTACTTCAATAACTTCTAATAACTAAGTTAATTTTTTTGTAATTTAAATTGAATTATTTTACTGTTGCCTGTTGGTCATTGCATTGTTCGAAGCATTTTCCATAACAAAATGTATATTTTTTATAACCCTTGTAAAACTACTCGTTGTATGTGTATTATTAATATTCAAACTGTATTATTAATTATATATTCACAAAATATATTTAATATCTAAACTTTTAATATTTTAACCGATTTAGTTTGGAAATACTTTTGGTGGTAACTATTCCCCATATAAACTTCAATTAATGCAATCTGGCAACCTTGCAAGTTAAGGTATACATTTTAAATTTAGTTTGGTGCCTGCGCCACCACCTCCAATTATAAGGCTAAAGGCTAGTAATTACAGTGCCCTGTATGGTATTGACTTTAGCTGCCTTGGAAACATCTTATGTTGTCAAATTGGCGCACTTTTCTCCGTTATTTTATAGACCTATCGTGAGATTATATCATCATTTTTTCTATGAATATCATCTGATATTCTATTAATATAAACAAACTTAAATAATATTTAATAGTTATCCCGTGGTGTGTCAATTAAAAACAAAGGAAACTCTATAAACAATTGTATCATAATATTTTGACGAATATTGTTATCGAGTGTATTATTTTTAAAGACTTCTAATCGGTAAGGCGACCAACTAACTAACGAGATATATTTTTGGTGACTTTTCCGCAAACTGCATCAGTTTTTAATTGAGTGTACGTTATAAACATAATTGTGCACGGCGAACCGAACGATAATAGCAATTAAAACAGGCGAGCATTTCAGTAATTTTTATATGTGTGTCCTTTTTGCCTTTTATTTAATTTCGCAATAGTCATTATCACGACCCATTTTAATTTTTCTACGCTGTATTCCAACGGCCCGTTATAATAGGTCCGCGGCCGGATATCGGCAAGCGCCGGGCGTATCTCTCTTGATTAATCTTGACTTTTTCTGTTTACAGACGATGCTTCAAAGTTTGGCTAATTTTCTACTTTTCGGAGGTGACACAACTGGAGGGGTCAACAATGGCGACGATACCACAAGGGTGAGTATGTTTTATTGGAACTAAATTGTTTTTATTTTCACTAATTATAGCGATCTTGTAAATTAACACTAATAAGCTATTTGTTTTTATCCTAATTTGCTACGGTTTTAAAATTACAAAGCCCCTATTCTACGATAGACACCTTATATTTAACTTTTTTAATGTGCACTTAGTTTTATTTGTAACTTCACTGAACTAGATCAAGAACTAGCCATCATTATCTAGGAGCTGAAGAACCTCAACATTTATGTGCTGGTCGAGCCCCTCTTCATGTCTTTAGGCATAGTCCTTAATAATGTTATTAAGAGTTTCTATCTTCAGGTCCTATTGCAGATTATCGTTACGAGTGTACCATGGGGCATCAACAATACCTCGCTGGTATTTAGCTCGTACAACCCCAGTTGTTGAGTTGAACACCATCGTTTTAAGCCTTGTTAGTAAAACAACAGCTTATTATATACTGACAGGGCTGAATATCTACCCAATAACCAGTACACTTTTTGTATTTCAGTTGCTTGAGTTTTTCTTTTTTTTTTTCTTAAAATGGCTCCCACCTGAGTTTAACATCAAGGGCCAATATATTTTGTTTTATTTCCATACGAGACTACTTGCCGATTTAAACATACTGGTTTTTGCTGGATTCTTTCGTTGGTGAAATAAATATGCACTAATTTATTTTTATTAATTGTGATGCACCATTTTTCTGTCCAGCATTGTATTTCGGCAATAGCTATTTATAACTTTTCGATTAATTCAGTGGTGTTATCTCCAATGTCTAGGATTGCAGTGTCATTTGTAAATGTCTTCAAGTACAAGCGTACAGCATATAAAGGACTGGTCCCAATACATTTCCCTGTTGCACACCTGCTGTTATTTTCCTCAAGTCAGAATAATAATCTTCTTGATTTACTCTGAAATATCGGTCAGTTATATATGACTAATATTTTTAAATATTGGTCAGGGTCTTATGCAAATTAATTATTAATCTCAAACCCTCATGCCAAACTTTACCGAAAGCTTGAGCAACATCTAAAAATGTTGCAGTACAAACATTATTTTCTTCTAGTGCTTTTTCTATGACATTGGCGTTTCTGTCCTGAAACCAAATCGATGATCCGAAATAAATTGTTTTTCATCAATGATTGGTTTTATCTTTTTCAATAGATGTTTTTCAAATAATTAGAACTACAAATTATAAAAAATATTAAATCGTACAAGTCATTTCTTGTCTGTCAATCAGTGAGAAATGACCTTTGACAGAATTTAAAAATATATTGTATTTTTTTTTGTTCAATAAAATGAACAAAAGCAAGGTTTGATGAAAAGGAATTCTATTGTAGAATATTGTAAAGTATTGTAGTAATTCTAGTTTATCTAAATATTAATCGACACAAGCCAAATATTTTAGTTATATATCTAAATGTTCCTTCCCGCTAACATTTATTTCGTATACTGCCTGAAAAACAAGGAAAAGTCGAAATTGACTATGAACAATGCTTTGAATAAAATACATCATACGAATTGATCTGAATAAAACTTCAACGTAACAAGAAAAAACTCAAAATGTATTTGTACAACCTCTAATTCTCAACTTCTTGGTTGACAGGTGGCGTTACGTACAACTGATCACGACGACGGCTGGACTCTGGTGGATCGGGACTCGGAAGGAGGCTCCGACGGTTATTCATCGGAGGAGGATGACAACGTCGATGAAGACGGCATGGAACGGGTCCGTTTGGGTCGCACAAGCTCCAGCGAGTCCTTGAGTCGGGGTCACAACCGAGCGATGGATGAGAGCTGGTTCATTACACCTCCACCATGTTTTAGTTCGCAATCAGGTACGGTTTATAATTATTTTACTCTATTTTTCTTTCTACGTAGTTATACATTACAAGTAATATAGAGCTGTAAAAAAACACAATTGAAACTTCACTTATGCCCTCCAGAGAACACTTTTTTAACTTTTTGAATATCTCGAGTATTATCAATACGGATCTCATGATATGCAAAAAAATACACCAATTAATTATATAAATTTGCATGAAATTGACTTTTTTTCGAAAGTTTGTCTTCTATCTTGATAATTGTATACTTCACTTCTTGCTCATGATTCAACTCATGAATTTTGTAAGTCTGAAACCTATATCTAACCTTTCCGCAAAATATTCTACACAGTGAATCGATATTTTTGGTTCTTCTTCTGTATTACGCCCTACATCAATTTATCCTGTCCCCGTTGTTAGTTGTCCCAATGGAGGCGATTATGCTTACCATCTAATTGACGTAAGATGCGATACGTTTATCGAACAGAGCCTGCGCAAGCATTCTTCAGGCGTTAGCCTATTCATATTAATTTTAAATAGATATAAATCACCAAACAAACATAAATTATCTTAACCTTAGTCAAAGCAAATATTCTCAATTAAAGTTATCAATCACTCTATCAAAACATCTTTTATGTAATTTCAACTAACACCAAATTCTTCGTCAAACTTGATGAAAAAGATACTATGATTCCCTTAACATAAATGCCATGTAGAAATTAGTTTAGGTGTCTAATATAATGCATTTATGCGTTTGGTGTATATTTATGTCAAGTTTATTTATGTCAGATATATTTACAACAAAAAAATACTCCAAACACATGTGCATTTGTTGGGAACATTTGGTTAAGCTAATTGCTATAATATGGATCCTTTAAGAGTGTGAAAAATTAGGTATGAAATCAGGCATATTTCGGACCAAAAAATACTTGAGATAAAGAAGGTGCAGACGGAATACATTTATCCCTTTTCATTTTATCACCTTGAAAGACATCCGATGATGTAAATAAACCGATATATTTCGAGAAGCATATTAACCTTGCAAACCCGTAGGAAAGGTGAATTTCAGCGAATTTTTAGGTGTATATTTTTACCGATACAAGAAAATCTTCATTGGATACCTCCCTAGAAATAAGTACTAATCAGGTAGCGAGAAGAACAGTTAAACCAACCTACATGCTTGGTACAAGGTACCCGAGGGAGGTGTGATGGGGATAAAATGCGATGTACCGTCTAATTAAACACAGTTTTCGCACAATACACACAGCCTTTACAGTCTTCGCACAATACACACACTCTCCATAAACACAGAACATTTAAATAATCGACCAAAGGAGCGCACAATTGGTACCACTTTGACAGTGTGAAGGTTGTCGTCCTTTACTAATAGTGTATACTCGTCTATCTTTGTAATGAATAGATTTTAGTGTAAATAAAATCCTTTAACTCTGCCAGCTTTTTATAATCGGGAAGATAAATACGCGCAATAGATGTGTATATAGTTGTAAATATAGTTTGTTAGTTATACAAAATCAAAAGTGTGTCAGCAATTAAACACTAACTTAAACTATGATATTATACGATCTCTTTCTGATCTGGTGAATAATTGGGTTGGTTATTTTAAGGTCCAGTGCAATTAAGAACGTCCCCGTTGGAGAACCTCCTCATCGAGCATCCTTCGATGAGTGTGTACCTGCGCACTGGCAACAGGCACCCGCAACAGCGTTCTCCGACGCCCTCTGACATCGCTGACGACGTGTTGGAAACGGAGGAGGAAGTGGTGGTGGAGGAGGAGGAAGAAGTCATCAATGACCAGGACCGTCCTCAGACCATCGTTGTGGTGCGTAGGGCGGCCGCGCCACCGGCCAACCCCCACAGGTGCAACCGTGCTCAGGCACTACAACTGAGCGCAAGGCAACAAGCCAAAAACCTTCAAGCCCAGAAGGTAAGCTAGGTCCGATCGTTTCAAAGTGCACCAGAATACAGGAGTGTTTGGTATATTTGCAGGTCCAAATGAAGAAATTGGCCAAACAGGCCGCTCGCGGCTTCCTCAGTCGCTCAAACAAGGCTCGTGAAGCGAACGGACGCAACTGGAACCCACGCCGCAAGGAACGCTGCCAGGGTTCGGCCCGTTCGCACGCCAACAATAACCGCAAGTGCTAGAACGGCACTGGTTCAATGATCTCAATCCGACGAAAATGATTATGAAAGAATCTAAACTTAGCGTATATTCTGGTTTCTTAGACAAAAAAAAATAATGATAACGTCTCACGCGTATATACAGCACGGCGCGGGAACAGTCCGGCATTCACGCCCTGGGACTGTTCCTGCATCGTCCTGGAACCAATCCGCAACGTTCTCCGAAAGCAACGAATGGCTAAGGGTAAGAACGCAATCCTTTGGAAATGTTCAGCGCACCTAAACAGGGTTCATTAATAGTACAAAAAGTATCCGGATCACACGCGATGTCAATTCTTTACAATCTTCTTAGCTTAGCCATCAAAAGTCACGCGCCTATTCTCTCGTCAGTCGACGGAAAAAGTGCTCTCCGCCTACAAGAAGTTAGGCGTTAGCGTTCACTCTTTCGCTTTGTTTCGTTCAAAGATAAATGTAGAATTCTGTATTTCAGTAACAAAACAGAATTTTTTAAAATTCGTATATCCTGGCGTTTTAAAAATCATGTTTAATGTTGACTTATTTTCATTTATCATAGAACACAGACATAGGACTGTAATTCAAGCTGAGAGCACAGAAGCAATACAACAATATATGAAACCAAAATCTAAAACTGATAAATCTAAAACTGAAATCAAGAACACAAACGAACATTACTTCATAACTCTTCTGTAAACCAACAATGAATTTTGGCTCTCTAATAAAATATAAATAATTATAATAATTTGAGGGTTTTTTACAACATGGTGGCTAGGATCATATACTAAAGTTAATTAATGTACCCTAAAAATAGCAGTTTAAGTAGTCTCTTTTACTAATTGAAAATGTCAAGTCTAAATTCAGTTAATACCTAATTGATATATTTTTAGAACCAAAGGACTTACGACTATAAAAAGTAAACCATAACAAAAAAGTGAATGCGGACGTCTACTCAGCCCCAGGTCAGTCAACGTTAAGCCCTTACCCTGTACATTTTTTTTATTTTTTTGACGCAAGGAAATATAAATTAAAAAAACCTTGGTCATATTCTTGTTGATGTATTTGGGGAGTGAGCAGAACACTTTTTCTAGACTATGTTAAGTATATAATATATATATATATATGAAAAAAGCAAATGTGATGGAAAAAAAAATATATAAAAAAAATAACATAAAACCAAAGCACCGGAGTGTGTTCATAAAAAAATGAAGAAAATAAATTCGTTTTAATAAAAATTTAACGCATTGCTATTATAAATAATTGTAACATTCGAATGTTGCGGATACAATTAATTTTAAGGAAATTTCAACATTATTTTTGTATCGTTTATATTATTGAAACATCCCGTGACGCCGTTCAGGGGATGTTTTAAAGATGCAGAAATTTTTTTTCGGAGACACGTTACCCAGTGGAAGAACTGGGCATTTCCCAATGACCATGGCCAGTTTGATTTTTTTGTTTCTGTATATAGTTTCGAGAGGAGTAATGTGTCTCTCTTATTATCCCTTTTTTATTGTACATAGAATATTTCAGTGAGTATTAATGAAATAATAATTTTAAAGAAAAAAATATTTCCGTTCGTCAGTACCAAAATTGTCGGGTTTGAATTTTTTCCCTCATCGATTCTGAAAATATATCTGAGCCCCTTTTTATCATACTATAATAGCATACACTGTATAAAATTAATCTAATTAAGCACACTCTGTAAAATATTTTGTAGAGTAAAACCGTCGCCGTTGTAGATTA
The DNA here is from genome assembly GCF_030347505.1 of Rhynchophorus ferrugineus. Taxonomy (NCBI): domain Eukaryota; kingdom Metazoa; phylum Arthropoda; class Insecta; order Coleoptera; family Curculionidae; genus Rhynchophorus; species Rhynchophorus ferrugineus. The sequence continues at coordinate 16,040,765 of NW_027472585.1, read as the reverse complement.
CCTGAAAGGTGCACTAAACGAGAAGAGGAATCAAATCATCAGAGCAATCTGTGATATTATTCAAACTATTTTTATATAGACCAAAATTGAAGAATAGGGTAGAATATTTTCAGAACACCAGAGAAACCGATAGATATATATATTTATATGAATTTAGCTGTTAGAACGTTTGTTGCCTTGGCCATAGATTACTAAATCGATTATATATTATTTATCTATTTATTTATTTTGTATAGATTAGGCAACAACCGTGTTTGTTTTTATTTTTTCCTGTCAATGTCGCAAGTTGTTTTTGATTTTGCGTCATTTCTTATTAAATACATTCTAATTCACGCGGGCTAAAGGGTCATAGACTGTGATTGATCCTTTTTGCACGTTGACCACCTTTAACCCGCATAAAAATCTGTATAAACCACCACTACCATCTATACGAAAATCGCGGAAAAGTACAAAAACATCTCATTCATCATACATTTTGGTGTGTTTAAACGGAAATAATCGCTTGTTAAGTTCTCATTTAGTGCAACAGCAATAATAAAGTCATTGTTGACAAAAACAAACGAACATCGCTTCCTAACTTCAATTTTTGACGCACTAAAAAAAAGACTTTAAAAACTTCTTTAAAATCCGCGCTGATAGAATTGTTACGTAGGTTCTAGAATTGAACATATAACCATTTTACAGAATTTGATCCTGTATGGGGTCGTTCATTAAGTAGATATCAAATTAAAACGCTCGTATAAGAAACGATGAACATCTAAGTTTTGTTAGAATTTTAAAATTGGGTTATGTTATTTTAAATATTAATATTAACGTTGCATTAGCACATCCACTAACGATACCATTTAGCATGTCGGTGCAATAATAATTAAATTGGGAACGAAATAACATAACCTCAAAAATAATTGTGTGTGTTGTATGAGTATGATGTATGATAATGGTAATTTTGTATGGTGCACAAATAATCTCTGTTTTATTTTCTGTACGGTATGAACGGATGGGAATCGATTTACCTTTTGATGGTAGACAAGAGAATTCTGGATTAATATGTTGATATTAAATAATGTAGTATGTATGGAGTATTTTTCTGATAGCGTTTAAAGTTCATTTATGTATTCTTGTGAAGTAAATATGACTATGACTTAAGAATGAAACTGAGAAAATGTTATAAAAAGTTAAAAATAATAAAAATTATGTTAAATAATTGGCCTATTATTTAATCCACCCTCGTAATCGTCATAACATTGTGTAGATTATCTGTTTTACAAAAAAAATGACTCGAAAGAATGCTTTCTAATTTTTATATATTTTAAAGTCTCCTTTTACTAACTACGGGTTTATCTGGACTGGGTCTAAAGTTTAACGTGGGCTCCGAATCACGGCCCTCGGCATTAAGCCTACCGACTGGCGAGTGACCAACTTTAGAAATCATCCCAAAAGACATCTGGTCTTACCCAGTTACTGGTTACTGGCGTGACTGGGATCATTTTCTTTGTCGGATTTTACACTCTTGCCTAGAACAAATTTTAAACAATCACAAACATAAATTTACGACCATGCCCCAGCAGGATTCGAACCCGCCGCTATCGCAACAGTAGGAGGACCGTCACATCGCCTTTACCACTGCGCCACCAAGCCGGCGTGTTTCAAATTTAATGTGCAATATTATGAAATTATTCCAATTTTATGCTTTGAATTATTATATATCAATACATTTTACGTTTGTTTAACAATTTCATGTAACGGTCGTACTTTACTAACAGCCTATATATATAAGTAAATTACACATATATTAAGCTATGCGAAACAGTAAACTTATTATTTTCATCCCTATATTTATATTATATTGAATATTTCATAACTACTTATACCTTAAAAACTGCGTAGTTTTGTTATACAAATACATATTATTTTTTTATTTATATAAGGTGTTGAATCGTTGTTTCTATTACTCTCTGAATATTCTCGTTATAACTGCATTCACAACTTTAGTTATCAGACAAAACAACTTAAAAACAAAATTATCGGCTTTGTAGATAAATCATGATAGTTAATATATGTCACATAACCTAAAAATTGTAAGCAAAAATAGATATTATTTTACTTACGATGTTAAAATTCCACCAGCTGTTTAGTAAAAAATGTTCTATTATTGGAATGGTACACGTCGAAGCACTGCCCGGTTTGTACTTTTATCTACTTCTATAAATAACACCTGTTAAATTGCACATGCCGACTACAGGTATTAACGCAAGCATGTTACATATAATTATATCAGCTGACAAATTATGAATTATCAATGACGTGCATTGTGTTTTTACACTGCAGGCACCCCCCTGTTTAAAAATAATCTGGAGGCATTGATAACGAAAGCGAAAAAGGAGACAGAACTATACATGCAGTATGATTTAGTGAGGCTTAATATGTTTTTGACAAGAAACCTGTTACCAATTGTGTTTTTTTTTGTTTAGGATGGTATCTTGATAGAAAATATGCACGATGTTCCTTATATCCAAGCTAGACATTTCGGCCCAGAGATCACGGCTACCATGACTCGAATATGTACCGAAATAAAAACAATAATTCCCAATAATTTACCCTGTGGTATACAAGTAGGCTGTTGTTAAATTGATTTGATTTCGTTTTTCAAAGGTTTTGAGATTTAGATACTTTCCTGTGGTAATAAGGAAGCTTTAGCGGTTGCAAAGGCTTGTTCGCTGCATTTTATCAGAGCGGAAAGCTATGTCTTTGGTCATATCGGTGATGAAGGTTTTACCGATGCCAATGCTGGATTACTGTTAAGGTATCGGAAGGAAATATCAGCCGAAAATGTTTTGGTATTTTCCGACATCAAGAAGAAACACAGGTATTATTCCTATACCATCACCTTTATTTAAATTCGAAAGAGCTTTTTTAGTTCTCACGCTATTACCGCCGATATATCTTTGGAGGAAACCGCTAAAGCTGCAGAATATTTTTTGACAGATGGTGTCATTCTAACTGGGACATCCACAGGTATTCCGGCAGAAGTTAACGAACTACAAGCGTTAAGAAAAACGACAACATTGCCAATACTGATAGGATCTGGAGTAACAGTGGATAATGTACAAGATTATGTTATGGCAGATGCGTTGATAATTGGTTCTCATTTTAAGAAAAATGGGACGTGGTCCAATGAAGTTGACGAAGAAAGAGTGAAAATATTTATGGAGAAGATTGGTAAAAATAATTTTTACTAAAAAAATAATTTTTTGATTTCGCTATATTTAAAATTTGAATGCTGCAAATTTTGCTGGAGATACAGATTTCTATTTTAGTTTATGGGCATTATTTATACCATGCCTGTTCAGTTTTAGTCTTTATATCTTCTTCCAATTTATAAAAATATAGAATAAAAAAATATAGAATAGAATAAAAACGCAAAGAAAAATTATTGCAAGTATTTGTTTTGCAAATTTGCGCTCAAGAAATTGTTTATACTAAAGAGATATGCAGGTGTATCTATGTCAAATTTAGGCTTGAATATTTAGTTTCTATATTAGTAAATATAATTGTTATTTAAAAAATTATAACTTAAAACCACTTACAATATCAAATCAGCGCGACTTTTTTTTACATATTACATTCATCAGAATGTATTTATTATTTTTTATTACAATTTACACCTGTAGACAAAACCGCGTTAACAACATACATTATATGAAATATGTTGATGTTATAATTTTGGGTTATATATAAAAAATTGACTCTGAAAACGTTTAATAACTAACCAACCAAAATGATTTTGAAATTTCCTTTATTTGGGAACAACCAACAAAGAACATCCTTTGTACCTTCGTGCACCAGTTTAGCTGGCCATCTTCAATGGCCGTATTCCATAAACTATAAGCTTCTTTCCAAACGCCGATACACTAGGTTAATTTACAGCAATTTCAGAGCTAGCATTTCATAGCTAGACAGAACACAGTCTTTTTTGTAAAGTATTTAGCAGCGTTTATTTATGCTTTTTTAATTTATTTTCAAGGTATATTACTTAAAGGTAAAAAAAACTTTATCGTTTATGTCCATTTTGAAACAAAATTACACAAACATGGTAAGTCAAACACATCAATGCATTTCAAACTGTGTAAATATATTGGAGGGTTATTTCTTTGATTCTTGGATATTTTTTATCGATATAGACTACATATTGTATACTAGTAATTCTACCCATGTTAATTCCAAGAATATTGCTGGAGTTGACCAATAAGTCAGTTATCGGTTAGTGAAGAGAACTAAAATAACTCTTGTTTTGTGATGCATTTTATTGTTAACGTGCCACAAAACAGCTGATATATAAAAACATTAAACATAAACATATACCTATAAATATAAATACGTAACAACTACTGATCAAGTCGGGATAAAATGTTATAAAATAACAACTAAAAAATAACGGACGACGAGAGATAATGAACCTTATTTACTTCCACCAAAACCGAACATTCCTTTGAACGTCGATTTTATACCATTAAAGAAACTGCCAAATCTCGTAGTGTTTTGTTCTTCGTGCTTCTTACCGAACACGAATACATCGCTTCTCGCGTCCAGTCCAGTTTCATCGTCCCTTCTCTTAATTTCAGCAACATCTGGAACTATCCCAATTATTAACCGATTTGATGTTCAGAAAAATACCCTGGTGTTAATTACCTGGATCTATCCTGTCGATCTTCAGGGTGCTTCCGCAAGCGAAATTGCTCGTCTCCAACGGGGGAAAACCGGACGTCGAACTGAGATGCGAAGTTTCCGGATTGCTTTCCAACCTGATGGGAGTGGAATTACAAGCGGAACGGATTGACCTTCTTGCGGTTAATCTGCGACTTAACCTCGATAGATCTGGCGTGTGTTGCGGATTCTGTAATGATAAAATACGATGGATACATTATCTAATTAGGGTAATTCATATCACTACTATAAATTAAGAACGGAAGAAGCAATATACAAATTGGGGAGATAACATGAGGATTGACGATCACCGAAGAACTTTATAGAAACAAGAGATGAAAGAATGGCATACATCAGTTTAGAAGGCACACCACCAAAGGCGTTAATAATTATAGAACATTCACAGAAACTCAAAGATTAAAATTCAATTCAAAGAAAAGTTCTAAAAACAATGAAAAACAAAAAAATACCAATTTTTCCAATACATGGGTTTTAGGAAATCGTATCTCGTATCGAAATTTTGTGAGTTTTTTATTTGATCCTTGACGTAGGTGAATACCAACAAAGATAAATTACACTATATATTAGTTTTTCTTCGGTAAATGTGAAAATACAGACCGGCAAGCCGGCTCAAAAGAATCAACAGAGACAAGAACTTCCATTGAAAAAAATAATGGATTTCATTTTAATTAATCTATTAAAAAATAGTACTGCAATTAATATATTATATTATACCCAGAATATAATATATTAATTGCAGTACCGTAATCGTGATAGAACATCAGCACCCGTATTTAGCAGAAAAATAGTAAAAAGGATATAAGCAAGGGGATATAGTAAAACTAGTAACAAAAGTATAGCCAAAAAGATATGGACTCTTGGATATGGATGCTTGTTTCAAAGAAAAATGCAAAAGAAGCACATGAAGAAAATGTTAAGGAAATACTGATATGAATTAGGAATAATAGTTAAGGAGGATTATAAGGACAGAAGAAATTTAATAAAATATTAAAAAATGACCAAAGGGTCTTACAGAAGAAAAGCTATAGAAAATTGAAAAAGTAAGAAGACTAATAAAAAAAATTGACCACAAGGTCGACTAAAAAAACGAATAGTGGTAGAATATTAAGCCCTAAAAAAATACAGGAGAACAAACAATACAAATTGAACAACTGTTAAGAATAAAATCAAAGGAAGATAATAATGACGATATATGAAAAGATAAATCAGCAAGAACGCAAATGTATAAGATATTAGAGATATCATCGTTGACAACAAGACAAGGTCGAAAATTTGGATTCATAAAAGAAAACTAATGTCATATATGTTCTAAAATAAGCCCATATATATTTCTATTTATGCAACTGACTTTATTTGCTTGCTTGAGGTATTATTGAGATTCAAAAAGTTTCATTAATACAGTAGAGGTCCTATTATTACTTTTGAGAATTGCCGCACTTAGCCTAGAAATTAATGTTTAAATGTTTTTTGGACACTATCACCAAGCAAAACTTGAACAATACAATACAATGCAAGAGAAAATTGAACAATAAAACATGATGGATCACAGCAGGGAAAAAAGGAAATAAAAATCGAGATAAACAAAGTTATGCGTGACAAATAATAGAAACAATTGAAAAAAAGATAACAGGATGACGCGGATTGATTAATTAATTTATTACCATAAATTTCCTCTTTTTTAGGGGTTGCCCGGGGCTTAGGCCAATCTCGTGGTATTCATTAACATCTTTTCGTTTCACTGGTCTCCTGTTGGAACTTTCCTTTCGCAAGGTTTTCCTGTGAACAAAAATCGAGTAATAAAGATATCTATTCGGAAAACTTTTCAAAGTAAAATTACCTGTCTTCTAAATAATTCTGGATAGCCAAATTAATGCTCTCTATCCACTTAATGGTTTCGCATAGTTGGTCATGATACAGGATCAGTTCTTCATCCTGGGATACGACTTTTAGACAGCCTTTATCCAGAACCTGGTTATATATTGTGTAAAATTACCTTTTGTTTTCATAATACTGTACTGACTGACTCACCTCTATAACTTTTGATTTGTTTAATGGGAAAATACATGACACTTTTAAGGAATTTAAAACTGGTTCCTCTTTTTTCATTTTATTGAACATGATAATATCACTCATGAGTACCACATATAGTTTTTCACTGTGCCCATTTTTTGTAGACATCTTATTTAATATACCTTCACGCTTCAATTTCCTACCTATACATATATAAATATAAATTTCCTACATAACACGCATAAATACAAGCTGTAGTAACTTGCAAACAAATTGAAATTTACCGGGCATTATTATATTTGGCTCTCCACTTCTTAAACATCTTTGTAATTCTAGTAATCTCTGGGCATTTTCCTGCTCTTCAACTATATTATTAATATGCAAAGCAGCATCTTCGATTTTTAAAAGACACTCTAAAAACTAACATTACTTGATATATTCATAAAGTATACCTCTATTACCTCTAAGATGCTTATAATCTTTTTCTTTCGGTGAAGTTAATTCATATAACTGTGTCAAGAGTAATTTATAACGTGGTACTCTCTGTATTGGTGTTATCAAAAGAGCAGATAATTTACTTTGTACTTCGGGTCTTGACTCTTGATTTTCCACAAATTTTGCAAACAGGGGATTTAAGGTTCTTGCATTCTGCGAATTTATTTAATATATTATAGAAAAAATAATATTTTAGTTACTTACCTGTAATATTCTCAAATTATTTCTAAAATCATATGCAAAAACTGAATATAATTTTAAAAATGGAGCAATTTTGGAAAACGCATTTGCAACATTATGGTACCCTTTATCGAGTTCTTCTAATAATTCTTTGTTAATCCTGTATATTGTGGTAATATTTCCGAAGAGTATTTCAAAATCATCTGTTTTTAACAATCTCTTTTCCTGAACTGGCTTCATAAAAAAATTGATGATTGTTTCTAATTGCCTAACATATTTAATTTCACTATTAACTATTTCCAGTAATGCTTTCTCCCGCTTAAAGGTTCTAGTTTCTTCTTCGCTTTTACTCTTTATTTCATCAAGAGCTTCAAACACTCGCTTTCTTGTTTTCGACGTTAACATGTTTCTTTCATTTATGACTTTCTTCAACTCTTGACTAAGTTCTATGCTGGCTTTAGGTGTACGAGGATCACTGCTGACGTGTTTTAGAGCAGACAGTGCAACTTTGTTCTTCTTCATGTCTTTTGGGGTTGAAATCGGGGTGTTCACTATTAATTTCTCTTGATTTATAGATTCCCCCTCTGGTTTATTTTTAGGTAAATTGTTTATATTGCCTTCGCAATAAGGCAGTCGTTCTAACACTATCTCTATAGTTTTAAGTTTGATATCTTGTTCCATTTTGAGCAAAATAGAAAAAAACCGAACTGCGACTTACCAAACTCACAACCGTTACAAGTTGTTTTCATAACCTGTATTTAAAAATTTGCGCCAATGGAAACAATCTGAATTGCCAGTTGTCTATTTTTTAATTTTGCCTTTTCTTAGGCTGATTTTAGATAATTTTGATAGTTTATTTTCATATTAAGTTAAACAAATGTAACTTAGATATTGATTAATTACTACTGGATTTTAAAAATTATAGTTTGCCTTGCTTCTATATTCAAATTACCCTTAAAATATCGTATGTATTGCTGGTTATCGGATAATATTGAGTTTTGAAAGTAATCAATTTTCACGCTTTTTTTGCAAACTGAAAATCCATACAGGGAGATTCCTTATCGTATAGTAAAGTAGTAAATATTTCCGTAAAATCGGTAAAATCCACTTTCAGTTAACACTTACAATCGATTCGTCCACGGCCTAAAGGTTTTTTTAATTTTCTGTTTTTTGATAATTAGTAGGTTCAAATGACTATGTTAAGAAGTCAAAACATTCAATTCACTTTAAAAATATTTTTATATGTCTATGCCTGATATAATAATTTTCCGAGAAATGCACTTAAAAAGTATTATGGTTTCAATATTCGGAATTTTACATAAGTTGTGTCTAACTATGACGAAATTAAATCTTTCTACTTTCATTAAAATTTAGTGATTGTGATAGAATATATAGAACTGAGTTGGAGAGTTTTTTGGACTTCCAGAAGAAATTTATTTATTTAAATTTCAAATACTACTCATTGTTATATGTGCCGTATTAATCAATTACCTTTCGGCATTTTTCGGTAATTTTCCTAGCGCATTATAAAACTGGCTCTATACGGTGTTCTTTCTTACTTAATGTGTCGATCTTCTTTTGGTATCCTGTATGTAAACTTTTCAAAACTGTTTTATGTTGGATGTTCACTCCCGTACTGATGTCGAGGAATGAAATATGTCGGTCTACTTCAATATTTCTAATTATTACATACATTTTTGGGAACAAAAACGATTTTGACGTAAGTGCTTAACATCATCGACACCTCACAATTTTCATTGAGCTTACGCTGGGTTTTTCCTTCCGATAGCCCCATTTTTCAAATGTAACAAATTTTAACTGAGCAAAATACATTGATATAAAGCTATCTTTATACTAAAATGTTCTATGGTCTGTTACCTTTCAAATTCAGTATTATAGTATAGTCTTATTGAACAAGTATAACATTGTCTAGAAAAGAACAATTAATCTTCCTACTACCATATAGCCTAAAAGTAAAGAAAGAAATGTAACATGAAGTGAAGGGGGGGGGGGTTTTAAAAAGAAGCCTGTAATTATGTCTACATTTATTGTTTTTAACACAAGTCAAATGTAACATTTGGTTTTAGTATTAAACCTTAACCACTAAATATTTAATCTAACAAATTCATAAAGATAAATAAAACTTTTCAGATTCGTTGTTCATATCGTTCCCCTAGTACTAAATTAACTATATACAAATAAGAGCTTCAGCTTATTCTAATATAATTAGGTTTCTATTTTAAATAACAAAAAATCTTTACAAAATTTTAAAGCCATTCTTAGAGATATTGCAATATAACTGCAGTAAATATCACATTTACACGTCCTACAGTACTAAAGTACCCACAAAAATGAGAATATTTCTATATATATATATAAGGGACATTTTCGATTTTTTTTACATACCATATATATTTTATATAAACATTTACAAGGGAACTTCATGCCGCTCAGTTATTTACATCTAAATCTAGCTAAAATTATATATCTCGAAATTAATAAACATTTTATAATCATTGTATCATTTGTAAATATCGGTTTTCTTCTAGCAATGATGTAAGAGATGAAGTCATGTCCCCAACTACCATATTGGGATTGCTGGTGGGTTCACTCGAAGCGTTCCAGTTTTGGCACGATTGAACGTATTCCAGTGTGCGTTGATAAGTATCGGGACGCATCTGGGGAGCTTCGTATGTTGTGGGGGCTAGGGCACCGGCTGCTGGTGATGCCAGGGAATTCTGGGCTTGCTGGTACCCGTTGAAATTGGGCTGAGTTTGTGGTTGCTTCATGTACTGTTGGGGATATCCGTTATGGTCCGCACAGTGTTGCATGTTGGCTTGTTGCTGATGCTGACTGCCATAATTCGCATTCATGGGCATGGGATTCTGGGGCTGTTGACCATACATGTTGTGATTCTGACTGTTGCACAGATTATGCTGGGCAGGCATGTTATTGTTATGACACCAGGACCCAGACATATAACAGTTCGGATGTTGTTGCATTTGCCTGGAACAAAAACATATCATTTTAAATCATCAGTGATCATTGGTAATAAATAAATCTACCTGTTGAGGGGGAAACAACCGTTATTTGGCCTCTGCTGATGAGGGTTCTGATTCAAAACAGAACAATTCTGCTGCGGACAGTTTTGTGGCATCATCTGACCGGTGTTCTGCATCATGTTGTGCGTTCCGTGACAATGCTGGACCATGTTGTTCGGTTGCGATGGTGACATCATCTGAGGCTGGCATCTCGTGGACATTGGAGACGCCACCATTTGATTATAATTTGAAGCGGGCGATGCGATGTTTGCTTGTGCAGGAGACAAGGCATTGTACTGCACTGCGTCGTTATACATAGAACTTGGTGATGGGATAACCTAAAAAGATTATTCAGAATTAATATTGTACCACAATTTATATACATTCATACAGATAAATCTTCAGGTTTTTGTTAAAAATGGTATGATATAGAGATTTCATAGAGAGATATTAGAAGTATATAGTATTTTTGACGAAAAATAATAATACATGCTTACAATTTATATTATATGTGGCGTGTTATATAACATGTTTCAAAAATCAAGTCTGGAGTTCATTAAGGTTTGGATATAACATATTAATTAAATGGACGCTTTTAATTAAATATAATAGAAGTTAAACTTAACTCACAAGTCAGTGAAATATCAGTAACAAACGGATTGAAAAATAATTATATTTAAAGAGTATTATTTATATTTAAATGATTATAAATTACAATACCGCATTCAGTGTTTAAACGTTTGAGGTTTAGGTTACAAGTAGCTACACACTGGACGTCACTATGGTTAGTGCTGGTGGTGCTTTACTATACCATAGTGAGTATCTAGTATTTATTAAGGCAGCTATAAGTTGTCTGTGTTTTCTTTGTTTGTTTTCATAGAAAATGTTTTGAATGACAAACTATATCTAATAATAAGTTCATTAACAGAAACAATAAATCTATTGTTGTTAAACATTGATTGCTGTGATATCTGAGAAACAAGACAGGGTTTCAGATGTATTATTTTTGTTGATTTATTTTTTGTTTCAAAGCATTTTTGATTTAATTTTTTTGTTCTTTATCCTTTTTGTTTATGATGTCAAATTAAATTTTTAAAACTTCTACTTTACAATAACGATTGACATACCTGGTAGTTGGAGTTTGGCGAAGGCATGACGGGATTGGAGTTGGGTGACATTATGTGCTCCAAGTTACTCGCGGGGCTGGGCATCATATTTTGCCCGATGTTGCTCGCTGGTGATGCTATTATCTGAGGTCCTGGAGAAGGCATTAGTTGATATCCTATAAATATATTATCATAATCATTCATTCCAATTAGAGAAGAATTTTTGAGAATTTACCAGGCGAAGCCATCATCTGATTGTTCCTCGGAGACATGGTCATTTGATTTGTAGGAGATACCAGCGGGTTTACCACCGCGTTAGCTGGCGATAAAGGTTTGAAACTATTCGGAGAGGGAACCATCGTGTTCGTCGGGCTCTGAAGCGGCTGGGACGTCGTTTCTGACCAACCTGACCCTACATGCTGAGCATCGGCTACTTGATTAAGATACATCAGAACTTCGTCGGGGAGCACCAGCTTGTTCTCAACCATCTCCCCTTCGCCGACCTCATCCAATTGCACGGCTTGATTCGGATGAAGTTCGGTGGAGCTCTGAACCTTGCGGAGGGGGCTCAAACTGACCGAGGAGGGTCGTGGCGGGGGACTTCTCGGGTCCAACCCGGGCCGGCTGGGTTCTGATGCCCTACGTGCCTCCGAGCTCGTCGTGGAGGCCCACAGGAAATTCTGGCTGGTAGCCGCCTGTTGCATATTGGTCGATTGAGTTTGTATCACTAGATTATTGGACGTTGGTTGGTTCGAGCTCTGTAGTCTCTGAAGTTGTCCTGCGAGCAGGTGCGAGGGTGGTGGTGGAGGTAGACATTGGCCTCCTGTAGTCACGGTCGATAATTGGCTGGATCTTCGTGAGCTTCCGGCTGATATGGGGTCGTAGAATGAGCCAGGACCTTGTCCAGGACGCATATTCGATACCTAGGTGGGATAAATATATGTTCCAGTAATATTTATTCGAGACAGAGTTAGTTCCAAATTACCTGGGAGGCCAGACTGCTTTTCCTGCTCATATCAGCGCTTCTCATGCTTCCATAATAAGAGCTTACAGTCGAACTGCTATCTCGACGAATCTGGGCTTGTTGCTGCGAAATCGGCGGCTGTAATCGTTGCTGCAACTCCGTCAACTGGGTCTTGGGTTGTGGCTGAGTTATCGTATCCATTTTTAGGTTCGTTATTCGGGTATTGAGATCTGCGATTTTTCTTTGAGCCAATGCTGGGGCTCTTGGCCTACCTACTGAGAATAATAAATTGATCATGGTTACATAGTTATTCTGAGCATCGTTCATACAGGAACGTTCTTTTCTCTTAGATGGTTCTTATGGAAGAATTATTATTTCAACCAGGACATTCTATGTGGCTCTGAAATTTGGACATTGAATACTATATATATATATATATATATATATTATATATATATATATATATATATATATACGATAATTTATTGAATCGATTGAAAGACCCAGATTAAAACGTTTTGGATCTATATGTCAAATGAAGATTATTTCTATATTTATGAGGAAAAGTCGACTTCTTGGATTGTTAAAAGAACTACGGGGAGAAGAGTAGTGACCGTTTTCTGGCATTATCGAAATGTGATGAATAATGTCCAAAGTTCTGCAATAGCAACAGTGCTATATTGTTAAAAAGTGGAAAATGGCCAATATTTACCTGGTTTACGTAGTCTGGGTGGTCCGACACCTGTTGGTGCAGCTCCACCACCAACCAAAGCTCTAAGCACCACCGGAAGTTCTTCCAGTTCGAGATCCTCAGCTTCGGCGGTCCAGTCTTCCAGAGTATCGGTAACACCTGGTGTGGTAAGACGCTGAAAATACGAGGAACTAGTCAGTAATTCTTCGGCGGTAACAGATGATGAGTCTTACCATTCCATCGATATCCTGACCAGCAGGGCTTCCTTGTGCTTGTGGTGACTGAGCGTCGGACTCGGATTTCACCGACGGACTACTGAGGCTCGCCGTCTTGGCATCATCTGACCGAGGAGATGCGTCCAGTCCACCAGCACCACCTTCATCACTGGATGGACCGTTTCCACCTTTGTGCTTTTTACTAGCGTAGAACTCGGCTCCGTGTACTGTCTTCACGTGTTTGCGTAATGACGAGGGATCGGTGTATCGCTTAGTACATCCCGGTGCTTTACACACATATGGTTTCTAAAACAGATATCTGCATTATTGTCTATTCATCTCTACGACTAACCATCACTTACTAGAGTTGATATAATCATTCCACTATTAGTAGCGTTGTAGATTTAACGTTGATTAGTTTAAATTGATTTGGGTTAGTAAAAAATGATGAGGGATATGAGCATCCGCTTACCTCATTACTGTGCGTCCGGTTTTGATGTTTAGCTCTGTCGGAAGCGTTACTGAACGCCTTGGAGCATCCAGGATATTCACAAGTGTATGGTTTCTCGCCGGTGTGGGATCTAAGATGGGTCTTGAGATTCTCTAGCCTTGAATATGCTTTGATACAACCTTCGAACTGTAGAAAAAAATTAGATTAGAAATAACTATTTTATTAGTAAAACAATGTAAATTGAAAATAAATATGCCTCCATCTTCGGAATAGAAAAGAGTTTTCCTCATGGTGTTACTTATGCTATCATCTCCGTGCAATATTGAATGACAACAGTTTAGACACTTTGCTATCTATGTGATATCTGTACTTCACTTCGTCAAAGTATCTCAAGGGATAAAATGCGTTTCTTGATTTAATATTACAATGTGACCAAGTTAATAAAATTTATAATGTATTTTTACTGTACGTTACATTTAATTATATACGTATTAAAGCAAATTCCATATTTTCAGTATCTAATGATGAAAAGATAATTAATTTTTTTTTGTTAAAGCTAAAGGTTTGGAACTGAAACACATCACAAAGTATAGAAATATGTAACATAAAAGTATGTTTACAATGTAAATTTAAATGGGCATAGCCGTAACCATGTTTTGGGCGTCTGAATTGGCGTGAAGAGGACAGGAGGTAGTAAAAAGATTACAGATTTCTTGACAATGATAATCTTCAGGAAACCTTATGATCTGCCACATGAAATTTTTGAACAGGAATATTTATTTTTTGCATTTCAGACCGACTGACAGATGTTAAGTTGCAATTCCTAATTATAATTTTAATAGTAAGTATTTCCTTTTAATAGTAAATAGTAAGGCCATAACCTTAACGAAAAGGAAAATACGGCTACAAGTTAAATATTGGATTCAGCAGTTGTCCCACATTACGAATCCTAAAAAAGAATATCATATTTTTTTAAGGAAGTAAATTAAGAGGTTTGAAAACTGAACATTATAATATATGCTTCGCCGCAGATGTCTTTGAAATAGACGAATCTGTGCCATAACACCAAAATGATACTACCACATATAAAAGTAATATCGCAAGCAAGAATTATTAGATATTTTTATGGGCCTGCTGTTACATTATTTAAATGTTATTTAACAGTATCAGGAACCTATTTTAATTCATTTGTGTTATGAAGCTATCTCTAGACTTTTTTATTTATTGGCAAAAGAATGTACAAAACCAAATATAACGAAAATTCTCATTCACATGTTGTTAGTAAATGGTGATCTTTTTTAAAAATATTTATTGTGCAGCATCCTAAGCAAAGGCAATGCAATGAGAAATATGTAGCATCTACCTCCGAATCGGCCAAGCTACAGTAGCTGTTGGTTCTCTAAAATGGTACGTGTGGAAGAAAAGAAGTTTTACAAGCAGGATGCGTATCTTGTCAATTCTTCTCTATGGCTCTTTCTGTAGACTCTGCTATAGTCCAATATATGGAAACTTGAGGTCTATCAAATATGTTTATTCAGGTAAATCCTATACTTTTTTTCCGAGATAATATTAGAAATGAAGTCATCTGTTTAAGATGCGACAATCAGAGCCCAGTTACCAAATCTTGAAATGCACCTTGCAAGGTCTGTGCATTCACATACATGTTAAAACATCGGTGACCAAAGGTGACCGAGTTTATCACAGACATCTGAGGCGAAATCGACCTTTTAGGTGGATGATACAGAGAATAGCTCCGAAAAGTTTGTATAGGGTGGTAACCATTGCGTTTTGTAAACGTCCAAATTTTATTATGGGTAAACATACGCCACAAGAACGAGCAGAAATAGTGTCTGAAGGCTATCTGGTGAAATGGAAGATTTTTCGTCTAAATTGATAATGAGCGATGAAGCCCATTTTCTTCTCAGTGGCCACGTCAATAAACAGAACAGTCGGTTATCATTGCATCCACTAAAAACAACTGTATAGTGTGGTATTCATGCTGAAAACACCACTGGTTCCTAGTTTTTTGAAAATGACCAAGGTGTTGTAGTTACTGTTACTGCTGAATGGTACTAAGACGTGATTAGAAATTTTCTTGTGCCTGAAATGGAAGAGCAAGGACTACAGGACACGTGGTTTCAGCAAGATGGGACCACAGCACATAGCTTGTTCAACAATTCAATTATTGAATGACGTTTTTCCACGAAAATTCATTTCGCGAAGTGGCCATTTATCATGGCCAGCCAGATCCTCGGATTTAACAACACCAGACTATTTCTTATGGGGTTTTTTATAATCAAAAGTTTATGTGGATAAGACCCAAACGATTTAACATCACAATTTAAGACAATATTCGTCATGAAATTGAAGAAATTCGCCCTCTGATGTTAGGATATAATGAAAGATGCCTTAAAAAGAGCCAAAAGTTGCATAGCGAATCGCGGTCATCATTTAGTCGGTATAATTTTTTAATCATAACGAAAAAAAAATTAAAGACCTAATAAACTTTTTGTGAAACTAAACCTACTTACCTTTTCTTTGAGCAAAGTTATAGACAATTAAAATGGTAGCGGGACTTCATTGTGTTTTATTATTTTTAAATATTTAATGATTCATTGATATCATGTAATAATTTAGTTACTTACTGTGCATTTGTGTGGCTTTTCACCAGTGTGTCGTCTCATGTGCACGACCAGCATGTACTGAGCCTTGAACGGTTTTTCAGCCCTCGAGCATCCCTCCCATCTACAGACGAAGGATTTCTTGTTCGCGTGGATATGATCATTGTTAATGTGCTGAAATAAATATCGAAACTCAGATTAAACTTCTATTTCGGTTACACCTCCTGATACTATTACCTTCACCAGTTCGTCCTGAGTATTAAACTCGGTACCACAGTCCTTCCAATGGCAGTTGGTCTCGATGAAGTCACCGGGTTCATCCTTGAGATCACCCTGGTCCCCGTTCCCATCCCCGACGGGATTCGCATTGTGCGTCGGTTCCTTCTTGATTCTCGCGTTGCGGACGTCCACGTCGATGATGGCATTGGGATGGTCCGATTTCCGTCTGTCGTTGAAGTTCTGGAAGCAAAACGCAAACTGTTATTTAGTGGAAGACGTCAGCGCCACGGGGTTATACTTACGTTGTCAGTCTTGGGCAGGGGCGCGCAGTGCTGGGCGTGAGGTAAATGCTGAGATCCATGGAGGCCGAAGGGCGGCGTGTGCGGATGGGGATGCAACAGGGGTGGGGCGCCGGCTCCCCGGAGTAGGAGGGCGGGGTGAAGGGCCGGGCTGAGGGCGCCGGCGGACAGGTGGCCCAACGAGCCGCTGCACGCGGACGAGCTCCTGCTGCCCGCGGCCAACGAGGCCAGCGAGGACGGCGAGAAACGGATGACGGACGTCAGGTCCAGGTCGGAGTATGGGGAGGCGGATAGCGCTCGCTTCCGGGATGCCCGGGCCAGACGTGGTGAGCATAAGCGAGAACCTAAAAACATTATTATTAGTTATACACTATAAATAAATGTCACCATCATCACGAAACTATTGGCAACCATACATTCACCAACAAGAAATGAGTTCTTAAAAGTACGAGTGGTTTGGTACCACGTAGTCAGGGGGTATCACAAAACGTGTGTCTTAACCACTACGCTGTATGTATAGCAAAAATGGGAAAATTATTCCTTTCTTTGGGTTTCTTAAGTTATACTTTTTACTTGTACAAATTTGTTATAATAACGACATTTTTGTAGCATTTAACAGGTCAATTGAAAAGTCCTCGGCCTACCATAGTAAAACACATTTTTTGGCAAAATTAGCATTTCTTTTCAACATAATTCCCTTCAAGGATGATACACTGATTATAGCGACCCTCCAACCTTTCGATACCATTTTTGTAGTACGATTTGTCTTTTGCTTCAAAATAGGCCTCCGTTTCCTGCTCATTCGACCAAAATTTCTTCCCAGCGAGCATTCTTTTGAGATTTGAGAACAGGAAATAGTCGCTGAGTGCCAGACCTGGAGAATACGGTTGATGAGGAAGCAATTCGAAGCCCAATTTATGGATTTTTAACACAGTGCATTGTCTTGACGAAGCAGCACATTTTTTCTTCTACTGCGGCTGTTTTTCGGCGATTTCATCCTTCAAACGGTTCAATAACGCTATGTAATAGTCGCTGTTGATGGTCCTTCCTTTTTCAAGGTAGCCAATCAAAATTATTCCATGCGCATCCCAAAATACAGAAGCAATAACCTTGCCAGCCGACTGTTGCGTTTTCCCATGCTTTGGAGCAGGTTCATCGTCTGCAGTCCACTCGGATGACTGTCGATTGGCCTTCGGAGTGAAATGATGGAGCCATGTTTCACCTATTGTCACATATCGACGTAAAAACTCGGGTTTATTAGGCTTGATCATCTTCAAACACTGCTCCGAATCATCAACTCGTCGTTGTTTTTGGTCAAAAGTGAGCTCGCCAAAGAAAACCTACTTTGCACAGAGCTTTCTCATATCCAAATATTCGTGAAGGATATGATGTACACGTTCAGTTGATATCTTTAGAGTGTCTGCTATTTCATTCAATTTCAAATTACGGTCATTCAAAATCATTTTGTGGATTTTTTAATGTTTTCCTCAGTGACAACCTCTTTTGGGTGTCCGCTGCGTTTACCGTCTTCGGTGCTCATTTCACCACGTCTAAACTTAGCATACCAATCCTTGATGGTTGATTTTCAATTTTCATCAAGCCAAGCTTTTCAGATACTCACAGTCAGTCAAAAAATCAAGAGAATTGCAAGGGGGTATGAGGAAAGACTCCATTCTCACACGAATATTGAAATATTACAACTATTGGATACCACCAGAACAGGACAGAGACTCAAAAGAATTAAACCATCTGATCTTGTATAGTGTTGTGTAGTGAGGTGCATATATTAAAAAATTCAGCAGTGACATGTATACACATTATTTCACCAGAGACTGAGATAGGGCCGATGGGTCCTTCTAGTTATATACCTAGATTTAAGTTATCATAAAGACAAATTGTAGGTGAGACGGAAACGACTAATAACAATATATTAATTAAATTAAAAAAAATTGAAATCTCAGTCTATTATTCTTTCCTTCAAATAATTATGGAGACCAATTAAAGCTATACATGGCAACAAGCCTATGTGGAAGAAAAATTTCTACAAAATATGAAAAAATTATGAACGTTACCTAGAGAATCAAGAATTCTTTGAAAGTGTCATCCCAATAATATATGTTACGATTTACGAGTTACTTAAATTATGCGGATATTCTGTTTTTTTTGTAGTACATTACTTTTTTGCAAAATAATTAGCAAGAAATTATAGAAAAACCTAAAATATGAAATACAAAGACAAGATATTTGACCCCCTGTGAATGAACGAGAAACAAAAATATATTCTACCCATATTTTTGGAATAACAAAGGAAATGAAAGAGTCATAATATCTTTTATTCAAGTAATTTAACACTTGAGTATCTGACTTTAACCGAGTTATTATACTATTCATAATGGATTGAAAAAGCTCAAAAATACAACTGTGCAACACAGTGAACAACACATAATTTATGCAAACTTAATTAGGAGAACTTAAATTGTTAAGAATTATTTTCAGAGTTTATAGATGTAGTTTTAATAGCATTATCAAAAAGAAACCAACCGGTATATGACCCACCCTGTATTATATATCTAATAAAAGTGATGAAATACTTTGTTGAATCACAAACCAAGCAATCAACAGTAAACTAACTAGATGTTTAACGATTCTCCCCTAAAATCGAATCTGTTTTAGAATAACGTAAATAACACAGGAAAGATAACGTTGTAACTTATAATGCTAGTCTATAAACCTATAAAACCCGGTCGAGAAGGCCCAGTAATAAAAATAAACGTCTACCGGATGTAGAAATAAAAATGAAAACATGTAAAAAGAAACCATAAAGACGGAATTCAATTAACACCCGAGCCTCCATGGCCGACACGTACCGAATACCCAATCACGATTCAATTAAAATTTCGGGAACTTTTCGAGAATATCCTGAAAAAGAGCGACGACTATGAATATTAAAGACCGCTGAAATTTCTGAAGAAAAAACAAATACGTTACGCCGACTGAGAGAAATAAAATTTAATAAGGTTTCTGTTTCTGTAGTTTTACGACCGAGAAAATGATATGACTACAAAGTGGTCGTTCCGTACACCCCCCGACTATCTATTAAAGTGTTTCCATAATAAACATTCCAAATAGGCATTACTTACTGTCTAAACTGAATGGGAATTCGCTACTAGCCAGCGTTGACGCTGGATGCAAGTCTGGCAGGCCTCTGGCGTTCAGGTACTCAGAACTCAATCCTAATCCTGAAAAAAAAACACATTGTCTTTAAATTTTCAAATTTGTTTCTAATATATGCAACTAATAATACACCACAAAATTAATTTTAAATAAACGGCTTTGCGTTGTGCGAAAACTCTTTAGTTGTGACGAAAAGTAGATTTATGTGTGTGTTATGTCTATGTGAAAGTGGATTGCTATAAACTATTACTTTGGAATACTCCGCCTTTAGTAATGAAAGGAATATTAGTAGTTATTGGTTAGATATAATTTATGAATGGTTAACAAGAATTCAAATAATGTAACACGAGTAATATTAAGTGTTTTGTCCCGAATTCTTCTCGTAATTATTACTGTTGTCTGTCGGATACTTTAAATTTATGTGTATTGATTGTTCCATATATTAAAACAAATTTAGGCTCATTTAGGGCTAATATTTTTTAATGGTAGAACTTTCAGGATTTGTCACTGTCATTTAATTTTGATTTGACATTTGTGACTTATTGTTGCCATTTATGTTTACTTTTTATATAATTTTTATTTAAAATAATGTATTTACTTTAATGTTATTTCCTATATTTTTGGACAGCAACATGATAAATAACAAAGTTTTGAAGTATAATTCGGTTTTTTCTTTGGTAAGTCAAGGAACACAATAAAACAATGTATCAGAGTTTCTGACTGTAAAATGATAATGTAAATTTTATATTTTCAGATGTTTATTTTATGCTGTTGCCATAAATAAAATTGCATTAAAGGTATTGTTAGTTGCCTAATTTGACATAAAACAAAATAATTTCACACTAAAATTGCATTATCGTTTTTTTTTTCTTTGAGGTTCGCGTACTTCGAATGCGTGGGAAATCAGTAATGCTGATAACGCAACTGCTGAACAATTTGGTTCGATTATTTTAATTGGGTTGTTAGCATTCACGATACGCGTTGGCTGACTAGCTGACGATTTGCCCAACGAAGCGTTGCCCTCGCTATTTTAGGCCCGGGTGAAATATATTTTCGAGGAGTATTTCCAACATCTGCGCTGGCAGGCGGCCTTTCTTCGACCAGCAGGAAAACATAGCGCGGGTAACGTGAAAATAGATTTGACACTTTTTTTCTTCTTTCTACGTTTTGGCTCGACGGCCTCGTATTAATATGCGTTAATTCGGTTTTGACAACGCGGTAGTGGTGGCGCCACTCGACAAGTGACAGATGGATGATGAGTAGCAGTAACGACGGATATCATCTTACAAATAAATGATGTGCCGCTTACGTTGTTCCGAGTCAAGTGATCCTTTGGTTTCTCATGTACGGATTAGAACGACAACAATATTAAATGCCAGATAATAATTCAATATAGTACTTGAAAAAATCTATATTAGTAAATTACTTGATATTGACATATGACAGAAGCATATACGTTTGACAGTTTAATTGGTTATAATAAAATAATTTGGATATTGATAAAGGACAGTTCTGACTAGATATTTTAAATCCGTTTATATATACTTGTAATATAATAAATTGTTTTTGTGTTTTTAATTTAACATGATTGTTATTTGTAGTTTATATCCTTTTTAATTTTATGCATGATATTTAATGATCACTCCAACAATACCGTATAAAACGTACAAAGGCTTTCAATTTGGTGGCAGTAACAAAAAAGTACGTTCTGGAATTTAATGTTATTATTTAGGTATGCTTTTAAGCTTCCATTAGTAATTTTAATGTTGACAGCCGTCATCCATACAGTATCCTAATACAGTGGAGAGGCATAGGCATCCTATACTTATTTTCATTAGTTCAATACTCAATAAATTTGTTACGAATTTTCATTATATTCAATGAAGTTATATTATTTTATTAACCTGGCTAACAATCACTTAACATGTTTAGTGGAAGTTAATATTAATAACAATATTAATAATACTGATAATTATATTAACAACAATATTATGTACTGGTTATTATTTCTATTATTATTGTTATTCATGTTGACATGACAACAGCAAACAATAGAAATTTTAATTGTATTGTAGCGATCTTGAGCATGTCGAATTTTACATCGTGGAATAACGGTCTACAAAATACCCAGAAATATAATCCCAGATGTTGAACACGGGCGGGGTGCCAACTGGAACCCGACAACGAATAGCTGGCGGCAACCCCGAGACGTTTATCTGGGATATTATTGAAGGGTATTTCGGTCATTCAGTGCTCAACCCTCGTTTGGTTAAGACGTGCCACCATCGACTGCCCAAGCCTCGTCTTCAGGTAACTCCGCTGCCATCCGTTTTATTATTTGTATTTTCACATTTTTTTATATTGCCAATAAATGTCACATAATGTAAACACCACTGTTTCATTTCGATTTACCTCCATTCACCGAGCCACATCATTTACCCTAAAGTGGTGACCCCGACGTGATCTTTCGCAATATTGGGTTTGGACTCGTGAATGGAGGGTACGTAGAAAATGGTGTATTTTACGTGACCGTTATATTTTTTTTGTTTCAAAATTTTAAATATTTTTAATTCGATTCGTTTTCAATTTTACCTTCAAGGTTCATTTTCATTTCATTCCGATTAATTTCATTATTTCCAATTCATTTTTTTAAATTTTTTTTTGTCAAAATTTTTATTTCACAATCTTTTGGAATATTTTTACGTCACTGCTTAATCATCAGCGTCTCGGCTAAATATTTCTTTCGGCGCTATGTTTAAATCATAATATCTTCCTTCGCTCGCCGTCTCCGTCATAATGGCAGATATTTTGATTTAAAAGGCTTTGGGCAGCTTCGGTCGGATACCGTCGTTATTTGTTTTTTTTCTGAATTAACCTAACGTATGTGACTACGGATTAGTCACAGAGCAGCTCCAGAAGCTAGGTACCGATTGCAGTCACCGTAGACTCGTTATGTCTTCGCCGAAGTACCAGAATTGCTAACGTCTCGTCGTCGAAGAAAATAAGCTACCACGTCGTCGAACAGTCGATCCTCCCACAGCGTCGATTACGGGAGCCCTGTCTGAAGAATAGCTTGTTTTCAACGTCGTCGATGGACCACATTCAAGTGCCAAAGCGACGATGATGCAACGGTATCTGTAGGACCGGAAGATATCAACAGCCATACCAGATCGCAACCGTACCAACCACAACCGTTTCGAACTATCATATTTTTCAAAGCCCATTTTACACAGCACATTTTGTTTGGTATATTTTTTTGCATTGATATTTTTTTTCAAACATTTTTGTATTTTGTAGCTTGAAATAATTTTATGTAAAATTCTGGCAGGGGAGTATTGTAGCGATCTTGAGCATGTCGAATTTTACATCGTGGAATAACGGTCTACAAAATACCCAGAAATATAATCCCAGATGTTGAACACGGGCGGGGTGCCAACTGGAACCCGACAACGAATAGCTGGCGGCAACCCCGAGACGTTTATCTGGGAAATTATTGAAGGGTATTTCGGTCATTCAGTGCTCAACCCTCGTTTGGTTAAGACGTGCCACCATCGACTGCCCAAGCCTCGTCTTCAGGTAACTCCGCTGCCATCCGTTTTATTATTTGTATTTTCACATTTTTTTATATTGCCAATAAATAACGGTCACATTATGTAAACACCACTGTTTCATTTCGATTTACCTCCATTCACCGAGCCACATCATTTACCCTAAAGTATGTTATACATAATTGTTTTAGATGACCGAGAGATAAAATAAACATATTTTTCACTTAAGCATGAATTTTAAAGTAAATATCATCAAACAGACATCATTGTCCTTAAAAAATCCTATAGATATATGCAAGATATAAGACATCATATGTATTATATTAATTCCACAAACTTCAAGAAGATTTGATAAAACCGACAGCATTGCGGAATCATTTATAAGAATCAACAGACAGATAAATTATAACCTTTTGTTTTGGCAGGGCGGATGGCAGACATTTTGACAGATGAGAATAATAAAATGTGGTTAGGAACACAAGTTAAATATGTTTCACTATTAGGCCTATCAATTACTAATATTTTATAAAGATTTTTTTTGATTTGAAGCTTTATTGTGAAAAATCCATATAACGTATTTTATTCAAAGTATTGCCTATAGATAGCCCCACTACTTTTCCCCATCTTTCAGGCAATTTACGGATTCCATCTCAAAAGAACTATGTATGCGTTGCGTTGTTATGTTGCTATGTTGTGCGTTGGATTATTAGTTAGTTTTATGTTCTAGTGCAACCCCATGGGTCCAAATTTGATTTACACCCGAAAATAAGTTTGTGTTGAGAATGTGAGACAAATTTTCTTTCAAAAAGATAAGATTCCAGCAGTCGACAGTTATTCCACGGTAGCAATTTGTTCATTTTGTAGTTTAATCCCAAATATCATACTCGGCCAAAGGCTTGTGAGACGTTCAGAAATATTGCAGGGCAGTAGTTTTTTTCTTCGAATGCTGTTTTAACAACTGCTGTTACTCTGAGCTCTTGGTCGATTGTCGAGTGGTGATTTCGAAATCCAAACTGGAAATCAGGGATTTATATAAATGATTTAATACGTTTTTCTCAAATAATTCTGATATCGCAGGTAGTAGCGACATAGTCCTGTAAGATCCATCTTTTTCTCTCTGTTTGTCAGGCTTTTTAAGCATAATTATTCGAGCAACTTTGAAATATTGTAAATTGTACAATTAATTGAATATTTATCGACAACAGTATCAAAATAGTGGAGAACTGGCATCAAACCAGACGATATTTTGAAGACGAGGAAGCGCGCGACTCTTAGACGGTGTCAAATAATGCGCTCGTGACGCGGGAGAGGCAATAAACGAGGCGCATCGCGTCGCCGTTAAAGAAAAAACCAACTACAATACAAATGAGCAGTAATATCCATCATCGCTAGGCAGAAAACAAACATCGTCGGCTTATAAATAAACGGTGGCAAGAGCGGCAGGCTAAATAAACATTTCCGATGCAAAAATAAATCATTAAAAGCCGTGTAAATATACGGGCGAAGAACACGCAACTGTCGGGATCGGCTTTATTCGTTCTCGATATCAACGCCTGGTTATTACGTGCGACAGAGACGAGAAACGACGATGATACTCCGCGATTAGTATCTTTATTTGCGGCACACAATCGCAATTGTAAAACGACTCGATTACCTTATTAATTTTGATGATTATCGTGTGTTTTATTACAATATCTTCGGCAAATAGTGTCCCCCACAGATGTCTTTATTAAAACTAACAATATTATGAAATACTTATTATAAATTAAAAGTTAAATTTAGGAAAAGAAGGCAAGTTGGCAACATTGTACACAAAAATCTATATATAACAAACTGTTAAAAAGGTACCTAAAAAGATAAATTCGAGGCGAACCGATATCGTTATACAAACTTAGGACAAAATACATTATTATGAATAAAAACCTTCTGAAATTATTGTAGAATTGGCAACAGTGCAAGAAAGATATTGTTAATATGGCATGAAAAATTATTCAGCCAACAATCAATATCAACAGTCTACAATCAGTAAACCTCATGAAAATATTGTACAATTGGCACCATAGTATGATATTTAATAAGTGTTTATTTATTATATGGCAGGAATATTATTCAAGGCAGAACATATTCCTAAAAATTATATTTTCCGACATTCTTGTAAAGTTGGCAACAGTGCAAGAAAAAATTAGAAGTAAGAATATCAACATCTTTTAAACTCCTCAAGCTAAGGTTAAGAGTACAACTTTACGCTGTACAAGTTATGTGGTTTGGTTCGCTCCAATCTACTGATTTTTGCGTCCAGTAGCTGTATTGCTTCCACGTTGCTATGATTTAATAACCTTATTTCTTGTTTTAGGGCGTTTGAATTTAACAAGAATGTTTTTGACACAACTGGCTTGAAATTTTTTTATGAAAATATCATCAAATTGTCGACATGATGGAATAGTAGAATGTATTACTAAGAGTTAAATCTACTAACATTCTTGTAAAATTGACAACAATGCAAAAATATATAATTACGAACATGACATGATATCAAAAATATAACAGTCTAGAATCGTTAAATCTTATGAAAATATTGTAAAATTGGCAACATAACATGATATTTAGTCGAAGTCGAATAGTACAGTGGAAACAGTAGAAAAATATAACAATGATTATTTTGTCAGCGAATATATTTCATCTATATCATTAAATCTCATGAACATATTGTAAAATAGGCAACAGAGCACAAGACGCTTTTCATTAAAAACAATCATCTGAGGTCCGTGCATTGACAAAAATATAGTGCGTGCATACCGTCATAACGTATGCGCTTTGTTAGAGGAGGTGGTGGTACCAAACTGGTACAGACGTAAGATTCAAACGGCCGCACATAAATTTTATTAATATAATGAGTGACCGCCGCATTAGTAACGGGAAATATTTAGGGCGGCTTCATGATTCACACATTTGTTTGCACTTAATCATGGTTAGCTCTCATTAAAAACAACATATGGCGTTCGTAGGAACTTAATGTATAACTTGATAATTAGATATGTAAAAGCCGATATACCTTCGAGAGCTAATAATTACTAGTGATCGCCCTGTGGTTGAAATTCGACCACAATTTACTAGGTTGATCAATATTTCCCTCATAATAGAGTAAAGGGAATAATCTTTAAATTTGTTTTCACAGTATTTCAACAAAAGATCAGAAATGTATTTGCTATATAACATTAATTAAAATTATAAATGTCTCTATATTAAAACGTTAAAATATATGCAAACTCTCAAGGACTAACATTCATTAACTCAACATAGGTATACATGATATTTCTTTACTTTTATGTTATAATCATAAACATGAAATAATTAAAGAAAGTAATAAATGTTTGTAAATTAAAATAACAATGAACACAATTAGGTAATTTCTTTTTAGCAATTTGTAAATGTATATTAAATGCATGTGTTTATAATCGTTAACTGAATTATTGATTTTTTAAAGTTAGACCTATAAAGTAAATAATCCAAATAATTGATATAAGGTTCAAAGAATAAAATGTCATATAGTTACATATCTTATTGCATTTATCGCTAAACACCTAAACATTTATGAACGCTTTAAAATGTTTACAAATTTACTGTTTTATTATGTAGTTAGTGTCATTTCAACTGCGGTATATTTTCATTATTTCATTTATGTATTCACATAGTGTTTATCTTTTATCGATATTTCTGACCTAAAATATGTATAGCAAAAACAATAAATACACCAGGCTGATTAAAATTGCATCGTTCAGAGCTTATTTATACCACGCCTCGATCTGTAGCTATAATGTTTTTCCTGTTAGAATCTTTCCCTTGAAGATCATCTTAGCGTGTCCCACATGGGAACTAACAACTCACCAACCAATGAGGAATTAATATTCTATGAGATTTTATAATTGTTAATGTTCTTTGCTACCTTCATTGTAACAACTTTGACATCAAGTAAAACATTAATATGTTTTCTCGCCAAAAAATGTAAAATGTAATTTTACGTGATGATACTATGCTAGCGACCTTGAGGCATGTCGAATTTTACATAGTGGAATAACGGTCTACAAAATACCCGAGACGTTTATCTGGGATGTTTTTGAAGGGTATTGCGATTCATTCAGTGTTCAATCCTCGTTTGGTTTAGACGTGCCATCATCGATTGCCCAAGCCTCGTCTCCAGGTAACACCGCTGCCATCCGTTTTATCTAATTATATTTTTCACATTTTTTATATAGCCAATAAATAAGGTCACATAATGTAAACACCACTGTTTCATATCGTTTTACCTCCATTCACCGAGCCACATCATTTACCCTAAACTATTCTTAATCGCTTTTTATCCAAATTTGCCAGAACTCTTTATTAGTTCCAATAATATGGGAACAACAAAAAGTAACTCGAAATATTAAATAACACTATTTATGATTAAATAACTTGGTTTAATGTTCAATGTTTTAACACACTCATTTTTAAATTATTAATAATTTAGTATTAGTATTAATTGGATCATATCCTGCAACGCTACCAATAGAAATGTTACAAGCAACCATACAACAGGTACATAAACAAAGTATCCAGCGGTTTTGATCTCCAGAGGTTCGATCACAGCGAGCGGTGAAAAAATGTCGAAATGATTTCCGTCTATTAAAGAACCCGATAAAACATACACTTTACGATCTGCCACTCTTTAACAGTAACTGTATGGGATGCGATTAATAATTCTCAGGTTTACGACTCCGCGGAGGAATTAACATATGGAGAATATATTACTGGACGTCGTTTATAAAAGAGAAATTTATCATAGAATACGAGAAAAAAGGTAATGGACGATAATTTCGCCCGGACGAATTCTTTCCGTACCATTAACATAATATCTCAATCGTATGAATAAATTTGCGAAAATTTACGGACGACTTTAATGATTTTATTTTAATAAAACGATTTTATTGTGTTTTTATTACGTTTACTACGGCTCGGGACCGTTTAACAAGTCAACAGAATATTTTTTACGGATACCATTGAGTTTCGAACGACGTATGTTAATAGTTGCCTTAAATAATGCTTTTAATTTTAAGAAAAATCGATTATAAAGGTTTTTTACTTTTAAGCATGAAATTTAAAGAAAAAATGACACATCAGGCAACATTGTAAATATTGTATTAAGGAAGAAAATTTAATTATATTTAAGAAGAAAATTTAATGAAAAATTGATAAATGTGACAACGTTGTATGAAGAAAAAATTAAATAATGAATGATATTACATGAATATTTGTTAAAACTGACAACGTAGCTTCACCAAATACACAAGCAAAATTACAATAATTTAAACACATATGTGGATCTTGAATGGTGGACGCAAATAAAGTCTCCGATAGTTATCGGGGATAAAGAGCTTAGACTTAAATACCATTTGAATTGAATGAAGAAATTTCGGGCTCAATCTCGAAACCGAATTCATCATATTCATCCTTTCGCAGCTTGAAATTGACGTATTACCATATGAAAGCGGATCATTTCGACCGAGAAAATGGTGTTATTAATGGTCGTGGCGTATACCAACCATTCTTCAAAGCGGCCGGAGTTCGATATTGGTCAGCTAGAAGTCGATATATTTAAAAATAATTAAGTAACGTTAGGTTCATTAGTTTTAAGGCCATTAGATTAGTTGTAACGCTTACGTAACGTTTAATATGGAATTTTTAGGATAATATGATACATTTGGCAACATGATACAAAATACAGTCATTAACGACAGAATGAACAGATTTACAGCACTGATATTAATTTATATTAAATTATGAATAAACATTTTTTGAGAATATATGAATTTGTACAGAGTAAATCGCATTTGCGAAAAGTTTTAGTTTTTTTAGTTCGATTTAAAGAAAGAAGCGGCTCAAAGTCATTGAATGCTGTGTGAGGCTTTTGCCGTATATGCTCCATCGATTTCAATATGTGAATATTTCAACATCTTAAAAGTGGTGATTTTGATACCGAAGACGAAAAACGTTCTGAACAGCCACAAAAAATTGAAGACGAAGATTGGAAGGAATTACTCGAGAAGGCTGACCCAACAAACTATTTCCAATCATTTGAAGAACGTGGGAATGATTCAAAAGCTTTATTATTTTGTGCAGCATGGATTAAAGCCAAGAGACACGGGTCGTGTTTGGCTACGTGTGAAATCCTGCTTAGAATACAAAATGGGAAAGGTTCTTTGCATCTTACTCTTACTGGCGATGAAAAATACTACCTGGTCATACATTAGCATGACAAAACTCGACCATATGTTGCAAAGCTGGTGAAAACATACTTAGAAACATTAAAATAGGAAGTGCTCCCCTCCCGCCGTATTCTCCAGATCTTGTTTCTTCAGATTACTACTTGTTTCGACATATGAGCTGTGACCTGTCTGAGAAGCGCCTCACTTCTTATGAAGTTACCAAAAAATGGAACAACTCGTGAATAGTCTCAAAAATAAATATACATCGTTCTTTAGAGATGGAATCCGTATAATTACTTGAAATACTGGAAGAAATAGCGGATATCGATATACAAAACACATATTCTTCACAATAAAGCAAATTATAATATTAAATATATAATAAGAGTGTGATAAACTGAGTTAATTTTTAAGAATATTTCGGAAAAATTATGAAATGCAACACTTTATTTAAATTCATCCTTTATAACTTAACTAACTAACAAATATAAAAATATTAAGAAAAACTTAAATTATTTTTTGAGAAAATGACAAAACTGCTGATAAAATATTTATTACTTTGATATTGGATAATGTCGTGATAACGTCTGTGGGTTTGTAATGTTTAATAAAGAACTTCTACGATAATATCATACAACTGGCAACGTGGCACTTCTAACTTAAGAAGAATGTTTCAAAATAACAATTGATAGTGTCCAAAATACCAAATTCTAGGTAACAACAACAAATATGTAAGTTGTTAGGTTGAGGTTATATTGTGAAAAAGCGCCACTGTTTTAATACGACTTTATTTCCTGTTGGCAACGTAGCATGTCGTGTTGACAAATGGTTGATACTATTTTTTAAGACTGACAAGTTCCATAACCTTAAAATAACCGACGATTTAAGGACGTGCTGGTCGTTGTTTTTTATACGCCGTAACTATAGAACCAGTAGGCCTGTAAGTGAATATAACTGTGAAACAATGGAATGCGTCCGTCAAAACAACCGAACGGCGCGATATGTAAATGTCCAATTTAGAATAATCAGGGCCCGATCGATCATCGTTCCGTGGACAGTAGCGGCTGAAATTCATAAAGGAGAACGTCGTTAGCGCTAACCCGAAAATAGATCGCGCTCTCGCGCAACAGATGCGTCCGATGCACGCATGCATGTGCAAGAAGTCCCCCATGCCACGGCCGGCAACTTTTTATGGGCCCGGGCCTTCTGTTCGACCGGCTAAAACGTTAAATTCCGACTCGGTATCTTGATGGTTCCTGCCTTTCCTGTCTTTTACGTGTTTATTTACTTTATTCGCCATCCAGTTGGTCCGTTTCAACATTAAAACTTTATGGCGCGTCGACCGTCGATGCGCCCGGCCACAAAAACACCTCCAACTCTTTGAATAATGCCATTAAATCGCCACTAAATACTGAAAGCCGCGGTCCCGGCTACGTATAATTGCCTCACTAAATACCATTCGCTTTTAATACGTACAACTTCGACAGAGAAGTACCAAGACCCATTATTATCGATGCTGAGGTCGTCTTCGATCTTGCCAATAACGCAACGAGCGCAGTCCCGTTCGAATCCCAGCGATAACTCAGATAAATCGTAACGTACCGGCGTCATAATCCTAAAATTCCATATTTCTAAGAGAAAGCAAAAAAAATTATGTCACTAATAAAAACACTATTAATTTTACAATGTTTTGAAATATTTTTGATGTAGTGTACTATTACTTAAAATGCTTAGTGTTAAGAATTTTTGTCAGTTAGTTATTATATATATTTGTCTTGACATTTGACATTAAACGGTATGCAACCAAACATATTGTGTATTCCAAGTTTTTATATCCAATAATTTCCATTAGTTTTAAAATTTGACATTTATAAAAAAAGAAGTAAGAAAATTGAAAACCACAAAAAGTTTAATTATTTCAAAATATTTAAAATGATAATTAAAAGTGTCACTGTCATTAATGTCAGTTGTTTGGACATGTTTACAGTGTACGTTCAAATTCAAACAACCCTTGAAAAGAGATTTAAAATTATTACATTCAGCTCTCATTCGGTTTGACATTTGGTATGGGTTGCAAATTGCAAACTGCAAACTTCACATTTTATATCAAAAAAAATCCAAATCAACCAACATAAACTAAACTAATTTTAAATATGCATAACTAGTTGCCATTTGCTCATTAGTTTCCGTTATAAGAAATTATATTTATATTTAAAATTTCATTATATAGAGTTGTCATTGTTAATTAGTGACTGTCAAGTGTTTTGACATTATGAGAATATTTAATTAATTTTTTAATGTCAAAACAGTTATATTTATTCTTTAATTTCGTTATATATCAGTTATATAATTTATTTTTTTGGTAGTGCCTGATTATATTACATTTAATAATTCCAATAAAAATCAAGTTTGGTTACTTACAGTGTTGCCGGTAATATCATATCTTCATTAAATTTGATTATTTAATATATTAGCATATTTATTAAATATTAGCATATTTTAATTTTCGAATGGTGTTAGATTTTTATTACGGTTTTAAATGATGTTTTTAAAAGCCTCTTATTTTTACGAAGCAAATGAAGAGGGAAAAAAGAATGCGTCTTGGCCACGTACACGACTCGTTGAGCCCAGTTTGACGCCTCAACAGGAAATGCGTATCTTTTGTACGTCGACTGTTGAGATGAGAAAAATAATACTCCCGGCCCGCATGCTGATCATGTTCAACAACAACGCATTGTCTAGATCATTTTTTTCTTTTTTTCCTTTCTCGAGTGTGCTGGGTCCTGGACGAGAGAGCAGGGCCTCTTGTGTCGTTCCACTTATAACATTTTAGATTTATTATTTTCGGCTCGGTGAGTCGATTGGTCCGCGACAATAAGGCATCAAACCGCCGCCAGACTGTTTATGGTTTTTGTTTGGGTACAATGCGTAGAAATAAAAGGGCAATTTAAATGGATATTGTTGTGTTCGGATTACTTAAACGAAAACATAAAAAATTTCAAATAAATGTAGTGATACATTAAAAATGTTTTTGTGACAATTATATGTCGACTCTTGTTGACATAAGTATCCTAAGACGAAAAAAAAAACAATTATAGAATTATCATCAAACTTATCAATAATAATGTATTTTTCATTTATTATATTTTCAATAATTATACTTCACTTAGCATTGTGTAATTTTGTTCTTTTAATTTGTTATTTTGAGTAGCGTTATTATAAAAAAACACATCAGAACAAATGAATATTTAATGCACAACCACTATGAATTAATTTTGAAGTCTTTAATTTTGTAGAAGAAAAGAAACACCAGCATTGCCAAGAGTACGTTTTTTTTTTCTAAATAATTCCTTTAATCCCATGTCATATATTTTTTTGCATTAATTTAAAGAATCGTCTTAAATCCTAAACGTTTTTTACTGCTTAAGCTTTCAAGAGATCTTTGGCAAATCGTGACGACTATCCATTAATGGAACATCCGCGTTGCCAAGAGTAAGTTTTCTTCTTTGAAATAATTTTTTAAGGTGAAATCAAATATCCCAAGAGTATTCTTAAATCCTCCTACAGTTCAAATGTAACAGCTGATGATAATATTTGGACGATTTCATCATGTTATTAATACGCCAGTATAAAGAAAAGTTTTTTCCTTTTTTCTTAACAAATATTTTTGCACTGTTCATTAATTAATTTTCAATAGTATACTCTTTGAACAAAGTTTCATCAAGGACTATAACAATTCTTTATAAATAGCCTACACATTAAATTAAGGATAAAAACTGATGATATTTTATATGCGGTGTTGCCGGCACTGTCACATTTTCTTTAAAATCTATTATATTATCAGAAAACGTGCCTGTAAAAGGAACTACTAAGATGAACATGGAAGAATGCAGACTTCTCTCGAAAAATTTACTTATACATTATATATAATTACCATCTTTGGGTCCAGTCATTTCGCTACATGGTCTATAATCCATAAAAATAATAAAAAGCAATTGTAGATGCCTTATGCAGCAATGTTACCAAAAGTACCTTTCTTTCTTTTAAGTTTATATATTCTCTTTTCTTAACTTACATATTTGAGTGCAGTTTTAATTAATTGTCACTTATAATTAATTATAACTTACGTTTTGATATTTTAAATGTAATGTTGACGTCACTGTCACATTTTCTTTAAACACTTTTGTGATATTAGAAATCGTAAGACTATATGCATTTATAACTCCATGAAACGCATGAAAAACAACAACTAATATGAATATGGGGGAATGCAGACTTACCATGGATGGAGTTGGTGGAATGTTGAAGTGAATAGAGATACTCCATGTGCGGTGGCAACCTATAAGCAGGATGCAACTCCCTGCTCAGTAAGATACTGCTGCCTGGACTAGCACCGACACTGCAACACGAAAAAAAACCTTAATTAATTAATTTCGCTTACGTAATTCGTACGAAGAAAAATAATCCACGGACAGATCTAATGTGTACACATACTCACACACACACATGCACGCACAAACACACACGTACATAAAAAACCACGCCCAGGAAAGTTAATGCCGTCCATGTAGTTTTATTTTAGACCCATAAAAGGTTCCACTTGTTTATGGGCTTCGCGGTGTTTTATGCCTTCATAATTATCTAAGTTTCAGAGGCGTATCCAATAAAATGTTTACGTACCGCAGGGGTATCAATAAGTTATCACCGATATTATACGAATTAAGTGGACGGGGACGCTTCCTGGACCGTCCGGAGACGTTAATATGTAACGCTCCTTTCAATAATCGTCGATAAAATATTGATCTATCGTTCGCTAGCTTTAACAAATATATAAATTAAATAAACATAACTTTATTATATTAAATATGCGTTTCAATGTAATTACGCTTTTTCACAATATTTCTTTGCTATACGCAAACTAGACTCATTTTTAAATACAAATTGGTTTATCTCGACTCTGTGCTATTGTGCGTTGTTCAGTATGTATTTCCTAAATCAAAATTAAACTAGACGACTTTTTTTTTAATTAATCTCTTAGATCTTCAACAATTTGCCCGTTGAATAAGTATTTCTTATGATTTACGTTATATAATATAACTGTAGTGACATGCAGAAGATCGCTTCAGTAAGTTATGTGCTATACAAACTTATATATAACTATAAATCTTATTTTAGAGACTATTCTAGCTACTCTAAAATATATTTTGGTTCATCAACTTATAATAAGAGATTAGTATGCGTTTGAGTCTACGCATTTCATTGTCATCGCGCACATTTAACTGTAGACATTCAGAGTACTTTGCACTAACACCTTGGATCACACTCGTTTAAAGTTCCAAGGGGATAGCTCGCACCACTTTATTCTGGTACCTCTGAAGGATTGCTATGTTAGATTTGCTAGTAGTACACTACTAGCAAATTGACTTATTCAGCAAAACCTTGTTATTTAAGGATAATTTTGGTTTACGCCAGCTAATACATTCGGTTTAGTTTAAGCCTCAGCTGTTTGCGTTTTTAGTTCATAATTATCCATTTTTACTGACGGAGAAGTCCTTCTACAAAGTCACATGGGTAGATTGTTCTGATTTGCTTTGATACGCCACGTTTGCAACCACAGCTCGACTTTCTTTAGATGAAGTTGGAGTTTTCTTGTGGCTGATATTGGATCTTCGTGTGATGTGTGAGGACCACTGTATTGTCATTATATGTTGCAAGGGTACTGTTTCTTGAGTTCGGTAGATCAGATGTATACAATAGATATAACAATGGACTAAGGTGACTGCCCTGCGGAACACCTCAATATATTGGATGTAGATCAGTGTAATCGTCATCTTGTTTCACAATAAAATGCCTGTCTGTGATTTCAGTAGTTGAAAGTGCCTGTGAATGTCATTTTTTACGTAATCGATTGTTAATATAGTTTAAAGTTTATTAGTTTCAGTGAAAAATTCGATTGATGTGTAACGAAGTCATCAACATTATTGGACGTATCTTTAATTATTTTTAAGAACATAGCTTTTGTCATGATATAGACATTCGGTACCATAAATTTGTTTAAACCATTGGATCTCAAATATAAACTATTGTTTTCTCTTTACAAGCAATCGATATAAAATCATTTATTATTTTTCGAAAGTATTATATTATTTATTAGTACAATGTGTTGCAAGGTAAAAAAACTTTTTGTTTCAATAAGAACAAATATTTATTGTAACCAAACTCCTCACCTCATCATCTTGTTACGAGTTTCTTACCAACTTTTTTTTTAAGTTATTAATTAACCTAATAATTAATAAGAACCTTATAGAACTACATAGAAAATTAACTTTTTACAAGAATACGAGTTAAAAAAACCTGTCCATTATTCAGCCTATATATGACACTATTTTATGTGTTTCCTATAGAGTTCGGAGTCCAAAGGTTCTTCTAATGATACCAGAGGGATTCTTCACCATTCAACATCCATTAGATAAACAACTCAATTTTTTTAACGACCATTTTATGATCTACGCTGTTTAGCATTTTTATATCGAAATTTTTACGACAGTCGTAAAAATAATTTATAGATTTTTAATCAGTTTCCTCCCCCACCCTCTAACGCTCGGTCGGACTCAGCTGACATAGGTAATTAATTCGGAAACACGCCGTTAGGCCGACATTTGCCTTAATTGGGGTCCAGTTAACACCTCGGCGATTTTTTCCGAAACAAAGGACATTTGCATGACATTATACAAGGCTGGCTGGATGTATTGCAGCGGGCGCGTTTATTTTATTCAATTAGGAAGGCATACGGCTCGGTCACCATTGAAAAATGGCCGTGTCTGTCTCGGCTTGTACCACTATTCCGTTCTGTGGAACATACGATGGGAATCACTATGCGAGACCAACAATGACTAATTCTCAAATATTTTTGATCAGTGGTTGCTCAGCACATAGACAGTGATGGAAAAAAATAATTAAATAAAGGTTTATTTCGATATTTATCGATAAAATGTTGAACCAAATTATTTATAATTAATATATTAACAATGTGACATATCTGAGAATGCATTTTGATCGACGATTAACATTCGGTTCCAGAATAAAGTGTTGCGTGTCGATGCATAGACGATCTTGATATTACGTCTCCAACAAACTGATTCAGCGCGATATCCCCTTAGAACCCATAACGAGTGCAATTCGAAGTGTTAGTGCAAAATACTCTGAAAGACTGTTAGTGCATCCCAATGCTCGATGAACTCGCCAAACAGTTAAAAGTACGCGATGACAGTGAAGTGCGTAGGCTCAAACACAAACTACTATACGAACTGATTAACAGACACATAGAGTGAGATATAATAATCTCTAGAATAAGTTAGAATAGTCTTTAGAATAGGTTAGGATAGAGTTTAGAATAAGTTGGAATAGTATTTAGAATAAGATTCAGATTATGAGTTTGTATCAGCAGAGTTATATTGTACAACGGAAATCATATTATAGTACTTGGTGCCCACGGACAGATTGTTGAAGTTCCAAGAGATTAATAAAAAAAATATTAACAAAAATCACTACTGTGATAACATATACAGACGATACAACAATCTTAGCATGTACTGAAGATCCAATAACAGCATCAAATAACCTCCAAATGCACCTCAATTAAATACAACTGTTGCTAAACACATGACATATTAAAGTAAATGAAACAAAATCTATCCATGTAACATTCATTTTCAATAATTGCCAACTACCCCAAGTTGACTATGCTAAATATGCTAGTGCATATCTAGACCATGCAAATCCAAGTTATTAGATAATAAGGTATTGCTATACCAAACAATATAATTGGTCATAACCTAATGGAACCTAACTATGGGGTACTGCTAGCAATTCTAATATAGCCATCATTCAACTCTTTTACAAAAGGGTTAGTCAAGGGAAGACAATGAAGAAGTGTGTAGAATAAAACGTTTAACATCATCCAATGTACGACCGTATAGGACATATGCCTACTAAAGACTAATAAGTATATAATAAGTATATATAATATAATCATAAAAAAATGATTATTTCCAAGAGTAGAATATTGAACTACTAAGAGTAATAATTAAAAAATTGCACATTAAACGTTAACTACTTATTTAAAAGTAAATAAAACTTTTTTAAAAATAAGTACAAATATTTAATTATATTTTAGTCAAAACTATTCGAAGCATTAATTGCTCTGTCGTTTCTTTATTCGATATGTTGTTGAACATGCATTGAAACAGCTTTGACGGCTTGTTGTAACCAACTTGGAACAATTGATTAGTTTCAGGTAGTTGGCCTCAGGTCAGCTTTGGAGGATCTCTATCTGTACAGCATTTTGCATAGCGTGATGTTTCTAATTAAGGCTATCATCAATATGGATGTTGAGGTATTTTGCTCTTTATTTGAAGAATTGGCCATCTACGAATACTCGATTGCTGTCTTTCACTTTACGCAAAAACTGCTTGGCAGATTTTTTTATTACTCTTAGTGGTTCCACAATCTGCCCAATAGGCAATCAGTATTTCTTATGTCAATCAGTATACTTATTAATCTTATATATATATATATATATATATATATATATATATATATATATATATATATATATATATATGTATATATGTATATATAGGTAGTTTATATATGTCCAATAATTAGATTTGATGGTGACCATTTTAGTCTATGCACTTCACTATCACGTAGCATATATAGCTGATTAGCGAGTATACTGGTATGCACTGATATTCTGTCGAAGTACTTCACAGAAACACGTTGAATTACACTCGTTATAGGTTCTAGAGGAATACCGCGTTCTATCACTTCATTTGTTGTACGGAACATCAACAATGGCACGCAATACTTTATTTTCGTTTATTTCGTGGGGTAAACCGTAGTTAGATTCCATATGATCAAATAGGCTTCAGTATAACTCATACATCAAAACCTTGTTATCTAATGATAACTTGGATTTGCGCCCGATGAGTCATACATTTGATATAATTTAAGTCCAAGTTGATTTCGTTTAGAGAGTATCTGCATCTTCCAGGTTAGGCGTCGTATACCAAGATATTTAACATCCTCTGTTTGGGGGAGTTGACAATGATTGATATTCACTGGTGGAGATGTTCTTCTTGCAAGGTAAAAGTTATATAGGTGTATTTGCACAGTTATATTTTCTCCAGGTGGGTTTGTAGGTTCATTGATGCTGTAACTGGATCTTCATGAGAAGCTAAGATTGCTGTATCGTTTGAGTATGTTGCCACAGTGGTTATTTTTGTGGTGGCTAGATCGGTTGTATATAGAAGATATAGTATTGGAGTATATTCAGTACACTATCTTGTAGAACTCCTGAATATATTGGATGTAATTCGGTACGTTCATCGTCTTTTACAGTGAGATAAGATTTTACTAACTGATAGTCCGGTTGAGGGCGAAGTTTATTTAATTTAACCTGCAAGCCCGTATGCCATACTTTCTCAAAAGCTTGAGATATGTCTAGGAACACAGCCGAATAATATCTTTTGATATTTAAGTATACTAAAGTGTTGCTTTCCAGTTTTGCGAATATTGTTGATTGTTATAAACCGCAGTTTTTTATTGCTTATTATAATTATTACTTTAAGTAGATAAAAAACATATTTTTAATTATAAATCAAAAAAAATTAATTCTTTGCAATCATAATTTACAGATTCATTTATTATAATTGAGCTGTCTCTCTTTTATCAATACAAGCTACATTTTCTTAATCCTAACTATTCTTAAACACTCGAGGATATTTGCTTATTTTTTATGTTATGTGTTACTTCACTACTTTACAAGCACTTGATGTAATTAATGAAACTATTTGTCGAGCTAGTGACGAAGTAAAACTATTGTTAAGATATCATTTTGCAGGTAGTTTTTTTAACGTCATCAACAAAAGTTGCAGCAATCTTAGCATTCGATGAAGATCCAGTCACAGCATCAATAAACCTATAAACCCACCTGTAGCAAATACAATTATGGTTGAAGACATGGCGCATTAAAGCCAATGAAACAAAATCCACGCATATAACGTTTACCCTGCGTAGAAGAACATGTCCACCAGTGAATATCAATCATCGTCAACTCCCCCAAGCAGAGCATGTTAAATATCTTGGTATGCACTTAGATCGACGCCTAACCTGGAAGAAGCACATACTCTCTAAACGGAAACAACTGGGACTAAAATTATATCAAATGTATTGGCTCATAGGGCGCAGATCCAAGTTATCATTAGATAACAAGGTATTGCTGTATGAGTCTATACTCAAGCCCATTTGGGCATCTGGAATCCAACTATGGGGTACCGCTAGCAAATCTAATATATCCATCATTCAACGGTTCCAAAATAAGGTGTTGCGTGCCATTGTTGATGCTCCGTACTATATTTCAACTAAAGTGATACAACGCGATATTCCTCTAGAACCTATAACGAGTGTAATTCAACGTGTTTGTGTGAAGTACTTCGAAACAGTGTCAGTAAATCCCAATGTATTCGCTAATCAGCTAAATATGCGACGTGATAGTGAAGTGCGTAGACTAAAACGTTTAACACCACCTGATCTGATTACTGGACATATGTATACTTTAGAATAAGCTTTAGAATAAGACTAATTAATTAAGATAATATTTTATACAGAAGATTGTTTAATGAAGTGATTTTCTACATACCATGTATATATAATATAGACATAAGAAATACTTACTGCCAATAGGGCAGATTGTGGACTCACGAAGAGTAATAAAAAAAATCAACAGAAGTTTCATACTATTTCCATATTTCCAAATAATTCTAGTGCGAATAGAAAAAAGTTTTATTGTCATATTTCTTATAAATACCCTTATAGACTTTCTTAATCGTGACAAGCGAATGTAAATGGTTAATGACGATGAATATGATCCAAGATTCCAAGACATAAGGGGAGGTGTGAGGAGAGAGAGAGAGAGCATCGAACGCAGCGAACGTCTGGCGTGTGTTATTGTTGAACTTGATCGGTTTAATCTGGAGAATAAATCTTTAACGCTTTTACATGGACAAAAGACGACATTATAAAATTTAAGAGGCTATTGGTCGGCAAGAGTACCATGTCGGAACAGTCATGAATATGTAAAATCTTTCGATGGTCGATTAGTGATCACGAAGACCGGAATTTCTGCACGTAATTTTTCGCGGGGCCGTGCAGTGGTGTCGCCCTTGCCAACTGTTAAGAGATTGTCGGCGTTACCGGCCATCTGATAGATTCTGGTTCGTTTATCAGGATCATTTTACGTAAAATGTATGTCTACTGCCTATTATTGCTATGTTCACTCAATTTCTATAATACAACAAGTAGCAACAACGATGTTTTTTTAACGCGCCTGTTATATTTTCCTCACCAGACTCTTTTTGGTATGAAGCGATAAACTTACATCATTCTTTGCATTAATCTCCTAGAACATCAATAATCTGCCAGTGGGCAATAAGTATTATTATATGATTTCAATTATATAATATAACTATCCTGACATGAGTCACACTTCAGTAAGTGATCTACTGAACAACTTATAAACTAAATCTTATTCCAGATACTATTCTAACTTACTTTAAAGTCTATCCTAACTTATTCTAAAAACTATTCTAGCTTATTATAGAGATTATTAAATTTCACTCTATGTGTCTATTAATCAGTTCTTATGGCAGTTTGCGTTTGAGCCTACGCACTTCACTGTCATCGCGCACATTTAACCGTTTGCCGAGTGCATTGGGATGTACTAATAGTCTTACAGGGTACTTCGCACTAACTCTTCGAATCACACTCGTTATGGGTTCTATGGTTATATCACGCTGAATCAGTTTGTTGGACAGCTAATATGGGGCATCGACGATGACTCGCAACACTTTATTCTGGAACCTCTGGAAGATATCTATGTTAGATTTGCTAGTAGTACCCCGCAGTTCAATACTGTATGTCCAAATGGGTCCTAAGTATTGACTTATACAGAAAAACCTTGTTATTTTATGATAATTTAGATTTACGACCCACCAACCAATACATTTGGTTTAGTTTAAGCCCAAGCTGTTTGCGTTTTGTAACTATATGTTTTTTCCATGTCAAACGTCGATCTAAATGCATATTCGGATATTTAACGTTGTCTGCTTGCGGAAGTTCATGATTATTCAATTTTACTGAGGGACATGTTCTTCTACAAAAGGTACGGCATTTTTAAAAATAATACCATAATAACATTTACTGTAGTTGACTTGATCTTATTAGCTGTATCTGTGCAACTCGTATAAGAATTTGTGGAATCTGTCGTAGATGAAGATTCGATGATGTGCTGTCTCATGTCTAATATGGAGACGTTCACATTATAGATAACATGCCATAGCTATATTTTAGGTGTAGTTGATATAATATGTTAATAAATGCACACTTGAGAAGAATGCCTACGTATGTATTATCAACAGTAAAATAGACTTAGACCAAGCCAATTAACGAAAATATGACAAAATAACGATTAGTCAGATATAACATTACAGAAACAATCCAGAACTGATATTTTAGTGAACTCAGACTGTGATTTTAATTATGTAAACATTTTCTGGACATGTACCATCAGACATCTAGATACTCTCTTTTAATTTTGACCTGATATCTGATAGTTTTGTACTAATATTTTTAATAATTAAAGTAATCAGTCAAGCAGTAATACTTTGGGCCGTAGATCTTGCAGATTTTTTTTGGCAAAATTAGTTTTTTTATTCAACATAATTCCCTTCAAGGATGATACACTGATTATGGCGACCCTCCAACATTTCCATACCAGTTTTGTAGTACGATTTGTCCTTTGCTTGAAAATAGGCCTCAGTTTCGGCGATCACATCTTCATTTGACGAAAATTTCTTCCCAGCGAGCATTCTTTTGAGATCTGAGAACATAAAATAGTCGCTGGGGGCCAGATTGGGTTTTGTTAGTCATAACATTTATTAATAATTTATTGCAAACAGAACTATGTATCATGAAGAACTACTTACTGAAACAGGAATATAAATGAAATATTTTTATTCCTGGTGCAGAATTAGTAGTTTCCTCCAAGTCCAAGGGTAACTATCATGGAGAAATGAACCATAACTTGTTTTTGTAGTGGTTTGAAAATTAGCTTTTAAAGAACTTGGAGGAACCATGAGTTATTGTTAAGCACAATCATATTACACTGGTGGGGAATATCCTAACAAGTGCATCAACAAAGGCTATACTTAAGGAATGGCTTAAAGTACAAAAAATAAGTTTCGAAGAACTCGATAAAACATACAGAGGAAGTAACTGATAAATGGTGGAATCGTGAACGTATTTTAGACTGGAAATTAACAGTTTAGTGATTGACTTGGACAGTGACTCGGAAAGTGAAAGCGACTAAAGGAAGCTTTCAGGATGTGATAATGCTGTGCAATGCTGGAAATTCCCGAGACAGAGTGATGAGAATATAACTGTAGAAAATGGTATTGTAGGGCGTAGAATATTTGTGTGCACAGATCTGATTGTAATTGTTCAGAATTAAACATGGACATTTGGTTAGAATGTATGAGGAGAGAAACGATACCAACTGTTTTGTAGATATGGTAAATGCATTAGGCAGAATTCAGTGATTAATTTAATCAAGAACAGTGTACACAGATAGCAGCAGTAGAAATAAAAAAATACAGTGATATCAACATGACATGGCAAGTAAACATACCGATCGAAGGAATCAAGAACTAAACGTAGAAAGGCAAACATGCTGATGTGTAATTTTTAATTAGGCGAATCAGGCCTCCAGGGGGAACCACTACATAAAAAACGGGCCTAGAACTCTACCTCATGGGTGGTGTGGAAAAGAGTTCAATGTAAATATAATAAAACAATTCTAACCTACGAACTATTATACCTGTCTTCTTAATTGTAGTTTTAAGTCCTTCGATAATATTTGCATCAGATGTACTATAATTTTAAAATACTCTAAATATGTTTGATAACATTTTTGTGCAATTATTTTATTTAGATTAGAATTTTGTTGTATGTCAAAGCCAAACTGAACTAAAACTCAGAGTTGACACGTTAACATTGCGACATTTCGAATTCTTTGAATAGACTATATATATCCGATTAACAATAATAATCCAGGCCAATTGTTAATTAGGCAACGATATATCCGGAACGATAAATTGTTCCCAATCTTAATATCAATCATAAATCAATGAAAAAGCATCGTGAAAAATCGTAGCTTATTCAAACTAACACCATACCAATAAAACCGTCCGTATACGACGATCAGAACACTTTTCACGACGAATAAAAACTGAAAACCACTAAACATAAATAAACTCGGGGAACTTTTATGAAAGGAAAGCTAGGGATAATCGAGACACAGCGATAGATCGGAGATATATGGCGGATATCGTCGGTCTAGCCCAATTCTAAATTGAAAATGTACATAAACGTCGGGTAAATAATACATGGATGATGCTTATCTGGCCGTAACTTATTGTTATGGCTATCGTAAAGTGGAATTATGAGCTTTTTTAACAAGCTATAAATTTTTTCGTCACAGCTAGGGATTATTGAGACTTAACTACTGTCCGATTATTAGTATAATCATTATATAATCTTTTCTGTTTTGTTTATTTTTATATAACGCAGAAAAATATCAGTGCAGTGTGGGCGTTCATTTTTTTAACGATATATCCATTCAT
This sequence comes from Rhynchophorus ferrugineus, assembly GCF_030347505.1. Lineage (NCBI taxonomy): Eukaryota > Metazoa > Arthropoda > Insecta > Coleoptera > Curculionidae > Rhynchophorus > Rhynchophorus ferrugineus. The sequence continues at coordinate 15,996,043 of NW_027472585.1, read as the reverse complement.
ATAAACTTATGGTGATGATGTTCCATATTATTTGAGTTTCTGGATTTGATTATAATGGTTGCCAATGATAAAGAATGTTTGGAACCATCAAAACAGTTCTAAATTGAAGATAAAACTAAAATATCTAGCCATCATTATCTTGAGTCCTCATTTACATACGAATACATCCAGAGAAATACAAGAAGAATATATATCACAGCCCGATATATACCAGCGATCCCAAGGGTCCTGTCCGAGTACTGGCTTTTTGTTTGGATGGAATAATGTATTTTGGTAATAAAAATATTATAAGATTATTACAATAATATTCGATTAGTCATTTTGTTGTTTTTTGTTTTCATAATCGAAGAATGTTTGAAAGATTCTGGAGCCTTATCGCAGCGCCACTTACGGTCCAACTATTTTGGGAGGAGTTCAATTACATACACACGCATAAAATAACTATACGAGTATAAATAAAGATGTCATCTTAGAATCCTTGAGCTACATACTTTCAGAGCAGCTATATACTAGATACCAATTTCTTCGTTGGATGTAGATCTTTGGTTGTTATCAGTCTCAACAATATCTGGTCAGCAGCAAAACATCAAACCAACTGGTAGTCAAAACGCACACAGAACAAAGTCCTACGATTAGTTACCAATGCTTATCGCTACGTAACCAACGAAGAGTTGCACGATGACCTCGGAATCAAAAGCATATACGAAATAATCTAAGGCTTCGCCCTAAAACATAAAAAAAGGTTGCTAAATCACAGCAAAGTGGAAGGAATATAGCTACTGGACAATACGCAGGAGATTATAAGATTGAAGCGAACCAAACCACACGAACTAGTGTCTTTTTAACTTTAGCTTAAGTAGATTAGTTTTATTCTAACTTGAGAAATACATACTGATGTATTAATCCCGTACTAGCTTTGCTTGTGTAATGTAAGTACAACAGTACCCTAGTAATACAATAATCTGTAAATTAAGATTGTACTAAGCATATCGAATGTACGATGTAATTAATAAAAAAAATTAACAATAAATTATTAACACTAGAGATGAAAGTAATAATGCAGAGTGAAATAGAAAACAAGCATAGTCTCACATCTCTACTATTTTCCATAGGTATAAATTGCGCTTTTCAGGAGTAAACACAGTATGTAGAATATTTACAGTTTTAACAAGGCTTCAAATAACTACTACTGCAGTTTCATGACCAAAAGCCTGTATGAATAAGTATGGGCTAGTTTAAGGTGTGACATTATTCTTTAGAGGTGGTACGTCACTGGTAATTCCAACAGATTCGCAGGATAAGATTTCTTTTCAAATGTAGTAATCATCCAATAATAACAGGTCAATTGAAAAGTCCCCGGCCTACCATAGTAAAATAATTTTTTTTGGCAATATTAGTTTTTTTATTCAACATAATCCCCCTCAAGGTGATACACTGATTATAGCGACCCTCCAACCTTTCGATGCCAATTTTGAAGTACGATTTGCCCTTTGCTTCAAAGTAGGCCTCAGTTTCGGCGATCACCTCTTCATTCGACGATAATTTCAGGCAGAATCAGGGGACAGATCTGGAGAATACGGTCCAATAACGCTATGCAATAGTTGCTGTTGATAGTCCTTCTTTTTTCAAGATAGCCAATGAAAATTACTCCATGCGCATCCCAAAATATAGACGCCATAACCTTGCCAGCCGACTAGGCGAAGTTTTCCCACGGTTTAGAGCGGGTTCATCGTGTGTAGTCGACTCGGATGACTGTCGATTGGACTTTGGAGTGAAATGATAGAGCCATGTTTCATCCATTGTCACATATCGACGCAAAAACTCGGGTTTATTACGCTTGGTCATCTTGAAACACTGCTCCGAATCATCAACTTGTCGTTGTTGGCCACTGCGTTCACCGTCTTCGGTACTCATTTCACCACGTACCAATCCTTGATGGTTGATTTTCCTGGAGCAGCGTCCGAAAACTCGGCACCAAGCCAAGTTTTTGCTTCAACTGTATTTTTTCCCTTCAAAAAGGAATATTTTATCAACACGCAAAATTCCTTTTTATCCATTTTTTTCACAATAACAAAAGTTTCTTCACTCAAAATGCTATCATTCAGAAACTAATGATCCGACAGCTGTCAAATTTATACACTCATATTTTGAGGGTTAGGGCTAACTAATATGTATTTAATTCTAGTAGCGCCATCTATGTGTTAGGCCAGGGACTTTTCAATTGACCTGTTATTTTATTCTGAAGTATCACAGACGCGATGTATCTTCATGACCAGTGGTTTAGGTCATTTTGTGGGCCAATTCAAATGTATTCCCGTGCGCCACTGTCGCGAAACCGACCAAGAAAAACCCGCTAATTAAATTCCAATGGCACCTCTGGGACGATATTGTTACTGGATCAGTTCGGGACATTTACATCGGCTCAATCGTGAGAACACTGACGTTGGCCGGCAAGCCTTCCAGAACGGCATTAAACCGTTCTCGGACAGCGTCGTTTTTCGTTTTCGTTCTCTCGACATTGTGCGTTCGGTTTCCTAATGGGCTCTCGAAGGCGTGTCCCACTTCTGAAGCAATCACGCCACGTAAAACAATAACGCGACCGCTCGCATTCTAATCACTTCAAGACTCTTAATTTAACGTTCGTCGACGGTGCAGCTTTCGATTTTACAGCCGGGTTCTGTTCGCTATACCGTTGCGCGACGTTCCGGCATTACTGATGTTTTGGTTAATTTCTAATTTTGTCACTAATATACAGGAAAAGTGTTTTTTTTTTGGTAGACCAGAGCAATGAATACAAATAAAACTAATAAAAATTAGGTTTGAAGTCAAATATTTTTCTTTGGTCGCATAATAATAACCGCATTTCTTGGAAATATTTTTCATCCATTTTTTTCATTTTTATTCAATGGATTGGCAGAAATTATTCAAATTCAAATTATACAAAGTTGTGGTGGAATCATTGTATGCATGATGATTCGTCAAAACATATTGAACGGAAATGTCACTGCACTGAATTTTATTTATATTTGTGTATAATATCCACTGCTTATTATTCAGTGCTTCGAATAACCGCCCTATAATATAATATTTTCATATTTTAAGTGGACTTTGACTGCAAACATCATGTTAGACAAAAAGCAGAGCAGATTAGACTCAAAGTCAAGCATCTGTACTGGTTAGTCGGAAGACACTCTCAACTTGATCTATAATCAAAGAGATTGGTTTATCAGTCAATCATAAAGCCTATTTAGAACTATGGGAACAACAAATATGGAGTTGCACTAAAACATCAAACCAACTAGTAATTGAAGGCACCCAAAACAAAGTGCACATTGACAAATCAAACGAAGTAATCTATGATTTTGCCCTAAAACATGAAACAAGGTTGCTAAATTATAGCAACGCGGAAGCGATACAGCTACTGGGCAACACGCAGGAGATCAGAAGATTGAATCGAACCAAATCACACGAATTAGTTTAGTGTATAAGTGTATTTCTAACTTTAGCGTAAGTAGATTAGTTTTATCCTAATTTAGCAAATTCATATTGATGTATTAATCCCAGGACTTCAAGAGTACTAGAAAAATCCGACGCCGCCTGAGGTAATAGAATATAGAAACAAGAAAGGTTTACACCATACGCCACCATGACAGTAATTGGACAGGAGCGATAAAGAAAAGGTTTTATCAATATTATCACATTTTATCTAATAATTTAAAAATGTTTTTAATTCCTCCCTGAAATCCTGTTTGAGATATCGATAAGAAAGGTGAAATGGATGAAAAAAATACAGATGAATAAGACTCCTTTAAACTACTGTGAAGGAAGTTATACAAACAATAATGAAAGAACTTAAGCTTAGATATGATCTAATTACTGGAAAAATTCTATAAAAACTGTCAGAAAAGAGAATAAAATTAATAACAATGATATGATAAACAATGATAAACAATATTTCGTATGAATTTATTCCTTAGCATTTGGGAGGTTGGTGAGATCATAAAAAAACAGTAGAGTAGTCTCCAGAACCTTTATATATGTATATTAATAAATATAATAATATAACATATATAATAAATAACAAATATAACTTTTGTTGAAAACTTTAATAAGCCAATGAAAAATGATGTCCTTCAACGGGTCAATTAAAAAGTCCCCGGCCTAACACATAGATGGCGCTACTAGAATTAAATCCATGTTTTTCAGTTAGCCCGAACCCAAAAAAGATGCGTGTATAAATCTGACAGCTCTCCTGTCTGTGTTTATTGGACCGCTCGAATGACGAAATCGCCGAAAAACGGCCGCATTTGAAGAAAAAGAAAGTCAAGACAATGCACCGTGTCACAAGTCAGTGAAACCCATGGAAAAAATCCATTAATTGGGCTTCGAATTGCTTCCTCATCCACCGTATTCTCCAGATATGGCCTCCAGTGACTATTTCCTGTTCTCAGATGTCAATAGAATGTTCGCTGGGAAGAAATTTTCTTTGAATGAAGAGGTGATGGCCGAAACTGAAGCCTATTTTGAAGCAAAGGACAAATCGTATTACCAAAATGGCATCGAAAAGTTGGAGGGTCGCTATAATCGGTGTATCACCCTTGAAGGGAATTATGTTGAATAAAAAAAAACTAATTTTGCCAAAAAAATGTGTTTTACTAAGGTAGGCCGGGGGCTTTTGACCTGTTACGTGCTAAATATCCTGGTGTGCATCTAGACCGACGTCTAACTTGGAGGAAGTGCATACTTATTAAGAAAAAAACACTTGGACTTAAACCAAGCCAAAGGTATTGGCTTGGAGGATTCTTGGAGTTAGAAGCTTTCCTTTTTTGTGCTATGCTGTGATTTAAACTGTTTTTGTTACGTTTGTGGATGTCGTATGTTCGGGAAAGGTAGAAAAATCATGAAAAATGTAACCAAATATGTATATAGCCAGTACTTTGTTTTTTTCCCGAAGAAAACACCATGGATACCAAAATTCTTTTGTAATGTATGTAGAATAAAGCTGTATAAATGGTTACTTAGTGATAAATGGTCTCAAGCAGTATAAAGATAAATTACCGTTAAAGGCCAAAAATAGCAATTTAAAAACACTACCTGCAATTTACCTTAAAAACGGCTTTTGGGTTGCTCAGGTCCAAAACCGTTTAAAGTATATAACTTGCGTTATCATAAGAAATAGTTAATTCCCTCTCATTGGGGAGATTTCTGAAGCACCAAAGGTAATAAAAACTAGGTATTTTACATTAATTACCCTATTTGATTATCACTTCTTATGACCAGTACAACTTCATCATACTGAGATACTATAACAACTGAAACGCACAACATTTCTTATAATGACAGTTAAATTTAAAAAAATAATTGCCTTTAGGGTTGGACACCTTTCAAATAATTTTTAACAGGATTATCATGAAGTATCGTTTAAGATAACAACGAAGGGAAGCGACAATTTAGTGAGTGGGATTTAAGTTCTAATGGTCGATCAAATAGCTGTCGGCCGCTCACCGAAAAGACGGACGGAGAACGAAGAAGAAGAGGACGAGGCGGAATAAGAAGAAGAGGGAGAGAAGGAACGGAGCGAGATCGTGTCGACGTTTTCGAAGTGGATTTTTCGGCCATAATGCCGACGTTATTTACGATTACGATAATAAAGTCATTAAGCCGGGTCCGAGAGAGGTCCATTGGAAGCCGGTTCGCGGTAAGCCATAGCCCGGGGCCAGCGGACTAAATTGCTTTTTTAACCTGCACAAGCTGAAATTTTATCCCGGCCGTGAGTTTGTTCAGCGGTCTCGCGCATAAGCGAATTCATTTCGCCACGAGGGCTATTAGTTTAGGCCGCGGCGGTCTCGCCTCTTCCTCCTGCTTCCTGCGCGTCCGCTGGAATGTTCCCGCGACATTCTTCTGAAGAGAACATGTCGATGGAGGGCTTAGCAGGGGTCTGTTGCAGTAATATCACAATAATAAATAAATAAATCCCTATTTTCCTTGGTAAAGACATAACTTGAGAACGACTTTCGAATTCATATTTTTCTTATCATATTTTTTAAAAGCTCTCTAACACTCATTGTAGAAGATTGCTTGACATTTTGACAAATGTCTGGTTACCAATAACTGGTTAGCGTTTAGTTGTATATATTTTTTTATTCTCATTGTACAGTCTATTCAATCTGAATATTTATCTAGTTTTGAGTGAGCTGTTTGTTCATTGCAGTTAGTTCACCGCAATCACGCCATATATTAAAATTTTAATCTAATATCGATCGAGTTTAATAATTTTTTAATAAGTTTCGATAGATTAACACATAGTATACAAGGTTATATAGAAAGACTGACGCAGTCAATTTTTTATATTCATTTGAATTTGGTTCTTCAAAATGACAGTCGCATAACTCGCAAAACAGCAAGTCAAAGATATGTACAAGCAAGTCAAACTGACGCGCTGGTGCAAAACGAAATTGAATGAAGTCAAAGGAGTAGACATGAATAAGGTCCGAATGTTGCGATTCATCCTACCTACGAACTATGTGTCCACATTGCAAGGCATTTTAGTGTAAAAATAAAGCTTCTGGTTGGTATTGTGCCAGTGGCCAAGTGAGATTGGCGTTATTGGTACACCCACTAGAGCCACTACTATTGGCTTGCGGAAATTGCTTTTTTGTTAATTCCTTGTTAAAACAGGTCTGAACTGACTTTTGGATGTCATCGTGCTCTCATGAATTTGCTTTGCTGCAACCCTTTGGCTATTGCAGAATTCTTCGAAAGGTTGCAAGTTGGATTTTCACTACGTTGAATGTTCGACGGTATCTTGAGTGGTGAATGAGCTGTTTAATCGTCCTTTAACAACATAGGTTCAATGCCTGATGAAGTAAGTGCAATGCCATTTTGCGATCGAATCGTTGCCAACATTTTTTATTTTTTTTTATTAATTACTCTTCGTGAGTCCACAATCTGCCCTATTGGCAATAAGTATTTCTTATGTCTATATTATATATGTAGAAAATCACTTCATTAAGCAATCTTCTGTATAAAATATTATCTTAATTAATTAGTCTTATTCTAAAGCTTATTCTAAAGTCTACATATGTCCAGTAATCAGATCTGGTGGTGTTAAACGTTTTAGTCTACGCACTTCACCATCATGTCGCATATTTAGCTGATTAGCGAGTACATTGGGATGCACTGACACTCTTTCGAAGTACTTCACACAAACACGTTGAATTACACGCATTATAGGTTCTAGAGGAATATCGCGTTGTATCATTTTATTGGAAATATAGTACGGAGCATCAACAATGGCACGCAACACCTTATTTTGGAACACCTTAGTTGGATTCCATATGCCCAAATGGGCTTGAGTATAGACTCATACAGCAATACCTTGTTATCTAATGATAACTTGGATTTGCGCCCGATGAGCCATTACATTTGATATAATTTTAGTCCTAGTTGTTTCCGTTTAGAGAGTATGTGCTTCTTCAAGGTTAGGCGTCGATCTAAGTGCATACCAAGATATTTAACATGCTCTGCTTGGGGGAGTTGACGATGATTGATATTCACCGGTGGACATGTTCTTCTACGCAGGGTAAACGTTACATGCGTGGATTTTGTTTCATTGGCTTTAATGCGCCATGTCTTCAACCAACATTATTGATATTAAAAACGTTTTTCTAGTTACACCAGGAGTAGCTAAGAAAAAAATACATTAAAATAACGCAAACATCTTTTCATAGACATTTTATATTGAAAATATCTTATTGTTGAAGCAGGTCATTGAAAAAATCAATTTACATTGTGCTCTTTTTGTTAAACTTCAAGCAGTAGATGCCTGAACTTCATGATAATTTGACATTTTTAAACTAAAGTTGCAGCGGTTTTAGTGAAACAACTCTTCAGAGCAGAAAACAACCATTCACAGCAATATTTGAGCTGTTTAAGCGAAATAGACAGGATACTATTGATTGCTTGAAGACCTCGAAAAAATGCTACAAAACATATTTAACTCAAATTAATAAGGTTGACGAAATTCATTCTTAATTTGAAAGTGAAAGACAAATTGTTCTATGAAAAATGTATAGAAATGTAGGGCGCTGGATTGAATATATAGCTGAGCTGAAGAAGAGAATAGTGAATAATACAGTTTTGTTAGTTTAGGCCTGAGACTGATACTATCAGTTGTTCTAATGCAAAGAGACATTCAATAAATCTTGAAAAATCCATTATTGATATTTTTCAATTATCTTCATTAATTTCGTGTTGCTAAATAGAACCAAACCAAGAATTTAAGTGTCAGTGATGAATTTATTATTTTTACAGGCTAATTAACATGATGACATGTATTGACAATGTGTACTATGGTGAGAAAGTTTCAGATAGCTATATTAAAAGCTAATTATGAAAGTGGTTTACTGTAAAATAATTTACATGAGGGTGAGAACTTGAACTCTGGAAACCATCTAATTGTTGTGGACAAAGAATCGAAGAGAAACATCCATTTACATCAACTTCTAGCATCAATACAGTTCTTCAAGCAAGTTGTCACAAGTAGGCGTCTAGAAATCAGGAAAAGTATTATCCACACATTGAATAAATGTTGAGGAGTCCGATGTTGATTTTCCTCGTTGCCGTTAAGGTCGACCGATTTCGCACTTGCCAAACATAACCGAGCTGATATCGAAATAACTTCCGCTTAAGCTTAACGATTGTTTCCTTTCGACCTTTTTGGTGCGTGCGACCTCGTAACCGGCCCGCGTCACCCCCGACAATGAAGCAACAACACAAATCGGGACCGTTTAATAGGTGAGACGCAAAAATATTAGAACAATGAGCAGAAATTTAATCTGGAATCGTTGGGCAATAAAGAGTCGCCAAAAACATTGGGTTAAATGGATGCGGGCGAATTAAAAATCGATAAAAGATATTCCGAAACGAACTTTCATGCATATTCATCTGGCGTACCCGATGCAAAACACAATGTTAATGGGTTTTATTGTTTTCGATTGTTGGTGTGATGCGTAGTCGCCAGAAGCTAATTTTTATTTTTAATACTATGTAATGATGCCTCTATTATTAACATCGCCCGTTTTAGATATGCGGACAATTAATGCTTGTTATGTATTTGTTTTCAATATAAATAAAAGCATGAGCCATCAGTAATGCATGTTCGTATATGTTAAGACTGTGAGAAATAATTGAATTGGAATAAAAGTCTCTGAAGTCTCCTTCAGAATGGTAGTACCTAGGGATTCCGAAGAATATCGATATTTATGGCCGATATATCTATATTTTTTCAAAATATTTAATCACTTTTAAAAATTGGTACTTATTTTAAAGGTTCATAAAAATCCAAAAGCATCCGATCAAATATTGTGCATCCAAAACCAACGATGCCTATGGAGATAAGTGTTTAACTAAAAACCCAGCGTTAGAACTGGCTTCCTTGTTTTGGTCCCGGGAATATTAAATATAAATCTCGGTCTGCCACATCACAATAATTAAAAAGCCGATCAAGTTTATACAAATATGTATGTAGATGGTAGGAGACATCAACCATAACAGCACCTCGAACTATTTATGTATGACGGGATATTGAAAGAAGAAAGAAATAATAAGAAATCTCAGTTCTACACTGAAGCCATTATAGTTTTACCTGAAAAATGGCAAAACGACATATATGTCATTGATTGAAAAAAATTACCTTTCAACCAACCGAGAACAACAAACCAATCCTAGATTTGATCCCTGCTTCAGAATAATCAGGAAGTTGGACAAAGACACAACATACTTGATATTTTTTGGACGAATTCCATAAATTTTAGCGTAAGCGACTTAGCAAATTAATATTTTGGTATAGTCGTATAAAATCTACTTTTAATATAAGTTTTTTTCAGGCTTTATGTCCTTTATGGTCTGCCATCTTATACTCATTGTCCAAGCCTCAATCTATTTTAACTGCATGTAGTCAATTCGGTCAATGAATTGATGCTTACTACTAAGTTTTATTCTCTTTAGTTAATTGATTATGATGATAATTTTTAAATAGTTTAATGCAACTTAGTTCTTGAAGATATTGAACGAGGATTATACTAACGGAACAACTAGTATGATTTTAAAAATTCATACTTCACTATAATAGACAACATTTCAAAGTTATTGTTCATTATAACTAAAAATGTTTTAACCATTATCACATATGTTAATCATATATGGCTTAAACATACAATATGTTTCAACCATTATTTATCAATAAATATTATTAAATTATCAATAATTAATTAAAACTACAATCAACTCATTAATCCGTAGGCCTCTGGTCTCTGGATAATTTTAATAGCAGTATTTTTGGGTGCATATACTGTTGCGCCCAAAACGAAGCTTGATTACTAGTTGGTTAAATGTAAATTCCGTTGTATATATATTAATGATATTCTTATCGTCCAGAATTCCACAAATTTGTTGTAAAACGGTATGTTGAAGCTAAGAAAATATAAAAATGGATGAAATATGTATCCATAAGGATAGCGACTGGGAAAATTTATTCACAAATAAGAAAAAACAAAATAGATGTTAAAAAAGGCTTTTCGAGTCCTGGATTATTAGAAGAGAATTGGAATGAACGTGTTAATGTTGACGGACTTGATGATTAAATTACTTAAGAGAGTTATTGAGTTTTTCTAACATGTTGAACAGTAGTTCTGGGATTGTACTGTCTGAAGAAGACCACGAATAATTAACTATAGTATGAAATAAAAATAAAAATATCTAGTTTTAAATCATTAAAATTATAAACTAAACCTAATTAAATAAATAATTTAATGTCAGTTAATGATGTAGAGGTTTGTAAAGGGAGAGGCAGTAATTTGAAAATGAGCGAAAATGTTTATATTTCAACCATATTTATGTTTGATTATATAAGTAACCAAACGTATATTATTTACTCAAAAAAATATTAGAACTATCTATAATTAAACTGTAAAACTATCAAGAAATATTAGTGAAAACGCACAAAAAAATCAAATTTACGACTGTTTCAAAAGAAAATACAAATAAATTGTTTACCCTCTCATGTTTATGTTGTCACGAACACCAAACACTTCACGATCACAGAACGAATCACTGCACCACCACTTCTTTGAAGCAATATCTTCGACCATCGATGGAGACCAAGTAAAAAAAAATTACCAGCACGGACGAATAACGACACTCACTCACCCCATAGTCTCGTATTGCACAAAGAGGCTCACGACAAACGACATCAAAAAGCTATTTCTCGTTAGCATACCACCTCTATTATATCCGGCCAATCTCGGCCGCCTTGCCATAAAATTAATTGCTTAATCAAAATAAGAAAGAAGTACATAAATATGACTCCGGACGGTCCGCGCACATATATAAATTACTAAAAATTAAGCTATAGGAACGACGACGTTCGCCAAGAGAGGATGTTTCCCTCGAGACCTGGGTTCTCTCTATTCAAGTCCGAGAAATTAACATGCAGCGCTTTAACAAAGCGATCTTTTAAGAGAATCATAGCCATAGGCGTCGATACTGGTTTCGGTTTCTTTTTTTTCCGTTTTTTTTTCGGTGCGTGGTCTCTGTCTCTCTCTCTCCCGCAAATAATGTCTCTATTTCAACAAAATTAATTGACTGCTTGATTGAGCTGTATACCATTTATTTCTTTTCTTTTTTAGTTATTTATATATTTATTGATTTTATTGTCTTTTATTATTGATATTATTATCTGTTTTTATTCCTGATGATCTTTTACTGTTTCTGAAATATTTTTAAGATTAAAAAATAAGATGTGTTCCAAAATAAGATTCGAGGATGATTCTGAAGGTCTGTGAATTCACAAACTCGAATAAAATCAATGCCACATTTGTTGTACAATATATACCGATTTGTCCTTAAGTGAGCACTACATATATCCTTGAAAATTAATTCACAGTTCTGGTATTCCGTCCAGTGTGGCTTAAAAATTATTGCATGCTTCTTTTCTAATATATAGTAACACTAGATAATATGCTGTCGCATCTGCATTGCAGTTTTATTTCTATATATGGTTGTATGAGTTACTGATCTCTATTTAATATTTATTTACAGCAACATTATGTTGATTTTTCATAGATCTTTTATCTTTTTACATGACTGTTTGGACAGGAAATTAAGATTAAGATTAAGATTCCATTCTCATGTCAATATCGAAGAAATACGACTTTTGGAGTAGAACAGAGACTGAACATAATTAAACCACTTGATTTTGTGTAGTGTAGTGCGATGCATTGAATAGAAAAACACCAAATACATAAACATACTTACAATAATAATTAATACATAAACATTATTACACCAAATTGTAGATTAATCAGTAGCGACTAGTATGTAATAAGTAAATTAAACAAATTTTTATATGGCTGCTTGTGATACTGGAATTTGACTGAGTTTATAAAATTATATTTTGTTATTATTATATTATATTATTGCTTAATTATTTATAAAAAAAATATGCACAAATATCTGTAATTTGACAAAAGTTGTTGCAGCAGTAGTCAATCATGAATTTGGTAATTTTAGCTAAATATATTAAAACGCCTTTCTTATAAAACGAAAAAAAAAAGCGAAGAAAAAAATCGACTACGCTACTGATCTAAAGCACCTACGCAACGGCATTGTTGCCGGATCTAGTCCCAGACCCGTCGTAAAGCCATTCGGGTGCCGCGATAGAAATCGTCGAAACATCGGCCAGAACAGCCGATCTGTCAACGCTGACATCTCAATAAGTTAAGGACGGCGCGCACAGAGCCCGTCTCCGTCGCTCACTCACCCTTAGACAGCCCGAGATCGGTTCGGAGCTCGAGTTTTTACCCGGGTGTCTCGGACAATGGTCAGAGCGAGCTCGAGAGGGAGATGGGAGATGACCCGGGGGCCCCGTCTCTGTCGGGCATCCATCTACCTGCCTCGAGACCATTAAAATCGATATAAATTTTCGAAACGGGACGACGGGATGAATTTTTGACACTTGTATGGGCCTCGGAAATTTGTTAAATAGAATCGTTAACGCCGCTGACATCTTTACGTCTCGAGAAAGCGACCACTGACCGGGGGATGATAATGCCGAAATGTCAGTTTTGCCCTGTCTCTCGCCCCGCTGTCTCTCGCCCCTCGGTCGCAGAACGGGATGGTTTTTTGCAGAGTAACGCTACCAACGCCTCTTTCTCGGTTTCACTCGGACGTCATTAATTCTTGCTTTTACAATAAGGATGTCGTCATTTTTCTAACGGTCGTATTGTCGGATTGGTTTTGGTGTGTTGTCTTTTTTTGATAACACAAACATTCCTAGAAATTCCGCATTCAACATTTTGTATGATGACTCAATATTTAAACTGACATAGTTTTGGACGGGGTTTCAAACTAGGCGTTTCCTATAATTCACCCCATAAGCATAACAATATAGGGATATATTCTTTAAATTAATATTGCATATATTGTTATTAGTCCATTGTTATTCATTAATCTAATAGTCAATAAGTCTCTGCTGATATCTCTGTTGACGGAACCATTTGTTTTTGAGGTGTTTGTGTAGCGATATAGCAATATAACAGGTCAATTGAAAAGGCCTACCATAGTAAAACACATTTTTTGGTAAAATTAGTTTTTTTTATTCAACATAATTCCCTTCAAGGGTGATACACTGATTATAGCGACCCTCCAACTTTTTGATACCATTTTTGTAGTACGATTTGTCCTTTGCTTCAAAATAGGCCTCAGTTTCGGCGATCACCTCTTCATTCGACGATCATTTCTTCCCAGCGAGAGAGCAGGAAATTGTCGCTGAGGACCAGATCTAGAGAATACGATGGATGAGGAAGCAATTCGAAGCAAGTCCAATTCATGGATTTTTGTCATCGTTTTCACTGACTTGTGAAACGGTGCGTTGTCTTGGTGAAGCAGCACTTTCTTTTTCTTCAAATGCGGCCGTTTTTGGCGAGTTCGTCCTTCAAACGGTCCAATAACGCTATATAATAGTCGCTGTTGATGATCCTTCCTTTTTTAAGGGAGTCAATGAAAAGTATTCCATGCGCATCCCAAAATACAGACGCCATAACCTTGCAGCCGACTATTGCGTTTTCCCACCGCCATAACCTTGCAGCCGACTATTGCGTTTTCCCACGTTTTGGAGCGGGTTCATTCTGTGCAGTCCACTCGGATGACTATCGATTGGACTTCGGAATGCAATGATGGAGCCATGTCTCATCCACTCTCACATATCGACGCAAAAACTCGGGTTTATTACGCTTGATGATCTTCAAACACTGCTTCGAATCATCAACTCGTAGTTGTTTTTGGTAAAAAGTGAGCTCGCGCGGCACCCACTCTGCACAAAGCTTTCTCATACCCAAATATTCGTGAATGATATGATGTACACGTTCAGTTGATATCTTTAGAGTGTCTGCTATTTCATTCAATTTCGGCGGGGTTTCGGCTTTGGGGCGTTCACTGCGTTCACCGTCTTTAGTGGTCATTTCACCATGTCGAAACTTAGCATACTAATCCTTGATGGTTGATTTTCCTGGGGCAGTGTCCGGAAACTCGGCATCAAGCCAAGTGTTTGCTTCAACTGTATTTTTTCCCTTCAAAAACCAATATTTCATCAACACGCGAAATTCCTTTTTATCCATCTTTTTCACAATAACAAAAATTGCTTCACTCAAAATGCTATAATTTAGAAACTAATGATCCGACAGATGTTAAATTTATACACGCATCTTTTGAGGGTTAGGGCTAACTGAAAAACTTATGTATTTATTTCTAGTAGTGCCATCTATGTGTCAGGCCGGGGACTTTTCAATTGACCTGTTATATTAACCTTTCATGTCATTTCAAACTACTTTTTACACTTATCTTTAAATGTTGTATATATTTAGGGAGTATATATCATAGCTGTAGACTGCTATTTTTCTGTACCAGTTTGGTTTTAGAGAAAGCCACGGTACTATCGAGCAAGTGCGTCGTTTGGTTGACGCCATTGGTGTGGTATAATAAGCTACTCTACGAAATTAAAAAAACGTCACTATACTCTTTCTTCCCATTATTACAATCTTATCTTGAAAAAAGATGATAAAAATATGGATAAAAATACTATAATGGAAGTTAAATATAATTTTGACACACCTCAAATACACGAAATTAAATACGGAGTAAGACAAGGCAGCATACTGGGTCAAGTTCTCTACCCAATATTCACAGAAGATAGAGAGACTTATACTTATACCACTACACCAACGTATGCAGATGATACCGCAATTCTTTCAACACATGAGAATTAAGATTTCGCATCCGAAAGGCTTTCTACCTTACTCCGATTGACGCATGGCCCAGCAGTAGCGTATTAAAGCCAACACAGACAAATCTTTTCAAGTAAAATTCATACTCAGAAGAAAAACTTGCCCACCTTTGTTAAAAAAAGCTGAAGAACTTTGTTATACAGAGATTGCATGATTAGATGACGTCAAATACGTGGTTGTGCATCTTGACCGACGATTCACCTGATGTAAATACATATGACTCAAAAGGAAACAAGTGGACTGCAAGCTTCGCAGCATGTACTGGCTTACTGGACGGAAGTTAATTGTCAGACGACAGTAACACAGAACAGTGAAGGAAGAAATTGAGTAATAGAGCAAAAATTATTAAGCCAATCTACACAACATATTAATCAGTTAACCGCTGAACTGCAGGAAGTGAGCAGCCTAAGATACTCTCGACACAAAAGAAATATTATACCAGAACTAGTATCAAGATTTGTCGTCAGAATCGTAGAGGATGCCAGTAATGAAAATCTGACAACATATTATACTATTGCTTCAAGAAAACAGATTGCTAAGCAGAGGATATGTTAAAAAATTATCAAATTCACTTCACTGCATCACAAGGCCAGACGGATTGATTCTTGTGAGTTCGTATTTTGAGTCTTTTGAGACTGTTCGAGTGTTATCTAAGAATTGCAATGGTTCGTTATTAGCATGAGAGTAGGATCTCCTCATATTTCCTGGGTAACAGTCGGTATATCTAGATACCTCTTAGGACTTTGTTCTGAAAAATTTGTCTTTTATTTATATTACTTTTCGTGAAACATCTCCATAAATGGATTCCATAGAGCCATATCATCATCATATTGAAGGTACGTTTCACTTCAAAAACTATCTTGAATATTATGACGAATTTAAATATATACGTACAAATACAGTACATTGATGCCTAAAAGTGACAGTTTTATCGGAAAATGTGAAAATAAGCGTAAAATAGATTGTAAAGTGACGCTATCTGATTATATTGTGAGTAAAACTATAAAAATATAATATTACATGATATTCTTGGATAGGCTTTATGGTTTACACTTTTTCATTTTGCGCTTTGCAAGGACTGCACTTATGAGGTCTTTGCCTAGAAAAGGACTGTATACTTGGTTTTATAAATTGATAGATTGATAAGTAGTATAAAATTGATGGTAAATAGATTGATTTCTGATGGCTGGTTTTATATTAGAAGATTGATTGAAAGAAGGCGGATGAAGTAGTTGGTTGAAATGTAAAATTTCGTATTATCAGATCGATGTAGAAGATGGTATCGGTATGTTGGTCAGAAAATGGGAAAAGGTAACATAAAATGATGAATATATTTTCAAGTGGTAAAGCTTGATTGATCGTGCTAGGATTTTCATTTTCAATGGTTGGTCCAATAGTAGAAGTTTGATTGAACGAAGGCGAATGAAGTAGCTGATTGAATTGTAGAATATGGTCTTATTTAACTTGGTAAAACTTTATTGTTTATGTTAGGATTTTGATTTGTGATGGCTGGTTTTATATTAGAAGATTGATTGAAAGAAGGCGGATGAAGTAGTTCGTTGAAATGTAAAATTTCGTATTATCAGATCGATGTAGAAGATGGTATCGGTATGTTGGTCAGAAAATGGGAAAAGGTAACATAAAATGATGAATATATTTTCAAGTGGTAAAGCTTGATTGATCGTGCTAGGATTTTCATTTTCAATGGTTGGTCCAATAGTAGAAGTTTGATTGAACGAAGGCGAATGAAGTAGCTGATTGAATTGTAGAATATGGTCTTATTTAACTTGGTAAAACTTTATTGTTTATGTTAGGATTTTGATTTGTGATGGCTGGTTTTATATTAGAAGATTGATTGAAAGAAGGCGGATGAAGTAGTTGGTTGAAATGTAAAATTTCGTATTATCAGATCGATGTAGAAGATGGTATCGGTATGTTGGTCAGAAAATGGGAAAAGGTAACATAAAATGATGAATATATTTTCAAGTGGTAAAGCTTGATTGATCGTGCTAGGATTTTCATTTTCAATGGTTGGTCCAATAGTAGAAGTTTGATTGAACGAAGGCGAATGAAGTAGCTGATTGAATTGTAGAATATGGTCTTATTTAACTTGGTAAAACTTTATTGTTTATGTTAGGATTTTGATTTGTGATGGCTGGTTTTATATTAGAAGATTGATTGAAAGAAGGCGGATGAAGTAGTTAGTTGAAACGTAGAATTTCGTATTATCAGATCAAGTTGATATCGGTATGTTGGTCAGAAAATGGGAAAAGGTAACATAAAATGATGAATATATTTTTAAGGTTTTTTATATTAGAAGATTGATTGAAAGAAGGCGGATGAAGTAGTTGATTGACACGTAGAATTTCCTATTATCAGATCAAGATGGTATCTATCAGAATGTGGGAAAAGGTAACGGAAAATGATGAATATATTTTTAAGTGGTAAAGCTTGATTGATGGTGTTAGGATTTTTATTTTTGATGGTTGGTCCAATATTAGATGTTTGATTGAGAGAAGGCGAATGAAGCAGTTGATTAATCTGTAGAATATGGTCTTATTAAACTTGGTAAAAGTTAATGGTTGATGTCAGGATTTTGATTTCTGATGGCTAGTTTTATATTCGAAGATTGATTGAAAGAAGGCGGATGAAGTAGTTGGTTGAAACGTAGAATTTCGTATTATCAGATCAAGTTGATATCGGTATGTTGGTCAGAAAGTTGCAAAAAGTTATGGAAAATGATTAACATATTTTCAAGTGGTAAAACTTGTTTCCAGCTGTTACTAATTAAAATTTCAACGAACCAGAAGCCCGAACGGCGACAAAATCGACGATCGTCGGCGGAAAGCGGGATAGAGAGTATGATTTCGGTGTCGGCGCTTAATCTCCCCGATCCACCGTCCCGTTCCAAACGAGATGCAATATTGAGCGGTCGCTACGGCCGGCGTTAGAGTCCGATACGGCACGAAAACAAAAGAGTGTCCAACGAGGCATGCACATGCACGTCCGCTGCACACAAACTGGCACTTCGGTAGCGCGAATCGTGTCCGTCGGCCATCTGATAAGGCGGCCAATTACCGGGCGACTCGGCCTGTCACGTGACCGAGGTGTTAATGAGCCTTATCAGCACGACGCTCTCGATTTAAACGCAACGAGTCTCGCGGCGAAACGACCGACTGGGCCCCGCGCGCCACGTTAATTGAATAGGTTCCCGGGTGTCGGGCAGAGTTTAGGATCGAGTACGGAGGAATGCGGGAGAAACGGCCGGGGTGGACGCGATACGTTTCTATTTGGAAGGCGATGAAGACGGTGTTTGGTATTTCGGTCCGCGTCTCGATGGTATCTCGTCTATTTTCCATTAAATCAATTAAGCACGTAAGAAATTCACTTCATTATATTCGGTCAACATTCTCCACTGCCATCTGTTACTATGTTTTTTTAAATTAATCACAATATTATCAAGAAACATCAGTTAAACCACAACAATGGGTCTAATGTATATATGCTATCACTGTTGATATAACTTCCCAACTTGTTCTTGTTCTTGATAAACCCAACTGTTACTTTACAGCTTATTATAGTTTTAGTGAAAAAACTTGTTATTTGGAACACAACACACACACACTAAAAACACTTTAATAAACATTGTTCTTGAATTTGGTGAAAATGTTGTTGAACCCAAACAGAGACAAGATATGCATTTATCGAAGTTGTAAACATATTAATGAGCTTTTGGACATCCAACATTGGTAATTATTTCGGAAAACATAAGAAAAATTCACAAATTAATTAAAAAACTGGTACAAAATCCACTTTATTATATTCGATGAACTTTATCTTATTTACCACTTTCATCTATATATGTTTAAATCAATCTATCATAAGATTATCAGTTAAGCCACAATAAAATAAAACTGGCGCAGCTTGGCAACCAACAACTTGTTTTTTGAGCATGCTAGAGTAAGAAGAAACATTGGTGATGGGTTCAAACAATTCCTTGATGTGAATTTACCGAGATTGTATACACATTCGTGATGTTCTGATCGTCGAATATTAGTAGTTATTCCGCAAAAAACACGAAACAACCATAAATTACTTAAAAAACCCACAGAATATGCATTTGATTATATTCGACGAACCTCTTTTTATTTACCACTTTTATTGGTTTGTTTAAATAATTCACAATATTATCAAGAAATATTAGTTAAACCATAAGAAAATAAAACTGGGGTATTTCAATTACAATTACAACTAACATATTAATCGATGGATCTGACATATAGATGGAACGACTGTTGATAAATCTACTATTTGTGATGAATCCAACTATTACAGAATACAAATTATTTTAATTGTTCATTGGTGAAAATGCTGTTGAATCCAAATAGAGCCTTGATAGAGAGCATTTACCGAGATTGTATACACATTAATGCCGTTCTGATCGTCCAAAATTGCTAGTTATTTCCGAAAACACAAGAAAAATCCATAAATTAGTTAAAAAACCGGTATAGTGAAGTTATATCAAACTGCTGACACTTTAAAATTACACAAAATCTTGGATAATTTCGTAAATCCATCTATAGTTTTAGTATAGTATAGTTTTTAATTAGTTACGTAGCGATAAGCATACCCAATTAATTGAAGAACTTTGTTATGGCACCATTGGATACTAGTTGGTTTGATGATTTAATGCAATCTTATATTTGTACCACAAAAGTCTAAATAGCATTGTAAGAGGAGCTTTGGAATGATAAACCATTTTTTATACCCCAGTATCATCATAGTTGAAATTTTAGTGTTCTAGTTAACCATGATTTAAACTGTCCAGTTTGATCAGAACGCCGAAAGTATGACGTTTCGTGAGTCAATAGAAGTTCTAGAGTAAATAAAATTTTAATTATATTAAGTTTTTCATAATCATAGTATCAATGTAATTATGACAAAATTATAAGTTAATTTAAAGTGATTAGAATCTCCCATTTCGTTAAAAACATTAAAATAAAAATCACACAGAAACACTTTACTATCAAAAATAAATATAGGTTTAATATTTTAAGCCAGTTCATTAACTATTTTAAGAGTTTTTCTAACATAAACGGTCGTAAGTTGAATTTCTATGCAATCTGGTTTCAACGCTTTCAAAGTAGTGATTTTGATACCAATGATGAACAGTATGTTATATCGGGCAACTAAAATAGATTAAAAAATAATAAGTCATATTGAAGATAAATTCGGCTCAAACTCCTAGAAAAATTCGATAGGATATATTGGTGTCATTTGAGATCTAAAAAATAAAAATAAAATAAAAATTAAAAAAAATTAGTTAGTTCAGTTTTTTTTACATGAGTCATCAAGATGTTTAATGTATTTCCCGCCGCAATTCGTAAATTCATTTTAGAATCAGACAATGTTTTTCTTCCCATTTTATTCTAGTTAAAAAGAGACACAGTGATGTCTGATTAGTTCGAACACGTAAACGAATGAGGTTGTCAAACTCGTCCGGTTGTCAGATGTATGCAAAATTCTTGAAGGAATAGTGATAAGAGGTTATAACTCTAACCTATAAACTGTTGTGGCTGGTTGTATAATTAACTGTAATTTTTCGATGTACTATAATGTTAAAATAAATTATATTTGATAACATTTTTGTTAAATTATTTTGTTTAGATTAGAATTTTGTTGTATGTCAAAGCCAAAGTGGACTAAAACTCAAAGTTGATGCAGCATTTTGATGCAACATTGCGACGTTTTGATGTCACAAATTCAAACGACGTGTGTACAAAATAACTTGAAAAAGACTTGAACAGACTATATATGTAATTAATGATAATAATATTAAATTTTTGCTATAAATCATTTTTGTCGTAATAATTATGACCAAACTGTCGATAATATCTTGATTAAAGTGGTAAATTAACCAAACTAGAAACAAAATGCCACAGTTCAATTATATTTTAATTGCGGGCAAAAGCTTTGATCTGATTTATATGTACGATTAATAAATTAAAATAATCAATGAACATTTTTGCTTTAACTCAGGGTTCAATGTTCTCTATAGAATATAGGAAATGCTCATTATTTTGTTATATTATTAGGTTTCGACCGTCAAATTTTAATTAATTAGGATTAAAGGTCAGATAAAAAATCTTACTCTAATTATTTATTAATAACGTAGAACTGTATGTTTCTAATTTTAAATTATAGAGATAAAAATAAGGGTTTCTAATCTTAATCTTTAATGATATTAAAAATCAGATGTAAAACTATTTATTCATTATAGTATAGATGCTTATATTTATTACCTCAAATTTGAAGCAATTTATTTGTTATTCCTTTTTAATAATAATAATTTCGCTTTTAACCAGCAGTATCTGTCTCTAATATTAATTATTAATATTAATCTATTTATCATTTGTTGGAACTACTTTTGATATACAAAGCTTATTCTAACAACAAGCACGCATTAGATATTAGAAAGGATGATGATTTTTCACATTCTGATCACAATTTTTAACAAATTTTAGGTATATTGTATTTATTCATATACAACATAGAAATATTCTGATGGCTGGTTTTATATTAGAAGATTGATTGAAAGAAGGCGGATGAAGTAGTTGGTTGAAATGTAAAATTTCGTATTATCAGATCAAGATGGTATCGGTATGTTGGTCAGAAATTTATTTGTTATTCCTTTGTAATAATAATAATTTCCTTTCAACCAGGCAGTATCTGCCTCTAATATTAATTATTAAAATTAATCTACTTATCATTTGTTGGAACTACTTTTGATATACAA
The DNA here is from genome assembly GCF_030347505.1 of Rhynchophorus ferrugineus. Lineage (NCBI taxonomy): Eukaryota > Metazoa > Arthropoda > Insecta > Coleoptera > Curculionidae > Rhynchophorus > Rhynchophorus ferrugineus. Next base: position 15,973,906 of record NW_027472585.1, on the reverse strand, counting down.
AGCTTATTCTAACAACAAGCATGCATTAGATGTTAGAAAGGATGATGATTTTTCAGATTCTGGTCACAATTTTTAACAAATTTTAGGTATATTGTGTTTATTCAGAGAAACAAGAGCTTCTCTCTTTATTTTTTAACGAAATTAGATGCAATTTAGTATTGTATTTTCCAAAATGCTTAAAATTACAAATCAAGATCAAATACGAAAAGATATGGATATATTTTTTATTGTGGTTTCTCTCTCAAATAAGTTTAGAAGTTATAAATAGCCTTACGAATATACGGAGTAGCTTTTTGAAAAACTATCTCTCCTACTGAAAGAAAAATCTAGATATCTAGGCTTAATAACGTATTCAAACAGCTAGTCTAACGAAATTGATCTTTGTGAAAATATTATGAACAAAGAGACGTTACCTATTAGATGTATCCAAGATTGGTAATTGCAAACTAATCCATGTATACCTGCTAAAGAGAAATCTGTAGCAGTGTTCTCTCTATTTATACAGAATGTGGTGTCAGGCTCTCAGTTCTCCTTACGGAGTGTAGCACGTACAGCACAGTTATAAGACAAAATGTAGATACATTAATGGCATTTCTAAATACACACGCACACATTAGATCACACACACAAATATAGCTTTCGTTAAGCCAACGCCACTCGTTTATTCCTTATATTTTATGCTTTCTACGTTATATGAATATTTAAAATTTAATTTTATTTCTATCTTTTAGATCGTTTTTTTCATATATATTTGCATTAAATTAGTCTTACCACATGTTGGTATCTCTGTATAACGTTGTTTTTGAGCTTAATTAGGGGTAAAAATTAATACTGGCTGTTTTAAAAATGATGTCGCCAGTAGAAAATGGGGACTCGAAATGGTGAACATGAATTTGATGTCAAAGCAAAACATTTGCCCACAATTCATATTCATTACATTTGCGAGTATATATATAAAGCGTGATATATAAGTAAGTAAACATATCCTAATAATATATCCACTGGCATTCCACCATAGTACATTGGCAGAAAATTAAGCAAAATGTTTTGAAGGCCATGTTAAAGAGTGAACTATTTCAAATTGTTATTTGGTAAATATAAATGAAATGTGTCCGTTTTATGTTATTTGCTTTTTCAGAAATAGACCTGAAAAAGATACATAGTAGGTCAGATGGATGAACAATATGGATAGAGAGTATTATCTTTGCATATTCAATGCATTCGAATTGATATGGGGATATCTTTTTTTTATCTCCTAGAATGTCAACAATCTGCACGTGGGGAATACGTATTATTATATGATTTCAGTTATATAATATAACTGTCCTGTCATGTAGAAGATCACTTCAGTAAGTGATCTACTGTACAACTTATAATCTAAATCTTATTCTAGATACTATTCTAACTTATTTTAAAGTGCAAGATGATTTGGATGGAAGAGCCACTGTCCTTATAACAGGATATTATGCTAGTATCTTTTCAAATTATAAAGTAAAAAACGAACAAGCACATTTGATACATATCTTGGAAAAAATGAAGGAGTAACACCTTGAAACCAGTGATATATCTGCTGTCTAAAGAGTAACATAGGTAAGTGATTCTTTTCTCTAAAACTACCGTGTTTAATGAGTTTTACTTTATATTTTAGGTCGAAGATAGGTAGGTAGTCTTTTTAGAAAGAAGCCAAGAAGCGGTTGTTCAGTATAGTGCATTTAATAGGTGGTTATTTTTACATGTTGATGTGTTCGTCACATTTTAAAATGTTTGCATTGTTCTATGAATTAAATACAATTAGTTGGCCAGATCCGCGGCTCCTGGAACTGCGTTCTGTTCGTCGCAATGCGCTGAAAGTCATTGTGGCGAACACTGGAACTAAGCAAAGAGCATGCGCACTACGACTTTCAATCAATTTTCAAGCCTGTTCATTACGAATGTTCGCACAATTCAGTTCTACTCATGCGCATTTTCAATTTTTCCATTAAATTCTCCCCGAATGCTCAGATCTGTACCCACCAAAAAAAAAAAAACGAATTCACATATAACGTAGAAGTACATGTTTCTAACCCTAATTTTAATAAAACTGAATTTGAAAGATCTATTAATTATTCATTCTAGGTTCTCTTTTTGTGATATTCCAGCCCGTTCCTAAAAATGAGCGGTGCGTCACCATTTCCACCTGCGGTCGGCCGCGTAGCGTTTCTTTTTCGGTTTTCGACAAAAAAAATCACATCGCCCGGCCACAAAAGGGGGCCCACGAGATTACGCCGCGTACACGGAATGATGAAGTTACTCGAGCCGGTTTTCCTTTGAATTAAGTATAATAAAGTCGTTAATCATAGTTGGCTGGGCATAACCTGCTCTTTCGAGATGATACTCGATACTTTACTGGACGGCCGGCGATGGTTTATTTAAATTTTATCATTTACCGGGGCCGAGTCGATAGTTTTCGGTGAGGGGGACCATTCAGCGATCGTCGTTTGTCACGCGGTCGGTGTCGGTTGTCAACTGTCACGCGTATTGTGACATTCCTCCCAACGTGTGACGTTAATAATGAAGAGAACATCATTTTTTATTCATTAGGGAGTTCTGTTCATTCATTTCAACATCAGATTTTTTGTATCAAAATATTATAGGTATGATACAATAGTTTTTTGAGTATATGATTGATCTAGGAGGTTATGGTCACGTCGTACATTAATTATTAGCTAATACAACCATTTTTCAAGTACTGTAAGTTAATTTTGAATGATTGATTGATTTAGTTATCGTATTGTATGTAAGTATTATCGAAAACTAATCACTGTTATCCCCATATTTCTAACGTATATATATATATATATATATATATATTAATATTATTAGCTATATAATTATTAGCTAATACAATTAATATATATATATATATATATATATATATATATATATATATTATACCTAACTTATAAATTATTTCTTCTTACTCGTACATATTTCTAGTTTGTCATGTCTTATATGCTTCTTCCATTTTACCTTGTTGAAGTTTATCTTTCCTTTTTTTTTTCGCTTTCATTCGTCATTACCTTTCATGTCTCTGGGATATCTGAATGTTAACTCGTAGCCTTCAACATTTTAAATTCCTTTGATTTGAAATTACATTTATAAACTCAAAATGTTCATACGCGCTTTCCAGAGTGTGGGTTTCACGTTCTTCATATGATGGTTGATTTCATAGATATAACACAGAACAGTTTATCCAGAAAAATATATTTTCCAGGTAAGATTTAAGGGCAGTTGCCACATCTTTCAGAAGCTTTGATTAATCAGATCTCTTATCTTATATTAAATAACAAGAACAGAAGAAACAGACTTATTAAAACAGTTCGAGTGGTGAAAGATTAAATAATATATGAATATGAATTGAACTCGGTGGTTTTTGGAAAAATGAACTACTGGTAATTCTCTAAATTGTTGTTTTCGCTGGAGTTCTTTTAGCTAATATACCGATAAAATAGGATATTTTTTAAAACTCAGTATTGTTTATTATTGCTTCTAATGTTATTGTAGAAACCAGGTGATTTCTGAGGTACCAGCATCACACGTATATTACATGATTTCTTTACTGTTGTCGATTATCAAAATATTTCTACACATTTATACTTCTATTTTTCTTTTCGTGTATAGTTTACGCATCAACTACAATCGACATATATTTCTCATGACTGTTCCTGCTTGTTCAATTTCAATTTTAAACTGCGAACTACATTATCCATATGAGCATAGTAACATCAACCTTAAAATTAACAAAACAATCTTTGGGAGGCGAATGACTTGGTCAAAATTATAATTGATTTTTGATGAAAATAATTAATACTAAATTGAAGACTTATCTTAATTGAAAAGTATCATAACATTGATTTATTTAATGTATATAAAAAAATCGAGATGTGTCAGCAAGAGTGCTATCTTAGTTACCTAGAGATTCCAGAATAAATACTAACAAACTTTGTCGATATTTCTAGGTATAATCCATGAATATTTAGTTAGACCAAATAATCCCAGTAAAGATATTCAAAGTATATTCCGTAATATGTAGCAATAAAAAATAGTTAGAATATACCAGTAAAAATGTTGGAGGTGAATGACTTAGGACTAAAATAAAAATTTATTTTTGATATAAAGTTTCAATAACAAAGAAGAATGATATCAAATTCAACTGTGTTAAAAAACCAATAAAAACCGATATAACAACAATAATTTTCCGAATATACCCCCGTAACCGTGGGTACCATCTTGATTATTCGATTCTAATCTCGATGTTGAGCCTGCCATAATCTGCCTAATAAATATCCCCCGTATTATGGCGGACACGTCACTAAATTAAACGGTTTATCTCGTAAAAATCGAATAAAAAAAAGAACGACGGAGACACATGCATTCTTGGGGATTTATCTCGCCGTCGAGTCGGTCTCTTCCCGAGACACCGTCCCGTTGCTCATTTTCGTTTCTATCTCTATCCTTTTGGAATTGATAATGAAGCGCGGCCGCCTTCGATTCAGATGTTAGGGAGAAGGATGCAAATTGATCGTTACACGATATGATCAGGTTTCGGGTATAATTACGAATATGTTGTAACGATGACGTATTTATGACGTCGTAGCGATGGTAATCGTCGCGAGGTTGTCGTTAAGGATTCCGGGCGATTCGTGATTGTTTTGAAACAGTCTCGATGTTAGGAAACGTGTTCGGATGACTGTGTTTTACTGTTAATTGAAATGGACGGTTTCGGGGAGATATGATCGGAAGTTGAAGAATGACGAAGCGTCTAGGTTTATGGAGAATGTTATATTTAAATTGATAAAGTAAAGCGTATTTTTTCTAATCAGACAATCTTTGAGAAAATTTGGGAGGAAAAATTGAGGATTTGCATAATCTTAAAGAATTTGTTGTTATATATAAGGGTATAGAAGAATTATGGCGTTACTGTGCACTAAATCGCATAGTGTACCAACTTTATTTTTAAGCCTCGTTCATAGGCTACCCTTTTCAATAGATGTCTTCGTCGTCAATACATACCACGTCGCAGTGTGAACGAAAATTTTTTCATGGCCTTCAAAAATGTTTGAATGTACTGAGTAAATCGCATTTGCGGGAAGTTTTACTTTTTACTTGAAATAGAAGAAAAATACAGCTGTAGGCCATCTCGACGAAGAATATGCAGAATTATTGGGGGTAATACAAGATGGAAATGGTTTTCCAACACCTTGAAAAACATGGGAATGATCCAAAAGCTTGGATAGTTTGTGCCGTATGAATTGAAGCCAAAAATATTGGTCGCGTCGCCTTTGGTCATGAGTGAAATGCTGCTTCACTGGTAAATTTGTTTCTTTTTTGCGTCGTATTGTGATGAATAGTGGATCTACTACGATACAATTGATGCATTTAAACCGAGTACTGCGCGAAAAATGGTCGGAATACGAGAAAAGACACAACAATGTTATTCTTCGTCATGACAACGTTCGACCACATGTTGCAAATCCGGTGAACTTGGAAACATTAAAATGGGAAGTGCTACCCCACCTGCGGAACACTCCAGACCTTGCTTCTTCTGTTTACTACTTGTTCGGGATTATGAATCGTAACCTATCTTTACTTATACTGAAGATTCCAAAAAATGGGTTGATTCGTAAATTGCCTGAAAGTCGTGTGCTTTGGTTCGCTTCAATCTTCTGATTTCCTGCATGTTGTCTAGTAACTTTATTGCTTTTACGTTGCTGAGATTTAATAACCTTCTTTCATGCTTTAAGGCAAAATCTTGGATAACTTGGTAAATCCCTTTGATTTCGAGGCCATCGAGAAGTCTTTCGTAGCGTTGGTTACGTAGCGTTAAGAATTAGTAATTAATCGAAGAACATTGTTTTGCCAGTGTTGTTTTACTAATTTGTATGAGGCTTTAAAACAACCTAAAATTTGTACCTTTACATAAATTTGCTTATTTTATTCATGTCGATATTTGATTAATATAATGATGAAATGTCGTAAAATTATTTTATTTTCAACTAACATCATGAAATAAATAACCAATATTTCATGATTTAATATCAGCTCAGCAAGCTGTGTATACAATTGATAGTATATCCGTTAAATATGCAAAAAAAACACATCTAGGGTTACTTGATAATTTTGTGCATGGTTTCATATCACTATCGGTGAGATTCGGATCTACCACCATTATCCAGAATGAAAATAAAAGCTTTGATGAAACATCACTCACTTTAGCTTTATTATTTTTCATATCAGTTCACTAAATGACAATGTACTTCCAGCTTATTCGCCAGATTTAGCTTGATGTTACATTTTTTTGACGCCTTAAAAATTATTTCGTGTGAAACGATTTCAGCGATCTTATTGAGCAATTTAGTATATGCTTGTAGAAAACTATTATGGCAGTTTTTTAAGTACCAACTTTTCATAGAAATAAAAATATTTAAAAACAAAAGCCCCAAAGGCTAATAAAGGATAAAAACTCTGGTAAAAGTATTAAGAAGCTTCTCCCCTCATTACGCGTCTTGTAATTCACGCGGTGAACACACGCGAATAAAACCAGAAATGGAACAATTTTAATCGAACCGCCGCGGTAACTTGATTCATTCAACTAATAAACGTATAACAACTTTATTAGGTTATAGAGAGTCGGACTTTAAATTACCGGCTCAGCTCCATCTAGCGTGATATTATGCAAAGCGGCTTTTCATTTACATCCAGGCCCAGGTAGAGAAATTCTCCGCCTAAAAATCTTTCAACCTGTATTTTTTTTAATTGGCCAAAAGGACAATCTGACACGGTATAGGGAGCTATCGTCGCCTACGAAGCAGTTTCTTTTTATTTATATCTTGGTAGATATTAGACTGGGAATAGATTAAACGAAGTGAAAATATATTAACACCAACTGTAAAACTTCGTAAAACAATCGAGATTGTAATGACAAAGATAGATAAAAAATTGGGAGGTGAATGACTTGGTACAAATCAAAATAATTTTTAAGTTTTAAGACAAAATAACATTAGCTTTTTTGAATAGTACTAAGTCTTTAAATATAAAGAATAACAAGAATGCTACCTTAATAATATAGAGAGTCAGAAATAAATACTGACGAACATTCTTTATGACTCTAAGCATGACAGGAACATCTTCATCGGTATTTCTAGACGGACCAGGAAAGTAAATATAAATAAATACGAGAAAGAGAGAATATTAACATAAAATTAAGCCACCATAGTTAAAAATGTGTTTCAAAATTTGGGAGGTGAATGACTGAGGATTACAATTAAAAAAATGTTTTTGATAAAATGTTAAGGAATATGAATTTGATATTTATGAACAAACATTTTAGAAGTCTGAGAAATATTGTCAATATCAGTTAAGATAATTGATTAGACTAAAATCTTGTGACTGAAGCAGAATATTATATTTGTACTACTGAGCTTGAGGAACCCTATTAAGTGTTTAAAAGATGTTTTTAGAAATAAAATTAAAATAGATTACATGTGAAATACCATACCTAGATCAGTTCAATATTTAATATCTCCTTAAGGGAATGCTTCGAATTTTCTGGTTAAATTGTAACGAAAAAAACGTCAAAAATGTTAACAAAGCCGATTAAGCTCGAGACCGAGATAGAGAGCGATCGAGGTTCGACGTTATATCGACTAATAAATTTAAATATTTACGTAATAATAATACTGGAGCTGGTAAAGAGCCTCAATTATATTTAATTGCTGTAATTTATCTGGACGAGGCATGAAGGTAAACCGATATTAAAACCTGGTAATTAGCGCAGCCACAAACCAGTTTATGGGTCTTGATCAACAAATTATTAGACAGAGGACGCGTCGGACGTGGTACGGTAACGCTAACGGCATATTGGCATTTTTAAAGTACATATATACAGGGACAGATTGTTGCAATTTGTCGTAGATTATGAGTTTTTTTTAGTCAAGTCAAATTCTCTACAACCTTTATTAACATATTTGGGTATAAATTGCATGAAGCTGTATATAATAACAATACTATTTATATTTGATATTCATAATTATTTATTACTATAACACGCCTTCTTAGACACCATTAGTTCTTTGGGGCTTCTTCATCAAAAATTCTTTTACAATTTTCACTCTATTTTCTTTACGGAAAGATATAGATTATGGAGCATTTCCAACAAGACGAGATTAAATAAGAATATATACAAGTTACACCCTTTGCAATGAAATAACCATTCATAGATACCTTGAAGGTGCTGCCAAATTCAGTTTGTAAAAAAAGGAAAATTCGTTCATTCGCATCGGGACATCAAACAGAGTCAAACTATAAAATTCGATTTGTGTTGGTAGTGGTCGACACTGTTGTCATATGTCAATGATAATAATTAGAGGTTATAAACTGGAAAATGTTATCCTGGCGCTTGTTTTAATATATTTCTAACTGTCGTTAAATATTTGTAATTACTCTGATTGAAAATGCCATTAAAAAGTCAAGAGTCAGAAACTAATTGCTCTAATCAGTTACTTCGATCAGAAATGAGATATGTAAGTACTGATACTATTAAATGGTTAAACTATTAAAACTTTCGGCAGTTTTACTGGAAATATCTTAGTGTGTTATTTTAGTATATAAATAAAGAGTGTATAGACAATAAAAAGTTGATGGAAAAAGGTGAAAGTTAAAACAACATTTTATTAGATTAGTTAGTAATATTTTTAATAATTCATTGTAGATATGTTATTGCTCATGGTGGAAATAGACAATAATATCTTCGGTTTGGGTAATCTCCGTCAGACAGACAGAAGAATAAATTGGCAAATGGTGGAATCGTGAACAAGTGTTTGATAGATTAGAAACAAACAATGTGGTAATTGATTTGAACGGTGACTCAGATAGTGAAAGCGACAGTGGCTGAATGATATTTTTATAAGCGTATGGTCCAGTGGTGTCAATTGCCAATACCGAGTGATAACAGTAGAAAATCGCATTGTAGAGTGTGAAGGATTTGTGTGCATAGATATGTTCAGAATATACTTATGCTGATATTAATGGGTTAAAATTTATAAGGAGATAGTTGATGAGAGTGAGAGTGAGAGTAAGTATTTTGCAGATATGGCAAATGCATTAGGGAGAATGCAGTGATAAAATCTAATTTTATGAAGGAAATTGTACACAGGTAGTAACAGAAGAGACTATGGGGAAATAAAGGAAACAAGAACTAAGCATAGAAAGGTAAATATGCTCTCTAACAAAAGTAAAATACATTACTTGGATATGCTGATGTCAATTATGTAGATTTAGCATCCAGGGGATACCACTACATAAAGAAGCGCGCCTGGAACTGCACCCCATTGATGGTGTGGAATATAAACTAATGGGTTTGCATAATTAATTGTAGTTTAAGTCCTTCGATAATATATGCACTTTTTGTTCTGGTCTAAAAACAGGCGGTGGAATGCATGACGCATACCTGGTTGCGAAGCCCCCGAGTGACAAGTTGGATCGGGTTATGTGGGACTGCCTCTGGGCTTACTAATACTCTAAACCGAAACTGCCTCACAGTTGACTTCTGGATCGCTACTGCTACTGTATTAAATTTAGGGATATGGTACCAGCTGATCGGGCAGCCGTTATTTGGCACGAGGACCCGGCGATTTTATTGATTCGCGAACTTGAGTTAACACACGACTGGTTACTGTCATATGGGAGCAAAAGTTATGAATGCAACGACGGATGGGGTCGTGTTAGTCTGGAAAAGAGGGAGAGGTTAGCGGTGACGTGGTGCTAAGCTCCCAGCATGTCGACCAGCTCGCGAACAAGTGCGTTTTCAGAAAAACTTGAGCTGAGTTGTTGTTTGTGGAATGATTGACATATGAAATGCTTCATTTTTTGAGTGTCAGTTTTCCTATGAATTTGATTATTTCTTACAAACCATGGAGCGTTTAAGATTCTCCTGAGGAGTTAACATTTTGTAAAATAAGCATTTGATGGAAGGGCAGTTCGGAGAAAATAGCAGGTTTGCTATCCCCGAACCTTTCTGGATTTGGGAATGCCAACCGAACCGTCGGTCGAAGTGGAGACCTAGGTACGTGACATTATCCAGCCATGTAATTATTGCGGTGTCGATCTTAAGTTGCGAGACGCGCAGTGCGTAACGCTTCTTATAGAAAATGATGGCCTGGGTTTTCAGGGCGTTGATTTCTAACATGTTCATGAATTGTAACTTCGAACGTGGCGGCCGTGAAGAAAACAGTGTCGTCAGCGTAAAACACGACGTCAATGTGTCCTTTTCTCGGCAGATCTGAAATAAAGAGGTTAAATAGGGCTGGGGCCAGCGGGGAACCTTGAGGTATGCCAGCATCGATTTGTTTTCGATTGGAAAGTGTTTTCCTGATCTTGACCTGGAAAGATCTGTCCGAGAGATAGGACTTGATGAGAGCGGTTAGGTCTTCTGGGAGGCCACATTTTGCGATCAAACCGTCGCCCCAAATATTCTCGAAGGCTTTGGTTAGGTCCAGAAGGACTGCTCCAAGCTTTTTACGTTGATCAAGACCGTGATGAATATGTGCGGCCAGACGGGTAGCATGATGGACGGATGATTGGCGAGCGCGAAAGCCGAATTGTTCATCAAGAATGATGTTGTTTTGATAATATATGGATTAGAAGTGCTATAACGTTAAAATATATTATATACACTATATTTAGTTATAATTTTCGGGTTGTTTCTTTGCTATTGATTACTACAGAAATAATCGCAGTATCATCAGCAAATGTGATATTTACCATTTGGAGTTTGTACCCAAATTAAGAACGAAACACAGAACTAAATATAATGTTATGAGCATGTAATAATGCTAGTATAAACAGAAAACTTGTTAGTTATCATATCCCCTCGACTAACACCACCTATAAGGCATCGAAAAGAAGTTGGCTCATGACGATGACGGCGGAAGATGACGCCGAGAATAATGGTCAACAAACCAGCCAACAACGCCGCGCGAAACAGAAAAACTTATTACGAAACTCTCGGTACTGACAAGATAATAAAAGTGCTGTACCAATCTTCCCAGCCGGGAACGGACCACTATTAAGACAGGTTTATTAGTTGAGAAAAGAGCCGCCACATGACACCATGGACAATGCATCTTAATTGTTGTATTAATAAAGTCGAAATTAAAAAATTATCGACACCTGAGCCATGACAGTTAAAACTCCGGCCGGTACGCCGCGATGAATCGGCCTCAACAACCGTAACACCACCGAAGACAGTTGAGTTAGGGCCATTAACTTCGAAATACTAATACGTGTTTATAGGCTATAAAAGGTCCATGGATAAGTCAATAGGGGACGTTGCTCGTGGACCTTGGCAATGGCGGAACGAAAGGCGTCAACTCAATTGGATGGCGTCCGTGGTTTTTTTTCGAAATGTCGCTGTTGATTTTTAAAAATTTTTTTTCAAGAAGAAACAGCACTAAGATTCGTATTCGGATATTTTCAAGAAAGCTAATAAATTATATTAATTTCACACACCATTGGCACATTATTAATTTATTAGTGAGAATTTAAAATAAAAATTCATTTGGTGGTCTATTCCAAGGATTCCAAAACCCATTTATTTTTTAGAACTTGGCATCAGTCAAATAAACTATAATTTCAATACACTTTTTGTGAAATATAAGGTGGGGCAAAAGACCCGCTATCATTTAGATTTGACACTAAAGTGAGGCAAAAGTACCGCTACCATTTTGATTGCGCGCCATCTTGTTTCTATGACGTCTAGCTCAGTTTCGTTTTAACCGTTGTGTTGTGTAGGCATCCAAATTTTATTATGGATAAATATACGCCACAAGAACGAGTAGAAATAGTGACAATATCTAATCGTTCCATTATAGCCACTCAACGGAAATTGCGTTAATGGTAACGGGACTTTTGCCCCACGTTGTACCTTAAAAGTGAAACACTTTCATTGCTCGTTTTGACTTTTAATGTATAAAATCTTAATCTGAAACTATTTTTTTAATTTCTTATATCTTACATTAGATTTAGAAATTAATATATTACTATTGTTCTGTTGTACTATAAAAGTTCGTATGGTTTGGTTCGCTTCATTCTTGTGATTTCCGGCGTTTTATACAGTAACTTTATTGCTTCCACGTTGCAATGATCTAGTAACCTTGTTTCATATTTTAAAGCGAAATCTTGGATAACTTAGTAAATCAAGCTGATTTCGAGGTCATCGTACAGCTCTTCGTTGGTTACGCAGCGATAAACACTAGTAATTGATCAAAGACCTTTGTTTTAGCAGTTCTGGCTTACTAGTTGAGTAGATATTTTAGTGAAACTTTATAGGTCCAAATGGGTTTTATAGTTGACTCACCGAAAACCAATCTCGTTAATTTTAACTCAAGTTGAGATGTTTTCTAATTTAACCTGCCATCAAGATTGATACTAAAATATTTAGCTGATTCTGCTTGAGGAATCGGACATCCGTCAAATTATATAACTATATTTTCTAATATAATTTCACGGCAATGGAAAACTAACATCGGCAGATTTGGAGCTATTAAGCTGTATTTTCCAGACTTTATTCCATTTGTAGATCTTGTTCACTGCTATTTGTACTTTTTCTACAGTCTTAGACAATGTACATCTTTTGTCATGATAACTGTGTCGTCGCAAAATGTTCGAACTACTGTTTCTTTTATTTTTGGGATATCAGCAGTATAGAGCAGATACATAAGTGGTCTCAAGACACTACCCGGTGGAACTCGAGCTGAAATAAGTGTTGAGAATATCCCTTCGTGCGGTACTCTAATTTATCTTTCGAAAAGTTGTGATTCCAGCAGTTGATAGTAATTCCGTGGCAGCAATTTATTCATTTCGTAAATGACTGCCCAAATGTTATACCCGATCAAAAGCTTGCGAGACGTCCAGAAATATTGAAGAGCGATACGAAGAGCTTATCTTCAAATACTTTTTCTATAACCGTTGTTACTCTGTGCACTTGATCGATTGTCGAGTGGTGATTTGGAAAGGCAAATTAGAAATCTGATATTTTTATAAATAGTTTAATATGTTTTAACAGCAGTTTCTAAAATAATTTTGATATCGCAGGTAGCAGCGAACTTGTCGACTCGTAAGAGATCCGACTTCGTCTGTTGGTTTGATAAGTGTTTTAAGCATAGTTATTTGAGAAGCCTTAAAACATTTCAGAACATGCTTCAGTCTCAAACGGGTATTAAATATGTATGTCATCATGAAACCCAGGAACGTTTTTAGGATTGAGGGTGTTTTTCCGCGGTAACTTCCATTACAGAAGACTGTATTTATTTATATATTATTAAGACTGTACATATTTACCACTACAGCTACATCCAGCTACCATTTTGATTGTGCGCCATCTTGGTTGTATGACATTTAGCTCAGATTCGCTTTAACAAATGTGTAGACGCCCAAATTTTATTATAGATAAATATACGCAATATTTAAAGGACTTATTTGTGCATTTAATATAATACAACTTCATTCATCCCGTTAACTTATTATCATTAAAGCTTCAGCATATTTCTTCTTCAACTTCTTTCATTTTTAACATTTGATTTAACACTGAGAGCATTCAGTGAGTCGTTATAATATTCCAATTGTTTCTTTAGTTTTTATCTATTTTCATGAACGCTGGCTATCTGGCCATCATTAGACTTCAATCAATATTTTTGTATTTTTCATTTATTCCTCTTTTCGAGCTTTTACTCTTTCTTTCATTGTTAGTTCTACTACTTTCTTCGTTATATTTACATTTATTGAATATTGGTTTCTAAACGAGAGAAATTCTCTAGAAGTCCACTTGACAGTAACTGTTAGTAGGAATTTAAGAGTATTGCATGCAATATGTGTCAGATTCGCTGATAATGAGACAAACTACGATTTTAAATGGTATTACCGGCATGATACTGAATGCAAATAGGAGGATAATTTCTAAAGAGAAATAGGAACCATAAATCACATGAAATGGCCGATTAGTAGATTCAATCAAGCCAACCAGATATGAAAATTGGTGTTGGAAACTCATTCACCTAATGTCAATGAGAAATATATACATTTTGGATAATCTAGATAACCATCATCATTGAATTGGTAATGATTTAATGATAGAAATAGAACAGGTATTGGGATCAGTCCCAGGTTAAAAGGCCAAAAGAAATTCGAGGTATCGGAGGAATGCATAGACAAAAATCAAGATGCCTTGGTACATATATATTTGAGAATTATGCGCAATAGGTGCGATACAAAAGGCGAGACAGCATGAAACTGCCCATAAATTAGGCGGCCGAATAAATCATGCCATTTATATGTAAATCGATAGGCAGCGATAATAAAAAGAAATCATTTCTTGTTATTATGTATAGGAGGGATCATGTAATGTGTCCGATTTTTTAATTATGTTATATACTGTATATTGACAAAACAGCGGTTGAATCGCAAAACGGTTTATGCGGAAACATTAATCAGCGGGGAGTGAGGGAAGAGCTTTGAAAATTAATGGATATTATATTCTCTTTGCAATGACAAGTATATTTACAGGAGATGAAAGAAAATACTAGACTTTTGTAGAGAGTGTTTGACCGTAAGTCTGTCGAGAAAATTACTTCTCCCGCGTTATTGACACAGTTTTTTATTTGATCAGAGCTATTAGGGCCTGCAGAGTCGAAATGGTACGAATTAATAAACTAACACAGAAAAAGTCTAAACAGAAGCAGGGCTAGAAAATATGATCTAGGCTTACGCAAAAATAATGTAGAGGTTTTAATTTTAGTACTACTGGTTAATATTTCTATGATAAAGCTGTTTTTATGTATAAAATTAAAAAAAATACCCTTGTGTAATGTTCTAAGAAAATTATAATAGATAAAACATAATACATTGGCTGAAAAGTCTCGGCCTAATATATCTGTTGCGCTAGTTTTATTGTATTTACCGATTTTTCAGTTAGTACTAATCTTCAAAAGAAAGCTGTTGAAATTTCATGATATTCTACTTATAAGTTTGTGAGTTGTTGTGTTAAGATTTGCAAAACTCCGCTCCATCAGAAACAACAATAAAACGTTGGTTTGCTGACTTCAAACGTAGTCGTAGAGATACCGATGATGCAGAACGCAGTGGACGTTCAAAGAACGTGGTAACAGCAAAAAACATCAAAAAAATCCATAAAATAGTTTTGAATGACAGAAAAGTGAAGTTGCGTGAGTTAGCTAACATGGTAAAGATATCAGAAGAACGTGTTGGTTTTGCTCTGTTTAAAGGGGGGCCCCGTTTGCTCACTGCTGACCAAAAACAAGAGCTTGTTGATGGTTCTGAGCAGTGTTTGGCCATGTTTAAATGTAACAAACCAGAATTTTTGCGTCGATAAAATATGCGGAGTCAAAACGAACGTCATCTGAGTGGACAACAACTGGTGACAGACCTATTTTGAGGTAAAAGATATATCGTTCTACAAAAGTGGTACTGAAATGATTATGTAGCTCTTGATGGAGATTACGTTGATATATAAAGCCAATTTTGAACAAAAAAACTGCCGGGATTTTTCAGCCCATGTTATTTCTACGACAAATTTTATTTCCAATTCTTTGGAAAATAAATTTTAGTATTAGTGTAAAACCTATTTTATACGAAACACTATAGTTTCTTATAACACTATAACACTATAATATCTTTTATAAAGAAAAGGAAATACTTTTTTTATTTACCTTTTATTGATGTTTTATTGATAGAGTTAATTAACATTCAAAATTATCTAAAGGATTTACACAGACAAATTACTGCAAGCATTATTTATATTCCCTTTAAAATGATACTGTTTTCATGTTTAACATTTCAATAAAGAAAAGAAAACATAAATATCTCTTTGTTGGTATTTTCTAGATAGAGTTAATTAACATTCCAAAAATTATCTAAAGGATTTAAACAAGCAAATTGTTAGAAGTATCACCCGATATAATCCCTTCAAATAAGACTGTTTTTACGTTTAACGTTTCAATGGAGAAAAGAAAATACAAATACCTTTTTGTTGACTTAATTAACATTCTAAAAATTAGTTAAAGGATTTAAACAAATTAATTGTTAGAAGTATTACTGTATATATTCTCTTTAAAATTAGCCCCTTTTTTATGTTTAAGATTTTAATAAAGAAAAGAAAATACAAATATGTTTTTGTTGATATTTTCTTGATAAAGTTAATTAATTAGTTAATTAATCTAAAAACTATCATCTTTCTGGATAAATTATAAAGCAATTTCTAATAATTTAGTGCAAGTGTTGCAACTATAAATGATATAAGGTTAAGATTTCTGATTGAAACACAGAAGACTACGAAATTCTAGATTTCACTTGTCAGATTTTAATATTGTTTAAAATTATTTAGTACATTTTTCATATATTCATATTTAAAGTAACATTGTCAACACATATTGATTAATAACAAGCTTATATTTTAGGTTAATATTGCAATATTCTTATTACAAGTGCCTTTGTTTCATTTTTAACTTTTTAAGTTTAAGATAAATTATTAAAGTTGAACATTTTAGTGCAACATTTGATTGAACATGTAATATATATAAATAAATATTTAACACTGAAACACAGAACAGAATTTTAGGTTATATTCGTTCAAAAACCTTTTAATGATGTTGATCAATTATTTGAAGTGATTTTTAAAATATTAATATATGAAATATTACAGTCAATGCTCCTTAATAACTAATAATCATATGTTTTGGATAATACTGAAGTGTCCTGTTTTACAATTGATTTTATATTATTTTTAAGTGATTTAATATAAATTAGATATTAACATGACAACTTACTGTAAAATTGAATTTATATATAACATTTGTTATATTTGTTCAAAAACCTTTTAATGTTGTTGCTCAATTATTTTAAGTGATTTTTAAAATACTAATATATGAAATATTATAGTCAATGCTCATTAATAAGTAATAATCATATATTTTAGATAATAATGCAGTGTCCTGCTTTAAGATTGATTTTATAATAATTTTTAAGCGATTTAATATAAATTAGATAATAATGTAAAATTGATTTTATATATAACATTTGTTATATTTGTTCAAAAACCTTTTAATGTGTCCTGCTTTAAGATTGATTTTATAATAATTTTTAAGCGATTTAATATAAATAATATATTAACTTGACAACTTACTGTAAAATTGAATTCATATATGGCATAAATACATGAAAACACCAGGATTTCAGGTTATATTTAGCCGAAACCAGACGAGAAACACAGAAAACAAATATATTCACGTTGTTCTACTCACTGATCTTCCCGTCCTCGAAACTGGTCGAAATCCGCCGCCTATACCACTGATTCCGATCGAAACAATTAGTCCTGCAGTACACCAAACAACGTACACACGACGTACGACCACTGAAAAACGTCGCAGGATCCTCTATCCAATAAAGCGAGCGACGAGATCCGAAAGTAACGCTGAACGCTGCCGAGTAAGACATCCAAAACGCAACTGATTGAAGATTGAAAATTCCCCGACCACCCAGGCCGTGCGATTCGCTCATCGTCCTGCAATCAGTGACTGCCGACAGGATTATGATGTTTAGTCCTGAGGAATAATCGATGATGAGAACGAATGGGAATAAAAGCATCATGGATGGACGCCGGCCTGCGATTTTTCTCGTTATTATGTTTCGCGTCGTTTTGGTTTGTTTCGTATAAAATGGCCACGTTTCTTCCCGCGCTGCGGACGGGATAATAGAGTTATTAAATGCACGAGAATCTCGCTAGGGTCTCGAAATGAGCACGTGGGCTCTTGTGGTCGTGTTATTGTTCTTGTGAAAATGATGCCAATATAGCGAATGAGATATATTAATTAATACTGTCGTTATAAAGACATTTAATTAATTTTCAAGATAATATTGTTAAAATTGTGTTTGTTATGTTTCATCAATATAACGGTTATATTTTCTCTTTTTTGTAGTATTGTAATTTTTGTTAAGGAACAATAAAACAGTAAGAGTATTCTTAGATGATTATTGCGATTAATTAAGAGTAACGTTAAGAGTTTTCGACTATATAACTTACGACCTTCACCTTGTGTTCTCATTCCTGACACTTTTTTGACAGAATTCATATTAACAATAACTTAAATCTTTCGAATTTTATTTTGAGAAAATATCAGTATTTGATGAGAATTAACCAAACATATTGATATATGAACATTCACAAGTATAATTTACTTATAACAGTCGGTTTCTGGTGGTTACTTATATTGGTCGACCAAACCAAACAGAATTCATATTAACAATAACTTAAATCTTTCGAATTTTATTTTGAGAAAATATCAGTATTTGATGAGAATTAACCAAACATATTGATATATGAACATTCACAAGTATAATTTACTTATACAGTCGGTTCCTGGTGGTCACTTATATTGGTCGACCAAACCAAACCGACAGTATTATCATTACTATAGTAACACAAATAGAATATTTTTCCAAGGAAGTAACCTGTGAGGTTTAAAAATTGAAAATTATAACATGTGTTTCTTTAAAGATTCTTTTGAATTAGACAAATATGTGTCTTCGACTTTGGGCAGGTAGGAACCGGACAGTATAACACTAAAAATAAAGAACTAACTACATATGTGGCAATATTACAATCAAGAATTGTTACACGCCTTCTTATTATTCTGATATTATTATGTTATGCTATTGGTGCTAAGTAGTATTTATCAGTGCTATGAATTCTAATTAAGTAGTGAGTGATACTATATCTATTACTATATTTAAATACATAATAGAAACGGTATTTCTAAATATAATTAATTATCATCTCATATCATGTCATTGACGACATCCTCAAGTGATCATTGTAATAAGAAACATAATAATTAAGTGTTATCTGTTTTGGCGGATTGAGCTTTCAATTTTCAAATGATAATTTTACATATACTTTCATATTAAATTGATTTTTTATCAATGTTAAATGAAGGGGATACGATTTACATACAATTATATTCAATATCCAAGACCATAAATAATTTAGTATATTTTTAATTTAATACGTTATTTAGTTAGTGATGGTTAGTGAAAAAATTTATATTTGTTAAACATAATAATTACTACATATATAGTATTTTTGATGAATTTTGGAAATATTTGATTCAAACTTTAACTAGCAGTTAATTAAATTTATTTTATTAAAATCCTTTCTTTCAAATTTCCTGTTAAGTGCAAGCAAGACCAAAATTATATACATGTATATCTCCTGTTCTATATGACTTATGAAGTCATTAAAGAATCCTTGGAAAACTGAGGATCAGTTGTCACAGGATGACCAAAGTCTTAAGGCCATAAAACAGGATATTCTGATGCATCTGAATAAAATGTATCTCCAATTTATTTTTGGAAAAAATCCTATAAAGTAGAAAAAGCGCTGTATAATTTTATTTGCTAAATAATTACTCCAATATATTTTAATAAGAGTTAAAAAAACTGTAGATTCACAGCTGTGAGCTCACACATACGCTATCATATTAGAACCACGATTACTTCTATTACACTGGCGTTAAAATCTCCAAATAATTAACGCACGCCATTAAACGGCCTGTCAAAACGATGCCAGGCCAATCTCGGAAAGAGATAATTTAGATTTTTTCGATGATTAATTTCAATTTTTCGTTAATTTATCATGTCATGAAGCTCGGGGCCTTGTAAAGGTTCGCCTCCGACCGTCTCTCTCTTTCGCTTTCTCTCTCTCCGTAGAGAATTTTGTTTAGTAATATTTTTTAATTGCGTTTCCTCGGTTATTTTGATATAGACATTCCATTAAGAGTTTTGATTAGGATCAGAACAGACGGAAAACGAATGAAGACGTACATCGAGCTTTTGGGTGTAAGGCACATGAGGGATATTAAAGGTTTTTTCTTTAAATAAAAATACAAATAACAAATAATGTGTTATGTTTGTTTTTAAGATTGTAGAATAGAAGACTTAATTAATGTTATATATTAGTTCAGATTTAATTTTTTTAGTTAATTGTAGCAAAATTGTATAAATTAATTGATTAGTAAATGAAATTCCTACTGGAAAATAGAGAGTGAAATGATAATGGGGAATCTTGCCTAAAAAAGCTAGGCAAGAAAATAGGGAGTTTTATTTTGTCCTCTTCTATTTTTCTGGATAACCTGTGAAAAAGAACCTTCCTACTTTGTTATTGAAACACTTAATACTGTTCACTAGCACTTTGTATGTTTATTCACTGTTTTTGTGAAGTGTAATGATTTAAATTGGTGATTTTATCTACCGCTATCTGTAGTTGGTGTTATTTAGAACCTGGATGTGATATCTATTTTATAAAATATTCTATTTATTTGTTGTTGTAAACAAAACCCTTAATTATAGATTTTTGTTGAATATGTTTGGTTAGTTCTCGAAAACACCATGACACATACATCTATATACTTATATACAAATATTACTTGTTCAATTATCTTTACCAAAGACGGCACTGACTATTTAAGTGTTACTACGAATTGTGACAACTGATTTTGGTGGTTTCAAAAAGGTTAGATGTGTCAGCAATATTCTGTTTATATCGCCCTGAGTTTCCAACTATTTTTTAACTGTTTTAAATATGTGAAATTATGTCATGAAACCATTTATGGCGAGTTTTAGTTTGAATGAATAAATCATGTTAAGTGTCGTTCTGGACAACAACAAATAATAACAACACCAGGATAATAACAGCCAGTTTTCGTACGATTTCGTACGAAGATAACATTATACTTTGCCTGGTCAATCACTGCTACTAACGCCTCAAACCAAAAGCATCAACACCAAAAGGCTCTAAGGTCATATGATGTATCTGTCGTATCATGTCATATGAGGCATCAAAGAACATACTATAAGTTACTACAAACTGGAGAAAATACATGACAAAGTAACTGATAATTTTATAACAAA
Organism: Rhynchophorus ferrugineus; assembly: GCF_030347505.1. Lineage (NCBI taxonomy): Eukaryota > Metazoa > Arthropoda > Insecta > Coleoptera > Curculionidae > Rhynchophorus > Rhynchophorus ferrugineus. Next base: position 15,952,891 of record NW_027472585.1, on the reverse strand, counting down.
TCTCGAAACTAATGTCGACGTCTAGAATATGTACGTTTGGACGCAAAAGTGACGATTGTAATCATTCAAGAATTTTAGAAACCACATATAAACCGAAATATATTCATATTATGTACCTTGACTACAAAATTAAATACATAAAGGACTGTAGCGACCTTGAGGCATGTTGAATTTTACATCGTGGAATAACGGTCTACAAAATACCCAGAAATATAATCCCAGATGTTGAACACGGACGGGATGCCAGCAGCGCCGACTAGAACCCGATAACGAATAGCTGGCAACCCCGAGACGTTTATCTGAGATGTTATTGAAGGGTATTTCCATCATTCAATACTCGACCATCGTTTGGTTTAGACGTGCCACCATCGACTGCCCAAGCCTCCTCTCCAGGTAACACCGCTGCCATCCGTTTTATCTAATTGTATTTTTCACATTTTTTTTTATATAGCCAATAAATGACGGTCGCATAATGTAAACACCACTGTTTCATTTCGTTTTACCTCCATTCACCGAGCCATATCATTTACCCTAAAGGACATGTAAGTATTAAGTAGATGGTATTAATTGAGGATGAAAAAACGAAGGTATGTAAGTATAATTCCCATTGCTATGATACCTTTCTTACCTTTAATTAAGTTAATATATAGTAAAATAAAATTTCTTATTAATAACTATCATATAAGGTCAACCAAAATATTAAATTTTATCCTGCTCCTTTGTTCTGCAAAGTTACATGCAATTTCATAATTTTCAAGGGAATTTCAGTTATTAACAACTAAAAATTAAATTATTATTGAAAAGTTCCCGCCCTGATCCATAGATGGCGCTACTAGAATTAAATTCAAATGTTTTTTGGTTAGCCCTAGCCTTCAAAAGATGCGTGTATAAATTTGGTAGCTGTCGGATTATTAGTTTGTGAATTATTTTTGAGTAAAGCGACTTTTGTTAATGTGAAAAAAATGGATAAAATGGAATTTCGCGTGTTGATTAAATATTGCTCTTTGAAGGGAGAAATACAGTTGAAGCAAAAACTTGGCTTGATGCCGAGTTTCCGGACACTGTCCCGGGAAAATCAACCATCAAAGATTGGTATGCTAAGTTTTGACATGATGAAATGAGCACCGAAGGCGGTGAACGCAGTGGACGCCCAAAAGAGGTTGTTACCGACGAAAACATTTAAAAATCTACAAAACGATTTTGAATAACCGTAAATTGAAACTGAATGAAATAGCAGACACTCTAAATATATCAACTGAACGTGTACATCATATCATTCAATCTTGATAAGAATATGACATAAGTTTTATTTCTGATTAACAACCTCAGCTAGATTTTAGAAAGAACTATGGTTAATGCAATTGATCATAAATAGAGAACTTTAATTAAATAATTAAATTGATTGGGCTCATTCGGCAATTTCAGAAACAAGTGTAGTTACAATTTATCAGTTATACATTTTGACCGCACTACTTAACTCTCATCTGCCATATGGATGGTATACAGAAGATCTTCAGATGATAAGAATATCAGGTACTAGTTGGCAGTATCGTTCTTTGATCGGCAGTTACAGAAACTATGAGTTGAAAACAGAACGAAAAATATATCATTCAGAAACTTCAAAAACAAGTGTGAATGGAGAAATACACATGCTATTTACCTTGACCTCCACCAAGCTCAAATTATATGAAGACGAATATCAATTAAACCAACAATTGATTACTGGTTTCGTTCAAATGTAAAATAAAATTAGATAGCCCTATAATTGATGTGGATAATTTCAAGAAGATTAAACTGTAATTATATCAATCGTACGAGGATTTAGCACAGGCCTTGATCTTCAGATGTGTTAACTAGCATCGGATCGACCAGTCATCGCGGCCATTGTCATTGCCGTACGAACACACTATTTTCGTTTTGAATCGAGCCAAGTCCGTATGGAGATCGAACGAAACAAAATTAAAACGGCACAGAGGAATGCTCAAGACGAAAAAGCTCATACTGGGTATTGTTGAACGGCAGGCAATTAGTTTATTACGATGAAGTCATTATTGGAGAGGTAATTCCTTTGTTGCCGAACGCTGGCACCATACTCGAACAATATCGGATGCCTTTCATCCGTTTCGTTTGTCTTTTATTTGAAAATATTCCGCTCAATCATCGTATTCCCGATACTGTTACTTTCAAGGAACGGACGGGTCGGGCTCGCTTATTTTCTCCTCATCGGTAATGGCTGAAGAGGATAACTGGAAACAATAAAAATTTGCCTTTCATTAATGACATTTTCTTGTATCGAAAACTAATTACACCGGCTTAGATTCTAAAATAAAGAAATAAATAATATGTTGTATTCTATAAGTTGACGACCTTTGAATTTTATATATTTCGAAGCTAGTAGCAAAAATAATCATAATTATCAGACCAGGTAACATACCATAAGATGTCAACTCTTACCGGTCTTTAAGATTACTAATGATAATATCGAAAATTTTTGGAGAAATTATACATAAAGAACAGAAAAAAGAAAAATTATTCCAGAAAAAAGAAAAATTATTCCAGAATAGGCCTCAGTACGGCGATTATTCGGCCGTTTTTCGGCGATTTCGTCCTTCAAATGGTCCAATAACGCCCATGCGCTTCCCAAAATACAGACGCAATAACCTTGTCAGCCGACTGTTGCGTTTTCCCACGCTTTGGAGCGGGCTCATTGTGTGCAGTCCACTTGGATGACTGTCGATTGGATTTCGGAGTGAAATGATGGAGCCATGTTTCATCCATTGTCACAAATCGACGCAAGAACTCGGGTTTATTACGCTTAACTATCTTCAAACACTGCAACGAATCAAAACAACAACGTGTTTTTGGTCAAAAGTGAGCTCGCGCGGCACCCAATTTACGGCCATTCAAATTTATTTTGTGGATTTTTTTAACGTTTTCGTCGGTAATAAACTCTTTTGGGCGTCCACGGCGTTCACCGTCTTCGGTGCTCATTTCACCACGTCTAAACTTAGCATACCAATCCTTGATGCTTGATTTTCCTGGGGCAGTGTCCGGAAACTCGGCATCAAGCCAAGTTTTTGCTTCAACTGTATTTTTTCCTTTCAAAAAGCAACATGTTATCAACACGCGAAATTCCTTTTTATCTATTTTTCTTCGCTATAACCAAAGTTCCTCACTCATAATGCTATAATTCACAAGCTAATTATCCGACAGCGGGCGATACACACATCTTTTGAGGGTTAGGGCTAACTAAGAACATATGGATTTAATTTTAGTAGCGCCATCTATGTGTCAGGCCTGGGACTTTTCAATTGACCTATTATCAGGCTTTTAATAAAATATGGGACACAGGGTTGTAGGTTATATTAAAGAAACTCCTCTCTTATACATATTTTCTGGTAATGTACAGATTTACGAAGGTACAAGCGATACTCATAAATAATTTCAGTACAATTATAAGCTGTCCAAACAAGACAACGACTACGTACATCTCTTTGCTCGTTTTCTTAAGAGAGAGGACTGAATAGTGTAACAAGTGGCTTATGTTCAAATCCTCAGAGTTCAGTTCAACAGGTCATCATTTTTTTCTGTAAAATAAAGTTAAATATAGTATTTTAAAGTAAATTAGGTGTGTTTTTGTTTAATTTAAAAGTTATAGTTATATAGTTAGTAAGTAGAGTAAAATATGTAAAGTATGTATTTTAAGAATAAAACTTCAAGAAATATCGTAGATTCAGTTTTTTAGATTTTAGATTAAAATTGGGTCTGGTTTTATGTTAAAAATTTTTTTAAACCCAACAATAAGCTTTCATGGATTCTAGCAGACACTAAACCTAAAAAGCATTTGTTTTCCTAGAAACTTTACTGAATTTCTTAGGTATATTTTTGGCTAATTACAACGTAGTTAATATGAATAAGACATAGTTGATGAACAAGGAATTCAAAATCAAGTAGCAAAACTAATTTCAAGCCAATCTGAATGGTCGAGCGAATATAAAATAGATTGTACCAAATAAAACAGCCGTAAAAAATCCAAACAAACAAAAATAAGATATCAAACGAACCAATTACCAATCACTCCGCGCTCAGTTGAAAGAAAAAGAAAAAACCCCAACGTAATAATCTGGTTTCTTAGTTAATTATTGCTGCCTACTGTTCACTTTTCTTAATAGTTATTTTCGGTTTTCGTCCTCTTCTTTTTCTTTTTTTCCTCTCTTTCAGTTTCGTCGTTGTTTCGCTCGCCTCGCCTTCTCTCCTTCTTCATCAACAGGTGGGTCTGACGCGAAACACGATATTAAAAGCGACCCGGGACTTAATTTGCTTTAAACACCGATGTATTGACGTGAATTTATTGCTTAATAGTTTAATAAATATATTAGTTGATGTTGGTGAACTCGCTGCCAGGCCTGGTAATTTTAATGAGAACTAAATCAAAAAACAGGAACATCTGTATGATCTTTTTTTCGTTTTCTTGTCATACATTTTCTTCTTTTATATCATATATATGTAAAATTGATATAAGGTTACATTACTTTAATTTTAAATTTAAAGAAACTAAACTGAAATATTTTCTTTAAATATCTTTAATTAAGGAACCTATAAATGTATATAAATTTAAAGGCATAATATTATCTAAGTATAAATAGTTATCTATTATCAGTCATCATTTAAATGTGTGGTTTGTTATTTTATACTTAATTGAAATATTGTATAATCCGCATCCAAGTATAAAAGAAAAATGAACAAAAATAAGAATAATTAGATAAATTAATTTATCAATATTAATAAGATCAATTAGAATAATTATTAGAAGAATATTTTTTTTGAAGAAAATAATAAAACTAATAAATTAATAAGCCATAACTATTGATTTATTATATTTAATTAAGGTGATCAACTATCTCTAATTAAAATATGTGTGTAAGATATCAACCATCTAATAGTAAATATAGGGAATATATAGAAATACAAACATTATATTACATATCTCTAATTTAAACTGTGTTTTATTTTCGTTTCTGTTTAAAGGTTTTTTTGTCTAATTAATTTTTTATTTACTACTTAATATGCTGAAAATCACCTTAAATAAATTGCTCTATATTTAATTAAAAAATATACCTTTGTAATGACTTACAATATCCAAGTATAAAAATGAATAAAAATAGCTCTAACACAACAAAAAAAAAACCGATAATAAGCCATCACTATGCGTCTATTATATTTAATTATATTGATTATGAGAATCAATTATCTCTAATTAAAATATGTGTGTAAGATATCAACTATCTAATAGTAACTATAGGGAATATATAGAAATACAAACACTATATTACATATCTCTAATTTAAACTGTGTTTTGTTTTCGTTTCTGTTTAAAGGTTTTTTTATCTAATTAATTTTTTATTTACTACTTAATATGCTGAAAATTACCTTAATTAACTTGCTCTATATTTAATTAAAAAATATACCTTTGTAATGACCTACATTATCCAAGTATAAAAATGAATAAAAATAGCTCTAACACAACAAAAAAAAAGAATAACCGAAATTAGAGAGATATTCATAAGCCATCACTATGCGTCTATTATATTTAATTATATTGATTATGAAAATTAATTATCTCTAATTAAAATATGTGTGTAAGATATCAAACATTTCATAGCATCTATACGGAATATATAGAAATACCACAACTGTTGTTTATTTTATTTCAATTAACAGGTGGAGCCTCTATCTTTAAACAATGAACCATTTACTCTTTAACATGATGAAAATTAGGTTAATTAGATGACTCTATATTAAAAACAAAAATGTCTCTATTTTTGATTAAAAAATAAATATTTATAATGACATGAATAGGAAATATATATATATATGCCATAACTTACTGAACTTACTAATGAATAAAAACGGCTCAATGTTTACTTAAAAATATACTTTTACAATGACTTAAATCAGTCCATTAATTTTAATTACAATGATTATGAAAATCAATTATCTCTAATTAAAATGTGTATAAGATATCACACATCTAATAGTAAATGTAAGAAACGTATAGAAATACGAGCACTATATTACATATCTCTAATTTAAACTGTGGTTTATTTTCATTTCAATTGACAGGTCTTTTTGTTTAATTAATTTCTTATTTACTACTTAATATGATGAAAATTACCTTCATTAAATCAAAAATAGGCTTTATCTGTACAGAAACTTTTTTAGAGTATTTATATGATATTCCGGGTTGGTAGTACAAACATATTTTAATCAGATATTTTAAGTGTTTTTACATTTAGTATTTTTACTCAAATTAATTAGTATTTATCGATAAAACCAACAAAATGACGTTTATTTTGTGGTGTCCGATACTGTTTAAAATAAGAAAGATGTTAGTTAAGGTTTTAGTTCTCACCTTTCCGGTGTATAATAATATTCTATTGTGGATTTTCTAATGTTTATTTTCGTTATCGACGCCGCCGCTGATCCATTCGATTTTCCATTGTCGAGAAGTTTCGAGCGGGCCTAGTAGGATTTTCCCCGCGCGAGGCCACTCGAACTTGTCAACCCGATCTCAAAACTCCGCCATCATCACACCGGGACGGTCCGTGATTTCTTACGAAAATAGTGAAGAGCAAAAGGAAAACAAATAGTAGCCCGGGTCGCTAATACGCTAAAGTTAGTGGTAGCGGACGCACAGGTAGGAGGAACGCCACGATTAGTCGTAAAAGAAGATAAATATTGAGATGTAAATTGGAGAGCGGCCTGGCAGTGTTAATGCGTGTGTTTGTGGAACTTGATTCCATAATAGAGCCGCATTCCATCTCGACACATAGGCGTAACTGTATTCACTCACTTGTAACGATGACCTTTTTTTTCGTCTCTCTTCTTTTTTCTCGTCGTCCTCCTTCTTCTGCCTCTTCTTCTTCTGCTTCTTCGTCCTCTGGCTCATCATCATCATCGGCGTCTTATTTGGTAAATGAATAACATAATTTAAATGGATGGCTACGTTCCCCGATCGGCGATGAGGCGGCATAAAAATTGTTTCGACTTTTTAACGGCGAACGTCGGGAGGCGGAAGTATTTTTTTCGCGTCGTGCATTTCGTACGGCCCGATAAGGTTTTTAAGAGCTCATATTTATGTTATGCTACCGTGAATCGGTTCGGTTCCAGAATGGAAACTAGATGATTGATTCCGGTGCTCATTAATCTGGGAATCCGTCGAATAGTGCGTGAAAGAATGTCGCCGTTCCATCTAGAGTATAATAAAGACTTATATACACAAATAATATTTGCCCTTAATTAGAGATATTAAAAAAATATTTTTCTTTGTCAATCCACATTTTTTAAATAAAACCGTCTTATCTTTAATTAAATTGCTCATTAATAATCAATATATAAGGTGGGCCATCTGTTAGGGCTATTACTGAAATACGTGTTATAACGTCGACATTTTTCTTTTGTTATATTTTAAAGTCTTCTTATACCAACTGGACTTACTGCTTAAAGTGGTTTTCGAATCACTCACTCACTCAATCACTATTCAATCGAAATGAATAAAGACACAGTCCATCATTTTTATTATATATTTCTTTTATATATTCTACTGACATACAAAGCTCTACGATATTTTCTAAAATTTCAACTCGCTTGCAAGACACTCAAAATAATGAAAGATACTGTTCATAGTTATTCATAGAATTAATATATATAGATAGGGAACTTCAATTTTGAATAAGTCCATTATCTGTAATTAAGAACTACTTAAAACTGGTATCTTAATTAAAGATAAATCAGTCTTGTTCGAAAACATAAAAAATAAATGTTCTTTTTTCAACTCAACTACAAACTTCGACTTTCAAATTCAATCAAGTACTTCAGTTTAGGAAAAAAATTAACGGCTTTATCTTTAATTAAAAATCCAGCTAGAAAGTTTAAGGCATACTACCGAACTTGATTAGTTAACGATATATCACGCTATACCAACAGAAACATCTATAAAAGTAACATAATAATTAACGAAGAAAAATGCGGTTTTATCTTTAATTACAATTAGGTGCAAACCGATGCTTGATATCAGAATTTATTTCTAGGCCATTAGTAAACATTAATTAACAACGTAGAGGGGTTAAAGGCAAAATGAATGACAAAATCTAATACTTATTTCTAATTAAAAAGTGTATTGGATAGAAAGTTTTAGAGATTCTATACTCATCACAAAAATATTTATAAAAACATGCGCTTTGTAGATTTAATGTGTAGTTTAAGGTAAATTTAATTATAAAATATAATATTTATCACTAGTTCAAAGGTATCTTCCATAAACTTAAAGACAGTTTAATATTAATTTAATAAATGTTTTTCTATATCTATACACAAAATATTTATAAAAATACCATATTGATTATCATAGTAAAATGTGGTTTTATCTTTAATTACAATTAGGAGCAAACCGATGGTTGCTTGATATTAGAAATTATTTCAGGGCTATTACACAGCATTAATTAATAACGCAGAAGTATTATAGAAGGATACAGTTATATTATACCTAATTTTTTTCATAAAATCTAATATTCTGACTTCATCTTCATCAACTAAAAAAAATGCTTAACATTAATGAAATAATAATCACAATTATCCATAATCACAAAAATAGTTGTAAGAATAACGTGTTGATTTTCGAAAAATAAATGCTGGTTTTATCTTTAATTAACATGCATTAGAAATCTATAATAATGTAGAAGACATATTTGGCTTATTTTTAGTTAAAACACAATTTGTATTGTATGAAGGATTTATCTTTAATTAAAATGAGTAATACTGAGCTGCATCGACGCTGCTATGTCAAGAAATCTTTTGTTAAAATTATGGTGGGTGCCCGCGCGACATTTTGGTACGCCACTGACCACCACGAAAGCGGCCGACACCGAGGTTATGCGAATGACCAAGGAAGAAGAGGTTAACCAAGTGCACCACCGAATTAAGTTATAAATTTTAACAAGCAATTATATTTTCTTTTATAACTGGCTCGCAATCTGTTTTCGCGATTAATGCACGATTATAAAGCGACCAGTTGTCATTTGTTGCGGCCGGTGACGAAGGTCCGCCTCGACCTCGGAGCATTTTTCAACGTTGTTTCACGCTGATCTGACGACTTGATGTCTTCGAGGCGTTTTCGTTTAATATTTATGAACGGCTATCCGAAGGGATGGATAAGCGTCGATTTCCGACGATGCGCATCCATCGAACGGCGATCCCTTTAATGTTCTGTTGTTGTTTGTTCGATTTTTTCGCATCGGTACTGAATTGGGAAAAAGCAATTTCGGTATTGCAGTCAGTCATCTCAATCTAATTAGTACATACAGCGTAGACATCTGTCGTTTTGGTATAACAACACTATCACGTTTGACAACATTAGATAAACCAATAAGTTTCCGGTCTAATTAAAAATATTTTTATTCAGAAATTTGAATCAATCAACTACAACTGATTTCGGCAATGACTTTTTTTGGAGTATCTCTCTTTGACGACTGTAAACAGGTAGGTATGTAAAAATACAGTGGTTTCATTAATACATTAATCGACGCAATAATTATACAAAATATTCGCTATTGATGAGCTACGAGTTTTGCGGGTTTTCATTCTTGCTTTACGAGTTCGTCACCTACTCTCTAGTCAAGTGATTGCATTATCGATTTAGGTGTAGTAGTGGATTCATATTTCATTCACCTGGTTCAGTCCGGTGACTTCGTTAGTGTTAAACGCCCGTTTTAATCTTAAACAAATTTTTTGCAGACTACTAGTAGTGGTGGAGAAGTTACTGAGAAGTCTTGTTAGGCCGGCTGTTGTTTTGCACTATTTGTAACAGATTACTGAGTGAGATTATTTAAAAAACGGAAATATCAAATAATGATTCCGATACCACACTATTAATATAACATACTTTTCGTTATAAATTTAATTTCCATATATTTTGACCTTCTACTTTCTTCTACTACTCTACTACTAGGTCTTCTACTACTCTTGTCTCTCTTGTATTTCTAGAGTTATTTATTTTCATTTACTATTGTTTCATGCATTAATTATATTAAATATTATATTTAAAATAGTCAGTATACGTCATAGATGACGTTAAATATATTGCTAATGGCAATGGCACACGTAATCGAATCAGTCTATAAAATCGATTTGTCTTTGGACGCTATGTTGCCAAACGTCTACAAAATTCATTAAAACAGTAGTGATAATAATTGTAAATCAAAATTTAAATTTGATGCGGCAACATTGCGACCTGCTAATGTCATAAATTTTGATGAAGTGTATCGCCTGTTTATTGGACGGGCAATATGTATAATTTTTATTATGTTAGGTTCTAAAAGCCGCGAAAAAAAATTGTGTGTATGTTTCGAGCTTTTTTTTTATAATATAGCTCGCATTGGGGAGCTATATAACTCCTGAATAAATATATAACCCATTTAAACCTACACGATAGCAGGTTAGAGTAAATACAGAGTATGCAAGTACTCATATTGAAATATTCCGAAAGATATGTTTAAGACAATTTATCCATGCATCTCTTGAGATAGTGTTAAAAATTAAGTAAATCGATTGATATTGATTACTATTGAAAGATAGCTGCATATAGTGATTTGGTCATATTTAAAACAGTTAACTGACTTTCTAGATGAAAGGGGTTTATAATAAGTAATGTGAAGTAATCGAATTGGTCAAGAATTCGAAATACTGTGGTACCAAAATTGCTGACAGTTTTGACAGACTATGACCATTAATCCCTTTAAATCATGGACATTTTCTGATTGATTTACCTTTGTCTATAATAGTTTAGGTTCTCAAATAGCTTTGATATTGCAGGTAGTAGCGAAATAGGCCTGCAAGATTCGTCTTGTTCTGCAGGTTTGTCAGGTTTTTTGAGCATAATTATTTGTGCCACCTTAAAGCATTCCGGAACATGCTTCAGCCTTAAACAGGCGTTAAATATATATGTACATGATGATTGCTCTTCATGGCAGTTCTTTCAATAATCCAGGTGAAATGTTATCTATACCAGGTGCCTTTTTAGGATTGAGGTTATCAATTTCTGTGGCAACTTCCAGTGGAGAAATTAGATTTAGATCTACATCGGGTTGATAAACAGGAGATGTATCCATGGTAGATTCTATATCATTAGGTTGAAATATGTTAGCTAAGTATTGTGCGAACAATTCAGCTTTTTCATTGTCGCGTCGAACCCATTCATTTCGATCATTTTTAGTTGGCGGTACTCCAATAATTGGTCTTTTAAATCTTCGAGTTGCTTTCCATAGTAAATAATCTTTGTCTGCTTGTGGACTTAATTCACTTACATACTTTTGGAAGAAATTCTGTTATATTTTTTCATCTTTTGATTTGTCTAATTACTAATTTTATTAAAAGTAGTTTTGTCTGCAGCATTTGTGGTTCTGTGCCAGACTCTTCTAGCTTTTTGCCTTTTTTTTATCATTTCTCTAATTTCGAGCGGGTAAATTACTTCATATTCTGATTTCTCCCTTGCTATTGGGGTAGAATCTTTTGCAGCTGACCGAATTTGTTCAGTTATATTTTTGGTTTGTTTTAAGTCTTACTTTTAAACTGATTTGTTCCTGCAGTATTAATCTGAATTTGTCCCAGTCAGTATATTTGTTGGTGAGATTAGGCTTTTTTGCTTTTCTTAGGATTGTCATTCTTAACAATACTGGAGTGTGATCAGACGTTAGATTGCACAAGCTTTCTGTGCAAATATGATACATTTCTCTGTTAACTTTATAACAACTTATATTACGAATGAGTATAAAAAAGTCAATTATGTCAGAATATATTTCCAAGAAAATCAAACATTAATATCAAGCGTCAAAATTAGAAATATTTCTGGAAGTAATCATTACACACGCTAATAAAACATTTACGTGTATTTTTTAGTAATCTAATAATCGATATCCTTTAATAGAACAATATATTTCGGATAAAACTGTAATATTTTAATAAATATTATCATTAAATTAACTACAATAAATATCTAGAAGGCTATGTTACACTTTATCAACGATTACGCAAAAAACGCACATATTACATCTGCTTAATTAACATGACTGGCTAGTGAGCTCGCCTATTTTGCAATTAAAATACCTCCGGAGAGTAATTATTAAATTATTTTACATTACCTGACCATGTGTGGTATTGCTCGGACATACCTGTAACAAAGGGTTTTAAAATTATTCAACAATTACTGTAAATTAGATAATTATTTAATAATTTAATTGACGCCTTATTATATATTATATATTTTTTAGTATAAAAGCCTTATACAAGTTTCAAATTTTAATTCTGGAGAAGTAGTTTGTTAGGTATGAATAACTTAATATATTCGTAATGCATTTTTGTATCATTGGAAATTGTTGTTTTATCACTTCTTCTTACACCATAATTTTCTAATATAATAGTAAAAGGTTCTTACGGAAATAAAAATTAAGAAAATTCGATATATATCGTTAAAAGATTCAGTTATTAATTTCTTAGTGCACAGTCTATTCGATCTGGACGTTTTGATTTGAGTAAGAGATTGAGTTTGAGTAAAAACATTGCGTATAGTATTAGAGAAATAATATACAATTGTACTAGAAATAACAGTAAAGGTAATTATAACTTTTATACACATTTTATTGTAATTAACCATCCATTTATTTTAGGCTAGTAAATCTACAATACGTAAACCAAAAGCTAGATAGTCAGTTCAGTAGTCAATTCATTAATGGAGTTTGATCAAGTGCAGCAAAAATTGTAATAACTCAGAAAAATTAGACATTTAATTTTTCTTTTATAGAGTGAAGCTAAAATGTGTTGAGGAAAAGCTGAAGAAAGCGAAATTAGAATAAGAGAAAAAATTGGATACGACATGGAAGATGCAAGAATAGTGGAGGACGATATTTTATAAAGATCAAATTTACTAATAAAAAGTTGACCTGAATCGAATGTTATGAAAACATAATATTAACCGTCAACACACCCTCGACACCCTAATGATTTAATGATTAGTACTCTGAGGATGGGGGAGTGAAACAAATAAGGAAAAAAACTTTTATAAAAGAGCATAGGCAAATAAGTTATTGATTTGTAAAAATAATGATGTATTGACTGCAGACTTCTTTCAGGTAAAACATGGTTTCTGACTTTTTGTAAATAATATTAGATAATAACAAGTTTTTATGTAAATGTGGTTCATAGACTTTCTGGAAAAATGTTTTAATACGATGTCTTTATAAATATGCTACATGGACTTGATGTAAATATATTTCCACATAATCTCTATATGAATATGACTTATTATTTCCAAATATGATAATGTATAAATATATATATATATATATATATATATATATATATATATATATATATATATATATATATATATATACGAGTTCCCATCTGATCCCAGTGATGGGAAGTATTATTTTTATAGTATTGTAACATATGTTTGATTTTAATTGCATGGGGCTAGATTTATTTATTACGGAGCGACATACAAAGAAAAATAAACATTTTGAATGTCAGCTACTAAACAAAGTTTATGCAGGTACGCAGAGCTTACCAGAAGGGCGCTTCTTCGCTCAGACTTTATTAGTTCAAATACTTGAAAATGCGCATATGCTTAACCGAAAATTACTTTATGATTACTGTATGATTGAACGCTGTGTGTCATTGCACGACATTTAAGTTTAAAAATGAAGCCCCTGGGTTGGTGTGACAGTGGCCAAATGAGATTGGTGCCATTGGTACAGATCCCATAGCCACTACATTCATTGGTTTAGAACAACCATTAATTTATTCTAAATATCCCTTAACTGTTGATTAAATGCGTTGCGCATTAAACGTTGTCATTTCTATTTATATTAGTTTATTGTTGGTAGCCCATCGAGCACATGTTCTCAATTAAAAGTCTTTTTTTTGGATAACATCTTTATTACATATGCTTAGAATAATCTCAATTATAAATTAATTTATTACTATATTTCATTTGTATTTTATTCATTCGCAAGCAAGACGAGTGCTAGATAAATACATCAATATCTATTCCGCAATTATTAAATTATAATAATTTAAGCTATAGTTTACACTAAAGGTATACACTACATACAATCTTTTGATATCCTGTGCGTTGTTCAATAGTTGCTTCCACGTTAGTATGATTTAGTAATCTTCTTTCGTGTTTCAATGCGAAATCTTAGATAACTTCGCAAATCCATTTGATTTTCAGGTATATATATATATATATATATATATATATATATATATATATATATATATATATATATATATATATATATATATTCGTTGGTTACGTAGCGATAGGCATTGGTAATTAATCGAATATTTTTTTGCTTCAAAACGCCAACCCCAAATTTGCACCCCATAGGTCCAAATTGGCTTTATAATTGTCTGATAAAACAATCTATTTGATTTTAGATCAAGATGAGAGTATCTTTCGACTAATCAGTATAGTTGTTTTATTTTGGTTCTAATGTGTTTTGCCTTTTGTCTAACATGATGTTTCCAATTTAATCTAACGTCAAGATCAATGTTGTGCATCAAAAATCATAATAATAAAAACTGTGTTTCTGAAGTGATTCTGAATGATGTATTCCAACTCGAATTAAATATTCAAAAATTATATATTCAAGAATTAAAAACTCAAACAGGACAACGTTTTTTATGTAATGTGATATATAACAAAAAATCGTTTCATTTTTTACTAGAACCAAAACACTTAATAATAACATAGAGTAATATAGCGAGAGAATAACAATTAGGATATTGTTTTCAATTAAAGAATAGTAGTGCGTGACAGATATGAGATTTACTATTGATAGAACGTCATGAGCGCGTGACGAAGTGAAGAAAGTCGACCGACAAAACGTTTAAAATCACTGCACAATCATCCGTACCCTCAGTCAGACACTCGGGTACCATGGAGCACTTAAAATAAAGACCTGCGGGTTTTGTCTCGGTCCCAGCGCAGTCATTTATCAGTTGCCTGCCTGTCGATGGGCCTACGTTTCCCATCGGGCTGGTTTTTGTCACGAACGAGGTCTGTATCGCCGAATTCCTTCCCCGACGCTCATATATCATTGTTTTCGAGTGATTTCTAACGTTCCCCGACAAGATACCGCATCGGAGTAAGTAAGTCCGAGCCGTAATCTTGATTGTACCGATTCTTCGACGTCCAGCCCAGAGAGATGAATATATCGTCTTCCGTTCGCGACCGTCCGCTTATTATAAATTATCTCGGATCGTATGCCTAATACAAAACCAGTTATGTACATGGATGATAATGACGCTAATTGTCAATAAACATTCGATGGGTATTTATCATACAGTGAACGATACTTTGGTTTTTGTTTCTCTTCCATTATACATGAGCTTGCGATGCCTCTGTATGCGATCTTAGATAATTTCATACTCGTCGTGTTGTTGAAAATTTCAGGTGTACCAATGTAAGTCATTACCGATTTTTCTAATAGATATTTCTAGGTTTAAGTATGCAATGTTATGATTTGACACATAGGTCATTTTATTGCGGCACGAATTACTTTTCTTATTTAAACAAAAGAAAAAAGTCGCTCAAAGTCATCGTTGGCTGGTAGAAGCTTACGGTGAGCACGTTCTAACCTTAAAAACATGTGAAACGTGCTTTCGATAGTTCAAATGTGGTGATTTCGAAAAAGTTTAAACATGCGAATCTGCCTGAGTTATTGGATGAGCCCGAGAAACGATCAGAGATTGATTACGACTAATGGCGAAAATCCAAAAGATGGGAAGATGGATGGCACATCAAATGAACGACAATCAATTGAAAAATCGTCTGTGAAAAGTTGCTTCAAATGTATGATCGGAAGTTATTTCTGCATCGTATAGTGACGGGAGATGAAGAATGGAATTATATTTAAAACCCTAAGTACCAGATTGGTGTGGTTGTAATATGATCTGTTGAAACCTGGTGAAACAGTTAATAGTGACCAATAACAACAAATGATCGATTTGAACCATGCTTGAGAAAAATGGATCCGAAGGTACGATAAAGTGATTTTACAGCATGATAACGCACCGTCTTATTGTACACATAAAACCGGCGAAGGAAACGTTGAAGGCACTTAAGAGGGACTTATCGCACCTGCCGTACATTCCAGATCTTGCCCCGTTGGACTATCAACTTTTCGTATCAGTGGCACACGCGTTTGTAGACTACCACTTTGCCAAGCAGTTTTTTTGGGATGGTATCCATAAGTTGATATGACTCATAAGGTGTAATTGTGTTAAGTACTCTGATAGTGCCAATTCACTGTTATGTGCTTGGTAATGAAGTAAAAGTGCGACCTGATGAAGTAGACTATTGGTTATTGCTTACCGGGCAGATTGTTCAACAAGTTGGGGTATTGGTGAAAAAAACTTCTATAGAAAAAGCACCAGAAATATTAATTAAAAAGAGATAAAATCTAGGCCTAAGAATAAACAGAGACAAAAGTATTAAGGATTTTAGAGAAATAATCTAGCTGTGTGATTCAATATGATATTACTAAGTAACTAGTTATAAAACAAGATGTTTTATATAATAAATAAGGGCAGAACTAGGATTGAGAATGGACAAAGAAAAAACAAAAGTAATGAGAGTTGCAGACAAATACAATAAGAAAACCGATAATAGGAAATGAAGGATCACAAGAAGTCTAATTATAAAAAAAATATGAAGTAACAATGATAACAGGAAATGGAGCCAGAAATTAATGATAAGATTATTTAAACCCAAAAGATTTCGTCAAGAACTATCAAAAGAGGACCTAGAGGGAATATGATACAGAAAATAGAATTTACTGGTTGGAATCGGGGCTAGTAATCGATTTGGGTGGTAGGTCAAGGGTGTATTTTAATTGCTAGAAATTAATTACAAATCGTAAACAAATAAGTTACAATACTGTTGCACGTAAAGTCGGAATGGAACGAAACAACGCATTATTGATGTTGGATGTTCTCTTTATGTAGTCCTCGGTGATTGAGTTTGTGAATTCAGAGATTAATGACACCCCCATATCTCATTGTATTTGGTTGTTTCTAACATAGCAGGATCATAACATTTAGGACCTGCTAAAGAACATACTTCATGGGAAAAAGTGACGTCATGTAATATTTTTGAACAAAAAGAAATGTAATTTGGATAGCTCTGGTACACATACAGTTGACCGGATGAAGTGTTTTGCGTTGGGCTGCTGAACATGTTGAAAGACGTAGTATAAAATTCGATTTGACCATACGCATTTCGATAATCTACAACTGTTTTTGTTTATTATTGCTAATGCTAATGCTAACTCATTCATTCTGTCAGATTTTATTTACCCACTAACTTGTTATATTGGAAATTTGATTGCGAAAGCTTGATAAAATTTAGACAAACATTTAATAACAAAACACTAGTTTTCACTTGGTAACAGAGGAAATTAAAAAACACGACGACAAAAATTGAGTTTATGAATGTATACTGACTCCAGTAAGTATCTGTTGGTATACTATATATTACTAGTATAAAATTTATTAAGGATTTTTGAATAAAATTCAGTTCGGCGTTGTATTGAACTGATCGATGTTCAGAAATGTTTTTCAGCAAGACAATACTGCTACAAGTTCACAAAAGTGGTCAGCGCGTTCCTCTGATATTATTATTTAATATTATTATTGGAAAAAATTTCTGTTGCTTTAACTTTTGAACTATATCATCAATATTCTATAAATATCTGCTTAATTTCTCTAGTAATTCTTAAGGATTTG
Organism: Rhynchophorus ferrugineus; assembly: GCF_030347505.1. Classification (NCBI taxonomy): domain Eukaryota; kingdom Metazoa; phylum Arthropoda; class Insecta; order Coleoptera; family Curculionidae; genus Rhynchophorus; species Rhynchophorus ferrugineus. The sequence continues at coordinate 15,935,047 of NW_027472585.1, read as the reverse complement.
AATGATTTAGTCATATTGAATTTCGTATACAATTTTCTAAATTCTTATTACAGTTGAGTTAACTCATTGTTCATATATGACTTTCACACCCTTCCAAAATTAAATTCCAGTGGCAGTTAGTATATTATATTAAATAATGTTAAATAAATCAATAGAAGATTTAAAAGTATTTTTATCTTCACAGTCTTTACAGTTTTTTACATAACAGAAATTTGCTAATAAAACAAGACGTTTCTTTAACGATCAAAACTGTAAAAATTACCATTGTTAAGACATGTTCTGTTGCTTTAACCTTTGAACTATATCATTAAAATTCTGTAAATATCTTCTTCGTTTCTCTAGTAATTGTGAGGATTTGAATGATTTAGTTAATAAGAACAATGAAAATAAATTAATAACATGAGTAAATGCTGTAAATCGCCAAGTATCGACCTTCGATTCTTTGCTTTCTCATTGCCGCTGAAATTGGCGATAAACCGTCATTCTTCAACAAGAGGCAACTCAATCCCTGCTTAATCGGGTGAGAAAACTTCCCGACCATGGTTTAGCGTTACCTGAAACTTTATACGTCGGTATTTAGCGGGTCCGGTAGACAAATTAAATCGGTTTTAAGTTATTTGGACCGGTATTCGGCAAAAGTAAAAGAAAACGACCGCTTCGGACACGACATCATTTTGTTGCCTCGTCGTCAGCGTATCTTTATGCTTCGTTGTTGTTGTTGTCGTTTTTTTTTGTCCGCCGGTTGTTGAATAAATTATTTAGCAGGAGCACATTTTATTGCTTTATTATGGGCATGGAGGAAATTGACTTGATAGCGGCAAACGATGAATGCTTCTTGCAACAGTTCAGTGTTCTCTGTGTTTCTTTTTTACATATGATTAGAGTTTTTCTAGTTCTTCATTCATATACATGAGAACTGTTATCTCATCTGCTGCCTTCTTTTTTCTTAACGCTTCCATTACAGTTCGCATATTTTTGGTAGAATTTCAAAATTTATTTTGATGTCCTCGATATTATTTAAGAGCTTTTTTCATAAAAAAATACAAGGACTGCTAAGTCATATGATGAGGTAGGAATAATGGTTTCAAGGAAGTTTTTACTTGTTACAGATAACTGGATGTACGTGATGCTTTTTAAAAGCTTTTGTTCGTCTTATTTTTAAGCCATACGTTTTTCAGATTAATTTGGGGCTTCCAGTTCATAGTCTCTAAACTTTTGTTTAAACTATTTCATTAAATGGTGTTTTGTAGATTGGTAATTCTATACCTTCGAAGCTTGAGAAAAAATTGAACGGTATAGTAAAAGAGTGTTTAATAAAACTATAGAAATAATTATAATATATCATAGGTATGTTTACCGAGCATAATTGGATTTTGGACTCTAGACATAGGGGGACTAGAGTGGCCTGGTGTATTACGAAGCAAAACCGGCCAAGGAAGCGTTGAAACCACTTGGATGGGACATATATCGTACCCTCCTTACTCTCCAGACTCCAGCCACGTCGGAATATCAACTGTTCGCATCAACGTGACATGCTCTTGCAGTGCAGCTTTTCGCCAATTTCAGGATACATTAAAAATCATCGTGGTCCGGTAGATTGACTATACGGCGCTGGCGCGTGCGTCCCCACTGTTCGAAATATTTGAATATTCTCAGTGTTGTTTAGGACGTCATGGGTGACTATGTGTCTTAATTATAACCAAACTTCTGATATCGGCATAGTATTAGTCTTCAAGACGTAATATATACTCTGTATAATTTTTTTAATTAAATGGCAATGTACATAAGTTTTATATTAACCTATATATACCATACAGATATATATATAGTAAAAATGATCTTTAAAAAACAGTAATATGACATTAATTTACAAAACATTTTATAGGAGGTAAAAATAAAAATACAGAACAATATTAAATTTTTAATTATAAATTAAAGGATATAAAACAACGAACTATAACTAAGCCATAAACATTTACTAAACTACCACATATTTGGATAATGCAAATCTATTGTATATACTTAAAATTTTATAACAACTTCCTTGTAGATACATTTCTCGAATTAGTTACTAATCAATTACAATATAAAAGTTGCAATAACATTTTTTCAAATAAAGGCAAGGTTAATATATTTCATGGAAAAAGGGCTTACCCACTGAAAAACCACCACCATATTTAATGAAATCAATGAATCAAATGAAGATTCAAGTGCCTAAAAACTCAACGATGTTAATATTTTGTGTTTTTTTAATATATATGTATGTATGTATGTATATAGTATATATATATATATATATATATATATATATATATATATATATATATAATTCTCTATTACCTTGTCAAAATTCACTGATGACACAGATTCTAAGATTCGCAGTTCGAAAATGGCTCGATGAATTGGACAAATAGTTTTTTTTGAGATGGAATCCATAAATTGCCTGAAATTTGGCCAATACTTTCAATATATAAATGTTTCCATTTTCTTGAAAATTATGTAGTTTTTTATCCGAAAATACCTACCTTACCAGGTCTTGTTTACTTCTTCAATGTTTCAAAATGATTTAATTTCATTCGTAAATCTATTCACTTAAAACTGTGTAAAAAAATGTATTGTACGTTGAGGGTATAGTTGATGTCTATACCGTTTTTTAACGTTTAAAAATATACAAAAGGTCAATTGAAAAGTCCCCGGCCTGACACATAGATGGCTCTACTAGAATTCCCTCAAAATCCACCAAAGATGCGTGTATAAATTTGAGTGAAGCAACTTTTGTTATTGTGAAAATAAAAATAAAAAGGAATTTCGCGTGTTGATAAAATATTGCTTTTTGAAGGGAAAATATACAGTTGAAGCAAAAACTTGGCTTGATGCCGAGTTTCCAGATACTGCCCCAGAAAAATTAACCATCAAGGATTGGTATGTTAAGTTTAGACGTGGTGAAATGAGCACCGAAGACGGTGAACGCAGTGGACGCCAAAAGAGGTTACTAGAGACAAAAACATTTCAAAAATCCACAAAATTATTTTGAATGGCCGTAAATTGAAATTGAATGAAAAAGCAGACACTCTAAAGATATCAACTGAAAGTGTACATTCATTCACGAATATTTGGGTATGAGAAAGCTCTGTGTAAAGTGGATGCCGCGCGAACTCAGTTTTGACCAAAAAACAACGACGAGTTGATGATTCGGAGCAGTGTTTGAAGATGATCAAGCGTAATAAACCCGAGTTTTTGCATCGACATGTGACAATATATGATACCATCATTTCACTCCGAAGTCCAATCGACAGTCATTCAAGTGGACTCTACCCGATGAACCCGCTCCAAAGGGTGGAAAAACGCAACAGTTGGCTGGCAAGGTTATGGCGTCTGTATTTTGACCGGGGAACTTTTTAATTGATCTGTTACCTTACCAGGTCTTGTTTTTTCCTGTCTCAAAATTATTTAATATCATTCGCAAATTTATTCACTTAAAACTGTGAAAATAATCGTACTGAAAAGTAATTCGAATTATAAGTAAATTGTCTAGGACTACAATCAATTCTAGGACAAATCTGTACTTGTCAGGTACCTTAATATAATCATTCTCTTTGGACTCGTTTTAGTTCTTTGCCTTTAGTCCATTTTACAACCACTCAAACTTAATGAGAACAAAAAAGAAACGGAGACAGCGCGTTGAGGTTATATAAGCTCCAGTTGATGACGGCCGCAATGATATTTTTTTGCTTACGGCCACACATCACGCAATTTGCATCCAAATCGAGCGTAAGTGAGACATTCGGGCTGATTATTATGCGATAAAGATGTTAAAATATTCGACTATAAAATTGGCATGGCCGTCTTCGATCGAAAAAGCCCGGACGCCATTTTGCAACGGTCGCCCCGTCGTTTTTATTTATTTGCCGTTTTTTTAACTCCGCCGTTTCTTCTTCCTCGGTCCCTCGATGACCGGAGCGATGGCGTTTACGATATACGTGATGTTGGCAAGAAGAAGCAGGAAGAGACCAAGAAAAAAATTGCATTAAAACGAACTCTATTAGTACCAATTTGGTCGTATAGATGGCAGTCATCCCTGGCTTCAATCAACATCTGTTCGGATAACATGATACTGGTTTAATTACCAGTAATTACTGTAACAGGAAAAATCTGCTGTCCGATGAAATATTGCATTGATTTTAAAATAATAATCAAAAATATTAGAGCATAAAAAAGTAACAACGAAGCCAGATTGGTTTTTTTTGTCGGGTAATAAATTCTGAGAAAGCCATGTGTGACATATGCACTTTGCTCCATGAGACCTTCAGTTCTTGATGCATTAACGAAGCCAGATTGTTTGTTTTGATACAGTCAAGATGACATGAAAACGAGATTGTAGCGTTTTAAAATCGTTATAGATGCATTGGTCGATAATTATATTACAATATTAAATGTTATTTGTGTTACCGGTGACTTTTATTTCCTATTATATTAAAATAGAACCATATTTTTATGTTAGAAGTTCACATTTAATAATTGTACTAAAAATAATTTTCCATAATTGCTAAAAATCATGTCAGCCGTAGTGGAAATCATATTTTACAGTAGATTGTGTAAAATTTGGTTTAGAAGCATTAATTAGTTGATTAGAGTGATATTTAAATTGCAAATGAATGTGCTTTATTTTTTATATTTTGAAGTCTCCTTTTTACCAACGCGGCTTTATCTGGACTGGACCTACTGTTTAGAGTGAGCTCCGAACCACGGTCCACGGCATTAAATCTACCGATTGGCCAGTGACCAACTTAGAAATCATCCCAGAAGACATTCGGTCTTACCCAGCTTGATTACTGGCGGGACTGGGATGATTTTCCTTGTCGGATTTTGCGCTGTTGCCTATGACACAAATCACAAACATAAATTTACGACCATGACCCAGCCACATTCAAACCCGCGACTATCGCCACAATAGGTGGACGATCCTGTCACCTCTACCATTGCGCCAACCAAGCCGGCCGAAAGTGCATTATTGATTATATTGTTTATATTAATAGATAAGTAACAGTTATTGCATTATACGTAAAACATTGTGCTGCTCTGAAATATCTCATGTATTATTAAAACAAAAGTCAGCAGCTAATTTTGGAATCATAGAGACTTTTTATCACTCTCAGTTTCATCTTATGTATATTGTTCAGTTTAATATGTATAATGGTTGTCTTTTATATACCAGGATTTCAGTTAATGTGAGAATAAAACAGTTGTTACGATATAAATCAGGAATATATATATTCGTCGGGTCGGTCGGTTGGAATATATATATATATATATATATATATATATATATATATATATATATATATATATATATAGATAAATCAGGAAGTACGGTAGCGCTGCGGAAGTGGTACTGTTACAAGGGGTTGGAGAAAAGAAAAGAGAGCGAGACGTCGTGATGGTCTTTTATAACCTGGAACCGTATGGTACTAATCCACCGGCGTTGCGAACCTTTGAACTTGTTGTTGGTGGATGCGTGGTGGCCTAAAGGGTCGTGGCGGTCGCCACATAACTCCCCTCCTAGTGGAACTGCCATGGAACGTACCTCTATGTGGTGCGGGTTCCGGAGTACACCCGCAATCACGCAAACAAACGCCCAGGAACTGCTGATGAGATGGGGATCCCAACCTGAGCGAGGAGTTTTACGGGATCAGCTGCCATCGAAGTTGTAGCAGGACGTCGTTCGTCTCGGGGCGTTTCGATTTGTTTGAGGGTACCTATAAGTGTAGTGCCTTATGTGTCCCGTTTCGTGATGCAAGGGGGTTCTTGTGTTGATGTTATACATGATGGGCTTCTATGGTTTTCGTTCATCAGGTTAGTCCCGTGGGATGTCGTCGACCATGTGATGTTGGTGGGTTCCATTCCTCGTGCTATCCTACCGTGAATGTGTCAAGCACCTGTCGAGTGGCTTATATTGAGCTGGTTTACCTGTTAGGCACTTTGATCATGTGGGGGTCACCAATTGTAGGAATGTTCGTCGGGTCGGTCAGTCGAAATGAATGGCTGTCGACGCGATTGCTTGTCTGAACACTCACTACTATTTTTGGAAGGAATTTGCACGAGAACTAAAAACACTAGTTGAATCAAACTTGTTTATTTTAACTTATAATTTATACATGTGGTCGACGGGAGAATTGACAGGATATTAGGTTAGGTGAAGGAAGTACGGTAGCGCTGTGGAAGTGGTTCTGTTACAAGGGGGTGGAGAAAAGAAAAGAGAGCGAGACGTCGTCGTGATGATCTTTTATAGCCGGAAGATGAATTTAAAGCTACTAAACAATACAAATATATTTTGCACGTTAAAATGCCCTTACTACATATAAGGAAATATACGATTTATGAAAACGACCGAAATAAAGAGGGTTATAAACATTTCAACAAAGTTTGAGAGTTATTTGAGATATGGTGGAAGTATCCACCATTAGTCATCCATTAGTTTGTTCAGTAATTTTTAATTGGAGTGCGAAAACGATTTGAATTTTAAAAAGTGTATGGTGGTTTAGTAATATAACTGCTGATACAAGAAGAAAATATAACATTTTCAGAACAAATCTCCAAAAGGTATCGTATCCCAGATATTATAGAAATGATCGCTTACACCAAGACTTTCAGATACTGATCATTATTCACAATATCAATAAAATCCCAAAAAGACACGACGAGAAACTCCGCTTTCATCTTAATATCGAATTACAATTCTTGGAGAACATTTAAGCAAGCCAGAAAGAGAGACATTTTAACAGACGTGAAATAATCAAACGTTTTAAACTTGTTATGCAGTACAGTGTATTTAACATAAAAAAATAGCAGTGTTAATTAATATATGAACATTATTATTATAGAAACTACATTTATATAGAACTCATTGTGAAAATTTGTGTGCAAACATGTGTATAATTGTTCAGAATATACATGAGCATTAGGGTGGAATATATGAGGAGAAAATTAATATTAACTGTTTTGCAGATATGGCAAATTCATTAGAGAGAATGCCCTGATTATATCTTATTTTATGAAGGAAAATGTACACAGGTGGTATGAAAGAAACAAGAACTAAACGTAAAAAGGTAAATATTCTCCTTAATAAAATTAAAATACATGACTTGGTTATACAATTGTTAACTTGGCGGCTTAGGCCTCCAGGGGATACCACTACACAAAAAACGCACCTAGAACTTTACTTCATAGGTCGGGCGGAAAATAGTTCAATGCAAATATAAAACAACTCTAACCTACAAATTATTGTGTCTGTATAATTAACTGTAGTTTAAGTCCTTCGAGAATATATGTATTAGATGTACTATAATTTTCAAATAAATTTAATTTTATAACGTTCATTGTTTTATTTATATTACTATTTTTTATATTTAAGAGTTAAAATAAACCAAAACTCAAATATGATGCGGGGTAACATTGCGACGTAGACGTAGTCATACATTTTCTACTACTTTGTGATAATTCTACATATTTACCTTACACGGGATAAAAGTTATTTCTGCAAAAAAATTAATTTGAGAGAAAAGTTGATGTTTAGCATAGTGTACTTTTAAATCCGCGTTAAAATTCCCCAAATGTGCGCGTGACGTAAGTGTTTTGGTTTTTATTTGGTAATTATCATGGTTTGCAGTTTTAGTTTGCATCGGCACAGATCCCATTTATATTATTTTAATAATGTATATGATTTACACCTTTTTTTGTATCTTGCTTTTATCTTTTCTTTCCATTTATAGCATAAAACCAATTTTTATCTGCGAAATATAAGATGAATAATCCAAATAAAAGTGCACTAAAATTTCAAACGTTGGAATGAGGAAATGATGATTAGGAAATGGTAAGTGACGTCAAAGTTTCGTAGCGCTTTTGATTTTTATTTCCGGTAAAATCTAAATCCTACTTTTAACTTTAAAAGAAATATATTTTCAATAATCTCTATAGTATATTATTATTACCAATTAATATTTTTATGATTCTTTATTATATTCATCTAGCCTATTCTTTGTTTCCTCCGAAGTCCTAAAATTAAGATCGTTTGACGCTTAAATTGTCTCATTATTAAACAATTAACTCTAGTAATTGTATTGTTTTCAGATATATTATAGTGTAAGATGTCTAAGACCGATTAAGGTCGATCTTTTGACAAATTACATGGCTTCAAACTTCAGTTAATGATTCAATGAACTGACTTCCCTCCAAATTAAGTTACGAACCAGTCACCGCCACAATATCTTAATGAGAAGCAGACGGACGAAAAATAATTCAAATAAACCACGATAAGAGTGATAATTTCGGAGGACGATGCATCATCATCGGCGGTTTTGGGACGGCGTTCGTCCGGACGAAACGGTCAAGAGATGAGCGAGCGTTCTGATACCGATGGCCCTCTGAAACGGATAAGACTGGTTCCTAATTGGCCATCGGTCGCTGCAAATTGATCCACGCTAATTGATTGAGTGTGCGTGCCTGGCGATTTCTCCAATTGCCGGAAACCCGGCGAAAAAGTGGGAGCCGACGGAATTGGACGCAAGAAACGCAGACTATTCGGGTGCCCTTTTTTGGGGGCCCGTTTAATTGTTTTGTGAATCGAACGACGAGGTGAAAAACCGCAGCCGCAGAGGAAACTGAAACGAAGACGAGTCCAAAACGCCCCAAAGATCGGCGGCATCGGTGGGTATTCTTGAAGACGACGTCTTTAAATGTTTCGGATTATATCATTGAGATATTTCGGTCTTGTTCGTCTTTTTTGTCGACGATTGTTGTGAGTATATCTTTCCCAGTTTGGTGTGTCAATTTATATTGAAAACATACAGACATTTAACTATACTTAAAAATGCATGTTACATTCTTACTAGTCGATGCCCACTAAACTACAATTTGTCGTTTTTTCTTTGTTTTGTTACCGTTTGGAATCGTGATTTAAATCTGATCACCGTTTATAAAGTTAATCATGTTTCTTTTATAATAAAGTAAAGAGAATTACTTATGTGTTAAACTTGTTAAAATTTATGTCACACCTTCGTAATCGATTTACGTACAACAGAAACATAAAATATTGAGAAATTTAACAAATTTGAAATCTAGTTTGTTCATTTGCGGCTAGGTGGATTTAATGTAATAGTCGTGTGGCTTCTTCGCTATTGTCTTCGAAAGCAAGTATCGTAGAATCATCCCCAAATGCAGCTCTAGTGGTGATCACATGTGTAGAGTAGGTAAAGAATTAATCCCAATATACTTCTTTGTGGTACACCTGCTTCAGCTTGTTTTATTGTAGAGCAGGCTTCCTCTTGTTTGTCTCAAAACATTCTAGATGTTAATTCTAGTGTTTAGTTTCGGTAACATTTTCTGTAGCTTATAAACAAGTTTGTCGTGCCATACCTTATCAAGATCCTAAGTTTAAGAATATAGCTGAACATACCTTTCTATCCTCATAGGCTTTTTTATTACATCTATTCTATGAACGTGGTTCATTGTTGAATGTTTGTCAATAAACCCAAACTGTTGTGTAGGTATTAGGTTTTTACTTCATTTGAAATATTTATTTTAGGTGGAAATTTTGGCTTGAACCTGATATAGTCGTGATAATAAAAACCTGATAATGCATTAGCTTACTATTTATACATTTTATTCCAGCTAAATAAAGTTTTAAGTGAATACAAGAAAACCAAAACAAATAAAGTGAAATGTTGAATGAAAAATTAATCAAGTGTGCATTTATTGTTGTTTTTAACTGTTGGAATTTTATTTATTAGACAAAAACTTTGAGATAATAATGTTGTATCGCAATTATCATATGGAATCCCATGGTATCACAAAAATCAAAATATTTTGAATTTTGATTTTCCTATTTCACTTTGTTTCCGCATTCAGGCTTTCCAATATATTGGGAAACGAGAACCTACATTGGATTTACTTCAATACCTATTGCAACCAATCTCAACAACTTGAATGAAGAACAGAACAGTCTTACGTTATAAGTGTGAATAGTGAAATATTGCGATATTATGATGGCATCCATCTGACTTTTTAATTGTCATTTGTTCAGATAGATTCAGTATGGTCTGGTTGTAAATGCTAAAATTATGTAAAAATGCAGATGATGTAATATCATGTAAAAGATGCAAATGAAATGAAGATATGTGAATTTCACTTAACTCGTAACAATTTCTTTCAATAAGTACCTATTCCATTATTATGTAAGTATTGTCTATTCACGCATTTCTTTAATTATTAATTTTTATTTATTCGTATGTTATAATGATTGAAACTCTGTTTTAATTCTCATTGCGATTTATCATATTTTTTGTCCGGATAACTTCGTTTTATCCAAACGATAGAATAGATTTTTTTTCCCATTATGACCTGAATCTCATCAAGTCGTCTTACATATTCGTCCCGATGGATCCCGGTTCGAGCTTTTTTAATTGCGCCAGATATTAACTTTATCCACACCCAGACGCATCAACGAAAGTAATTTAGTTAGTTGGTGCATCATGTTTAATTTAAATTAAGTCTTTTTTATTTATCTTCGGTCATTAATCATTTGCCCACTGTCGGTAGATCGTTTTTTTTTCGAGAGACTTATTTTACATTTTAACTGGTTCAATTTTTTTCTTTGCTCATATTTGGATCACCTGTTAATTTAGTTTCGTAACTATTATTAACAGTAGTCGGGATAAGTTATCAACATCTTGGTAAATATCAATTTACCTGAAGTTAATTTAGATATTATAATGATTTTACATCGCTAATGTAATAGGTTTTGCTGGTATTATCTAAAATTAATGTATATAACGTACGTATATCTTTTTTGTTGCTTTACTTACTCCAATATTTCGGATTCGTTAAATAAAGATGACTGTTTGAGAAAAATGTATTACTTTAAATGTTATTATCTTTGTTTCATCTCTGAAATGAGGTTGCTGATATTATTATATTGATGAATATATGATATCAATACCAATACCCATTGATATCACTACATAGTATAAAACAAAGTCGCCTTTTCTGTCCCTATATCCCTATGTGCGCTTAAATCTTTAAAACTACGCAACGGATTTTGATGCGGTTTTTTTCAATAGATAGAGTGATTCAAGAGGAAGGTTTATATGTATAATACATGCATAATATACTAAGGCAACATTGCTAATTTTAGAGGTTTCTAACGTGATGTCGTAAATTAACCTATTTTTTTAGGCTTATTTAGCAATTAGCAAAAACGCTGCCTAACCCTACGAGTTAGATCAAATTAATGTACTACAGTATTGTACACCATAAAAAGGTCTACAAAAAAGTCCGCGATGGTATATGTTTATCTTTTAGGGATAACCCACATTAACCATTTTTTTTGTTTACTTTTTACGTGAGAAAATGGCTTATTTACGAAGCTATTTTAAGCAATACGGCATTAATCCTTATCGAACTAAGTACCTTAAATACAGTGTGCAATTAATATAGATCAATATGGTTCCTTACAGCATGTAAATTAAACAAATATTTTCGGAGATATTACAAATTTAAAATTTGCGTTTAAAAATGTGTAATGTAATAAAAATTGTATGAATTTAGATATTCCAAAGATAGCAGGAAATCTTCATAGTAAGTATAGGGGAAGAGGAATTGTTTTACTCCAAATTTAATGCGTGCAGGCCAAGGGCAGTAATGAATGCACCAAAAATACTGGATCGATTTTAATCATGTTTTCATTGAGTGACATAGGCATATATATTTTATGCCCGTGCAAAGTCGGAGCGGGCCGCTATGTTTTTATATACAACGTTCATATTTTTTCTGTAGTGTATTTAATTTAGTATCAGCATTGCACCCGTGCGAAGCCGGGGCGGGTCGCTAGTTGAATATAATTGAATTATGATGAATATAATTTTTTAGTATAAAATTTTTAAGATACAAAAACACTAAACTAAATATGACGAACAGGATCCTTTAATAAATTGTGAAGTCGTATTCGAATGTGAGTTTGTGTCATCGTTGGGAATATAACATATAAGCACTTTTCCTACTCCAGAAACCCAAAACTATTCAATTTTTTTTTGATTTTTCAGGCTGAAAAAGGTATTCATATTACTGTGTTATGTTCTTTTTACCAATTAGTAACCCAAACAGTTATATTAATTTAGATTTGTTTTGTTGGTAATTTAATTTTTTGTATGTCACAATATTATATTATTATTTTTGTATTATTTGGGCTCGACACCGACTTCAAAATGGACAGTTGGTACTAGTTAAAATAATATTGTAAATAGATAAATAGGTTTAGCTAGGTATTAAACTAAATTCTGTGTCTATATTAGAATATAAAATAAGTGTAATAGATCGCTTTAATAATATTTTTCTCTATTCAGTGTTAGATATTTACTCACTAAATTACGCAGTGATTTTATTTAATATTACAATGGGTAGGCAAAGTAAAGGTAAAATTAAAGTAAAGGTGTATGAGGAAAAATGGGAATAAAGAAAGAATGATTGAAATTATGGAGCGCTTCAGGCTCCCGGGTCCGCCACCTAGTTTAGGTGATTTGACAAATGTTCTAACTAAACAACAAAAAGTTATTGTCCTCGCCGGGAATCGAAGCTGCGACCTCCGTTTGCGAGGTAAACGCTTTAACCATTACACCATAGTAGCAGTAGTTCATAATATTTCTACGACGTTATAAATGCTATAGTTTGTGCTTTAAAAGCAAAGCAAACTGAATGGCTTTTCGTCTCAGCTCAGCATTAACATTATACACAAATATCTGATTATTATAGATAAAAAACATGGAAAAACATTATACGTGCCTTTCAAATTTGAGCGTTTCCTGGATTTCCCCCTTTCACCCCAACATATCCTGATTTGGTTCCAATGGGGACACCTCGGAAGTGCACTCTTTCGAATAAAAAAAGAATATAGAAAATCGGTCCACAACTGAGAGATCGGTAAGCATACATTAAAAAATATGTATACAGCCGAACATAGAACCTCTTCCTTTTTCGAAGTCGGTTAAAAATTGATTTGATCTGCTGAAACAGTAAAAGAACTGACTCGAGGTTATTAAGTGGCTATTTAAGATGTAACTCTTAACGTAAAATATACATATTTTTACATAATATCTTCTGATAAAAAAGTTAATTGTCACATTAGGCATGGTGAAAAATTTTGTCAAATAAAGGACACATTAGGTCAAAGCATGTACATAAATAAATACGTTCAACTACAAAAGCAGAAGAAGAAAATAAACGGTCGACAATAGCTCCGTTTTCCTATCTGTTAAAAAACACATTAAAACGTTCTCGACTATTTCGGAGAACTTTAACTGTTTTCTACAGCGTCCGATGGTCCTAGTTGGATCCTCTCACAGTCGGAAATAATTTTATCATCCAATCTTCGGCCTCATTTCCTGAAAGTAATGCCTTTTTCGACTCTCTGAAAGGAACATCCGCTTCGCATCGCCTGACCTTTCTTAGAACACGAACACTTAAATAGAATTCTGGACTGGAGATGTGTATCAGCACCGAAAAGAAGTTCGAAAATATAACAGACTATAAATTATATAAAATAGTGTAGTAATTTATCGTTTTTGGATATGACCATATTTTTAAGTATTGAATGTTTTTCACTGAAAGTTGGGTCCGTTATTAGTCAGGCTTAATATTTTCTTATTTCAAAGTATCAGTTTCTAATTTTCATAATTTTTTTTATAACATCTTTATTAGATACGCTTAGTACAATCTTAATTTGCAATTTATTTATTACTACTTTTCGTATGTACTAGGATTAATTCACAAGCAAGACGAGTGCGAGAAAATACATCAATATGTATTCCTCTATTATAAAATTATAATAACTTATAGCTATACTTTACACTAAAAGTATACACTTTACATAAGTTCGGTCTTGTTCGCTTCAATCTCCTGACATCATGCGCTGTCCAGCAGTTGTATTGCTTCCACGTTAGGATGATTTAGTAATCTTCTTTCGTGTTTCAAGGTGAAATCTTGGATAACTTCACAAATCCATTTGATTTCTACGCTCTTCCATGATTGCATGACGCTTTTCTTACAGTACAGTGAGTAGTCCTGTTTCTCCAGGGTACTGCCAATATATAAACCGTTGTTCATTGACAATCTTTGGTTTTATTTTTTATTTTTCAGTGGTTAAGGTGAGAGGATGGTACGAATATCACCGGGACATTGTTATAAATTTATGCTTTTGATTATTTCTAATTTTGAATATTGACGTTGATTATAAGAACAAATTATAGTCAATAACAGTTTCACTCTATCTACAGATTTACTGAACTTTATGAAACTGTATATAACATTTGGCTCTTTAATATTATTTTTTTATTAACTTTTAGTTTGAGAAACGTCGGAATTTGAAAATCCTGTACGTTGAAACTTGGTATTGCAAGAACGATCAAGTATTGATTTTGTTGAAGATTAATCGCAATTTATTGTTAAATATTAGTTTTGTCTATATTTATTTTTTTCTTTTCTGTTTATATGATTCAGTGCTTTTGTTTAAAGCTCATATATAACTAATTTCTTTTCAAGTGTCTTTAAAACAGGACTTTTTTAGGATACTTTTCTACATTGTCATCTCACGATACAGAATATAAAATCAAAAAAATCAATCAGCTGGATAAGACCCGATGTTTTCTGGGATGGTCACCCAAAAAGAGAGTAGTACCATTTGATAATTTTTTTCTGCATAATGCAGTCAATCACGGGTTCAACACTTGGCCAGGAACATAGAACCACAGACAGATTTTATTGCAAAGTCTTATGAAGAAAAAATAATTCACTCAGATATAATCTTGCACGTAGCACAAACATTCTATAAAGTCTGGCATAAGGGACTTATGCATAAATTCTAAAACTTTAAACAGAACAAAGTTACTCAACAGTCCAAGAAACAAAAGCATACGTACCTGTTCTTTCTTTACTCTATATATGTAACATACAACAAATAGAAAATGTTGCTATGGCTATATTTGTTGATGACACTGGGATATTTGCTACTGATATTGCTGAAGCAATAGTGAAGAAGTAACTAGAAAACCACAACACGCAAGTAAAAATATGAATAAATGAATTCAAGTATGTATAATAAAATGCAACAAGAGTTGCATATTCAAGCACCATATTTTACAACACTACTGACCATATATTAATAAATATATACAATACTATTATCCCATACAAAACAACGGTAACTAACTGGATGAATCTTGATGCAAATGAATCTTTGTTGGAAGAAGCATATCAAAAGCAAAAGAAAATAACTTAAGGATACTATAAAATATAAGGATACGATAAAATAACTAACAAGGATGTTTTGCATTTGAGGAAGTAATATCATCATAATGCCAGTATGTCAGAATAAAGTAATATGGATGTAGGCAGATACTATAGAAATAATTGCAACACCAAGACCTTCGCATTCAACTGTCATGGAGGAAATTAAGAGATTCGCAGCAAGAAATGAGAAAATACTTCAGGCAACCCTTGGATAACATTAAACTAGGAAGCAGATTCAAGAAAACCAAACCTTGTGATCTTCTTCAGTTGTATAGTGAACTGTATTAAATGGCGAAAACACTGAAAAGTACCTAGGTTTAAGTCACTGTTGCGATACCTCCGCATCAGAAAAATTGTGTTGTAAGCGTCATTCATACTTCTAGTCTCACTGCAACAACTGAAAAACCCTTCATTCCTTTTCAACACCCTTTTCATCAGCTTCTGGCATTGTGCTTTGTGGTTCAGTAAAAGTTGTTCCAGTAAAATCGATGTAACTTTTAAAATAAATGCCAGAATGCCAGTTTTACTAGGATTCTAACTAGCTTAGGAAGGGGAGGAATTGAGTAATTCGAATCTTAGGTTCAGAACTTATCAAGTGCTGTTATTTGTATAAGAAATATATTTTTACTAGATGCTATCGGACTCCATCAATATTGACTGGTTCGTTACTGCCGAAGCGGAATCATCCGGACCATTTAAATCAACCTAAACCATAAACCCTTTTAATTCTAATCACGCAGAACCAAGCTCAATCCATCCGTGATAAGTCCAGCGCTTCGCTTCATTTCGACGTTAAAGTGAAAGTCTCGCGGCCACGACAAAAAAGAAAGAAAAGTCCACCGATCACATATCGCGGTAGAAATAAATTGCGACCATCATTGAATCTGGCGGATCAATTAGCGCGTGTGCTATCGCACCAACCGATTGTGAAATGATTAATGACAATGCTCATTCGGATTCATTGGCACAGACGTCGATCGATTATTGACCCCTTCTATTAATAGGAGACCGCGATGGGGCTGATTTTTACCACGCGCTGCATTATAAGAAGTTTTAATCTCGCTCTTTTTTGTCCCTCGCGTCATCTCGCTCGGCCTGTTATAACGAACTCGATTATCGTTATAATTAGCTCTTATCCTTGATTACTATGTTTATTTCGCGATTAGAATAGTCTCGGAAAGATTATATTTCGAAATTCGTGTTTTTTTTCCTTCAAATAACTTGTTTTAAGGGGATATTCCAGTCAATAAATTTTAAAAAACTTCTACCCATCCTCTGAAGGGGGTATTTTAGTAATTCCTTTCATATTATTTATTCAAAGCTTCATGGAAAGTTTTAAAAGCGTTTTTCCCTATACGTTTTTTTTTTTCGTAAGGTTAAGATGATATTTCAAATTCTATTGAAATTTACTTGAAATTTTGTATATATATATATATATATATATATATATATATATATATATTATATGAGTGCATACAATAGTGTGGCATTCTTCAGGAGACAAAAGGTTGTTACAGAATTATGGAATTCCCAACACATCCACCGCAGAAATTCACTTCGCCATGAAGAAAAAACATACGCTCTGCGCGGTCTTTTTAGACGTAACAAATGCGTTGGACAAAGTTTGACAGGACGGCGTAATACAGAAAGCCATCGAAGCAGGTTTACCTGATAATTTTACCGCGTTCCTTCTTGCCGGAGAGGTCCTTTCAAGTAAGATCGGTAATACACTCTCCAGTCCTAAATCAGTCAAAGTAGGAGTCTCCCAAAGTTCCCCATTAGCCACAGCATTATTCAACCTCTTTTTGTCAGACATTCCAATGAAGAAATATGTTGAAACCGCCCAATGCGCGGATGACACACAGACAGTGCAAACTTTTGTAGGTTGCAAATCAATCCCAAAAGACCCAGGTCATAATCTTGCATAATCAGAGAGACATCCGCGCCTACCAGCTGAGAGTGGAAAAAGTTCCAATCCCGTGGCGACGAAAAGCCACATATCTCGGCGTCATCTTTGACCGTAGATTCCTATGGTCAACACAGATAAATAAAGCGATCTCCAAAGGCTACGGTATCGCCACACTGCTTAACCCTCTCATCTGCAGAAAAAGTAAATTGTCTCCGATGAAGTTTTGCATTACAAGTTGTTTACCAGATCCGCCATGTTATGTGGATCTAACATCTCGTATAGGTTTGTCAGACCGGAACTAGTGGAAGAGCTTCAGGTAATGCAAAATAAACTCGTCAGGCTAACTCTGAACGCGTCATGATTTGTCAGAAATACCCAAATCATCGGGAAACTGACACACCAGGAAAAAGACGGCTCGTTCTCCTTATACAAGAAATTCTATTCAACCTCAGCTCTCTCCAAAAATTCCCACATCAGATCCCTGTCAGAGGTGTTCCCAATCCGGTAACCTCGAAGACTCTCCCCCCCAAAGCGGCTCTCCAAGCCGTCTAAGGTTCTCATAATCCCAATAAAGCGCCTTCACGGGCAAATCAATAATCCCGTTAGTTTCTATCACTTCACCGCATCCTCAATTCTCATATTTATATCGTATTGCATCAAAGTTAAGTAAAAAATAGCCAGACATTTTTTTCTTCTTCAAAATGCGACTGCATTGATAATTTTATAAACATTTCTGATTTTTCTAAAGTACTAAAAACATATGTGAGCATACTTCCTGTATCAGAACAAATAACGATAACAACATAACAATCTGAAATGGTCTTTGTATATAGCATGGTAAATCCCGTTAATTTCTATCACTTCACCATGTGTCCATCCCCAATTCTCATACACACATTTATTATAGCTCTATTTTGATACGATAAAATAATATGAAATAGAAATCGATTTTTTCAAATTTCTAGACTAGAATATACTCTTAAAACAAGTTATTTGAAGAAACACAAATTTCGAAATATAATCTCTCCGATACTATCCTTTGGAGTGGACTAGTGTTCTACTTGATGCTTCAAGTCATCCCTTTGATATGATAATAAAATATAATAAGATAATAATATATGATAACAACATTTTGTGTAACTTGTTATTTGGGTTTGCTGATTGTAAAGATCAGCTGGAATTGAAGTTGAATTAGGAAACCCAAAGCATGGATCAGAGAGATAGGGCAAACCAATATACAAACAAGAAATTGGTTTCTGTACGGCACAGTTTTTGGTGGAAAATATCGTTTGGGTTGGCGGATTAATTTCAAAACTTGAACCGCTTGATTATTATATTTCGCTGTTTTTGGAGATTAAAAACACGGGGTTATTAGTCATGTAGACATTAAACATTAACGGTGCTAGTGAGCAACATTTTGGAACTCCAAATTGGATAAATGTGCCAGTCGAAAAAGAAACACCGAATTTGACTCAGAATTGTTGGAAAACCGCAGTAAGAATATATCAGGTTTACAAGGTCACTGGAGTATTAACGTTTAATTGCTTGAACATTGGACCATAACGCCGAACTTTATCAAAGGCGAGGAATATCAATGAGGCCCAAGAATACTGATAATATGCGGTTTTTCTAATGAAAAGCGTCTTTTACCTTACGTGCTAACCTCGCAGCTTGATGGATTGAGTATTTGACTCGAAATCCAAACTCTTAACTCTTATAATCAACGACCTCATTAAATAAAAGCGCAGATGGTCACAAAACATAATAAAAATTATATAGCGTTAAATTATTATCGTTTTAAACCCAATCAGCCGGAGAAAGACATCATTAATAAGAACCCCTAAAATATATCACTCAGCAAGATAAATTTACGACCACTTCTTAATCTAAACCTCGAGCGTAACGATAGGGATCGAGCAGTGTTATCCCACAAGCCGCCTACCTCTTGAAATTCGGTGTCGTTCTCAAATTCGAGCTTCGTAAAAATATTCAGAAAGAGAAAAAAAATACAACGACCGAGGCACCGCACGGTTTTCCGCAAAAGGAATAATTTCGAGTCCCGTGAGCGGAATAACATCTCATTACGCCCATCAAATTAATTCGATAACTTCTTCTGGCAGTCATCAGGACCCGTCCATGTGCACTAACCAGAACCGATTCGCTTTTTGTACACCGCGATACACATATAAATTGTCATTATACGCTGCACAGCGAACATAAAGACATACCGACGGGAATGTAGTTCTCAAAAATCGCCCGACAAACGTCAGCTGTGGATAAAATACGAGCGAAACTGGTAGAGTGAAGCGGCCGGCTTGTTTTTGCCACAGTTTCGGTTCGTCCCGGACGTGTCTCGCTCTCTTGCTCGCGGGCGACCGCGACGCGCGCTCTTCGTCTCGTCGTGGGTAAAAATTAAGACGTTTTTTGACAGACTGGGTCGTCTTTCGGACAGCTTTTAATTTTTTCACGGAACGTCGAAAATAAGGAATACGGTGTATGTATGTGAAGAAAATCAGCATAAAAAATCAACAGGGTTTCAACAAAATAAACTTCTATCTATATAAAAATGAATAACTGCTCGTTAGTCTCGCTAGAAGTCGATAATATCTGGACCGATTTGGTTAATTTTGGTTTTAGAATATTTGCGGAAGTCTAGGGAAGGTTTATATGGTCATAAAATACAGAATCATTTCGAGGAAAATAGTGACAACAACAATTTTGTTTTCCTATACGAAGAGTCACTGGCATCAATAGTTTTACTGTCACAAAGGATCGACGTTTTTATCTGTTGTCAAATTTATTATTTATTTATATATTTTTCTTGTGATTAAAAATGTTGAATACTGATTAAAACTACTGGTCACTATTTATAAACAATTAGAATAGTGTGTTAAACACTGAATAATTTCTCGGTACTGACCGTTTAATGCTTTACCCCTTGCCAGATACATGGATTCAATAACGTTAAAATGAAGTTAAAAATAATGATAAATATGTTAGATAAGGATTTAGTTATGTGCTAACGGTAATTCTGAATCATCGTATCCATTTTTTTATCGCTTTGACGGATGTCGTCAATTCGCGACTATAAAACAATACAGTGTTGATGTACGGTGGGGACATAAAGTGTATATATAAAATAATAAATTAATAAATGAAATAAAATTAATAACACAAACAGGGGGGACTAGCGTGTATACAATTTGAAAATGGACACAAATACAAGTCAACAAACACAACCATAACGAAGCAGGGACTCTATCCAGACAGCACACAAGCATCCACACCGAAGACTAATGGTTACTTAGTCAACGACACTTATCTCAGCACGGGCTGAACTCTATGAAGATAATCGATTTCTCGTAGATATTCGAGGGGTCTGTCTATATTTTCTCTTGTTAAGGCATTTCTAAAGTTTTGCAGTATAGCTCTAATCTGGGTGAGTCGTGGATAGTCGTCCAGTATGTGGTATGAAGTGAAGTAAGGGCAAGGTAACAAACTTCACAGTCAGCAGACAGGCTCGAAGTCATCAAGTGACCGTGCGAGAACCGACAGTGACCCAAAATGCGACGAAGACGAAGGAAGGTGAAGAGAGGAGAAAAAATCAGCTTTAACCTCAAAAAGCCTGTTGTGGATGACCTCGTAGGCAGGGACTTTTCATGCTAAAGCATGCCTTGCAAATTTGTTTCTTGTTTTTATTTAATTACAAATTAATGCTTTCTGTACTTTTATCATTAACAATGTGAAAGAGGTGATCTGGCAAGGCAATCAAATGACTACCAAGCCCTAACCGCACTGACCAGCGATGGACAGAAACTAATAACAGTCATATTGCTATGTTGCGTTGCGTTCGAAAAGGACTGAACGTGAAGTGGATAGTTTTGGAAGGTAACGAGTTTGTGCATGCTAAACACATTAACAGCGAACAATATACAATTGGATTGAGCGATTCCGCAGATGCACTGTTCCAGGAACTAACATAAAGGTGCCAACAAATTAGTTGCAATTCGGGAAATGACAATTGTTTGCCAATTTTGTAAGGTATTAAAATACAGCGGTGAATCTAATGGATTATGTTGTGTCGGTGGAAAAGTAAAATTCCCATTTTCAAACCATTACGGTTACTAACTTCTGGGATTCTAACCACTTCTTCAGCAAGCAAACATATAATAGTTGTTTTCAAATGACGTCCTTTGGCATAACGCATATTGTCACGTCCACTTTCAAGGTATTATACTATAAACGTTTTCTGGTCACATTTATAATAATATTTATTTATAATTTATATCAAAAATAAGTTAACAAAATCGTAAACAATTGTAGATGTAAGGACAAATTTATCACTTACTAGGAGAGCTCTTACCACTACCAGGTACAGATTACCAATTCTGACAAATTTATTTTATGGATAATCCAGATGCGGAAATGAATAGTCGATCTATTCATAACCCTTGATGATTGATTTTCCTGGGGCAGTGTCCGGAAACTCGGCATCAAGCCAAGTTTTTGCTTCAACTGTATTTTTACCTTCAAAAAGCAATATCTTACCAACACGCGAAATTCCTCTTTATTAATTTTTTTCACAATAACAAAAGTTGCAATTCACAAACTAGTGATCCGACAACTGTTAAATTTATACACGCATCTTTTGGGGGTTATGGCTAACTAAAAAACATATAGATTTAATTATAGTTGCGCCATCTATGTGTCAGGCCGGGGACTTTTCTATTGACCTGTTAGTAATTAAAACTAATATAAGTAACTAACTAATCTGTTTTATTGTAAATATTTTTTTGAAAATTGCCTTATTGTTTCCAAATTTTTGAACGGCAGTGTACATATAGACCGTAATTAGAACGGAACTAATAGTAGCATTTTTTACTGGGGTTTAAAAGAAACCCATGAATCTGATTGCTTAATTTGCCGGGCTGGTACGAACCGAAAGGCTTTTATAGCTACTAAAAGACAGGATGAGTTAGAACTGCTCTATAAACCGGTAATTGGTAGGTAGACGTTTATAAGGTAGGTCATTGTAAAAGTTTCTGCAATCAGATGTTCCGTGACCATTGCCGTCGTAAACTTTGACGTTTTTATTGTACGCAACATCGCGGACCTAAATTAAAAAGATGTATGGCTTCCTCCCTGGGCTCCAATCAACATCTACATCTCTCGATGCACGAAACGCATCAACACTAATCAAGACGGCCGCGCATTTAAACGAACTCACGGTATATTTGAACGCGAAAGTGTGAAAGACAAGTATTACAACAAAACAAACAGCTAACGCCCAACTACAAATACTGGTACGTCGAGCTGATCTCGTCTCCTTTCGGGGTAATTGAAAGACTGCTGTGCAAATATAAATATTGGAACAAGTCAGAGTAAACTTTGCCTAGGCTGTGCGTATTTATTCAGTGAAACGAGTAGCGTTTAATTTGTTTGTCTTTCGGTGACTCTTTTCGTTTTATGAATGAGTCTGATTGCCATTCTATTATTATTATTATTATTACCATAATGTTCTGTTGATTTTTGGGATACCTCATATATTTTAAATGTAGTTTGATGGATCTGCAGCTGATATATTTTTTTATTAATCCCTTAGAACTTCAACAATCTGCCCG
This sequence comes from Rhynchophorus ferrugineus, assembly GCF_030347505.1. Classification (NCBI taxonomy): domain Eukaryota; kingdom Metazoa; phylum Arthropoda; class Insecta; order Coleoptera; family Curculionidae; genus Rhynchophorus; species Rhynchophorus ferrugineus. The sequence continues at coordinate 15,912,184 of NW_027472585.1, read as the reverse complement.
TGGGAAATAATAATCATTATTATTGATATATATATATATATATATATATATATATATATATATATATATATATATATATATCTATATATATATACTGTTGATGGGGTTCTTGGAAAATATAATATTAAATTAATATAATATTGTTTCGATAATGCCGCATAATTCATCTACATGTTAGAAGTCGAAGAAAGACATTCGTTGTCGTGTTCTGAGGTGTTTAGAGAGAACCTTACACTGAGTATGTTCGCGAAATTCTTCGCGAACGGGATGCCTGATTCGAGTGATGACGTTCCTCATAAACCCTGAGGCATTGAGTAACGCGCGGACTTTTTCGGATTGGGCCACTTGAAGTAGTGCAAGTTGTCTCTCAGAGACGTACCTGTACCACAACTGTGCTCCAAAGAGGCAGACTGAACGGACTAGCATTTTATACAGAGTCGCCTTCTGTGTGATTGGGAGTTTACTTTTTCGTGAGTGAGAAGAGTTTTCGTGCTGGAGTTGGCCTGATCATAAGAACCTGCGGTCGAACTGGAGACCGATGTATGATACTTTCTGGAGCCAGGGGATGGGGAATTTTATCGATTTGGAGGCGGTAGGCGCGAAACTTCTTCTTGCGGTGGAACAGAATAGCCTCAGTTTTGCTCGGGTTAATCTGTAGTCGCCAGATTTTGCACCACGCAATCGCCTGGTTCAGTTGGACTTGGAGTCTGTCGCGAATAGCGTCGAGATTGTAGCCGGTTGTAAAGAAGGCTGTGTCATCTGCATAAAATGTTGTGTAGGAATGTTTGGAATGAACGGAGCGATAGTACCAGAGCACATTGTGGCATAGTAAATTTTTTGAGTGTCTCCTTGAACCCGGCCTCGGTTTTTTCACGTTCCGGGCCGAAATTATCATATGCCGTTCGGCGAATTCCGAAAATAATTACTATAGTCTGTTAATTGTGGGCTCGGGTTACTATCCGCCAGCCTCCGTTCCGTCTTAATTGCGGCTAGTGGACCTAATTCCGAGAAGGTGCTTGCATATAGCGCGGGGGACCGAACGACGAAGTGCAAAGCGTACGGCCCGAGAAAATCCGCTAACGATTCCATCTGGCCGACGCGGGCCATTAATAACGATGCGCCGACGATTTTTCACCGGGTAATCGTTGCGCTGATCTGTTCGTCCCAGCTCTATCTGATGCGACCAGCAGTCTGTTTATTTTGCAGAATTGCTTTATTAGCATCGGAAAATTAATTCCGCGACCGCAACGGGTTCGCTTCGCTCGGCTCCTTTTTGCGAAAGGGAGGTTCTCTTCGCGCTGAAACATTTATTGACTCGTCTTCGAACCCATTGATGTTATTATGATTTTTTAAGGCATTAATTTGCATAGTGTTTTACAGCATGACATAAATTGAAAGTTTACTGACTTCATAAATTTACATTGTATTTTTACGTGGAACGCAAATGGGCTAAATCAACAGGTCCGAAAACCAGAGCTATAGCTGAGAACAAATTACATAGAGATGGTCCTCATATCGGAGACTCATTTTCCAAAAAGAAAAAAACATTAAAATTTGAGGTTATGATGCCTGCTGGACACTACACCACAGCAAACGTGCTCGAGACGGTAGAGCACGAATTATAGAACAAAATATACAGCATCACTACATAGTATAAAATAAAGTCGCCTTTTCTGTCCCTATATCCCTATGTGCGCTTAAATCTTTAAAACTACGCAACGGATTTTGATGCGGTTTTTTTCAGTAGATAGAGTGATTCAAGAGGAAGGTTTATATGTATAATACATGCATAATATACTAAGGCAACATTGCTAATTTTAGAGGTTTCTAACGTGATGTCGTAAATTAACCTATTTTTTTAGGCTTATTTAGCAATTAGCAAAAACGCTGCCTAACCCTACGAGTTAGATCAAATTAATGTACTACAGTATTGTACACCATAAAAAGGTCTACAAAAAAGTCCGCGATGGTATATGTTTATCTTTTAGGGATAACCCACATTAACCATTTTTATTGTTTACTTTTTACGTGAGAAAATGGCTTATTTACGAAGCTATTTTAAGCAATACGGCATTAATCCTTATCGAATTAAGTACCTTAAATACAGTGTGCAATTAATATAGATCAATATGGTTCCTTACAGCATGTAAATTAAACAAATATTTTCGGAGATATTACAAATTTAAAATTTGCGTTTAAAAATGTGTAATGTAATAAAAATTGTATGAATTTAGATATTCCAAAGATAGCAGGAAATCTTCATAGTAAGTATAGGGGAAGAGGAATTGTTTTACTCCAAATTTAATGCGTGCAGGCCAAGGGCAGTAATGAATGAACCAAAAATACTGGATCGATTTTAATCATGTTTTCATTGAGTGACATAGGCATATATATTTTATGCCCGTGCAAAGTCGGAGCGGGCCGCTATGTTTTTATATACAACGTTCATATTTTTTCTGTAGTGTATTTAATTTAGTATCAGCATTGATAGCTGACATTGAAAAGACCGGCGCTAAAATAAACATGGGAGTTATATACTGTCCACTAAGATACAAAATAACACAACAATACTTAAATTTATTTTCTTTTCTTTTTTTTGGAAGGGATTTTAATAACACGCAGCTTGAGGTTCACGAATAATAACACCAGCAAAAGGAAATTAATTACTCACAGCAATTATTACTACTAATTGTACTTATCATTCAGGACGCAAACCCACTTACTGGCCCACCGATAATAAAGTGCCAGATCTACTGAATTATTATATTTCGAAAGGCATCTCATTAAATCAAATACAATCACACTCCAGTATTGTTAACACTAGACGCGACAATTCTGAACTGGGGCACGTTTAGACTTATAATGCAGGTGCAAATCAGTTTAAACGTAAGACTCAAAACTATAGACGATCTTGTGCAGCAAACCCCCATTATAATTGAACAAATTCGGTCTGCTGCAAAAGAAGCTACCCCAACATCAAGAGGCAAATCAGAATGAGGTAAATTACCCTCTTGAAATTAGGGAATTGGTAAAAGAAAGACGAAAAGCTAGAAAAGGAGGGAAGAGTCCAGTGTTGTACTAACACATTTACTAACCGTGACACGTTTGGGTTTATAATGCAGGAAGTAATGTAGTTTAAACGTAAAAAGTACAGACAATCTTGAGCAGCAAACCCGAAAAATATTTGAACAATTTGGAAGCTTCCCCAATATCAAGAGAGGAATCAGAATATGAGGCAAATTACCCCCATAAAATTAATGAATTGATAAAACGTATGGAAGAGAACAAGAAATGCTGTAGACAAAACAACACTTAATAGAATTAGAATCGGACAAATCAAAGATTAAAGAACATAAATAGCGGTGCTTCGAAACATATATAAGATAATTAAACCTGGAAGCAGACAAAGATTACCCGCTATGCAAAGCAACTCGGAGATTTAAGAAACCAATTATTTGATACTTAGTATAATCTAGGAAGATGTTAGAATTAAATCTCATAAATAACAGTAAATATAGGAAACCTTTCTTGATAACAGAACAACATTCTACTTAAGATATATAACGTATCATTTAATACATTTTCTCCTGAGTCTTCTTAAAACTTCAAGCATATCTAAAAAGTGTTATTTTATTCCAGTGCTGACATTCCAACAACAAAAGATATACTTCTTGGAATCTTTGCTGATGACACAATTATTATGGCAAAAGATATATCTTTTAGGGCAATAGAAAAAGTGCAAGGGCAGTCAACAAAATCTACAAATGGACGAACAATTGGAAAATTCAACTTAATAGCTCCAAATCTGTCCGCGTTAATTTTGCATTGAGGTGAAATAATAAATCGTTAGTTATATCACTCAATGAGTGCCCGATTCCTCAAGCAGAATCAGCTAAATACCTTGGAATCCATCCTGACGGTAGATTAAATTGGAAGCATCACGTTAGACAAAAAGCAAAACACATTAGAACCAAAATAAAACAACTATACTGGTTAGTCGGAAGATACTCTCAACTTGATCTAAAATCAAAGAGGTTGATCTATAATACAATTATAAAGCCAATTTGCAAATGCAAATATGGGATTGCACTAAAAATTCAAATCAACTAGTCATTCAACGTTGTCAAAACAAGGTTCTTCGATTGGTTACCAATTCCTATCGCTATGTAACCAACGAAGAACTGCACGATGACCTGGAAATAAAATGGATTTGCGAAGTTATCCAAGATTTCGCCTTGAAACACGAAAGAAGATTCCTAAATCATACTAACGTGGAAGCAATACATCTGCTGGACAGCGCGCAGGATGTCAGGAGATTGAAGCGAACAAAACCATACGAACTTATATAAAGTGTATACATTTGGTGGAAACTATAGCTATAAGTTAATAATTAATAAATAATTATAATTTTATAATTAAGGAATACATACTGATATATTTTCTCGCACTCGTCTTGCTTGTTAATTAATCCAAGTAGTAATAAATTAATTGTAAATTAAGATTTACTAAGCGTATCTAATAAAGATGTAAAAAAATTCCTATGCTCGACATTTATTAAGTTACTGTTACTGTTTTCTGGGTAATTTTTAAAGAATTGCAATTGCAAAAAGTATCATTCAGTAATATATAAAATAAGTAATGTACATTAATATACTAATATATAAAATTAGTATTTTGAAGCTTCTAAATGTTGATTTAGATTTTTTTTTGAAATTAAGCTATTTTTAATGTTTTAAGACTTTTGCCACAATTTTTTAATACTTATCTGTTCCATTAATGTAAGATGAGATTGAATAACTAACCTGAAACAAAAGAAAAATAGAAATAATATTATTTTTTTATTAATTAATATTATTTAATAAATGAAATAGTTAAATAAATACCGTTATTAAAATATTAACTTATCAGCTATCTTAGATGATATATTTTATGTGATTTAGATCGATATTTAGATTTGTTTTATCTATACGTTTAAGAGTTGCTTTCACGTTGTAATGATTTAGTAACCTTATTTAATGCTTTAGGATGAAATCTTCAATAATCTTGTAAATCCATTTGGTTTAGAGATCATCGTGAAGTTATTCATTGATTATGTAGTTGATGAATTGGGACATTGATCTACTAGTCCGTTTGATATTTTATTGCAACCCTATTTTTCTATCTTGTAAGTCCAAATAGGCTTTAAAATTGATGGATAAGTCAACCTCTTTGATCTTAGGTTATGTTGGGAGTATTTTCTTTTTGCTTTTTCTCTAGCGTAATGTATTTGAGGTGAGTATTTGAGAATATATTGAGCTTCAGTCATTTGTTCATTTGATGAAGTTGCCTTACTTGAATAATATATATACTTTAGGGTAAATGATATGGCTCGGTGAATAGAGGTAAAACGAAATGAAACAGTGGTGTTTACATTATGTGACATTTATTGGCAATATAAAAAATGTGGAAAATTCAAAATAGATAAAACGGATGGCAGCGGTGTTACCTGGTGACGAGGCTTGGGCAGTCGATGGTGGCACGTCTAAACCAAACGATGGTCGGTTAATCAATGATTGGAAATACCCTTCAATAACATCCCAGATAAACGTCTCGGGGTTGCCAGCTATTCGTTATCGGGTTCTAGTTGGCGCTGCTGGCACCCCGCCCGTGTTCAACATCTGGGATTATATTTCTGAGTATTTTGTAGACCGTTATTCCACTATGCAAAATTCGACATGCCTCAAGGTCGCTACAATACATTATATTTTGGTCAGCAATGATAATATATCTTATAAAACTGAAAGTAAAGCTGTACATTATTAAAATGAATGTTTTCTTTTTTTTAATTTTATGGATTAAAACAACCGATATGTCTGTTTTGATATGCCCCAATGTTTATCTCTGGTGTCGTTTCACACTCGAACAGAGGCCAAAAGGTTAACAACTTATTTAAAGCTGTCTGTATACGTCGACCCGACCATTTTATTGTAACGTATCGAAAGGAAAAGCTCGGAACACTGTTACGGCCTCTCTTCAAGACCCAGAGCTCGTCGCGTTTCTATCGTTAAGTGTTATTAATTCTCCGAATGGAAATGCTCGCGATGTTTACGATATCGACGTCTGACGTTTATGAATTTAGACAGGCCTGAGGCCGAACGGAGCCTGAGACGCCGTTGACCTCAAGAAATATTTCGGAATTATTAATTGTTATGTTTAACAATATCTGGAATTTGATAAATGGGAAATAAATTGCAATATTGTTCCGATCCTTTGATTTGTCAGCGTGCGTGCGAGATGATTTTATTCATGACAGGCGACGGTTGCGATTATTTATATCCCTGCAGGAAACTATATTGTTTACTATTCCAGGCAAACCGGAAAGTTAATGGGCATCCGGTGTATAAAATAATTTAAAATAGATTCATATATATATATATATATATATATATATATATATATATATAAGTTATAGTGTAGAAATACAAAAATAAGACCTTATAATAAATAATGAAGGTCTATGCTATCAGGGCTGTCCAACTTTTCTGTATATAGTAGTATTTTATATCTTAAAAGTGTGTCGATATCAACTTGTTCATACTGAAATATAGATATACTATCATCTTACTGCGGCTAATCTACCAACGAGCAATAACTATAATTATTTACTTTTATTTATTTTTAAGTACCAAAAAATATTAACAATACCAATTCAAAGTAGCTATAGATAAAGACAGATTTAGAATTAATTTTGTTGCCTTAACATTAACCGGAAGGCTGAGTTTGCATGTCTCTGGCCAAGTAATCATAATTAGATGAATATCCTGACAACTCTTCACTATGGGTTAGGACAGAACTTTATCAACTTCAACAATGGAAATGACGATTACCATAGGTATATTGAAACCGACCAATATGCGAATGACACAGCTTTCGTCACCAGTTCAGAGAAAACTGCAAATTCAATTAAACACCACGGTCCAACGGTTAAATTTCCGGAGTCAACCTCCGGAAAACCCAGACCATAATTTTCCATAACAGAGAGACATCCGCGTCGACCAGCTGAGAGTGCATATCTCCGCCTCATATTTGACGGCAGATCATCATAGATAAATGAAGCAATCTCCAAAGACTGCAGAGTTGCCACAGTGCGAAACCTTCTAATCTGCAGAAAAAGTATAATGTGTCCCTTGATTAAAATGTTGCTGTATATATATATATTCGTTACATTTGCAATATGCCTGAAATTTTTTGGCTAACGCGCTCCATACTCAAATATTAATTATAATTTTTTAAAAAGAAAATATATATGCCACAGTTTCTTAAATTTTTTCAAAATCCTGTAATTTTACCTCAAAATCGCGATTTCCGCGACGATTTTTTCTATCTTATAATTAATATGGAAAATGGTTCAGTCACCCCAACTACATATAATATTGTCTCAATTTTTTTACCAGAGTTTAGATGTTTTTGATATCAAGTTTTTTAATTATATCTTATGCTAGAGATTAATATTATTTTATTATTAGTGTTCTATTGTACTGGTATCCAGTCTAATCACTTCTAATAATGCATTTGCATCAGTGATCACTACATTTGTTTCATTTTCGATCTGATCTGCTCAGCTGTTATCCTTTAAGTCTGGACGGTGACGGTAGAATGTGACATTCCATGATAATTATATGATATGTAGAAGATCCCTTCAGTTCGTTATCTACTATGTAAAATAGTCCAAGTTTTCTTCGAGTAAGTACGTGTTTTTCCAAGTTAGACTGTGCTAACTGGTTGTTACTGAGACTGGAACTGACCTGGCGGAGATGATGTAAAAATTACATGGGTAAGTTTTGTTTCATTGGTTTATTACTATATTATATTTTAAGGAGTGTTGGGGGTATTGTTGATGCTATCGTTAGGTCTTCATTAAAGAAAATAGCACAAAAATGGTTTTATTGATAAATCTCCAATACTTTACGTTTGTAATGTTTGATGTTATTTCTATTCTAATTAAAAAAAAATTAAAATTGCCCTTTCATACAACTAATTCAACAAAAAGCGCAAGCATAATGACTTCATCAAGACTTTTAACGCGTTTTACCGCAGCGTTCACGTTAATTAGCCAATGTAACACAATGTAAAGCCCCGGGAAACTTAAATGCGAAAGTGTTCCGGTCAGAAACACCCCGCCAAGGAAACCGGGCAATAAAAAAGGGCATTATATGTAGCAGAGCAAGGAAGAGGACGGGAACAAAAAAAAGACGGAGACGGTCGATCGTTAAAAAAAAAATAGAAACGAACCAAACGAAACCGAAGAACCAAACAAGTCGTCCGCATCGAGACTGGAGAAATGTAAATATCGCAAACATGGTAAAGCTTAAAATATGATTTCGTGCCTCATGTGCGAATTTCAATTCTTTACGGTCGGAACGTTGTTTATGCCGTGTTGGTTGTATTGTGTTCTCGGGCAGTCTCGTGTCGTTTGTGGCCGTTTTCTTGTTCGTTTTCGGTTCGGAATTCTCGAAATGGGCCTCTCGGCCCCAACGACACACTCATAAAGTTATAACTCTTTCGGTTTGTTATTTAAATTGCTTTTTATTTGGACGGAGAGACCGATCGCCCGTTCTCGGGACCTCCTTTGTTCCCATCTGGTGGTGGCGGTGGTGCTGCTGCGCGGACTGATTGCCGAGCGATGGAGAACAGCACCGCGCCATTCACAGCTTGATCACGTTGGTTCGTTATTGCGAAACTCGAAATTCGTTATTATTCACTCAAGTCAACAGTTTTTCTTTTAAAAAATTCATTATCTTTGTTTATCATAAGTTTATTACCGATAATCTCGAAAGTTTTCGAGAAATTATACATAAAAAAGCTAAACTATATGATAGAAAAAAGAAAAATTATTCCAGAACATCAGTTTGGCTTTCGCAATAAGCATGGGCCTATAGAATATGTGCATAGACTTGTAAACAAAATAAACGCTGACCTAAATGCCAAAAGATATTGTTCGGCTGCTTTTCTGGACATATCTTAGGCTTTTGACAAAGTATGGCATACGGGCTTGCAGGTTAAACTAAAGAAACTTCTCCCTCATCCGGACTATCAGTTACTAAAATTGTATCTCATTGACAGATATTTTATTGTAAATCAAGGCGATGAATATACCGAATTAAATCCCATATATTCAGGAGTTCCGCAAGGTAGTGTACTGTATCTTCTGTATACGGCTGATCTGCCCACCACAAAAATAACTACTGTGGCAACATATGCAGACGATACAGCAATCTTAGCATCCCATGATGATCCATTCACAGCATCAATAAACCTACAAATCCACCTGGGGCAAATACAATTATGGTTGAAGACATGGCGCATTAAAGCCAATGAAACAAAATCCACGCATATAACGTTTACCCTGCGTAGAAGAACATGTCCATCAGTGAATATCAATCATCGTCAACTCCCCCAAGCAGAGCATGTTAAATATCTTGGTATGCATTTAGATCGACGCCTAACCTGGAAGAAGCACATATTCTCTAAACGGAAACAACTGGGACTAAAATTATATCAAATGTATTGACTGATGATCGGGCGCAAATCCAAGTTATCATTAGATAACAAGGTATTGCTGTATGAGTCTATACTCAAGCCCATTTGGACATATGGAATCCAACTATGGGGTACCGCTAGCAAATCTAATATATCCATCATTCAACGGTTCCAAAATAAGGTGTTGCGTGCCATTGTTGATGCTCCGTACTATATTTCAAATAAAGTGATACAACGCGATATTCCTCTAGAATCTATAACGAGTGTAATTCATCGTGTTTGTGCGAAGTACTTCGAAAGAGTGTCAGTGCATCCCAATGTACTCGCTAATCAGCTAAATATGCGACGTGATAGTGAAGTGCGTAGACTAAAACGTTTAACACCACCTGATCTGATTACTGGATATATGTAGACTTTAGGATAAGCTTTAGAATAAGACTAATTAATTAAGATAATATTTTATACAGAAGATTGCTTAATGAAGTGATTTTCTACATGCCGTGTATATATAATATAGACATAAGAAATACTTATTGCCAATAGGGCAGATTGTGGACTCACGAAGAGTAATAAAAAAAAAATATCTTTGTCTGTGCAGTGTCGTAGTCTATACATTTCCTCAAACAAAAATTTAGATTTCTCCTAAACACACTGGTAGATTCTCCATTGGAAAATAGAGAAGAGGAACGGCGCGGAAAAATAATGATTCCTATCCGTAAAGCTTCCTTACTTGTAAAGTACTCCAGGTCAACGGGGCTGATATAGTTTCATATATTTTAATCAAACAATAATATGTATCAACATGATTTGATCACTACATAGTATAAAACAAAGTCCCCTTTTCTGTCCCTATATCCCTATGTGCGCTTAAATCTTTAAAACTACGCAACGGATTTTGATGCGGTTTTTTTCAATAGATAGAGTGATTCAAGAGGAAGGTTTATATGTATAATACATGCATAGTATACTAAGGCAACATTGCTAATTTTAGAGGTTTCTAACGTGATGTCGTAAATTAACCTATTTTTTTAGGCTTATTTAGCAATTAGCAAAAACGCTGCCTAACCCTACGAGTTAGATCAAATTAATGTACTACAGTATTGTACACCATAAAAAGGTCTACAAAAAAGTCCGCGATGGTATATGTTTATCTTTTAGGGATAACCCACATTAACCATTTTTATTGTTTACTTTTTACGTGAGAAAATGGCTTATTTACGAAGCTATTTTAAGCAATACGGCATTAATCCTTATCGAATTAAGTACCTTAAATACAGTGTGCAATTAATATAGATCAATATGGTTCCTTACAGCATGTAAATTAAACAAATATTTTCGGAGATATTACAAATTTAAAATTTGCGTTTAAAAATGTGTAATGTAATAAAAATTGTATGAATTTAGATATTCCAAAGATAGCAGGAAATCTTCATAGTAAGTATAGGGGAAGAGGAATTGTTTTACTCCAAATTTAATGCGTGCAGGCCAAGGGCAGTAATGAATGAACCAAAAATACTGGATCGATTTTAATCATGTTTTCATTGAGTGACATAGGCATATATATTTTATGCCCGTGCAAAGTCGGAGCGGGCCGCTATGTTTTTATATACAACGTTCATATTTTTTCTGTAGTGTATTTAATTTAGTATCAGCATTGCACCCGTGCGAAGCCGGGGCGGGTCGCTAGTATATTATAAGTGGCTTTTTTGACTGCACCTCTTTGTAAGAAATTGTTCTTCCTTGATTTATTATATATTTTGATCATCTGGTACCCATTTGATTTTCGGCTTCCTCCATCATCCAACCGATGATATTCTGATATATATGACCCTCAAATTAAAGTTAAAACCCTTTTGACTATATATATGGAGTATTATAATCTCACAGTGTTTGATGGCTTCATCATTGAGAGTTGTAACTTACTTTCCTTCAATTTCAAATCTCAATACAACCTAAGAAGGTTTCGGGGGGTTTAACTCAATGGGCGTCACATGGTACTTGAGTCTCAAAAGCGATATGGGATACCCATCATGTAATTCGTTTTACTTGTATTAATATACAATAAATTTTCGCACAATTACACCTTGGTCTACTCAACGCCAGCAACTGTAACTCTATTTTTCCCATACAAAAATTCCCACGCCATAGAACTTAACCATGTGGTACTTTATATGATAAGTTCTCTCTCTGATATGCCGCTTATTGATACTTTCTATGTAATTACGACTTGGATTGAGGCTTTATCGGAGAAAGTCAGAAAGAGTGGAACAGTTAGAGAAAATTGTTTAAGAGAGACATATATAGATGGGAAAAGAGGTAGAGGGGGTAGAAAAAGAAAAATACGCATAGATAGATATTCTAGAATTATCTTTTATGATTTGTTATTTTAAGCATTATATATCAAAATTCTCCTCTTATCATCCTATAAGCCTGTTACCTGCGATCTCTAAACTATTCGAAAAACTATATATTAAGAGGTTCAAAATAATCGCAGGAGAGAAATATTATTCCAGACCATCAATTTGGCTTCCGTAATAAATACAGAACAAATACATATATTAGTCAACCAAATTAACAAAAACTTAAACGATAAAAAAAATTGCACCGCTGCATTTCTCGATATTTCTCAGGCCATGTTAAATTGAAAAAGCTTTTGCCTCGTACGCACTTTCAACTCCTGAAATCGTACCTCACAGACAGGCATTTAATTGTCAAACAGGGTGACGAATATATTGACCTACACCCTATATATTCGGGTGTTCCGCAGGGTAGTGTTCTTGGTCCATTGTTATATCTATTGTATACAGCTGACCTACCGATCTCAAGAAACACTATTTTTGCAACAAAAACTGATAAAACAGCGGTTTTATCATCACACGAGGATCCAATACAGTCACAGAAAATCTCCAACTTCATCTTAACAAGTCGAATTGTGGTTGAAAACATAGCGTATCAAAGCAAATGAGACAAAATCTACCCATGTGACATTCACCCTTTGTAGAAGAACATGTCTCTCAGTAAAATTAAATAATCACGAACTTCCGCAAGCAGACAACATTAAATATTTGGGAATGCATTTTGATCGACGTTTGACATGGAAAAACATGTAGTGATCAAACGCAAACAGATTGGGCTTAAACTGAGTTCTCTGAAAGACTATTAGTGCATCTCAATGCACTCATCAAACGTGAAGTGCGTAGGCTCACACGCAAACTACCATACGAACTGATTAATAGACACATAGAGTGATATTTAATAATCTCTAGAATAAGTTAAAATAATTTTTAGAATAAGTTGGAATATATAATGGAATGATAAAATAAATGAAAGTGATCTGGAATGAAGTGAGCCAGGATAGTTATATTATATAACTGAAATCATATAATAATACTTATTGCCCACGGGCAGATTGTTGACGTTCTAGTAGTTTAACAAAAAAAATATTTTAAAACAGTATAATTATAAAACATATGAATGTAGTGACAGTGATGGCACATTTAAAATATAAAAAAACTAGGTTTTCAGGCTAAGCTGCTGCTTGTTGCAGGATTGTTAATGTTTTCTTTTTTTTTAAAATAACCGATTTGCTTCTTAATTTGTGCTTGGATACATACCACGCTGTGCAAGAAAATCACAGCTTTTGCTTAAATTACAGTGATACAATAACATAATTTAAAGATGTATCGTATCTTAGTACAAAGTTTTAAGCTGTTGTTCTAAATGTGTCCGCATCTATGGGGATGGAGACATTGAAAGATGTTTGAGACCGGCGTAAAATGGTTGACAGTTTTGGTCGTTTAATTGTTCTATATTAAGGTTTTAAAATTGTACAGGTCAGGTAATCTATAAATATATTTTTAGAATCGGATCATTAGCAATAAAATAGAAATGCAAATGAAGGACCATCATGAATAAGAAAAAATATAAATATTTTATTTGGAACTTTAAATTGCTATCGTAGTCCTTTGACGATGCTGATGATGATGCAGCGTTCTGTCTTCGAGTACCAGTATTACAATTGATTACTCATTGCTTGACCAATTCTATCTTAGGTCCACTGATAAAATCCGAACCAAACAGTGACAACTTTAAAAAATATTAAGATATTGTTCAACAATGAAAATATCAACTATAAAAGTACGTTAGCTCTTACAAACTTTCTACGGATTATCAATATTTTTATCGTATAAGTGACACTAAAATCAGAAAAACAGACAGACAGACAGAAATCTTACGTACATTTGGGGATATTCTTTATAAGCAGAGATCGTTAACTTCTTAAACAACATATATATCTCAATGAATGAAACACATGACGTATTTGCGGTAAACATAATCAAAACAAGTTCGTGCCCGGATGAGAAATGAATAATGAAGTAACTATTCAGTTCAAACCTCAATTAAAAAAAAATCACGATGAAAAATGATCGAGAATGATTTACGGTAACGATATAATACGGAATAGGGAATTAAAGCGGCACTAGCCGTCAAAAATGATGAAGTGAAGTGAGGAACACCGGCTAGTTCGAGTACCCCAATAGCAATTTCGATGACGCTAATCAGCGGTATCTACCGGGGCGACACAAAGAGAAGTTTTTTCTTTTCATTCTAGTCCAATAATCTGGATTAAATCATTTCATCTAACAATTTTAATTATAACTGACTGACTTTAATTATAGTATTAGCGTAATTAGTATTGACAAGTTGAAATCGTTGGAGCATGATTGCTATAAGTTTCACACAGCATTCGATGAGCTTCAGCGGCTTTTTCTTCAATTTTTTAATTCAAGGCTTCATTTCAACCGGCGTCACAAAATATCCAAGCTTTCGAATCGTTCTGGTGGCATCCCAAAGCTGCAATACTTCAATATTCTCATGAAAATGGGGTATTTTTTCATGCCCCCTTGCAATTCTCTCGATTTCTTGACTGACTGTGGGTATCTGAAGGCCTCGATGTATGTAGTCAGTCCTATAGTATTTGGGTGCCCCCACAATACCTCTCAGGACTTTGTTCTGAAAAATTTGTATTTTATTTATGTTACTCTTTGCAGAACATCCCCATAATTGAACTCCGTATGTCCATATAGGTTTCAGTATTTGCTTATATAATAGCAATTTATTATGTACTGATAATTGTAATTTTCTTCCAATTAGCCAGTACATCTTCCTATATTTCAATTCCAGTTCTTTTCGTTTCTTCTTTATATGTTCCTTCCAGTGAAGTTTTGCATGAATATTCATTCCGAGATATTTAGCTTTGTTGCTGTATGGAATGATAGTATTATTTACTGTTATTGTTGCTTGTACGGTTATTTTGTAGGTGAACTGCACATGCACAAATTTAATTTAATTATTTTTTATTTTCCAAGCTTGTGTCCAATTATTTATATTGTCACTTGCCTGTTGTAATGGTTGTGAGGTTTCTTCACTATTGTCTCCGACAGCTATAATCGCAGTATCATCAGCAAATGTAGCCATCGTAATATTCTCAATTTGTGATATATCACAAGTGTAGAGTACTATATAAAGCATTGGTCCCAGTACACTTCCTTGTGGAACACGTGCTTTAGCTTCTTTTATAGTAGAGTAAGCTTCTTCTTGGTTGAATCTAAACATTCTGGTTGTAATGTACGATTTTAATAGTTCGGTGTGTTGTTTTAGTAACATTTTTTGTAGTTTATGAACAAGGCCTTCATGCCAAACTTTACCGAAGGTGTAATTAACAAAAGATGTAATTAACAAAAAATTTTGATAAAATGACACATGCTGAAAAGTTAAACATATCAATGAGGCTTCAACATGAAGTTGGTTAGAAATACACCCGACGCGATTTAATATCCTGTAATACCATCTATTTTATGCCTTAAAATTAATTTGTAGGTCTGATAAATAGAAACAAAAGCATTTTAATTGCAGTTTCAATAATGAGCTATCGAAGAGGTTCTTCAACACATTATACATTGGACTCATCACTGATTTAAGATGTTTTCAGATATCAAGGAACGTTTTGACACCACCTTGTACTGACTCACGATGGACACGTCATCCACAGGGCCGGTCGTCAAAAATGATGAAACGGACAAGAACAACAGCACGTTAATGACGCTAGACGAAGAAGTACGCGTATATTTCGGCGGATCGCGCTCCATCAACTGATTAGACGACTACGTCCAGGGGGGGAGCAGCCGTGGCGGAACAAAGGCCCCACGGCCGAACGGGGCTCGGATCGGGCCGGAGAAATGGTGCATAATTGGCGCTCGGGGCGCGGCAGGTGGGCCGATGGTGAGGTCGTGCAACTCGCCGTGATTGAGATATGAGAATCAAACGGATCGCGCCGAAACCAGCGCTTATCTGGGCGGATGGGGATCGGACCGCCGGAGATTATGAAGACATTCGAACGATTACCTCTTATTCTGTCACCGATATGATCCCTGGGGCCTCGCGTACTCGGGAAATGACGGTAGCGCGCGCGGGGTCATGAGAAACGACACATTGTTGGGGGGTTTTCTCGTTTCAATGAGGTTCACTAATATTAGAGACACCTAAAACATCCTAATCATTCATTAACATTTATTAGCCCTATTCAACAAGTTCATATTCATTCCACAATATTCTTCATTGGAAAAAAAGACAGTGTAAAATGTGAATTATCACAAATATATATATTTTTAAGGTTTAAAAATATATATGGGCTAATATTTTTAAAAAATGTATCTAACCTATAACATTAATTGACAATCCTTATATATGGTGAAATTTAATAAATTTAATTTTTAAAATTGAAATACAGAAGACACATATGTAGACATTGATTTTCATTATTTAAAACGTCAAAATGTTCCTCAGAAACTCATCTATTAGTTGCTTGCATGTGTATTAATCAGCAATATATACCGGTGAAAGTCTTGATATTTCTCTACATAATATATTAATTTGCCTTTAACATTGAGTAATAAAGTAGAGAGATGCCGAGAAAACCTGCTGAAGAAGCCCATAAAACATTTATGTTGATGCTTATTAGTGGTGATTTCGAGGTCAATAACAAATCATTCCGTGAAGAACAATCTGTTTTCAAATCCAAATTGAGGGAAACTGCCATTTTGTATAGTTTCAACATAATGTTTAAAAATCAAAATGTTTAAGAAAGATCGTCATGTGACTTATTGTGAGATTAGGCATGCCTAAGCATTAGTTCCACTAGCATATATGCGATTTTATATGAACACTTAGCTGTGTGAAAGTTATGTTCGCATTGGATCCTACACAATTTGCCAATCGCTCAAAAAAGAGTCCATTGGTGCAAAAAAAATCTTTAGAAATTCAATCGTTTTGCTTCGAAAGACGTTTATAAACTCGTGACAGGTGACGAATCATGGATATATTCGTATGAGCCCGAAAGTAAGCCGCAGTCGACTGTATGGGTGTCCCAAGATGAACCAAATCCAACAAAAGTTGTTCGCGCCCAAAGCACTTCAAAGAAAACGGTGATCTGTTTCTTCGGAAAAAATGGCCATATTGCAATCCTCTAGAGGATCGTAGAACACTAAATTCTGATTGGTACACAACCATTGGTTTGCCAGACGTCTTCGATGAAATAAGGAAAACAAACAAGAGACGCCGGATTGTTTTTCATCATGATAATACGATTTTCATCGCCCGAAGAAGCTATTGAAGCGTCCAAAAATCATGTTTTGAAGATATCTCATTCAATAAATGCTTTGAAAATTAGCTTAAGCGTATGCAAAATTGTATCGATCATCGTGGCGAGTACTTTGAAAAATAATAAAAATATATTCGCAGCTTAACTACTTGTTTTTTTCCTACTCCCAAAGTATAAATAGTGACCCTCGTACAAATAATAGAGAGATTACCCTATACAGGTAATAAACATTTTTTTTCCATAAAAACTAGAAGAAATATTTGTTGAAATTTCAGTTAATATTTAGGAAAAAAGTCAAAAAGGAAAAAGACAAATGATAGTATGACAATATGATAGTATGATAGTATGACAACATGATAAATCACTACATAGTATAAAACAAAGTCGCCTTTTCTGTCCCTATATCCCTATGTGCGCTTAAATCTTTAAAACTACGCAACGGATTTTGATGCGTTTTTTTCAATAGATAGAGTGATTCAAGAGGAAGGTTTTTATGTATAATACATGCATAATATACTAAGGCAACATTGCTAATTTTAGAGGTTTCTAACGTGATGTCGTAAATTAACCTATTTTTTTTTGGGCTTATTTAGCAATTAGCAAAAACGCTGCCTATGTATGTACTACAGTATGGTACACCATAAAAAGGTCTACAAAAAAGTCCGCGATGGTATATGTTTATCTTTTAGGGATAACCCACATTAACCATTTTTATTGTTTACTTTTTACGTGAGAAAATGGCTTATTTACGAAGCTATTTTAAGCAATACGGCATTAATCCTTATCGAATTAAGTACCTTAAATACAGTGTGCAATTAAAATAGATCAATATGGTTCCTTACAGCATGTAAATTAAACAAATATTTTCGGAGATATTACAAATTTAAAATTTGCGTTTAAAAATGTGTAATGTAATAAAAATTGTATGAATTTAGATATTCCAAAGATAGCAGGAAATCTTCATAGTAAGTATAGGGGAAGAGGAATTGTTTTACTCCAAATTTAATGCGTGCAGGCCAAGGGCAGTAATGAATGAACCAAAAATACTGTATCGATTTTAATCATGTTTTCATTGAGTGACATATATATTATATGACAGGCATATATATTTTATGCCCGTGCAAAGTCGGAGCGGGCCGCTATGTTTTTATATACAACGTTCATATTTTTTCTGTAGTGTATTTAATTTAGTATCAGCATTGCACCCGTGCGAAGCCGGGGCGGGTCGCTAGTCATGGATAAAGCGGAATAGTGCGTGAAACACAATTTAGTTGACAGATACCGATAAACATAACACACAATAAACTATAGTGGCAAAAATGATAGCAGAACTCAACATTCACTTGAGTAGTACAGTTTCGACTAAAACAATACGCAGAGAGCTCCACAAAACTAACATTCATAGAAGGGCTGGGATTGCGCTAAAACAAGAGAAGCTAAGTTAAAGAGGTGGGGAAACGATTATAAAACCTGGACAGTTGATGATTGCGTGAATATGGTATTATGGTTTAGATATGGAGAACCCCAAAAAAATACTACAATCTGCACTGCTTGCATTTTATAGTCAATCATGAAAGAGGTTTCATTTTGATTTGGGCGGCAACATCATGGTATTAAGCTGGTTCTCTACTTCAAATCACTGGCCAGATTACTACGAAAGAATATTTCTACAGCCTCAATCTATATCCTTTCGACATAATCCCAGCCCAGAAAAATCGCCAGATCTCAAACTAATTGAACCATTATGTAGAGTTTTAGAGCAACATCATTGGATGTTCTGGTACAGGAATAGGACATCATTATTTTGGAAACTATTCAGACATTCCACGAATATATACTGCGAAGAATTGCAACTATTTTAAAAACAAATGGTGGCTCAACGCCTTATAAATAAATAAATATTCTGTATATGTTATATGTTCAGGTTATTTTGTCCAACCTCTGCATATGTTGATCGTATCTATATACAGCGATAATAATCAATGAATACATAAGAACATTTTGAGTTATAACTTTGTGAAATAACATATGTAAAATTTTAGTAATTTTTTAAAGAAATAATCATTTTTCAACGCCGAAACTACAAAGTAGATAGATAATTCGATGTATCCAATATGTTTTTGGAGATATTCCAAATTACTGTAGTTATGTATCGGAAATATTCATGAACTCACACAGGTTTGATTATGTAACATTTAACGCCTCGTCTCGGCCGAGAAATATCTGTTAAACTCACACGCGAACAACGCCAAAACGATTCCATTTTTGGTCAATTATGTCATTATGTTATTATGAGGGATCTAAAGAAGGCTCTAAAAAAATTCGAAACGCTAAATTTAACTGTCAAACTGACGGACGTGAAAACACGATTCCTTCCAAACAAGACTTTTATTTTGTCTAAGAGCCACGATGTCTTTATGATGACGGTAGGATGGTCATGTACGAATATTGTGGATTTACTTAACGAACATTCTAACAATAGTGAATACCTTGATTCAAATATAATACTATGTAACCATAATTAATATATTTCTTAGTTTATTCTTATTGTATTTAAACTTTCATAAAAATCTTTAATAATTTAAAGATCTATATAAAAATGATGTTACATGGAATAAATAATAATTATCTTTATTTCATATAATTATTATATATAATTGCTGTACAGAGTATTAGACAAAACTGTGCCATTTACATTATCACATTATCAACATTTTAAAAGTTATAACATAAATAAATATATAAACTCTTCCGATTGTTAATTTGTAAGAGTAATAAAGTTCTTAGACTAGAAACTTATGATAAATTGGTGAGATCATCTTTCAACTTAATTTGTATTAATACATTTTATTAGTTTGAACTATATTAAAAGACAATGGGTGTATAAATGTGATGACTTATGAGAGACTAATGTACATTTCTCTGTGAAAAATAGTATGTTGTCTTTATTATTATTTATAGATTTGTTCCCCTCATAATCTTGAATTATATGCATATTGACAAATATAAAATAATGGTTTTATACAAAAATGAATACTAAATAAGTCTAGGAATAGAAATTTTTAGGCCTTTTTTATTATTTAATTAAATACATCGTTACTAGTCGTTTCCGTCCAACCTATAATTTGTCTTTATGATAACTTAAATCTAGGTATATAACTAGGAGGACCCATCGGCCCTATCTCAGTCTCTGGTGAAATAATGTTTATACATGTCACTGCTGTATTTTTTAATATATGCACCTCACTATACAACACTACACAAGATCAGATGGTTTGATTGTTTTGAGTCTGTGTCCTGTTCTGGTGGTATCCAAAAGCTGCAATATTTCAATAATCTTATGAGAATGGAGTCTTCCTCATGCCCCCTTGCAGTTTTCTTGATTTCTTGACTGACTGTGGGTATATGAAGGTCTCTATGTAGGTAATCAGTTCTAGAGTATTTGGGTGCACCCACAAAATCTCTCAGGACTTTGTTCTGAAAAATTTATGTTTTATTTATGTTACTCTTTGAAGAACACCCCCATAATTGAACTCCGTATGTCCATATAGGTTTCAGTATTTCCTTATATAATAGCAATTTATCATGTACTGATAATTGTGATGTTCTTCCAATTAGCCAGTACATTTTCCTATATTTCAATTTCAGTTCTTTTTTTTTTCTTCTTTGTATGCTCCTTCCAGCGAAGTTTTGCATCAAGATTCATTCCGAGATATTTAGCTTTGTTGCTATATGGAATGATATATATTATTTAATGTCATTGGTGCTTGTAAGGTCTGATTATGATGAACTGCACATGCACATATTTACTTTCATTAATTCTTATTTTCCAAGCTTGTGTCCAATTATTTATATTGTCCCTGACAGCTATAATCGCAGTATCATCAGCAAATGTAGCCATCGTAATATTCTCCATTTGTGAAATATCACAAGTGTAGAATAGATAAAGCATTGTTCCCAGTACAGTTCCTTGTGAAACACCTGCTTTAGCTTCTTTTATTGTAGAGAAAGCTTCTTCTTGATTGACTCTAAACATTCTGGCTGTAATGTACGATTTCAATAGTTCGGTGTGTTGGTTTGGTAATATTTTCTGTATTTTATGAACAAGGCCTTCATGCCAAATCTAATCGAAGGCTTGTGTTACATCTAAGAATATAGCTGAGCATACCTTTTACTTTCGTAGGCTTTTTCAAAAACATCTGTTATTCTGTGGACCTGGTCAATTGTTGAATGTTTGTTACTAAACCCAAACTGGTGTGTTGGTATTAGGTTTTCTCTCTCTATGATTTCTCTCTTTAATTTTGATGGAATCATCGTTATTTTAAGATATGTTATATCTACAGTAAATTAATAATACTTATATACAAAATAAGTCTGTTTAAATAATATATTTTTTAAGAGATACAGTAGCTTCCTCTCAAGTTCATAGTAAATATTTCAGGCTCTGGCTACGCTTATACGGTAGACTATTCGTCATTTCTGTCGTACGTAGATCAACTATGGACGCGCAATTTTTAAAATCAAAATTATGCAACGTGGTACCACAAAATTACAGCAAGCAATTTTGAATTGGAGGACAAAAATCTCTAAATTTTAAATTTGAATCGATATTAAAATGGTAACTGATTGTGTTAAAATATTATTAAACTAAATAATTTAATTTTAAGTACTGTTGTTTTATTATTGTTTTTACATCATATATTTCAGATGGGAAATATGAATCAAACATAAAGACTACATAAACACGTAAATGAACTACATACACTTTGTATCAATTATTTTAATTATTTGCTGTATAGTATTGAAAAATCATTACTTAATTTAATGACTGTAAATATATTCGTTTAAAATACATTATCAAATTTTATAGAATAAATTACCTAATTGTGTCCGTTATTCTTTTATTATTAAATTGTTATAATATTCAGTGGTGTAGTCATTTAAACTGTTCAATACTTTGTTGATTATTGAAGTACAGTCTTTAAAATAAGTTAGTATAGTCTTTAAAATAAGTTAAAATAGTATCTAGAATAATATTTAGATTATAAGTTATACAGCAGATCACTTATTGAAGTGATATTCTACATGCTAGGATGGTTATATTATATAATGGAAATCATACAATAATACTTATTGCCCACGGACAGATTGTTGACGTTCTAAGAAATTGATAATAATAATAATACGAAATTGTTCTAAGAAAATGTTTTAATAGATATTAAATTGAATTGGCAACATCTAGTGTCCTCGCAAAGAGAAACTGGAACTCATACACAAATAAATTATGAGCAATTTCAACCACAGTCATTTTTCAACCGCGGTGTACATTTATAGCGTAAAACTATTCCCCAGCAAGTTATTTAGAAACACAAAGCTATTCTAACAATTTAAATTAACCCGGAACGGGGAAAGGCTTCAGTTTGCTTCGACGGTCCCCGCGGTAATGACGTAATTGCGGACCGAAAGAAACGAATCTGTTTCCGAACGGCTTTAACATCGTCGAGCGAGAATAAATTTTGATCGGACAACGTTTTTTTCCCGTGCCCGACGGTCCGGTGACCGATCCGCGGCGACGTAATCCACTTAGAGGGACCGACATGGGAGGAATTAAAGCCGTAGCGGCGCGCGGACCCTTTGATGTCGGCGGCAGCGCGAGCCTTCTGCGCAAACGGACGCCCTTTTTTGTCAAAGTCGTCCACCCGGTTCCCGCGGGCCCCGGAATAATTAAATCGGTGCCGTGATTGAGTCGGTAAGACGGGCCGCGGCGATCCTGCCGAGGCGCCATCTTGTTTGGTATGGGGAGATTGTCGTCCGGCATCCAGGGAGCGAGCTGCCCGAGAGGCGCATGACTGTATTTCTAATTGGACGATTGTTCGGTCCTGATTACTACTCGTTTTCCTTCCTTTCTTTCTGTGCCTGGTGCGCGAGTGTTGCTTTTTCTTGTTCTTCGTCGCCACCGCGTTGATGTCGTCGTCGGTGCATGATTTTAAACACATCAATACCTTATATAAACGCAGTCGTCGATGATGGCATGTGTTCCGGACACAAAGAAACGCTAATTGCCTATCTGATCGATTCACCAGCTTAAATCACGCCGTCGTCTTTGTTTTTCTGTCAAAGCCAACTATCCAACTCATTTTAATGATGGTTCGGCTCGACAATGTAAGTAATTAGTTTCATATTCATCGCGTATATCGAAGCTATTCACTTTCTCTTTACGGTATCAGTTTGACGGTTGTGAAAGGAAATGCAAGCTGGGCATTCTGATTAGTAACTCTTAAAAATATAAAGGACCAACTCTAAGTTACCAGTTATCATAAATCTCACCAGAAATGGAAATGGCTTGTTTATTATAAATTTCTTCAACCGATATGAGCTTTTAATAAGACATATTTTGTTCTAAGGGATAAGAATTATCAGTTTTTTTTAAATTTTTTACGTTGTTACTAGTCGTTGCTGACTAACCGACAATTTGTCTTTGCAATAACTTAAATTTAGATATATATCACTCATCGACCCTATCTTAGTCTCTAGTGTATTAATATTTATGTGTTAACACTACTGTTTTTCTATTAAATGCACTTCACTATACTAAATTACACAAGATCAAATTGTTTTATTCTATTGAGTCTGTCCTCATGCCTTGCAATATTTTCTTCTTCTTCGTCGTCTCCGCATTGATATTATTGTGACAGTCTGATTAATAACTCTTAAAAGGGTCAATTTTATATTACCAGTTCATAAAACTCCCCAATAAGAAATTGAAATGACTTCTTTATTATGAATTCCTTCAACCGAGGCGCGTTTTTAATAAAACATATTTATTCTAAGAAGGCAGAATCTTCCATTTTTTTAAACTTAACGTAAACGTAATACTTTAAACGTATTACGTTGTTACTAGTCGTTGCCGACTAACCCACATTTTGTGTTTACAACAACTTAAATATAGGTATATATCTAGGAGGACCAATCGATTATATCTTAACCTGTGCTGTATTAAGGTTTATATTAACACTGCAGTTTTTCTATTAAATTCATTCATTTCCTTTATACAACTGTCCGCGGAACATCCCCATAAATGAATTCCGTTTGTTCATATAGTCGAAACGTACTTGATTTTATCATAACAATTTATTATGTATTTATAATTGTGATTTTCTTGCAATTAGCCAATAGTCATCTTATATTTTATCTCCAGTTCTTTCCTTTTCTTTTTTACATATTTCTTCCAGTGAAGTTTTGCATCAACAATCATTTTGAGATACTTAATGTTGTTGCTATATGGAATAATGGTATTTTTACTGGTACATGCAATATTTGATTTCCTCTATCTTATTTATCTCATTCTTACTATTTTATGATCACAGTAGCATTATCGTTAAATTTCAACTATAATAAATTTAACCGAATACTGCTGTGAAATATTGTATAATGATTTTAAAATGTTTTGAGACAATGTAAATAATTTTCGGATTTTGGTTTCCTCAAACTCAGTACTCAGGTAGTGGTAAAGAAGCCCATCCTAATAAGTACCTAAAGCTAAGGGCTTTAGAATAATAGCATTGCAGGTCTTTTTTTAGTAGACTGAATAACGTATTAGGGGATTTTGGGAAGGAGTGGTGAAGTGCAAAGAGGTCCAAGTATCTAAGAACTTCAAACAGAAACCAGCAGCACTTTAGGAAATTTATCAAGATTATCAGAATAGATCATTTACAATAATAATGGATTTTGTCGATGCTATGTCAATTTTTTTAGATTTAGATAGAAAAAATATGTCGAAAGAAAAACTAAAAATGTATAAAAATGTATATATTTACTTCTTTTTAAGATAAGCAAGTTGCCGTTAGTAGATTTAAAATTGGAGAATTTGATATGATCGCCCTTTTCTTCATACCCTTATATGTAATTAAAAGGATTTTTTAACATTTGAATTATTTTCGAAGTTATAACTGTTTTAGTGAAGCGGCATCTAAAAA
Source organism: Rhynchophorus ferrugineus (assembly GCF_030347505.1). Taxonomy (NCBI): domain Eukaryota; kingdom Metazoa; phylum Arthropoda; class Insecta; order Coleoptera; family Curculionidae; genus Rhynchophorus; species Rhynchophorus ferrugineus. The sequence continues at coordinate 15,887,029 of NW_027472585.1, read as the reverse complement.
AGAAACTTTAGGCTTATCATTACTCTTGTTGGTTCAACTATTTACCCAGTTGAAAATAAGTGATTCTTATGGTTATATTATATACATGACATCAATCAATCAATTCATTAAAATATTTCCTGTATAAAATATTATCTTAATTAGTTCTATTCTAAGTATTAATATAAAGTCTACGTAAGTCCTATTACCTCGCACATTTAGCTTATTAGCGAGCACATTGGGGTCCACTAAAATTCTCTTAAGGTAATTAACACAAAAATTCAGGTTAATTCAACCCTCGTTATAGGTTCTAGAGGAATATTACTTCATTAGAGACAGATTTTTCTCGAAAGATTTTTTTCGAGACAATTGACATGCTCAAATTCTACTGAATAGATTTACTTGAAATTTAGTGTGACGCTTCCCTTTACACTATCTTAACGTAATGCTATATCGTAGAAATAAAACTAAAATATTTAGTTTCACTATTTAAAAAAAATCGAAAATATTTAAAAAAACAACCGTAATTAGTCAAAAATGTTTACTTGATTTTAATATTGTTTAAAAGAAAACCATTTATATTACTTTCATGCCTCCAAAAATCGTTTATTAAGGAATAATCTTTATATCCTTATAACAATTTCATTTTACTAATGATAATGAAGATTCATCAGATGATGTCAAAGAACCTGACGAATTAAAATACGGTGGTCGAATCATTAATCATCAAATACTGTACTCTCATCTGATTAACTGTCTCAACATTTTTTTTTTAGATACATAAACATCAGAAAGAACGCGGAATTTTGGTCATTATTCATTTTTTTCTGGAGATAGTATTTCAAATTGAATGCATGTCAATTTATCGGCTATTAATTCACCAAATGATTCACGATATGAGGATTAATAGTCTTGTATCGGTTTGAAACAGCTTAGTTCTACATTAGTTTAACCTAAAAAGTCCGGTTACTAATTAGTTATTAGTAACAACGCATAAAAACATTACGTTATTTTATAACCGTTATCTTAAAAGATCTTTTTAACCTTTAAAAATATATCAGGTAATAATTCACGAATAATAGTCTCATTGTGTCTCATCACATAACTATATTAAAATTAGAATGAATTAACATTCATATATTTATTAGGCGTTTGCATGTACACTGATCATTTTTTTAGCATCTGCTATGGTAGTCATTTTCCATCGGATCTTAACATTGCTTGTAAACCTCTAGAACTGGTATCCACCACTTTCTAATTAATTCCTTACGTATCCTTAATTAATCCATACGTATCTAAAAGTGTATGATAAACTTTAGTCGCCAATTTCTTTAAATTAAACAATAGTACTCACTTTCGAAAGTGCAAGCCTGAGAGTTCCGTGACTAGCATGCGTATACACTGAATAATTCAACAGGTAAACTAATAAAAGACTGTCTAATTTTAATTTAATTTGATTTTTTGTAGAGAAATGTCAGATCCATCGAATTCAATTCAAGTCAGATTCATCATATTGTTGATAACTATACATGCAAGCACTTGATAATTAGTATTAATTATACAAATTAATTATTTTATTTATTTATTATATAATTTAGATTATAACTGTTTTGCCAAACATTTTGAAACATATTTGTATATAGCGATGTACGAGTAGAAAACTGTAAATTCTAGTCAATCTGCCTAAATTTCCTTATTGTATATAAAAAACTAGACAATCCGTGATTATTTCATTCATGTGATGTAGAATCGAGTTGAAAATTATATAGGGTGCCGATTAGAAAAGTGCGTGGTTTAAATTTGGATTGCGTGATGCGATGCCCTTAGTGGTTTTCAAAAGGGTTGGCAAAAAAGTTACTTAAGTTCCGTAGAAATCGCTGCAATGAATAAACTAAACTTAGGGCCTATATTTACTTTTATAACGGAAGAAAAGGTATATCGACCACGTGATTTATTTATTATAAATTCAGGACCTCAGGTCAGGTTGAATGGTTGAATGTTTGTAACTTTGTAAATTGTAATTTCAGTAAGTTCATTTTCATTTAGAAGTATGTAAAGAATCAAAACTATGAGGGCAGTCTGATAAGTCAGTAACTTTATGAATATTGCGCACAATTACATCTCTGCTGCCCTCATCTCTCATCTAGTAATAGACCATTGTAATATTTTGAGCAAGCTGCGTCATACAACTTATGTCTGACAGCCAACGAAACGGACGATCGAGATAATCAATTTTAAAAATGGAAAAACGTGTTTTTGGTATGCTGATCAAGCCTCATTGGCCATATTATTCAGGCTATTTGGACATATTTTATTTGATTGTTTCAAGAAAAGTCAGTCCATCAAGACACGGGTGCATACATGTATTGTGATTACGGCAAAGATCCATAAATTGGATTTGAACTGCTACCCCATCTAAGCATGTTCTCCAGATTTAGCGTCCTATAACCCTTTCCTGTACCCAAGTCAGAAGATATGGCAGGTGATAACAGATATGTGTCGAATAAAGACATCATCACTGAAACGAACTCCTATTCTGAAGACCTTGAGAAAAACTATTATTTGAAAATAATGAAAAAATTGGAAAAATGCTGTAGTAAAATATATTGATCCAAATGGAGATTATGTGGAGAAATAAAGCATAAATTTCGTTAATTTATCAAAATGGTTTAGTATCAATACTGGAGAGCAACTTTTGTCTTACTCTTTGTGATTCCACAATCTGCCCTATAGGCAATAAGTATTTCTTATGTCTATATTATATATACATGGCATGTAGAAAATCACATCATTAAACGATCTCCTGTATAAAATAGTATCTTAATTAATCAGTCTCATTCAAAAGCTTATTCTAAAGTCTAGTCCATATATGCTAGTAATCAGATCAGGTGGTGTTAAATGTTTTAGTCTACGCACTTCACTATCACGTCGCATATTTAGCTGCTTAGCGAGTATGTTGGGATGCAGTGATACTCTCTCGAAGTACTTCACACAAACACGTTGAATTACACGTGTTATAGGTTCTAGAGGAATGTCGCATTGTATCACTTTATTTGAAATATAGTACGGAGCATCAACAATGGCACGCAACACTTTATTTTGGAACCGTTGAATGATGGATATATTAGATATGCTAGCTGTACCCCATAGTTGGATTCCATATGACCAAATGGGCTTGAGTATAGACTCATACAGTAACACCTTGTTATCTAATGATAACTTGGATTTCCGCCTGATGAGCCAATACATTTCATATAATTTCAGTCAAATTTGTTTTCGTTTAGAGAGTATGTGCTTCTTCCAGTTTAGGCGTCGATCTAAGTGCATACCAAGATATTTAACATGCTCTGCTTGGGGGAGTTGACGATGATTGACATTCACTGGTGGACATGTTCTTCTACGCAGGGAAACGTTACATGGGTGGATTTTGTTTCATTGGCTTTAATGCGCCCTGTCTTCAACCATAATTGTATTTGCTCCAGATGGGTTTGTAGGTTTATTGATGTCGTGAGTGTATCTTCATGAAATTCTAAGATTGCTGTGTCGTCTGCGTATGTTGTCACAGTAGTTATTTTAGTAGTGGGTAGATCGGACGTATATAGAAGATACAGTACTAGACCCAGTACACTACCTTGCGAAACTTCTGAATATATGGGATGTAATTCGGATGTTTATCGCCTTGATTTACAATAAAATGTCTGTCAGTGAGATACAATTTTAGTAACTGATAGTCCGGATGAGGGAGAAGTTTCTTTAATTTAACCTGCAAACCCGTTTGTCATACTTTGTCAAAAGCCTGAGATATATCTAGGAAAGCAGCCCTAGCAAGGCAACTAAACCAAAAGGGATGCTTTAATGATTGTTACACGATCCAAAGGTAACGTCAGTGCAATTTATGTTTTTATCTTTTCGGTTTAGACCTAAAAATAGTCGATATTTTATTTTTAAAAAAATACATTGGCTCACTAAATTATAAATATATTTTTACATCTTATATTAGATATACTTTGTACAATAATAATTTACAAATTAATTTGTTATTATTGTTATATTATTATTATTGTACTTGCTTCAACACACAAACAAGACGAGTATCGACTAAATATATCAGAATGTATTTCCCAAATTAAAATAAAATTAGGCTATTTAAGCTAAAGTTAAGAGCAGTAGTTATAAGGAATAATAGTTAAGTTCGTGATTTGGTTCTTTTCAATTTTATGATTCCTTCTGATGTTATCCAGTAGCTGCTTCTGCATTGCTATGATATATTAACTTTATTTCATGTTTTATAATGATAATGTTAGAAATCAGTTTTATTTCGGGGCCATTGTGTTGTTCTTCATTGGTTACGTAGCAATAAGCATTAGTAATTAATCGAAGAACTTGAACCCCATGGGTCTAAATAGGCTTTAAAATGACTGACAAAACAATCTCTTTGATATTTGGTCAAGTTAGATGTTAGTTGTTTACCTTTGTTCTTTTTTCTTAAACCTGATCTGCTGTTTTTTGTTAATGTGATGTGAATATTATTATGTATAGTCTATCCAAAGAAGAAGTGCACTCACGACACCAAGATGTTTAATGTATTGCCTGTGGCAATTTGTGAATTCGTTTTAGAATCAGACAATATTTTCCTTCTGGAATGGTTCGCAAAACATTAATTAGGTTTTGAGGATACCACGCTAAAATCCGTACTATTTTAAATTATTACTCGATAAAAATAAATGAAATGTTTAATTACGTTTCTTTAGTTAGTTACGCTTTTGTGCAATTTAGTTTTTTTAGAAATAAACCCGAAAAGATACACACTAGATCGGATGGCTGAACAATATGTTCAGAAAATATTATGTCTTCCTCTCTATCACCGCATATTCAATCCAATCGAGTTAATATGGGGGGGGGGGGTGGCAAAGAATTATTACTATAGGTATGCTGGTAGAGAAGGATATACAAGTAAGAACTGTTTGGGTATGTGGAAAAAAGAATTGTCTACAATAACGCCTTTGGTTTATCGCCAAATAGTGGAATCGTGAATAAGTTTTAGAAAGATTGGAAATTAACAGCTTAGAGATTAACTTGAACAGTGACTCAGAAAGTGACAGTGGCTAAGACACGGTTATTATTAATAGAAGATTACTGTAGAACATTGTATAGTTATACAAGAACCTTAGGTTAGATTGTATCAGGGGAGGATGAATACTAACTGTTTTCTAGATATCGTAGAATACATTAGGGAGAATTTGATGATTAATTATTTCAAGAATGTTGTACACAGGTAGTAATAGAAGAAACAAAAAATACAGTGATATCAAAATGACTTATTGACACGGAAATACACCATCGAAGGAAACAAGAACTAAATTGTAAAAAGGTAAATATGATCTTTAATGAAAGTAAAATGCCTTACTTACAATACAATTGGATTAGGACTCCAGGAGATATCACTATACAAAAAGAATTGGAGAAGAACATAAATATAACAAAACTAAATGATTCGATAATATATGCATTAAATATACTATAATGTTAAAATAAATTATGTTAGGTAACATTCTTGTTTCATCATTTTATTTAGATTAACATTTTTTATATGTCTAAAACTCTGAGCTGATGCGGCAACATTGCGACATTTTGACGTCATAAATTGAGATGGCGTAGGTTCACTGCTACTTTGGATAGACTATATATTTCTTATGATTACGTTTCCTTCAACATAGCACCATATGATTGAGTCATCGGGTGAAATTTGCAGGTTTTGATGGAAAAACGAAGAGATACGTTGACGATTTCAGCGAATATCGCTAATTCCTCATTTGAAAAGCACATGACGTATTTATTTATGGCTCGGATCGGGGGCCTCTATCTCCCGCAGATAATCAAAACAAATTTAAAAGTTATATAAGCCGACTCGGGGACCTTTTAAGAAAAAAAGCTGAAAATTCCTCGCCGACCATTTGACCAAACAAGAACTGGGCTATTTCTCCGGGTCTATGCATTATGCATGGCCCGGGAAGCGAAAAAGAAGAAGAGAAGAGAAGCCCGGCGAAAAAAAAGGAATGACCACGGCTACTCCGACGACTATTGTTGTTCAGCAAACCAGTTCGCAAAAACACGATTGGAAATGAAGTTATATTCTGTCGTGGACGACAATTAGGGCGCAGCCAAATAGGGAGACGCAAGAGGGTTAATTAAATTTAATAGATTCAAATGTTTCGCGAGAAACCTGGATATAGTCAAATGATAAAAACCAGACCTTCTCTCTAGATAGTCCACAGGGAACATTCCTCTACGACGGTGGATTTTATTCGTTTTTCAAACATTTTCTAGTAGCATTGTTCTGTTCGTTATTTAACACGGCTATTTCAATTTGCATATATACAGGGCGAGTAAGAGATAATAGCCGAACCATTTTCATTCCATCATCACTAAATAAAAAAGTTTCTGGTTTTCTGTCGCCTAAATTAAAAAATAATAAAATAAAATTATATAGCATAATAATAAAATTATAAAAGCACAATTCCTGATTCCTGATATTTTAGTAGTGTCATTTATCTGTTTAATTTCATCAAATAATGCATACTATATAGTCATCATACGATTAGTAATACCAATGTAACTTGTAAACTAATAAGTTTTTTTTTATTACTTGATTATTACATTGTTACAAGTGTGAAATAATGTTTATACATGTCAGTGTTGTATTTTTTATTTAATACACCTCACTGCACAACACTACACAAGATCAGATGGTTTGATTCTTTTGAGTCTGTGTCCTGTTCTGGTGGTATCCCAAAGTTGCAATACTTCCATATTCTCCTGAGAGTGGAGTACTTTCTCATGTCCCCTTGAAATTCTCTTCAGATACCCACAATCAGTCAAGACTCTGAGAAGGTCTGTAGGTTTCGATGTAGGTAGTCAGTCCTGTAATATTTGATTGCGTCCTCAATACTTCTCAGGACTTTATTGTACTTGTAGGTCAATCGGCAACCACTAGTAACAATGTAATAAATAAATCATGTAAAAAATATAAATTAAATACTGCTTTAGTTTTAGTTTTAGACAAATTAATTATGTTACAGAGTGTGCGAGTATATCACTAAATAAAATAGCGAACACTTTCTTCATGCTTCAATATTTGTGGGTCCGGTTTTAACTGCCTTATAACCCAAATGACTTATTTTATGTATCAATAGTATATATTTTGATTAAAGCACACGTTCTAATAAAGATGCGATTATTAGAAAACTATCTTGAACGTGTCGAAAATTACAGCGAGAAAACCGACCGCCTGGTAATCTAACTTGGAGCTTCTGTGCTGTTGAGCTCCCGAAATCGTGGCCGACTTCACACGCTAATGTGTAATAAACGAGTTTATAATTGGAGCACCGGGTTCGAAGGCCCGATCGGACGAAACAGCCTTCGCCTAGGAGCCGAAAAAACAGAAACCACCACGTCAATTACCGTGTTTATACAAGTGACAGTGACAGTTCCATCGGATGGCGACGCGGTAGCGTCCTGGCCGACATCGGCCAAGCTCTTGTTTTGGTACGGGATATCGGATTTCACTGCGACAAGATAAAACGAAGAACGGAAACGGTGGTGGACTCGCTAAATGTTCATGGTTGACACTTTTGCTCTGCTTAAATACTGTGAAAAATATTTACAAAATACAAGTGAAATAATAGTAGACATCTGTTAGCAAAGAAGTTTCATTTTTTGCTAGTTTTTAATATCTTCTGAGCCATTTCAGTATTTATGGTGTTATTTATATAGCTCTTCTTTGAATTATTATATACAAAAATACGTTTTATATTGTTGGCAGCTTTTTAACTCTTTATGGCCCTTATTGGCCGATTTGCTTATTTTAGTTCTATAGATGCTGATTTTTTCTTATCATGATTCTTAATTTTATCTTAACCTACCGTTTTCGTATATACATATCCAATTTTGTAATAAACCGTATCGAATAGAAGCAAAAAGAAAAAAGAGAGGGAAATTTAAGGAAATTAATAAAATAAGGTAAAAAAGAACAAGAGTCACGAAAGAAAAATAAACAAAAGAAGATAAAATAAGTATAAAACCAATAACAAAAAGGGTTTACAGAGTAATTACAAAAAAAAGAAATTATTAACGCAAAAATCAATAATGATAAATAAATATTTGCCACTTAAAGGTGCATTCGAACCAACATGGAAAGAAACAAAAAATAAATATACAAATAATACTGACATATTTATATAGTATCGATTAATTTGGAAAGTCTGAATACAAATGAATAAGGAGAAAAATAATCTTAGAATTCTGAGTAAGAAGTTGTTTTCTATAAGAATATTTTGAGATTGATGTATCGTATCTAGTCCATTCCATTCGACCACGCGGCAAAGTAAATGTGATATATTAGAGGACATAAGACCTTAATAAATAAAAAAATCAAAAAGCATGGCATAAGAAGAGTATATTTCTGTATTCCGTTCAAAGATATAGTGAAACAATAACTAACAATAGGTAAAAATAATAATAATATGAGCTCAACAAGTAACATATAATAAGTAGGAAAATAAACAAGAAGAAACCTAATAATATTTAGAGAATGAAGTAAAAAATAGAAGAAGAATTAATAAGGAATAAAACTTTGACAGTGATAAAACAAACCGAGCAGGCAAAAAGAACAACATATATATGGTAAATTATAGATGTTAAAGGAGGATACAAATCTAAAAGGAACGTAAATAACAATTTATGAATATTCATTAATTTTATAGAAAAAAGGTATCGAAGAGAAGCAAAAAGAAAAGAGAGAGAGAGAGAGAGAGAACAAAAAGGTTAGAGAAAGGAAAGAAAAAGAATCAAAAGAATATAAAATGAGAGGAAAAATAATGACAATAAAAAGCATTTACAGAGTAACCAAAAACAATTACTAATACAAAAATCAATAATAATAAGAAAATCTTTGTTACTTAAATATCAAGATACGAAGAAACAATGACACAGTAGATGAAATGTAAAACAAGCAAAGATAAACAGGAATAAAAAAAACTAAAAGAAAAAGGAAAGCATAAAATAAGAACGGTATTGATAAGAAGCAAGCTTAAGAAGCACCGATGGGCTTGAATATTTTTGATTGTAAATATTCATTGTTCCTGCGTTGTTATTATTTGGAAAATATCTTGAAAGACTTACGTTTTAATCTAGATAAAACAAAGATATATAAACGAGGAAATCTGATACGAAACATAAATCTTCAAGCACGAAAATGTCTTGTATTTCTTGATGAAAACTTCACAGTTACCGTGCAGGATTTACGCGGTGTCACGAATAAATTAAAGGGTGTATTGTTTCTCCTCGGGATCGCCATTTGTCCTGACAAGTATCTGTTGAACAAAGGCGGCTCCAAGTGCTACCGTCTTATCATAATAGTACGTGGTACTATTCCCAGACCGGCCGGTGCCGCCGCCATCTATGAATACGTGACATCAAAAGGATAATTTAAAGGGTGCCTTACGCAACGTAAAGATAAGCGGATCGCGCCATTCACCTCTTGTAAACAACCGGTGACATTTCAACCTCGGACGTTGGGTAGGCGCAGAAAAAGTCATATATATTCTCTAAAGCGACCGGCTAGAACATGAAATTATAGAGATTTCAGTCGAAGATCGTTGCCAGATAGTCGGTCCACCAAAACCCGACTGTCCTTCTCTCTCTCTCTCTCTCTCTCGAGCCCGCTCTCTCGTCGAGTTCTTTCCTCTCCTCTTCCTCCTCCACCCGCGCCTCTTCGCTCTACACTCTCTTCTTATACCTGGCGCAGAGCGCGTTTCCACGAAGGCAGCCGTAAATCAAGCCGTTGGCGAGTGTGACTTGGCGCGGTAGTTGATCTCGGGCCTTGATTTAGTTGTCTCGATTTATTGTGGGCGGGTTTTGTTTGCATTTACAAAGCTCGCAGCTTCGTTGGCCGTGTCGCTTTTCGTCGTGAACACCGTTCGGTTTTTTGCATAAAATATCATCGGCCGGCCGTTCGTCAAGGGGTCTCGATGGGTCCATCGTGAACGGTCGAATCGATTGGTGCCTTAATTGGGCAGTTATGATGTTCTAAATAAACACGTACTTAGACGTACGGACCCTTATTTTTATAACTACACTTTAAAAATAACCCGCAGTTTTAAATATTAATATATTTTACCTATAATCCCATTTATAACACGTCGTTTCTTAAGTTCGGTAAACATCAACATTAAATGTAATCCAACCTGTCTCTTTAGTGCAATCACTACATAGTATAAAACAAAGTCGCCTTTTCTGTCCCTATATCCCTATGTGCGCTTAAATCTTTAAAACTACGCAACGGATTTTGATGCGGTTTTTTTCAATAGATAGAGTGATTCAAGAGGAAGCTTATATGTATAATACATGCATAATATACTAAGGCAACATTGCTAATTTTAGAGGTTTCTAACGTGATGTCGTAAATTAACCTATTTTTTAGGCTTATTTAGCAATTAGCAAAAACGCTGCCTAACCCTACGAGTTAGATCAAATTAATGTACTACAGTATTGTACACCATAAAAAGGTCTACAAAAAAGTCCCCGATGGTATATGTTTATCTTTTAGGGATAACCCACATTAACCATTTTTATTGTTTACTTTTTACGTGAGAAAATGGCTTATTTACGAAGCTATTTTAAGCAATACGGCATTAATCCTTATCAAATTAAGTACCTTAAATACAGTGTGCAATTAATATAGATCAATATGGTTCCTTACAGCATGTAAATTAAACAAATATTTTCGGAGATATTACAAATTTAAAATTTGCGTTTAAAAATGTGTAATGTAATAAAAATTGTATGAATTTAGATATTCCAAAGATAGCAGGAAATCTTCATAGTAAGTATAGGGGAAGAGGAATTGTTTTACTCCAAATTTAATGCGTGTAGGCCAAGGGCAGTAATGAAAGAACCAAAAATACTGGATCGATTTTAATCATGTTTTCATTGAGTGACATAGGCATATATATTTTATGCCCGTGCAAAGTCGGAGCGGGCCGCTATGTTTTTATATACAACGTTCATATTTTTTCTGTAGTGTATTTAATTTAGTATCAGCATTGCACCCGTGCGAAGCCGGGGCGGGTCGCTAGTCTACTATAAAATGAAGAATAGCTGTCCCTCTTGAATGGTGTTTTGAAAATAAAAAGCCGAAATATTTCGAAAGTGGTCATTCATTTGTTACGTAAGATGATTAGGGGGAAAGGGCGGTTGATTGTGTCTTATTTTTTTTGTTCAAGGAATGATATAATTAACCTTGGAAATATAAGACAGGAGATAAAGTGTAGTAAACAGGAATATTGTGGTGATATAAAGATTGAAATTAGTAAAATTCTTCCTCAAGAGTTTTTTTCTGTAATTATACCCATTACAGTGTAAAAGTTGGCCCATGTTTCCCATCATGTTTTTTCATGCATCATGTAACATGGAAGCGGAGGCATCATTTGAGACTGTTCCTTAAGATTTTTATTGTCTGTCAATATATTATGCGCTCATAGGAAGGACTTATTTAGTATGCTCTAAATACTTTGTCAATAAGGCAGTGTAACTTCACAAAAGACTTTAAGCCCATGGACTGATGAAGATTTTATGTAAACATGAATAATAATGAAAATCTTTAAAATAAAATCAAAATACACCAAATATGTCCTTTCTGTCCTGGAGCTCAATTCCTAGGACGAATGTTTTGTTTAAGTCTTCCACATTTACTATATGCTCCTTGCGATTATTATTTATTTTAAACCATCTTTCTGTCGACCAAAATTATTATTGCTATAAAACTACTTTTATATATATTTATGGTTTTCTTTTTATTAATTAATTTTTTAAAATATGTTTTAAAGTATCATTTTGCCTATTAGGGGTTTATCTGGACTGGACCTACAGTTTAACGTGGGCTCCGAACCACGGTCCTCGGCATTAAGCCTACCGACTGGTGAGTGACCAACTTAGAAAACATCGCAGAAGACATCTGGTCTTATCCGGCCGGGTTACCGGCGTGACTGGGATCACTTACAAATATAAATTTACGACTATGCCCCAGGACGATTCGAACCCGCGACTATCGCAACAGTAGGTGGACCGTCCTGTCGCCTTTACCACTGCGCCAACCAAGCCGGCATATGATTTTATTAAAGCGTGTAAATCAACTCACTTGTAAGCCAATCAATTTTGTAAACCGGATCGCTGGATTAAACTGGAGCAAAATGGATCGCTAATAAACCAACATCGTTCTTTGGTAAGGTTGCCAAAAAGATAGGAAAAGTTGAAGATGGAAATGAAAATGGAAACTTTGATTCAAATATACTGTATTAATTTTTCTCATATGTTTTTAACGTGAAAAAACTCCATACGTTCACCACATGTTATAGTACATAACATAAGTTCTCGTTCTCTATTTCTGTGATGTGATTTAATTTCCCTCTTTCTGTCAGATTTGTTTCCGAATAACTGCCAATTTTTAAGATTCTTACCTCTGCTGTTGAGATCCCTTTACTTATCCTATCACTGCAAATTATAGAATTATAGATTTCAGGTTGAAATTCCTTTAATTCGTTCCCTCAGACATAAAATTGTGGTACGTTTGAAGCAATTTATGTTAGTTCATATTATACGTTGGCTGTTAAAATATACACACTTTGGGACTAAAGAAACGAAAAGGAATCTTAAATTGCATTCGAATTTATACATTTTAAGATATGGGACGTAAACAAAAATCCGCTACTTTATCCGCTTTTTTTTACTGTCGTTGAATTTGATGTAAAATTCTTTATAATTAGTACAATCATCAACCTGTTGTTATTTGAGAGCAAATGGAAACAAATTTTACATTCTCTTGACTCTTCTCTTTATTTGACTTCTTCTCTTGTTCCTTCTCTTTTTCTTTTATTTGTGACAAGTAGAAATACACACTATTTTAACAATAGGTTTTTTGGTTACATAAAGTTATGTTTTTATTATATAATTTCATTAGACTGTTAGGTCTACAATTTGTCTTTATGATAACTTTATATTAAACGTAGGTATATAACTAGGAGGACCCATCGGTCCTATCTCAGTCTCTGGTCTCTATATTTTTATTATATGTAGGTCACTACACAAGATCAGATGGTTTGCTTCTTTTGAGACTGTGTCCTGTTCTGGTGGCATCCAAAAGCTGCAAAACTTCAGTATTCTCATGAAAATGGAGTCTTTCCTCATGCCCCCTTGCTCTTGATTTCTTGACTGACTGTGACCTCTCAGGATTGTATTTTGTTTATGTTACTATTTGCAGAATATCCCACATAATTGAACCCCGTATGTCCATATAGGTTTCAGTATTTGCTTATATAATAGTAATTTATTATGTACTGATAATTGTGACTTTCTTCTAATTAGCCAGTACATTTTCCTATATATCAATCCCAGTACTTTTCTTTTCTTCTTTATATGCTCCTTCCAGCAACGTTTTGCATCAAGATTCATTTCGAGATATTTAGCGTTGTTGCTATATGAAATTATAGTATTATTTAGTGTTATTGGTGCTTGTACGGTCTGTATGAAGACATGCACATATTTACTTTCGTTAATTTTTATTTTCCAAGCTTATGTCCAATTATTTATATTGTCGCTGGTCTGTTGTGAGTTTCGTGCGGCTTCTTCAGTATTGCCTTCGACAGCTATAATCATACAATCATCAGCAAATGTAACCATCGTAATATTCTCCATTTGTGGTATATCACAAGTGTAGTGTAGATAAAGCATTAGCCCCAGTACACTTTCTTGTGGTACACCTGCTTTAGCTTCTTTTATTGTAGAGTAAGCTGATATGTATGATTTTAATAGTTCGGTGTGTTGCTTTGGTAACATTTTCTCTAGTTCATGAACAAGGCCTTCATGTCAAACCTTATCGAAGGCTTGTGCTAAGTCTAAAATTATAGCTGATCATAATTTTTTACTTTCGTAGGCTTTTTCAGTAACATCTGTTATTCTGTAGACCTGGTCAATTGTTGAATGCTTGTTAATAAACCCAAACTGGTATGTTGGTATTAGGTTTTTTGTCTCTGTGAAAGAGTAAAACCGCTTTTCAACGGGAGTTTTTCAAAAACTTTAGATATTACTGGCAGCAGACTGCCCAGGTTTTGGGATCATTATAATATCCGCCATATTCTGTATTGATCAAGTTGGTGTGTTTTTTAATACCCTTTCTTGATAGTTTTTGCAGTAATTCTCCTGTTATTAAATCGTAGCCTGGTGATTTGTTGGGTTTAATGTGAGTTTTAATAACTTTGGTTAGCTCGTTCGGCGTGTCTAATTCAATCATCGAATTTTCAGGTTCCTTGTTACAGTTATATAATATAAAAATGAAATATATTTATGAAAATCTATTTTTATTATATAGTTAGTTTTGGGGTAAAAGAAACGAAAATAAATTTGAAGCTACTTTATAATTGACATACACATACACTTTTCATTGTATGTAATCATAAAAAGCAAAGGTTGAATTACAATTATAAACAACCATTTGGTTCAACGAAACACTTAAAAACAAAATCATACATTTTTATTAATATATTAGATGGAGATATACTAAATTAATGATTGATTTATAATGAACTCAAGGCAAGATTGTTAATAAGAATTAGTACTGTTTCAAGAGATCCTTCACTTATGACCGATACTGTATACACGCCGAATTATTACATCGTGCATTTAAATGTCTCGAAATTTATATTCGCTCGTATTGGACCTATAAACATTTTATGTTAAGGAGGAGAAGCAAGCCCACCGAATGTAAACGATTCGGCTGATGCGAACTCGTAGACGTAGCAGAACGTCGTAAAATATTACTAACAAGGATCAAGTGTAAGGAGCATAAAAGTAAAACTGTCCACCATCCAGCGGGCGTATTTTAAACGGCTGAGTTACGTTCGGTATGCTGGATCAGTTCTCAACTATGAAAAAAACGACCGTCAGATAGGACTGTTATCTAGTTATCGGAGTTCTGGGCGACTTAACGTCACTATTACCTCTGATTTATCGTGATGTAGGTCTCTAATTAAGTTAGAACCATGACGATTATGTCCTGACTTTTTTAATATCTCTATTTTTTATATTGATGAAGATATGAACACGTAAAGTGGAGTATTTGAAGATGTCACTTCGTCTGATCCATTGACCATATTACTAAATAAATTTTTAAATGATACTCAACGAATTATGGTTTGAAATTTTGAATATCATAGATAAAACAAATTCGTGTGTTGACTAAACGTTGTTTAGCCGTAAAGAAAAGCACCGTTGGAAGCATGATAATCCCTTTGACTATCATTGACAGAAAAGCTGGATTTAAAGATGATGATACGGATGGTAACTCGTACAAGTTTATTAAAACCGCTAGTTGTTTCAGAAAGCATAAAAAAGTTCACAAATAGTTTTTGAAATCATTAAGAGGCATTGAATGATATAGCTGACAATTTACACTTATTAAAAGGTAGTATGTTTAGAATTTTAAACAAACATTTGGTAATAATATTAGCCTAAATAACACACAGGCTGGAAAGTCTAAAGAAAATGCGTTTTTTCTTCAAAATTGGCTTTATTCATCAAGGTAATCTATATCAAGAGCCACACAATCATTCCAGCGCCGCTCTAACATTTTAATTCCACTTTTGTAGAACGATTTATCTTTTGCTTCAAAACAGGCCTGTCACCAGTTGCTTGCTGTCCACTCAGATGACGATCGTTTTCATTCTGGAGTAAAGTGATGGATCCATGTTTCATCCATTGTCACATATCTGTTTATATTATATATACACGGCATGTTGAAAATGACTTCATTAGGTGATCTCTTGTACAAAATACTATTTCAATAAATTGGTCTTATTTTAAAGCTTATTCTAAAGTTTATATATGTCCAATTATCGATCGGATGCTGTTAGCTGTTAGACGTTTTAGCCCACGCACTTCACTGTCACTTCGTATATTTAGCTGTTTAGCGAGTACATCGGGATTCACTGACACTCTTTCGAAGTACTTCACTCAAACACGTTGAATTATACTCGCTGTTGGTTCAAAAGTTCATAGTATGGAGCATCAACAATGGCACGCAACGCTTAATTTTGGAATCGATGTATGATGGATATATTGCTAGACTTGCTAGCGATTCCCCATAGTTGGATTTCCTATGACCAAATACTTAATATAACAAATACCTTGTTACTTAATGATAACTTGGATCTGCGCCCGATAAGCCAATATATTTGGTAGAGTTTTCAAATTGTTACCATTTGGCGAGTATGTGCTTCTTACAAGTTAGACGTCGATCAAGGTGCTTCATCTGCGTGCGTGATTATCTGCTTGGAAGAATTGATAATTATTCATATAAACTGGCGGACATGTTCTTCTATGCCGCGTAAAAGTTATATGACTGGATTTTGTTTGGTCGGCTTTTATCCGCCATATTTTCAGCCACATTTATATTTATTAAGGTGTGTTTATAGATTCATTGATGCTATGGCTGGAGCTTCATGAAAGGCTATGACTGCCGTGTCGTCTGCGTATGTTGCCACAGTGGTTATTTTTGTTGTAGGTAGATCAGCTATGTACAAAAGATATAGTATCGGACCCAGTACACCATATTGTGGAACTCCTGAATATATTACATGTAATTCGGTATGTTCATTTGATTGATTTACTGTAAAATGACAATCTGTACGGTAAGATTTAGTAGCTCATAATCCGGATAAGGGAGAAGTTTCTTTCATTTAACCTGCAATCCCGTATGTCATACTTTATCAAACGCCTTAGATGTGTCTAGGAACGCAGTTATACAATATCTTTTGGCGTTTAAGTCCATATTTACTTTGTTAACAAGTCTATGCACTAGTTCAACTGTTCCATGCTTATTGCGAAACCCAAATTGGTGTTGTGGAATGATCTTTCTTATTTCTATTGTACAATTGAGTCTCTTTATGTAGTTTCAAAAAACTTGGTAGGAGGTGACATCTTCTGGTGTTTTCACTGGTTTGAGAATCATTATTATTTGAGCTACCAGATGCTAGTTCGTAATATAGCATTAAATATGAATGTTAATACTTTTACACCCTTCTCTGATAGTTCCTGTAATATTTTTCCGGTTACTAGATCATATCCAGGTGCTTTTTTACAATTAATGTCTCTGATTATTATTTGTTGAGCTTTTTTAATGGCGAATTTTTTATGTGGTAAATCCTTTTGAAATGGCGAATTTAGGAAGTTGGTAATTTTATTTCCGTCCTCTTGAGATAGCTCAGATGGGAAAAACATTTAGAACATTTTTTAAATACTCTGAGTTTGAGCTGGGGCCTTTTGACTTTTCGTGTTGCACAACACAATGAATAATTAATGGCGAATGAATAATCTATAGTGACAGTTGGTGTCAGATTTTCTGTATGTCTCTATAAGTATTCCTGAATGTCTTGGTTTTGTTCCATTTGTATCAACTCTTTCAGCTCTTTTATTGCATAAAACTTAATTTAAAAAAACTCTTAATTGAGGGCTACAGTTTCATTATGTAACATCCCCAACACTCCATTTGATTACACAAGATTTTTCACCCGATTACATCAGAAAACAACAATTGTCTCGAATAACACAGAAACCGACGCGGATTCTCAAAACGGCTCACCCGCTAGACACACACCGAATTGATTTGTTCCGATGGATCTCGATCGAGTCTCTCTGCCTCTTTCCAGGTGATCAAACTGAGACCTTCCCCCCTTCGGCCGCCGTCGCCGTCGCCGCCTCGCCTCTCGTTCTCTGCCGTCCTCTTCAATTTACACACAATGAGTGAGCTGCCGTGGAAAACAAATGGCGAGACGATATCGCGGCGTCAATCTCTCTGTTCAAACACGTATCGATCCGCCCGACCATCTTTTGATTCGATCTTTTCTCGCACTAATTGGATGGAAAGAAGAGTACGTATATATGGCGTCGATACATGTGTTATCGGGACGACAGAAATGCTCGTTTACATCGAACGAGCTCGGGAAAGAGATTGGAAAACAGTTTGGTGGGTAATTATTGGGGGCAGAAAAATCTAGTTAACCATGAAAAACTAATGCATGTTTATTCACTCTGTGGTTCCCGTGCTTTTTGTGTGTTATCGAAAACCAGTACCATGTATAGAACTTATTGCTTTTTTATTTTTAGATATGGGTTTATATGCAATTTGTTATGTAAAGCACTGGAAGAATAATTATATTTTTGGGTATTAGAATTTGGATTAGTTCAAAGAGATTGGTTTATCAGTCAATTATGAAGCCTATTTGGACTATGGAGGGTAAATACGAAATTGCGCTAAAGCATCAAGCTGGCTAGTAATCCAACGCTACTAAAACAAAATCCTTTGGTAAATTACAATGAAACACTACACCATTATTTCGAAATCAAATAGACTTACGATGTTCTGTTAGGCTTCTAATTTGAATTTATTAGAAAGTTGACAAGTCATATTTAATCTGACATATGGTTAGTTCTGGAGTAGTCCAATATGTAGGTTCAATATTTGAAACATGGCGAATGTTGCCGCCCATATCGTAAGGTAAAGATATTATCCTTGACTTATCAGTAGGAATACCCACACAGAAAATAGCCTAACGCTGTTAAATCTCAGGACATTGTAAGATTTTTTCCAGGTTAACAGATAGAAAACGTAAAATTATGCTTGCTAAACATTCGTGGTTGAAATTGTACCATATTGTTGAAACCAAACTATCTCCACATTCAAAGAATTCATTTCAAAGACGAACGAGTAATGAGCACTTTCTTGTTGGCCTTACTTTCTCACTTATAAAGCTCTCTGCTAAAAAATATCAAGAGGCGTATATATTATATGCATATTTATAGGGCTATGGTGATGTATAGTGATGTATAACGACATATTGGACAACTTAAAATCACGCAAATTCATTGGATTTCGGGGTCATCGTGTTCTGTGTGTCAGTTCTTCCTTGGTTACGTAACGATAAGCATTGGTCAGTAATCGAAAGTTTGCTGGTTTAGTGTAACCCTTTTTTTCGCCATAATTCCAAATAGGCTTTATAATTCACTGATAACCCAATATCATTGATCATAGTTGGAAGTATCCTTCGACCAACGAGTAGAGTTCTTTGATTTTGAGCCTAATTTGGTTTGCGTTTATATGATAAGGCTTTCGCTAGATTACAATATGAGTGAACTGGCAGTGGCGATAAAATTAAATAGTTTTAAGTGAACTAATCTTTTGATTTCAAATCCTACCTGTTTCAGATCTTTTATCTCACGTTTCTTTTAATACTGATGAAAATACGACACTAGTACTACACTATAATGACCAAGAATTTAAATGTTACATGTCTGTTTGGTTTGTGATATTCGGGTGATTGAATTTCAAAACAACAACAATTAACCAAATCCATGACAAGTCAATTTCGTAACCTCCCACCCAAAAATGCGATGGTATAAACCGATAACGATATCTTCATCTCCATCTCCATCTTCATCATCATCATCGTCGCAAAGACATATCAATTAAAAGCTTTCCCTTAATTAAGCTGGTTTAATCCACCAATTATATCGGACGTCTTCTAATCTCCGTCTCTTGTAAAAATCTAATTAAATATTTATATTTCGTTATTAAGTCCTGCGCGAGGCTACCACACCGGTGTTAACAAATCTCTCGGCGTGTCTAGAATTCTAATCTCCCGAAAAAGATTTCGGTTTTAATGGGATTTTTTTCCTCGTCGAGATTAATCTATCAATTATATTTTATATTATTTTATATAATTAATACTAATTAATAAAGACGGACACTCGTGCTGTAATGGGTCCGTTTTAATTAAAACGTTATTATATAGAGATAATTTAAAAGCTCACTCTGGGTCGACAATTTAGATTTTTTTAAACATAATGTGTATTACGGGTTTGATTTGTTATTTTTCCTGGAAATAAAGAATGTAAACAATAGGCTAGATGACTATTTATGAGAAACTACTTTATGACAATTCCACGTATTTGCTTTAACCTGAATAAAAATTATTTATGCAAAACATTGGTCTGAAAGAAAACTTGGCGTTTACAATAGTTATATTTTTATAAACGCTTCAAATCTGCACGTGACGTAGTTGTTTTGGTCGTTTGTATGAACACAGGTTTTACTGTCATAGCCTTTTGCGGTTTTCCGAATTTGATTTCAAACATGGATCTAATGAATCAGCGATAGTACTTAATTCATTTAACATATGTAATGCTTCAAACTATGCTTTATCATTATCACACTTTCGTCAATCTTTTGTTGATTCATTTCTCTTGGTAGTAATGACGTTTTTCGAGAGCTTCAATAATTATACATGAATTTAAAATGGTTCTCTGAACGTATTCTTACAAATAATAAGCCCGGTATAGCCTAAAATCGGTTTTACGACTGTTCGGGAGCTTCGTGTGCAAACAATCGTAAAAACTTCAAGAAGAAATCGACGCAACTTTAGGTCACATTTTAAATCCCATGGATTTCGATAGACGCATGATTCCCATTGTGTCGGTTCAGTACGTAGCTCTAAATCTTTTTCAGTTCGTTTTGGACTTAGCGAAGTAAAACTTGGCCGAAACTGAAAAGGATTCCGGCCGCCATTATCCCAGTTCTGCGTATAGACCGAAAGGTCTTTTGTTAAGGCAGGGTCATTTTCTGTATTTGGTCATTTCCGATCCTTTTTTCTCGAGTAATAGTGGATTCAAGAACAATAACTGTACTGTATGGTACTGGAAATATAAGCCAAAATATTATTAACATAGTTAAATAAGATGCATGTTTTGTTGATTTAAATCTAAATATTGCTTATATTTAAATTGCAGTGACCAATTATATACGCTTTATATCAATTTAAAATCCTCTAATTCTAAAAAGAAACAGTATGACAACCTCATAAAATAATTTTGGTCAACCTGTTAAAATACTTAGAACATAAATAGCAAATGATACTACACCCACCCCACATACTAGATTGGTAATTCTGCTCAACAACTTTTAAAAGTATCCAAATGTCGATGAATAACTGCCTGGCAAATAGAGAAAAGTGATATTTTTTGACGGTATCTGATACATTGAAGTTGATGAATGATGAATGAAGAATAGTGTTAAACGATTTGCTGGATATTCAAGGAGGTTGCAATTGCAGTGCTTTCTTCTCGGTAAACACTTCTCGGTGTTTATTTTATGGCGAGACTACATTTCAACACAATATAAGTAAACGAAAAATCATCATTTCGCAAACAAAAAATTGTACCTTTAGCAGCCAAACAGATAAATATTATAAATCATATTGAAACAAACAAGGAAACACAAATGCTATAATCACAGATAATAAGGAAACATCTCAAACACCTAGGAAGTCTAAGGTCAAAGTTGTTCATACATTTTATGGAAAAAATAACAAAGAAATATCAGATCGAAAAGGAAAATATAAGTAAATTCATTCAAATATCTGGGAATAGAAATTAGAAGTAACGGAATTTGGCAATGATTAATATAAAAAAAATTAAACCAAACATTGACGATATATACAGAAATGGGTAGTATAAAAAAAAGTAAAAACAAAATCTAAGCACCGGAAATGGAGTAGCTCAGGTGGGCGACAAGAGTGACAGGGATGCTGAAATAAGAAAATATCCTAAGATAGTACATTTAGAAAAATATTTAGGGAAGGAGATAATTTAGTTGGTGGTGTGTCCTACAGCGTATGGAAAAGATGAGACCTGTTAAGAGAGTTTGGGAAACAAAGACGGAATAGAGAAGGGTAAAATGAGGATCTAATATAATATGGGACAAAAGTAGTAACAGCGAAATACTGAAGAAAAGAGAAAAAACCCTGATCGACGAAAGCATATTCAATTCATGTAAAAATGAAGGGACTGAATTTGTACACAAAACATGAAATAGCAGGTGATTTTAGCAGGTAGTAGATGGAAATCAGAAACCATCATTTCTGGTACAACATGACCAAATCCCTGTACATAAGGTTAATTTTGACAGCAAAGAAGCAAAAACCAATATAATGCAAAACATATATACGGATGGAATTCAAAAAAAACATGCTAAGAGCTTCAACACAAGAGATTATACCTAACGTTTACCAGCATCTTGGAAACCAGCACTAACAAGATACAACTTCAGCTCGTGTAACCGAAAGTATGTTAGACAGAGAAAAACCAAGACCTAAAAATAATGGATGGGATTTTGCCAAAACGTCCTCCTAATACCCTAGATTCTTCTAAGAACCCAAACGGGGATATAAATTCGGAAAATTACCTCAACACAGCATCTCAAATACAAGTTCAAATCAACAGCTATCTATCAAACAATAATCAAAGTGTAAGGATATTTGAACATATCAATTATTATCCTATAGCGGATAATTAATCTGGTCATCTATAGTTCCAAACAACGAATATCTATAGAGAAGACGATGAATATATTATTGAAAAGGTAACAGTAGTAAATAACCATAATTATATATAATGAATACATTTTATTCGTCCATTTTTGTAAAAATTGTCAAACTATTGTTAACATATATCATGGAGACAAAAACAGAGTAGATTAGACTAAAAATCGGGCAACTGATATTTGGTTAATCGGAAGATACTATCAACTTAAGCTAAAATTAAGGACCTTGGGGTGATGATATGTGCTTTCACTGAAACAGAGAACTAACTAGTAATCCAACGCTGCCAAAAAAAGTATTTAGAGTAATTATTATCAATGCTTATCGCTACGTAATCAATAAAGAACTGCACGATGGCCTTGCTTAAGCAGTTTAATTTTGAACTCGTACAACAGAAGAGAAGTAATAAAATAATTTATAAATGAAGTTGTAATTAATTAAAAAATATTTATATAACTAATATAATAATATATTATTAATTAATAAAGAACTATTGATGATCATGAGTTTTAAAGACCGATGATCTACAATTGATATGTTTTACCCGATAGTTTATTATATTAGAACAAGTTGGATACAAATTAGCGGCAGTAAAATGAGTAATATCTCAAAGATATACGATACGCATTAATGTTTCAGCACTTAGTATTTGCCTTCAGTAGCGTGCAATTTAACTTCCAACGCCGGCAAATAATAGCAATTATTTTCCCGGCTAGCAATTACACCATACTATCTTGCATAGTTGAGGATGTAGCACAGTCGGGAGAACAGTCTTTTACAACATTTAGTTAAACGTTTAATATCTGCTTAAACATACTGGTGGCTTTTCATTCGGAGCATCGGTGCTTAGCAGCTCGTTCGAGGATGAATTATTTTTGTTATGGGGGACGTTTCCCGTCGAAATTATAGATCTTTTCCTCCGTCGGGCCGAGAAAAGTTCCCTCGCGATAAGACTTTAAATCATCATACTTGTTAAGAAAATGTGTTTGATCGATTTGTTTCGCATCTTCTGTCTTTGGTATGAATTAAGGTAAGAAATTATATAAAAATATAATTCTTCAAAAAAAAATATTTCTGTTGTACACCAAAATAAGGAAAATAATACCCATAGCGCTTAAAAAGTTTGTTTTATGGTAATTATGATAATAATGCTCATTCATATTTGCTATGTACAAAAAAGTATTAAATAGTTCTGGCATTTTCCAAATAACAGCAAAAATATTAAGTGGTCGTAACTGTCACTTAATCAATAAACAATTAACTGTTTCGTAGACAATTCTTAAAGGTTAAGATGCCTTCTAAAAACTGTAAATATGATGGTGATGTATTTTGCTATATATGTGGTATATTTATTAAAGCTACATTGGAAGCTAGACGAACCCTGGACTGTGCCTGGTTGTTTGGTTGTTTGCGGTGGTAGTAAAAGAAGTTTAGAAGATAAGACATTTTTAGTAAAAAGATATGTTACTGTGTTATAAATATAATTTTCAAATCTTTTTTATTTATTTCAAATTGATATAGACTGAGATAGGATAATGAAATTTGGTGTACACAGCTACAAGAAACCGCTAAAAGAAACTTGTGGTTATCCTAACCTCGCCTGCTCTTCGGTTCAGTATCACGTCTAAAAAATTGTTTCATGCAAGCTTATTTTAGAGTTCAAATAAAACTATTGAAGAGGACGCATTCATAAAGGAGTTTAAAGAAAGGAAGGATTTATATGAACCGCAAAAACCAAATTTAGAATTACTTGCGTTACTAGAGATGTTAATTTTTGTTTTGCTTTGAATGCCCTGCGTTTCCAGTTGGTGAGTGAGCTTGAAAGCAGTTTTAATACATAACAGAAATAAGTTTCCATCTTTTCCAGTTACTTATTCTGTAATTCTGAAAGGAAACAATGGAGCATAGTTTCATTGGAAGTTTACTAGATATTTTAAGATGATAGGGTGATATACAACATATCCTTGTTATCCCTATTTGTGAGATAGTAGAGCGAACGCTCGAAACTATGTTTAACGATCATGGATTTTTCTAGGCTTGAACTTTATTCTGTATATAATGTAGGTTAAAAACATTTGTATAAAAGCTACATGACAGATCTGAAGCTTTAGCATTTAAAAAAAAAATTCCAAAATTGTCCAGAAATTATAAGAACTTTCTGCTGGTGAATAATTCGCCAAAATCACTTACTAGTGCTCAATGAAAAGCTTTGAAAAGTTTTGATAAAGCATTAGATCATATTATCTAGATTTTTAATGAATAACAAAGTTGAAAATTACTGAAAGCTAGCAAATAACAGTTAGGAAACTTTTAACTATGAGATTGCAGAATGTCTCTAGAATTACATATGTTGCATACTTATTTAGATAAATGTGATTGATAAACATGAGGACGCGAGAAGAACGAGGTGAATGCTTCCACCAAGATATAGTTCTCGAATAATGTTATATATAATTCATAAACATTTGATAGGCGGAAACGTTTGGAGTTTAGTCTTATTTATAGATATACCAGATAAGAAATAAAGTACTTGTAAATATGAAACTAATGTAAATAAAAGTAATAAAGTACACTTTTAAACTTTTTTAGCTTGTAATTCCACTGTTTGCCATTGACTTGTAATCCTATTTTCAAGCTCGCCATTATATTATTTACTATATTTTCGAGGAAAAATTATTTAATCGATAGTTAAATAATTGTTATTACTGTTATGTTTTATTTTCAAAGGACATTTAAAGATAGCTAGTTGAACACCTTTAGATTTGGTCTTTAATCAAAACCAGGGTGAACCTGCAAAACTAAACATCCAGCTTATAAAGCAGATTTAATTCCTTGCTAAATGCTTTCTCAATATCAGTTTTCAAAAAAATGTAAATGAATATATCACAATAATATATCATATTTTATTATGTCAACTAACTATAAAAAAGCGTTTTAAAGATTTGTTTAAATATACGACTTTAATAAGCTACATGCCTATACAGAAATAAAAATGTCCGAAAGCTATTCACTAGTCATAAACCATAAATAAACGCCACCCGTACATTTTTATTGTTTCTTCCCACTATATCTGGACTGTGACTGAAGAAGTAAACAGAGTTGTAGCACACCAGCAGGAGTACTAAAAATTCCTGCTACGAGGTTGTTAAACCTATAAAGCGCCTTGCTCTGTATGAGTCCAATGAATGTTAACTGCTTTCCATTGTACCAACGGATGTGTGAGAAAAACTGCACCATATCGAATTACTTCTCTATTTTTGCGTATGTTCAGAAATATCGCCGGTCGTACCCATCGACTACAATCTGGATGGCTTAGGCTAATTCACCAGTGGCGTACGTGATTGTGGCTACTTCCGTTTTCAGTATTTTGTTGTTTTTATTTCCAATATAAATGTCAACACATACATAACGTTAATCATGTTCATGTAATTTTAATGTGTTATAGTACATTCAGTTAGAGAATTTTTGCTATATTATTGTTATAAATAATTAATTTTTATTAAACAAATCTTATTGAGACCATATATATATATATATATATATATATATATATATATATATATATATATAGTTGGTATAATGGGTAGAAAATGTAGTATAATGAGTTACAATGTTCATAAATCAGACAAAAGCTAACATTTTAATTTAATAAATGAGTTTAAAATTGTACGAAACACTTATTACAACTGGATTTTTGGGAACAAAAGGGTTCGAATTGAAATAACAAAGATAATAGCACTTCAGGGTGAAATTGATGTACCTATAGGAGTTCTATAACAAAATATTTTTAAATCAGTTATTCGTATAATTAGATACATATTTTATGAGTAAAAATAAATATTTGTGTGGCCTGTTTCAAGTAACATAGAATAACACAAACAGTATAAAATGGTACTGTAAATTTGTTTACTCCCAATATAATAAAAAATACAGATTCTACAACAGAGTTGTACCCTCTGTATTTTGTATTATATTTTAAAAATGTAAAAATATCTAAATCTTTTTGTATTTTTATTGTTTCATCTCATAATTTTTGTTGTATTGTTGTTGAGTTAATTAATATTACTAATATTAAAAAAAAAACAAAATCAGGCTAAATGGCTAAATGACAGGCTAAAACACAAAATACAAATAATTGCGTCAGCTAATGAATTATGAAAATCACTATCATTAACATTACCATATTGTAAAAAAAACAAAAAGGAAAAAAGTTATCTGAAAATTATTCATGTCTGTGAACAAATTTTGTCTGCAGGATAGTTAAACCCTCCATTCATAATATATATTATTATATATATTATATATATTAATATATTAGAAAATATTAGAAAAAGCACAATATTTATTAATACTAACAAATACTGAACCGATTTAACTAAGTGTTGAGTCCCATCTATTGGGTAAAACACACATCAATTTTTATGGGATGCGAAAAGAGCTACTTCTTGACTGTCTTCTAGATTACATTTCGTAAAACAATACATTACTGCAACTATTTTGGAACATCGCGAATTTTGGATGAAATTTGATGAAATGATGACTATGAATAACCATCAATTTCAAAAGCAAATTTAAAATGTGTAAAAGGTTTTCCTAAAGATGGCGATTATTTTAAATATTTATGTAAAATGGTCATCTCGTAGAAGCTAAACTAAAATAGAAGATTTTCATTGGGGCTTAAATTCGAACTTCGAAGCAAAGATGAGTATAAAGAAAAAAGGAAGCTTGGATATCACTTAAAGGAAACATATTATAGCTCATATGGTAGATACAACAAGTACAACATAATAAAGTAATAAATGGATTTTTAAGTTAAGATTCTACTAAATATATCTAATGTAGATAGTAGCTCGATTGTCTGATAAGTTATAGAGTCCATTTCTTGCACAAATATCTGGATTATTTCTATTATTTATAGTGAAGAATAAGGGGAACGATTTAATCACGATATAAGAGAACATAAACGATACCAGCAATGACATCATGATGGGTGATTCCTATTGATTACAGAGAACAACAAATTGTATCACACCGGAGAAAAATTTATCCAGGATAACTTACAAAGGAAGAAAAAGGAAAAATAATAGAATAAGCACATAATATTAGAGTTTTAAGAACAAATAATAATTGTAAGTAAAAGTTGTGGTATAATAAAAAAATATGATGTTTTAATTTCTATATTTTACATTTTCCCTATATTTTGAAATATATATTCGATATCAGACTGTACGAGAATTGTTCAAAAAAGGCTTATATTAAATTGGGCTATGGCATATCACAGTTATGAATTTTACTGACATGAAAACACATTTAACAAAGTACCAATAAAAAAATTTAATAATTGATCTGAGGAAAAATCAGCATACAGTTAATAGTAAAATAGGGCGCGAAGTAACTCCAAATTATCCGTACATAATTAGTTGCTGCTGTAAAACCAAAAACTAAAAGCTGTATGGATTTATGGAAGTCAGCCATGGGGATGATCAGCCAAGTTCTGTGAGAAGTCATACAAACATAATACAAGTATTTAAGAATAAAATCATAAGAAGTATCGTGGATGAAACCAGGTACTATAGGAACAGTTAGTAACACACAGATTTTCAGATTTCAACTGTCTGTTAAAATTAAGAAATTCGCAACAAGAGATGAAGAAAGGTTCCTCTTCTATTTTAGTACTAAAGTATCGCAACTCCTGGATAATATCGAACTAGGACGCAGGCCCAAGAGAACTAAACCGTGTGATCTTATGTATTTGTCTTCTTACCAACTGCCAAAACAAAGTACTTCGATTAATTAACTATGCTTATCGCTGAGTAACCAACGAAGCGCTGCACGATAACCTAGAAATCAAATGAGAGCATGAAACGCGCTTACTTAATCGGTACTGCTGGACAACACGCAGAAAAACAGAAGAAGCGAACCAAACCACCAGAAAGTGTATAGTGTATAAGTGTTACTGTTAACTTTAGCATAAGTAGTTTAATAATATTTTACTAAACATATCTAATGTAAGATGTAATTAATAAAAATTAATTTAAATAACAATCAATATAGGCTTAACACTGAAATAGTGCGCTTGTTTCAGAAGTATGTCGTTTGAAAATGTTTAAAACATATCTCGCTCAGCAACTATTAAATTACGTTGTTTTACGACTTATTCTTAGAAGAATTACCTCGGCGATCCATAAACTACGTAACGCGAGACGAAAGAAAAAATAGATTCAAAGTACGCGTTTCGAGTGAAATCGCTTAACATATCTACCGTACGAATCGGCCGAGAGGCTCGAGTGATATATCGTCGAGGTCAAGACCGAACTCCGCCAACAAAAAAGTTTATTATGCATGTTTGACGAGCACGTCTCAAACCAATTAGCACTTCATCTTCCTTAAAAGCGGCTAATGAAGCAATTTTGATGCGATTATCAAATAAAAATTACCAGGGTTCCAAGGAAGAAGCCAACCATCGCGCGCTTATTGCCGTCGCCTCTTATGGAGAGGATCATTTCGAATTGTTGTCACGCCACTTCTTACTAAACATGTATGTGAGGCGAAACAGACAGAAATTTGCCAAGGCCTTGATAACTCTACTTATTGTTACGCTTCTATCAATCACGCAGATCGTGGGGAATGGTATGTTATTGAAATAATCGCAAAACAATCTATTCATCATGATGTTATGAGTTTTTTAAAGAGGATTGAAACGATTACTGACATTGAAACATCACAATTAAGTAAATTGACCGTCTATTTTTTGTTTCTATCTGACAATTTAAAAAGTAAGCTTGAGGAGACACTACTATTTAGAATATTAGATTTTGTCCGTTCATCTCAAATCAGTTTTGCATTTTTTGTGTGGGTTAAATTTTACACTGAAAATGAAATTTTGTGTACAGAGTTGGTAAAAATGTGGTAGAAGCCTTACGGTGAATCAATTTTATCAAAAACATGTCAAATGGCTGGTAGAGTACATTCAAAATAGGTCAAAATGTGGTGGAAGATTTGCAACGGTCTATTCCGCCATTAACAACATATACTAAAGATAACATTGCTAAACTTAAGCAAGGAAAGAAAACGTACGAATATGGACGAATTTCTAACCCAAAATCTCAATAAACGGCATTCAAAAACCGCCATCTGCGCCTGACGCAGCACCGACTGATATTTTCGCCACTGTAAAACGTTTCAGTGGAGAGAAGATACAAAAGAGTCTAAATTTTATGTGAGTAGATAATTCGTTGATTGTTTTGAAAGTAAAACTTTGAAAAACTTTACTCCCTGGGTCCTTACTTAAGTTAAAACTAAAAATTAAATAAAATCATTGTATTGATTATTATAATAATCATAATTATAAAAACCGTAAAATTGGTGATATATGGTGATACTATTTTGTATAAGTAGTATAATGCAGTGCTATAATGAGTATTATATAAGCAAGTATTCAAACCTATATGGACAAACGAATTCATTTATGGGGATGGTCCACGAAAAGTAATATAATTACAATAAAAGTTATCTAGGAAGAAAGTCCTGAGAACTATTGTAGGCATCAAGTTACTAGAGAACTAATTACTTACATCGGGATCTTCAGATGCCGACTGGGTATTAAATTGTGATGTCATGTCAATATCGAAGTAATACAGCTCTTGGATGTCACCCGAACAGGACACATACTCAAAAGAATAAAACTATTTGATCTTGTGTAGTACAGTATAGTGAAGTGTATTTAATAGAAATAAATACGAGTAATACCTACGAATTATTACACCAAAGACTAAGATATGTCCAATAGGTCCTTCTGGATATAACTTATTGTAAAGAGAAATTGAAGGTTAGTCGGTAACGACTAATAACAATGTAATATATTTTTAATATGTATAATAATAGATTTTGGTTTATTACATATAGAGTACTTTTTAATACCTAATGAACATAAGACAAAAAATGCTAAAAAACAGGGAAGTGCACTGAAAATTTAATGCAGGTAAAACAGTAAATCTAAATTTAGTGTAGATAATAACAAACCAATCTTATGGGATGCATTAAAAGACGATATGAACAAAGAAGAGCATAATTATGTTAAATCTTCTGTTAGAAGCCGGTCTTTCGTGGTTTTAATAGTTGAATAAATTGAAGGACATATGGTTACGAAAAGACCAGAAATATCCTCTTGTATGACAATATTTGGACTTATTACCTCCTCTTCAGATAAAGGCAATATAGCTTGGCTGGCATATGATTTCAGAATAATGTCATAGAGATGGGGAAAATTATATTTTGATTAATATATTATGTACCGATCATTCTCAATATATGTCTTTTTGAAGTGAAAACATGATCAAACTAATTATTAATCGATTATTATCCTGAACTTAGAAGTCCAACGTTTACTTTAAAATAGAGGTGTCTATGGAAGAAACTCATCTTTTGTTTTAACAAAGCCTAGAGAAACTATGATATACCCCTATAAACACAGAAGTCGTACTCCAAAACATAGATATTAGAAAATCAACAGAAACAATCTCTGAGGCATTGAAAACAGTTTTGCAGATGACTCAAGATTTGAAAAAATGATTTAGATAAAATGTATACAAAAGTATATTAAAATTATAGTGATCCTGTTACTATACTAGAATCTGTTTTATATTCCATAGTAGTAATATACAAATTGGGAAACAATATTGATGGATTCCTTATATAATATTATATTTTAAAATGTTTGACAATATTTTGCTTTGAAATACATTTTTCATAAACGGTATTTTTGTGACTTTAGGTCAACATCTCTGGAGCAAAAGTATAAAATATAATGTCTATTATGAATGATTCAAAATGAATTATTTACCTCCATACTGATATTTATTACAAACATATTTCTTTTTGACAGGCATTACAAAAGCTCCATTATTTCATTAATATCAACTATCCGATCTATTTCGATGATTTCTCCTTTGAGTTTAAACGAAACAGGAACATCAACCATGTTTACTTGTCCTGTTCCGTCGCTGGGACTCGAAAATAAACGGGAATCTGTTCGGTTATATAAACACAGTTCAGGCTTATTATTTATTTCATTCACTGTTCCGTCTGACTGTTATGGTTCATTAATCAACGACATCGACAGTTTATTCTGTTGTATTTGGTGTTTTTAATTGTTCTGTTATAAATGGTATTATTTATTTATTTCAATTATTTGCTGATATTTACCTCGGAAATCTTCGACGCAGGTCTCTAGTTATTATAGAGAGAAAAATTTGATAGTAAAGCGAATCAATACATTTAGATTTAGACGTTTTTTTCTTATTCCAGATTGACCAGCTAGAACCAAATAGTATTTTGCCGATGTCGCTTCGGATTCGGGATAGTGAAATATTTTGCAGGCGACAGAGACCATGGTTTACGGCTGGGATTGTCGTAGTTGGTTATTTATCGAGATTTGTGGATGTGTAGGGATTTTATCAAGATGTTGTCATGTTCTAAGGTGCCTACTGAGCATGTTGGTGAAACTCTTCACGAACGGGATGCCTGATTGGAGGTGAGTGTTGACATTTCTCATAAACCATGAGGCATTGAGTAACATTGTTTTTTCAGGCATTTTTCTGCAGAGGGGTGGGAAAAGTAGACTGAACACGCCAATGACTTTGTAGATAACGTGGTGTATTTGGGCTGATCATTGGAACCTGCGGTCGAACTGGAGACCCAGGTATGATACTTTCTGGAGCTAGGGGGCAGGGAATTTATCGATTTGGAGGCTATAAGGGCGGAGCTCCTTCTTGCTCTAGAATATGTACGACGCAATTGCCTGGTTTAGTGGGACTCAAAGTATGTCGCGGATGGCGTCAGCACTGTAGCCGGTGGTAAAGAAAGCTATATCATCTGCATAAAATGCTGTGTAGGAATGTTTGTGATGTGGGAAATCAGCCATTTAAAGGATGAATAAAAGAGGGGCACCTTCATCAGAAGTAAATCGAGGCTATTTCATTTTCAATTTCTTTTTTAATTATTATGAAATTATTAAAATGCATATCTACATTTTAAAGCCTACATTAACTTATACTCGATGATGTAACTTTTCCCCTAATATTTATAACTAAAACTTTGCCACTTTGGGTATTAAACCATCCCTAATATTTTATGTAAAACATAACACTACATAAAATATTTAAAATTTATATGAATTTTTAATTGCAGAATTCTATGGCTGAATTTTATACGGTTTAACATTTGTTTAAACAGAAGTTGGTCTTCAAGAGATCAATAAATTCTCTTATACATTAACACTGTGAAATTCTTAAACGAACATTCACATCTACATAAATAAAAGATCCTAATGATATACTATGATTTTTAGATAGTTTGTTTATGATATAGAATTACAAGGAACAAAGTTAAACCTTTTACGGCTAACGCATATATTTACAAAATGAAATTAGAATAAGCTAGATCATGTGGACTCATTTCATTTCAACTTCATCGATGTGAGTTTTTAAGGATGTAAAATTATAATTGATATTTCTAGCTCTTATATTGGATGAATGCGTAAGTTCTCATTGCTTGACAATAAAGGACTAATTATTGGTTACGTGACTGTGATCTACTATGTAGGCAATTTAGCAGATGATGAAGCGACTCTTTCCAGATGTATAAAAGCCATGGGAATTGTTTCAGAACTCTAAAGAACCGCTAAATGGATTGAGTCAAACATGATACCAGAAAGAGAAAAAAGTTGTAGAAAGTAATGGAAAATAGACTTATTAATATGTATTGTACTATTTTATTTGTCAACAAACGCATTTTTAAAATGAAAAATGATCAGAATGATAATGAAGACTTGAGGAATGAAAAACGAAGGCGTTGATAACGGTTAATTTAGATAAAAAAATACCAAAAAAAAAATTCAAGAAAAATATCGCTCATCAAAATACATGTCAGCACATAAAAGAAAGCTTCGAAAAACCAGATTTTTTATGGAACAATTCATAAACTACTTGGAAGGTGGGAAAAGGGTACAGTTTTCACTGAACAATAATTTCAATACAGTTTTAATTCATAATCATTAAAAAAACATCTCGAACATTAACAACGAATAACAGGCATTAACAATATAAAATTACATTAATCTTAATATACTCTACTAAAATCAGGTAATTCCTAATCTAAATTACTTTCTCAACCTATATAGAAATGCGAGATTCGTCCGACAATAACACCAACAACAATATTTACATGAAAGATGCCTTATCTATTTACTCGGTATGCTACGCATTAAGCGACTTCTTCATTAGAATGCCTTTAAGTCTCTTAAAAGGATATGCATAGAATAACGTGATAACCTTTTAATTATCTATTCATGAAAGACATATTTTCTGTTTCAATAATGGCTGTTCATAATCGTTGCATTATTCGAATGCACTGCGTTAATACTATTATATTATCGCTTTAAACGGTGTCAAAGATTGAGACAATTATTTATTTTATCGTTACTTAATATAGTTATAGTTTTCTCTTTACTTGACTAATTTTAGATAAACAAAAATGAACAACATGAAAATATTATCAGTATTAGATTACATGTTACATTATTGGTACTATTGGTAACATTACATGGTAAGAAAAGAACAGCCGTAATATGGTAAAAAAAATTGATTTTTTTCAAATGTATAAATTAGAATACCTATTACTATTTATATTTAAACAACACGCTCAATCTAAAGAAATGTGTTAGGTCATCGAACCTGAAAGGAATAATGTATCAGTTTTTTGAAAATGTAATCTTTTATCCCAGAGGTTTTGTCTTCTCCTTCGATAACCCTAGCTCCGGGATAAGATTCCGAAGCTAAAAATTCCGCAATATCTTGTCGAAATAGTAAAAGGGGATTTGCTGTTCAGTTTTGGTTTGTTTATCGTAATTTCTTCTTTGTGGGTTGGTACGAGTATTCCATATTTTATGGTTTGTAGGCTTCTTTCAATGTTAGTTATAGCTCGGTTTTCCATTTTCCATATTCTCATAATAGTAAGAAGATGTGACTAAACTGTTATGTCAACGCAATTTGTCGATTAGATTGCATATTTGCATGGCATTTTGATTTAACTTTATTTTCGTCTCAGTATTCCAAAATTGGGTAATATTTTACAGTATAACTATAATATGTGTGTAAACATGTAAACATTTGATGTGTGGTGCTCCAAAGGAGAAATTCTTCAATTCCAGAAAAAAACTGACTTTCTCTTCTTTTTCTTTTCTGAAAACGAAACATTCTCATTATTGTACAGTAATTATATGTAATTAATGTAATAGAGCTTCTTTCCTGGAATTGTATTTCTCCTTCGCGAAAAAATTCTGCAGAAGGTTCAGATGCAATGTTTTCTATTTATTTTATTTATATACGTTTTACTAGGGACTTTTTACATTAGACAATTTTATATAGGATCATTACTATTAGAATTTTACATATAAATCAGAATTGTTGGGTATAATTTCTTTGGCGGAAATATCTAGATGTCTAGACATATTCAAATTCTTTAAAAACAATGATTGACAAGTACATCTTCTTAAATTAGTCTCAATAATAATGGCGTACATAAATGAATGCGCAGCTTTCTTTGAGCAATCACAGCATAATTTACTTTAAATTAATATTTATGATAGATTAGCAAAAGTTAAGTCACGTTATTTTTTCATGATAAATTTTCTTGACCCAAATAAAAACGCGAAAGGGATATACCGAGATCAAATTATCAGCCATACTGTGCGTCTTAAAAACAACGCTTTTTATGATCACAACAACAACAGTACAACTTATACATTGCCGTTGATAAAAAACAAATTGCGCTTTAAGTTAGCAAAAATCTTGAAAAGAACATTTCTTGGGAAATCGAATTTTCATCACATGTACGGAATGCTGCTATTAAAATATGGGCCTGGAAATTTATTTTCGTCATATATCTCAAAAACGTAACGAGTTTGAAAAAATAAAACATAGTTCTGATCATATATGTTAATTATAGACCCGTACTATATACCTATATATATATATATATATATATATATATAACGTTAAAAACGCTAATAATATGAAGAAAAACAAAAGATAATTGATGGATCATCTCTCACTTACCTTGGAGGAGGATGAAAAGCTTGTGGTGGCTGATGAGGCCACGTGAAACGATCCGGTGGTGGAGGTCCCGGAGGCCCGGGGGGGAACGCGCCGAAAGGAGCACCGGGAAAGGCCATCAGCGGCGGACCCGTAGTCAAACCACCCCCAGGACCGTCTTGTTTCTCCGGCATGATCGCTATCTTATCCGGAAAATCTGAAACAGTCAAAAACGAGCCTGTTGATGAATACGGCCTCGCACGATAACGGACTGTTATTCCGCGTTTGAAACGATTACATTTTTCAACTATTTACAGATACCACACATCGGCAGTACCCGTTTCGAATACTAATCCGTGGTACTATTAGTAGTAAGCCGTGATTAATATTCTTCTCGCCGGTTTCTTTCTTGAAAACACAATGGTGAGTAACTTCGTATGTTTATTATTCTTTCGTTGGCTATATGCAACGATTTAATGTAGAGACAACAAGTGGAAATATGGTATACTATAAACGTAATAGTTATTCCTACATTATTTAGTGATATATGGTTAATTAAATCTATAAAAATGTGAAAATAGTGCTTAGTTTGTTGTTTGTTGTGTTGTTATCATTATGATCACACATATCATTTCTGATAGTAAGATAGTTCTAAATTGCTTTTGTTACAACAAACAAAAGTTTTGAAAGATCATAAAATGAATTTGAACATATTAGAATCTAGTGGTTTTACAATGTTTCACTAAATTTTGAGTACGTTAAGTGGCTATCACATTTGCTTAAACCGGAGCAAAAACAAAAGCATCAGAGTTCTATTTGTAGCCACTAAGTGCGGATTACTACGAACTGCTATACACTTGAATGGAAAGATCATCAAAAAATAAAAGGGGGGGCATCAGACATTGAAAATTCACTTCGAAGATTCGAATCAGTAATGTTAATTTCTAAAAATGCAAAGTATTAATGTACACAACTGTTAAAAACCTTGCCTAACTATTTAATACAATGGCTTTGACGTTTCTCTATATAAAATTACAGTTCTACATTTAGTCATAGTAAATTATTCAGTGTATATATAGGCTGACAAACGCGCACAAATGCTTTTAGAAATATACGGTGATGCTACTCTATAATACTCCAACTGTCGGTTCTGAATTCGATGACCTATTTCTCCAATGGTCAATTGACTTTGATGTAAATGCTCGAAACGTATTTCAGGTTGATGCATTTCTAGTTGTAGTTGA
Organism: Rhynchophorus ferrugineus; assembly: GCF_030347505.1. Classification (NCBI taxonomy): domain Eukaryota; kingdom Metazoa; phylum Arthropoda; class Insecta; order Coleoptera; family Curculionidae; genus Rhynchophorus; species Rhynchophorus ferrugineus. The sequence goes on along the minus strand of NW_027472585.1, from coordinate 15,850,234 downwards.
TTTATCAACTGCTTCAGGCATTTATATGCTTCTGATTATCACTTGTCCAGATCAATACAACAATATAAAGATGTTTAATGCTGTTTTGAAGGTCTCTCGGCTTGGCTGGGATGCGGTTTCAAAATACTAAAATAATATGATCATAGTTTTTTTTCACTTTAATTGGAAGAAATGCGAAAATGGATAGATTATTGGATGGCCGACAAACCAAACTAGTTCTTTGCCAGAAATATTGAAAAAAGTTGTAGGAAAAGAGAGCAAATACTTTGATTAATATATATCGTATCGATTCATATCAATAGATGTTTTTTAGGCGGTTTGGTTGGCACAGTGGTAAAGGCAATAGGACGGATGTTCTGCTCTTAAGTTTCTGCTATAGTCGCGCGTTCGAATACTTTTGCTGGGGCATGGTCCTAAATTCATGTTTGTGATTATTTAACATTTGTGATTCTCCTTAGGCAAAAGTGCAAAATCCCACAAGGAAAATAAAGATGAATAAGGTAATAAGAATTCGTATTATGTTATAAAGTCAGTAATTTTTCTATTAATTCAGATTTTATTCTTAGATTTCTAAATAATATCTTCCTAAAACAAAAGGTCTCCACAGTAAATCTAAAATAAATTAAAAAAAAAAGAATAAAGTTATCATTGTGAAAGTTCAAGATACTACTAAGCCATATCTATAAAGCTGGAGATTATTAATCGTTGGTGACAGGACAGTGATTATACTACAATAACCTTCAATATTATAGTATTTACATATATTAAACAATTACATTTTTAAAACTAATAAATAATGAGAACTAATAAAACCTGTATCACTTATATGAACCTCTTTAAAAAATAACTTCAAATGATACTTATATCTCAAGATTTCATAGATATAACAATAACAATGGGATGTAATGAGAATATTATTATCGATAACACTGATAAATAAGAATTCGTATTATGTTATAAAGTCAGTGATTTTTCTATTAACTAAGATTTAATTCTTAGATTTCTAAATAATATGTTCCTAAAACAAAAGGTCTCCACAGTAAATCTAAAATAAATTTAAAAAAAAGAATAAAGTTATCATTGTGAAAGTTCAAGATACTACTAAGCCATATCTATAAAGCTGGAGATTATTAATGGTTGGTGACAGGACAGTGATTATACTACAATAGCCTTCAATATTATAGTATTTACATATATTAAACAATTACAATTTTAAAACTAATAAATAATGAGAACTAATAAAACCTGTATCAGTTATATGAACCTCTTTAAAAAATAACTTCAAATGAAACTTATATCTCAAGATTTCATAGATATAACAATAACAATGGGATGTAATGAGAATATTATTATCGATAACACTGATAAATAAGAATTCGTATTATGTTATAGTCAGTAATTTTTCTATTAATTAAGATTTTATTCTAAGAATTCTAAATAATATCTTCCTAAAACAAAAGGTCTCCACAGTAAATCTAAAATAAATTTAAAAAAAAGAATAAAGTTATCATTGTGAAAGTTCAAGATAGTACTAAGCCATATCTATAAAGCTGGAGATTATTAATCGTTGGTAATAGGACAGTGATTTACAATAGCCTTCAATATTATAGTATTTACATATATTAAACAATTACAATTTTAAAACTAATAAATAATGAGAACTAATAAAACCTGTATAAGTTATATGAATCTCTTTAAAAAATAACTTCAAATGAAACTTATATCTCAAGATTTCATAGATATAACAATGACAATGGGATGTAATGAGAATATTAAAAACTAAACTGTCATGAAAAATTCTTCTTAATAAAAATACTTTATAAATATTATTGTTGATAACATTGTCTTGTTTTAGCATAGACGTAAACAATGTTATTTCACTAAAATTATAATAACCTCTGTTTCGTAATATTTCATAGAGAAAAATGTGTAATATACCATTATATTCGATAGTCATTATATATACATACAATGCCTATCGCTAAGTAAGCAAGATTTAAACACCTTAAAACATTAAATAACGTTAGTAGATAATAGCAACGTAGAAGCGATACAGTACTGGACAACACCCAGAAGATTGAAATAAACCATCACATGAGCGTGGTGCATAAGTGTTTAATGTTAACTTTAGCTTAAGTGACCTAATTTAAATTTAATTTGGGAAATACATACTGAAATTTGTATTCTATACTAGCCCTGCTTACATATTGATGAAAGTATAGCTGAATAATAATAAATTAATTTTATAAATTAAGATTGTACTAAGGATATATAATGTAATCTGTTTTGTACAGTGTAAGGTCTAGAAATTTTCTCGGTTATATCTTATTAGTTATAGTGATAAATTAAGTATTAGATAAGAAATTTGTTGAAGGTTCAGTAAAAATAAACTGTTTAAATTAGTCAATAAGCTTTATCAAGAATTCGTGTCATAGGGAAATTCGTTTTTATATTAGTTATGTTATTTTTATAATCACTAAACAATATTATTTTAATAAAACAATTTTGTTCGGCACTTAACTATTTTATTATTATCTTTCCGAATTTTTGAATTTTCGCCATGAAGCATTTTGTTGAACACGAGTTTTAAAACAGTGATATATCGAGAGTGGTGTAGTTATATACTTTTTAAATCAATATATATATACTCATCAAATGAATCAATGCAATAACTAACTTCTTAGTTTCATCTATTTTGTTGTAACATAGCCGATTATATCACTGATAATATATTACATAAAATCATACTAGGACACTTTAGCTGCATTGTTAATATGAATGTAATATAAAATAAATAAATGTAATAAATGTAAACACTAATTATTAATTAAGTGGATATCCTACAATAAGTTACTTAATATGTTAAGTAATTTTGGTACTTAACTATTTTATTATCATCTTTCAAAATTTTTGAATGTTAGCCATGAGCGCATTTGGTGAAAGCACATGAGTTGTTATACTTCTACTTGTTGTATAGTCATCATTGGGTTGAAATGGTATTTAAAAACAGTGATATACCGAGGGTGATATAGTTATATATTGTTTAAATAGATATTAATATAATAACTTCTTTTCAACAAATTCGTAGTAATATAGCCGGTTTAATTTAAACACAATTTTAATTAGTTTATATGTTCTGATATCATTGATAACGTATGATATATATAAAAGCATGCTAGAAGTCTCATATCAATCCTTAACTCTAAATGATATGATATTAATTTTAGCCTCGTTCTTTCAATATTTATTATTACATATTACAATTAATATTTCAAATTTGTATAATTATTCTAAATTTTTGTAATATCGACCCAACACATGAATTATTGGCATACTAGTTGTATCTTAGTTAAAATTTTTATGGTATTTTAAAAATATGATCTATGGGACTGATAAATTTATATGTTGTTTGGCCAGTTCTGTATTTTGGATTCCAATTTTTTGCTATTATATGGGTATTAAATAAAATCATTCTAATTAAATGTCGTAGAAGTTTAATATTAATCTACAACTTTGTCCATGACGTATAACTCTATTGCACAGATGTAACTCTGAACAAGATCATTATTTCCAAAACAAGATCTACAGAATCTCCACATGTTGCATTCAATGTGATTGCAAGTTTGTGTAGATAAGGTTCAGCTAATATTTATGGTAACACGTAAGATAGTTTCAAATAACCAGTTTTGTTGTAAACTAGCCATAAAAAAAATTTAAAGTTTTATTGTTGTCACATTTAAATAAGGACATGTTGATATAACGTGTATACAGTAAAACGCTTTATATATTTTCGATTTTTTTTTATTTTAAATATTTTGATATAATGTATTGGCTCATCGGGCGCAAATCCAAGTTATCAGTCTATACTCAAGCCTATTTGGTCATATGGAATCCAACTATAGGGTACCACTAGCAAATCTAATATATCCATCATTTAACGGTTCCAAATAAAGTGTTGATGCTCCGTACTATATTTCAAATAAAGTGATACAACGCAATATTCCTCTAGAACCTATAACGAGTGTAATTCAACGTGTTTGTGTGAAGTACTTCGAAAAGAGTGCATCCCGATTTACTCGCTAATCAGCTAAATATGCGACGTGATAGTGAAGTGCGTAGACTAAAACGTTTAACACCACCTGATCTGATTACTGGATATATATAAACTTTAGAATAAGACTAATTAATTAAGATAATATTTTATACAGGAGATCGCTTAATGAAGTGATTTTCTGCATGCCATGTAAATATAATATAGACATAAGAAATACTTATTGCCTATAGGGCAGATTGTGGAATGACAAAGAGTTAAAATATAATATTTTACTTATATATAAATACTTGACTTAGTTTCAGTGTTTCTGTTTTTTATTTTTAAGTCAAGATAATATTTAGATTTAGTTTGCGACAGTCTTCATGATGCTTGCATAATTAGCCATCATGTATTATAGCCTATAAAATTCCGAAATTCTTAGCACGCAAAATTAACAAATTCCTATTGGGCAAATCAAATTGTCGTCATATTAAAATTAATGACATGTTGATATAAACATTGCTATCTGGAAAAATAAACAGCCATGTGTGGTATAATAACAATTATTATCACGGGCTGATATTAGGTAACATCGGGGGGTCGCCAGTGTTACTTACATCAAGATATTCCATTATTAAGAAACCCAAATCACAAAAAGTCGATTATCTCTCCGGGCAAAACACTCAAAAAAAAATTCCGATCGAACCGTCGGAGTCACCAGGGGGGGAAGAACCGAACGCGAAAATAAACAAATACGACCGGACGTCACTGTCTCTCGGTTTCGTCGTGAGTTTCGGACGACGTACGGCACTGATTGCGTGTCGCACTAAGGCTCGCAACGGACTACAATCAGGCTCAAAGAAGGACCACGGAGAGAATTTAAGAGGCGTCGTGGTGGGGGGAGACAGTGGCGTGCCGGTGGCGTTCGCGATTGATGTCTTCATTAAGGGGACGGATATTGATGTTGTTGCTGACGGATACATTATATATAAATCAGACGGTGTGCGCTTTTCCGAATGCGAGAGAGAAAACCGAACGGCGGTCGTCGTCTTCGTGGTCCCGGGGTGATGTCGTCGTCGAGCCGTCGATGACATTTATCCGGAGTTATATGCAAATAATGGCGGGGCAGGCGAATCCTTTATTTGTCGCGGAGAGCGCAAGAATTAATTCGAAATTTATGCTGATGGGTCGATGATGCCGCGCCGCGGTCACTAATCATTATAAATCGCCCGATCATTGACAATGTTTTTGTTGCAGTACCCGAAATTTACCAAATTCCTAATATAAATAAATGGTGGCTCAGAAATAACATTTTAAAAATACATTTTGATTACATCTTTTATTAATTATGCCTAATACAATCTTAATTTATAAATTAATTTATTATTGCTTTTGTCGTACCTGAATTTATTCTATATCTTTTATATTTTGAACACCGAAGACGGTGAACGCAGTAGACGCCCGAAAGAAGTTGTTACCGACGTAAACATTTAAAAAATCCACAAAATGATTTTGAGTGACCGTAAATTGAAATTGAATGAAATCTCTAGAGATATCAACTGAACGTGTACATATCATTTACGAATATTTGTGTATGAGAAAGCTCTGTGCAAAGTGGGTGCCTTGACCAAAAACAACGACGAGTTGATGATTTGGAGCAGTTTCTAAAGACGATCAAGCGTAATAAACCCGAGTTTTTGAGTCGATATGTGACACTGGATGACTCATGGCTCCATTTCACTCCAAAGTCCAATCGACAGTCATCCGAGTGGACTGCACACGATGAACTCGCTCCAAACCGTGGGAAAACGCAAGAGTCGGCATAGCATTGTTGGGACACTGTTTAAAGTTCCAACTCGCCAAAAAACGGCCGCATTTGAAGAAAAAGAAAGTGCTGTTTCACCAAGAAAATGCACGATGGCAAAAATCCATGAATTGGGCTTTGAATTGCTTTCTCATCTACCGTATTCTCCAGATATGGGCCCCAGCGACTATTTACTGTTCTTAGATCTCAAAAGAATGCTCGCTGGGAAGAAATTTTCGTCGAATGAATAGGTGATCGACGAAACTGTGCCCTATTTTGAAGCAAAGGACAAATTCTACTACAAAAATAGTATCGAAAAGTTGAAGGTTCACTATAATCAGTGTATAACCCTCAAAGGGAATTATGTTGAATAAAAAAACTAATTTTGCCAAAAAATTTATTTTACTATGGTAGGCCGGGGACTTTTCAATTGACCTGTTATTATACAGGTTTGTGTAGTTTGGTTCGCATCAATTTTCTGCGCCCTGTACAGTAGTTTTATTGCTACAACAAAATTCAAAATTCAAAAAGAATTCAAAATTTACTTGAGGATTAATGTTTTGACAAAAAAGTACAGGGGGACCTTCACATAACATTCATGGAAAGTCTGCGGTTTCGAAACCCATTCTAACAGAAGCCAACACTAAACTGGAAAAGAAGTAATGTAATGATGGCAAAATCTGGACACATTTAGATGACTTCCTACAAACGGTCCGGTTTATGTATAAATAAACATAAGGGAAGCTTACAATCCGAATTGCCTGTTTGTTACGATCAAGCATAGGGGGTTCCATTATGATTTGGGCAACAATGTCGTGGTATTCAGCTGGCCCTCTCATTCATATCACTACCCGAATTTACTATGAAAGAATATTTGGAATTCCTCAACGATGAAGTTCTTACTATGGTTATGATTAATATATTGCTGTCAAGTACAATTTTCTCAACATGATAATGCACCGAACATTTTTTTATTAATCTCCAAGAACGTCAACAATCTGCCCGTGAGCAACAAGTATTATTATATGATTTCAGTTATATAATATAACTATCCTGTCATGTAGAAAATCACTTCAGTAAGTGATCTACTGTACAACTTATAATCTAAATCTTATTTTAAAAACTATTCTAGCTTATTCTAGAGATTATTAAATCTCACTCTATTTGTCTATTAATCAGTTCGTAGGGTAGTTTGCGTTTGGGCCTACGCAGTACACTGTCATTGCGCACATTTAACTGTTTGGCGAGTGCCTTGGGATACACTAATAGTCTTTCCGTGTACTTCGCACTAAGACTCCGAATCACACTCGTTATGGGTTCTATGGAAATCAGTTTGTTGGGCACATAATATGGGGCATTGACGATGACTCGAAACACTTTATTCTGGAACTTCTGGAGGATATCTATGTTAGATTTGCTAGTAGTACCCTACAGTTCAATACCATAGGTCCATGGGAAAAGTATTGACTTATACAGCAAAACCTTGTTATCTAATGATAATTTAAATTTACGCCCTATCAGGCAGTACATTTGGTTTAGTTTAACCACAAGCTGTTTGCGTTTTGTCATTATATGGTTTTTTCATGTCAAACCTCGATCGAATGCATTCCCAGATATTTAACGTTGTCTACTTGCGGAAGTTCATGATTATTCAATTATACTGAAGGATATGTTCTACAAAGGGTGAATGTAACATGGGTAGATTTTGTCTCATTTGCTTTGATAGCCCGCGTTTTCAACCACAGCAGTTCTTATTGCTTCGACGATGCCTTCAATCGAAGTTGAAGACGAACAAGTCTGGGATAACTTCGTGGATCCATTTTATTTCAGTCATCGCGTAGCTCTCTGTTGGTTATGTACCGATAACTACTTGTTATTAATAGAAGACCGTTGCTTTAGCACCGTTATAATAGCAGTACTCTCTAGTATACACTATTTGTTTTCTTCAAACGCCTTTTCAATAACTGTTACTAGATGCATTTGGTTGTTTGTTGAGTGGTGATTTTGAAATCCAAAATGAAGATCGGGTATATTTATCAGTTTTCATAGTTGTTTCTCAACTAATTGGATGCCACAGGTAGCAGCCCGTAAGACCGATTTTTTTTACTCGGTCAATTATTTGTGTCATATTAAAGCATCTCGGAACATGCTTCACTATCAAATATGATGGAAGCTTGATGGTTTTGGTTGAGGCTTTCATGGCAGTTCCTTCAATAATCCTGATGAAACAGAATTATTTTGATTTCGCTTGAAATTCCACTTATCAATTGAAATACATTTAGAATATTAATTAATAACATTAATTACATCTTACATTAGATATGTTTCGTACAGTCTTAATTTATAATATTAATTTATTACTATACTTCTGCTGTACTTGCAATAAACAAGCAAGGTTAGTATGGGATTAGTACATCAGTATGTATTTCCCAAATTAAAATAAAACTAAACTAATTAAGTTAAAGTTAAGAATACACTTATACACAAAACAAGTTCGTGTGGTTTTGTTTTTGTTCAAGTTCTTCATTATTCTGATTTCTACCTGTTATCAACCAACTGAATTCTATGTTATTACGTGAAATTTTCTGTTTACCTCACATATCTTTAAAGCCATAAATTGTAAAGCAATTTAATAATTATTCTATTTCACTCTATGATACATATGTCATAAAAAATACTCAACGAGACGATATATATATATATATATATACATATATATATATATATATATATATATATATATATATATATATATATATATGAGAAATATCAGCTCGTCGAAGATATCATAACAGGATAAAGATTGATGATTCCGATTTCTTATTAAGGAGAAACACCAATTAATATTCTCCATCTGCATTTTTGTTGGTCTGTAAATGTTATTTACTATACTAAAGAAGTTATAAGGTTAAATGATATTACTAATAAATAATAATAAAACATTGTTGATAAATGTTACATGTTGTTATGATTATTTTGTAAAAATATTGATATTTTTATTCTTTTAATTGGGACATTTAGTTAATAAAGTATTATTTAGAAATAAATACTTCGCGTCAATTTTTTTCACTGTAGTACACAAAAAAATATATAAAATGTTAACTTTTAGTCAAACAGGAGATTTACGATCAGAGCAATTGAAGTTGTCAGAATTTTGGCACCGTTCTATAATATTCTAATATATTTACAAATGTATGTCTAACTCTATTTCTTGAACATATATAGAACTTGAACATTTTTCTTCAAAAAATAATGGCACTTAGGAAAAAAATGTATTTGAACAGAGATTTATTATCTATTAAAAGAGTGGTATCATATAACGTCAGTATACTTAGTAAACAGTGAACTTGGCCACAAAACTGCCAATATCTTTGAATTTGTCTGTGATATGAATTATATATTTTATATGAATAGGTTCTAGAGTATTTAAGTGGTCTGTTATCATGTCCAAATGCAAAGAAACGGTCACATGACAAAATGGCGCTTGTGGAAAGGTTTAAGCTTGTGGAAAAACATACATATGACTGTAAAACTGATAAAAATATATCTACACGTTCATCCTTTCCGAACATAGAATCACAAGATGAAATTTCAACAAAATAGTATATTTTCAGATCCAGGATCTTTCTTTTTGGACTTCGAAGTATTTATAATATTTATTATTTTATTCAATAAATTATCAATAGCTAGCTAAATTTAAAAATAAATTAATAAAATAAATTTATCGGATTCATTAGCTAAATGCAATATTTCTCGAATTGTTGACACTACACTCATTAATACAAAATATAAATATATAAAGGGCCGGCTTGGTGGCGCAGTGGTAAAGGCGATAGGATTGTCCTCCTACTGTTGCGATAGCCGCGGGTTCCAATCCTGCTAGGTCGTAAATTTGTTTGTTTAAAATTTGTGATTTTTCTAGGCAAGAGTGTAAAATCCAATAAGGAAAATGATCCCAGTCACGCTAGTAACCAGGCTGGGTAAGACCGGATGTCTTCTGGGATGATTTCTAAAGTTGGTCACTCGCCAGTCGGTAGGCTTTAAAGCTGAGGACTGTGATTCGGAGCCCACGTTAAACTGTAGGTCCAGTCTAGATAAATCGATAGTTGGTAAAAGGAAACTTTAGAATTTATATATAAAAAAATATATAAAGGGCAGTATTCAATAATCAAAGATATTGACACGACTAAAGCCCATGTACATAGTCTTACATATGCAGTTAAAAAGTTTGAAAACTATAACATAATTATAAAAATACAATTAAACCAATCACCTACGATTTGTATGACTTAAATCTTAATCAAATACTACATAAATATTTGGGTAAAATTAGTTAAATAAATTTAGTAGTATTCTAGTAAGTTTTCGATTCACATTGTAAGTATTCTCACAATTGTACTGAACTCGGTGGCTATCGACTCTTCACTTGTTTTCTCCATAGGTGAGAGATCCATCACGTTAGCACCACCATGCTTAACAGTCTGCATAGTGCATGCCTCTGAAGCCCACTTGACTTTTGTTAGAAACATGCCTCTTAGAAATAAAAATCTGAAATTTGGAGTTAGCCGTCCATAGGGCATTTTTTCTTTTTTCGTCCAGTTTTGTTTGTGTGCTTTAGCCTAGACTGGAAGTCTATTTCTCTTAGGAGTATTAGTCACTTCGTCTCAGTTTTCCGACCATCTCTTCACAGTTGTAATTGAAAGTGGTTTTCCCCGCATTTCTTCAACTGGTAATGTAAAATAATAAACAAACTTAAATTACTAATTTATTGTAAAATTGAAACATCCAGATCTCTTTCGGCTTTGATGTATATGTTTATATGAATATCTTCTACCTATCCGATCTTCTCTGCAATTTAGCAGATATTGATTGAGGCAGATAATAATTCGTTATGAATTGTTGTTAACTATTACATCAACGTCACAAAGTACACTGAACTTTAAACTAAACAAATTTTGAAATTGTAAATCGATATTTAAAAGATTACATTATTCATTATAAAAGCAATGAACCGTTAATTTTAACCCCCTATTCAACAATTGGCGAGGTAGACTAATTAACCTTTGTGGTCATAAAATTTTGTGTTGTTATTGTTATAAGAACAGTTGAAAAATTATAAATTCCAATACTGCCGGCTTGATTAACGCAGTGGTCAAGGCGACAGGACGGTCCTCCTATTTCTGTTGGGGCAAAGTTCGACAAAGAAAATGATTCCAGTCACACCAGTATCCAGACAGGCTGAGTAAGACCTTCTGGGATGATTTCTAAGTTGGTCACTCGCCAGTCGATAAGATTTCGATTATATCATATACATCAAATATGTCACCGTGGTCTAATATTCAAAGCAAAATAGTTTAGTTTACCGAATGACCTAATCTCCCTGATAGATTCATACTTGGACGGTAAGCCCTTTCAAGTGAGAATCGGTGACGCAGTCTCCTTTCCTAAACAGATTTCCGCAGGAGTCCTGCAAGGTGCTCTACTAGTCCCAGCCCTATGCAGCCTCTATATGGCTGATTTCCTACTTCACAAACATTCTCACACAGCATTCAGATGCAGATGATACCCCTTTTTCACAACCGGTTATAATCCCGATGCTATTCGCGACATATTTCAAGTCCAACTGAACCAAGCGATTGCGAGGTACACCTTTTGGCAGCTCCAGATGAACCCGAGCAAAATTTAGGCTATTCTGTTCCACTGCAAGAAGAAGTTCCGTGCCTACCGCCTCCAAATTGATAAAGTCTCTCCCCTGGTTCCAGAAAGTATCATACCTCGGTCGCCAGTTCGACCGCAGATTCCAATGGTCAGCTCAGATACAGCATGCTATTTGCAAAGGCAATGTCGTGTACAACCTAGTATTTTTACTCCTCTGCAGAAAAAGTAAACTCCCAATCTCCCAGAAAGCGACTCTGTACAAAATTCTAGTCCGTCCAGTCTACCTCTACGGAGCAGAAGTGTGGTAAAGGTATGTCTCTAAGAGAAAACTTGAACTCCTCCAAGTGTCCCAATCCAAAAAAGTCCCCGCGTTACTCAATTCCCCATGGTTTATGAGGAACATCAACACTTACCTCTAATCAGGCGTCCTGTTTGTGAAGAAATTCACGAACATGCTCAGTGTAAGCTTCTCCCTAAGCGTCTTAGAACACGAGAACACCTTAATAAAATCCCTATCCCTTCATAAACCTTGGTAGATTACCAACTACGACAATCCCGGTCGTAAACCTGGGTCTCTGTCACCCATAAAACACTTCACTAACCCAAACCCGAAGCGATCTCAGCAAAAGACCATTTAGTTCTAGCTGGTCATCTTGGAATAAAAAAAAGGCATGCTTAATGAGGAAGACCGTGGTTTAGAACCCACGTTAAGAAGTTAAGAAGGTCCATGGCAATGTAAAGTTGTATGTATACTATGTCCATGTATTATAACTGACCAAGTTTATTTTTTGCTTTTTTTATATAATATTGCTTTGAAATATATAAATATATACTAACTTCATATAAAAATTTAACTTATTAAAAATATTGTATATAGAGACCCATGCCTTAGGTAGGATTCGAACCTGAGAATACTGCAGCCGTCTCAGAGCTGGCAAACTAAACATCAACTAATAAAAAACTTTTATAAAATTTCGTGCACATTACATTTTAAAAAACTTTAATAAAATAAGGGAAAAATATATTATTTCACACCATCAAATAGAAATTACTTAATAACCAATCGAACTTCTTCATTAAAAGATGATTACGTCGCATTTATTTATTGCATCGATTTTTCTGAAGGTGCAGTTCCACGGAATGCAGAATAATTCGAGACATATGGCATACAGTCGAGAAGTGCTAACTAACCGCCGTTTCCTGATAAAACCGCATACCCATCTCATTTTGTTCGCTTAGCGTAGGACATAAACCTCGGATAATAAATAGCCAGTGCTCATGCTTCCCTAACAGAAAAAAAATGGTAACCAATTTCAAAAAGCGACGCTGAAGCCAATCGATTTCCCCTTGCCAAGCAATAAGGCGACTCTCCCGTAATCCTCTCGAGCTCTGTTACTGAATTAACACATTAAATGTACCTGAGAACGCCTGTCTCTGTCTTGTCAGATGAACAAACCCATCAAGGCATCTTCTCGATGTCTGTTTCATGACTAACCAGATGTTTTCGGTCGCCATTATCTCGCCAACCACTGTAATTTGGCCAAATTGACCATCGGACCAACGTGGACGTTTTGATACAGGCAAATTTTGGCGTCTTCTTCCTTCTGGTTCGCGTTTCCCTTGCGAGATATTTGTCGAAAACTGTCGACCACTGATTGGTTATACGGTTATGTAAATTGTTTTTAGTGTCCGTTTAACTTAGGTTAGCATATTTTTAGGTCTGACGCTTTGTTTCTCTAGTTTAGTAAAATACATTAATCCCTTATAACATTTTTTCTTGCATTGATTTAGAGAAATGTTTTACAATTTTAATAGTAGTGTTATATTTATTTGTAGTAACTTTGTGTTCATTCATGTTTCATCATTATAATTTTTCTGATGTTTTCCAATGGATAGAGGCTTTTGTTGACATGAAACATTTTGCTTCAAATGTAAGAAGTAAGATATTTTTGTAAGATATTCATTTAGAAAAATGTTTTAAAACTAGTTTTTCCTTACATATTTGCATTGATTATTTGTACTAACTTTGTGAGCAATTTTTGGACGCTTTTATTCATATGCAACATTTTGGTTCAAAAGTAAAAAAGGAAGAGGTTTTTGTATTGAATTAACATGGACGAGGTGGAAGTAATATTTTTGGTTTACTCGCATTAAGTTATAAAAATGTTCTAAAAAAAGTATTTTACAGTTTTGATTTTAATTATTTTTTTATTCTGATTCTTAATGTTTTCTTGATTTATCTTCTGATCATCAACATTTAACGGTATTTTCTAATGTTATTGACAAAGATAAGCCACCATCTCTGTGTAATAATAGAACCAACTACCCACTGTTTTTGGAAATTATAGACAGAATCATCTTTCTAAATTTACCACTAAATACAGAAATTGATATAGAAACAGCACCAATAAACATTTCAACTGTAGGAATGTTCGTCTGGTCACTGGGTCGTAATGTGTGGCTGTCGGTGCGATTGTTTGTCCGAACACTCACTACTATATTGTGGAAGGAAGTCGCACGAGAACTGAAAACACTAGTTGAAGAAATACTTGTTTATTTCGATACTGAGTGATACATGTGGTCGACGGGAGAATGGACAGGATATTAGGTTAAGGTAAAGGAAGTACGGTAGCGCTGTGGAAGTGGTGCAAGAGTGTGGAGACGGTAAATTAAGACGTTATAATTACTGAATTACATACAATATAACAGGTCTATTGAAAAGTCCCCGGCCTACCATAGTAAAACACATTTTTTGCCAAAATTATTTTTTTTTATTTAACATAATTCCCTTCAAGGGTGATACACTGATTATAGCGACACTCCAACTTTTCGATACCATTTTTGTAATACGATTTGTCCTTTGCTTCAAAATAGGCCTCAGTTTCGGCGATCACCTCTTCATTCGACGAAAATTCCGAAAAATTCTTCCCAGCGAGCATTCTTTTGAGATCTGAGAACATGAAATAGTCACTGGGGGTCAGATCTCGAGAATACACTGGATGAGGAAGGAACTCGAAACACAATTCAAGGATTTTTGCCATCGTTTGCGTGCGACCATGGCCAACGACCTTTTCCTTCAAATGCGGCCGTTCTTCGGCGATTTCGTCCTTCAAATGGTCCAATAACGCTATGTAATAGTCGCTGTTGATGATACTCCCTTTTTCAAGGTAGCCAATGAAAATTATTCCATGCGCATCTCAAAATACAGACCCCATAACCTTGCAGCCTACTGTTGCGATTTCCCACGGTTTGGAGTGGGTTCATCGAGTACAGTCCACTCGGATGACTGTCGGTTGGACTTCGGAGTGAAATGATGGAGCCATGTTTCATCCATTGTTACATAACGATGAAAAACTCGGGTTTATTACGCTTGATCATTAAATACTGCTCCGAATCATCAAGTCATCGTTGTTTTTAGTTAAAAGTGAGCTCGCGCGGCACCCACTTTGCATAGAGCTGAAAGCTGGCGAAGTTGGCGAAGTGTACGAAATGACAAAAACAGTTCTAGATTCTTAGACCTAGACAAGTATTTAGTTTTAAGTTACTGTAGAGTGGAAACGAGTGGTAATAATATATTAATAAATTAAAACATATATACATATATTCAATATTACTGTTATGTTTAACTGTTGACAGGCTATAAGTATTTATGAGACATTATTAAAATATTTATGTTCATAGATTGTATATAGTTTGTACTGTAGTGTTGTATGATAGTGTTTTTATTTGTACATTTTGTATATAAGTCCAAGTATTTTAAAGACAACCACGGTCCCCGGTATTAAACCTACAGACTGGCGAGTGAAAAATTTTAGAGATCATCCCAGAAGTCATCAGGGTTTACCCAGCTTAGTTGCTGGCGTGACTGAGATCATTTTCCTTGTCGTATTTTGCACTCTTTGTGCCTTCGTGCCACGTCCTGCTGCCTTTACTACTGCGCCAACCAAGCCGGCGTATGATAGTGTTGTATTGATTGTTATTGTATCTTTGACGATTGTATTTTGAAATATCAATATAAATTCTATGTCTGAAATTAGTTTTCCTATATACTTCAACTCTGTCAAATCTCATCGAAACTGAAGTTCTCTCTTCATATATTTAGATTTGACTGAAATGTAAATCCATATTTCTATTTGTCACGTAAATGATGATCTTTACGATCGTTTTTTATATATAGACGGGAATAGACCAACGCGTAGATATTTTATATACCAATCAAATATAGCCATCAGTCTTAATAGAGCTATTTGTCCAAAAGAAGCCAACGAAGATGGGGAATCCGACTGAATAGTCAGTCGATCCCTCCCCTCCCGCGAACCCGAACACAAATTCGACAAGAGTCGGTAACCGTCGGCCGATGCACAGATTGAGCGCTTACTCCTACGATGTGATTCGGGTTTTGCTTTAAGTGATAAAAATAAATGAAAGTCAGCGCGCGGGATCTTTAAATCGGCCTCCCCCCTGCCTTACGTCCCGCGAATCGGGCCAACAAAAAGACGAAGCCGCAGTCGAAAAAGAAGAAGAGATCTCGACGTAAACGACACGAAGCGGCCGATGAGAAAAATCCGGTTAACGGTGACTTTGTGCTGGTTCGTCGAAATTAATATGTTAATGGCGATGTGGAAAGGTTTAAACAATGTCCGACCGAAAAATCGTAATAACCATCTTACGTCTATTTACATAAAACGAATCATTGGAGATATCATTTTACATACTCCCTTGTATACTATTTTAACTGTTATACTAAAGTGGACTGTAATAACAGCTGTATCGGTTAGGTCTCCCAGAGGACCTAACCGCTCTCATCAAGTCCTATCTCTCGGACAGATCTCTCCAGGTCAAGATCAGGGAATCACTTTCCAGTCGTAAACAAATCGATGCTGGCGTACTTCGGGGTTCCCCGCTGGCCCCAGCCTTATTTAACCTCTTTATTTCAGATCTGCCGAGAAATGAGCACATTGACGTCGCGTTTTACGCTGACGACATTGCTTTCTTCACGGCCGCCATGTTCGAAGTTACAATTCATGAGCGTTTACAGAAGCAGCTCGATCATGCGGTCAAGTGGTTCAAATTCTGGAGGTTGCAAATCAACCCCCTGAAAATCCAGGCCATCATTTTCCATAAGAAGCGTTACGCACTGCGCGTCTCGCAACTTAAGATCGACAACGCAATAATTCGATAGCTGGATAACGTTACGTACCTAGGTCTTCGGTTGGCATTCCCAAATCCAGAAAGCAATCCAAAAAGGTTCGGGGATAGCAAACCTGCTATCTTCTCTGATCTGCCCTTCTAGCAGATTTCCCATCTCCATCAAATGCTTATTTTACAAGATGCTAATTCGGTCTGTACTCCTCTACCGATCTAATATGTACTTCAAGTTTGTTACACCCAACCCGGCCAAACGGCTTCAAGTTTTCCAAAATAAGCTCCTCAGGAGAATATTAAACGCTCCATGGTTTGTCAGAAATAATGAAATTCATAGGGAAACTGACACTCCAGAAATCAAGCACTTCATATCTCAATCATTCCACAAACAACAACTCAGCTCAAGTTCTTTTGAAAACGCGCTTGTTCGGGAGCTGGTTGACATGCTGAGAGCTTAACACCGCGTCACCGCTAAGCTCTCCCCTTTTTCCAGGCTGAAACGGTCTTATCCGTCGTTACAGTCATAGCTTTTGCCCCTATACAACAGTATCCAGTTGAGTGTTAACTTAGTTTCGCGAATCAATAGAATCGCCTGGCCCTCGTGCCCAATAACGGCTGCCCGATCAGCGGGTGCCATATCCCCAAATTTAATGCAGTAGCACTAGCGATCCACAGGGGTCAACTGTGAGGCGGTTTCGGTTTAGTGTATTGGAAAGCCCAGAGGCAGTCCCACATAACCCGGTCCAACTTGTCAGGGCAAGTGTCTGCGACCAGGTATGCCTCATGCATCCCACCGCCTGGTTTTTAGGCCAGAACAAAAAAAAATAACAGCTGAGCAAAATACATGATTTGCTTGAATTGAAATACAAATTATAATATTTTGTAAGTGTGCCTTTGAAATATAAAATACAAAATACAGACAGGTGTTAGATTGTGTAAACAGAATAAAACTAATTCAGCCTATTAATCAGTAATATAAAAATTTCCTTTCATGAACATGATAATTTGAAATGTACAATCGAACAAACAGCCTCTTGTTGGGGAACGAATAAAACCTGCAAATGAAAACAATGCTTCTACAAGTCCTGATGAGCAAAAATATAATACCTCAGCGTTAGCTATTTGAAATACTAATTACAAATTATATTTTTAAACGATATAAGTAAATATGTATCTATACATCACCATGTATCTAAATATGTAAGAAGTGTTTTAATTACAAGTAATTGAACAATTGTCCAAACCTGGCTGTAGTGAACTAACGGTTTCGCTAAAATTTGATCCAACTTTATTATTTGTTTAATTAATTTTGCCGAAAGCGTGACATATTATTGCAATAGCTGTCAAGAATAGCAAGTACCAAAGTTATCATCTTGCACATTAACAGATCAATTGAAAAGTCCCCGGCCTACTACAGTAAAACATATTTTTTTGGCAAAATTAGTTTTTTTTATTAAACACAATTCCGTTCAAGGGTGATACACTGATTGTAGCGACGAACCAACTTTTCAATCCCATTTTTGTAGTACGACTTGTCCTTTGCTTCAAAATCGGCCTCAGTTTCGGCGACCACCACTTCGACAAAAATTTCTTCCCAGCGAGCATTTTTTTGAGATGTGCGAGGAAATAGTCGCTGGGAGGCAGACCTTGAGAATATGATGGATGAGGAAGCAATTCGAAGCCCAATTCATAGATTTTTGCCATCGTTTTCACTGGCTTCTGACATGGTGCATTGTTTTGGTGAAGCATCACTTTCTTTTTCTTCTAATGCTTTCGTCCTTCAATCTGCCCAATAACGCTATGTAAAAGTCGCTGTTGATGGTTCTTCGTTTTTCAAGGTAGTCAATAAAAATTATTCCACACGCATCTAAAAATACAGACGCCATAACCTTGCCAGCCAACTGTTTGTTTTTTTTTTCGTTTTCCCACGCGTTGAAGGCCACTCGGATGACTGTCGATTGGACTTCGAATTGAATTGATGGAGCCATGTTTCATCCATTGTCACATGTCGTTGCAAAAACTCGGGTTTATTCCGCTAGATCATCTTCAAACACTGCTCTGAATCATCAACTCGTCGTTGTTTTTGGACAAAAGTGAGCTCGCGCGGCACCCACTTCTCACAGAGCTTTCTCACACCCAAATATTCGCGAGTGATACAATGTACACGTTCAGTTGATATCATTGGAGTGTCTGCTATTTCACTCAATTTCAATTTAAGGTCATTCAAAATCATTTTGTGGATTTTTTAATGTTTTCGTCGGTAACAATCTTTTTTGGGCGTCCACAGTGTTCACCGTCTTCGGTGCTCATTTCACCACGTCTGAACTTAGCATACCAATCCTTGATGGTCGATTTTTCACCAAATGCACAAGAAATGCGAAAATGAATCAATTATTGAATCGCTACTAAACCGACATCGTACTTTTGACACGGTATCGTCAAATTGCCATAAATTTGGGAAACATTACATTAATCTCAATAAATGCTCTTTTAAATTGGCAAACGTTACAGTTTACATTTTTTTTACGTTTATCGTTTTACATACAACATTACACGTTTATGTCAGTGTTACTGATTTAGGTTATAAATTATAGTAATATATCACTCAATCAGGCCCGCCCCAGCTACATACATGATGTTCTCTCTTTACCTTTATAACTTAGTATTCATAACTTGTGATACGTTTAAAATTATATTTTATTTAAATTATTTTTATTACATTTAACAGAAATAGTATTAAGGGTAATAATCATTTAAATATTAACCAGTTTATTTATTAACCAGGATTTTTTTTATAATATAATTTTCAGCTGTTTCAGTTTGTGACACTTATACGACAATAGTATATAACAATTTAAATTTAGCTTCGTAATTATCTTCGAACTTTTGTAATGAGTAAGTACATATTAACTAATTACTCTTAACTAAAATATAAAAATATTTCAAAAGTTACTTAAGTAATGTAGTTGATTAAATAAAAACGAGAATTTATAAGCCATTTATAATCTTATACATACCTTCACTTAAAGATACACTTTTCTCTTTATAACAATCTCTGTCGTAGCATTTTTATCCCACCATTTAACAGGTGGTCATAACACTGACTTATTTCTAACAATTTTTCTGCAATTTAGAACAAATCTTATAGGTCTTTTAGATATTAAACGTATTTCTTAACTGTGCTATTGGCAGGTTATTAATAATAGTAGTATAATTCTGCGACCCAACTAAAGAACAATCGCACATTTAACCTAACATAACAAACAACAACAAAAAAAATTAGATATTTTACAAAAAAAAACTATTAAAAGTGAAATATTGAGAGTTATTTCAATTTTTATTCAATGAAAAGGAAATATATCTTTAAGATTAATATAGATATGAACTATTAATATTATAACTTCAAACAAATTTTAATAAAATGCGCGTGTTCATTTTAAACCAATCACAAAATATTAGAATTGAATTTTCGTGTTGTCTGTATTATATGACACCTGATTGTAAAGAGTAAAGCTTCAAAAATCCCTGTAAGACACGATATTTTCCGATGACCGTCGATGCTTATTTCGAAACCTAGGGGCAAGAGGGGAGAAGGACGAGGATCCGATGTTCTCTTGGTTACTTTTGGACAAATGGCTCTATTAAGAGATGACTATGTTCGATTCCTGCATAAAATGCCCACGCGTTAGTCTATCCCATATATTTGTAGACGAATAATAATTATAAGCCGTCACAATTTAAGCGATAAACGTTCGGAATTAATTGATATCGGTTATTTGGTCGGTAGAAAAAGGCCCCATTAGAATATTCTACCTGTATCAATAATATTATAAAAAAAAGGAGTTGGTTAAATGAAGTCTTTTCATTCTTAACTGCGTCTCTTTTTGTTTCTATCTCTTTCGAGCGCTACGTTAAGTGTTAAACGTTGTTATTTCGGCAATAAATTTACTTAATATGTTAATCGGTTTTCGGCTTTTTATCGATCTAAAAATTTACGAAGGAATCAAAGAAAATGATAATTGGTGTAGTGGCTTGTGTGTATGTGTTTTTTTTTGACATAATCAAGGACTCGTTTAGGTAGGTTGTATATTTTTTTAAACATTTGGTAAATAATCTAGGGTGTTGTGTTCGTTCATCGTAACACATCATTATAACTTCTCGACCCAACACGCAAAGGGTACCAATGTCGACAAACCCATAACATGTGTGAATTATATTGATGTTCCATCGATACGTGCCAAAATTTCATGTGACGCCAATTCTAATATTATATAAATCACACAGTCACAGACGTTTTAGTAAAACAAAGAATTTTCAAATGTTTTTATAATTTTATTATTATTTTTTTTACAACATCTTTATTAGATACGCTTAGTACAATCTTAATTATTATTATTATTACAATTAATTTATTACTACTTTTCCTATGTGCTTGGATTAATTAACAAGCAAGACGAGTGCGAGAAAATACATCAGTATGTATTCTTCAATTATAAAATTATTTATTAATTATTAACTTATAGCTATAGTTTACACTAATAATACACACTAAATGTTCACACAAGTTCGTATGGTTTTGTTCGTTTCAATCTCCTGACATCCTGTGCGCTGTCCAGCAGTTGTATTGCTTCCACGTTAGAATGATTTAGTAATCATCTTTCGTGTTTCAAGGCGAAATCATGCACAACTTCCTAAATCCATTTGATGTCCAGGTCATCGTGCAGTTCTTCATTGGTTACATAGCGATAGGCATTGGTAATCAATCAAAGAATCTTGTTTTGACAGCGCTGTATGACTAATTGATTTGAATTTTTAGTGCAACCCCATATTTGCACCCCATAGGTCCAAATTGGCTTTATAATTGTATTATAGATCAACCTCTTTGATTTTAGATCAAGTTGAGAGTATCTTCCGACTAACCAGTATAGTTGTTTTATTTTGGTTCTAATGTGTTTTGCTTTTTGTCTAATGTGATGCTTCCAATTTAATCTACCGTCAAGATGGATTCCAAGGTATTTTGCTGATTCTGCTTGAGGAATCGGGCATCCATTGAGTGATATAATTAAGTTTTTATTATTTCGCCTTAATGCAAAATTAACGTGGACAGATTTGGAGCTATTAAGTTGAATTTTCCAATCTTTTGTCCATTTGCAGATTTTGTTGACTGTCACTTGCACTTTTACTATTGCCCTAGGCAGAGATATATCTTTTGCCATAATAACTGTGTCATCAGCAAAGGTTCCAAGAAGTGTTTCTTTTGTTGTTGGAATATCAGCAGTGTAGAGCAGATACAGGAGAGGTCCTAAGACGCTACCTTGTGGAACTCCAGCCGAGATATTTTTAAATGTCGAGAACGCCATTTCGTGCGATACTCTAAATTTTCTTCCGAATAAAAATGACTCCAGCAATTAACAATAGTTACGCGGTAACAATTTGCTCATCTTACAGATTAATCCCAAATGCCAAACCCGATCAGAAGCTTGTGAGACATCCAGGAATATTGCAGGGCAGTATTTCTTTTCTTCAAACGCTCTTTCAATAGCCGCAGTTACTCTGTGCACTTGATCGATAGTTGAATGGTGATTTCGAAAACCAAACTGGAAATCTGGTATTATTACCAAATGTTATTTTATTATTTAATTAATACACTAGATGATACGATGAACTTCGTATCACCTACATCTATCTTGTAAACTTTCTCCGACAATAATAACCACTTTGTTGATTGCCAGTGAATTAAACATCCTCGCGTGCCCAACAGAAAGGGTTTTATCATGCCCGATGACGATATTATGAGTATCAGAAGATATCCAATCAAACAGTATTTAGAACATTTTGCCTAAATCGCTATTCTGATGAAAAAACATTTGCAGTTCTTAGACAATAGCTTGCTTCACAGTTAGATTGTGGAGACAACGCCTATCAATGTTGTCATCCAGATTGTCCATAAAATTTAGTCGAAAGAATTAATGATCTGCATTTCGTGGCGATAACAGCGCTTTTAGTAAGTGATAAATGGGTCTTCCGCAATTGTTAAAGTTTTTGTTGACTTATCTCTGATAAAAATTTCAATGTCACCAAAGAACTTTTATGGTTAACATCTCAAAATGGGCATGAAATTGTCTTGTATTGTAATTGTGAAAGATTGTTGATCAAGAAGTGGTTAGAATCAATTCCCATCACAGAAGCTAATGAGTGTATTTGATGTGATGGAATCAACGTTGAGTGTGTTGGCAATTTACTTTTCTGTCGGCATAATCTAGTTAACCGTTGTATTTTAATGCCTTATAATATTGAAAAAGTTATTTCCCCAATTATAACTCACTTGAGGGAAACATAATCTATTTTCGGAACGTAGTGGAACGCTGCTCGTTCATGGATTACAGAACAACTGCTTCTGAGGAATTTCTCATTTTGATTGTATAGAGTATTCTGTTGTTGTGTTTGAATTGCATTATGCTGTATCTTGAAATGTGCAATACAACCGAAATTAGAATACGATTAAAATTTACCATTTGCACATAGTTATATCATGTTTAACGTATATGTCGTTATTATTCACTTACCTATATTTGAATGAAATATAAATCGTGGTAAATAGTCACTGCGAAGAAATTATAATCAACGTTTAAAGCTATATACATTCTAATAGCAAAATAAGTTCCTAAATGCGCACATAAATTAAAATGTGTGACTAACAATGTAACAGTTCAATTGAAAATTACCCGTTCTGACACATAGATGGCGCTACTAGAATTAAATCCATATGTTTTTTGTTAGCCCTTACCGACAAGAGATGCGTGTCTGAATTTGACAGCCCTCGGATCATTTGAATCGATAGTCATCCGAGTGAACTGCAGACGATGACCTCACTCCACTCGACTACCTTGAAAAAGGACGGACCATCAACAGAGACTACTACATAGTGTTATTGGACCGTTTGAAGGACAAAATCGCCAGAAAACGGCCGCATTTTAAGAAAAAGGAAGTGTTGCTTCACCAAGACAATGCACCGTGTCACAAGTTAGCGAAAACAATGGCAAAAATCCATGAATTGGGCTTCGAATTACTTCCTCATCAACCGTATTCTCCAGATCTGGCCCCCAGCGACTATATCCGGTTCTCAGATCACAAAAGAATACTTGCTGTTGAGAAATTTTCGTCGAATGAAGAGGTGATCGCCGATACTGAGGCCTATTTTGAAGCAAAGGGCAAATAGTACTACAAAAATGGTATCGAAAAGTTGGAGGGTCGTTATAATCAGTGTATCACCCTTGAAGGGATTTATGTTGAGTAAAAAAAAACTAATTTTACCAAACAAATTTGTAAGCCGAGGACTTTTCAATTGACCTGTTAAACTTTAGTTATAAGCTCATTTAACAACACTATATTAAACACCACTGTAGGGTTATATAAAATAATGTGAATACAGTGCAACATAATATATCTTGTAGTATGTTGGCAATACTGCTTCTATCTAAATAATCCCATGCTTATGTACTGTTCCATTTACATACCAAATCCTAGAAAAAGTAATGTAACGGTCATAAAACCTCAATACTTGGTGATTGAAAGGTACGGGTAGGTATACGCTAGTAGTTAATTATTAATCAAGTTTTTGTATAAACTGAGACATATTAATAAAGTATCAGTGCGATCAACTGTCAGTGGAAATTCCTAAAATTTAATTTAACTGTTAATTAATCATTTTCAAAAATATAATTAAATAATTATTTTATTAAACAGCATTAATGCTTAGATACTTTTGTTTCAGTACAACTAAGAACCACTATATCAATGAAATATTGTCTCATTTTCAGACAGTTGTTCTTTCTCACATCTCGGAGACGTAAAGACCCAGAACGGTAAGAAGATAAAACGTATCTCCGTTCTGGTTTGTCTCAGACCCGATCGACATAATTGTCTCGACAAGAGATGACCACTTAAAACTATTTCTTAGCGTTGTCCACTTCTCCGGGTTTAAGATAACGCCGGATACATGTGGCGGATGACCTTACCATTAAGACCGCTAAACTCATTATGTTTATATTGATCCCACAATGATCCAGTTAAGGGCCTTTGGACGATGACTAAACAAAAGCGGTTTTTCGTAACGGGGGCCGTACCGTGCACCCATCACAAAAAAAACGAAGAAATCCTCTTCTCTCCTCGTCTCGGCGAGAAACACTCGAATTCCATCTCGGCTAAGTAAAATTAATTATCGTAGTCACCGAGGCGAACAAGTCAGTCAGTCACCACCAGATTCCGAGCCGGTACAATAAAGTTGTGTGTCGGTGCGACGATGGGATTTTCATCGGGTTCGTGTGGAACTAAACCGAAGCGCGATGGATCTATTTGGTGGAATTAACAGCTTTTTTTGCGCCCCCTGCGCCGGAGACCTATCGGAATTCCTCCGATTCTGGGAGTATTTGCTTTTTTGCCGATGCCGTGAGCTCGACGGACCGTACCCAGATTAAAAAGGAACCGAGGTACCGGCCGTACTTTGGGTTATTACCTTTCGATTATTAGACGGTTTTGGTTCGCTCTCGGTACGGTTTAATAAGCAGGAAGTGTCCGATGGATTCTTGAACCATTACCGGTCTATTAAACTATGTAGTCGGGCCTTTTTTTCGCCCGAAAATCGATTGTTTTTGTTTGTTTTGTTTGTGAGATTGACGATTGCATCAATTTCATGTAATTAAGAACCGATATTTGGTTAATTAATAAGTTCTAGTTCCTTGTCTGAAAAGTGTATAAAAAGTGGAAAAATGCTGGGCTGGCAACATCACTATCTTGATGAATAAAGTTAAATTTTGGCAAAAGTTATTTCATCAATTTCGCAAAATGTTTACTGCTTTCTTTAGTCGAGATATATTGCTGAAAATATCAATATTTTTACAGAAACCGGTGTTTTGGAGCATGACAATACTTTTTCTTTTATTATTCTGTAAATATTCGTTGAGAATCAAATCATCTAGCATCAAAGAAATATCCAATGGTAGTTCTTTTACTAAATGTATTGTTTCATATAGTATATTAATAGATTTTTGAACCATTACCAGTCTATTGAACTATGTAGTCGGGCCTTTTTTCGCCAGAAAATCTATTGTTTTTGTTTGTTATGTGGCTGTTTTAGTTTCGTTTCTTTGTGAGATTGACGATTGCTTCAATTTCATATAATTAAGAACTGATATTGGGTTAACTAACGAGTTCTAGTTCATTGTCTGAAAAGTGTATAAAAAGTGGAAAATTGCTGGGCTGACAACATGACTATCTTGATGAATAAAGTTAAATTTTGGCAAAAGTTGTTTCATCAATTTCGCAAAATATTTACTGCTTTCTTTAGTCGAGATATATTGCTGAAAATATCAATATTTTAACAGAAATCGATGTTCTGGAACACGACAATACTTTTTCTATTTTAATTATTTAAAATATTCGTTGAGAATAAAATCATCTAGCATCAAACGGAAATCCAATGGTAGTTCTTTAACTAAATGTATTGTTTCATATAGTATATCAATAGATTCTTAAACCATTACCAGTCTATTAAACTATTTATTCGGTCCTTTTTTTCGCCCAAAAATCGATTGTTTTTGTTTGTTATGTGGCTGTTTCGGTTTCGTTCCTTTGTGAGATTGGCAATTGCATTAATTTCATGTAATTAAGAAGCGATATTCGGTTAATTAACGAATTCTAGTTCATTGTCTTAAAAGTATATTAAAAGTGAAAGAATGTTGGATTGACAACATCACTATCTTGATGAATAAAGTTAATTTTGGTAAAAGTTGTTTCATCAATTTTGAAAAATCTTTACTGCTTTCTTTAGTCAAGATATATTGCTGAAAATATCAATATTTTTACAGAAATCGGTGTTTTGGAACATGACAATACTTTTTCTATTTTATTATTTAATTATTATTTTATTATTCGTTGAGAATCAGATTATCTAGCATCAAAGAGAGATTTAATGGTAGCTCTTTAACTAAATGTATTGTTTCATGTAGTATATCAAAAGATTCTTGAATCATTGCCAGTCTGTTGAACTATGTAGTCGGGCCTTTTTTTCACCCGAAAATCGATTGTTTTTGTTTGTTATGTGGCTGTTTTACTTTATTGCGAAATTGACGATTGTATGAGTTTGAAGTAATTAAAAACCGATATTTGGTTAATTAACAAGTTTAAGTTCAGTGTCTGAAAAGAGGTGCTAGTGTCAGTCGGTGCAAATAAATGGTTAAGAAATGTTATTGAGGTACATTAAAAGCAGAGTATGACATCAACACAGGTGTTCAAACCAAAAAACATACAACAATCCACCATATGGGTCTTCCAGAACGAGCCAAATTCGTTCAAAGTGATTGCGAGAAGCACTTGATCACTTGTTTCTTCGGAATAACTAGACGTGTGCTAATAGTGCTGTTAGAGTAACGAATAATTCTGAATGCTATACAACCATTTGTTTACCAGAGGGATTCGAAAAATGTGACGTGAAAAAAAGAAGCTCACACAAGCTCTCACACATTGGTTTTAACAACCATGTATTTGCCTGACTACTGGCACCGAATGACTTTTTTATTGGCAAAATATCAAGAATAAATTGCGTTTGAAGTGCATGTAAACATGTATTGATTATCATGGAGAATACTTCGAAAAACAATAAAGTCGTTAATTACAGTCTTTTTATTGTTAGGCTATAAATAGGGGCCCTTATACTAGAATACCATATACTAGAGTGTCACATATCCAAAAATTTCATATCCCTTTCTCAGTCTATTTATTTTTAGACGCTAGCGTCTGTTACTCGTTCTTGTTTTTTTTTGCAACGTTGCGCCAATTTGTGCAAGTGACGTTAGTGAACATCTACAGTAAACCGTAAACCTATTCGGTTTTAGTAACTGGTAGTACGTACAGCAAGACTTTATGACTATGAATATTACGCGCTGGTGTCGATATATTCATGAGAACACATGACATTTTACGCTTTGATTATTATAGATCCATTTTTCACAGCCACACATAATAATTAATTCATATTATTAGTTTTTTGGCCATTTTCTTTCCTTTTGAATCTTTCTCATTACATATGAATGTGTGGAAATAGTTATAAACCAAACCAAACCAAAATTAATCAACCGCTGTCAAAGCTGTCTAAAGATCTATTGAAAGATTGAACTGGCTGTTCGTCTAGTAAGTCTTTTCGGTTCTCCAGTCTTCTTTGACGCTGAAATCAAAATCTCTACTGTTAAATCCTCGAACCTAAAACCGGATATTTGATATCGCGTAGCACCATACATTTTTAAAGGCCTTTGATGAGCTTCGACAGCAGGTTTCTTCAAATAAAACAAAAAAAACAGTGTTTGTTCAAAAATATAATAATGAGCCTTCCACGACTAGCATCTGTATACACTGATCAACTCTATAATACTAAATAAAAATGTTATTTTTTATAGATATAGACCAATATAACAGTTAGATTGGGTTGTCTATTAATTGTTATCACCAATAGGTATCGCTGATCAAAATGCATGTGAACACCTAGAAAATCTAATAAGTGTATTGACGCCAGAAATAGTCACATATAGTTAAATGAAGGAGAAATATGTAGTAGAAGCTGTAACTATAAATATATAAATAATACAAAAAGCTCTACATATTATGCACCTTGGAGTAGTATTTTACGATATGGGTTTGGTTTGATTTCTAACAGATAACAACCTTCGCACTGTTTTGTATGGTTCTTTAACAAGTCGCCTCTTCTTTCCCTAAAATAAAATAGCATTCCAAATTTAATTAATAATTTTAGTGCTTTAAACCGTTCCAAATTTCATAACTTATGTACATTCGAGTATCCACCAACTCAAGATGCTTTTTTGTATTCTATATTCAACTATATTCAACGCTGACACGACTGACTCTGTTTATGTTTGAGAGGACATCGGGTGATTTTGTTAAATTTACTTTGCCATAAAATTTATCTTAATTAATAATTAATCTTTTCATTTTTCTCTCAAAAAAGTTTCTTGTACACTTGCCTTGAACATTAGACCATAGCACTTTAAGATAATGAACGGTTCTCTTAATTATTTAATTTTTATCTTAAAAATTATATCTATAGGTCATGATAGGGCATGATACATATTCTAAAAAACATATTTTCGAAAATATTTGAAGTATTCCATAAATAAAAGCAGTAATTAGTATTCTCCGCAGGTAAATGCTGATAAACAGTCTCTAATTGTGAGAAAATCTGTCAGGCCATAGTAACCGGTCCTCCATCTAAGTCTCAGTTAGATAACGAATTCGAAACGAATAGTTCGGATACTTTCCCTATATTGAATTAACTTATTTTGCTCAATTGCAATTACTGCACGATCATTACTGCCAATTCCGTCGACCATTAACAGAGCCATCTCGCCCATAAAAGCGACTTTACACAAGAAATAAATCAATTTTCTTTGGGTGTATTTGAGAGCGAGATGCGCGCGATTACGGCTCTTTTCTCGGGCCTGTCTCGACAACTTTATCTCGGCCCAAGGTCAGCCCTCGCCCCTCTTTCGCTGGCGCAGACCAAGCTTCGAATTTTCTGGTTTGGGCCACGGCGGACGGCCATCAGTCAATTCCGCCGGTAATATCTGTCGGTAACGTTATTTAGATGTTGGCTACAAACTCTGTTCGGTGTGAATTGTGAATATAGATATCGTTCTTCAACTTGATAGGACGCCTAAATTAAAATTTAAAAGCAAACGGCAAATATGTTCCAACTAATTATAGAGAGAAAAAATCTAATATCTATAACACAATTTGGGTTTAGACCAGATGTAATTGAAAAGCTTTATGGATGTAAAAAGGTATATTCAGCTAAATTCGTAGGTTTAACACTATCCTTCGATAATGTATGGCATTGTGACAGCAGACAACAATAAAATTTGTATGCGTGCGATTGGCGAAAACTGTTTGTAATATAATTGTTGTTAATAGAGTTATTGAGCAGTAGATAATGCGAAAATAAGTGTATAAGTTATGAGTTATTAGTTAAAAATTATAATTTTGTATATTGCTCTGGAACAAGAGCATATTTATATGAAATGATATGAAAATAGAACATATTTGATAACTTTTGAAGCTTTGTGATTTATTATTTCTCAGTTTATATAACTCTCCAGAGCAGATATATTGAAATAATATATCACTTAACTTTGCAATAATATATTATAATTAATATATTATAAATAATATTTATTGCAATATAAGCAAGGAAAAAGTAATCTAAGCAATACCCAATAATCATTACAATTTCTTTTGACATAGTATTTATAAATAATACATTTTTTATAAAAGATAGCCTACATGAAAGGAATTTATCAAATCATGTAACGAATTTAGTAATATTTCAACTGTTACCCTAACATTCTTCTTTAGTGTATTTGTTTTTAGAGAATGAGAGAAAGAAATCATTCTTACCTTTTATATAATATTCTATTATAAATTCTATTTTCATATAATTTAATATAAATATACTCTTGTTCCATAACAATCTACAAAATTATAACATTTTACTTAAAATACATACCTTATACAGTTATTTTCGCATTGTCTGCTGCAAATTTTCCATATTAAGCAATAAATAATTATATTACCTCAACAAACTTTTGCAGACGAAAAATTAACTTAAAAAATAATATATTTCCTAACCACTACTTCCGTAAACAACAACGGGTAGCTGTGAAATCTGTCAGGATAGTTTGGAATGAATACGCGCGGCTGTTATAGGCGCACAATAAAAGCATTTCACTGTCGTCTCATAGCGGCCTTTTTTATAAGCTACATAAAATGTTACCGAAACAACACGCTATTAAAATCTTATATTACAACCACAATCAGTCAAATAAGAGGAAACCTATTCTACAATATAAGAAGCTAAAGCAGGGGTACTAGAAGGAAGTGTATTGGAGCCAATTCATTACCTACTCCACACATTCGATATAATAAAAATAAAAAACATCGCCATGGATATAACTGGAGTTCTAATATAGAATATAATATTGGTAAATTGGAACAAAATCACAATTATCACAAGTAATGAGATTTACATGGACATACTGAATTCAATTATGGGGATGTCCCAGCAAAATCAATATAAATACAATACAAGTTTTCCAAAAAAAGTCCTGGTGTAGTAAAAAAGTAGGTGAGCCTACAATACTTCTCAGCAATGTAATAATTAAATTTAAAAAAATCTGATTGTTGTTCAAGCAACCATCACATTTTTTGAACTCGTAAGTAATTTCTGTTCGTTTCTTCAGCTGTGTTTTCTGTTCAACTTTGCCATATGAAACTGTACCAAATAAGTGATATGGAGTAACAATCCCTATTTGATAGTTTTCATACACTCTTTCAGGATTATGCAAAACGTGAACAAGCTTTGTCATATTCAAAGTTCAGCTAATATGTATTAGTAAAAATTAACATCTCTTAGCTTTGTTCAAAGAAAACAGATTGCAATGAAGGAGTTATAGATCTCCAACCTGCAACACTTTATGACTATTAATATTACGCGTTGGTGTCGATATATTCATGAGAACACATGACATTTTACGCTTTGATTATTATAGATCCATTTTTCACAGCCACACATAATAATTAATTCATATTATTAGTTTTTTGGCCATTTTCTTTCCTTTTGAATTTTTATCATTACATATGAACGTCTGAAAATAGTTACCAAACCAATCCAAAATTAATCAACCGCTGTCAAAGCTGTCTAAAAATCTATTGAAAGATTGAACTGGGTGTTCGTCCAGTAAGTCTTTTCGGTTCTCCAGTCTTCTTTGACGCTGAAATCAAAATCTCTACTGTTAAATCCTCGAACCTAAAACCGGATATTTGATATCGCGTAGTACCATACATTTTTAAATGTCTTTGATGAGCTTCGACAGGTTTCTTCAAATCAAACAAAAAAAAAACAGTGACCCATCACATCCTTTGGAACTCGTAAGTAATTTCTGCTCGTTTCTTCAGCTGTGATTTCTGTTCAACTTTGCCATATGAAACTGTACCAAATAAGTGATATGGAGTAACAATCCCTATTTGATAGTTTTCATACAGTCTGTCAGGATTATGTAAAACGTGAACAAGCTTTGTCATATTCAAAGTTCAGCTCATAAGCATTAGTAAAAATTAACATCTCTTAGCTTTGTTCAAAGAAAACAGATTGCAATAAAGGAGTTATAGATCTCCAACCTGGCTGTAGTTGAGTTTATAGGCAACTCGGCATACTTCACCAACTTTTACGATATTAGTTACTGTAGTGACAACTATTTCGATGAAACGATGGAATTTTCATTCTTTACCAGAAACAATTGAGAAAGCTAGGAATTTATGTAAACTTAGACATAATCAGCAGCCATGGTCAATCAATAAAGATAACAAACATATTTTATTAGAAGTACTTTTTGTTACTGTTATAATATTATGCAATATCAAAGTACTAACTCCGGAAAATGATGCTGCTCTGATGACAAATTACTAGCATAAACAGAAACACAACAATAAATTGGCGTAGTTATAATAAGAACATGAATACACAAAGAGCATCCTAAAATAAGAGATTATAAATAAGTAAACATTAACTGTACACATCGTACGATATACAGTGTTAAAGTGTCTTCAAATGAGTCTCGCTGAAAAGCTCAGTCAAGGAATAATATATCCTCAATAATATGCATTATCGGATAGAAATCTTGCTTTGTGTTAAATAACTTGATATTAATTTAAAATTATTAATCAAAACAAATATATATGTCTTGCAATTGCACCTTGTTTTTCTTTATATTATGTAGTAAAAATTATTTATTATAGCAATCTAGCAAATTATCACTAATAAGCTATTTATTTCTCTCCTAATTTGCCACGGTTTTAAGATTACAAAGTACTTACTCTACGATAGACACTTTGGGCTTGACACCTATGTCACTGTTTTTAATGTGTACTGAATAATTTCACTAATTAGAAACCATGGTTTTTCTGTATTTAATTTTCTGACTGAGCCATCATTATCTAGGAGATGGAGAACGTCAAAATTGATGTGCGGATGGAGACTACGTTTTTGCTTTGGGTATACTCCTTGATAACGTTATCAATAGTTTCTAGCTTCAGGTCCTTATGGACATTGTCATAATCAAGAACACCTCACAGTACCATGTTTTGAAATCTTTGTATAATATTTCGATTGTTTTGCCTACTATAATCCAAGAGTTGAACACCATAAGGCCACACTGGTACCAAAACTTGTTGGTAAAGCAAAACCTTATTATATTGTGACAATGCTGAATATCTACCCAATAATTAATACGGTTTTTTGTACTTAAGCTTAAGTTCTTGTATAGGATGCAGACTCCGTTTTTGTCTTTTTGTATACTCCTTGATAACATTATCAATAGTTTCTAGCTACAGGTCCTTATAGACATTGTCATAATCAACAATACCTCACAATACCATGTTTTGAAATCTTCGTATAATATTTCGATTGCTTTGCCTGCTACAATTCAAGAGTTGAACACCATAAGGCCACACTGGTACCAAAACTTGTTGGTAAAGCAAAACCTTAATATATTGTGACAATGCTGGATATCTACCCAATAATTAATACATTTTTTGTACTTAAGCGTGAGTTCTTGTGAATAATATGACTAAATCAATGTAATTTTAATTAAAACATATTATTCTCTATACTATTCTTTCCAATAAATGCTCAAAGTGGTTCGACATCATATGTATTATTTTTTGTGTGCAAACGAAAGTAAAATGTTTTCGCTGATTTTTGCATCATTTATGGACCGATTTTCAAAATTCCTTTTTTATTCGAAAGAGTGCACTTCCGAGGTGGCCCCATTGTCCAAGGCATTAATTATCTGTTGGGGGAAGGGGGGGGGGTCGACTAGGAAATCGAAAAAAAATTTTAATTTCAAAGGTATACAATGTTTCACTTATTATATATCTAAACTAATCAGATATAAGTCGGCTCTATTTTTTTGTTAAAAATATTTTTCTCAATAAACTTTTAATATTCAAATATATTTTATCTTATATTTATTGAATGCTGAATCGTTTATTATTTTAATTACTTCCGGTACTTATCACATCATAATATGATGATGAGTACAAAGAAAATTGTATACGAAAAATGAAAAGTACTGACAATAACTAACTACTTTAACGGCTGGGACCGAACCACAATAGAGCCATATAACTATGAGAAAATCTTGAATTATGGATGTGTTAAATCTGCGTGAAAATTTCTAAACAATATCCGAAGATACACATCGGGGTAAATAAGGGTGGGCAATACGGTCGCTAAATTAGCCACCGCAATGCGTTACATTGTATCGCTATAAAGAGGGAGGTCGGATTTTTTCATTCCACAGCCCTTCTCGGCGTTTATTAGGGGGTTGATAATCGGCTTTGCACAAATTATCCACCGTAATCCGTTCACGCTGCTTACCAATCCCCTTTGTACGATGCCACGGACTCAAGCCGAGTTTTTGATACCCCGTGGTACGGCACGCAGCTCGCCAGGCTGGTGGTTGTTTGAAAATAAAACGTGCTCCGAAAAAAAGGGAGTAAAATTTATTAATAAAGGATACGAAAGTACAGAACTCCTGCAGATTAATTGGTTGCAGTTAAGTTTTGCATTCTTAATTGATTATTTAACTCAATTGAATTTTGTTTGGACAAAAATTATTTGGAATTATATATAGGCTATGAAGCGTGAAGGGTTTTAAAATAACAAAAACCTTCATTTTGTTTGAAAAGCTATTTTATTTTATAGACAGAAGAGAAGAAG
Organism: Rhynchophorus ferrugineus; assembly: GCF_030347505.1. Classification (NCBI taxonomy): domain Eukaryota; kingdom Metazoa; phylum Arthropoda; class Insecta; order Coleoptera; family Curculionidae; genus Rhynchophorus; species Rhynchophorus ferrugineus. Next base: position 15,815,752 of record NW_027472585.1, on the reverse strand, counting down.
AAGAAGAAGATTTTATAGACAGAAATATATATATATATATATATATATATATATATGTATGACGCCTCATTCATTACATTTTAGTTATATATTAGTTGTTAGTTATATATATGGCGCGATAAAATAATTAGTGAACATCGCCTATGTCTTCGTCCGTCAGCTTGATTTTAATGATCTTGTGAATCTTTTTTTAAGTTAATTACGTCTTACATTAGATATACTTAGTACAATCTTAATTTATAAATTAATTTATTACTACTCTTCTGTTGTACTTGCATTAATACACAAAAATGCGAGTATGAGATTGATAAATCAGTATGTATTTCCCAAATTATAATAAAACTAATCTGCTTAAGCTAAAGTTCAGAATACACTTATACACTAAACATGTTGTCCAGTAGCTGTGTTGCTTTCCGCGTTGGTGATTTGTTATTATGCAAATGTGCGTGATATTTCCATTTCAAATTACACTGGACTAATGAAATATTTTTCATTCATAATTTTATGTCATAATATAAAACAAATAAATTTTAAGATATCTATTTTTTAAGTGATTCGAACTAGTTTATGAATATTATTGAAAATAGAAAGGTTGAATGATTACCTTCCAAAAAAATAATTATAATAATAGGTAGAAGAACAACAGAATACAAAAAGGTTCTTTTATCTAGTTTCTACTCATCAGGATATCTTCTGAATAGCACTGTTTTTATCCAAATTTTCATGGTATACCCTGTATGGAATGGTTGCCCAAGTTTTGATGACTCCAAATTCCAACAGTCTACGTCTGGGAAACTGAGCTAGAATCCATGCTTGGTGACTGTATACCCAAAACTGAATGGTTGGGCAAGTTTTGATGACTCCAAATTCCGATAGTCTACGTCTGGGAAACTGAGTTACTGCAATCCATGTTCGGTGACTGTACACCCAAAACTGAAACCTTCTGTCCAAATTTCAGTAGATTATGTTAGTTCACAGCAAATTTAGTCCGCCTTTAGTCGGCCTTATACCTGGAACTACTATACTTCAAAGCATGAATATTTCCTAGTTGCAATAGTTTATATCTAGTGGTCTTTGAGCTCCTTCAATCTATAATTTGTGACCTTATAGCTTTAGCTGCTTACTTTTGGTCAAACTCCACTTGATTACATCAAGGAATGCTTAGAGTGACTGCGGGATGATTGCCAATCCAATGTCAACCTGTCTTCTTTACACACAAAATAATTAATTTTTTGATAACTGATGATTGATGAATGATTTCAGAATAACTTTAGAATAAGAATTCTATCATTACTATTTAAATAAATTCCATTTCGAATGAAAGCTAGATAAAGTCTAAGTAATTTAGAAAAAAGATGTAAACATTCTCTCTATATTTCTATATATCTAGATTCTCTATATTTACTATAATATAATATTTTCTAGCATAGAACTTATATTACTAATTTGGTACTGTTCGAAGGTTTATTTAAGTCTTTTAGTGCTTTATACATGGTATAAAATTAATAATCTGTTTTTAGAAGCTTACTGTCTTTTTATGTCTTTATATGTTGTTTATACCACATTGAATAAGGTTACTAAATTAATATTGAGTGTTTTTCATGTACATTGAAGGCTTTATTGCCTCATATCGTAAATATTATCCATGAATAACCACTAGTCAATATTTCTGCTTACAACTATAACTAAAATTCTTATTGCAGTGCTCAACATGAGCTCAGACATATCAATTGCAATTGATTTCCCTTTCCATTTTAATTCTTCCATTTCTATTATTGTTTTGTTTCGCTTGAGCGTACGGTTTTACGAGGATCACTATTTATATTTCGGGAATAGGAAAAAAAACAAATAGTTAATCTGGGAATATATTTTTATTGTTTTCCAAGAGTACTTATGCAAAGCAAGTGGCAGTGGCAAAATACTTGCCACGATGATCGATACACCTTTGCACTTTGCATACGCTTAAACCAATTTTCAAAACATTTATTCCATTCCGAATGAGGTATCTTCAAAACTTCTTGAACGCATTAATAGCTTCTTCGGGCGATGTAAATCGTTGACCACGCAGTTTATTCTTCACGGATGGGAACAAAAAGAAGCCAAATCAGGGTTGTACGGCAGATGACCCATCACTTCGATGTTTTGAGTGCTCAAATAGTCTCTTGTTTGAGCCGATATGTGAGAGCTCAGATTGTCATGATGAAGAACAATCCGGCGTCTTTTGTTTGTTTTCCTTATTTCACCGAAGTGTTTTGGCAAACAAATGGTTGTGTACCAATCAGAATTTACTGATCTACGATTCTCTAGAGGCATTGTTGCAATATGACCAGTTTTCCCGAAGAGACAGACCACTATTTTCTTTGAAGTGCTTCGTGTGCTTTTCTTTCTTTTCAACTAAACTTTTCTTGGATTTGGTTCATCTTGGAACACCCATACAGTCGACTGCTATTTATTTTCGGGCTCATACGAATATATTCATGATTCGTCACCTGTCCCAAGTTTAAAAACGTTTTCGAAGCACCGCGAATGAATTTCTTAAGCATTTCTTTGCACCAATCGACACGAGCCTTTTTTTGAGCGATTGTCAAATTGTGTTCTCACAGCTAAGTGTTCATCTGAAATCCCATATATGCTGGTGGAACTAATGTTAAATAGGGGACAAGACTATCTTGCTTAATTATTTCACACACAGCATCGATGTTTTCTGTCACAACAGACGATTTTGGTGTTCCGAGTACGTATATCGTCAAAAATGTCAAACTTTACGATGGAACCGTCAGATGGACTTACATGACAAGAGTGTTGCCAATTCCCGAAATATAAATAATGACAGTCGTAGAATATGATTGAATTTAATGATCTAATAATGATCGAGCTGCGAATAGAGAAATTAACTAATTAAAATGCGTTATGTAAGCAATATGTAAATTTATTATTTGCTAATCAAAATATTTTAGCACCAGATAAATATATAAAAGTAGCGAATAGTGCCTGTAAAAGTGTATTTTTTGAGAAAACTTTTCCTGTTTTAACAATTTTAAATCTGTTTGTAGACTGTTATTTTGTTAATTGTACGTTTTATAAGACATGTAAATTAATTTTGGTGTTTTTATGCAAATTAAATATATTGTTATGAAGTATACTCAGTCACTAGTTATTATCCGCCTTTCTTCTTGTATAACGATCGTCTCTCATGCGATCCTCAGCTGAAAGAATCAATTACAATCGATAGAGATATCCAATGATAAATGCAAATGATGATTGGCTGCGGCGGCCTGTTTTATTATTTCTCTTAACAAACGCATGTCTAATTAACGATAAATGTAAAATACGAATAAAGTGATGCCTGATAGCATAACGCATATTTGGGCTAATCGGGTGCAAATAAAATGTTCAAAACATTGATATGTTGTTGATACGTTGTATAATATATCAAAAGGACTAGTAGTCCAACGCTGCCAAAGCAAAGATATTCGTTTAAATATCAAAGCTTATCGCTACATAATAAATGATAAACTGCACGGTGAACTTGAAATCGAACAGAACTAAAAAATTATTCAAGGTTTCGCTGTAAAGCATCAAACAAATTTAATAAATTGGAACAGTCAAATCAACAACACAGTGATACAGTATATAGTGTTTACTCTTAACTTTACTAGTTTAAGTAGTATAATATCATTTTAATTTGGGAAATACATATTGATATATCCTGCATTAATTTTGCTTGTGTATTGATGTGAACTAATTAATTTATTAATATTTCTAATGCAAGATGTAATAACAAAACCTTCATTTGTGTCCGAATAGGTTTCTTGGAGCCATTAGCTTAAAATATATAGTTGTTGATTAAGACCGTTTGATCTCATAAACATTGTAGTTTATGTTACTATGTTTTTTTCAAATTTATTTATCATATTATTGCTAGTCTACGAGGATCCATTGGCTCTATCTTAGTATCTAATAATATTTATGTACCAGCACTGATGTTTTTTGAAAACAGTTTGAGTAATTGAAGCTATCGTTATATTTTCCATTTGTGGTATATCTCTAGAGTAGGTAAATAATTAACCCTTAAGCACTTGCTTTAGCAGTAGGCTAGATAGGCTAGAGTAGGCTTTCTCTTATTTGACTAAACATTCTGGCTATAATGCCAAATTTCAATAGCGTGTCGTTCCGGTAAAATTTTCTGTATCTTATGAATCTAAATCTATGAATTTTACCTTCATAGACTTTTCCAATTACATCTCTTATTCTGTGCACCTGGTTGATTGTTGAATGTTTGTTAATAAACCCAAACTGTTTTGAAAGTATTAGGTTTTTTCTCTCTATAAGTTACTCTGGGTGTTAAAAATTATATTGTTAACGTTCGTACTGATTGACTCTCACGCGAAATAATGAATTTACAATTTGTAATGGATAATATAGAGTTGATAATGACAACTGTAGTTTTAATCATCAACAAGAAAGACCTAAACTAATTGTAAAGTAATAACGACGGCTCTAAACGTCCAGACGGTGATTTGACACCACGAAAAATTGACACAACAAACCGACACCAGACAAAATATGAATGAGCCCGTCCCCACTCGAACCGAGTCAATAATTCACGGAAAATAACCCAAAGAATCACTATATCAATTCATTTCCACGCCGCTCTGCGGTCGCCTTTTTAGGCAACGTTTTAACGAACAATCGCGCCGAACCAGAACGGTCCTAATCTCTTTCGGGTTTCGGAGAGAGAAATTCTCGCTTTTGTCCGTCTTTGACGTGTTTATTACCCTCTCGCGCTCACCGGTACAGTCCGCGCCGCAACGTTCGACCTCCAAAAACATAATCGTTCCGAATTGAGAGGTTTCTCCGGCCTTTTCTTCGGCTGTCGGCCACCTTACGTCTCTTTTATCGTTAGGAAAAGAATGTATAATAGCGAAATAAACGGACAATGCGACCACTTAAACTAAAGCGTAAGATTTATAGCCTTTTTTGAGTAAAAAATTAATAAATTTTTGAATGAATTGAATGAATCAATTTTCGAAATTGAATGTGGAATTTTTACTAACAGTATTTAAAATATTTATAAATATTAATTTTGCTATAAAAGTTATTATTGTTATTGTTGTTCTATTTTCATTATCAAATAGAGGCCCCAGGCTTCTTATTAGACAGTATGAGCAATAACAGGTCAATTGAAATATTGCTTTAAGGGGAAAAATAAAAATGTAGGAAAAAATACATTTGACCTGTTACAAGTAGAACAGAGTAGTTGTAATAAATTAATTAGTAAACTAAAATTGTACTAAGCAAATCTAATGTAAGATGTAATTGAATTAACCCCTAAATTTATAAAAAAAAATCAACATGTAACAGTCGCTGTTGATGATCCTTCCTTTTTTAAGGTAATCAATGAAAATTATTCCATGCGCATCCAAAAATACAGACGCCATAACCTTGCCAGCCGACTATTGCGTCCGTATCATGTTCAGTCCACTCGGATGACTGTCAATTGGACTTCGGAGTGAAATGATGGAGCCATGTTTCATCCATTGTCACATATTGACGCAAAAACTCAGGTTTATTTCGCTTGGTCATCTTCAAACACTGCTCCGAATCATCAACATGTCGTTGTTTTTGGCCAAAAGTGAGCTAACGCGGAACCCACTTTGCGCGGAACTTTCTCATACCGAAATATTCGTCAATGATATGATGCACACGTTCAGTTGATATCTCTAGAGTATCTGCTATTTCATTCAATTTAAATTTACGGTCATTCAAAATCATTTTGTGATTTTTTTAAATGTTTTCGTCGATAACAACCTCTTTTAGGCGTCCACTGCGTTCACCGTGTTCGGTGTTCATTTCACCACCTCTAAACTTAGCATACCAATCCTTGATGGTTGATTTTCATGGGACAGTGTACGGAAACTCGGCATCAAGCCACGTTTTTGCTTCAACTGTATTTTTTCCCTTCAAAAAGCAATATCTTATCAACACGCAAAATTCCTTTTTATCCATTTTTTTTCACAATAACAAAAGTTGCTTCACTCAAAATGCTATAATTCACAAACTAATGATCCGACACCTGTCAAATTTTTACACGCATCTTTTGAGGATTAGGGATAACTAAAAACACATTGATTTAATTCTAGTAGCGCCATCTACGTGTAAGGACGGGCCGGGTTGTTTAGCGATTTATTTTTAATTATTACTGGTTTGTTGGTGTTAATATTAATTAATTAGTAGGTTAGCTAACAATATAGTTACTCATAAAATCGAATTATATATTAAAACATATAAAAGAAAAAAAAACACCCATAATATTATCAGTATTAAATTTTATTGAAACATTATATTATTATATTATTATTACAGCGTATTGTTATGATTTATTAGTAGTCCAGTTATCCCTATCTTAAAACAGTTAATATATTTTGTAAATGTCGCAAAGTGTTGGACAACATTGGTTTTACTAAACATTTTTACATTGCAACCTTTTTAAAATTTCTATATATAAAAACTTTCTTATTTTTTAATTGATGATTAAAAAATTAACCAAAAACGTATCGTTCAAAAACTTATAATATTTTTGTTGTTTTGGTTTAAAATAATTAAATATAAATTTAGTTTAAATATTTACTATAAATCCCTCTTCACTAAAATACTTTTTCTCAGGTGTATTCGAATATTTCCAGTCAATCTTTTACCCACTGACAGATTTCTTGTTACTTGTTTCCCATGCTTGTTTCCCTTAATAAGCACACTTTAGATGCGAATCGTCTCGCCCATAGGTTTAATCTTGCCATGTTCGAAGCCCCACAGCCACAGGTAGTTCCCGCTCGGCCGTTTGTACCTCGGACTGTACCGGATCCCTTTTCTCAATGCGGTTAAATTTATTACTGACGTTTTCTGATTTTAATTAGGCTTCTTTCACCTGTTTGACCATTTGTAAGCATCAGAAATTAGAAATTATGTAAGATGTCCGAAAATTAAGTTTGATATATCGACCGAGGGGCACTAGATGGTTGCCGATTATGAGATGAAGGCGAGAGAAACCATTGGGTTATGATTTCCGAGAATGGGTTGTTGGGGTGGGGCGCTAGAAAGTGTTGCTTTTAAATTAAGAGGTACAACGTCTCTTCTTTTATGGTAAATTAGGCCGACTTAACAACTTTCTTATTTGTTTGAAGCGTGTCCTGTTCTTGGCAAATCTAATTGCTTTACAAAATAGCTTCCTTCACTGATAAACTAAAGCGCAAGATATTCAGTAAAAAAACATTATTGCTTGCTCTTGCCAGACAAAAATTATTGAATGGAATTGTAAAACTCTTGCATTAATTTCTTTTAGATCTATTTGAAGACGGTAACAGAGATTATAAGTTGGACTTTTGTAATTTTTAATGTAATTTTTCAAAAAATAATTCTAAATCGTCTGGATAAGATAAAATAAAGTTGATAATCCATCTGATTGGTTGAGCTCTTTTGGAATCATTCAATTTACTGGAAGCTCCTGCAAAAACTTTTCTATGAAAGAAGATAAGTAGGCGTAGACGTTCTGCAATTAGGCAGAAGTAAATAATTCAGGGCGTAAAGTTTAAGGCTATTAAAGATGGACTGAAGTTGCTCATACTATCCTGGACCTCATTTATTTGATTATAAAAACATCGAAACTTTGAAAAATATACCTAGACCATAAATTCAGACATTCTGAAGTTGCGTAACATATGGTATCATACTAGACAAGGTCATGTCGGATCCTGTTGAAACTTTTTGAACATTTGACTTCCGCTTTCCGAAATTTCCTTTTAATTTTCCTGAATATATTAAACACATTAACTGTTAAATTTTGGGCATTTTGAAGCTTAGGAAACCACTAAATAGCTTGAATAACATTTGCGTAGGAATATTGCAATTCCGAGAGCAAAGGCAAGGTGCATCAACAAATATTTTTTAACTAATTTTGAACGTTGCTATAGAAGGAAAATTATGTATTTGTACCTGATCTGGTTTGGTTTGATTACGTGATATCTAATTGGCTATTATTAAATAACTAATTAGGTAATATATGTATGTTGCTCATTTCTATAATGTAAAGGCATGAGGGACATCTTTTGCCAAATAGGTTTTCTCTATTCCAGTCCATTTATGATGTACAGCGACACTATGATGAGCAGTACAAAATTGTAGGGTACAAATTGAAGAACAGAAAATCCTGATAAAATCGATGCCTTCTAGTAAAATTGTTTCTGTGACTAACATATAGTCCAATAAACCAGCCAACATCATAACAGAATCAGTCAGAATCAGTCTATAATATTAGATTTCTGTTGGTACTGGTCGACACTGTTGTCATATATCTGCAAAATTATTGAAAACATGCGAATATGAACAAGATAATGATAAGAGAGCACATCTTATCAGTAAAATTTAGAAGCATCATGTTAGACAAAAAGCAAAACACATTAGAACCAAAATAAAACAACTATACTGGTTAGTCGGAAGATACTCCCAACTTGATCTAAAATCAAAGAGGTTGATCTATAATACAATTATAAAGCCAATTTGGACCTATGGGGTGCAAATATGGGGTTGCACTAAATATTCAAATCAGTTGGTCATACAGCGCTGTCAAAACAAGTTCTTCGATTGATTACCAATGCCTATCGCTATGTAACCAATGAAGAACTGCACGATGACCTGGAAATCAAATGGATTTGCGAAGTTGTGCAGGATTTCGCCTTAAAACACGAAAGAAGATTACTAAATCATTCTAACGTGGACGCAATACAACTGCTGGACAGCGCACAGGATGTCAGGAGACTGAAACGAACAAAACCATACGAATTTGTGTGAACATTTAGTGTGTATTATTAGTATAAACTATAGCTATAAGTTAATAATTAATAAATAATTATAATTTTATAATTGAGGAATACATACTGATGTATTTTCTCGTACTCGTCTTGCTTGTTAATTAATCCAAGCACATAGGAAAAGTAGTAATAATTTAATTGTAATAATAATAATTAAGATTGTACTAAGCGTATCTAATAAAGATGTTATAAAGAAAAGAAGTAAAATTTAGAGACGTATGTAATGATACTATTAAAAATTAAGTTTGCCGCATTTTTATTACACATATTTTTCAGCGTATTGCAGCTGCATTTAATATTGATATAAGAACTGTAACTAAAATTTCTCAGAAAATAAAAAGCAGTATAATTCACCGGATTCACCGAAAAGGAAGCGCCTACATACAAAGCAGGTGACAAGTTTATCAAATGTATAAGAAGTAGTTTTTTTCGATATAAACATATTTTAACAGAATTATTTCATAGAAATCTTATCCATAGAACACTTAAAGATATGCACCTCTTTGAGCGATGTAAGTCATCCCTTCATACATGGTTAGGAAACAAAGTTTTTAAATGGTATAAAGGTAACTTACGAAGAGGTCTAATAAAACTTTAATAAATTGCTGTTAAAAGAATGCTATTTTTACAGGCATAACATTATTTCTAGAGCTAAGTTAATGTTTTGTCACTTGGTAAACATAAATTAAATATTCGTGCTTTATGTATGTGCCTTTTTGGAAAAAAGTTTAAAAAAGACACTTTGTATAATGTATTGTCTACCATAACAGCTTTGGTTTTGATAAACTCCATTAGACCGACATAAGAAGAAATTAAGAAATGGTGGAACCGTGAACAAGTGTTCGATAGACTAGAAAGTAATAATTTGATAATTGACTTGGTTCAGATACTGAAAGTGACAGTGACTTAATGAAACTTTTATTACAAGAACATAAACAACTAAACATGGCTATATAATTAATATAGAAAAACTGTAGAAAGTCATATTGTAGAGTGTGAAAGATTTATGTGTAATTGTTCGGAATATGCATTAAATTAGAATTTATCAAAACACAACTGTATTGAGGTAATGGCAAATGCATTAGGGAGAATGCAGTAGTACTCAAGCAGTAATAGTAGAAACTAAGGAGAAATACTATGAAATCAAAATGACATGACAAGAAAACACTGGAGCGAAGAAAAGAAGATCTAAAAATAAAGGTAAATATGCTCTTTAACGAAAATAAAATACATTACTTAGATATATAGTTGTTAACTAGGTGAATTAGGCATTTACTACTGCATAAAAAAACCGCCTAGAACTTTAATTCCACTACTATTCTACAGGTGGCGGGGAAAATATTTTAACAAACTATTATTTCTCATTCGTTATTTTTGTTTAATTATTTTATTTGCATTCGTATTACAGTAATATTTTCATGTCGTTCACTGACTGTTTTATTAGCTATAGTCATATGACTAACTAGATATTATACATACTAGCTAGTACACATAGTATACAATTATAATAATATATTTTGACACTATATACATTCATATATGATGAACTATATTAAAGATTTAAGAAAAAAATAAGCATTTTCTTCATCTTGTTGGCTAAGGTCATAAAATTAACCAGATAACATTAATACGTAATTTTTTAACAATTGATATATTTTTCTACGATACGGTATTTTTCTTAATTTATTAAGAGTGATATATCGTCCTCTGTTAGTGTCAATGTAATTAAAGCAAAACGACATCATGGGAAAAAATCAAACGCATCAACTTCTCGACGACAGAAGGTCCGGGCGTTACCGGACTAACGATTCACCACTTGGCGATTCGACAACGACGACTTTATTAAAATACGAATGGCAGAAGGAGACGCGCACGGATTGGCAGGTGACGAGCCTTTCCCGCTATTTCCATATCCGACTCGATTGAGATATTTCGTGCGATCAGTCGAGACATCTCAATCGGCCTCAACCATTAAACGGAGTCATGTGAATCGTATATCAATTGATCACTCTTTTATTTTGTCTATTCAATATTTTGTCAATATTAACTGATGGTACTTTGAATTGCTGTACGTATTACAAATTGGATAATTGTGATGAATCTTTGTGACTCTCAATGATTATGATTCATTATAGGGATGATGAATGCAATTAAGAATCACAAAAATATTGATTTACGATAATAATGTCCTATATTATTAGTTTCTAAACATAATATTTTAATTATTACAAGTGTGAGCAACAATCAGAAGTGTTATGAAAAAGTAACGCCACTTAACGTTTCATTCAAATTTCAACTATAATTTACGCATCCCAACGCCTTCACTTTTTGCCGTGTTTCTATTTTATTTGGATTATTTATCTTATATCATTAACACAGTTAAGCAATCAGTTCTGCTGTTGCTATAGTTGCGGGTTCTAATCTTGCTGGGGCATAGTCATAAATATATGTTTGTGATTGAGGCAAGAGTGCAAAATGCGACGAAGAAAATGATTCCCAGTCACTCCACTAACTAGGCTGGGTAAGACCGTATGTCTCCTATGATGATTTCTAAGTTGGTCACTCGCCAGTCGTTAGGTTTAATGCCGAGGACCGTGGTTAAAAATGTTATGGTGATGATTTCAAAATACAGATGACTAGCGACCCGCCCCGGCTTCGCACGGGTGCAATGCTGATACTAAATTAAATACACTACAGAAAAAATATGAACGTTGTATATAAAAACATAGCGGCCCGCTCCGACTTTGCACGGGCATAAAATATATATGCCTATGTCACTCAATGAAAACATGATTAAAATCGATCCAGTATTTTTGGTTCATTCATTGCCCTTGGCCTGCACGCATTAAATTTGGAGTAAAACAATTCCTCTTCCCCTATACTTACTATGAAGATTTCCTGCTATCTTTGGAATATCTAAATTCACACAATTTTTATTACATTAAACATTTTTAAACGCAAATTTTAAATTTGTAATATCTCCGAAAATATTTGTTTAATTTACATGCTGTAAGGAACTATATTGATCTATATTAATTTCACACTGTATTTAAGGTACTTAATTCGATAAGGATTAATGCCGTATTGCTTGTACAATACTGTAGTACATTAATTTGATCTAACTCGTAGGGTTAGGCAGCGCTTTTGCTAATTGCTAAATAAGCCTAAAAAAATAGGTTAATTTACGACATCACGTTAGAAACCTCTAAAATTAGCAATGTTGCCTTAGTATATTATGCATGTATTATACATATAAACCTTCCTCTTGAATCACTCTATCTATTGAAAAAAACCGCATCAAAATCCGTTGCGTAGTTTTAAAGATTTAAGCGCACATAAGGATATAGGGACAGAAAAGGCGACTTTGTTTTATACTATGTAGTGAAGATATATTATATGTTATTTGATAGTATTGATTTTACATAATTCATAGTAACACAAAAATATTTAAATTATATACATTTGATTATGAATATTTGATTTTCTTAAAATTCCGGTAAAGCACCTCAGTAGAATAAATATAAGTTGTATCTATATTGTGGCAAATCACAAGACAAAATCACAATACACTTTACAAAATGTACTCCTAAACATGTTTTGACATACGGAATTCTCTTGAGTTCTTAAACTAGAGCTTTGCTTAGTTTCTTTTGCTTGGCTTGGTTTCAATGACAACATTTTTGTTCCTACATTTTCGATACATAAGTTTTGTTCAAAGTGTTTGAAATTTTTATTTGTTATAACACACACATACCTACCTGTGAAAACTTGATAAAATCACATATGAAACTGGAGATTAAGAAAACAATTGAGGCCTAACACCATTTTTAGAATGTCACAAAATTGTTTTTCATAATTTTAACTTTTTTTTAAATTAATTACATCTTACATCAGTACGTATCTTCCAAATTAATATTTTAGGGTAAACTGATATGGCTCGGTGAATTGAGGTAAAACGAAATGAAACAGTGGTGTTTACATTATGTGACCGTTATTTATTGGCAATATAAAGAATGTAGAAAATACAAAATAGATAAAACGGATGGCAGCGGTGTTACCTGGAGACGAGGCTTGGGCAGTCGATGGTGGCAAGTCTAAACCAAACGATGACCAGTTACTGAATGATGGAAATACCCTTCAATAACATCCCAGATAAACGCCTAGGGGTTGTCAGCTATTCGTTATCGTGTTCTAGTTGTCGCTGCTAGCACCCCGCCCGTGTTCAACATCTGGGATTATATTTCTGGGTACTTTATTGACAGTTATTCCCCGATGTAAAATTCGACATGCCTCAACAATATAAAACTAAATTATCTAAGCGAAATTTAAGATTACACTCATATACAAAACCAGTTCGTGTAGTTTGGTTCGCTTCAATCTTCTGATTTCCTGCGCGTTGTCCCAGTAGCTGTATGGCTTTCACGTTGCTGTGTTTTAGCAACCTTATGTCATGTTTTAAGGCGAAATCTTCCATAACTTCGTGCATCCATTTGTTTCCTAGGTCATCGTGCAGCTCTTTATTGGTTATGTAGCGATAAGCATTGGTAATTAATCGTATAACTTTGTTTTCGGTGAGTTGGATTACTAGCTGGTTTGATGTCTAGTGCAACCCCAGTATATACACAATTTTTTTTTACTTTAAGTGGCTTTTTTATGAGTCTGTTGTTCCATTTTGTATTATTTAAACTTTTTGTACATCTTGTTATATGGTATTGTAGCGTACAATTTACAGGTAGTAATTGGGATTGTGGTAGGAAACCCAAAGTATGGTTCAAGATCGTTTCTTAATATCTAGACAAGGTAACTTGGGAAAGGTGTTATTAATTAGCAATCGGTATACTATTGTTAAGAGTACCACATGTAGATAACAGTGTCACCTTTACAGTGTCGAGGCGACTGAGGAGGCTTGTATAACTCCAAACTGGATGAATGTCTTAGTGGTGAATGACATTTACTTGATTAACTTTGATCGAGGTTCCTATTATTTCCCCTATTCCAACAGTACTACATATATTTACACCTAATAATAAGACAACAATATTTTATGGTATTTGAACGTTTTATCCAGCCTAGTAAATTAGTTTTCGAGCAGCTAACAAGAAAACAAATATCGCCGGTTCAAGTTTGACCATAAATCGTCGCGGGTGGAAATAAATCGCGAACTGTTCGACATATTTAATTAAATATTTTTCGTATGACGACACTTCTCCAAAATATGATTCACGGACCAGAAATAAGAACAACGAAAAGGCACCAGCAAAACGACGAACACACGAACGGGGATATGACAAAATTACCTTGTTAACGTCCTCAGAAGTGAAAATAACGCATTAATCAAAGGACGGCGCGGCCCGTAAATCTGTCAGAGAGGCAGTTTTCACCCAATCGGGCACAGGAAGACCCCGGACACATGTAGAAAACCATAAACAACTCTCTCGGTCGACGTCGTCGCATATTTTGGCGGATTAAGTTACCGAAAACGTTGCTGGGGGATGCGGCGACCAAATGTTGCGACGCTCCGCGATCTCGAAACGTGAGCCTCGGTCTGTCGATGCTTGTGCAGAAGCCCGTGTCAGATAATACCCACTAATAGATATAATTGGGACTACAGAATTTCCTAAATGTTGAGTTCTTCAGTTCTCTTTTGTTATTATCCCGTTTCCTTCTTCTGATTCTAACTTTTAGCTATATTTTCTATTGTTGGTAATTCATATTATTTTATTATTCAGTATATTACTGTAAGTTTATTTGTCGATGCTTGTGCAGAAGCTGGTGTCAGATACTACTCACTAATGGATATAATTGGGGCTATAGAACTCATAAATGTTCTTCAGCTTCTTTTTGTTATTATCTCCTTCTTTCTTCTTTTGCACGTTCGAGCCAACTTTTAACTACATTGCCTAATGTTGCTAATATTATTTTATTATTCAGTATATTACTGTGAGTCTATTAACGCAAAAAAATACTTAAATTTAGAAAAAAATATCGATATAAATATACTTCTTAACAACTCTTTTTCAACTCTCAATTAACGCGCTTTCTTTTCAACACTTATTAACCACTTAACCGATTTTCTACTAAACTTTCTGAGAGCGAACCTGGCAACATCAAAAACGATCAACAAATTCCATTTTCAGACTGCAAAAAATCAATCTTTCTGGAAACACGCCCATATTGCTGTTATTTTCAATCATCAAAACGAAAAACATAATCCAAGAGGAGCGGTTTGAATTTCGAGCCAAAAACTTAAGTAAACAGCAATTTTCATGGACGTAGTGTTCTTGACTTCGACAAAGTGTGGCATCATAGCCTAATATTGAAAACATTAACGCTTGGCATTCCCAGTGATCTTGTAACCCTGACACAATCATATTTGGAAAACTGGTAATTCCAAGTTAAACTCAGTGATTCGTTCATAGTAGGAAGGTCCATCCAGTCTAGTATTCCACTAGGTTCACAAACGAGCTGGTACTGGTAGTTTACCTGATTTACGAAAGGTAAGAGTGCACTTGATACACCGTACCCTTTGCATTTACTTCATGGATTTGATCTGATAATCTTAGACGGCTGTCAAAATGAAGACCGAGGTGTGTAACGTTTTGTAGCCACCAAATGTGAACTTTTTTAAAAGATTTGGTCAAAAGGGTTTCTTAATTTCAGGACAGGATAACTCGAGAAAGTTAAAAAGTCTTTTCTTGATCAGTATATTTTTGTAAATTGTGCAATATGACATTACGATAGAATAGGCCGAATAGATCTAATTAACCTATATATAGTTTATTCAAAATAACACTGAACTGACGTCATCAAAATGTTGAATGTATTGCTTGCTGCAAATTGTAAATCCGTTTTAGAGACAGACAATATTTTCCTTCTCATTTTATTCTAGTTAAAAAGAGATACAATGAGAGAGAGAAAGAGAGAGAGAGGGGGGGGTGGGGTAGAGAGGATTTAAATAGTGTAAAAATAACCCACGAAGATGTCTAATAGAACTTCTAGACATTGCTTTTAAAAGAATACAAAAGCATATAATAATATCAAGGAAGAATTATTATTTCAAATTTTGTATTTAAATGAGAATGGGACATTGGGTAACTCATGACAAAGATGATATTAAAAGTAGCGTTATGAGAACAAACGTTTATGGAAAAAGGTAAACGTTGGAATAATAAGTTTGATTAGGTTTTATTAGTCATAACATTTATTAATAATTCATTGCAGATATGTTGTACTTCATGCTGGAAACCGGAATTGTTATTAATACCTTCAGTTTGGATCAACCCAATCAGGCACGTTGAAGAAGAAATTGGTAGAGGATGGAACATTAGGGATAATGCAACTGATCAAAGCTGCTTTTATCAAGAAGTATGTAGTAATAGAACACACTAAAGAGAAATATAGTGATGACAATGAGTTTACAAGGAAACGCTGTACCGAAGCAAACAAGAACTAAACGTAAAACAAAAAACGAGTTCAATGTTAATATAATAAAACACAACACTAACCTACAAACTATTTTGCTACAAACTATTAAGTCATTCAATTTAAGTCAACATTTTTGTTTCATTACATTATTTAGATTAGAATATTATTATGTCAGAGCCACAATGAAATAAAATTTATAATTAATACGTCAACAATGCGAGGTTTTGACGTCATTAATGTACATAACGTGAGTTCACTGTTTTATTGAAGGAGAAGTCAAATTCAATTTTATATTAGATCGTGTGTTTAGTAATAAAATCGGATAAATAAACGCCAAGCTAATTTGAAACTAAATTTGGGTACGAAATTCTCAAACCAAAAATACAGCTTAGCAATTTTCATCATTCGTGTGAAAATTCGTTCGAGTTTCTCCGTATATTCTTGTTCGAATCGAATTGTTATCCGAATATATGGAGCCTCGGCAATCATTTTGTCGAGTTCGACTATCGAAATCACGGATATTATCGGCTTTACAGACGGATTAGATCCGGTCGGGAGTGACATATAAGATGTTGACGTCTGTGAAACCAGAAAGAAACAAAATTGGTCCCACCCCGCCTTGGAAGTCGTTAGCGGCACCGAAAAACGCCTCGTTTGCCGTAAATGACACGCCGACCCGAAACCTACCTTATTATTACGGTCGGTATTCTCTAAATTAGTCGTTAGACCGGTCGTTTTTATTTTCTCCTCTCTCTATACACGCACACGCTGGTCCGTTCTGGGTCCGTCCGTCTCTGTCGCGCCCGTACCTTCGGTGCCGATTTTATTTTTCATCTCCTCCACGTTTTTCGGTCTTTCAAATACCATCCCGAAAACGTTTGTTCTCGGAAGATTGGCCGGTCGATGAAGCCGTAAAAGGCCATGTTCGCGAACACCTCCTGTCCAAGTTTAATAGACCACGGCACGGCCGAGACAATTCGCCAATACTACTCACTTTGGCTTAGTTTTTATCACTTTTTAACCGACTTCGAAAAAGGAGGAGGTTCTATGTTCGGCTGTGTATTTGTTTAAATGTATATTCGCCGATTTCTCCGTCAATTAGATTTTCAAAATTATTTTTATATTCGAAAGAATGCACTTCTGAGGTAGTGCCATTGGAACCAAATCAGAATCTGTTGGAGGGAAGGGGAAAATCGAGGGAAACGCTCAAATTGTAAAGGCACGTATAATGCTTTCACATATTTTTTATCTAAAATAATCAGATATTTGGCTAAAATGTTATTGCTGAGCTGATATTACGGAAATTCGGAAGTCGAAAAGTACAAAAGCCATTCAGTTTGTTTTTTTAAGCACAAACTGTAGCATATATAACGTCGTAGAAATATTCCACACAACTGCTTCTATGTTGTAGTGGTTAAAGCGTTTAGCTTTCAAATGGTGGTCGCCGGTTCGATTCTCAACGGGAACAATAACTTTTTGTTGTTTATTTAGAACATTTGTCAAATCATCTAGAGTAGGTAGTGGATCCGGATGCCCGAAGCGTTCCTTAATTTCAATCATTGTTTCTTTATTCCTATTTTTCCTCATACGGGCAGCATCTTTACTTGGCCTACCCATTGTAATATTAAATAAAATAACAGCGTAATTTATTGACTAAATATCTAACACTAAAAAGGGAAAAATAAAATATTTTTTACAAAAAGACTTCAAAACTCGATAAAAATTAAAAAATAATCAAACTTATTGATTGTGATCTTGAACACAAAAAAAAACAATACAAAAATAATAATATAGTTTTGCGACATATACAAAAATTTTAAATACGAACAAAACAAATCTAAATATTTGGGTAACTATTTGGGTTGGGCATCTGCATTCGGTTCATGTTCACTAATCAATTGGTAGTAATTAAAACAATATTTCAAATAGCTAAATAGGTTTAGGTAGGTATTAAGCTAAATTATGTGTATATAGTAGAATCTAAAATAAGTGTAGTAGATAGGTTAAATAAGTTTTTTGTCTATTTTTATTTAGTTATTACAACGATTATTATGTACATATTTTATTTAAAATGTTTATTGACATGGATATTTCAGAATGGTACATTGGGTTACTCATGGCAAGATGATGGAATGGCTTAATGTACATAAAATAAGTTTTGAAGAAACCATGTTAAAGTATGAACTATTGTTACTAGGTAAATATAAATTAAATACTTAATTGCATTTTAGTAATTTACTTTTACAGAAATAAGCTTGAGAACAAATACATGGTAGATCATATTGCTGAATGTTATGGCCACAGAGTATTACGTCTTCCTCCCTATCACTGTATATTTAATACAATTGAGTTGATATGGGTATTGCAAAGAATTATTATAATATACATTCAGGTTGAGGAGGATATTCAAACCAGAACTGTCTGGATTTATGGAAAGAGGCATTGTCGAAAATAACACCTTCGGTTTGGATGAGCTCGATCAAATACATTGAAGAAGAAACTGACAAATGGTAGAATCATGAGCAAGTTTTTGATAGATTGAAAGTAAATAGTTTAGTTATTCACTTGATTAGTGTTTCTAAGAGTGACAGTGATTGAAAAAAACTTTATAAATGTTGGTTTATGATTCAATGCTGACAATTACCAAGACAGGGTGATGAAAGAAGAAACAACTAAAGGTATATAGTTAATATACTTTAACTGTAGGAAATTATATTATAGAGTGTGAAAGCTTTATGAACATGTGTGTTATTGTTCAGATTATACATGAACGTCTGGTTAAAATGTATGAGGAGATAAATAATATTAACTGTTTTGCAGATATGGTAAATGCATTAAGGAGAAAGTAGTGATTAAATGTAGTTTTATCAAGAAAGATGTATACAGGTAGTAACAGAACAAACTAAGAAGAAATATAGTAATGTCAAATGACTTTTCAAGAGAACATTGCATCGAAGGAAACAAGAACTAAGCGTAAATGGTAAATATCCTCTCTAATGAAAGTAAAATTCATTACTCAGATAAACAATCCTCAATTAGGTGGATAAGGCCTTCGAGGGACACCACTACATAAAAAAACTATATTAGATGTACTACAATGTTAAAGTAAATTACTGCGAGTTGCTGCGACAACATTGCGACGTTTTGACAGATCGCGTTTCCCTTTTCATGGTACTATTTTTTCTTCAGCTGCCTTAAAATATTGTTCAATGTTGTTTCTAATTTTTTGATGAAATGATTCCTTAGATTAATTATCTATCTGTTAATAAATTAGTTTGCCGATATCTATTAATCCCCTTCCTCCGATATTTCGAAGTATCGTTGTTCTTTCGATGCCACTTCTGGGATGGTGTTTTTGTTTGCTGGTCACTAAATTTCTAATTTTCCGTTGCAGACATTATTTAACTTTTACTTTAACAATATTTAGAATTATGTATATTATAGTAAAAATGTCAAACTTTTGTAAGAAATCATTTTTTCATAAAACAATTTTTTAAACAATTTTATTTAGATTTAGCCATTACCTATTATTATTATTATTTTGCATTTTTATTATGTTGTTTATTAATTTACTGATTAATTGTTTATTAAGATTATTTATGAAATTTATCCAGTGATTTATAATGCGATATAATTAAAAAATGCTAATTATTAACACTATTTCTTTTATAACATTATTAATTCCAAGTCAGCTATTTTTTTATAGAATTTAAAATATATTCCCATTGCATGGTATTATTTCTAATTCATTATGGTGTAGATTTTGATATTATTTGAGTGATAGGAGACGAAAACGTGATGGTTGCGTACGGGATTAAATGAAATAATAACAGAACCGAGATGCGGAGTTAAGAGAGGCCGACGTTTCGACAGGC
Organism: Rhynchophorus ferrugineus; assembly: GCF_030347505.1. Classification (NCBI taxonomy): domain Eukaryota; kingdom Metazoa; phylum Arthropoda; class Insecta; order Coleoptera; family Curculionidae; genus Rhynchophorus; species Rhynchophorus ferrugineus. Next base: position 15,795,588 of record NW_027472585.1, on the reverse strand, counting down.
TTTGTGACCGACGTATATGGCCGTATTAATCCTTAAATCCCATGTTCGTCAGTTGACTAGACATGTTCCCTATTATTGTGGCTTTAATACCGGGCAGCTGGCTAATATTCCTGTTAGAACAGTTCAACGTTGACGTGTACGGTGCGCGTATGTTCGGATCATGAACAGACATCATGAGGACCCAAAACTGTCAAAGAGAAAAGGGAAATTGGTTCGGTTTTACATTCAGTCATGAATACGGTTGTTCGTTTTTATAAAATTTGGTTTCTGTTTATTAAGACGTTGTCCTTACAATTATCAATTGGCACTATTCATTGGGTTTTTGGTTTTAGTGTTTTAAAACTGTGCGAGGATATGTTATTTTGATAAATAATATATTGAAGTATAATAAATTAAAATGAATTTGAATTTTTAATTTTAATGTTGAATAGATGTTGTCTCTTAAATAGTATATTGTTTTATTTGTATTATATTTTTATAACAAAACCTAACTAATTGTTCACGGCAAGAACGTTTACGTCTTTCCATCAATTTTTGTTGTCATATCACTATTTTTATTATTATCTTGCCACGACTTACAGGTTAAACTAATAAACTTCTTCCTCATCCGGACTATCAGCTACTAAAATCGTATCTCACTGACAGACATTTTATTGTAAATCAAGGCGATGAACATACCGAATTAAATCCCATATATTCAGGAGTTCCGCAAGGTAGTGTACTGGGTCCAGTACTGTATCTTCTGTATACGGCTGATCTGCCCACCACAAAAATAACTACTGTGGCAACATATGCAGACGATACAGCAATCTTAGCATCCCATAAAGATCCAGTCACAGCATCAATAAACCTACAAACCCACCTGGAGCAAATACAATTATGGTTGAAGACATGGCGTATTAAAGCCAATGAATCAAAATCCACGCATATAACGTTTACCCTGCGTAGAAGAACATGTCCACTAGTGAACATCAATCATCGTCAACTCCCCCAAGCAGAGCATGTTAAATATCTTGGTATGCATTTAGATCGACGCCTAACCTGGAAGAAGTACATACTCTCTAAACGGAAACAACTGGGACTAAAATTATATCAAATGTATTGGCTCATAGGGCGCAAATCCAAGTTATCATTAGATAACAAGGTATTGTTGTATGAGTCTATACTCAAGCCCATTTGGACATATGGAATTCAACTATGGGATACCGCTAGCAAATCTAATATATCCATCATTCAACGGTTCCAAAATAAGGTGTGGCGTGCCAGTGTTGATGCTCCGTACTATATTTCAAATAAAGTGATACAACGCGATATTCCTCTAGAACCTATAAACGAGTGTAATTCAACGTGTTTGTGTGAAGTACTTCGAAAGAGTGTCAGTGCATCCCAATGTACTCACTAATCAGCTAAATATGCGACGTGATAGTGAAGTGCGTAGACTAAAACGTTTAACACCACTTGATCTGATTACTGGACATATGTAGACTTTAGAATAAGCATTAGAATAGGACTAATTAATTAAGATAATATTTTATACAGAAGATTGCTTAATGAAGTGATTTTCTACATGCCATGTATATATAATATAGACAGAAGAAATACTTATTGCCAATAGGGCAGATTGTGGACTCACGAAGAGTAATAAAAAAAAAATCTTGCCACGAGTAGCATTCTGAAATAATCATGTCTTATATAAATACATAAGTTGAAACAATAAGTCTTGAATTATTATATGCTTTTAAAAATTGTATTCTTTTAAAAGTCATATCTGGAAGTTTCACTAAACCTCTTCGATACTTTTCAGACTTACAGTTCCCTATGAAATAATTGTATTAAAGTATGTATGTATACTAACCGTTTTTATACATTTCATATATTTAATCTCTGAAAGATCTGACATCAAGTTGATCTTGATCAGTAACCCGCTTCGTATGAGGACATTTTTTGACTCAATTTTAGTGACCGTGTTCATACAAATATTCAGTGCAGCTGCACCATGCTAAAAATATTTTCAATAAAAATCGCAGCAAATTAATATTTAACAGTAAAAATGCTGATCTCTCTAACGAATTTTACTGGCAAAAGGAGGCATAATGTAGGCCTCCTGTTTCTTCCTCGTTACTGTTCAAAGTAAATGATTAGGACGCAATCTGTTCTGTCTGGCTTCGGCATTTTCAATCAGAGTAATAATAAGCAGCGATTTGAAATTTATCAAAACAAGCAAAGCATTAAAACAACGTTTTCCGGTTTATAATATCTTATCACTAATGTTCTGAAGAATTTTACATACGTTTGATAACCGGACGACTTTGGCAGCTCTTTTTCACCAGAATAAAATGAGAAAATATTGTCTGATTCTAAAACGAATTTACAAATTGTCACAGGCAATACATTAAATATCTTGATGACGTATGTTCATAACTTTTTAAAAAACCAATATTATGAGAATTAAAATTACTGTCCTATTGCATCTTTATTTCTATTTTAAATTATATTTAAGAACAAAGTTGGGATAAACTAAGGACATGTAACAAGGCGTAACATCTACGATGAAATAGACTTTTGGTGAAACAGAATGGGTTTTTTTAACGGATATTATCTATCCAATGGTAAACTAATTGCAGGTCAACTGGCATACTGTCACGGCTCGCCTGGTGTCAGTGAAACAAGTGTGCGTCGTCTCATCAACAATAAAACCGCTTGTGTCCGTCCTCCGCCATTGTACGGCGTTAACGATCGTCTCCGCCAACAAGAAAATCCTATTTACACAAAAGTGTCGATAGATTAAATGGTCGTCGCACGGCAGTTCTAAAAATTCACTCGGCTGTCGATAAATCACCCGACAATGGTTGTCCCCCGGCATCTTATTCACCCATGCTCGACCTCGTCGTCGCTTCCACGAAACGCCGAAAAAGCGTCCCGCTCGGTACCGAATTCTTCGGTTTCCGAAGGCTTTTTACCTAATTGTCGTGCAGAGTTGGGTCCCGACGTCGGACCCTGCCGTTTTTTCCTCCTTTTTTTTTCTAGAAACATTAAGCGATTAATGTCGGTTTCCATCGTTCCAAACCAATTTCGAGAAACAAATAGACCGATGTCGAGGGTCTATATTAAAATAGCTTGGTTCGTTATCCGTCAGAAAGGTGATACTAATCTGTTTATAGGTGGAGAAAGAACTGTGAAGTTATTCACACAATTATTTTCATAGTTTTTAAAAGATTAATTAACAAAGACTCTCCGATTAATTTCACATTTGGCACAAATCGATGAAATTGTCTTATTGTCTGCGTGATCTTCAAGTATAAAAAAGCCGATTTGTGATTTTCTTCAAGTTTTCTGGCATGCAAGATGACAAAGAGACAATAAACCATACACTGAACTTATCCGTATATTCAACGAACAACCGTACCGAGAAAATACACTTTAATGCAGTGACGTTGAATGGTTTTCAAAAAATGACTAAAATTTCGGATGAAAATAAATACCCATACCATTCGCTCTGCGCATCGGAAGACTAAAACCTCAAGATTATAATTAAGGGCCCCCTTCGAAACGATAACCGTAGAAGGAATCAGAGGAGAGCTAGTTTCTAAAGGATTCCATCCAGTGCAGGTAAATTTTACTCTCAATCCCGAATAACAAGACTAAAAAAGCACATATAATGTTGATGAAACCAAAAAAGGAAAGAGAAAGACTCCGCAATCATTAGATGAAGACGAGTTTTTTGTCTCGTTTATATTGGAGAATACACTAAAAGAAGACCTGGAGAAAAATAGATGTAATGCCAAAGAAAATGTGGACTCTGGCCTCATGTAGATTGCACAGATGGTGGTCATCATTACATATGTCAAAACCATGATGAGGTCAAAACCTGATTAGAGTGTACCAAAGATCTTACAAAAATGTTAATTTTTGCTCTTTTTGACCACTTTTTGTTTTATGTTCTTTCCTAGACTTGATCTAGGCAGAGTTTACTGATATGAGTTTATTGATATTGAGATATTGATATAAGTAATGTCAGACCAAAATATGTTTAAGTTCCAGTAAGGATTAATTTCATTCAAGTTCTGTTATTTTTTCTTAGTATATAAGGATATTTGTTAAGTTGACAATATTTTTAGGCCGACTGTAAAGCAAAGATTGTTAAATCTCGACGCAATGGTACTAAATAGTATTAATTAACAGTAAAGCAGTTAAACTGATAGTAAAAATTGATTTAAAAGTTGTCGATAGAGTAATAGAGAGAACAATGAATATGGCAACTCATATTTCGCAACGTCCAGATATTGTATTGGTTGGTTTAATTATGTATTATAGACACCTATAAAGAAATTATTTTGGTGAAATTATTTTAATCAGTTCGTTTTTAAACAGATTTTACATGCAGAAACGTCACGTGATACCATTGTATCGCGTAACCAACTCGGTAACCTGTACACCCAGCTATACTTCTTAGAATGCATAAGCATCATAACGAATTAATTTTGATTGTGATTTATTCACGAAAACGTAGAAAAACGCTAAAAGCAATGTTGCCCAAAATAAAAACAAACGCATCATAGAAATGAAATGAACCAAACAAATGTTTTCGTCGCTCGTAGCATAGCGATTCAAACAAGTAATTAGTTAATAAGTTAGTGGCATCTAAATACTGGATATTACGAACAATTCTTCAAAATTGCTTATAAAGTTAAATCCGAGTATTATTGATATATGTCACCACTAACCTTGCCATGTGCCAGGCCGGCTGTGACAAGAGGATAATTTTTCTAAAACGGCTTTTTTGAATAAGATGACCGGAAAGATTTACGTAAAAAAGCATAAAAGTAATGTGGCGACCACCACTACCCTTTAGGCCACCAGGAATTCATCAACAACAACTACAAAGGTTGGCAACGCCCATTGATTGGTACCATGCAGTTCCAGGCTATAAAAGACCATCACGACGACATCTCGTTCTCTTTTCTTTTCTCCATCCCCTCGTAATAGTACCACTTCCACAGCGCTACCGTACTTCCTCTACCTAACCTAATATCCTTTCAATTCTCCCGTCGACCACATGTATCATTTAACATTGAAATAAACAGTAATTCTTCAACCAGTGTTTTCAGTTTTCGTGCAAATTCCTTCCAAAAATAGTAGTGAGTGTTCTGACAAATAATTGCAGCGGCAGCCACACATTTCGACCGACTGACCGACCCGATGAACATTCCTACAGTAATATATATGAAGTTAGAGACATTCAAATCAAAACTGGCACAACCCTACTCAATCTTCCCCATTAACAGAAATATACATTCTTGATCATAATGTTTTCTTAAATAGGCTTTTTACTAGTTGTTTAAATTAATCTACAAATTTAACAAACTGCCACCGCGGAATTACTGTCGACTCCTGGAATCATATCTTTTCGAAAGAAAAAAATTAAGGTCTCGCATGAAGGGGTATTCTCCGTACTTAAACGTATTTCGGCTGGAGTTCCCTGTCTGATATCCTAACAACAAAAGAAACGGTACCTGGAACATTTGTCGACGACACGGTTATCATGGCAAAATATGTATCTCTGTTTAAGGCTGTAGAAAAAGTATAAGTAGCGGTCAACAAGATCTACAAATAGACCAGAGACTGGAAAATACAGCTTAATAGTTCCAAACCTACCCAAGTTTATTTTACGTTGTGGCGAAATTACAAAAACCTAATAGGTACCCGATTTCTCAATCAGAATCAGATAAATTCTTGGAATATATCTCGGTGGTAGGTTAAATTGGAAACAACATGTTAGGCAAAAAGCAGAGCTGATTAGACTCAAAGTCAAGCAACTGTAGTGGTTAGTCGGAAGATACTCTCAACTTGATCTAAAATCAAATGGATTAGTTTATCGGTCAATCAAAAAGCCAATCAAGCTAAAACATCAAATCAAATAATAATCCAACGCACCCAAAACAAAGTTCTACAATTAATTAGCAATACTTATCGCTACGTAATCAACGAACAGCTGCTCGATGACCTCGCAATCAAATGGATCCACGAAATGATTCAAGATTTCGCCTTAAAACACGAAATAAGTTTGCTAAATCACGGCAACGTGGAAGCAATACAGCTACTGGACAACACGCAGGAATTTTTTTTTATTACTCTTCGTGAGTCCACAATCTGCCCTATTGGCAATAAGTATTTCTTCTGTTTATATTATATATACATGGCATGTAGAAAATCACTTCATTAAGCAATCTTCTGTATAAAATATTATCTTAATTAATTAGTCTTATTCTAGTGCTTATTCTAAACTCTACATATGTCCAGTAATCAGGTGGTGTTAAACGTTTTAGTCTACGCACTTCACTATCACGTCGCATATTTAGCTGATTAGCAAGTACATTGGGATGCACTGACACTCTTTCGAAGTACTTCACACAAACACGTTGGATTACACTCGTTATAGGTTCTAGAGGAATATCGCGTTGTATCACTTTATTTGAAATGTAGTACGGAGCATCAACAATGGCACGCAACACCTTATTTTGGAACCGTTGAATGATGGATATATTAGATTTGCTAGCGGTACCCCATAGTTGAATTCCATATGTCCAAATGGGCTTGAGTATAGACTCATACAGCAATACCTTGTTATCTAATGATAACTTGGATTTGCGCCCAATGAGCCAATACATTTGATATAATTTTAGTCCCAGTTGTTTCCGTTTAGAGAGTATGTGCTTCTACCAGGTTAGGCGTCGATCTAAATGCATACCAAGATATTTAACATGCTCTGCTTGGGGGAGTTGACGATGATTGATATTCACTGGTGGACATGTTCTTCTACGCAGGGTAAACGTTATATGCGTGGATTTTGATTCATTGGCTTTAATGCGCCATGTCTTCAACCATAATTGTATTTGCTCCAGGTGGGTTTGTATGTTTATTGATGCTGTGACTGGATCTAACACGCAGGAAATGAGAAGATTGAAGTGAACTAAACCAAACGAACTTGTTTAGTGTATAAGTGTATTCTTAACTTTATCTTAGTAGTTTAGTGTTATTATAATTTGGGAAATACATACTGACGTATTAATCCCGTACTCGCTTTGTGTATAAAGGCAAGTACAACAAAATAGTAATAATAAATTAATTTGTAAATTGAGATTGTACTAAGCATATATAATATAAAAGTATAAACAAAATTGGAAATTAAAGTTATTAAAAGGAAATAAATATAAATATAAGCCATAACCGAATAAGAACATGGTATGTGTGGTATTTTAACGCTGTTAAATACACAGTGAGTAGTCCGCAGCGACCTTACGTTTGATATTGAGCCGAACGCCACAAAGAAGAAGCCTAGCGAGTCGTCCGTCGGTGCCCACCTTCTCGACGCTCATTTGGCGCAATTTATGCCGCGAACTGGCCCCAATGGACGTTATAAAACCGTCCGGGACGTGATTGATGCTCCGACGTATCGCTCGCGGGTCCGCCACATCGACCAATCTCCCCATTGGACCGAGAGGAGGAAGCGATCGTCATTTACCGGCTTTCGGTGCTGGACGTTTTCTATTTTTTGCCGGTGACGACTTTCTATTTAGACCACGGCTTAATTTCATCGGGGCCACGCTAATTTCGATCGAGCGAAGCGTCTTTAACCGGTTATAATGGGACTAGATCAATGTTTTTTTTTGTGCAGTTTGCCTCAATTTGGTCTACAAGAACTAATAAACTACTGAAAGAGGTTGGAAATAGAGTTATTTTAGTTTAAATACGAAAACACTCAACGAATAAAAAATAACGCCAATACTCACGAAATAAATATAAAACCCGAAATTATATAAATCGTCTCTAAAAAGACTAAACTTTTAACATGCTACTGTATCATATCCCAGTTGCCGGGTTTGGCTCAATGGTTTGAAAGGAGCTAACAGCCTAGATTACCAAAAAAGCTCGGAAAAATTTTTTGTGTAATTTACCTTAATTGAGTCTAGAAGAACTAATAAAATACTGAAAGAGGTTGGAAATAGAGTCATTTTGGTTTAAATATGAAAGCACTCTAGTACAACAAATAAACGATAACACGAAAACCCGAATAATAAATAAAAAGTCAATTGAAAGGTCCCCCGCCTGACACATAGATGGCGCTACTAGAATTAAGTCCATATGCGTTTTAGTTAGCATTAATCCTCAAAAGATGAGTGTATAAATTTGACAGCTGTCAGATCATTAGTTTGTGAATTATAATATTTTGAGTGTTATGAATTTTGTTATTGTGAAAAAAATTGATAAAAAGGAATTTCGCGTGTTGATAAAATATTGCTTTTTGAAGGGAAAAAATACAGTTGAAATAAAAATTTGGTTTGATCCTGAGTTTCCGGACATTGTCCTAGGAAAATAAACCATCAAAGATTGGTATGCTAAGTTTAGACGTGGTGAAATGAGCACCGAAGACGGTGAACGCATTGGACGCCCAAAAGAGATTGTTACCGACGAGAACATTTAAAAAATCCACAAAATGATTTTGAATAACGGTAAATTGAAATTGAATGAAATAGCTGACACTCTAAAGATATCAACTGAACCTGTACATCATATCATTCAAGAATATTTGGGTATGAGAAAGCTCTGTGCAAAGTGGGTGCCGCGCGAGCTCACTTTTGTCCAAAAACAACGACGAGTTGATGATTCGGAGCAGTGTTTGAAGATGATCAAGCGTAATAAACCCGAATTTTTGCGTTGATATGCGACAATGAATGAAACATGGCTCCATTTTACTCTGACGTCCAATCGGTAGTCATCCAAGTAGACTGCACAGGATAAGTTCGTTCCAAAGCGTGGTAAAACACAACAGTCGGCTGGCAAGGTTATGGCGTCTGTATTTTGGGATTCGCATGGAATAATTTTCATTAATTACCTTGAAAAAGGAATGACCTTCAACAAAGACTATTACATAACCTTATTGGCGCATTTGAAGAAAAAGAAAGTGCTGCTTCATCAAGGCAATGCACCGTGTCACAAGTCAGTGAAAACGATGGCAAAAATCCATGAATTGTGCTTCGAATTGCTTCCTCATCCACCGTAATCTCCAAATCAAAAGAATGCTTGCTGGGAAGACATTTTCGTCGAATAAAGAGGTGATCGCCGAAACTGAGGCCTATTTTGAAGCAAAGGACAAATCGTACTACAAAAATGGCATCGAAAAGTTGGAGGGTCGCTATAATCAGTGTATCGCCCTTGAGGGGACTTATGTTGAATAAAAAAAATAAAATTTGCCAAAAAATGTGTTTTACTATGGTAGGCCGGAGACTTTTCTGTTATATAACCTGAAAGAGAACAAATCATTTAACAACTTATTAAAGTACAACTATTTAAAAATTGCTCTTTTGTTTATTCTTCATTGGTTTCTAAGAACCTACATAATAAATATTATTTATATAATATATGTTCTACTATATTTAAAATCAATATAAAAATCTTAGTGACTATACAACAAACATATCAAATCATATTTAACTATTTCTTAACATCAATTTCTCTTCAAGTAAAATACAAGCGACGTAACGAAAGCTTGAAGCTGTAAAAATAAATTAGCAGTGACTTAGACCATTACAAAAAGAATCTGTGAGTGGAGTTTTGTTATTATTGATATATTGGTGACCTCCAAGTCATTGTTAAACTGATCACACAAAATGGACGCTAACAATGAACTATACTTACATTTCATAAAATAAATCATTAAAATTATTTTTGTATTTTATATATATATACAAACAAAATTACATAAGATAAGTAAATAATATTAGATAAATCAAAACGACATAAAATCCACCATATCTACACAAAAACAGAACTGAGAAAAATGTAGCTAGGAATACGTTAAATTTTCTTGAACACTTAAATGATGCAGACAGAAGATTTGAAACATCCCCTCGAGATTACAGCATCTGTAGTTACATGTTAAAGTACCAGAACGCTATAAAATCTTCAGACACCCACAGCTGATAAAAACGAGCTTTATACTGCCACCTAATACCGAGAAAATATAATAAAAACGTCTCAATGGATCAGATAAACCCCTTCTAACAGGCTGTAAATAAAACACGCACAAAAAAACACTAAACTTCAAATATATATATAGTATATTCAAAGTTTATTTATATGTGTCATGGAAATTTGTGACGTCAAAAATTATTAGTTTTAGTTCAGTTCGGCTTTGACATACAAAAAAAAATCTAATCTAAATAAAATAATTGTTATCAAATATGTTAGAATAGCATCACGTTAGACAAAAAGCAAACCACCTTAGAACCAAAATAAAACAACTATACTGGTTAGTTGGAAGATACTCTCAATTTGATCTAAAATCAAAGAAGTTGATCTATAATACAATTATAACGCCAATTTGGACCTATGAGGTGCAAATATGGGGTTGCACTAAAAATTTAAATCAGTTAGTCATACAGCGCTGTCAAAACAAGGTTCTTTGATTGATTACCAATGCCTATCGCTATGTAACCAATGAAGAACTGCACGATGACCTGGAAATCAAATGGATTTGCGAAGTTGTGCAGGATTGCGCCTTGAAACACGAAAGAAGATCATACTAACGTGGAAGCAATACAACTGCTGGACAGCGCGCAGGATGTCAGGAGATTGAAACGAACAAAACCATTCGAACTTGTGTGAACATTTAGTGTGTAATATTAGTGTAAACTATAGCTATAAGTTAATAATTGATAAATAATTATAATTTTATAATTGAGGAATACATACTGATGTATTTTCTCGTACTCGTCTTGCTTGTTAATTAATCCAAGGAAAATTAGGATAGGAAAACATAGGAAAAGTAGTAATAAATTAATTGTAAATTAAGATTGTACTAAGCGTATCTAATAAAGATGTTATAAAAAATATATGTTAGAATATGTTCAAAGAAAAATGTTATAAAATATAATTTAGTTTAACATTATAGTATATATAAAAACTACAGTTAATTATACAGCCACAATAATTTATAGGTAAAAGTTAAAACCTCTTATCACTATCGCTTTCAAGAATGTTGAAGACCTCTGACAACTGGACGCAACCCGGTTAAAATTATTCAAAATATTAGTTATAATCATAGAGTAATAGAGATGCAACTCAATAGGGGACTCTGGCGCAAAGTTTTGTTTTGCCCAACATCCAGAGGGAGCCACAATGGGCCATTCAAGTAATTTGATTGGTTAATTTAAATCTCCTAAAGGCACCTGTAAGAAAAATATTTTACTGCAAAGACATTTGGAAGACAGATTGGCTCATTAGTAATGTTTGGCACGTGACAGCCTTGACGTCATCTTTAATTGAGCAATGAAATTTAAATAAAAAACAATTTTTTTCTGAAATAAATTTATTAAATTAAATTCAATTAAATATACATATAAATATAATCTATAACCATAAAAATAAATTTATAATGTAAATTTATCTACAAAATATAAATATAACTAGCGACCCGCCCCGGCTTCGCACGGGTGCAATGCTGATACTAAATTAAATACACTACAGAAAAAATATGAACGTTGTATATAAAAACATAGCGACCCGCTCCGACTTTGCACGGGCATAAAATATATATGCCTATGTCACTCAATGAAAACATGATTAAAATCGATCCAGTATTTTTGGTTCATTCATTACTGCCCTTGGCCTGCACGCATTAAATTTGGAGTAAAACAATTCATCTTCCCCTATACCTACTATGAAGATTTCCTGCTATCTTTGGAATATCTAAATTCATACAATTTTTATTACATTACACATTTTTAAACGCAAATTTTAAATTTGTAATATCTCCGAAAATATTTGTTTAATTTACATGCTGTAAGGAACCATATTGATCTATATTAATTGCACACTGTATTTACGGTACTTAATTCGATAAGGATTAATGCCGTATTGCTTAAAATAGCTTCGTAAATAAGCCATTTTCTCACGTAAAAAGTAAACAATAAAAATGGTTAATGTGGGTTATCCCTAAAAGATAAACATTTACCATCGCGGACTTTTTTGTAGACCTTTTTATGGTGTACAATACTGTAGTACATTAATTTAAAAATAAAAAAATAGGTTAATTTACGACATCACGTTAGAAACCTCTAAAATTAGCAATGTTGCCTTAGTATATTATGCATGTATTATACATATAAACATTCCTCTTGAATCACTCTATCTACTGAAAAAAACCGCATCAAAATCCGTTGCGTAGTTTTAAAGATTTAAGCGCACATAGGGATATAGGGACAGAAAAGGCGACTTTGTTTTATACTATGTAGTGATATAAAAATAAATATATCTATAAAATATAAATATTATATACATATATATAAAACCATAACTTTGGTGCATTGCAAATAAAAATTATCTCTTTTATCTCTCCGTCAGTACTCCGTATAGCTCAAAGACCTACTGACAGTATATTAAAACAAATCTGCGGCTCGAGATATTGTCTTGCCTCTATAAAATCAGCCTCAATTTGTAGGTCTACTGATTTATTCATAATTGTATGTAAACAAAAATCACACTTCATATAAAAAGTTTTACTAAATAACCTAAGATATACACTACGGTACAACGTAAAACTTTATTTGCTCTTATAGGAACATCTGAAGTGAACTTATAGAGTCAAGTAATTAACAGTAAGAATGAGCAGAAAGGGGCATACGGGCTGAATGAATACAAACTTTACCATTACCTTCTGGAGTTTGATCAAATGTCGATGATACTTGCTTCGAACACCTTGGTTGTGGCCCTGGAACGATGGAAATAGACACTACAAATATAGTAAGACCGTTTAGAAATGAATGATAACAATTATGAAAAGAAGTATGACTGACTCCTTCAATTTACCTTCTTATAATTTCGATTTTGATCCACTTCCATTTGTACATGTTCTGGCCTCGTGGTATTATTTTCACCATCATTTAGTGATGGATGTTCATAAGTACTTAAAGGAAAGTTTAAATGTATCACAAAAATGTCTCCCATGGTAACGATAATAAATCTGTTTCATGTTTAACCCAACCAGTTTAGGATTTTTAATATTTTCTACTCATCTCTTAAAAATCGCTCTTTTAACACAACACTTCCTAGAACGGGAATGCATTTCAACTACCGATTTGAATATAGTAATAAAATAAAATAATAATTTAATGTATAAACGTTATAAAAAGCTAACCACACTGTGCTCAATATAGGGCATATTGAAAACGGCGTGCAAAATAAACAAACGATAGAATGAAATGAACCAATCAGTTTCCGTCGCGGTTCTTAGCATAGTGATAATGTATTAAAGGTAGCGACATCTACATGTTGGACGTCGCGAAACATTTCGCCAAAAATTTCCTATGAAGTTAAATCTCTATTTTTCTATGGTTAAAATTACTAGAGGTTATAAGCCGACCAACATTACTTTAGTGCTTTGATTATTTTGATAAATTTTAAATCGCCCCGTAATATATCATATCACTTTGTTTGAAAATGCCGAAAACAACAGATGTGAAAACTTTGTACATGCCTTTGAAATTTGAGGTTTTCCTTTTGCGGAAATGCACTCTTTCGAATAAAAAATCAGTCCATAGTTGACGAAGAAATCAGAGACATACATTAAAATATATATATATATATATATATATATATATATATATATATATATACATATATATATATATATATACAGCCAAGCATAGAACCTCCTCATATTTTGAATTTTTCATCTTCAGCATAGTGTAAATATGAGGTGTATTTAGTAGAAAGTGGTTGGAATAAATTGATAGCATAGTATTTAAAGCTTTGTGATATATTTTTTTTTTTTGGTTTATATAACTCCTCAGAGCAGAAAAATAATGAAAAAATATTACAAATGGAAGAATATATGTTAAAGGAACCATAACAAAAAAGATTATTGCTTTGTGTACTTCTTTATTATATTTAGATTGAACTGTTCTCCACACCACCTATGAAGTAGAGTATATATATATATATATATATATATATATATATATATATATATATATATCCAAGCATAGAACCTCCTCATTTTTGAAGTCGGTTTTAAAAGATGATTCTACTCATTTTATTCACAATGAAGATTTAAATAAAAAAATTCTTTAAAAATAATGTATAGGCCTAATAAATAATATAATTAATTATACTTAAATTAATTAAAAACGGCTTTAATATATTTAAAAGAATAAATCGTACAATAAAGCATATCCACTGAACTGTAAATTCACCAATTATCAACTTGACTGCAAAACAAAACATTACCAAACCACAAAAAATACGACATAATAACCTCAAACAAAACACCACCGAGTTTGTTCCCTTAGAGGGCGTGTCGCGTGCCAAGTCAGCGGGCAACGGGGCATTGTTTACATATTAATTCATTTGTTTTATCAATAAGCGCGCTGGCAAAAGGGTTGAATCGGACGTGTCGATACTCCTAACGATTTCCTATTGGCGTTTCGCGATATTTGTTGTCAAAGCACCCTCGATCCGTTGCATTTAAATAATGCCACCAATCGACAGTTCCGTTTGGACGGGTTGCTTTTGTTTTTCCGCCATTCTTCAAGCATAATTCGGTGGGACTTGAGCACGAATGAGTCGTGAAATTTCGACTATAGTCGGTGACACCTTCTTGTGATTGTTTATTCGTACTGGTAGTTTTTTTTCTTTGTACTGTGAGTAGTTTATTTGTTTGCGCAGAATGCCTGTATATAATCGAATCAGTGAAAAGTAAACAAGCGAACGGTTAAAACGTCTGTCAATGTTAACGTCAGATAAAATTTAAGAAATTTATATTGACAATTCATTAAGTTTTGTAATTTACTAGAAAAATACATGCTGTGTACAATTTTATTTGGTAATAGCAAGTTAATTACTAGTCTAGTCAATCTGTTGTTAGGTTTTAGTAAATGAATCGATGTAAAATAAACAAACGAACTACCTGTCTATAGACGACAGTAAAAGACCTCGCTATCCATGCCTATACAAGTTTCTATTGTCTAGGACTGCACATGCGCACTTGTTGTAATCTAACCTGAGAGTTTTCCAAACTCGTGTCCTTTTCTACCACGTATTTCGTACCACAGTCTTAGTTGTGGTTAGATGTCATTTTTAGGTCAATTTTGTTGAGGTAATATAATTATTTTACAGGCAAAATTAGCAGTAGATAATGCGAAAATAAGTGTATAAGGTATGAATTATTAATAAAATATTATCATTTTATAACACTAATTCTGTAGATTGTTATGGAACAAAGGATATCTTAAGTAATATGGAAACAGAACTTATTTGAAGATTATAATAAAGGTAAGAATGAAATATTGGCATGTTTCTATACTTTTTTTATTTCACATACGTTATTATATTTCAAAAGAAGAAAAAAGCTATAACGAAGCTAAAAGCCAACGAAGTATCATGAATTTTCAGACTAGTGTAAATATGAGGTGTATGTAATAGAATGTGGTTGGAATAAATTGATAACATAGTATTTGAAGCTTTGTAATTTTTTTTTCTTTTTTGGTTTATATAACTCCTCGGAGCAGAAAAGTAATGAAAAAATATTACAAATGGAAGAATATATATTAAAGGAACCATAACAAAAAGGATTATTCCTTTGTATACTTCTTTATTATATTTAGATTGAACTGTTCTCCACACCACCTATGAGGTAGAGTTCCAGGCGCGTTTTTTTTTTAAATTTTGTGGTGGTGTCCCCTGTAGGCCTAATCCACATTTCCGAGTATTCATTAATATTCCTGACTGATAATTACTGCTAAAAGTAAAAAAAACAATGAAATAATACATTGCACTTTTAGTAAAACATATTTACTTTTTTACGTTTGGGTGCTGGAAAGTATTCTCTGAAGCGTATGTTCTTAAGTATTTGGCTTTGTGATTGTTGATCGATTGATTTCAAAGTGTTAGTTATACAGAAAACTCTGTTGCCAAAGTCATTTTCTGTCATTGGATTGCAAGATTCACATCACAACGATTGAAGATTGCAGATCACAACTAAGACTGTGGTGCGAAATGCGTTGTGAAAACTGTCAGGTTAGATTACAACAAGTGCGCATGTGCAGTTCTAGCCAGTAGAAACTTGTATAGGCATGGATGGCGAGGTCTTTTACTGTCGTCTCCTGTCTATTACTATCACAGAATCCACAGAAAATTATAGGTGTATTGACAAAAATATTTCCCATTTATCATTTTAATTAATTTATAATTTAGTCCGAAAAAAGTATATCATTAAAGATAATGAATAGATGATGTTCTATTTTATATATATGTTAACAGAACTTAAATATGAGCAACACAACTAATGTGTATCATAATATAACTAATTTATTGTAAACTTTGATGTTTTATTAAAAATGTTAAAATAGAAAGTTCTGTTTTATCGACAATTATTTGTCCCATAATACATGTCTTAACAATTTCCAACAATTCCAGACATCTATCATGGGACAAATAATTGTCGATAAAACCCTTAAGTACACCTTTAATTTGATGTGGATTCTGTGATAGTAATAGACAGGAGACGACAGTAAAAGACCTCGCCATCCATGCCTATACAAGTTTCTACTGGCTAGAACTGCACATGCGCACTTGTTGTAATCTAACCTGACAGTTTTCACAACGCATTTTCTACCGAAATGCGTGCATTTCGCACCACAGTCTTAGTTGTGATCATATGTCATTTTTAGGTTAATTTTGTATTTACATTTTGTTGAGGTAATGTAATTATTTCATGGGCAAAATTAGCAGCAGATAATGCAAAAATAAGTGTATAAGGTATGAATTATTAGTAAAATATTTATATAAAATTATATAACACTAATTTTGTAGAATGTTATGGAACAAAGGATATGTTAAATAATATGGAAACAGAACTTATTTGATGATTATTGTAAAGGTATCTTCTGAAATCTGAGAAAAACATTATTGAAAAATTGAAATCTAGTGTAACAACAGATAGAATTTTGTCAGGCGTAAGACAAATATGCAGAGGATAAATATCATTAATAAAGATCATCTATCGTATTTAATAAAAAAACAAAACATCAATTCAGTTAGAAATCCTAATGAAATGACCGCTGTTGATTTAAAAATAAAAGAATGGGATGCAAATGGGAAATATTTTGCATTCTTTTATAAACGAGAGGGTAATATTAATATACATTTGTATTATATTTGTGCTTTATGTGAGTATGGTGTTTGTTATAGGTGAAATGCATAGTATTCTAAAAAAAGAAGATTTTACTGTAGGTTTTATGAATAGAATAATGGAAAAAAATTTAAAACGCATAGGTATGTCTGTAGCTGTCCATAGGTATGTCTGTCTATCTATGAGGAGAAAATGGGCACGAATTCTTCTGCAGATAATGTAGCAAGTGCTCTAGGAGAGCAGTCAGTGATTAAATCGCAGGACAAAGAAGAAATCTTGAAGAAGAAGAATCTTGCAATCCAATGACAGAAAATGACTTCGACAACAGAGTTTTCTGTATAATTAACACTTTGAAATCAATCGATCAACAATCACAAAGCCAAATACTTAAGAACATATGCTTCAGAGAATACTTTCCAGCACCCAAACGTAAAAGAGTAAATATGTTTTACTAAAAGTGCAATGTATTATTTCATTGTTTTTTTTACTTTTAGCAGTAATTATCAGTCAGGAATATTAATGAATACTCGGAAATGTGGATTAGGTCTACAGGGGACACCACCACAAAATTTAAAAAAAAACGCGCCTGGAACTCTACCTCATAGGTGGTGTGGAGAACAGTTCAATCTAAATATAATAAAGAAGTATACAAAGGAATAATCCTTTTTGTTATGGTTCCTTTAATATATATTCTTCCATTTGTAATATTTTTTCATTACTTTTCTGCTCCGAGGAGTTATATAAACAAAAAAAAAAAATAAATCACATCACAAAGCTTCAAATACTATATTATCAATTTATTCCAACCACATTCTATTACATACACCTCATATTTACAATAGGCTGAAAATTCATGATACTTCGTTGGCTTTTAGCTTCGTTATAGCTTTTTTCTTTTTTTGAAATATAATAACGTATGTGAAATAAAAAAAGTATAGAAACATGCCAATATTTCATTCTTACCTTTATTATAACCTTCAAATAAGTTCTGTTTCCATATTACTTAAGATATCCTTTGTTCCATAACAATCTACAGAATTAGTGTTATAAAATGATAACATTTTGTTAATAATTCATACCTTATACACTTATTTTCGCATTATCTACTGCTAATTTTGCCTGTAAAATAATTATATTACCTCAACAAAATTGACCTAAAAATGATATCTAACCACAACTAAGACTGTGGTACGAAATACGTGGTAGAAAAGGACACGAGTGTGGAAAACTCTCAGGTTATATTACAAAGAGTGCGCATGTGCAGTCCTAGACAATAGAAACTTGTATAGGCATGGATAGCGAGGTCTTTTACTGTCGTCTATAGACAGGTAGTTCGTTTGTTTATTTTACATCGATTCATTTACTAAAACCTAACAACAGATTGACTAGGCTAGTAATTAACTTGCTATTACCAAATAAAATTGTACACAGCATGTATTTTTCTAGTAAATTACAAAACTTAATGAATTGTCAATATAAATTTCTTAAATTTTATCTGACATTAACATTGACAGACGTTTTAACCGTTCGCTTGTTTACTTTTCACTGATTCGATTATATACAGGCATTTTGCGACATTTGTTTTTAAAGGCACCCTTGATCTTAAGAAATTATAATACATAAACGTATATTTATATATATATATATATATATATATATATATATATATATATATATATATGTATATATATATATATATATATATATATGTATATATATATATATATATATATATATATATGTATATATATATATATATATATATATATGTATATATATATATATATATATATATATATATATATATATATATATATATATATATATAATTTATTATAAAATTTGACGTTTGATTTAAGATGAGAAGATCTGTTTGTTATACAAAACAATAAATATAAAAAGTATCCTATTATAGACATATGTTATCACAACTGAATTATCATATGATCTGTCATATTTGTAATTTATTGTAATATTATTTTAAATTTTATTTTATTAAGTATGTTAAAATAAAAAGTGTTCTGTTTTATCGATATGCGCAGGCTATTTAACGTGTATTAATCAATTTTGTAGGTTGTATTGTAGCTTTGAAATTATTCATATAATTCAAAAGAATGAGTTAATTGGAGGTCCATACTCGAGAGAGATAGATAGATAGATAGATAGATAGATAGATAGATAGATAGATAGAGAGAAAGAGAGAGAGAGAGAGAGAGAGAGAGGCAATATCTAGTGAATATTGCCAGCAATATAGCAATACTATATATCTACAAAATAGAATCAAGATTGTACCAGCGTTAAAACCTTGTCAAGAGCTCAGCTCAGCTCGGTTAAGAGATGAGCTTTCTATAAGCCTCTAAACTGCTGGTAAAAATCTGATGCCCTACGCTTAAACGTCTAGATTATTCCGTAATATGATGACTACTACAGTCATTGCCTTTTCCATTCTTGTACATGAATTTTTTTCTATATATGTTAAAATTTACAGACCAAAATAACAGACCGTAAAAAGCCCATGTTGCTGATGGATCTCAAACTATACAAATAATTAAAAAATCCATGTAGATAAACTGTTTAGTAAATACCTATCTGAAAAAGTATAAATTTCAAAGCAATTTAACAGAATTTTCTCCTTTCGCCTCAATAACATTTTGGGTGCCCTAGAAGTCTGCTTGTCATCCTTAGAATACGATATGCAGAAGGGAATTTTCGGATTATTTCATGTGCGCGTGGCAATCGACTTATTTTAACTCTTTTTCTATCTACAGTATGTATAACCGGTCATTTTAAAATTTACTGTTGATCTAGTGAAACCAACAAATAACATAAAATATTTATATTTTGTGATACATTAACTAGTCTATAACAATAACAGTTAAAATGTTGTGTTATTCTTAGTGTTGTAACATATATTGGTTTTAAAATATGGAATAGCAGAGGTAAGTACGGAATATAAGGTTAAATTTTTATAAGTTAAAGTATCCAAACATCATTAGTTAGTACGAAACATCATTAATTTTGTTTATAGTTAGAATATTAACTACCAAATTTGTAACAACTTATTTTCAAGAACATCACAAAGAAGTCAACATTTGCCAAACTTTTATCCCTATATCAAGTAGCATAAGTACCGACAATAAGAAGCCAACGAAGAAAATTATTATGTTCTTCTTCAAATAAAGATATTTGAAAGGGTATGAGTGAAATAACATACAATTGCACTAGAAGTAGTATTAAAGGTAATTACAACTTTTATAACATTTTGCTGTAACTAACTATCCGCTAACTGTTCGTTTTAGTTTTGCAAATATACAAAATGTATGTAATAGGGTTTGTCCATCAAAAACAGTAGTAAAAATTGCAGTAGCTGATAAAAATTAGACATTTACTTTATATATTTTAGTAACGATTTAATTTTTTATGGGTAATGTGTTAATAGAGAATAATAGAAAAAATTAGATACGATTTTGCAGGACGTAAGAATGGCGGAGGACGATACTTTGAGAAATTAAATTTATTAATAAGGGTTGACCTGAATTGAAGAACGAAAACATATAACATTCAATAATTACTACTCTGAAGGCGGAGGAGTGAAACAAACAAGAATAGAAGAATATAGTTTTATATAAGAGCATAGGTAAATAAGTTATTCTTTTATAAAAATAATGATTTATCGACTAGAGGCTTCTTTTAGGTAAAAAGGACGATGGTCTGCAATATAAAGATTTTGCTTTTATATATATCCATTTATCTACACATACATATACAAATATGGTTTCTGGACTTAAATGGTTGGTAAATAGTATTAGATAATATTAAGTCTTTATGTAAATATCACACGAGGATCCAATATCAGCCACAAAAAACCTCCAACTTTATCTTAACAAAGTCGAATTGTGGTTGAAAACGTGGCGTATCAAAGCAAATGAGACAAAATCTACCCATATGACATTCACCCTTTGCAGAAGAATATGTCCCTCAGTAAAATTGAATAATCATGAACTTCCGCAAGCATACAGCGTTAAATATGTGGGAATACATTTTGATCGACGTCTGACTTAGAAAAAAAAGTGACAAAACGTAGAGCTTGGGCTTAAATAAACTAAACCAAATGTATTGGCTGATAGGACATAAATCTAAATTATCATTAGATAACAAGGTTTTTCTGTATAAGTCAATACTTACCATAGGCCCATCTGGACCTATGGTATTGAATGGGGTACTACTAGCAAATCTAACATAGATATCCTCCAGGTTCCAGAATAAAGTGTTGCGAGTGATCGTCGATGCCCCATATTACGTGTCCAACAAACTAATTCAACGCGATATCCACATAGAACCCATAACGAGTATGATTCCAAGTGCTAGTGCGAAATACTCTGAAAGACTATTAGTGTATCCTAATGCACTCGCCAAACAGTTATATGTGCGCGATGACCAAGTGCGTAGGCTCAAACGCAAACTACCATACGAACTGGTTAATAGACACACAGAGTGATATTTAATAATTTCTATAATAAATTAGAATAGTCATTAGAATAAGTTAGGATATACTTTAAAATAAGTTAGAATAGTATCTAGAAGAAGATTTATATTATAAGTTGTACAGCAGATCACTTCATTCACTGAAGTGATCTTCTACATGTTAGGATAGTTATATTATATAACGGAAATCAAACAATAATACTTATTGCCTACGGACAGATTGTTGACGTTCCAAGAGATTAATAAAAACAAAATGTAAATATGGTTTATTGACTTTCTGTAAAAATATTTTAATACCATGTCTTTATATAAATATACTGCATGGACTTGATGTAAATATATTTCAATAGAATCTCTTTATAAATATGGTGTTTTTCACAACGTTTTTTTTTCAGATTTGTAATAAAATTTTCTAAAGTATATGACTTATTAGTTCCAAATGTTCCAAATTTTAATTTATTTTGTAAATAAAATTACAACACTTTCAATTACTAAAATGTGCATTTTAATTAGAATTTAATTTAAAATGTTTCATATAATTTTAATATCTTCTCCTATTAGCATTTTTGCTACTGTTTAAATGAGTTCCCAGCACTTCCTTTATTATTCTAACATATGTTTATTGGTTCTTAATTTTGATAGGGCTACATTTCTGCGTTGCGAAGCATTATATAAAGAAAAATATATTAGACTAAAATTTCCAACAACAGTTACAAAACAGGGTTTATGCGCTTGCCAGAAGAAGAGCTTGTTCTCTCAGAGCCCATGTACTAAGTCGAAATTACATTCTGTTGACTGTATGCTGTCATTCTTGCCTTACACGCCCTCTTACGGTGGGTTTCTCCAAGTACATTAAAAGAGATAAATAAATCAATCGATTCTCAACTGTATTTCGATAATGTCTCGCAAAAAACCAATTTGTGAGTTTAAAAAATGTGTAATTTAACAGTCGAAGTAAACTTTGATATACGGCGACTAGATACTTCTCGGAATCAAAAATATTTAAATATCTACCGGTCCCCAAAAGTTACGTCTAAAACAAACGTGTAATTATTTCTCCTTTACAAATCCGTGGATATAAATGGCCCGTAATCGTAGCCAATTTAATATCCAGCGTTAAACATCGTCGTACGTCACGGCATGTGACAAGCACGAATGTCTCCCCGTTTAAGATCCTGTTATTTCCACCAACGTCCTGTCGTCTTACGGCTTTTCCTCGATCATTGCGGAACGGCAACGTACCAGCGCAATTGACTAACGATCGTGTCTCGGCCACAGGTACACGACAGGCGTGTCTGCGGTCTGATTGGCCGTCGGGTTACACAGGTGCCCGCTGACTCCGCCCCTGAGCTAAAAACCCAACTGGAACATGTTACTTCTTCATCGTCCGGCTCTCTTGATGGTATAATTATTTCGATGCGTCTGGGAATATCTTCATCCGGCAATATATATATAAATTCCCTATAATTAATTTGTTTGGCTTAAATAATATGTTCACGCTGACGGGTGTCACTGTTCACTAATAATTCCGGACACCCCCACCTTAAATCCCCATGATAGGTTATTATTGTTAAAAAATAAAATAAAAATTAAGTATTAAAGGATCAACTCCACGATATTCATCGGTGATCCTAATCAGCGTTCATAAACGTACCTTATATTTATTAACTGATATACATATTTGAACAAATATATGATTAAACTATACATAGAGACGTATAGTCACAAAAAAAAAACATTATATTATTGCTAAAAAAAAGGATATCTAAAAAGAGATCAGATTTTAATCTAATAATACTTATTTGCAATATTTTTAAACTAGCAGTACCATCTATCGGTTGTATTCATGAATAACAACATAGAAAAACTAACTATACCATTTGAACTATTTGACTTTGACAGGACAAGAAATTCGTTCGTTAATTTCCTTACTTACTAACATAATTCAGAATATCTGTTTTCCTTTTTCAAAACTATTTTTGATTTTCCTTCAGCGAATTACTGGCTGCCGCTAGTTCGAAAAAAAAGTAATATCGCCTTCGTTTGCAAAATATTTTAGCACAAAAACAGTCAAACGCCATTGTTTAAATGTGTTACACTCATTTGAAACAATGTATTAAAAACAAAAAATATAGATTTCAATGTTTTGTGATTAAAAATGCATATATACTTTGACGTGTGTTTAACTGGTTGCCCCTATACAGACATATAACGACCATTAAAAGTATTCTGTTTTATCGGCTTTTTCATTTGAAATCGAACACGAGGCATAAAAGGTGGCATGTCAGGTCACTGAGATTTTTACGTTTAACTATTTTTATTTATAAATGTATAAAAACGGATTATTTATTCACATACTTTATTCAAAACAACTAAACATAAGAGAGTTCGAAAACTAATCAGTACTTCAAGATACTAATAATATAGTACGCAACATTTACCAACAATTACAGTGACGGTTCACCAGATTCATATCACATCATCAGAGTTACTTAAAAAAGAGAAACAAACGGACATCCGTGGGGAGGTTACAGATAGGGGCGTTATGGTATTATTTCTTCCCTATTTTGTTATTGACGTGACGTCGCGGGGACCATCTAAGAGCGTTACTGTCGACGCATAAGCGCGGCCTCTTGTACTGGCTCGATCTGATGTGCTCGTCGACTAGTTTTGCCGTGACACAAATGACATGTTGTCCCTTCCAGTACTTGACCATATTCATGCTTTGTAACGTCGATATTATGTCGGTCTGCGTGATACTGGTCATCTGGCTGCGTGTACATCGATCGGATTAGTACTGTGTTACCGCATATAGAGTTTTAAATGCAAGTGCTTACCTTAAATCTTTGATGCTGATAATACCACGGAAATCGCGAAGGATCTCCAACAACACCCAACTCCAGTAACTTCTATAGCTTAACTTTCCGAGATCACTAAGAGGTTGTTCGGGGCTTCCCACGGTTTCTTCCAATTTCGATAACTCGTAACTGAACGCAATGAGGAGCTTTCCATAGCCCTGTCTCTGATAAGGTGGCAGGGTCAGTATGCATGCCACATTATTACCATCAGGTGATTCTTTTTCCTAAAATGTTTCAAACATTATTACTGTAGGGTGGGTGCTACATAGTTCTACATCATGAATAAGTTATACACCATTTTAAGTTTCAACATGAATATTAACCTTTTTAAAATCTTCTATAAATTCATATCATAAATATACTATTAACCAAATTATTTTATCGGAATATGCTAATTTGAATTGTTGATTTTCATGGGTAAACTAAAGAAGCATAAATTCCACGTTCCAGAACTGGCAATTCTGCTTATTAATTTATGTATTATATTTTTGTGATAACACAATGAATTTGCTCCAATACTGACATTTCACAAATCTTGTAACAGGAACAGCTTTAAGAAAGTGATATGCAAATTTAAAACAACATTTAGTCGTTGAAAGCGTCGCCGAGACATCTCAATTTTATAAAACCAGAAAAGAATTTCTTGTCAAGCCACCGTTATTACTAACACTATTTAATATAACACATTATTAAACACACTAAAGCAATTTTCAAACCACAGATGTACTAGAAGAAGCTGAAAACTGTTCTTCGAAAAAGCCTCTTTTAAAATCAGAGATAATAACGGAACAATTATACTAAAGGTGTAAACCATTCCCTAAAGAAAATGCAAAGCCAGGTGACAACAAACCAGGAATAATTGAAAATTGAAAGAATACTCAATGGACCATGGGCCAGACAAATAAAATCAAAGATCTTTGCTAAAGAATTCTAGCTAAAGTATAAATTCACCTCAGAACAAAAGATATTAATAGTGATAACTGAAATTATTACACTAATTACTCATGAAAAAAAAAATAGTAATCCAATATTCTTCCCATAAAACAACATCCTTATAAATATTGAAGAATATTTCAGAACAAGGTATTGTGTAAACTTGATATTTTCCCAATGAAGAATAAACCTCTATAATCAAAAGGTCCATCAAGAAATACAAAGCTATGCTTCACCTACATGAAAACTCTACTAGATGGACATTATTACTGAAGTGAAGAAGTACACATCCCCGAAAGTTTTGTATTAAGTAATAATGAAAATTATTAAAATAAAGCTTCATTGGATGCACTACAATTTGAACTAATTTAAACATTATTAAAAATAAGTTAACACTTGGTCTAGGTCTAGATTAAATGACTTAATCTAATGTAGTAATTAAATTAGGAGTAAATTAAGAAAAAGTTTAAATATTTTATTTTCATTTATAAATTTCAAGCCTAATATGAAGCAGGTTTTTTCATTCTAAAATAGAAAATTTTTGTTACATTGTCCCCCATTTAACATGAATCAAACAACATTATGAAATAATAATTCAAAATAGTTTTTAAACTTCTTATTGGTGCGCCAATCTTTAAATTTTTTTACAACCTACCTTAGAAAAATAACCAACTATATGAGCACCTTGTTTGTCCACTTCACATAAAATATAAAACAAGAATGGTTCTACATCAAAATACAAAGTTTTATGATCCAGAAATAGTTTGGCCAAGAGACACAGGTTCTGACAGTAAACCTAAAAGAAAACACTATCAAACACAAACAAAAAAGTCTCAGTATCTTTTACTTTATGATCTTTCCCATCCACTTCATAAACTGATAAAGTCCCTTTTCTGTATATTTCTTTACCAACTGGTTGCCTCCAGGTGCACTCGCTCTTAAAATAAAACCCATTTTTCTAAAATGAAAAAACTAACAGTCAGCAACAACATACCATGTGATATCGATAACTTTTTTCCAATCTCATATACTTCAAACAATATTCACAGATCCACAGTTTTGATTGCCTTCCATATTCTTCTGGATATGGACTGAAATACCATGTATCAATCTCGAATCTCCCAATCTGTATTCTATCAATATATTTAACCTTTGTTATTTGTTCGTGTTCTTTTTCCAAGGCAGCTGTTGTTGGATCCATTTCTGCATACCTAATTAATAGACAAATGAGATAAAATAACATGAAACAATATAAGTATTACTCACGTTTTCTGTATGTGATTAATTTCGTCGTGTCTTCTTTTTTGGTTTCTTGTTATTTTTCTGTCAGAACTATCAGAGAGTAGATCTGTTATTACTGGTCTTTCTTTCCAAGTTTTTAAGTCTGTCATCTTCTGACCATCAGTTAAATTAAATGTGGAGGACATTATTCGTCCTCTTGGTACCTAAAAAAATAGATGATAAAAGATAGAACAGCCTTGACAAGTAGAAACTTACCCATTCATCTAATCTCCGGTTGAATCCTTCATAGTGAACGTAATACTCATACTGCCGATCAATTTCATTATATCTGGACTCGATAATCTCTGCTGGGTCTAGAAAATGATTCACAAAATAAACAATTAGCTGTCAGTGATGTTTTACAAAATAACAACAAAAACAAATAACGTATATACGACGACATTTTGGAGGTTAGGATAAACAATTTTTTTACGTACACCAGGAATTGTCAGATCGTCGCACCAAGTAGTGAATACCATTATCCAGGGGCTGCTCCTCAGCACTTTCACTATCCTCATCTTGTATGGTGGTTTTCGAGTTTTCACTTTCTGATTTTTTACGCATTATTTCGTTAGTCACTTCTGCACTACCTGTACTTTTATCAGAGTCGGCCATCTTGATAATTGATTGTATTTTGACCGCTGTTTGCTTTTGTGTTGGAATTAATAGTTGCCTAACCATTGGGGGAATTAAAATATGCCTTATCTAGACTCAAATAATTTTATTCCTATTTATTTATTACCTACATTAAAATGCTATTATTACACTGCTATTTTACACTATCTAATTTAGTGCCGAGAACGTAAGCGTATCTAATCTACCCGAGTTATTCGGTTTCTCGCCTTTGGATATAGAGAAATATGTGATATATTGACACTTTCTAGGTCTTTCTTCGTATTTTCTTTTATGTTTACGGGTTTAAACGTTGTGCCGATAGTTATCGTTTTCGCCACGTTGAATTTGTCGAGAACGGGATGATCGTCGTATTTTGGTGGTTTGAGTGATTGTTTTAAAGGGTCCAATTGAGGTTTTTTCTCGTTCTTATTTGTTCGCCCCTTACGTTTATAGTAGATCACTTCCCCGGCTAATGTGATCATCGCTAATGCCAGTCCAAACAAAGTTGCTATAAATACACCACCTGAAACAAAAATTTTGTTTACATTAAAATGTATTTAATTTTTATTCCAGATAGTGAAAAGGAACGTAAAAGTACCTAAGCTTTCAAGCGTGATCCCTTCATTATCATCAGTACTAGGGCAGTTTCCCTTCGCAGAATGGTTCCAATATTTAGCTTGAAGCTGCTCGAAGAACCGATCCTTTTGCAGATCAAGAATCCTGAAATTGAAGACATCACAATATCCTTCAATTCTCCTGACTTGCCTTCAACTTACACTTTGCTAAGGTCATCCTGAAGATGGCTGCCTTGTTGAACGGCAACCGAGTACGGTTTTTCCGCAAATACTTCGCCGACTTCAGTGAAGTTACAGTTCCTGCTGATCTCGTACTTGATCTCGCTGGAGTCATGGATAAAGGCGAAATCGGCATCTGAAAAAATGGTTTCAAACTTAGATTTGATTGGAGGACGGCTACTTTATAGGGACCTAGATGCTCGTCGACCAATCTGAAGCCCTCCGCGGCATCTTTTACAGGGTTTGAGTCATTGATTGCCAGTAAAATATGTCCGTACTGTTCTCTGATCGGATAATCCCATACCCTGTACCTGGTATCGTCCGTAGAAGCGTTTAAAGTTAGTTCTTTCCACATCCTGAAATATTGAAGAAAATCTCAATTGACATCGCAAATTCTTAACCTATAAAATTTGACATCCTGGAGATATGACAGGTAGATGGCGCTATCTGTTCAAGTAAAAACAATTTGTAAAACACAACTTATAGTCTATCCAAAGTTGGTGTGAACATACGCCGTCTCAATTTATGACGTCAAAACGGTGCAATGTTGACACGTCAATTCTGAGTTGTAGCTTATTTTGTCTTTGATCTATAGCAAAATTCTCTTCTAAATAAAATTAAGAAACAAAAATGTTGTAAAATATAATTTATTTTAACATTATAGTACATCTAAAAACCACAGTTAATTATACAGCCACAATAGTTTATAGGTTAGGGTTATAATCTCTTATTGCTGTTGTTTTCAAGAATTTTGCATACGTTTGACAAGCCGACGACATTGACAGGCTGGTTCGGTTACATGTTCGAAATTATCAGTCAACATGTATCTCTTTTTAATTAGAATAAAATGAGAAGGAAAATATTATCTGATTCTAAAACGATTTTACAAATTCGATAGGCGATATATTAAACAATTTGATGACGTATGTTCGCAGCCACTTTGGATAGACTATACTAGATAATGAGGCATTTTATTTAGAACGAATGATATTTATTACATATTATTATTTATTATAGATTTTATTTGTTATTATATATTTTATTATATATTATTAATAATATATATTATTTCTACATAAAATATAGTTTTAAGTTAATAATTTATGTTTTCACACTAAAACACTGTAAATTAATCATAAGCATTAGAAGCCAAAGCACCAAAATGATTTATTTTTCGTATTAGTTATGAAAAAGTATATGACAAATTGTTTGGTTGCGCGTCTCACAAGAGAAAGTGGCTCAATCTTGCACCATGAGATCGAATAACAGTTCAAAGTTGTTTAAATTCACCATTTTATTTCTGTGGAAACCATTTTGACATGATGAGATCTCATCTCATCAATAGACTGGCCACTTTATATTTTAATGGATATACATTTTCCTACTTCTGAATAAATGATTTGGTGTGGTATCAGCTGATATATAATTAATAAAAAGAAAATGTATGTAATATAATCTGCAATATTATTTTATGACGAAATGCTTTTATACATTTATTTTTGAAATCTCTAGTTCTTAAGCTATCTTCTTTAAAGATTACTAACGATTTTGAATTGAAATTCTAGCATTTTTGAATTTGACTGAACTGAAAAAGTCTTTATTTAATATATAAGCTATTCTCTGGCATCTACAAATCAACTTTTGATAAATTGGTTCCATAGCTAAGTTTTTTTTGAATACTCGACGGTTTATTTTTAGAAATCACGGAAAACTCTATACACTCTAAAACTAAAACGTCGCTTCCATCAGTTTACATAGACATGACACAAATCTCATAATGGCGGATTGCTGTATTTCGTGGTTTTATTATATTAACTATCAACTTTGCGCTAAACATAAAAATAAATACATTTCTATATTCATAATATTTCATTTTATAAATAATTACTTTTAGTGATTGTTGGTTATTATTAGAGTTGGGAACTATCGATTGAAAACGACTATCAACTGTTTACTAATTGACTACTTTTTACTATCGACTGTTTCAGTCGCTATTTTTGGTTCGACTGATTTTACTACTTTTTAACAATGACTGTTTCGGTAGCTGTTTTCGGTCTGAATGATTTTGTTACTAACATATTTACTATCGACTGTTTCAGTCGGGTACTTTTAGTTACTACTTTGGTTTTACTAGTTTCATTCGACTGATTTTTAGCGATCTGGCTCTATCGTCTTAGCCGCTACCTTGACAAAAATGTATCCAATTTATGCTAGATTTATATGTAATATATATAGTTTTATGATTTTTTGGTAGTTTGCTTGTAAATAACAATATATTGTATATTAATATAGCAACATTTTGGAACGATATTTTTCAAGATTGTTAATGTAATAGGGTAAAAAGATTTACATTGTGAATGATAAATAGTGAAATAGTTTTAATAATAGATAATATTTCGATTCCTGTCTCGATTTTTGTTAAAAAATATGTCGGTTCAATAATAAATAAAACGTTTACTTTATTTAAAAAAGCTCTAGTAGTTATTGTGCGATCATTTTTAACTATGTAATGTAAGTATTTTATTATATATGGTTATCGTGCATTTTAAGTTTTTTAAAATAGCAGATAACATATTAAAATGCGATAAAATATTTGTGGGGTATTATTCCATTCCATAGAAAAACTCCATTGATTTTCATAGATTATGTAATATATTTCATCATTTTAAAGTTAGTACGTGAATGAATATGTACATCCCCGTCTCGCTTATACTACCGTTGGAACTGCTACAAGCAATTATCTCCGTCCTTTCCTCTCTCACAATTTATAGAGTAAAGGATTCATACATCTTCGTCTGACATCACGAATTAATAAAAACAGTCGAACCGTGCATTTGACTGAAAAAAGTCATTACTATTTTCAGTCGCATGTTTTTTGACTATCGACTGTTTCGACTGTTTGGCGACTATCAACTGTTTCGACTATTTTCAGTTGATAGTTCCTAACGCTAGTAATTATTATGTATATTAAGGAAATGGATTTTATTATTTTTGTATAGACATTTTCTTTCAAGTATAAGCAAACTATTTAGACGATTTATGGAAGTTTGTGGAATAACATGGTTATTATTTCATATAAAGACCTGAGATAGCATTTTATTTAAAATTTTATTCTAAAGCAGCTGCAGTTTTCCGCGGAATAGATTGGTAGAGTATGTGAATAGCATCCAAGGGAATGTCGTCCCATTTTTTACCCAAACATCCGTCAATTGCTTCAATGATATTAGGGATGGAAATCTAGTCCTCACTCTCTGCTCTATAACTCCCCATAATGGTTCAATTATATTGAGGTCTGACGATTATGCTGGCCAGGAAAGATGTTTGATGGTATTCTGGTGCTCCTCAAGCCAAGACTGAACCTTCTTGTCTGTGTATATGGGCGAATTATCATCTTCGAATATTGAGGTCATAATAAGAACTTCACCATTGAGGATGTATGTTCAAAATGTTTCTCTCCGTAACTTATTCTCCTGATTTACCTTCCTTGATTTCCGGTTTTTTATACCTGAGCTAGAAGGGTATTTTTTTGGGTTTCCGAAAAATCAGTAGCGGAATTTTTGGAATAAGTATATAACAGTATTTAAAACACTATTGGTAGTTTTTAATGAGAATAATCATTATTTTTGAAAATATTTGTTATTTCTCTTTCTAATTATTCTACACACCCGCAGTGATTTGTTAGAGAATCTGATAATCGCAAAATTGGTAATACCATTTTAAAGTATTTGAAAATTTCTCCATCCATTCAAGCAAATTATTACGCTGAATAATAATATATTTCGTATACAATAAAATATGACTAGATGAAAAATGACAGTTAGTGGCGACTTGCAGATTTATCTGACAGATGGTGCTCACTATATACGTGAACAAAAAGCGAATGACATTGCTTACTTGATTAACGAGCCAATTTATCTAGAATGTATTATATAATTACACAACAATTGTGTATTGTTGCTAACATTATATTGAAAATAACTGTATCAAGTGCATTGCAAGCTGCAGGCCATTATTTAAAATGTCACCTTTCGATATCAGATCGTATTTCCAACCATAACATTATTTATGGTTCGAATAATGTTTAAACGGATTTTTATCTAGGGAATGCGTGGGTTTTTATGATCGTATTTGATTGGTTGGTTTAATAATGATACGCGGAATAATGTTTTGATGACAAAATGTCTGAAAATTCTCCTTTTGGGCACTATCTGATTTTTTGTATGAGATGGCGCTTTATCATGCTGCAAAACCACCTTTTCATAACTTCATCATCATATCAAAAGTCATTAAAAAAAATATCAATTTTTAATTAATTTAAAAATTGAGTATTTTACCTATGCAGGTACGGTGCGCAGTGGCAAACGCAACTGTTGCCGCCAGCCAGATGGGCCAGGTGCTGGCCGAGAGAGTGAGAGATGATATGTAAAAATATCAGCGTACCTGAAATTCTCTCTCTACCTGAAGAACTTTGCTAGCTCTTAGACTATAAGTTCAGGACGTGGTTTAAGGCTACTACATAGTAAATTAAGGTAAAAGCAAAACCACTAGCTGCGGATTATTACATTTTATTAATAAATTGAAGCCCTCAACAAGTGTCAATCAAATACCATTATGGTTAGATTACGAAAAGCCAGTACCAAATATCTCGTTTCTTGTACATGAGATAGTTCGATTAACTACACTTCACCAGGTTTAAGTGATACATATTTGACCGAACAATGTGAATTTATTAGGTTTTTATAGCCTGGCATGTGTGTTGTGGTAAACAAAAATTTCAACAATTTTGAGCAATTTTTGTTTTTGTTTTTTGTTTTTGGTCAAAAGTGAGCTCGTGATGGCCAAATATTTGTGAATGATATGATGTACACGTTTAGTTGATATCTTTAGAGTGTCTGCTATTTCATTCAATTTCAATTTACGGTCATTCAAAATCATTTTGTGGATTTTTTAAATGTTTTCGTCGGTAACAACCCCTTTTGGGCGTCCATTGCGTTCACCGTCTTTGGTGCTAATTTCACTACGTCTAAACTTAGCATACCAAACATTGATGGTTGATTTTCTTGGGTCAGTGTCCGGAAACTCGGCATCAAGCCAAGTTTTTGCTTCAACTGTATTTTTCCCTTCAAAAAGCAATATTTTATCAACACGCGAAATTCCTTTTTATCCATTTTTTCATAATAACAAAAGTTGCTTCACTCAAAATGCTATAATTCAGATACTAATGATCCAACAGCTGTCAATTTATACACGCACCTTTTGAGGGTTAGGGCTAACTAAAAAACATATGGATTTAATTCTAGTAGCACTTGATTTCAATAATATTTTTTTCACAGTTCGCAAGTGGCGATTATTGGGCATTCATTAAGGTCACTACCTATATTTATTATATTTCTTGTCAAGTGCTGTACTGATAGTACTTTTACTTAATGTTCTATCCCATTTCATGATTAGTATTTCTGGTATCATCACTTATTATTTCAGGTCGATCACACTGTATAGTCATTATCTATACTATAGTCTACTATAGTTTAACTGTGCTTGTATATTACTATTATAAATTAATTTTTTTGTGATTCTGTTACAGTCATCTCGCCTTTTGTGTCATAATTCTCTTTGGTCATTTCTTCAAGAGGGAGGTATTATCTCTGATTAACACAAGATAACGGTACATTTAGTGTCTGGTAATAATATAGTAATATAATCGGAACAAATATGTATAATGTTGTTTTTTTTTGAAATTTATATCAGTGAATGCGCTTTGAAAAACAGGAACATATCGAAATTGGTTATTCCCTAAACCATTATACTTGCCTGTACAACGTGTCTTCGGCAAATTTCATATTAATGAAGTACTCGTGAATTTCCGAGTTCTTCACCACCGTATAATTGATCCTCGATTGTCGGGCGAGTTGTTCCAGCGATTGTACCGGAGCCTACGAAAACCGCTGCCTTTATTATTTCGCATCGATTCTATTTTTAGCCCACCTGCATCCGTTCCACCGTTAGGAATGCAGCCAGGTTGGCCGTGAAGGTCGCCAGCATCAACACGACGAACAGCCAGTACGCCGCCACCAGAGTCCGTCCGGACAGGGCTTTCGGGGCTTCGCCCCCTCCCTGCGGCGTGAATGACGTCAGAGCGAACCAGAAGCTTTCCTTCAGCGTGAACTCCCTGAAAACAGAAGGGGAACCGGCGTAAGAACCTGGTGCTGGACGGCAGGTTGCGTTTACCGGCAGGGGTAAGTATATGCTTGCTTGTTGTTCCTGGCGCTGTACGGTGAGTATTTATCGAGAAACCATACCATGAAGCCGGTCACTATTAGTGCTGCCACGATACTCAGCCATACTTCCAGTTTCAGTACCGTCATGAATTTAAATAGAGACGTTTTGCGAACAGGCTTTCTCATAACTGCGAAAACGTCAAAGATAAGTGTTGTCGCTATTATACAAATGGAAAGTGATAAATTTTTATTAATTACATCTTACATTCGATATGTATAGTATAATTAATTAATTTAATTCACAAATTATTTATTATTAACCGTAATTTATTACTACTGTTCTGTTGTACTTACATTAATATACAAGCAAGGCGTGTACGGGATTAATACATCAGTATGTAGTTCCCAAATTAAACTAAACTACTTCGTGTGGTTTGGTTCTCTTCAATTTTCTGATTTCTTGCGTGTTGCCCAGTTGCTGTGTGATTTAGCAACCTTGTTTCATGTTTTAGGATGAAATCTTGGATCACTTCGTGTATCCATTTCATTCCGAGATCCTGGTGCAGCCCTTCGTTGGTTACGTAAGCATTGGTAAATAATTGTAGATGTTTGTTTTGGACGCGTTGGATTACCAGTTGGTTTGATGTTTAGGTGCCACCCCATATTTGCACCCCGTAGGTCCAATAGACTTTAACAGGATTGATAAACCAATCTCTTTGATTTTAGATCAAGTTGAGAGTATCTGATTCTGCTTAAGGACGGGCAATCCGTCAAGTTATATAATTAAGTTTTGTTAATTCGCCGCAACGTAAAATTGACATGGACAGGTCTGAATCTATTAACCTGTATTTTCTAGTCTCTAGTCTATTTGTAGATCTTGCTGACCGCTACTTGTACTTGTTCTATAGCTTTAGACAGAGATACATCTTCTGTTATTATAACTGTGTCGTCAGCAAATATTCCAAGTACTGTTGCTTTTGTTGTTGGGATATCAGCAGTATAAAGCAGATATAGAAATGGTCCCAATACACTACTTTGTGGAACTCCAGCTGAAATAGGTTTAAGTGTTGAGAATTCCCCTTCCTAGCATGACTCTAAGTTTTCTTTAGAAAAGATATGATTCCAGCAGTCGAAAGTAATTCCTCGGTAGCAATTTGACCATTTTGTAAATTACTCCCAAATGCTATATTCGGCCAAAAGTTTGTGAGACATTGCTCTGACTCTGTGCACTTGATCGAATGTCGAATGGTGATTCTGAAATCCAAACTGGAAATCTGGTATTTCTATAAATGATTTAATGCGTTTTAACAGCAGTTTCCCTAATAATTTTGATATCCGAAAATTGATAAGTGATAAAACAATATTTTATGGATTTATTACCATCTTGCTAACGCAGGGATACTATCGACGTAATCTAAAAAACCATAAAGGGGATTAGAATTCTTTTATGTTATGCGATATATTTTCTAATTAAAGGACACTTTTACATTGAGCATTATTGAGATATTATTCAGTTGTTCAATACTAAACCCACCATGCACTTTTAGGAAATTCTGGTGATGCGCCTTCTGTATATCTTTATATCTTTGTTATCGGTTTTGATTTCAACGATTCAAACGATTGAAGTGGTGATTTTGATGTAAATTAGTTCGAAGCCGATAAATTGTAAGACTTGTTGGACAATAATCTAGTACAAACCCAAAGCACTTTCAGACAGTTTAGCAGTTAATGAACAAACTATTTCCAGGTATTTTCAGACGATACGAAAGGTACAATAGCAGGAGAAATGGGTATTACACAAATTGGTTGAAAATCTATTTCGAACCATTTAAACGTTTCCATTTAATTTTTTGTCAGGCAAAAAGGACAGTTTTAAGCACCGTATAGGGACTGGCGATGAAAGTGGATCTATTCATTTTATCTACGTAAAAATGTATAGGTTAACATTAGAGAGAATAAAGTCAATAAAGAAGCCATACTATTTTGTATTGTATGTGGTGGGATAAGCATTTAATAAGTTTTGTTATCATTCTACCTTAAAGGCGTTTTTTGTTCAAAGAATAGTTCAGCTATGAACGATTGTATGATTATTCACATTTGTCATAGCTTTTATGTGATTAAACTACTACATATTTCATGTTCTGCCCATTGTTGCTTATTCTGCTTAATGTTTTTACCACAACCATGGGTTTTGTTCTTTTGTCGCAGTGTTTCGCCTATAGCTTCATCTCAGGCTTCATCAAGTTGTCCTTTGACCCTTACGCTTTTTGTCCTTGCTTGTTTTTCTTATGCTCTGTAGTATCTCCACTAATCTTCCGTATTTCTATGTGTTCTAAAGGTTCGATGCTGAATCTTATTTCAATGATACTCATCATGCCAATTCTTGTCACTCTTATCACTATTCGAAGATATTTAATTTCCGCTGCTCAGATTTTGTTTTTATTTTAATTTTTTTTATGTTACTCATGTCTTGCAGAGGAACGCTAGCATTTGTCGAAATATTGTCTCATATATTTCCACTTTTTTTCTTTGATATTTATGTATTTTGCTCATTATTTAGTATACGTTCATAGCTTTTCCGATTCCTTTTTTTTTAATTAATGTTATTTGAATGGATTTATCTCTTCTATTCTGAGTTTTTTTGCTTGCCAGGCAAAAATAGAAGCAGTTTTCTGTAGCATATTGTGATGAAAAGTAGATCAAATGAAGTCAAGACCAACACCGATACCGAAATGGAATATTCACAGGCTTGAAGCATTGATGTCTATATGTTGTGATAAGAAAGACTTAAGTTATTATAAGCTGCTAAAACCAAATAAAGCTGTTACTGTAAATATCCACCGATGTTCATTGAATGAATTGAATTACGTGTTGTTGCAAAAAGCACGAGTAATAGTATCGAACCATTGGCGAAGAGGAATAATGGACGAAACCCATAGTTAACTGACAGACGGACACATAAAACATACACCATAAAACAAGGGAAGTAAAAGTGACAGCAGAACACAGCACGGTAAGAGTTTCGAAAGACTAAGAACATCCATGGAAAGGCTGTTTTCAGATGATCATATGATTTTATCCATTCCCTGTAGATTGATTGTATTTCTTCAATAATTTTTCGGCTAAAGCGAAAACATATTTGAGTATAAGAAATTGGCCGGATAATGTCTTGCAATCACTCCTGTGTGCTCTACACTGCTGATGTCCCAATGATAAAAGAAATAGTACTTGAAACATTTGCCAACGACACAGTTATTAAGGTTGCAGAAAAAGTACAAGTGACAGTCAACAAGATCTATAAATCGATGGATTATAAATGGATCATAAAGCCAATTTGGACCAATGGGGTTGCACTAAAACATCAACTCAAAAATCAACTAGTGATTCAACGCTGCCAAAACAAAATTTTGATATTAATTTCCAATGCTTATTGCTGCGTAACCAACGAATAGCTGGACGATGACCACGAAATCAAATGGATTTACGAAATTATCCAAGATTTTGCCTTAAAACTCACAGCAATGTTTTAGAAATACCACTAGTGGTCAACACGCAGGAAATCAGAAGATTGAAGCGAACCAAACTACATGAACTTATATAATGTATAAGATTTACTCTTAACTTTATCTTACGGTTAATTAAATTAAAAAAATGGATAGAATTTTCGTTGTTCCTATTTCATACAATTTTGTAATTCAAATTCAACGTATTGTAATTGCAAACTGATAGCTATATATTTTGGCTTACCTATACTTATGCCGGTCTGTTCGTAATACGGCGGCACAAAATCGATGACCTCCTCTCGATCGGCGGTCATTATAATGGCGGTGATGGCCAGATCGGTGTCCTGAAGTACAGATCGACGTCCACAAACGATTCATAAAGATAATTACGACAGTGGTGGGGCTTACCCCTCTGGCCAGGTCTCCTACAACTCCGTTCCACGTGCCGTTGATTTTTTGTCCGAAGGTTCCCGACTTGGGTTCGACGAATTCGAAATCGAAATTCAACACCTCGGCGATTCGGTGAGACATATCTGCGCAATATCCCGTCCAGTAATACTGTCCGGTGTTGGGATCCTGTTCCTTAAATGACCATGGTAGTGCCTGATATAATATATTCGATTTATTATTCTCTGATAATTGTTCTTAAAACAGAAATTAATTTTGGTATGTTTCATTATTCATATAACCGTTAATATGAATATATTAGATATAATTCAGTGAGTTAATCGTTTTGTTTTATAGTAATAGTTGTATAAATATTTATCTGCGAGATAAGGTTTTACTAATTGAATATGTTGATGAGGGAAGAGTTTATTTAATTTAACCTACAACACTTTGTGTCATATTTTAAATTGAACAAATCAAATTACATATTATTGCAGAAAACATCAGAAATAGAAGAATAACGGACGAAAAGTAATTCTCTTGTATGACAACTCTTGACTACCCGTTGGAAGAATTGTGAAAGATATTTTGTAACATACTGAATGACCCTCATAGTGCATTTTGGTTACCGCTTATTTGAGTTGATGTATCATATCTAGGCTAGTACACAGTTTTAAAATGTTGAACGATATGTTCAAAATATCGTTTAATATGTATTGTAACCATTTTTTTCAATAAATACCTAAAATAATGATCAGAATGCTTGCAAGCACCTAACAGTAATTCATTACAAATTACAATATTTTTATTATAGGACTTTTAAAAAAATGATTGTGCACTATTTATACATGACATCAACGTTATGGCCATTTTTATAATCTTTACTTTCCGTCACATCCTTCCAAGGAGGGAGATATGTTAACCGATTTCCGCAAGTATAGAACTAAATAACTAGCCAACGGAATTTCTGCCTTACGTGTGCGATCCCAATGCGGTAAAACGGTTTAATCGGCTTGATGTGTTTTCCTGGAGTGACGATCAGTTTCCCATTTTGGAAATTTCCAATTATCTGAAATCAGAAGTAAGAATTTGTAGAAGGATATTTATTATATTATTATGTATATATTATAGATTATTATATTTATATATGCTTGCTTATCTTGTGATCTTTTTATGATTCTTTAAATAATTTTTATCACTACCCTTGTTTGCTTTCTCGTAATTAATGTGAATTTTTTAAATTTTTCTGTCAATGAAACAACCTCAGTGACGTCAGCATACAAGCCAGGTAAGACTGAATGTCTTTTGATCTGGCTTCTAAGGTGGAGACTGTTTAATACGTAGGCTTAATGACGAGGATTTGGTTCAGAGTCCATGTCAAACAGTAAACCTTTTGTTAAAAAAAAAGGAGACTTTGCGACTATCAGGAAATCGAAAAAAGTGAGCAAAGCTGAATTAAACTATACTTTTATATATATTCTCTACTTCTTAACGGTTCTAATTTTTTTTTACCCTTTGTAATTCCACAATCTGCCCTATAGGCAAAAAGTATTTCTTATATCTATATATATAATATGTCTATATTATATATACATGGCATGTAGAAAATCACTTCATTAAGCGATCTCCTGTATAAAATATTATCTTAATTAATTAGTCTTATTCTCAAGCTTATTCTAAAGTCTATATATGTCCAGTGATCAGATCAGGTGGTGTTGAACGTTTTAGTCTACGCACTTCACTATCACGTCGCATATTTAGCTGGCTAGCGAGTATATTGTGATGCACTGACACACTTTCGAAGTACTTCACACAAACACGTTGAATTACACTCGTTATAGGTTCAAGAGGAATATCGCGTTGTATTACTTTATTTGAAATATAGTACGGAGCATCAACAATGGCACGCAACACTTTATTTTGAAACCGTTGAATGATGGATATATTAGATTTGCTAGCGGCACCCCATAGGTAGATTCCATATGACCCAATAGGCTTGAAAAGACTCATACAACAACACCTTGTTATCTAATGATAATTTCCGCCCGATCAGCCAAAACATTTGATATAATTTCAGTCGAAGTTGTTTTTGTTTAGAGAGTATGTGCTTCTTCCAGGTTAGGGGTCGATCTAAGTGCATACCAAGATATTTAACTTGCTCTGCTTGGGGGAGTTGACGATGATTTATATTAACTGGTGGATATTTTCTTCTACGTAGGGTAAACGTTACATGGGTGGATATTGTTTCGTTGGCTTTAATGCGCCATGTCTTCAACCAAAATTGTATTTGCTCCAGGTGAGTTTGTGAGGTATATTGATGCTGTGA